>NC_086450.1:122627923-124002923 GCF_028390025.1 Pseudophryne corroboree
AGTGATTACAGGGATACAAACCTTATACCCCTTTTACACTAAGCTTTTGACCCTGGTTATTGCCGGATTAATCCGGGTCATGGCTCGGTGTAAATGGGTTTACCCGGGTCCTGTGACCCAGGTATCCAACTTGGCTAGCTTGCATGGTTGGTCCCGGGAAGGACCCATGTCGAGGTGCAGTGTAAACGGGTAAGCCAGGTCAAAATGTGTTACTCTAAACTTCATACCCAAAGAAGTATGCAGTGACTGTGCCTTTTATGAGAGATAACTCACTAAACTTACTACAGCAATGCAAATTCCGCTGTTCCCTACTCTTTATAATATGTATCTGGAAGTTTCACAGTTGAGCATGTCTATTTATGCAAGTTTTTAAATAATTTCTCTGACGTCCTAGTGGATGCTGGGAACTCCGTAAGGACCATGGGGAATAGACGGGCTCCGAAGGAGACTGGGCACTCTAAAAGAAAGATTAGGTACTATCTGGTGTGCACTGGCTCCTCCCTCTATGCCCCTCCTCCAGACCTCAGTTAGAATCTGTGCCCGGCCAGAGCTGGGTGCTCCTAGTGGGCTCTACTGAGCTTGCTAGAAAGAAAGTATTTGTTAGGTTTTTTATTTTCAGTGAGATCTGCTGGCAACAGACTCACTGCTACGAGGGACTGAGGGGAGAGAAGCAAACCTACCTGCTTGCAGCTAGCTTGTGCTTCTAAGGCTACTGGACACCATTAGCTCCAGAGGGATCAAACACAGGGCCCGACCTCGATCGTCCGTTCCCGGAGCCGCGCCGACGTCCCCGTTGCAGAGCCAGAAGACAGAAGAAGCGACGAAATCGGCGGCTGAAGACTCCTGTCTTCATTAAGGTAGCACACAGCACTGCAGCTGTGCGCCATTGCTCCCACAGCACACCACACACTCCGGTCACTGTTGGGTGCAGGGCGCAGGGGGATGGGGGGGGGGGGGGGCGCCCTGGGCAGCAATTAGATTACCTTTTGGCACAAAATGCACATATTACATTTTATAAAACTGTATATGTGCAAAAAACCCCGCCATTAATATTATAAAAAATGCGGGAGAAGCCCGCCGCTGAGGGGGCGGGGCCTTCTTCCTCAGCACACCAGCGCCATTTTATCTTCACAGCTCCGCTGGAAGGATGCTCCCCAGGCTCTCCCCTGCAGTATCCATTACAACAAGGGTAAAAAAGAGAGGGGGGGCACATAAATTTAGGCGCAATTGTGATAATAAGCAGCTACTGGGGAAAATCACTCTTTTTAGTGTAAATCCCTGTGTTATATAGCGCTGTGGTGTGTGCTGGCATACTCTCTCTCTGTCTCCCCAAAGGACTTTGTGTTGGGTCCTGTCCTCAGTCAGAGCATTCCCTGTGTGTGTGCGGTGTGTCGGTACGGCTGTGTCGACATGTTTGATGAGGAGGGTTACGTGGAGGCGGAGCAGGAGCCGATATGTGTGGTGTCGCCCCCGACGGGGCCGACACCGGAGTGGATGGATATGTGGAAGGTATTAGCCGACAGTGTCAACTCCTTACATAAAAGGTTTGATGACGCAGCAGCCTTGGGACAGCAGGGATCTCAGCCTGCGCCTGCCCAGGCGTCTCAGAGGCCATCAGGGGCTCATAAACGCCCGCTAGCTCAGATGGCAGACACAGATGTCGACACGGAGTCTGACTCCAGTGTAGATGAGGATGAGACAAATGTACAGTCCACAAGGGCCATCCGATGCATGATTACTGCAATGAAAAATGTATTGCACATTTCTGACATTAACCCGGTTACCGCCAAAAAGGGTATTATGTTTGGGGAGAAAAAGCAACCAGTGACTTTTCCCCCATCTGATGAGTTAAATGAATTGTGTGAAGAAGCGTGGTGTTCCCCTGATAAGAAACTAGTGATTTCTAAGAGGTTACTGATGGCGTACCCTTTCCCGGCAACGGATAGGCTACGTTGGGAAACATCCCCTAGGGTGGACAAGGCGCTCACACGCTTATCAAAAAAGGTGGCACTGCCATCTCAGGGGACGGCCGCCCTAAAGGAGCCTGCAGATAGAAAGCAGGAGGCTATCCTGAAGTCTGTGTATACACACTCAGGTACTATACTGAGACCTGCTATTGCTTCAGCATGGATGTGTAGTGCTGCAGCAGCATGGTCTGATACCCTGTCAGACAATATTGATACCCTCGACAGGGATACTATTTTGCTAACCATAGAGCATATAAAGGACGTCGTCTTATATATGAGGGATGCACAGATTGACATTTGCCGGCTGGCATCTAGAATTAATGCAATGTCCATTTCTGCCAGGAGAGTATTATGGACTCGGCAGTGGACAGGTGATGCTGATTCTAAAAGGCACCCTTCTAAAAGGGTGAGGAATTGTTTGGGGACGGTCTCTCGGACCTCGTATCCACAGCAACAGCTGGGAAGTCGACTTTTTTACCTCAGGTCCCCTCACAGCCTAAGAAAGCACCGTATTATCAAGTACAGTCCTTTCGGCCTCAGAAAGGCAAGCGGGTCAGAGGCGCATCCTTTCTGCCCAGAGGCAGGGGTAGAGGAAAAAAGCTGCATCAGGCAGCCAGTTCCCAGGAACAAAAATCCTCCCCTGCTTCCGCTAAGTCCACCGCATGACGCTGGGGCTCCACAGGTGGAGCCAGGTGCGGTGGGGGCGCGTCTCCGGAACTTCAGCAACCAGTGGGTTCGCTCACAGGTGGATCTCTGGGTTGTACAAGTTGTATCTCAGGGATACAAGCTGGAGTTCGAGGCGACTCCCCCTCGCCGTTACCTCAAATCAGCCTTGCCAGCTGCTCCCAGGGAAAGGGAGGTAGTACTGGCGGCTATTCACAAGCTGTACCTCCAGCAGGTGATAATCAAGGTTCCCCTCCTTCAACAGGTACGGGGTTACTATTCTACAATGTTTGTGGTACCGAAACAAGACGGTTCGGTGAGACCCATTCTAAATTTAAAATCCTTGAACACTTATATAAGGAAGTTCAAGTTCAAAATGGAATCGCTCAGGGCGGTTATTGCAAGCCTGGAAGAGGGGGATTTTATGGTGTCGCTGGACATCAAGGATGCTTACCTGCATGTCCCCATTTACCCTCCTCACCAGGAGTACCTCAGGTTTGTGGTACAGGACTGTCATTACCAATTCCAGACGTTGCCGTTTGGTCTGTCCACGGCACCGAGAGTATTTACCAAGGTAATGTCCGAAATGATGATACTTCTTCGGAAGAAGGGAGTTATAATTATCCCGTACTTGGACGATCTCTTTATAAAGGCGAGGTCCAAGGAGCAGTTGTTAGTCAGCGTAGCACTATCTCGGGAAGTGTTGCAACAGCACGGGTGGATTCTGAATATCCCGAAGTCGCAGCTGATTCCTGCGACGCGTCTGCTGTTCTTGGGCATGCTTCTGGACACAGAACAGAAGATGGTGTTTCTCCCCGGGGAGAAGGCCCAGGAATTGTCATCTCTGGTCAGGTACCTCCTGAAACCAAAACAGGTGTCGGTGCATAAGTGCACGCGGGTCCTGGGAAAGATGGTGGCTTCTTACGAAGCAATTCCCTTCGGCAGATTCCATGCAAGGATCTTTCAGTGGGATCTGTTAGACAAATGGTCCGGATCGCATCTTCAGATGCATCGGTTGATCACCCTGTCCCCGAGGGCCAGGGTGTCTCTGCTGTGGTGGCTGCAGAGTGCTCATCTTCTCGAGGGCCGCAGATTCGGCATACAGGACTGGGTCCTGGTGACCACGGATGCAAGCCTCCGAGGATGGGGGGCAGTCACTCAGGGAAGGAACTTCCAAGGACAGTGGTCAAGTCAGGAGACTTCCCTACACATAAATATACTGGAACTAAGGGCCATTTACAACGCCCTGAGTCAAGCAGAGCCCCTGCTTCAAAACCAACCGGTGCTGATTGAGTCAGACAACATCACGGCGGTCGCCCATGTAAACCGCCAGAGCGGCACAAGAAGCAGGATGGCTATGGCAGAAGCCACAAGGATTCTTCGATGGGCGGAAAATCACGTCCTAGCACTGTCAGCAGTGTTCATTCCGGGAGTGGACAACTGGGAAGCAGACTTCCTCAGCAGGCACGACCTCCACCCGGGAGAGTGGGGACTTCATCCAGAAGTCTTCACGCTGATTGTGAACCGTTGGGAACGGCCACAGGTGGACACGATGGCGTCCCGCCTCAACAAAAAGCTAAAAAGATATTGCGCCAGGTCAAGGGACCCTCAGGCAATAGCTGTGGACGCCCTAGTGACACCGTGGGTGTACCAGTCGGTTTATGTGTTCCCTCCTCTTCCTCTCATACCCAAGGTACTGAGGATAATAAGAAAGAGAGGAGTAAGAACTATACTCATCGTTCCGGATTGGCCAAGACGAACTTGGTACCCAGAACTACAAGAAATGATCTCAGAGGACCCATGGCCTCTGCCTCTCCAACAGGACCTGCTACAGCAGGGGCCCTGTCTGTTCCAAGACTTACCGCGGCTGCGTTTGACGGCATGGCGGTTGAATGCCGGATCCTATCGGAAAAGGGCATTCCAGATGAAGTGATTCCTACGCTGATAAAAGCTAGGAAGGATGTGACAGCAAAACATTATCACCGCATATGGCGGAAATATGTTGCTTGGTGTGAGGCCAGGAAGGCCCCAACAGAGGAATTCCAGCTGGGTCGATTTCTGCACTTCCTACAGTCAGGGGTGACTATGGGCCTAAAATTGGGGTCCATAAAGGTCCAGATTTTGGCCCTGTCTATTTTCTTTCAAAAAGGACTGGCTTCTCTGCCTGAAGTTCAGACGTTTGTTAAGGGAGTGCTGCATATTCAGCCCCCTTTTGTGCCTCCAGTGGCACCTTGGGATCTCAACGTTGTGTTGGATTTCCTGAAATCACATTGGTTTGAGCCACTTAAGACCGTGGAGTTAAAGTATCTCACGTGGAAGGTGGTCATGCTGTTGGCCTTGGCCTCGGCTAGGCGTGTGTCAGAATTGGCGGCTTTGTCATGTAAAAGCCCATATCTGATTTTCCATATGGATAGGGCAGAATTGAGGACTCGTCCCCAATTTCTCCCAAAGGTGGTATCAGCGTTTCATTTGAACCAACCTATTGTGGTGCCTGCGGCTACTCGGGACTTGGAGGATTCCAAGTTGCTGGACGTAGTCCGGGCCCTGAAAATTTGTTTCCAGGACGGCTAGAGTCCGAAAAACTGACTCGCTGTTTATCCTGCATGCACCCATCAAGCTGGGTGCTCCTGCTTCAAAGCAGACTATTGCTCGCTGGATCTGTAGCACGATTCAGCTGGCACATTCTGCGGCTGGACTGCCGCATCCTAAATCAGTAAAGGCCCATTCAACAAGGAAGGTGGGCTCTTCTTGGGCAGCTGCCCGAGGGGTCTCGGCTTTACAGCTTTGCCGAGCTGCTACTTGGTCGGGTTCAAACACTTTTGCAAAATTCTACAAGTTTGACACCCTGGCTGAGGAGGACCTTGAGTTTGCTCATTCGGTGCTGCAGAGTCATCCGCACTCTCCCGCCCGTTTGGGAGCTTTGGTATAATCCCCATGGTCCTTACGGAGTTCCCAGCATCCACTAGGACGTCAGAGAAAATAAGAATTTACTCACCGGTAATTCTATTTCTCGTAGTCCATAGTGGATGCTGGGTATAGTTATCACGAGTTGTACGGTGTGATTGGTGTGGCTGGTATGAGTCTTACCCTGGATTCCAAATCCTTTCCTTGTAATGTCAGCTCTTCCGGGCACAGTTTCCTTAACTGAGGTCTGGTGGAGGGGCATAGAGGGAGGAGCCAGTGCACACCAGATAGTACCTAATCTTTCTTTTAGAGTGCCCAGTCTCCTTCGGAGCCCGTCTATTCCCCATGGTCCTTACGGAGTTCCCAGCATCCACTACGGACTACGAGAAATAGAATTACCGGTGAGTAAATTCTTATTTTTTTAAGCAATCTTGATTGCGTCTTTTAGGCGATGTTAAATGTTGGATAGTTGTATGAGATCTAAGTGGATTACTACTTTATCATCTGAGCCAAGTGAAAATAAAATCCCCTAAGCTTCATTAGCACATTTTCCGAACAGTTTTAATGCTGCTGTATAATAAGCTAATTACTGTCTCTCTCTTGTAGAATAGAGCAGGGTATACCAAACACTGCCTTAGTCATAATCCAATTTTCTTTTCTATTCCTGGATGTAAAATAAAGTTAGCTTTTTCTTTATATTTTTATAACTTTTATGATGGCCATCTCTTTAAACGAAAAAATCTAAATATGTTGTGAGTATTAATAGATCAGTAAACCTAATTACCAGGTAGCATTGTTTAAAAGGAGATTAAGATGACAGCCCACAGACCTACTGTATATGTACGGTTAACAAGATCAGGACTGGCTATATTGGGGATAAAGGTTTGATTGTGGAATTGTAAGCACAATGCATATCTCTCAGCAAATCCATTTTTAAGAATCGGGACCCTGCATGTGCCAAAGGTGCCTGAGAAGGGGGCATGGCCTTGCGGCACATCCATTGATTTTTTTACTCTGAGGGGCAGGCCCAGTGGTAAAACCAGTAAGTAGACAAGTGCAATAAACAGTGCAGGAGATAATGAGTGCATGGTTTAAAGTGTTTGCAGGGTCTTGTGTAAGGTATAGTTTTATTTTCGATATGTTTTTCTAGATGCATGTAACATGATTTAAGACAGATGGAATGTGGGGAACAAAAAACCGTTCAGAGTCAAGGATGACACCTAGGCAGCGAGCTTGCGTGGTAGGGTTGATTGTTGAGTTATCAACAGTGATAATGATAACTGGTTGGTAACTACTATTGGCCGGTGGAAATATTATTAATTTTGTTTTGTAAATATTAAATTTGAGATGACAAGATGACATCCAAGATGAAATAGCAGAAAGGCAATCAGTGACATGGACTAATGCAGATGGTGACAAATCTGGGGAGGATCAGTAGATTTGAGTATCATCTGCGTAATGATGATACTGAAATCCAAAAGAGCTGATTAGTTTGCCAAGAAATGTGGTACAGAATGACAAAAACAGAGGACCTAAGACATAGCTTTGTAGTACTCCAACTGATAGAGGTAGCAAAGAGGATGTGGATTCAGAGAAGCGAACACTGAAAAAGTGATTAGATAGGAGGGATGAGACTTAAGAAAGGGCTGTGTCCTGAAGACCTAGGGATTGTAGTGTTTGTATCAGAAGAAAGTGGTCAATAATGTCAAAAGCAGCAGAGGGATCTAGAATAAGTAGTAAGAAATGGACTATAGACTTAGCAGTGGGATGCGGTCAAGATCCCGCCAGACGGAATCCCGGCGATTGGATTACCAACACCAGGATCCCGACCGGCACAATCCCAACATATTCTCCATCTGTGGGTGTTCACGACACCCATAGAGGGAGAATAAATTAGTGTGCCGAGCGCAGCGAGCCTGCAAGGGCCTGCGTTGTGCTCGCCCCCTGTCGGGATTGTGCCGGTCGGGATCCCGGTGTCGGTATTCCGACCACCGGGATTCAGTCCGGCGGCAATACGTACTGATCCCTTAGCAGTGACCAGGTCATTCACTACTTTAGTCAGTGCTGTCTCAGTGGAGTGTTGGGAACGAAAGCCTGACTGAAGTGGGTCCAATAAGAGTTAAGAAAGTGTGTGAGGTGAGTGTAGGCAATTTTCCCAAGTAGCTTGGAGGGACATGGGTGTTGAGAGATTGGACGGTAGTTTGAGAGAGAGCTTTAGGGTACATACACACTAGGCGATATCGCGTACGATCCATCTGATACCGCCCGATGCAGAAAAATATCGTCTAGTGTGTACAGAAGATATATTTCACGATGTGTACTCTGGTGAGTCATCTGCGACGTCATCTGTCAGACCTGCATGCAGGTCCAATGGGTGGTATCGCAGACGAGGGCCATGCAGCATGTCCCTCCCACCCCCGCCGGCGTTCACTGCAATTGACATCAGCAAGTGTGCCTGCAGTTACCCATGTCGGGTCCCGTCACAGATGGCATTGCATAATTTGCAATATTGTTCTAGTGCGTACGCACCCTTAGACCTACTGCCCTCCTAGTCAGAGGCAGGTTGGACCAGGTGGCAGGGTGGGATACTTTTAAGCATTTGGTGCCACAGCCAGGAGGAAGGCAGATGATACTCCCCAGCCACAATAAGAGTGGCCAGCCATCATTGCCTGTCTCCTAATCACTAGCTATGTTGTTACATTCTCCACTCCACTGTCCGTTGCCAGCAGTGTTGATTGGTGGTTGGTGCTTGCTATCCACCATTCACAGTTGCGGTAGTATCTAAACACTGATTGGCTAATCAGGGAAAAAGCACACTCACACAGAGAGCTGCAATGCTGACAGAGACTGAAAACTGAAGTGAGTCTTCAGTGTAGGCACTGTAGCTGATACTGTCACTGATGCTGTGTTATTAGCCACCATGGGCATACTGTGCCATTAGCCATGATGGGCATACGGTCATTAATCACTATAGGCATACTGTGGCATTACCTAGCATGGATATACTGCGTCATTAGCCTCCAGTGGCATACTATCATTAACCACTACTGGCATACTGTGGCATTAGCTACCATAGGTATACTATCAGTGAGGAAGCTCATCAATATATATAGCTTGTGATTTACGCTAGTCCCTGTATTCACCACAATGCTAGCTAAACATATGATTTATTCACATTTGTTATTAAAATGATGTGTATATTTAATTGTGCTTCCTTGTGTATTTATTATTTAACGCAAGTCAATAAACTGTAGTCCACATATCCTCCGGGTTATGGAAACTTGGCATTCCCTTCATGACTTTGGTAATCAGAAGCTGTATTCGTGGTGTTGTTAGGGATATGGGCACCCATGAGGCTGAGGCACAGCAGCACTGAGGGAGAGTGAGTAGCTGTATTGGGCTGCCCCATAGATCTAAGGTCTCATTTTAAATGATTTTTATTGGGTGATTGGGAAAAGGTTATCAGGTGTGGGTGTTTAGTTCTGGGACATTATTTTTATTGGCAGATTGAGAGAGTCATCAGTCTTAGGGAATAGTTCTGTGACATTATTGTAATTGAGGGATGGGGGACATTATCAGGTTTTGGGGTATCAGTTTTAATACATTAATATATTGGGAGCTGTCAGGTCAGGTGGGCAGTTCTGGGAAATTATTTTCATTAAGGCTGGGATGTCAGTTCTGAAAGTCATAACAATTAAGGAATGATGGGGGACATCAGCGCTGGAGTATGTTTGCAATTGAGGGAGGGGGCATTGTCAGGTTTAGGTATAATTATAATTGAGAGAAGAGGGAGGCTCTCAGATCATGGGTCTGATTGTTAATGTAAGAAAACCATTGGGAAATCTAATTTATTTTTTCTTTTACCAATATAAAGTGGTCTCTATTTTGCTGAAATTTGTGGTCTATATTGTCAAAGTCAAGTTGTCAAGCAACCAAGGTATCTGCAAAAGAAAAGATTATTGTGGCCGTAGAGTAAGTGAGCACACACACAATTATGGTTTTCCAACAATCCTCCAAGTGATCCCTCCAGACAAGTCAGTCTAGGGTACCTGTATTAACACATAAGCATATATAAGAACCTGGTTATTGAGACTTCCGATCCCCAAGTCTTACCCAGAAACAGACTGAAGCTGGGCACAGGAGGACAGAAAAGCTTTGTTCAGAGCAGACAATAATCCTACTCACCACGTGGTTTTGTGATTTTGTTGTCCATCGCCCACCAAACATGGTGTCTGTCATTGGTCAAGAGCTGGTGATCTTGGTGGAAGCCTCCAAATTGTCAAAGTCAAGTTGTCAGTAACCAGAGAGTAAGTGAACACACAAACAATTATGGTGTTCCAGCAAAACTCTGTCATTTTTAGGCATACTGTACATGGGGTTTATATACCTTCTTTATTGCTTATGATATCATATTCAGAGCATGTGTAAATTTTGTCAAGAGTGTAATCCCATACACACTGTGAGATTTTCTTGTATTAGCAGCAGGGGGCAGGATTGCCTAAATTATTAATAAGCAAATAACTTCTATTTTCTAGACTTTTCTGTAGGAATGTGCAGATAGTAACATTCCAATGAATCCATTTGCTACATTTTGTATATATCTTTGCACCTGCAAACAATAGGCACATAGAACTCTTTGGTGAGAATGTGTGAAAATATGTAGTACATTCCTAGCTTAGCATGTCAGCATACATTTGAACAAAACATTATTCTGAGTTTAACATATCAGTATGTAGCAGATTGTTTTACTTTTTAACTAAATGTATGTCTTAATGTCAAGTAGGTAATATTCTTGTTTGCTTTTACATGTATAGTTGGACTTACGTGCTTTAATCATACTTATTATAATTTGTCTTCGTTTGTAACCAGTGACAGCGTTTAGTTTTGTATGTTGATTGTAGATAGTTTTGTTTATAAGAGAGGGAGAGTACCTCAATCTGGGCGTAATGATGGTTAGAATTGGGCACATGTGCTCCACTTTTTACAGAAAAATGTGTCCATACTGTATGCAGAGTTTAGACATCTTGCAGTGCGCCCGTCCCCTATCTGTATGATATGTTTGCTACCAGTCATCATCATCTTCATCATCAGTGTCCATCATCTTACACGTAATGCAGAAGGTGCACCTGGAAACAGAAGTATTTACACTTATGACATCTGGCAGCCTACTGCTCATATTGTCCTTGGCAGCGGAGATGAGGCGGCCTTTCTTTTAGGATTATTCAGATGACTGACATTGCTACAGATGGTCGCGATTGTGATTCGATGCCACGTCTTCATATGCATCACTCAGATCTGCAATACTAGTAGTGGGCGTCTTTTGCCTTCAGGCGCCTTCTGCAGCATTAGTATATTCTAGCATATATCCCTAATCAGGCCCTGTACCCTCTATTTATATTGCAAGTAGAGATTTATATTATAGGGCCTTATTCAGACCTGATTGCAACAGCAACATTTTTCTCTAATGGCCAAAATCATGTGGGGCAGATATAACATGTGCAGAGAGAGTTAGATTTGGGTGGGCTGTGTTCAAACTGAAATCCAAATTGCAGTGTAAAAATAAAGCAGTCAGTATTTACCCTGCACAGAAACAGTATAACCCACCCAAATCTAACTCCCTCTGCACATGTACATCTGCCCCACCTGCACTATACATGGGCCCAATTCAGAGTTGATTGCAGCGGCAAATTTGTTAGCAGCTGGGCAATACCATGTGCCCTGCGGGGGGGGAGAAATAACATGTGCAAAGAAAGTTAGATGTTGCAGTGTAAAAATAAAGCAGCCAGTATTTGCCCTGCACAGAAACAAAATAACCCACCCAAATCTAACTCTCTCTGCAAATGTTATATCTGCCCCCCCCCCCCCCCCCCCCCCCGGTGCACATGTGGGTAAGTCTGAGTTGATCGCAGCAGGAATTTTGTTAGCAGTTGTGCAAAACCATGTGCACTGCAGGGGAGGCAGATATAACATGTGCAGAGAGAATTAGATTTGGGTGGGTTATTTTGTTTCTGTGCAGGGTAAATACTGGCTGCTTTATTTTTACACTGCAATTTAGATTGCAGATTGAACACACCACACCCAAATCTAACTCTCTCTGCACATGTTATATATTCCTCCCCTGCAGTGCACATGGGCCCTCATTCCGAGTTGTTCGCTCGGTATTTTTCATCGCATCGCAGTGAAAATCCGCTTAGTACGCATGCGCAATGTTCGCACTGCGACTGCGCCAAGTAACTTTACTATGATGAAAGTATTTTTACTCACGGCTTTTTCTTCGCTCCGGCGATCGTAATGTGATTGACAGGAAATGGGTGTTACTGGGCGGAAACACGGCGTTTCAGGGGCGTGTGGCTGAAAACGCTACCGTTTCCGGAAAAAACGCAGGAGTGGCCGGGGAAACGGTGGGAGTGCCTGGGCGAACGCTGGGTGTGTTTGTGACGTCAACCAGGAACGACAAGCACTGAAATGATCGCACAGGCAGAGTAAGTCTGGAGCTACTCTGAAACTGCTAAGTAGTTAGTAATCGCAATATTGCGAATACATCGGTCGCAATTTTAAGAAGCTAAGATTCACTCCCAGTAGGCGGCGGCTTAGCGTGTGTAACTCTGCTAAATTCGCCTTGCGACCGATCAACTCGGAATGAGGGCCATGGTTTTGCCCAACTGCTAACAAAATTCCTGCTGCGATCAACTCAGAATTACCCCCATGGTTTTGTCCAACTGCTAACAAATGTGCTGCTGCGATCAACTCTGAAGTACCCCCATAGTTTTGGTGGGGTGCATCCAAACTGAAATCTAAATTGCAGTGTAAAAATAAAGTTGTCCAGCATTTGTGGGCTGCTGCAATCAACTCTAAATTACCCCCATGATTTTGCCCATTGGAGAAAGATTTTGCTGCTGCAATCAGGCCCTTAGTTTCAGCATGCTAGAAATTTTTTATCGGTCTGCTGATAGTAAAAAAAAAACATTTATTCTTCTGCTCAGATTAGCTGCTTCCATATTTGTTTTTATTTTTATTATTTTTGAATAGACACATGCTTATCCAAATATATTCTAATTTTAGTTTTTACAGCTGCAACATTTAAAAAAAAGCAAACAATAACGTGACTGTCCTGCATAAAGTGGTACATACTGTTTTGGAAATTGATTA
This sequence comes from Pseudophryne corroboree, assembly GCF_028390025.1. Lineage (NCBI taxonomy): Eukaryota > Metazoa > Chordata > Amphibia > Anura > Myobatrachidae > Pseudophryne > Pseudophryne corroboree. Next base: position 122,640,607 of record NC_086450.1, read on the forward strand.
AAAAAATAAATTTCTGGAAGGGCAGAACAGAAATAGAAAGAGAACAATCAGCAGTTTCCTGTAGTTACATCTTTTAGGCAGCAGCTATTTCTGCCACACTCCTGAAACAACTTACAGGTGTTGATTAGGAGTGAGCTAGCGATCCTCGCTGAAAGTGTGTGCACGTGCCTTATTTGCAGTGGCCTCAAGATTGCAGATTTGGGAACATACAGTATATAACATATATAAGATCTCATTATTCTCAAAATAACCCAATTATCGGTTGTTTACAGTATGTCACCTTGGGTATATTTCCTCCTTTTCCATGATTACATACAATTAACCTTTTAACTTATCAGAAGTATATCTGCATTACAAAAAACATTAATGTTGTAAAATCAACCACAATGTACAGTAGATACCAATGATAATCATTTACATTTTTGAGATGTATTTAAAATAAAAAACAAAATTATTGGAGGGCTTTTATCTTCAGTGTACCTCAAGAGATTAATAAGGTTATACCCAGGTGGGTATAGACGTTGGTGACGCCACAGTTTTCCAATAACCTACAAACCGTGTAGCCATAACATTACGGGTTAATGTATAGACTGGTTGTAGCTAAAAAAAAGTTTCCACAATAATGGGGGTAATTCCAAGTTGATCGCAGCAGGATTTTTGTTAGCAATTGGGCAAAACCATGTGCACTGCAGGGGAGGCAGATGTAACATGTGCAGAGAGAGTTAGATTTCGGTGCGGTGTGTTCAATTTGCAATCTAATTTGCAGTGTAAAAATAAAGCAGCCAGTATTTACCCTGCACAGAAATAAAATAACCCACCCAAATCTAACTCTCTCTGCACATGTTATATCTGCCTCCCCCCCTGCAGTGCACATGGGCCCTCATTCCGAGTTGTTCGCTCGGTATTTTTCATCGCATCGCAATGAAAATCCGCTTAGTACGCATGCGCAATGTTCGCACTGCGACTGCGCCAAGTAACTTTGCTATGTAGAAAGTAATTTTACTCACGGCTTTCTCATCGCTCCGGCGATCGTAATGTGATTGACAGGAAATGGGTGTTACTGGGCGGAAACACGGCGTTTCAGGGGCGTGTGGCTGAAAACGCTACCGTTTCCGGAAAAAACGCAGGAGTGGCCGGAGAAACGGTGGGAGTGCCTGGGCGAACGCTGGGTGTGTTTGTGACGTCAACCAGGAACGACAAGCACTGAACTGATCGCACAGGCAGAGTAAGTCTGAAGCTACTCTGAAACTGCTAAGTAGTTAGTAATCGCAATATTGCGAATACATCGGTCGCAATTTTAAGAAGCTAAGATTCACTCCCAGTAGGCGGCGGCTTAGCGTGTGTAACTCTGCTAAATTCGCCTTGCGACCGATCAACTCGGAATGAGGGCCATGGTTTTGCCCAATTGCTATGAAAAATCCTGCTGCGATCAACTTGGAATTACCCCCAATGTTTTCTCATTTCCTACTCCTATCTTCCCCTCTCAAATATGACCAGTTACCTTTGCTCTGGGAAAGATAAGCAAGCAGAGCAATTAAAATTTAGGAATCCAGGTGCATTTTAGGTTTCTCTATTTTATAAGTTTAAATTTGTCTGGTATAACCAATGATGTAAAGAAAGATGATGTTTAAAACACTCAAGGGACTAGATTTACTGTTGTTTTTTCAAAGCCGCCAATTACCATTTATTTCTGTTGCCGCTTCGTCAAACTGCTGAACAGTAAATATGTTCTTTCTATCTGTGTCACTTATTGATAAGGGTGGTGGATTTTTGTTCTGTTGCTCTGGCAATGTCTCTTCTTATTCCTACTGCCTATTTTACATTAAAGTGAACTGCTGATATCACTAGTGTGTGGCACGTACTGATGGTGAACTGTGTGAACTGACAAGTATTAGGGTGGGGAAAGATACAGGCAAACAGAGGTAAAGAAGCAGATATATGGGTGATACAAGAGGCAGACAACATCTGCTACAGATGCATTTCAGACAATTGCAGCATTACAAATGCGCAGGGGAGATGGTATCAGGATCCCGGCCCCTAGGATGCTGGCGGTCAGAATACCGACAGTGGCATCCTGATGCACAGGATCCCAACACCTGTGAAGTAAATATCCTAACCCTCCCCTCCCGTGCATCCTAACCCTCCCCAGTGCTGCTTAAGCACTCCTGCCCACAGCCTAATATAAACCATCCCACCCACGCAGCCTAACCCTAACCCTCCCCAGTGCTGCCTAAGCACTCCTGCCCACAGCCTAATACCTAACCATCCCACCCACGCAGCCTAACCCTAATCCTCCCCAGTGCTGCCTAAGCACTCCTGCCCACAGCCTAATACCTAACCATCCCAGCCACGCAGCCTAACCCTAACCCTCCCCAGTGCTGCCTAAGCACTCCTGCCCACAGCCTAATACCTAACCATCCCACCCACGCAGCCTAACCCTAACCCTCCCCAGTACTGCCTAAGCACTCCTGCCCACAGCCTAATACCTAACCATCCCACCCACGCAGCCTAACCCTCCCCAGTGCTGCCTAAGCACTCCTGCCCACAGCCTAATACCTAACCATCCCACCCACGCAGCCTAACCCTCCCCAGTGCTGCCTAAGTACTCCTGCCCAGAGCCTAATACCTAACCATTCCACTCACGCAGTCTAATCCTCCCCAGTGCTGCCTAAGCACTCCTGCCCACAGCCTAATATAAACCATCCCACCCACGCAGCCTAACCCTAACCCTCCCCAGTGCTGCCTAAGCACTCCTGCCCACAGCCTAATATAAACCATCCCACCCACGCAGCCTAACCCTAACCCTCCCCAGTGCTGCCTAAGCACTCCTGCCCACAGCCTAATATAAACCATCCCACCCACGCAGCCTAACCCTAACCCTCCCCAGTGCTGCCTAAGCACTCCTGCCCACAGCCTAATACCTAACCATCCCAGCCACGCAGCCTAAGCCTAACCCTCCCCAGTGCTGCCTAAGCACTCCTGCCCACAGCCTATTACCTAACCATCCCACCCACACAGCCTAACCCTAACCCTCCCCAGTACTGCCTAAGCACTCCTGCCCACAGCCTAATACCTAACCATCCCACCCACGCAGCCTAACCCTCCCCAGTGCTGCCTAAGCACTCCTGCCCAGAGCCTAATACCTAACCATTCCACTCACGCAGTCTAATCCTCCCCAGTGCTGCCTAAGCACTCCTGCCCACAGCCTAATACCTAACCATTCCACTCACGCAGTCTAATCCTCCCCAGTGCTGCCTAAGCACTCCTGCCCACAGCCTAATACCTAACCATCCCAGCCACGCAGCCTAACCCTAACCCTCCCCAGTACTGCCTAAGCACTCCTGCCCACAGCCTAATACCTAACCATCCCACCCACGCAGCCTAACCCTCCCCAGTGCTGCCTAAGCACTCCTGCCCAGAGCCTAATACCTAACCATTCCACTCACGCAGTCTAATCCTCCCCAGTGCTGCCTAAGCACTCCTGCCCACAGCCTAATACCTAACCATTCCACTCACGCAGTCTAATCCTCCCCAGTGCTGCCTAAGCACTCCTGCCCACAGCCTAATACCTAACCATCCCAGCCACGCAGCCTAACCCTAACCCTCCCCAGTACTGCCTAAGCACTCCTGCCCACAGCCTAATACCTAACCATCCCACCCACGCAGCCTAACCCTCCCCAGTGCTGCCTAAGCACTCCTGCCCAGAGCCTAATACCTAACCATTCCACTCACACAGTCTAATCCTCCCCAGTGCTGCCTAAGCACTCCTGCCCAGAGCCTAATACCTAACCATCCCAGCCACGCAGCCTAACCCTAACCCTCCCCAGTACTGCCTAAGCACTCCTGCCCACAGCCTAATACCTAACCATCCCACCCACGCGGCCTAACCCTCCCCAGTGCTGCCTAAGCACTACTGCCCAGAGCCTAATACCTAACCATTCCACTCACACAGTCTAATCCTCCCCAATGCTGCCTAAGCACTCCTGCCCACAGCCTAAAACCTAACCATTCCACTCACGCAGTCTAATCCTCCCCAGTGCTGCCTAAGCACTCCTGCCCACAGCCTAATACCTAACCATCCCAGCCACGCAGCCTAACCCTAACCCTCCCCAGTACTGCCTAAGCACTCCTGCCCACAGCCTAATACCTAACCATCCCACCCACGCAGCCTAACCCTCCCCAGTGCTGCCTAAGCACTCCTGCCCAGAGCCTAATACCTAACCATTCCACTCTCGCAGTCTAATCCTCCCCAGTGCTGCCTAAGCACTCCTGCCCACAGCCTAATACCTAACCATCCCACCCACGCAGCCTAACCCTCCCCAGTGCTGCCTAAGCACTCCTGCCCAGAGCCTAATACCTAACCATTCCACTCACGCAGTCTAATCCTCCCCAGTGCTGCCTAAGCACTCCTGCCCACAGCCTAATACCTAACCATTCCACTCACACAGTCTAATCCTCCCCAGTGCTGCCTAAGCACTCCTGCCCACAGCCTAATACCTAACCATCCCTGCCACGCAGCCTAACCCTAACCCTCCCCAGTGCTGCCTAGGCATTCCTGCCCTCAGCCTAATACCTAACCATCCCACCCACGCAGCCTAACCCTCCCCAGTGCTGCCTAAGCACTCCTGCCCAGAGCCTAATACCTAACCATTCCACTCACGCAGCCTAACCCTCCCCAGTGCTGCCTAAGCACTCCTGCCCAGAGCCTAATACCTAACCATTCCACTCACGCAGTCTAATCCTCCCCAGTGCTGCCTAAGCACTCCTGCCCACAGCCTAATACCTAACCATCCCACCCATGCACCCTACCCCTAACCCTCCCCAGTGCTGCCTAGGCACTCCTGCCCTCAGCCTAATACCTAACCATCCCACCCACGCAGCCTAACCCTCCCCAGTGCTGCCTAAGCACTCCTGCCCAGAGCCTAATACCTAACCATTCCACTCACGCAGTCTAATCCTCCCCAGTGCTGCCTAAGCACTCCTGCCCAGAGCCTAATACCTAACCATTCCACTCACGCAGTCTAATCCTCCCCAGTGCTGCCTAAGCACTCCTGCCCACAGCCTAATACCTAACCATCCCACCCATGCACCCTACCCCTAACCCTCCCCAGTGCTGCCTAGGCACTCCTGCCCTCAGCCTAATACCTAACCATCCCACCCACACAGCCTAACCCTCCCCAGTGCTGCCTAAGCACTCCTGCCCACAGCCTAATACCTAACCATCCCACCCACGCAGCCTAACCCTCCCCAGTGCTGCCTAAGCACTCCTGCCCACAGCCTAATACCTAACCATTCCACTCACGCAGTCTAATCCTCCCCAGTGCTGCCTAAGCACTCCTGCCCACAGCCTAATACCTAACCATTCCACTCACGCAGTCTAATCCTCCCCAGTGCTGCCTAAGCACTCCTGCCCACAGCCTAATACCTAACCATCCCACCCATGCACCCTACCCCTACCCCTAACCCTCCCCAGTGCTGCCTAGGCACTCCTGCCCTCAGCCTAATACCTAACCATCCCACCCACGCAGCCTAACCCTCCCCAGTGCTGCCTAAGCACTCCTGCCCAGAGCCTAATACCTAACCATTCCACTCATGCAGTCTAATCCTCCCCAGTGCTGCCTAAGCACTCCTGCCCACAGCCTAATACCTAACCATCCCACCCATGCACCCTACCCCTAACCCTCCCCAGTGCTGCCTAGGCACTCCTGCCCTCAGCCTAATACCTAACCATCCCACCCACGCAGCCTAACCCTCCCCAGTGCTGCCTAAGCACTCCTGCCCAGAGCCTAATACCTAACCATTCCACTCACGCAGTCTAATCCTCCCCAGTGCTGCCTAAGCACTCCTGCCCACAGCCTAATACCTAACCATCCCACCCATGCACCCTACCCCTAACCCTCCCCAGTGCTGCCTAGGCACTCCTGCCCTCAGCCTAATACCTAACCATCCCACCCACGCAGCCTAACCCTCCCCAGTGCTGCCTAAGCACTCCTGCCCACAGCCTAATACCTAACCATCCCACCCACGCAGCCTAACCCTCCCCAGTGCTGCCTAAGCACTCCTGCCCACAGCCTAATACCTAACCATTCCACTCACGCAGTCTAATCCTCCCCAGTGCTGCCTAAGCACTCCTGCCCACAGCCTAATACCTAACCATTCCACTCACGCAGTCTAATCCTCCCCAGTGCTGCCTAAGCACTCCTGCCCACAGCCTAATTCCTAACCATCCCACCCATGCACCCTACCCCTAACCCTCCCCAGTGCTGCCTAGGCACTCCTGCCCTCAGCCTAATACCTAACCATCCCACCCACGCAGCCTAACCCTCCCCAGTGCTGCCTAAGCACTCCTGCCCACAGCCAAATACCTAACCATCCCACCCACGCAGCCTAACCCTCCCCAGTGCTGCCTAAGCACTCCTGCCCACAGCCTAATACCTAACCATTCCACTCACGCAGTCTAATCCTCCCCAGTGCTGCCTAAGCACTCCTGCCCACAGCCTAATACCTAACCATTCCACTCACGCAGTCTAATCCTCCCCAGTGCTGTCTAAGCACTCCTGCCCACAGCCTAATACCTAACCATCCCACCCATGCACCCTACCCCTAACCCTCCCCAGTGCTGCCTAGGCACTCCAGCCCTCAGCCTAATACCTAACCATCCCACCCACGCAGCCTAACCCTCCCCAGTGCTGCCTAAGCACTCCTGCCCAGAGCCTAATACCTAACCATTCCACTCACGCAGTCTAATCCTCCCCAGTGCTGCCTAAGCACTCCTGCCCACAGCCTAATACCTAACCATTCCACTCACGCAGTCTAATCCTCCCCAGTGCTGCCTAAGCACTCCTGCCCACAGCCTAATACCTAACCATCCCAGCCACGCAGCCTAACCCTAACCCTCCCCAGTGCTGCCTAAGCACTCCTGCCCAGAGCCTAATACCTAACCATTCCACTCACACAGTCTAATCCTCCCCAGTGCTGCCTAAACACTCCTGCCCACAGCCTAATACCTAACCATCCCAGCCACGCAGCCTAACCCTAACCCTCCCCAGTACTGCCTAAGCACTCCTGCCCACAGCCTAATACCTAACCATCCCACCCACGCGGCCTAACCCTCCCCAGTGCTGCCTAAGCACTACTGCCCAGAGCCTAATACCTAACCATTCCACTCACACAGTCTAATCCTCCCCAATGCTGCCTAAGCACTCCTGCCCACAGCCTAATACCTAACCATTCCACTCACGCAGTCTAATCCTCCCCAGTGCTGCCTAAGCACTCCTGCCCACAGCCTAATACCTAACCATCCCAGCCACGCAGCCTAACCCTAACCCTCCCCAGTACTGCCTAAGCACTCCTGCCCACAGCCTAATACCTAACCATCCCACCCACGCAGCCTAACCCTCCCCAGTGCTGCCTAAGCACTCCTGCCCAGAGCCTAATACCTAACCATTCCACTCTCGCAGTCTAATCCTCCCCAGTGCTGCCTAAGCACTCCTGCCCAGAGCCTAATACCTAACCATCCCACCCACGCAGCCTAACCCTCCCCAGTGCTGCCTAAGCACTCCTGCCCAGAGCCTAATACCTAACCATTCCACTCACGCAGTCTAATCCTCCCCTGTGCTGCCTAAGCACTCCTGCCCACAGCCTAATACCTAACCATTCCACTCACACAGTCTAATCCTCCCCAGTGCTGCCTAAGCACTCCTGCCCACAGCCTAATACCTAACCATCCCTGCCACGCAGCCTAACCCTAACCCTCCCCAGTGCTGCCTAGGCATTCCTGCCCTCAGCCTAATACCTAACCATCCCACCCACGCAGCCTAACCCTCCCCAGTGCTGCCTAAGCACTCCTGCCCAGAGCCTAATACCTAACCATTCCACTCACGCAGTCTAATCCTCCCCAGTGCTGCCAAAGCACTCCTGCCCAGAGCCTAATACCTAACCATTCCACTCACGCAGTCTATTCCTCCCCAGTGCTGCCTAAGCACTCCTGCCCACAGCCTAATACCTAACCATTCCACTCACGCAGTCTAATCCTCCCCAGTGCTGCCTAAGCACTCCTGCCCACAGCCTAATACCTAACCATCCCACCCATGCACCCTACCCCTAACCCTCCCCAGTGCTGCCTAGGCACTCCTGCCCTCAGCCTAATACCTAACCATTCCACCCACGCAGCCTAACCCTCCCCAGTGCTGCCTAAGCACTCCTGCCCACAGCCTAATACCTAACCATCCCACCCACGCAGCCTAACCCTCCCCAGTGCTGCCTAAGCACTCCTGCCCACAGCCTAATACCTAACCATTCCACTCACGCAGTCTAATCCTCCCCAGTGCTGCCTAAGCACTCCTGCCCACAGCCTAATACCTAACCATTCCACTCACGCAGTCTAATCCTCCCCAGTGCTGCCTAAGCACTCCTGCCCACAGCCTAATACCTAACCATCCCACCCATGCACCCTACCTCTAACCCTCCCCAGTGCTGCCTAGGCACTCCTGCCCTCAGCCTAATACCTAACCATCCCACCCACGCAGCCTAACCCTCCCCAGTGCTGCCTAAGCACTCCTGCCCAGAGCCTAATACCTAACCATTCCACTCACGCAGTCTAATCCTCCCCAGTGCTGCCTAAGCACTCCTGCCCACAGCCTAATACCTAACCATTCCACTCACGCAGTCTAATCCTCCCCAGTGCTGCCTAAGCACTCCTGCCCACAGCCTAATACCTAACCATCCCAGCCACGCAGCCTAACCCTAACCCTCCCCAGTACTGCCTAAGCACTCCTGCCCACAGCCTAATACCTAACCATCCCACCCACGCAGCCTAACCCTCCCCAGTGCTGCCTAAGCACTCCTGCCCAGAGCCTAATACCTAACCATTCCACTCACACAGTCTAATCCTCCCCAGTGCTGCCTAAGCACTCCTGCCCACAGCCTAATACCTAACCATCCCAGCCACGCAGCCTAACCCTAACCCTCCCCAGTACTGCCTAAGCACTCCTGCCCACAGCCTAATACCTAACCATCCCACCCACGCGGCCTAACCCTCCCCAGTGCTGCCTAAGCACTACTGCCCAGAGCCTAATACCTAACCATTCCACTCACACAGTCTAATCCTCCCCAATGCTGCCTAAGCACTCCTGCCCACAGCCTAATACCTAACCATTCCACTCACGCAGTCTAATCCTCCCCAGTGCTGCCTAAGCACTCCTGCCCACAGCCTAATACCTAACCATCCCCGCCACGCAGCCTAACCCTAACCCTCCCCAGTGCTGCCTAGGCATTCCTGCCCTCAGCCTAATACCTAACCATCCCACCCACGCAGCCTAACCCTCCCCAGTGCTGCCTAAGCACTCCTGCCCAGAGCCTAATACCTAACCATTCCACTCACGCAGTCTAATCCTCCCCAGTGCTGCCTAAGCACTCCTGCCCAGAGCCTAATACCTAACCATTCCACTCACGCAGTCTATTCCTCCCCAGTGCTGCCTAAGCACTCCTGCCCAGAGCCTAATACCTAACCATTCCACTCACGCAGTCTAATCCTCCCCAGTGCTGCCTAAGCACTCCTGCCCAGAGCCTAATACCTAACCATTCCACTCACGCAGTCTAATCCTCCCCAGTGCTGCCTAAGCACTCCTGCCCAGAGCCTAATACCTAACCATTCCACTCACGCAGTCTATTCCTCCCCAGTGCTGCCTAAGCACTCCTGCCCAGAGCCTAATACCTAACCATTCCACTCACGCAGTCTTATCCTCCCCAGTGCTGCCTAAGCACTCCTGCCCACAGCCTAATACCTAACCATCCCACCCATGCACCCTACCCCTAACCCTCCCCAGTGCTGCCTAGGCACTCCTGCCCTCAGCCTAATACCTAACCATCCCACCCACGCAGCCTAACCCTCCCCAGTGCTGCCTAAGCACTCCTGCCCACAGCCTAATACCTAACCATCCCACCCACGCAGCCTAACCCTCCCCAGTGCTGCCTAAGCACTCCTGCCCACAGCCTAATACCTAACCATTCCACTCACGCAGTCTAATCCTCCCCAGTGCTGCCTAAGCACTCCTGCCCACAGCCTAATACCTAACCATTCCACTCACGCAGTCTAATCCTCCCCAGTGCTGCCTAAGCACTCCTGCCCACAGCCTAATACCTAACCATCCCACCCATGCACCCTACCCCTAACCCTCCCCAGTGCTGCCTAGGCACTCCTGCCCTCAGCCTAATACCTAACCATCCCACCCACGCAGCCTAACCCTCCCCAGTGCTGCCTAAGCACTCCTGCCCAGAGCCTAATACCTAACCATTCCACTCACGCAGTCTAATCCTCCCCAGTGCTGCCTAAGCACTCCTGCCCACAGCCTAATACCTAACCATCCCACCCATGCACCCTACCCCTAACCCTCCCCAGTGCTGCCTAGGCACTCCTGCCCTCAGCCTAATACCTAACCATCCCACCCACGCAGCCTAACCCTCCCCAGTGCTGCCTAAGCACTCCTGCCCAGAGCCTAATACCTAACCATTCCACTCACGCAGTCTAATCCTCCCCAGTGCTGCCTAAGCACTCCTGCCCACAGCCTAATACCTAACCATCCCACCCATGCACCCTACCCCTAACCCTCCCCAGTGCTGCCTAGGCACTCCTGCCCTCAGCCTAATACCTAACCATCCCACCCACGCAGCCTAACCCTCCCCAGTGCTGCCTAAGCACTCCTGCCCAGAGCCTAATACCTAACCATTCCACTCACGCAGTCTAATCCCTCCCAGTGCTGCCTAAGCACTCCTGCCCACAGCCTAATACCTAACCATCCCACCCATGCACCCTACCCCTAACCCTCCCCAGTGCTGCCTAGGCACTCCTGCCCTCAGCCTAATACCTAACCATCCCACCCACGCAGCCTAACCCTCCCCAGTGCTGCCTAAGCACTCCTGCCCACAGCCTAATACCTAACCATTCCACTCACGCAGTCTAATCCTCCCCAGTGCTGCCTAAGCACTCCTGCCCACAGCCTAATACCTAACCATTCCACTCACGCAGTCTAATCCTCCCCAGTGCTGCCTAAGCACTCCTGCCCACAGCCTAATACCTAACCATCCCACCCATGCACCCTACCCCTAACCCTCCCCAGTGCTGCCTAGGCACTCCTGCCCTCAGCCTAATACCTAACCATCCCACCCACGCAGCCTAACCCTCCCCAGTGCTGCCTAAGCACTCCTGCCCACAGCCTAATACCTAACCATCCCACCCACGCAGCCTAACCCTCCCCAGTGCTGCCTAAGCACTCCTGCCCACAGCCTAATACCTAACCATTCCACTCACGCAGTCTAATCCTCCCCAGTGCTGCCTAAGCACTCCTGCCCACAGCCTAATACCTAACCATTCCACTCACGCAGTCTAATCCTCCCCAGTGCTGCCTAAGCACTCCTGCCCACAGCCTAATACCTAACCATCCCACCCATGCACCCTACCCCTAACCCTCCCCAGTGCTGCCTAGGCACTCCTGCCCTCAGCCTAATACCTAACCATCCCACCCACGCAGCCTAACCCTCCCCAGTGCTGCCTAAGCACTCCTGCCCAGAGCCTAATACCTAACCATTCCACTCACGCAGTCTAATCCTCTAATTTTATTTCCCATACAAATCTGTAATAAAAAGATTTTTTTATAGGCTTGATAAATGGTGCAGTTCCTGTACCATACTGTGGGGATGCGGTAATGTGCAAAATTAAAGGGACCGCAAGGGAAACTGGTGATCTCAGTCTCTGGCATCCCTTTAGGTAAATTGTCCAAAGCAGTGCTAACCTTTTTTTAGATATAAGTGCCTGAAAAAAGGGTTATTAGTGCTTGATAAATAGGCCCCTAATTATGCAGGGTTTTCCACTACACTATCAGCATTTAACATGCTCAAATCAGCCCTTTCTGTTCCTAACTAAACTTAATTAAAAAAAAAAAAACCTGGTATATATATTTTTTTTTTCTTCCCTAATTTGCATATTTTATATAAAAGGAATGATTTAAAAAAAACTACAAAAAAAACTTCTGAAATAGCTTTCTACCAAAAATAAAAAACCTCTGTTAATCTCAAATATTAAAAAACAAACCTTTTTTGTTTTTATCTTTCTCCTGTGAAAAAATGTGCCACCTTCACCGAGAACCAATCCTTTTGAACTTTCAATTTAAATTTTTTTTTATTGGATTGATTGGAGTGGTACAAAATCCATATTTTCATCTTCTTTTTATGTAAAAATTGTATAGACTTGTCCATCTCGTGACAACATTAAATGTATGCACATTCAGCTCTTATTCTCTCACATGCAGTGTAATATTTTCTTAAGGGACCATTCATCACAATGTCAGCAAAGGTCAGCATTGCATCAGCTGATCAAACTCTCCAGAGAGGTTCTGTTTTTATAACACAATTGTGGTATATTTTCAAATGATTCTGGACATCATTAAATCATTGCACAACAATGGCATCCAATGTTATCAAATCCATTTAATTTCAGTATTCTCTTATATTTCAAATTGTTTTATATTCCTCTGCCATGCTCTGTCATGTCTCACTTATCTCTTATCTGGCTTCTAGACACATTTCTTCATTTACATTTCTTGCTGTACAGCAGATCAGATAAGAGTACAAAAATAGATCTGCGGTACCTTGGTGCAGGCACCTCTAGCATTTCTGTAAATCACCTAATATACAGACATTTGGACTCAGAGAATGGTTCACTTGTCATTAGCAATATCTCCCAAACACTAACCACAAACCTTGTAATGTGCAACAAAGGTTCAGGGAAGACAATCGGCAGCTAAAACTTTAAGAGATGACCTGTCTCTATTTAGAACCATATTTTAATAAGCCAGTCTCTTTCTTCAGTTGCACCTTTTTTTATTTGTTTCTTGTTTAAACAATGGAATCTTCCGATACCCCCCAACACCTGGCTAACAACTGGCCTTCCTTGGTTCTTTTTAACCCAAGGACTGTGTAAACCAAGGGCTGTGTAAACACAGTGGCTTAGGGGTCTATTTATCACCATCCGCATCTGATGATGCGGATGACAGGTTATAAACTAGACCAAACTTGCACTTACATCGCATGGATGTATCAATTATCGCATGCAGGAACAGAGCTTGCGAGCAAGCTGTCTCCCTGCGATGCCTCTCCGCAGCATCATCGGGGTATTTTCTGTAAAAATACCCCGATGTACAGCTGCGCATGTACCACCGCCGGTTGCTACCACCGCCGTGTTCCCCCCACATTGCTACTATCCCTGCGCTGCAAAAAGCCCCCCCGGTTTTTATACTTACCAGTCTCAGGAGTTGGTGTCTGCTGCTCCAGGAGGCTGCCGGGTGCCAGTTCCTTCTCCTGCGCTGTGACCCCCAGTGCTGTAAAGCGAGCAGCCGTTTTGCAGCATCACGTAACTGCACCAGGGGTCACAGCGCAGCATATGGAGGACTCGGCGCCAGGCAGCCCGCACAGTAGCACCGATCACCAGCTCCTAGGACAGGTAAGTATGATTTTTTTTTTTTAACACTGTGATCAGCCAGTGTGTCACACATAGCTGATTTCTGGAGCCGGGTCCCACACAGGTTTCTCACTGATCCGGCCGGGATTCATTGTATCATGTCCGGCAGTGATTTACTAAATTCCCCTTTAAAACACTCCGCGACAATACAAATAACATCACCAACGGTAAACTCGACTTGAAAAAACACGAAAGTTTAGTAAATTACAGTGTTCTTTATTTTAAAAAAAAGTTGCTTATCAAACGGCCGATGTCAGCCGAGATTGATCTCGTTTTAAACGGCATGAACACAAATGTTAGTAAATTTACCCTATAGAATCGAGTATTTTACTGTTTGGTAAGGTAGATTATTGGCAAACCAAGAACCACAAAGCATTTCTTTGTGTGTTTATCAGATGAAAAAATGCACACATGTTTTTGATTCCCTTTCTTGAAATTTCAATAAAAAACTATTTTTTGGCCATTTGGCAAATTTGACTAATACTTATTTTCGAAAATCTAAAAATCTTTTTCTGATCTAAACAAAGTATAAATTGTGTTGGACTGGCCCACAAGGGCACAGGGAAACCCCCGTTTGAGGGTATTTACATCCAAATCAGGTGAATGGTGTAGGAATTACAACGGTTTTTATATGTGCCTCCGACTTTTTAAGGGACCAAAAGTAATGGGACAAACTAAACAATCCTAAATCAAACTTTCACTTTTTAATACTTTGTTGCAAATCCTTTGCAGTCAATTACAGCCTGAAATCTGGAAGGCATAGACATCACCAGACGCTGGGTTTCATCCCTGGTGATGCTCTGCCAGGCCTCTACTGCAAATGTCTTCAGTTCCTGCTTGTTCTTGGGGCATTTTCTTTTAAGTTTTGTCTTCATCAAGTGAAATGCATGCTCAAGCGGATTCAGGTCAGGTGATTGACTTGGCCATTGCATAACATTCCACTTATTTGCCTTAAAAAAACTCTTTGGTTGTTTTTGCAGTATGCTTAAGGTCATTGTCCATCTGCACTGTGAAGCGCCGTCCAATGAGTTCTGAAGCATTTGACTGAATATGAGCAGATAATATTGCCCGAAACACTTGAGAATTCATCCTGCTGCTTTTGTCAGCAGTCACATTATCAATAAATACAAGGGAACCAGTTCCATTGGCAGCCATACATGTCCATGCCATGACACTTCCACCACCATGCTTCACTGATGAGGTGGTATGTTTTGGATCATGAGCAGTTTTTTTCCTTCTCCACACTCTTCTCTTCCCAGCACTCTGGTACAAGTTGATCTTTGTCTCATCTGTCCATAAAATGTTGTTCCAGAACTGTAAAGGTTTTTTTAGATGTTGTTTGGCAAACTCTAATCTGGTCTTCCTGTTTTTGTGGCTCCCCAATGGTTAACATCTTGTGGTGAACCCTCTATATTCACTCTTGTGAAGTCTTCTCTTGACTGTTGACTTTGACACATATACACCTACCTCCTGGAGAGTGTTCTTGATCTGGACAACTGTTGTGAAGGGGTTTTTCTTCACCAGGGAAATAATTCTTCTATCATCCACCACAGTTGTTTACCATGGTCTTCCGGGTCTTTTGGTGTTGCTGAGCTCTCCAGTGCGTTCTTTCTTTTTAAGAATGTTCCAAACAGTTGATTTGGCCACACCTAATGTTTTTGCTATCTCTCTGATAGGTTTGTTTTGATTTTTCAGCCTAATGATGGCTTGCTTCACTGATAGTGGCAGCTCTTTGGATCTCATATTGAGAGTCGACAGCAACAGATTCCAAATGCAAATGTCACACCTGGAATCTACTCCAGACCTTTTACCTGCTTAATTGATGATGAAATAACGAGGGAATAGCCCACTCCTGTCCATGAAATTGCTTTTGAGTCAATTGTCCCATTACTTTTGGTCCCTTAAAAAGTGGGAGGCACATATAGAAACCGTTGTAATTCCTACACCGTTCACCTGATTTGGATGTAAATACCCTCAAATTAAAGCGGAAAGTCTGCAGTTAAAGCACATCTTGTTTGTTTAATTTCAAATCCATTGTGGTGATGTATAGAGCCCAAAATATGAGAATTGTGTCGATGTCCCAATATTTATGGACCTGACTGTATATAGTGCTGCACAGTATTTACCGTTAAGTGTATTCTACTGTGTACTCTGTCACCTCATACCGGATTTATTTGCTGGTCTTGTGTACTGTGTATGCTGTCACATACTAGGGGATTTATTCGCAGGATTTGTACTCTGTCTGGCTGTATCATACTCATCTGCTCTACGTTTACATTCACTAAAATGTCTAACACGAAGAGCGGGAAATCCACAGACGGTCTTGTATCATGCAGCGCATGCGCCAGTTTATTGCCTGAGGGGAAAGCTTTAATTGATGCTCTGTGTAATATGTGCCATACATCTCCCAGTCAGTCCGCAGTAACCATTCAAGAGCCACATTGGGCGGCGTTCCCAACTATGCTCAATACGCTTTTGACACACCTTACGCCCCCTATGGGACCTCCTGTGCCATTTTAGCCACATATTGTCCCTACGGTAAATCCGCCTTGGGTGGATAATTTGTTTACCCAGTTGCAGCAATTGAATCAATCTTTGGTTAGATAAAAACCTACCCCACGTCCCTCTGGGGTCAAGGGGTTATCTAAGCGGGCCGCTTCCTCACAATCCACTAATATATCAGATGATACTTCTGATGAGGATGGGGAGTATACTGATCGTCAGACACTGATTCAGTTGCTTCTGACGAGGAACCTACAACTCAGGTTGATGTCACTGACCTAGTAGAGGCTATTAGCTGATTCTACAAATCGACAATGATGTAGATCACACTACTGCATCTAAGAAACCTACGTACATACATCAGGAACTCTGGTCTTCTCCTGGAAAGAAATTCTCCAGTCTAAAAAGATGCTAGCTCGCTATCCTCTCCCTGCTGAGTTGTGTAGCAAGTGGGAAAATTCACCGCCGGTGGATTCCCATGTCACCCGTCTTGTGGTGTCATCTACTCTGCATGTCACCACTGTCACCTCACTGAAGGAACCGACAGATAAGTGTGTGGAGGGATGCCTGAAGTCTATTTACTCCCTTACAGGTGCTGTACATAGACTCACTATAGCGGCCTCCTGGGCAGCAAAAGGAATTGAATCGTGGGTTCAGGCAATAGAGGATAAGCTGCCTCAGGATATATCTGACACTGCCAGACAATATCTGTCTCATATTACCACTGCCTCCCAATATATTCAGGAGGTGTCCTCTGAGGCAGGTGTAATGGCGGCCAAGACGCCGACTACGTCCATCCTGGCTCGCCGAATTCTGTGGTTGAGGTCATGGAAGGTGGACCTGGACTCCAAAAAGACCTTGGAGGTACTTCCATTTAAGGGAGACATCCTATTTGGGGAAGATCTGAATAAGATTGTGACTGACTTAGCGGCTGCTAAGACTGCATTTCTCACAAATACTAATCCTTCTGCACAGAAGGCAAAGAGTACCACTTTTCGTTCCTTTCGACCTCAGGGGAAAGCGAAGGGTCAGCCATACCCGAAACAAGCTTGTGCTCCCAAAACCACTAAGCCCAAAACAAAACAATCCTGGGCCTCCCGTCAGCCTGCTTCCAAACAAGACAAGACTGCCTGCTGCATGACGGGGCAGGCCTCCCCCTGGGGGATCCCAGGATGGGAGGCCGACTTCTGCAGTTCACCCAGGTCTGGTTAAAGACCACTTCAGATGCATGTGTGCGAGAAGTCGGCTCTCACGGGTACACCGTCTCTTTCAAGAGACGTCCCCCTCGCCAGTTCTGCACGCCGGTTATTCCTTCGGATCCGTTGAAGGCGCAAGCTCTACACCTGGTTGTGCATTCAGGAGTGGTAGTGCCAGTACCCCTGTCACAGGGAGGCGGAGGATACTACTCGACCCTGTTTCTAGTCCTGAAACCCAATGGGACTTTCCGGCCTATACTCAACCTCAAATCACTGAACAAATTTATGAGAGTGTCCAAGTTCCGTATGGAAATGCTGCACTCGATTGTACTGGCCATGGAACCCGGAGATTATATGGTATCCCTGGATATACACGATGCTTATCTGCATATACCTATTGCCATATCGCATCAGCAATATCTGCGGTTTACTATTGGCAACCTTCACTATCAGTTCCAGGCTCTGCCGTTTGGACTGGCCACGGCCCCACAGAACCTCACCAAGGTTATGGCCGTGATGACGGCTCATCTGCGTCTTCAGGGAATCAGGATCCTGCCATATCTGGACGACTTGCTAATCCAGGCGAACTCTCAAGATATCCTCAGTCATCTGCACCTGACAGTACGCTTCCTACAAGCCCACAGGTGGCTCGTCAACTGGAAGAAGTCCTCGCTGGTCCCTGCTCGGAGCATGGTGCACCTGGGGGCACTGCTGGACGCATACAGTCAACGGCTGTTTCTGGCTCCAGAGAAGGTCCTGAAACTTCAGGACAGGATCAGATACTTCCTCTCTCGCCCATGAGTGTTGATACACTTGGCGATGCAAGTACTAGGCCTCAGGTTTTCGGCTTTCGACATGGTAGAGTACGCTCAATTTCATTCCCGCCCTCTGCAGAGGTTAATCCTTTCCAAGTGGGATGGTCTGCTTCATCGGATCAGGTCTCAAATGATTTCCTTGACTCCAGAGGTTTGTCTGTCACTGAGCTGGTGGCTACAGGACCAGCAGTTCAGCAGGGGCCATCCCTTCTGGATTGCCAACTGGGTCCTTCCGACCATGGATGCCAGTCTGGACGACTTGCTAATCCAGGCGAACTCTCAAGATATCCTCAGTCATCTGCACCTGACAGTACGCTTCCTACAAGCCCACAGGTGGCTCGTCAACTGGAAGAAGTCCTCGCTGGTCCCTGCTCGGAGCATGGTGCACCTGGGGGCACTGCTGGACGCATACAGTCAACGGCTGTTTCTGGCTCAAGAGAAGGTCCTGAAACTTCAGGAGAGGATCAGATACTTCCTCTCTCGCCCAAGAGTGTTGATACACTTGGCGATGCAAGTACTAGGCCTCAGGTTTTCGGCTTTCGACATGGTAGAGTACGCTCAATTTCATTCCCGCCCTCTGCAGAGGTTAATCCTTTCCAAGTGGGGTGGTCTGCTTCATCGGATCAGGTCTCAAATGATTTCCTTGACTCCAGAGGTTCGTCTGTCACTGAGCTGGTGGCTACAGGACCAGCAGTTCAGCAGGGGCCATCCCTTCTGGATTGCCAACTGGGTCCTTCCGACCATGGATGCCAGTCTGAGGGGTTGAGGTGCAGTGCTGGAGCAACACTCTCTCCAGGGTCGGTGGAAGTGTCAAAGCAACACTCTCTCCATGGCAATGTTGGACGTGTCAAAAATCCTTTGTTGGGCGAATGCCATCTGCCAGCAATATCAGCAGTGTTAATTCCGGGAGTCTTCAACTGGGAAGCGTATTTCCTCATTTGTCAGGACGTACACACCGGAGAGTGGAGTCTTCATCAGGAAGTCTTTCAACTCCTAGTGGACAAGTGGGGTTTACCAGATGTAGACCTAATGGTGTCACGACACAATCACAAAGTTCCGATCTTCGGCTCAAAAACAAGGGATCCTCAAGCAGCGTTTGTGGACGCACTGGGAATTCCATGGAACTTTTGGCTGCCCTACACGTTCCCTCCAGTGTCACTTCTGCCCAGGGTACTACGGAAGTTCAAGCAAGAAGGAGGAATACTACTTCTAGTCGCTCCAGCATGGCACAGACGGCAGCGTCCTCTTCTACTTCCTCAATGCCCAGACCTCCTCGTTCAGGGCCCTTGTGTCTACCCGGACCTGGCCAGACTGGCTTTGACGGCTTGGCTCTTGAAGCTTCACTCCTGAGGGCCAAAGGATTCTCTGAGGCAGTTATCCAAACTATGCTAAAGGCCCGCAAACCGGCTTCTGCATGGATTTATTATAGGGTCTGGAATTCTTACTTAACCTGGTGTGCTGCTAAGAATTACGATGCTTCCAAGTTCAGTACTTCCAGACTTCTGGCTTTTTTGCAACAAGGCCGGGATTTAGTACTTCGTCTGGCCTCTTTCAAGGTTCACATATCTGTCTTGTCGGTGTGGTTCCAGAGAAAAATTGCATCTATACCTGACATTCATACATTCACTCAGGGCGTACTGTGGATTCAGCCTCCCTATGTCCCTCCTGTGGCTCTATGAGATTTGTCTGTTATCCTGAATGCCCTGCAAGAGTCTCCATTTGAACCTCTTGAGTCAGTGGACCTTAAATGGCTCACAGCCAAGGTCCTGTTTCAGCTGGCTATTGCCTCTGCTATAAGGGTGTCAGACTTAGGCGCTTTGTCCTGTCGTCCCCCCTTTTTGATATTTGATCATGATCGAGCAGTTCTTAGAACTCGCCCTGGTTATTTACCTAAGGTGGTGTCAACTTTTCACCTTAATCAAGGGATTGTGGTTTCGGCCTTTATCTCTTCTGAATTGTCCCCCAAAGAACAGTCTTTGGATGTGGTATGGGCTCTCCATATATATGTGGAGAGGATTGCCTCTATCAGGAGGTCAGATACCCTCTTTGTACTGTTTGGTTTCCACAAACGTGGCTGGCCTGCGAATAAGCATACCTTGGCCAAATGGATTAGAATGGTGATTGCACAAGCTTATGCACAAGCTGGACTCCCAGCTCCTGTTGCTATTAAAGCCCATTCTACTCGGTCTGTTGGACCCTCTTGGGCGGCCTGTCGTGGCACGTCCGCAGAACAGTTGTGCAATGCGGCTACGTGGTCCTCAGTGAACACGTTTATTAGGTTCTATGCCTTTGATACTTCCGCCTCCCAGGATGCTTCCTTTGGACGCCGGGTTCTCATACCCGCTAAGGTGCGTCCCCTCCCTTGAGGAACTACTTTAGGACATCCCCGATGTACTCCCTGTGGAACACAGTGTACCCCACTGCAGAATAGGAGATTTATGGTAGACTTACCATGGTTAAATCTCTTTCTGCGGGGTACACTGGGTTCCACATGGTGCCCACCCTGACGCATTTAGCTTCTTTGGGTTAGTATGGCATTAGCTGCTAGTCCCTTCTCCTGTCGTTCTATGTGACCAACATCTGCCTTCTCTTTTATCTGCTTCTGCAATGGACTGGTTAACAAATCTGAGCTCACAGTGCCTGGAGGCGGGGTTATAGAGGAGGCCCTGCAATGCATTCTAGGACAGTCTAAAGCTTTAGCCTGTTAGTGCCTCTGTATCAAGATCCATCTCTACACCCCGATGTATTCCCTGTGGAACCCAGTGTACCTCGCAGAAAGTGATTTAGCCATGGTAAGTCTACCATAAATCTCCTTTTCTCAAGGGGCCCAGACCATGCACTTTCTAATGGTTAAGCAAACTAATGTGGTAGGCCACACCCCTTTTTGAGACTGGCCATACCACCAAAACTGGGCCCCTACCACTGCATTACCCGGTGGGCCCTTCATGCTCCAGTCCGATACTGGTATTGCATAAAAGTTGGAATGGGATAAGTGATATGGGTAGTCATTCCGAGTTGATCGCTAGCTGCCGTTGTTCGCAGGGCAGTGATCAGTGAAAAAAATGGCTAATCTGCACATGCGTATGCACCGCAATGCTCACGCGCGATGTACGGGTACAAAGAGCATCGTGGTTTTGCACAGGTTCTAGCGAAGCTTTCAGTCGCACGGCCGAACGCAGGAAGATTGACCTGAAGTGGGCGTTTCTGGGTGTCAACCGACTGTTTTCAGGGAGTGCTTAGAAAAACGCAGGCGTGTCGGGAAAAACGCAGGCATGGCTGGGCGAACGCTGGGCGGGTGTGTGATGTCAAAAGCTGTCCCTCCATCGTTAGAATAATCACACAGGATAAGTAACTACAGGGCTGGTCTTGTTTTGCACAAAAAGATTTTGCAGGTGCTTTGCTGCACAAGCGTTTGCACTTCTGCAAAGCGAAAATACACTCCCCGGTGGGCTGCTAAAAGTAGCTAGTGAGCGATCAACTCAGAATGAGCCCCATGGTCGGAATGATGCAGCCGCAAAGGGATAAATAAATGCAGCAGTTGCACTTTCCATTTCAAGCGCAAGTAAATAAAAACTACATTAAAAACATCTATTGTTTTACACTTTAAATGTACATTGGCAATCTTCTTCACTGCAGTAGAGCAAAGGAAATTACTAATATTTTTGTTTACTACAGATGATATATACAGTACCATATACTATTCCCTGATATATAGCAAATGGAATAGGCTTGCCGGATCAGATGGCTTGCCAAATTATGTCATTGCATTTATGTGACAGCATTCTCCTTACACTGCCTTCTTGACTCCCTGCAGTTAGATTTTTCCCCAGCATTCCACTGACACTGCTCTCACAAAAAGGATCAGCAATGTACTTACAGCAAAGACTAAGGATCACTTGTCCATTATCTTCCTTGTGGATCTCTCTGCTGTCCAGTGGTGCAAGTAGAAATATTTTCTTAGTGGTACTGAGTGCCTAAAAATGGGCGTGGTCATGTGTTGTAAGGGGGCGTGACAACATGCTGCTAGTGGGGGTGGCTACATGACACTGGCGGCGTGGCCACACGACACAGCACCTTTTTGTGGGGAATCTGGAGGCAAGGCTAAAAATATATAGTAATGCCTCCAGTATAATAGAAATATATAATGATACCTCCAGTATAATAGAAATATATAGTAATGCCCCCAATTTAATAACAATATATAGTAATGCCTCCATTATAACAGGAAAATACAGCCACTGTCCCACTCCCAGTAACCCTGACAAAGTGGGAGGAGCCGTCATGCTGCCAAGCACCATGGTCTTGTTGCTTTGTGGCACATTATAATTGTGGTAATGGCAATGTGTGTAGTAGGTGATACTGAGTACTCGCTGCCAAATTCTTAAGGGTACTCCGAGTCCGTACCTGAGCGTACACGCATACTTGCACCGCTGCTGCTGTCTTTGTCGGGATCCCATACCAATTCCCTGTATACTGTGGGCATGAGCCTGAATTTACACAAAGATATTTAAATCTGTTAATCCAGGACACATAGCATCCCTACTCTAACTCATCCCTAACCCCAAACCTCACCCTACCCATAACCCCAATACCCTAACCCCAAACCCAATCTGCTAAACCATACACAACCCTAATACCCTATTCCTATCCCAAACCTATAAACTAACCCTAATACCCTTACTCAAACTGCTACACCAACATTAATGTCCTAACCCAAACGTCTAACTTAACCTTAATTCCCTAACCCTAAATTTTTCCTTGTTAGTACTATAAAGGTGGGTAAATTGCAGTTGCCTGCGAGTAGAAAGACGCCTCCCTGACAAAAAGAAAAACATCCCGTCAAATTTGCGAATACATTGCAGATTGCTATACACTCGCAGATGCATACGCAAATCCGGGAACATAGAGTCTTTGCTGTTTGCGCAAATGTGAGTAGGTCTGAGGCTGCCACTAATCTGCGACTGAGACGGGCTGGAAGTGGTCTGCGCTGATGTCAGAGACCCTCCCCAAAAACGCCTTTCTGACACACCCAGAAACGCCGTGGCCTGTCAAACAGTGGCTGCATTGCGTTTACGAGCTATGTGCATTTTCTGTCGTTATTACCCCTCGCAAAGTGCGCAATGCGAACGTAGCATGCGCAGTTGTTAGATAATCACTCAATTTGCAAATTCTCTAATTAGCGGCCCATGCTGCATTAGGCCCATAATACTTTATAATACAACAGACATTTATTACACAGTCTGCATAATTTCACAGGGAAAATCTGTGGTTACTGGCAGGGCAAGGCTGGCAACCTTTGTCATCAGGGCAAATACTTTAAAGTGGCCAAGGTTCTTCTACCAATGTGCCAGCATCTGTAAGATTCATGTGACAAAGACCCTGTGCACGTGCTATTTCTAACGTGGGTGTGATTATATATAGTCAACAAACTTTATGAAAAATTATTTTGTTAAAGAGTAACAGTTTAATCAAATACAGGTTGAGTATCCCATATCCAAAATGCTTGGGACCAGAAGTATTTTGGATATCGGATTATTCCGTATTTTGGAATAATTGCGTACCATAATAAGATATCACGTCGATACGACCCAAGTCTAAGCACAGAATGCATTTATATTTCATATACACCTTATACACACAGCCTGAAGGTAATTTTAGCCAATATTTTTAATAACTTTGTGCATTAAACAAAGTGTGTGTACATTAACACAATTCATTTATGTTTCATATACACCTTATACACACAGCCTGCAGGTCATTTCATACAATATTTTTAATAACTTTTTGTATTAAACAAAGTTTGTGTACATTGAGCCATCAGAAAACAAAAGTTTCACTATCTCAGTACTACTACAAAAATTCTGTATTTCGGAATGTTCCGTATTTCAGAATATTTGGATATGAGATACTCAACCTGTATAACATTTACCAGCCACGTGTGACTAGTAATCAACATGCTTGTGCAAAACAGAGTGCACCCTAGTGACTGCAACAAAACAAAGTACAGAAAGCACACATGTGACTTCCACACAATACAGAGTGCACCCTTGTGAGCACCACACAAAACAGATAGCACTATTATAACCACCACACAATACAGAGTACTCCATTGTGACTGGCACACAGTACAAAGTTTACATTTGTGACAGCCACACAATACACAAAGGATCTGTAAGCTCTGGTTGAAACTAAATAGGCAGTCATGCTAAATTTTGGGGAAGGATATATGTAGTGCAGTTTTTGGTATGGGGCTGTGTGAATAACACTGTTTTCTATGATTGTAGTTATTAATATGTTTTCATATTACATGTAAACATTTCTTAAAATGTAACTGAATAGATTTAACCCTGTTTAATATTATAAATATGCTTTTGGAACTGTGGGGGCACAGCTGTAATTGAAAAATTCTGGTGCCCATGAAGAAAGAAAGTAGTTCTATGGTGCTCAGGAACCCAGACTTTATAGGAGCAGTGAGGGGTTGGAGGGATTTAGCTCGGAGTGATCGGTCCTGTCAGGAAAAAGAAGGACAGAGTGAAAAAAAAGGGGGTGGTGACGATGGACATCAGTGAAGACAGCTGGGAGAAGTGGCCAATCTGTCTCACACACCACTCAGCAGTCAGCAGTATGGAGTAGAGATCTGACAAAGCACTCAGTACAGGACACAGAGACTGCATAAGTGTAAGCAGCACTGCAAAGGACTGTCTGCACTACTGTCAAGTATGCGTCATAGCTGAGCTGGATCATTGGTGAAATCCTTGTCAGTCAGCTAAAGATATATAAGCCTAGGGAGAAGTAACTTGTAGGGGAGCCATCCCTAAGAAGCTGTCTGGCGTTCAGTGCTGGTAAAGGTAACATAACAGTCATCATCACCACACTATCTACAGTACATACCTCGCTGCTGCTAACACCCAGACTGCAGCTGTGCAAAGGCTGTAAAATCTGCCGTCATTAGAAAGGAGCCCTGCTAATACAGCCCTCATAATAACCCCCTGACTACTGCCTGTGCTGAAGAGATTGGACAGGTGTAAGAGCTTTGACTACAGTCTGCCTGTAAACCCCTTTACTTAAAACCACTGAGACCATCATTCTATTACAGTGGTATAGTTGTACACCAAGGTGGTCATTCCGAGTTGTTCGCTCGTTGACGATTTTCTCTATATTGCGATTAGTCGCTTACTGCGCATGCGCAATGTTCGCAGAGCGCATGCGCTTAGTTATTTTACTCAAAAGTTAGGTATTTTACTCACGGCATTACGAGGTTTTTTCTTCGTTCTGCTGATCGTAGTGTGATTGACAGGAAGTGGGTGTTTCTGGGCGGAAACTGGCCGTTTTATGGGAGTGTGTGAAAAAACGCTGCAGTTTCTGGGAAAAACGCGGGAGTGGTTGGAGAAACGGGGGAGTGTCTGGGCGAACGCTGGGTGTGTTTGTGACGTCAAACCAGGAACGACAAGCACTGAACTGATCGCACTGGAAGAGTAAGTCTCGAGCTACTCAGAAACGGCAAAGAAAAATCTTTTCGCAATATTGCGAATACTTCGTTTGCAATTCTGCTAAGCTAAGATTCACTCCCAGAGGGCGGCGGCTTAGCATGTGCACTGCTGCGAAAAGCGGCTAGCGAGCGAACAACTCGGAATGAGGGCCCAAGTGCATAGCCTGAGAGAAAGGGGGGACAATCTATAATACTTGTTCAAAAGGAATAGTCTGTGATGCCATCCTGATGAACGTCACCTAGAAAGGGGGTATCCGCTCATACTAACATACTTCCAGCCAAGTAGAAAGAACTAGTAGCTGTTATATCGCTTCATAAAGAAATTATAAAATTGTTCATACAGTTGTAATACTATTGACAACTATAATCAAAGACAGTCCTGCACCAGCAACTAATGCAAGTATTCTCAGAGGAGATAAACTGTCATCACACAGCATAAATTACACCCTAAATAGGAGTAGAGATGTGCACCGGAAATTTTTCGGGTTTTGTGTTTTGGATTCGGTTCCGCCGCCGTGTTTTGGATTCGGACGCGTTTTGGCAAAACCTCCCTGAAAATTTTTTGTCGGATTGGGGTGTGTTTTGGATTCGGGCGTTTTTTTTCAAACCCCCCTCAAAAACAGCTTAAATAATAGAATTTTGGGGTAATTTTGATCCTATAGTATTATTAACCTCAAAAACCATAATTTCCACTAATTTCCAGTCTATTCTGAACACCTCACACCTCACAATATTATTTTTAGTCCTAAAATTTGCACCGAGGTCGCTGGATGACTAAGCTAAGCGACCCAAGAGGGCAGCACAAACACCTGGCCCATCTAGGAGTGGCACTGCAGTGGCAGACAGGATGGCACTTAAAAAAATAGTCCCCAAATAGCACATGATGCAAAGAAAAGAGAAAAAGAGGTGCACTGTGGTCGCTGGACTGCTAAGCTAAGCGACACAAATACCTCAGTATCACAGGAATTATTCGTTCTAATCAATGGTATTATTGGTCCAAATCACTGGAAGAAAATGACAAAATCACTGGAATCATGTGGCAAGATCACTGTAATTAATAATTAATTATAAATCACTGATATGGTATAATCTCGCTATCGCCTGCCTAGTGAAGTGGAATCTAGATGGGATTTTGTACCGGGGACACAATAACTTCATCAATTGTCTAAATCCCAATGCACTAATGGCGGAAAACGGGCGCACGTCTAACAGCGCACTGCTTATACTGAGAACTGATTATACTGATCAATCACTGATTATACTGAGCACTGATTTTACTGAGCACTGATGATACTACGGAGAACTGACACTGAGCAGCGAGAACAGCACTGGACTATTGTACTGTAGTATACTGGTCACCACAATGCTGCACTATACTACTGGGTGGTCTTCAGTATGCTGAATGTCGGGATCCCGGCGCACATTATACCGGCGCCGGAATCCCGACACCTGGCATACTGACAGCTATTCTCCCTCGTGGGGGTCCACGACCCCCCTGGAGGGAGAATAAAATAGTGTGGCGCGCATAGCACGTCACCGTGCACGCAGCGTGGCGAGCGCAGAGTGGCGAGCGCAGCGAGCCTGCAAGGGGCTCCTTAGCGCTCGCCACGCTGTCGGTATGCCAGCGGTCGGGCTCCCGGCGCCGGTATGCTAGTCGTTGGGAGCCCAAGCGCCGGCATATCGTACTACACCCGTACTACTATATATATATATATATATATATATATATACTGCTCACAACAATGCAGCACAGATATGGATACTTGAAGTGACACAGAGCAGCAAGATACAGCAATGGACTACTGTACTGTACAACTATTTCTCTGACGTCCTAGTGGATGCTGGGGACTCCGTCAGGACCATGGGGATAGCGGCTCCGCAGGAGACAGGGCACAAAAGTAAAAGCTTTAGGATCAGGTGGTGTGCACTGGCTCCTCCCCCTATGACCCTCCTCCAAGCCTCAGTTAGATTTTTGTGCCCGGCCGAGAAGGGTGCAATCTAGGTGGCTCTCCTAAAGAGCTGCTTAGAGTAAAAGTTTTGTTAGGTTTTTTATTTTCAGTGAGTCCTGCTGGCAACAGGCTCACTGCATCGAGGGACTTAGGGGAGAGAAGTGAACTCACCTGCGTGCAGGATGGATTGGCTTCTTAGGCTACTGGACACCATTAGCTCCAGAGGGAGTCGGAACACAGGTCTCACCCTGGGGTTCGTCCCGGAGCCGCGCCGCCGACCCCCTTGCAGATGCCGAAAAGTGAAGAGGTCCAGAAACCGGCGGCAGAAGACTTTTCAGTCTTCATAAGGTAGCGCACAGCACTGCAGCTGTGCGCCATTGTTGTCAGCACACTTCATAGCAGCGGTCACTGAGGGTGCAGGGCGCTGGGGGGGGCGCCCAGGGCAGCAATGATAGTACCTTATTCTGGCTAAAAATACATCACATATAGCCCCTGGGGGCTATATGGATGTATTTAACCCCTGCCAGGTCTCAGAAAAACGGGAGAAGAAGCCCACCGAAAAGGGGGCGGGGCCTATTCTCCTCAGCACACAGCGCCATTTTCCCTCACAGAAATGCTGGTGGGAAGGCTCCCAGGCTCTCCCCTGCACTGCACTACAGAAACAGGGTTAAAACAGAGAGGGGGGGCACTTATTTGGCGATATGACTATATATATTAAAATGCTATAAGGGAAAAACACTTATATAAAGGTTGTCCCTGTATAATTATAGCGTTTTTGGTGTGTGCTGGCAAACTCTCCCTCTGTCTCCCCAAAGGGCTAGTGGGGTCCTGTCCTCTATCAGAGCATTCCCTGTGTGTGTGCTGTGTGTCGGTACGTGTGTGTCGACATGTATGAGGACGATGTTGGTGAGGAGGCGGAGCAATTGCCTGTAATGGTGATGTCACTCTCTAGGGAGTCGACACCGGAATGGATGGCTTATTTAAGGAATTACGTGATAATGTCAACACGCTGCAAGGTCGGTTGACGACATGAGACGGCCGGCAAACCAATTAGTACCTGTCCAGGCGTCTAAAACACCGTCAGGGGCGTTAAAATGTCCTTTTACCTCAGTCGGTCGACACAGACACAGACACGGACACTGACTCCAGTGTCGACGGTGAAGAAACAAACGTATTTTCCTTTAGGGCCACACGTTACTTGTTAAGGGCAATGAAGGAGGTGTTACATATTTCTGATACTACAAGTACCACAAAAAAGGGTATTATGTGGAGTGTGAAAAAACTACCTGTAGTTTTTCCTGAATCGGATAAATTAAATGAAGTGTGTGATGATGCGTGGGTTTCCCCCGATAGAAAATTATTGGCGGTATACCCTTTCCCGCCAGAAGTTAGGGCGCGTTGGGAAACACCCCTTAGGGTGGATAAGGCGCTCACACGCTTATCAAAACAAGTGGCGGTACCGTCTCCAGATAGGGCCGCCCTCAAGGAGCCAGCTGATAGGAGGCTGAAAAATATCCTAAAAAGTATATACACACATACTGGTGTTATACTGCGACCAGCGATCGCCTCAGCCTGGATGTGCAGCGCTGGGGTGGCTTGGTCGGATTCCCTGACTGAAAATATTGATACCCTTGACAGGGACAGTATTTTATTGACTATAGAGCATTTAAAGGATGCATTTCTATATATGCGAGATGCACAGAGGGATATTTGCACTCTGGCATCAAGAGTAAGTGCGATGTCCATATCTGCCAGAAGTTGTTTATGGACACGACAGTGGTCAGGTGATGCAGATTCCAAACGGCACATGGAAGTATTGCCGTATAAAGGAGAAAAAGACAACGTCTTTTCAGCCTCAGTCCTTTCGTCCCCATAAGGGCAAGCGGGCAAAAGGCCAGTCATATCTGCCATGGGATAGAGGAAAGGGAAGAAGACTGCAGCAGGCAGCCCATTCCCAGAAACAGAAGCTCTCCACCGCTTCTGCCAAGTCCTCAGCATGACGCTGGGGCCGTACAAGCGGACTCAGGTGCGGTGGGGGGGGGTCGTCTCAAGAGTTTCAGCACGCAGTGGGCTCACTCGCAAGTGGACCCCTGGATCCTACAAGTAGTATCCCAGGGGTACAGATTGGAAATTCGAGACGTCTCCCCCTCGCAGGTTCCTGAAGTCTGCTTTACCAACGTCTCCCTCCGACAGGAAGGCAGTAGTGGAAACAATTCACAAGCTGTATTCCCAGCAGGTGATAATCAAAGTACCCCTCCTACAACAAGGAAAGGGGTATTATTCCACACTATATTGTGGTACTGAAGCCAGACGGCTCGGTGAGACCTATTCTAAATCTGAAATAGTTGAACACTTACATACAAAGGTTCAAATCAAGATGGAGTCACTCAGAGCAGTGATAGCGAACCAGGAAGAAGGGGACTATATGGTGTCCCGGGACATCAGGGATGCTTACCTCCATGTCCCAATTTGCCCTTCACACCAAGGGTACCTCAGGTTCGTGGTACAGAACTGTCACTATCAGTTTCAGACGCTGCCGGTTGGATTGTCCACGGCACCCCGGGTCCTTACCAAGGTAATGGCCGAAATGATGATTCTTCTTCAAAGAAAATGGACGATCTCCTGATAGGGGCAAGGTCCAGAGAACAGTTGGAGGTCGGAGTAGCACTATCTCAAGTAGTTCTACGACAGCACGGGTGGATTCTAAATATTCCAAAACCGCAGCTGTTTCCGACGACACGTCTGCTGTTCCTAGGGATGATTCTGGACACAGTCCAGAAAAAGGTGTTTCTCCCGGAGAAGAAAGCCAGGGAGTTATCCGAGCTAGTCAGGAACCTCCTAAAACGAGGAAAAGTGTCAGTGCATCATTGCACAAGGGTCCTGGGAAAAATGGTGGCTTCTTATGAAGCGATTCCATTCGGTAGATTTCACGCAAGAACTTTTCAGTGGGATCTGCTGGAAAAATGGTCCGGATCGCATCTTCAGATGCATCAGCGGATAACCCTGTCTCCAAGGACAAGGGTGTTTCTTCTGCGGTGGCTGCAGAGTGCTCATCTACTAAAGGGCCGCAGACTCGGCATTCAGGACTGGGTCCTGGTGACCACGGATGCCAGCCTGAGAGGCTGGGGAGCAGTCACACAGGGAAAAAATTTCCAGGGAGTGTGATCAAGTCTGGAGACTTCTCTCCACATAAATATACTGGAGCTAAGGGCAATTTACAATGTTCTAAGCTTAGCAAGACCTCTGCTTCAAGGTCAGCCGGTATTGATCCAGTGGGACAACATCACGGCAGTCGCCCACGTAAACAGACAGGGCGGCACAAGAAGCAGGAGGGCAATGGCAGAAACTGCAAGGATTCTTCGCTGGGCGAAAAATCATGTGATAGCACTGTCAGCAGTGTTCATTCCGGGTGTGGACAACTGGGAAGCAGACTTCCTCAGCAGGCACGACCTCCACCCGGGAGAGTGGGGACTTCATCGGGAAGTATTCCACATGATTGTGAACCGTTGGGAAAGACCAAAGGTGGACATGATGGCGTCCCGCCTGAACAAAAAACTGGACAGGTATTGCGCCAGGTCAAGAGACCCTCAAGCAATATCTGTGGACGTTCTGGTAACACCGTGGGTGTACCAGTCGGTGTATGTGTTCCCTCCTCTGCTTCTCATAACCAAGGTACTGAGAATTATAAGACGTAGAGGAGTAAGAACTATACTCGTGGCTCCGGATTGGCCAAGAAGGACGTGGCACCCGGAACTTCAAGAAATGCTCACAGAGGACTCATGGCCTCTGCCGCTAAGAAGGGACTTGCTTCAGCAAGTACCAGGTCTGTTCCAAGACTTACCGCGGCTGCGTTTGACGGCATGGCGGTGGAACGCCAGATCCTAAGGGAAAAAGGCATTCCGGAAGAGGTCATTCCTACCCTGGTCAAAGCCAGGAAGGAGGTGACCGCAAAACATTATCACCACATGTGGCGAAAATATGTTGCGTGGTGTGAGGCCAGGAAGGCCCCACGAAGAAATTTCAACTCGGTCGATTCCTGCATTTCCTGCAAACAGGAGTGTCTATGGGCCTCAAATTGGGGTCCATTAAGGTTCAAATTTCGGCCCTGTAAATTTTCTTCCAGAAAGAATTGGCTTCAGTTCCTGAAGTCCAGAAGTTTGTCAAGGGAGTATTGCATATACAACCCCCTTTTTGTGCCTCCAGTGGCACTGTGGGATCTCAACGTAGTTCTGGGATTCCTCAAATCACATTTTAAACCGCTCAAATCTGTGGATTTGAAATATCTCACATGAAAAGTGACCATGCTGTTGGCCCTGGCCTCGGACAGGCGAGTGTCAGAATTGGCGGCTTTGTCTCACAAAAGCCATATCTGATTGTCCATTCGGACAGGGCAGAACTGCGGACTCGTCCCCAGTTTCTTCCTAAGGTGGTGTCAGCGTTTCACCTGAACCAGCTTATTGTGGTACCTGCGGCTACTAGGGACTTGGAGGACTCCAAGTTGCTAGATGTTGTCAGGGCCCTGAAAATATAGGTTTCCAGGACGGCTGGAGTCAGGAAAACTGACTCGCTGTTATCCTGTATGCACCCAACAAACTGGGTGCTCTTGCTTCTAAGCAGACGATTGCTCGTTGGATTTGTAGCACATTTCAACTTGCACATTCTGTGGCAGGCCTGCCACAGCCTAAATCTGTCAAGGCCCATTCCACAAGGAAGGTGGGCTCATCCTGGGCGGCTGCCCGAGGGGTCTCGGCATTACAACTCTGCCGAGCAGCTACGTGGTCGGGGGAGAACACGTTTGTAAAATTCTACAAATTTGATACCCTGGCTAAGAGGACCTGGAGTTCTCTCATTCGGTGCTGCAGAGTCATCCGCACTCTCCCGCCCGTTTGGGAGCTTTGGTATAATCCCCATGGTCCTGACAGAGTCCCCAGCATCCACTAGGACGTCAGAGAAAATAAGATTTTACTTACCGATAAATCTATTTCTCGTAGTCCGTAGTGGATGCTGGGCGCCCATCCCAAGTGCGGATTGTCTGTAATACTTGTACACAGTTATTGTTACAAAAATCGGGTTATTATTGTTGTGAGCCATCTTTTCAGAGGCTCCGCTGTTATCATGCTGTTAACTGGGTTCAGATCACAGGTTGTA
The DNA here is from genome assembly GCF_028390025.1 of Pseudophryne corroboree. Classification (NCBI taxonomy): domain Eukaryota; kingdom Metazoa; phylum Chordata; class Amphibia; order Anura; family Myobatrachidae; genus Pseudophryne; species Pseudophryne corroboree. The sequence continues at coordinate 122,673,219 of NC_086450.1, forward strand.
CAGTGTGATTGGTGTGGCTGGTAGGAGTCTTACCCGGGATTCAAAATCCTTCCTTATTGTGTACGCTCGTCCGGGCACAGTATCCTAACTGAGGCTTGGAGGAGGGTCATAGGGGGAGGAGCCAGTGCACACCACCTGATCCTAAAGCTTTTACTTTTGTGCCCTGTCTCCTGCGGAGCCGCTATCCCCATGGTCCTGACGGAGTCCCCAGCATCCACTACGGACTACGAGAAATAGATTTATCGGTAAGTAAAATCTTATTATACTGTTGGTCACCAAAATGCTGCACTGTACTACTATATATACTGCTCACAACAATGCAGCACAGATATGGATGGATACTTGCAGTGACACGGAGCTGCAAGATATAGCAATGGACTACTGTACTGTACAACTATATACTGTTGGTCACCAAAATGCTGCACTGTACTACTATATATACTGCTCACAACAATGCAGCACAGATATGGATGGATACTTTCAGTGACACGGAGCTGCAAGATACAGCAATGGACTACTGTACTGTACTACTAAACTGGTGGTCACCAAAATGCAGCACACTGAGCACAGATATTTGCAGCACACTGAGCACAGATATGGAGCTTTTCAGGCAGACAAAGTAGATATTTGCAGCACACTGAGCACAGATATTTGCAGCACACTGAGCACAGATATGGAGCTTTTCAGGCAGAGAACGTAGAAATTTTCAGCACACTGAGCACAGATATTTGCAGCACACTGAGCACAGATATGGAGCTTTTCAGGCAGAGAACGTAGCCACGTCCTCTCCGTTCAATCTCCAATGCACGAGTGAAAATGGCGGCTACGCGCGGCTCTTTATATAGAATACGAATCTCGCAAGAATCCGACAGCGGGATGATGACGTTTGGCCGCGTTTGGGTTAACCGAGCAAGGCGGGAAGATCCGAGGCTGCCTCGGACCCGTGTAAAATAGGTGAAGTTCGGGGGGGTTCGGATCTCAACGAACCGAACTTGCTCATCTCTAAATAGGAGCTGTGCTATTGTTGCACTTAGACTATTATATGTATATCACCCAGAAATAAGGATCCTATAATTATCAATTCAGCAAATAAAAAAGAAATATAAGGAGGCAAAAAGTTCAATTTCACAACGGGGCCACTAGCTATCATATCTCCAGGACTCTGTGCGCAACAACGACAACTGTGAACTATAATTGTTAAAGTTGTTTGATAATGATATTTGCATTATATTATAGGTACTGGTACCAGATACTTTAGTCAATTTAGGCATTACAGGTGTGTGTGTGTGTGTGTGTGTGTGTGTGTGTGTGTGTGTGTGTGTGTGTGTGTGTGTGTGTGTGTGTATGTGGGTGAGTGACCAAGGGTAGGATTTGGGGGAGAGTAAATTAACCATCTGGAAAGGCCAGAATTTATAGGAAAGGACAAAACCTAATTTGGAAATACTAAAATGCCAGTTGTAATATTATATAAGTCTTTGTAGGTTAACATTTCAGTTAGAGTGTCATAGTTCTTGGAAGTATCGAGAGAAGACCAAACTCATGTTAAATGGTTTTCCCAAGCTTACCTTATTGGTGACCACAATAAAAATGTTTTTGTGGAGGCACCAGTATATTGGAGTAGGTGTGACCAGGTTTCTAGGATATATACAGGTGAGCAATCATTACACTTTTGGAGTGCACCGCTGAGATCTTGGACATATATCAGATCTCCTATTAAAGATTTTCAAAAGAACCATGGGTGAACTCACTAGTGGAGGTGTATGTGATTGGTATAAAAGGAAACAGGTAAACCCAGAATTTTGCATGGCCATTTGTGGGAATTTGATAATATCACTGAAGAGGAGATTGAGATTGTTCTTAGACTTTTGCATGGGGTAGTAAAGCCCAGGATTGTTGATGGGTGGAAAGTGGATTTAGGAGCAATATGTGCAGTATTAGTGGCTACTCAACAGATGCTGGAGAGAGATAAGATCCTTTTGGTTCTGCCAGCAAGTAGTATCCCAGGGCAGAAGTGGAACATCATTTGGCCTTCAACAAGAGGAAGAGGCAGGGGTTGTTGACTCTTCTGGCATTAACAAAATCCCTGTCCCTCAGCCTCCTTCTAAGGAGGAAGAAATGCCTCAGGAAAAAATTCAGGGTTCAACATCAAATGTTACCACAGAGTTAACCAATGCTTAATCCAATTTAGCTGGAGTTTTTGGTCAATTGCATGATGAGGGAGGATATCGACGGTTAAGAGTTTTCTCTGGGGTTACACCAGTCCCAACTGGTGAGGAAGGATATGAAGTATGGAGGGAGAGTGCGGTACAGCAACTGGAAGAATGGCAATGTACTGATCCTGTGAAGAGGCAACGATTGGCTGAAAGTTTAAGGGGGCCAGCCCGAGAAGTCATTCAGGCCACTCGACGGGGCAATCCTGATGCTACATCAGGAGATTATCTAGTAGCACTTGACTTGGAATATGGCTCACTAGATGATGTCAGCGATTTGATATACAAATTACATCATACATACCAGAAATGTGGTGAAAAAATGTCTACTTACATTTATCGATTAGATAAGTTGATTTATGTAATTGTTCACAAAGGGGATTTTTACCTTAAGTGAGGTCAATAGCCAGCGTATGAAACAGTTGCTGCGCGGTGCATCTGATACAGATCCAGTAGCACAAAGATTACGTTTCACTGAAGTTGGAAGTACTGCTTTGTCTTTTCAACAGTTAATGGCAGAAGTGAAGAAAGAGGAGGTTTTGGTGGAAACTCGAGGTAGCAATATAAAGAAAGTGAAAGTTGCTGTCCCTAAAGTGGTAGGTCAACATTCTATAAAAGGGTTGACAAAGCTTGTGCAGTATCTGAGTAAGAGAATGGAACAGTTGGAAGTCCATCGCGGGGAAGATCAGAGAAGAAAAACAAACATCCAATACCCCACATTACCATATGGGCGTGGTTGAGGTAGAAGCATATGGGTCCAAGAATGTTTTAGATGTGGGAGACCTGGTCATAGATCTTATGAATGTAGGCAGAGACTGAACACTACATATGATTCCGCTGAAGCTCTGACTCAGACAACTGAGAGTCCGGGAAATGGGCGAGGGAGATCAGTCAACCCCTCACTGGTCCCCTAGAAAATTGCATGAGATTAATGGGGAGTGCTCAGTGGAACCATGATTTACCAGAAGGTCTGATGGGACCCATGTACCCATGGGACCCAATGGGAAACCATGTACTGCTCTTCTTGATAGTGGATCCCAGGTGACTATAATATTTGAGAAGTGGTATAAAGTGAACTTGGCTGATGTCCCAATCTTTCCTCTGGTTGGATTAGTAATTTGGGGTCTAAGTAATCAAAGCTACCCTTATCTCGGGTATGTAATCATTACATTAAGTCTACCCCAGGAGGTGACAGGAGTAGAGACACAAATTTCTACATTGGCGTTGATCTGTCCTGAGTCTTCTGAAGAGAATAGAGTTACCCCTGTCATTGTGGGAACTAATACCAATTTATTTAGGAGTTTGGCCAATTGGTACAATGCAGTTGAGGGGAAACAATTGCCTTCCAGCACTGTAATGCACTCAATGTGTTTGACTGAACATACCAAGGATGTCTCTGGTTTTAAATTTGAGTCTATCGATCTCACCGAGGACAGTTTCCAGCCATGTTTTGAAGGCAGATGAAGCTAACTGTAAATTAATCAGTAATCTGAAAGAACGGAGACCTGTGTTTTCACTTCATGAGTGGGAATTGGGTTGTGCAAAGGGAGTGGAACATAAGATCAGATTAAGGGATGAGACTCCGTTTCGTGAAAGATCTAGGCGTTTAGCACCTGCTGATATAGAAGATGTGAGTAACACCTGCGGAAGTTATTAGATCACAATGTGATAATTGAATCAGGTAGCCCTTATGCCTCACCTATTGTGGTGACCAGGAAGAAAAGCGGTTCTATTCGTATGTGCATTGACTACCGTACCTACATTGGTGGTCATTCCGAGTTGATCGCTAGCTGCTTTCGTTCACAGCGCAGCGATCAGGCAGAAAAGTGGAACTTCTGCGCATGCGTAAGCGGCGCAATGCGCACGCGCGACGTACTTTCACAACAGCCGAAATAGTTTCACACAAGGCCTAGCGAAGCATTTCAGTCACACTGCTGACCGCAGAGTGATTGACAGGAAGTGGGTGTTTCTGGGTGTCAGCTGACCGTTTTCAGGGAGTAAGTGAAAAAACGCAGGCGTGCCAGATAGAAACGCAAGCGTGGTTGGGGAAACGCAGGCATGGCTGGCCGAACGCAGGGCGTGTTCGTGACGTCAAAACAGGAACTAAATAGTCTGCAGTGATCGCAAGCTAGGAGTAGGTCTGGAGCTACTCTGAAGCTGCACAAAATTATTTTGTAGCTGCTCTGCGATCCTTTCGTTCGCACTTCTGCTAAGCTAAGATACACTCCCAGAGGGCGGCGGCTTAGCGTTTGCACGGCTGCTAAAAGCAGCTAGCGAGCGAACAACTCGGAATGAGGGCCATTGGTCTTACCATTCCAGACCAATACACTGTCCCCAGAATTGATGAAGCCTTGGACTGTCTGGAAGCCAGTGGTTTTCTGTTCTGGATCTAAGGAATGGGTATTACCAAATTCCCATGAGCCCTGAGGATGCAGAGACAACTGCTTTTATATGCCCCTTAGGGTTTTTCCAATTTGAAGGTATGCCTCAGGGGCTATCTGGTGCTCCAGCTATATTCCAGAGTATGGAAAAAACTATGGGGAATATGAATCTCAGGGAGGTACTTGTGTACTTAGATGACATCATTGTATTTGGTAAGAGTTTGGAGGAACACAATGCACGTTTACTTCGAGTGTTGGATCGGCTGATGGAACATGGTTGGAAGCTGTCTTTGGATGTGTCATTTTTGCCAAAAGTCAGTTAAGTATATTGGCCATATTGTAACCAGAGATGGGGTGGCCACAGATCCCGAGAAAGTGTCTGCCGTGGTTGAATGGCCGTGACCTAAAAAAATTAAAGGATTTGCGCTCATTTTAGGCTTTTGTGGGTATTACCCACAGGTTTTTGCAAAACATTTCTAAAACTGCTAAACCATTGACCGATCTAACTAAAGGGTATCCCCCTCCAAGAGGGATGAACCTTCCAAAAAATAAAGAAAACCAGTCAAGAATTTTATTTCAAACCCAGTGAGGATTTTGGAGACTGTTGGACTCCTGAATGTGAACATGCTTTCTTAAAATTGAAAGAAAGTTTGACCACAAGTCCAATTCTGGCTTATGCAGATCCCTCATTGTTGTATATACTCAACGTGGATGCCTCTTTTGAGAGATTGGGTGGGGTTCTTTATCAGCAACATTATGACCATTTAAAACCAGTGGTGGACAGGTTTCATGAATATCTGTACGGAGCTCAATTTGAGGTCCATACGGATAAAATCCCTTGACCTATGTCCAGACTACTGCCAAACTGGATCCCACAGGGCACCGTTGGATGGCCGCCCTAGCCATTTACAATTTTTGCATTAAGTATTAACCCGGAAAACTCAATGTGGATACAGATTCCTTGTCCAGAAGGCCAAACTTGTCATGTTGGTCACAAGAAGAGGACTGGATAGAGGTTCCAGCATCTAAAATTCGAAGTTTTTGTCATGTGTGGACTGTAACCTTATTCTCATTTAAAGGTGGTGTTATATCTCTAGAAGCAACTCCCATTGGCCTATTGTTGGCTCTCAAATTTGGAAATAAGGGGATCTGCAGAGGCTAAACCATCATCAAATTGTTACGTTCACTGTACATGGTACTCCTGGAACTGGGCGGATGAGCCCCAAGTACAGGAACGTAATGCTGCAATAGATACGGAGCTCGGCAGCACCCCCAAGGATCCCTAACTCCGTTGTCTCACCCTCGTTGTCAGCCTACGCCTGCGTGACTATGGTTTCTTGGGCCCACGGCAGCCGCATTTGAAGGGCGGATTATGTCTGCCCAACTCCGATGCCCCCCGGTCTTAGTTGCAGAAAAGGCATAGACTGAGATGGGGCGATGACAAGGGGAACCTCTAACTAGAGAAGGAAGTACCCAGTTAGGGGTGCTACAGAACTTAAAGTATGTGCGGCACAGCCGCCAAGACAAAAACTACAACAAAGGCAGTGCTGTCCACACGCCGACACAACACCACTGTGTTCCGGTGAGGACAGCACACGCAGAACCCTCTGCAGAAAATCCAAAGCAAAAGCAACAGGTAGCTACGGCCTAGGCCGAGGGACGCGGCAAAGCTGCTACTCACTGAACCGGTACGAATACTGGCCAAAAGGACAGGAACCCCCAAAGTAGCTGACACAGGCTCTCAGGACTGGAGGACAGGCAGAATTCCAAACAACAGACCAGTGGACACCAGGAAGCAGGATACTGGATCAGACACAGGCAAAGCCACAGGACTCCTGGACAGGAATGCTTCAAGGCAGGATACTGGATCAGACACAGGCAAAGCCACAGGACTCCTGGACAGGAATGCTTCAAGGCAGGAAGCAGCTAAACAGAAGCTATCACCGAAGTCTGTGTCAGGCAGTGAGGGAGAATATAACAAGGAATGCCTCCAATCACCCAGGCACATAAGAAATCTCATCAGTTTCAGAATCTGAGAACAGACCATAGATTGGTTCCATTCCTCTAGGTACTGAAACTTTAGGAGAATTCCTGTGGGGAGAAGACAGGAAAGCACATCCAGCAGCAATGGCAATAGGCTGTGATTTTTGTGCTGACTGGCTGGAGTGCTTCACTGTGACCAAGTCATTACAGACCTTCCTCGAGGCTATGACTTTCTGAACCCCACCAGAGGCAGTGGCCTTCGGGAACCCCACTGGGGCAGTGGCCTTCGGAACCCTGCCAGGGGCAGTGACTTTCTGAACCCCACTGGGGCAGTGGCCTTCGGGAACCCCGCTAGGGCAGTGGCCTTCGGGAACCCCGCTGGGGCAGTGGCCTTCGGGAACCCCGCTGGGGCAGTGGACTTCGGGAACCCCGCTGGGGCAGTGGCCTTCGGGAACCCCGCTGGGTCAGCACCTCGGATTCTCTTACTGGGACCGGACCATCAGCTTCCCTCTCTGGGACCGGACCATCGGCTTCCCTCTCTGGGACCGGACCGTCGGCCTCCCTCTCTGGGACCGGACCGTCGGCCTCCCTCTCTGGGACCGGACCATCGGCCTCCCTCTCTGGGACCGGACCATCGGCCTCCCTCTGTGGGACCGGACCGTCGGCCTCCCTCTCTGGGACCGGACCGTCGGCCTCCCTCTCTGAGTCGATAATTATTGAAACTTCTCCCGGGATTAAGACCTCCGGGACTTTTGCTGAAGCTATGACCTTCAGAACCTCCACTAAAGCTATGCCTCTTGAGTCCTTTCCTGGGGAAGCGACCTCTAGACCCTTCTCTGGGGCTGTGTCTCTCGAGACCCCACTTGGGAATATTACTTCAAAGATCTCTTCTGGGGTTTTGCTTCTCGAGTTCCCTTCTAGAACTATGGTTTTAGATACCCTTTCTGGGGTTGCGCTTCTCAAGTCCCTACCTAGGGTAACAGCTTCTGAGACCCCTTCTGGTATTGACACCTGAGCTATTATATCAGATGCCCCACTTCGACCCAGAGCATCGGGCACCGCTCCTAGACCCAGAGCATCGGGCACAGCTCCTAGACCCAGAGCATCGGGCACCACTCCAGGACCCCGAGTATCAGGCACCACTACAGGACCCCGGGCATCGGGTACCGCTTCAGGACCCTGGGCATCGGGTACCACTTCAGGATCCTGGGCATCGGGTACCGCTTCAGGTCCCTGGGCATCGGGTATCACTTCAGGACTCTGGGCATCGGGTACCGCTTCAGGACTCTGGGCATCGAGTACCGCTTCAGGACTCTGGGCATCGGGTACCACTTCAGGACTCTGGGCATCGGGTACCGCTTCAGGACTCTGGGCATCAGGTACCGCTTCGGGACTCTGGGCATCGGGTACCACTTCAGGACTCTGAGATTCCACTACCGGGGTTTGCAACTATGATTCAACAGGAAAGTCAAGAGAGGAGAGAAACATTCTCCTTTGGTTCCTGAATCTATAATGGGGCTCCCTAGCCCAAGGACCCCAATTATAGGACAGAGTGCATTCTAGTGTGGGTTTTGTGACAAGTACCTCTGCCACAGTGGAGACAGGAGTAGGTCTTAAATCCTGACTCAACTTGACCAGAGGGTAGGACTTGTCGCCACACTTTGGCTTGCGCAACTCACAGGTCTGCAGATAGTGGCCTAAACCCCCACAATATAGGCATAAATGTAAGTTTCTGCGACGCAGACGCTCCTCTTCTGAGAGCCTGGGCCGCAGAAAACTTTTAAACCTTTTCTCTCCAACCGAACCTGAGGATTCTCTTGTCACTATATTGTGAGCAAGAGTCTCTTTAGAGATACATGAACTCTCAACGACTTCTGGCAAGATAAGCAAAATTTTGGTCAGAAGGTTTTGCAGTTGCTTTAAGGATTGCTGCAAAACTTCCAGCCGCTCAGGTTTCAAAGCACTGAAAGCAGAGTTCAGGGCTGAGAGAGACGCCTGCAGGGCTTGCATAGTTGGCATAGGAGGATTTCAAACTAGACAAGACAAGACTGGACTGGATTTTGAACTGGACAAGACAAGACTGGACTGGGTTCTGAACACTGGATTGGGTACAGCACACTGGACTGGGTTCTGCACCCTGGACTGGGTTCTGCACACTGAATTCTAGACAGGACTGGATTCTAGACAGGACTGGATTCTAGACAGGACACTGGACTGGGCCAAAAAAGAAAAACTACTATTTACCTTTGTTTCTTTTTTGTTGTATGGCCGGTGATAATGTTACGTTCACTGTACTTGGTACTCCTGGAACTGGGCGGATGAGCCCCAAGTACAGGAACTTAATGCTGCAATAGATACGGAGCTTGGCAGCACCCCCAAGGATCCCTAACTCCGTTGTCTCACCCTCGTTGTCAGCCTACGCCTGCGTGACTATGGTTTCTTGGGCCCACGGCAGCCGCATTTGAAGGGCGGATTATGTCTGCCCAACTCCGATGCCCCCCGGTCTTAGTTGGAGACAAGGCGTAGATTGAGACGGGGCGATGACAAGGGGAACCTCTAACTAGAGAAGGAAGTACCCAGTTAGGGGTGCTACAGAACTTAAATAAAGTATGTGCGGCACGGCCGCCAAGACAAAAACTACAACAAAGGCAGTGCTGTCCACACGCCGACACAACACCGCTGTGTTCCGGTGAGGACAGCAAACGCAGAACCCTCTGCAGAAAATCCAAAGCAAAAGCAGCTAAACAGAAGCTATCACCGAAGTCTGTGTCAGGCAGTGAGGGAGAATATAACAAGGAATGCCTCCAATCACAGCAGGGGCCCTAATTAATTATGTCATGCAGCTGCCCTGCTGCACGACTCCAAACTGACAGGTGCAATTAACAGACAGGTGAGGCTAAACACATGGAAACATGCTGCAATTACACAGACTCACCACCGGCGGCCAACAAGAGTCTTTCTAAACCATAGCAAAGGAAATCCTGGCCTGCAAGAGAACTATAACATAAAATACATGAACAGAAAGTGAACAGGAATGAACCACTGCTTGTGGTTCATAACACAAATTATATCTGACCAAATAGCTGATCCTTACATTAGAGATGTATGTCAAGGGGTACTAGAGGGTAAATCTTTTTTCTTTCAACATTTAAAAGTTGACAAAGCCAAGTTGCTGCTTAAGCAGTCCAAGTTGCTAGTGGTGGAGAAGGGACTATTATACAGATGTATAAAGTCTTTGCATGGAAAAAATAAGACCCAGTTAGTACTACCAGCGAAATATAGGTCCATGGTTTTGAAGGCTCTCCATGATGATCATGGCCACCTGGAGTTTAGTAAAACTTTAGGTTTAATATCTGACCATTTTTTACTGGCCTTTAATGGAGGATGATGTATTCCAATATTGTCGTTCTTGTGGAAATTGCATTTTAAGGAAGACGTTGCCCAGCAATTCAGCACCTATGATCAATATGACCAGTAGTGGACCTCTAGACTTGGTCTGCATGGATTTTCTATGTTTGGATGGGGGTTCAGGACAAAAAAGTAATGTTCTTGTAGTTACAGACCATTTCACTAGGTATGCTCAGGCCCATCTTACTAAAGATCAACGGGCAACTACAGTAGCCAAGACGCTATGGGAGCGATTTTGTGTACATTATGGCCTCCCAGTTCGATTGCACTATGACCAGGGGAGAGATTTTGAAAGCCAGATTATTCAGGATTTGTGTCACCTTTGCAGCATCAGAAAGTCAAGGACTAGCCCATATCACCCACAGGGAGATCCTCAAGATTCAACAGGACTCTCCTAGATATGTTGGGCACCTTGGATCCATGCAAGAAGTTGCATTGGCATAGATACATTTGCCATCTGGTTCATGCAAATAATTGCACAAAAAATGACTCCACTGGGTACTCCCCGTATTCGCTCATGTTTGGGCGTGAAGCCCTTCTTCCAATAGATGTGTGTTTAGGTTTAACAAATGGTGGATCCCCCGTTCACATACTATCTATGTTGAACAACTTAGGAAAGAATTGAAAGATGCCTATGCCATAGCTGAACAGTCAGCTGAAAAATTGGGAAAGAGGAATAAAGTTCGGTATAACAGGAAGGTTCGAGAACATATTCTTCATCCAGGTGATAAAGTATTAGTGCAGTTGCTGGGGCTACCCCGAAGTAAGAAATTGTCTTATCGTTGGAAGTCAGATCCTTATGTTGTATTAGAGAAACTTCCTGGGATCCCATATTACAAAGTAAGACCGGAGGGAGCAGATGGTCCGGTTAAGACATACCATAGACATCATCTACTACATTTGCGTCATCCCGTGCGACTTACTACTACAAAATCAGATCAAACCATGGAAGACCCTGCTTTAAGTCAGCCAGATAGTGACAGACTTCAAAACCATTCATCATCTACTTGTTTGAGTCCACACACCTTAAATGAACAGGAAACATATGATTTTGATACTTATCATAACGCTGACTATGAAACTGTATATTTCCATTGTGAACCCTTGGTTGTTCCTTTAGTCACGACACCAGAAACACAAGCAGACATAGAAAACTTGCAAGACATTTGTTCAGGAGAGTCTATTGCATCGATATGTTTGAAGAGGATAAAACTTCAGGTTCTGGAGAATTCATAGAACTACCTAAAAGTGTTTAGCATTCTTTAATACCTGAGGTCAAAGAGAGGTCATTGGGGGGAGGGTCATAAGAGTCTCCAATCATCAATAGGCCCAGGAGAAATATTTAATCCACCATGTATTCTTACTTATGATAAATTGGCGTGTCCCCAAGATATACCTAAATTTGTGCATTTTAGTGTGATATATTCTTGGCCTTATTTTGGGTATAAAAGTTTGCATGAATATGGTGTGGGTGATAATTAAAAGTATTTATTGTTTTGGTGTAAAGACACCAATATTCAGATAGTGGTGCCAATCCACCAGGGGGAGATTGTAACCTCTGTTTGAAACTAAATAGGCAGACATGCAAAATTTTGGGGAAGTATATATGTAGTGCAGTTTTTGGTATGGAACTGTGTGAATAACACTGTTTTCTATGATTGTAGGTATTAATATGTGTTTACATATTACATGTAAACATTTTTTAAAATGTAACTGAATAGATTTAACCCTGTTTAATATTATAAATATGCTTTTGGAACTGTGGGGGCATAGCTGTAATTGAGAAATTCTGGAGCCCATGAAGAAAGAAAGAAAGAAAGAAAGAAAGAAAGAAAGAAAGAAAGAAAGAAAGAAAGAAAGAAAGAAAGAAAGAAAGAAAGAAAGAAAGTAGTTCTATGGTGCTCAGGTATCCAGCTTTTACAGGAGCAGTGAGGGGGTGGAGGGATTTAGCTCAGAGTGATCGGTCCTGTCAGAAAAAGAAGGACAGAGTGAAAAAAAAGGGGGTGGTGATGATGAACATCAATAAAGACAGCTGGGAGTAGTGGCCAATCTGTCTCATACACCACTCAGCAGTCAGCAGTATGGAGAAGAGATCTGACAGAGCACTCAGTACAGGACACAGAGACTGCATAAGTGTAAGCAGCACTGCAAAGGACTGTCTGCACTACTGTCAAGTATGCATCATAGCTGAGCTGGATCATCTGTGAAATCCTTGTCAGTCAGCTAAAGATATACGAGCCTAGGGAGAAGTAACTTGTAGGGGAGCCATCCCTAAGAAGCTGTCTGGAGTTCAGTACTGGTAAAGGTAACATAACACAGTCATCATCACCACACTATATACAGTACATGCCTCGCTGCTGCTAACACCCTGACTGCAGCTGTGCAAAGGCTGTAAAATCTGCCATCATTAGAAAGGATCCCTTCTAATACAGCCCTCATAATAACCCCCTGACTACTGCTTGTGCTGAAGGGATTGGACAGGTGTAAGAGCTTTGACTACAGTCTGCCTGTAAACCCCTTTACTTAAAACCACTGAGACCATCATTCCATTACAGTGGTATAGTTGTACACCAAGTGCATAGCCTGAGAGAAAGGGTGGACAATCTATAATACTTGTTCAAAAGGAATATTCTGTGATGCCATCCTGAGGAACGTCACCTAGAAAGGGGGTATCCGCTCATACTAACATACTTCCAGCCAAGTAGAAAGAACTAATAGCTGTTATATCTCTTCATAAAGAAATTATAAAATTGTTCATACAATTGTAATACTTTTGAGAGCTATAATCAAAGACAGTCCTGCACCAGCAACTAACGCAGGGATTCTCAGAGGAGATCAGCTGTCATCACACAGCATAAATTACACTCTAAATAGGAGCTGTGCTATTGCTTCACTGAGACTATTATGTGTATATCACCCAGAAATAAAGATACTATAATTATCAATTCAGCAAATAAAGAAGAAATATAAGGAGGCAGAAAGTTCAATTTCACAAAGGGGCCCCTAGCTATCATATCTCCAGGACTCTGTGCGCACCAACGACAACTGTGAACTATAATTATTATTATCGTACAATAATAAATTGTTTCATAAGTACTTATGAAACATTTTATTATTGTACGATAATTTTAATGTCATTTTATTAAAACTATTGTCCTTCGGGTCACGCTGGTTTGATTGTCATTTGAAATATCAGTATTGTTGTGCGCCCTCTGAATACTGTACACCAGAGGTTCTCAAACTCGGTCCTCGGGGGCCCACACAGAGCATGTTTTGTAGGTAACCCAGCAGGTGCACAGGTGTATTAATTACTCACTGACACATTTTAAAAGGTTCACAGGTGGAGCTAATTATTTCACTTGCGATTCTGTGATTCTGTGAGGAGACCTGCAAAACATGCACTGCGTGGGCCTCCGAGGACCGAGTTTGAGAACCTCTGCTGTACACATTTATATATATATATATATATATATACATACTCGTGTGTGTGTGTGTGTATATATATATATATATATATATATATATTTCTCTAACGTCCTAGTGGATGCTGGGGACTCCGTCAGGACCATGGGGAATAGCGGCTCCGCAGGAGACAGGGCACAAAAGCAAGCTTTTAGGATCACATGGTGTGTACTGGCTCCTCCCCCTATGACCCTCCTCCAAGCCTCTGTTAGGTTTTTGTGCCCGGCCGAGAAGGGTGCAATCTAGGTGGCTCTCTTAAAGAGTTACTTAGAAAAAGTTTTTAGGTTCTTTATTTTCAGTGAGTCCTGCTGGCAACAGGCTCACTGCATCGAGGGACTTAGGGGAGAGATTTTCAACTCACCTGCGTGCAGGATGGATTGAATTCTTAGGCTACTGGACATAGCTCCAGAGGGAGTCGGAACACAGGGCTCGCCCTGGGGTTCGTCCCGGAGCCGCGCCGCCGACCCCCCTTGCAGACGCTGAAGATGAAGAGGTCCGGAACCAGGCGGCAGAAGACTCTCAGTCTTCATCAGGTAGCGCACAGCACTGCAGCTGTGCGCCATTGTTGTCAGCACACTTCACACAGCGGTCACGGAGGGTGCAGGGCGCTGGGGGGGGGGCGCCCTGGGCAGCAATGTATAATACCTGTATGGCGAAAAATACATCACATATAGCCCTTGAGGCTATATGGATGTATTTAACCCCTGCCAGATATCTAAAACTCCGGAGAAGAAGCCCGCCGAAAAGGGGGCGGGGCCTATTCTCCTCAGCACACAGCGCCATTTTCCCTCACAGAAAGGCTGGTGGGAAGGCTCCCATGCTCTCCCCTGCACTGCACTACAGAAACAGGGTTAAAACAGAGAGGGGGGGCACTGATTTGGCGATATGTATATATATTAAAATGCTATAAGGGAGGAACACTTATATAAAGGTTGTCCCTGGATAATTATAGCGTTTTGGTGTGTGCTGGCAAACTCTCCCTCTGTCTCCCCAAAGGGCTAGTGGGTCCTGTCCTCTATCAGAGCATTCCCTATGTGTGTGCTGTATGTCGGTACGTGTGTGTCGACATGTATGAGGAAAATATTGGTGAGGAGGCGGAGCAAATTGCCTGTAATGGTGATGTCACTCTCTAGGGAGTTGACACCGGAATGGATGGCTTATTTATGGAAATTACGTGACAATGTCAACACGCTGCAAGCCGGTTGACGACATGAGAGGGCCGGCGAACAAATTAGTATCTGTCCAGGCGTCTCAAACACCGTCAGGGGCTGTAAAATGCCCATTTACCTCAGTCGGTCGACACAGACCCAGACACGGACACTGATTTCAGTGTCGACGGTGAAGAAACAAACGTATTTTCTTTTAGGGCCACACGTTAAGGGCAATGAAGGAGGTGTTACATATTTCTGATACTCCAAGTACCACAAAAAAGGGTATTATGTGTGAGGTGAAAAAACTACCTGTAGTTTTTCCTGAATCAGATAAATTAAATGAAGTGTGTGATGATGCGTGGGTTTCCCCCGATAGAAAATTATTGGCGGTATACCCTTTCCCGCCAGAAGTTAAGGCGCGGTGGGAAACACCCCTCAGGGTGGATAAGGCGCTCACACGCTTATCAGAACAAGTGGCGGTACCATCTACGGATAGGGCCGTACTTAAGGAGCCAGCTGATAGGAGGCTGAAAAATATCCTAAAAAGTATACACACACATGCTGGTGTTATACTGCGACCAGCGATCGCCTCAGCCTGGATGTGCAGAGCTGAGGTGGCTTGGTCGGATTCCCTGACTAAAAATATTGATACCTTTGACAGGGACAGTATTTTATTGACTATAGAGCATTTAAAGGATGCATTTCTATATATGCGAGATGCGCAGAGGGATATTTGCACTCTGGCATCAAGAGTAAATGCGATGTCCATATCTGCAAGAAGATGTTTATGGACACGACAGTGGTCAGGTGATGCAGATTCCAAACGGCACAAAGATGTATTGCCGTATAAAGGGGAGGAGTTATTTGGGGTCGGTCCATGGGACCTGGTGGCCAGGGCAACTGCTGGAAAATCCACCGTTTTTTACCCTAAGTCACATCTCTGCAGAAAAAGACACCGTCTTTTCAGCCTCAGTCCTTTCGTCCCTATAAGAGTCATATCTGCCCAGGGATAGAGGAAAGGGAAGAAGACTGCAGCAGGCAGCCCATTCCCAGGAACAGAAGCCCTCCACCGCTTCTACCAAGTTCTCAGCATGATGCTGGGACCGTACAGGACCCCTGGATCCTACAAGTAGTATCCAAGGGGTACAGATTGGAATGTCGAGAGGTTTCCCCCCTCGCAGGTTCCTGTAGTCTGCTGTACCAATGTCTCCCTCCGACAGGGAGGCAGTATTGAAAACAATTCACAAGCTGTATTCCCAGCAGGTGATAATAAATTTACCCCTCCGACAACAAGGAAAGGGGTATTACTCCACACTATATGGTGGTACTGAAGGCTAGGTGAGACCTATTCTAAATCTGAAAAATTTGAACACTTACAAGGGTTCAAATCCAGATGGAGTCACTCAGAGCAGTGATAGCAAAGAACAAGGGGACTATATGGTGTCCCGGGACATCAGGGATGCTTACCTCCATGTCCCAAAATTTGCCTTTTCTCACCAAGGGTACCTCAGGTTCGTGGTACAGAACTGTCACTATCAGTTTCAAGACAATGCCGTTGGATTGTCCAAGGCACCCCGGGTCCTTACCAAGGTAATGACCGAAAGGAGGATTCGTCTTCAAAGAAAATGGACGACCTCCTGATAAGAACAAGGTCCAGAGAACAGTTGGAGGTCGGAGTAGCACTATCTCAAGTAGTTCTACGACAGCACGGGTGGATTCTAAATATTCCAAAACCGCAGTTGTTCCGACGACACGTCTGCTGGTCCTAGGGATGATTCTGGACACAGTCCAGGAAAAGGTGTTTCTCCCAGAGGAGAAAGCCAGGGAGTTATCCGAGCTAATCGGGATCCTCCTAAAACCAGGAAAAGTGTCAGTGCATCATTGCACAAGAGTCCTGGTAAAAATGGTGGCTTATTACGAAGCGCTTCCATTCGGCAGATTTCACGCAAGAACTCTTCAGTGGGATCTGCTGGACAAATGGTCCGGATCGCATCTTCAGATGCATCAGCGGATAACCCTATATCCAAGGACAAGGGTGTCTCTCCTGTGGTGATTACAGAGTGCTCATCTTCTAGAGGGCCGCAGATTCGGCATTCAGGATTGGATGCTCGTGACCACGGAGGCCAGCCTGAGAGGCTGGGGAGCAGTCACACAAGGAGTGTGATCAAGTCTGGAGAATTCTCTCCACATAAATATACTGGAGCTAAGAGCAAATTTATAATGCTCTAAGCTTAGCAAGACCTCTGCTTCAAGGTCAGCCGGTATTGATCCAGTGGGATAACATCACGGCAGTCGCCCACGTAAACAGAAAGGGCGGCACAAGAAGCAGGAGGGCAGTGGCAAAACTGCAAGGATTTTTCGCTAGGCGGAAAATCATGTGATAGCACTGTCAGCAGTGTTCATTCCGGGAGTGGACGACTGGGAAGCAGACTTCCTCAGCAGGCACGACCTCCACCCGGGAGAGTGGGAACTTCATCAGGAAGTTTTCCGCATGATTGTGAACCGTTGGGAAAGACCAAAGGTGGACATGATGGCGTCCCGCCCGAACAAAAAAATGGGACAGGTATTGCGCCAGGTCACGAGACCTTCAAGCGATAGCTGTGGACGTCCTGGTAACACCGTGGGTGTAACAGTCGGTGTATGTGTTCCCTTCTCTGCTTCTCATAACCAAGGTATTGAGAATTATAAGACATAGAGGAGTAAGAACTATACTCGTGGCTCCGGATTGGCCAAGAGGGACTTGGTAACCGGAACTTCAAGAGATGCTCACAGAGGACTAATGGCCTCGGGAGCTAAGAAGGGATTTGCTTTCAGCAAGTACCATGTCTGTTCCAAGAGGAACCGTGGCATCGGCCTTTAAGAAAGGACCTGCTCCAGCAGGGACCTTGTCTGTTCCAAGACTTACCGCGACTGCGTTTGACGGCATGGCGGTTTGAACGCCGGATCCTAAGGGAAAAGGCATTCCGGAAGAGGTCATACCTACCCTGGTCAAAGCCAGGAAGGAGGTGACCGCACAACGTTATCACCACATGTGGTAAAAATATGTTGCGTGGGTGAGGCCAGGAGGGCCCCACGAAAAAATTTCAACTAGGTCGATTTCTGCACTTCCTGCAAACAGGAGTGTCTATGAGCCTCAAATTGGGGTCCATTAAGGTTCAAGTTTCGGCCCTATAGATTTTCTTCCAGAAAGAATTGGCTTCAGTTCCTGAAGTCCAGACGTTTGTCAAGGGAGTATTGCATATACAGCCCTTGTGTGCCTCCAGTGGCACCGTGGGATCTCAACGTAGTGTTGGGATTCCTCAAATCATATTGGTTTGAACCACTCAAATCTGTGGATTTGAAATATCTCACATGGAAAGTGACCATGCTGTTGGCCCTGGCCTCGGCCAGGCGATTGTCAAAATTGGCGGTTTTGTCTTACAAAAGCCCATATTTGATTTTCCATTCGGACAGGGCAGAACTGCGGACTCGTCCCCAGTTTCTTCCTAAGGTGGTGTCAGCGTTTCACCTGAAACAACCTATTGTGGTGCCTGCGGCTACTAGGGACTTGGAGGACTCCAAGTTGCTAGACGTTGTCAGGGCCCTGAAAATATATATATATATATATAATTCCAGGACGGCTGGAGTCAGAAAGTCTGACTTGCTGTTTATATTGTAGGCACCCAAAAAGCTGGGTGCTCCTGCTTCTAAGCAGACTATTGCTCGTTGGATTTGTAGTACAATTCAGCTTGCACATTCTGTGGCAGGCCTGCCACAGCCAAAATCTGTAAATGCCCATTCCACAAGGAAGGTGGGCTCATCTTGGGCGGCTGCCCGAGGGGTCTCGGCTTTACAACTTTGCCGAGCAGCTACTTGGTCAGGGGCAAACACGTTTGCTAAATTCTACAAATTTGATACCCTGGCTGAGGAGGACCTCGAGTTCTCTCATTCGGTGCTGCAGAGTCATCCGCACTCTCTCGCCCGTTTGGGAGCTTTGGTATAATCCCCATGGTCCTGACGGAGTCCCCAGCATCCACTAGGACGTTAGAGAAAATAAGATTTTACTTACCGATAAATCTATTTCTCATAGTCCGTAGTGGATGCTGGGCGCCCATCCCAAGTGCGGATTGTCTGCATTACTTGTACATAGTTATTGTTACAAAAAAATCGGGTTATTATTGTTGTGAGCCATCTTTTTTAGAGGCTACTTCATTGTTATCATACTGTTAACTGGGTTCAAATCACAAGTTGTACGGTGTGATTGGTGTGGCTGGTATGAGTCTTACCCGGGATTCAAGATCCTTCCTTATTGTGTACGGTCGTCCGGGCACAGTACCTAACTGAGGCTTGGAGGAGGGTCATAGGGGGAGGAGCCAGTACACACCATGTGATCCTAAAAGCTTGCTTTTGTGCCCTGTCTCCTGCGGAGCCGCTATTCCCCATGGTCCTGACGGAGTCCCCAGCATCCACTACGGACTATGAGAAATAGATTTATCGGTAAGTAAAATCTTATTATATATGGATAGATATATAGATATACACACATACAGGTTGCGTATCCCATATTCATAATGCTTGTGGCCAGAAGTATCTTGGATATTGGATTTTTCTGTATTTTTGAATGGAATCAGTATGGGATCCCGAGTGTCATAATACTGACGCTGGAATCCCAACATGTGGAATCCCGATGGTGAGCGCAGTGTGTTCCCTTCTGGGCTCTCTGCACTCGCCACGCTAATTTATTCCACCTCGTAGGGTGGCGTGGACCCCTCCCGAGTGTGGATTTGGGGCCCTAGTCAGGACTTCCGGCATCGGTATTATGATTGCCGGGATCCCGATCCGTCAGGAAACTATCTGCTTCTCTTTGGAATAATTGCATGCCATAATGAGATATCATGGCGATGGGACCCAAGTCTCAGCACAGAATGCATTTATGTTTCATATACACCTTATACACACAGCCTGAAGGTCATTTTATCCAATATTTTTAATAACTTTGTGCAATAAACAAAGTTTGTGTACATTGAGCCATCAGAAAACAAAGGTTTCACTATCTCAGTCTCACTCAAAAAATTCTGTATTTCAGAATATTCCGTATTTCGGAACATTTGGATATGGGATACTCAACCTGTCTGTCTGTCTGTCTGTCTGTCTGTCTGTCTGTCTGTCTGTCTGTCTATCTATCTATCTATCTATCTATCTATCTGTCTATCTATCTATCTGCCTTGTTTGATTTGCATTTAAATCCAGTTGAAAAAAAGGGTCAAAAGGTCAACAGGGTCAAAAGGTTGACATGGAAATGGTCAACACAAAAAAGTAATCACAAGGTTTTTAGGGGATTATTTTTGAGTGTCATTTTCTCTGTTTCTTGATAAGTCACAAATTTATTGCAAACATAATACCCTAACAAGCTTGCTTCACTCATCTGGCTTTGGGCAAGGTTCCAGGCTCTGCTACCGCTGCACTCGGCACAGGTTACTATTCTTAATCATTTTCTTTGTAAATGGTTTAATTAAGCGAAATATTTAAAAATGTAAAAAAAAACTAAAACTTGTGTCAACAATATGTGTGTTGAGTTGACCATTGTCATGTCCACATTTTGAACCTGTTGACCTTAAACACTGGCTACCTTTTACCTGTCAACCTTTTGACCTTGTCAATCTTTTGACCATATAGTATCGACCTGTTGACTGTTTGTCTAGACACTATCTATACATTGGAACCCGTCACTTGGGTAATTTTTTAGCTAATCCTTCCAGCCATACTGTAATGTGTATTATGTGTTGGACATCTTTTGTGCTTAAAGTGAAGCCTTACTGTACCTCCTGTCATATACTGTACCTGGCAGATCTGTTCCTGTCACTTACATGAGGAGTGAGGTACATTTGCTACAGTATATATGCCAGTTTGTTTGCTTGTGTTTGTAGCCAACTCTGCATATATAATATAAATTGCTATTTTTCCAGTTTTTTTGCTACTTTTCACTACTGTAGATGCAATTGCATCCATCTTTGAATGAGATCTAACGTGTCCTAGAGGGTGATTTATCAAAGCTTCAAGAGAGATAAAGCAAAGAAAGATAAAGTACTAAATAATCAGATCCTAAGTGTAATTTTACAGGCTTTGGTAAAAAAATGACAGGAGCATTGGTTGATACTTTATCTCTCCCCAGGTTTTGATAAGTCTCCCCCATAGTGATGCTAATTGCTCCTATCAATTTATTACCAGGATTAAGGGGTCTATTTACTAAACCTTGGGTGGAGATAAAGTGGACAGAGATAAAGTACCAACCAATCAGCTCCTACTTGTCACTTTTCAAACACAGCCAGTGACATGGCAGTTAGGAGCTGATTGGCTGGTAATTTATCTACGTCCACTTTATATCCATCCAAAGCTTAGTAAATAGACCTCTAATACATTAAGATTCACCTCTAATTTTCATTCATATTCTGGACACAAACATACCGTTTTTACCTAATCACGGTTATTTAATAAGGTTTTAGCCGTCACAATGGAGGAATACATTATTTATTGAGTACTTTTTAGGGGTACATTTGTCTTGCATCATTTATGTTTTCTTTCATAATGATTCATAAAGAACCACTTGTTCTGCAGAAATTGACCATGTCGAGCTCATCAGAAGGCAGTACGGTTGATATAAGGCCAGTGGTGGAAGGTGAACCAGCAGCTGTAGTGGAGACAGAGGACATCATGGAGCCAGAAGCTTGCTTTACAGAAGGTACTGATACCAAGCTGTGACATTATCGCTCTCCACTTTTATTCTTTTGACGTTTTCCACACATTCACTGACAGAACAAAAATACTAATCTCTCAATTATCCATTTACATTTTCAATAGGTGTATTACAGAACCATAATAATTACCCTCCATGTGTTTAATACATTTCTCCCAGTGGTACCACAGTTGCAACAGGGAAATCACTGAATGCTACATATCAATTAAATAGAAAATAAATATGGTTTAAAAGGAATACAACATTCACAGTATTCCTTCAGTTAACAGTTTGTAGTTTGACGTTTTTGTCAGACAACCTGTATATTGCAGTTGCTATAATCTGACACAGAATGGTTCAGATACAGTCTTTTTTCCTAATGCTGGTGATGCGTGGGTCAATCCTAGCATGCCTCAATGTCAGCAGGGGCCTGTTACTGTGGTTGGCAGATTGCTGTTAAAGTAATTTAAAGTAATTTAAGAAGAGCACTTTCAAGGGGATATTATCGAGATCCCGGCGCTTGGGATGCCGCCGGTCAGAATACCGACAGCGGCATCCTGATGCGCAGGATCCCAACCTGGAAGGTAAGAATACTAACCCTCATCTTCTCACCCTAACACTCCCCTCCCACAGCCTGACCCTAACCGTTCCCCCAACCTCCACAGCCTAACCCTCCCCGGTGGTGCCTAAATATAACCCCCCCTCCCCAAAGACTAAACCTAAGGAGCCCCAGCATACTTACGTTTGGAATGCCATTTTGATCCATGTCAGGATTCCAGCATTGGCATTCAGACCAGTAATCCTTGGATAGATCCACACAAAGTAAAACTGTGTTTTGTTATGGGGTCAGGATCTTGGCAGCCAAAATTCCGATGCCAAAATCCTGACAAGGTACACAACACTGGCGCCTGGATCCCAACCGCCGAGTTTCTGAATGATCGTCTGCCAGGCCGCCGGAGAAGTAAGCCGTGGGGGAGGAGGGGAGCTGTATGTTTAGGCTGTGGGGGGAGGGTTAGGGTTAGGCTACGGGGGAGGATGGTTAGGTTAAGGCTGCGGGAAGGGGGGGTTAGGTTCAGGTGCCACAACTGAAGGTTAGGGTTAGGGGACCATGGGGTGAATGTGAGTATATTTACTTTCACCCGTCGGGATTCTCACTGTCGGAATGCTGCGGTCGGTATTCTGACCAACGGCATCCCGACCGCCGGCATTTCAACCCCAACCAGTTGGGAGATATAAATCTCTACAGAATGAAAAATGTATACATTTTGCAGAGAGATCCAAGCACATACCATGTACTAACATGGTATGCGAATTGTGATTGGCTGGCCGGTGAAGCCCAGGCAGCCAAACAGAAGCAATTTTCATAGGCAAAAATTTCTCCAAGTTAGTCATTTTGTGTCAGTCTCTGGTGAGACAGTTTGTTTATTGGGATAAAAAGAAAAAATATATTTCTCTTACGTCCTAGAGGATGCTGGGGTCCACATTAGTACCATGGGGTATAGATGGGTCCACCAGGAGCCATTGGCACTTTAAGAGTTTGAGAGTGTGGGCTGGGTCCTCCCTCTATGCCCCTCCTACCAGACTCAGTTTAGAAAATGTGCCCGGAGGAGCCAGTCACAGCTAGAAAAAGTTTTTTTTTATTATTTTACAGGGAGGCTGCTGGCAACAGCCTCCCTGCATCGTGGGACTAAGGGGGGAGTAGTGTCAGCCCTGCGGGGTCTGAGCCACTATCTCCGCTGACAGGCACTGAGCTCCTGAGGGGATCGATCGTTCCCAGCCACAGGGGATCGCTCACCCCAGCTACATGCCGCCATCCCCTTACAGAGCCAGAAGATTGGTGGCGAGTGAGACACCAACCCCCCTAGCAAGTGCGTGTGGGGGGGGGGGGGCGGTGTGAAGATGGTGGCAACAGGGTATGGAGCGCAG
Source organism: Pseudophryne corroboree (assembly GCF_028390025.1). Classification (NCBI taxonomy): domain Eukaryota; kingdom Metazoa; phylum Chordata; class Amphibia; order Anura; family Myobatrachidae; genus Pseudophryne; species Pseudophryne corroboree. Next base: position 122,696,452 of record NC_086450.1, read on the forward strand.
TACTAACTGCACTCCGGGGCTTAGCAGTACGTTGTGCGGCGCTGTGAGGCGCCCTGAGCCAGCGCCTACACCCTACAATTACCTTCCAGCCTGTCAGGGTCCCTGGATCGCTGCCAGCATAATTCCTCAGGCCAGTATAATCTTATGAAGAGCGGGAAGACAGCTCTATTTTGGGTGACGGAGCTTCTCAGAGCGGACCCAGCAGCGTTCAGCACCATTTTCCTGCCTACACAACGCTGTCAGTGAAGAGCAAGTCCCTCCAGAACAACTCCAGCTATCTCTCACGGTACCAGGGGGTTGTAGAAGGGGGGGGAGGCTGTGTAAAGACTGTGTAAGATATTAAGGTGCACAGTCAGCGCTGGTTGGGGGTCTCCCTTTAAATAAAAAGCGCTGTGTGTGGGTTGGCTCCAATCTCAGTGTCTCTCTTGCCATTCTTGGGGGTGAAACTCTGTCTGTCCTCTCCTGTGTGTGTGTGAAGTGTCTGTGGTCTCCATTAAGCTATGTCCAAGGACTCTGTGTCATATGCTGCAGAGGATATGTCCTCTCGGGATGATCCCATTCCATGTAATCAGGATTGCACTGTTTTAGCACAGATACCAGCAAGGGAGCCTGAGTGGTTATCCTCTATCAAATCTATGATTTCTCAGATGTCTTCTAGGGTTACACAGAATGAGTCTGCAACTCAGGCTTTACAGAACTCTATGGCAGTCTGGCCCAGTTCTGTTACCTCAGGGCCCCCCACTGTATATTCCCAAAAACGTGCTTTTGCACAGATTATGCAAGACGACACGGATACCGATTCTGACACTGCGGACGGTGATGGGGAGGTGTTGAGGGGGGCAGCATCTCTTGCAAAAGGGGTGCAGTTGATGATAGAGGCCATTAGGGATGTGTTGAATATTACTGATACAACACCTGAGCAGTTTGAGGAGGCTTACTTCACTGAAAATAAGAAAGCCTCGCTATCCTTCCCTGCGTCAAAAGAATTAAATGCTATTTTTTAAAAAACTTGGGAAAACCCTGAGAAAAATTCCAGATTCCTAAAAGGGTCCAGGTGGCGTTTCCTTTCCCTGTGGAGTATAGGAAAAAATGGGAAAACCCGCCCATTGTTGATGAGTCGGTATCCAGACTACGTCCCACTATTGCCAGTGCTTGGATTGCCAAAGCTATAGTAAAGTGGTCAGGCACATTACTTGAAGATTTGGATACAATGGATAAATCTGATGTTGAATTGTTTTTGCGTAACATTCAGGATTCGGCAGGATTTCTGGTAGAATCCATGAAAGACCTGGGTTCCATGGCTGCAGGAATTTCTTCCATGTCTGTCTTAGCTCGTCAAGGACTGTGGCTGCGACAGTGGTCTGCCAACGCAGAATCCAGAAGTGTGGAGACCCTACCCTACACAGGTCAGGCTCTCTTTGGAGAAACGTTGGATGCGTGGATCTCCACGTCTACAGCGGGTAAGTCACCCTTTCTTCCCTCAGCTGCACCAGCTACGTAGAAACCCTTTTCTTCAACTGTATCACAGCCCTTTCGGGCTGCCAAGCCCCGAAAGGCCAGACCGTCCAACACCTTCTTTAGGGGAGGTCGGGCCAAATCCAAGAAACCTGTTGCTGCGGGTTCCCAGGAACAGAAACCTGCTTCAGGTACGCCGATGTTCTCCGCATGACGGTGGACTACACACCCTGGAGATGGGGCTGGTGGGAGCGAGAATCAGGCTTTTTTGTCACGTCTGGGTGTCATCTGGCCTGGATCCCTGGGTACAGGATATTGTGTCCCAGGGGTACAGGCTGGAATTTCAAGATCTCCCTCCTCACCGATTCTTCACATCAGGCTTGCCAGCTTTGCTGGCAGACAGGACTGTCCTGCAGGCAGCCGTCCAGAAGTTGGTGGAGGCACAGGTTATTGTACCGATCCCTCCTCATATGCAAAACAAAGGTTACTATTCGAACCTTTTTCGTGGTACCGAAACCGGATGGTTCGATTAGGCCCATTCTGAACCTAAAATCGCTAAATCCCTTTCTGAAGGAGTTCAAGTTCAAAATGGAGTCTCTAAGGACGGTGATATCAGGGGGTAAATTTACTAAGAGTTCTATTTAAGATGGGATGTTGCCCATAGCAACCAATCAGCTTCTACTTCTCATTTATCTAGCACCTTCTAGAAGATAATACCTGGAATCTGATTGGTTGCTATGGGCAACATCCCATCTTAAATAGAACTCCCATCTTAGTAAATTTACCCCCAGGTCTGGAAGAGGGGGAATTCCTGGTATCCCTGGTTATCATATTAAGGATGCGTACCTCCACATTCTGATTTGGCCGCCGCATCAAGCTTATCTCCGATTCGCACTGTTGAACTGTCACTATCAGTTCCAGGGCCTGCCATATGGCCTCTCCATAGCACCAAGAGTATTCACCAAGGTGATGGAGGAACTTATGGTTCTCCTCCGCAGACAGGGGGTGAACACAATTCCATATCTGAACACAAAAGGAAGACAATTTTTTCTCAGTATAAGCGCCCAATATAAACATCAAATAAATATAACGTATACGTCCCTTGAGGGTATTCAGTATGGTGATCCTCAGTTGTTCAACGAATGTTCTCAGTTGATGTAATTAGTGTCCAGTCATTATTATATGGAAAAAAAAAAAACATACTGAGAAAAAATTGTGTTCCTTTTGTGTTCAATTTCCGTTTAGACAATTTACACTTGTTAAAGCTGCCCTGCGCACATTTCAAACACCCCAAAATCCCCTTGGTCACAATTCCATATCTGGATGATCTGCTGATAAAGGCATTGTCCAAGGAGAAGCTGTTACAGTCCATTCTTCTCACAACCCACCTGCTCAGGGAACACCGTTGGATCCTGAATCTTCCAAAATCACATTTGGAACCAACCAGGAGGTTGTCCTTTCTGGGAATGATCCTCGACACGGAAGTGCAGAGGGTGTTTCTTCCAGAGGAAAAAGCGCTGGTGATACAAACAATGGTCCGAGATGTTCTGAAGCCAGCCCGGGTGTCGGTTCATAAGTGCATTCGCCTTCTGGGAAAGATGGTGGCCTCTTACGAGGCTCTGCAGTACGGGAGGTTTCACGCAGGTCCTTCCAACTGGAACTCCTGGACAAGTGGTTGGTATCCCATCTACACATGCACCAGAGAATACGTCTGTCGCCAAAGGCCAGGATTTCACTCCTCTGGTGGCTGCAATTACCTCACCTTCCGGAGGGCCGCAGGTTCGGGATTCAGGACTGGGTCCTTCTAACCACGGATGCAAGTCTCCGGGGCTGGGGCGCAGTCACTCAAGGGGAAACTTTCCAAGGAAGGTGGTCAAGTCTGGAAGCCAGCCTGCCGATAAACATTCTGGAACTAAGAGCCGTCTACAACGGTCTTCTCCAAGCGGCCCGTCTTCTGAGAAATCGGGCCATTCAAGTGCAGTCGGACAATGTAATGACAGTGGCTTACATAAACCGACAGGGCGGAACGAAGAGCAGAACTGCAATGTCAGAGGTGACAAGAATCATCCTCTGGGCAGAAAAACACGCGTTGGCGCTGTCAGCAATCTTCATTCCGGGATTAGACAACTGGGAAGCGGACTTCCTCAGCAGACACGATCTCCATCCAGGGGAGTGGGGTCTCCATCCGGAGGTGTTCAAGGAGGTAACAGATCTTTGGGGCGTACCCCAAATCGACATGATGGCCTCTCCTCTCAACAAGAAGCTTTGGCGGTATTGTTCCAGGTCGAGGGACCCACAAGCAGTGGCAGTGGACGCTCTAGTGACTCCGTGGGTGTTCCAGTCGGTGTACGTGTTTCCTCCACTTCCACTCATTCCAAGAGTTCTCAAACTTATAAGGAGAACAAGAGTTCAGGCAATCCTCATTGCCCCGGACTGGCCAAGAAGGGCTTGGTACGCGGATCTTCTGGATCTACTGCTAGAAGAGCCGAGGCCTCTTCCTCTTCGGGAGGACCTGCTGCAGCAGGGGCCGTTCGCCTATCAAGACTTATCACGGCTACGTTTGACAGCATGGAGGTTGAACGCCAAATACTAGCGCGGAAGGGCATTCCGAACAAGATTATTCCTACCCTAAAACAGGCTAGGAAAGGAGTAACGTCTAAACATTACCATCGTATTTGGAAAAAATATGTTTCTTGGTGTGAGTCCAAGAAGTTTCCTGTGGTGGAGTTTCACCTTGGACGTTTTCTCCTCTTCCTGCAAACAGGTGTGTATATGGGCCTGAGGTTAGGATCCATAAAGGTCCAAATTTCAGCCCTATCCATTTTCTCTTACGTCCTAGAGGATGCTGGGGACTCCGTAAGGACCATGGGGTTTAGACGGGCTCCGCAGGAGTCATGGGCACTATAAAGAACTTTAGATGGGTGTGCACTGGCTCCTCCCTCTATGCCCCTCTTCCAGACCTCAGTTAGATCCTGTGCCCAGAGGAGACTGGGTGCATTAAAGGACTCTCCTGAGTTTCTCTGAAAAATAATTTTGTTAGGTTTTTTATTTTCAGGGAGCACTGCTGGCAACAGGCTCCCTGCATCGTGGGACTGAGGGGAGAGAATCAGACCTACTTAAATACTAGGCTATGCTTCTTAGGCTACTGGACACCATTAGCTCCAGAGGGTCGGAACGCAGGTCTCACCCTCGCCGTTCGTCCCGGAGCCGCGCCGCCGTCCTCCTCACAGAGCCGGAAGATAGAAGCCGGGTGAGTATAAGAAGAAAGAAGACTTCAAAGGCGGCAGAAGACTTCAGATCTTCTCTGAGGTAACGCGCAGCGGTAGCGCTGCGCGCCATTGCTCCCACACACAGCGGGCACTGAAGGGTGCAGGGCGCAAGGGGGGGGCGCCCTGGGCAGCAATAATAAACCTCTAGGGCAGAGGTTCTCAAACTCGGTCCTCGGGGGCCCACACAGTGCATGTTTTGCAGGTCTCCTCACAGAATCGCAAGTGAAATAATTAGCTCCACCTGTGGACCTTTTAAAATGTGTCAGTGAGTAATTAATACACCTGTCCACCTGCTGGGTTACCTGCAAAACATGCACTGTGTGGGCTCCCGAGGACCGAGTTTGAGAACCTCTGCTCTAGGGACTGGCTGTCAAGTATATAGAGTGCGGAGGCAGTATATTTATTAATCCCCCGCCAGTATTGAAAATTTGAGCGGGACCGAAGCCCGCCGCTGAGGGGGCGGAGCTTGATCCTCCAGCACTGACCAGCGCCATTTTCTCCACAGCACACTGCAGAGAAGCTGGCTCCCCGGACTCTCCCCTGCTGAACACGGTGACAGAGGGCAAATAAGAGAGGGGGGGGGGGGCACTTTTAATTGGCACAGTGAGTGTATATGCATATATTTATATAAAAGCGCTGTTTTATCTGGGAATTTTATTTCCAGTGTCAGTTGGCGCTGGGTGTGTGCTGGCATACTCTCTCTCTCTGTCTCCCCACAGGGCCTTATTGGGGAACTGTCTGGGCCGTTTTCTCCACTTTCTACAGACAGGAGTGGATATGGGCCTAAAATTAGGCTCCATTAAGGTACCGATTTTCTGCACTATCAATTTACTTTCAGAAGGAATTGGCTTCTCTTCCAGAAGTCCAGACTTTTGTAAAGGGAGTGCTGCACATCCAGCCTCCTTTTGTGCCTCCAGTGGCACCATGGGACCTTAACGTGGTGTTACAGTTCCTAAAATCTCACTGGTTTGAACCTCTTCAAACGGTTGAATTAAAATTTCTCACTTGGAAGGTGGTCATGTTGTTGGCCTTGGCATCTGCAAGGCGGGTGTCAGAATTGGCAGCTTTGTCTCACAAAAGCCCCTATCTTATTTTTCATGTGGATAGAGCGGAATTAAGGACTTGTCCTCAATTTTTGCCTAAAGTGGTTTCATCTTTTCATATGAACCAACCTATTGTGATACCTTTGGCTACGAGTGACTTGGAGGATTCTAAGTCCCTTGATGTAGTCAGGGCCTTAAAAATGTATGTTTGGCAGGATGGCTCGGGTTAGGAAAACAGAGGCACTGTTTATCCTGTATGCAGCCAACAAGGTTAGTGCTCCTGCTTCAAAGCAGACTATTGCTTGCTGGATCTGTAACACGATTCAGCAGGCTCATTCTACGGCTGGATTGCTGTTACCAAATTCGGTAAAGGCCCATTCCACTAGGAAGGTGGGCTCTTCTTGGGCGGCTGCCCGAGGCGTCTCGGCATTACAGCTTTGCCGAGCGGTGACTTGGTCGGGTTCAAACACTTTTGCTAATTTCTACAAGTTTGATACCCTGGCTGATGAGGACCTCATGTTTGCTCAATTGGTGCTGCAGAGTCATCCGCACTCTCCCGCCCGGTCTGGAGCTTTGGTATAATCCCCATGGTCCTTACGGAGTCCCCAGCATCCTCTAGGACGTAAGAGAAAATAAGATTTTAAACCTACCGGTAAATCTTTTTCTCCTAGTCCGTAGAGGATAATGGGCGCCCGTCCCTGTGTGGACGTTTTTCTGCAAGGCTTGTATATAGTTATTGCTTACATAAGGGTTATGTTACAGTTGAGATCAGTCTTTGTTTGATGCTGTTTTTGTTCATACTGTTGACTGGTTGCGTATATTCCAGGTTATACGGTGTGGATGGTGTGGGCTGGTATGAATCTTGCCCGTAGATAAACAAAAATCCTTTCCTCGTACTGTCCGTCTCCTCTAGGCACAGTTCTCTAACTGAGGTCTGGAGGAGGGGCATAGAGGGAGGAGCCAGTGCACACCCATCTAAAGTTCTTTATAGTGCCCATGTCTCCTGCGGAGCCCGTCTATACCCCATGGTCCTTACGGAGTCCCCAGCATCCTCTCCGGACTAGGAGAAAAAGATTTACCGGTAGGTTTAAAATCTTATTTTATTCCAGAAACAGTTGGCTGCCCTCCCTGAGGTTCAGACTTTTTTGAAGGGAGTTCTGCACATCCAACCTCCCTTTGTACCGCCTACAGCGCCTTGGGATCTTAACGTGGTGCTGCAGTTCCTCCAGTCAGACTGGTTTGAGCCTCTACAGGAGGTTGAGGTCAAGTTTCTCACGTGGAAGGCTGTCACTTTGTTGGCCTTAGCTTCTGCTAGACGTGTGTCGGAGTTGGGGGCTTTGTCATGTAAAAGCCCATACTTGATCTTCCATGAAGACAGAGCGGAGCTTCGGACACGTCAGCAGTTTCTTCCGAAGGTTGTGTCGGCATTTCATATCAACCAACCTATTGTGGTGCCAGTTGCGACTGACTCATCAATTTTATCAAAGTCCTTAGATGTTGTAAGTTTGCAGGGGGGCGCTGAACACTCTAGCAATGGCCCTGACTGCACACCCACTGTACTGCACAGCACTGTCACCTTTTACATTGATTCAGCGTCCAGACATTACCCTCCACGATATCACCCCCTCTATCCGCTACATTAACCATCTCGGGGCTTCCAGGCCGGCAGCCCAGGTGCTGTGTTGCGGAGTGAGGGCCTCTGGGGATCTGGGTGCGGCTGTGGTGGGGAGGCAGTTCTGTGACATCACGCTCAGAGGAGGCTCCGGGGCTCAGAGAGTATGCCATGCTGGGAGGCCTATGAAAGTCTTCAACTGCGCCGCTTTCATACACATCTATGCCGGTGGCCGCAGCAGCTTTTTTTCCACCTGTGGCGCGGCTAGGGAGTGGGGATTGTTGCTGCCGGAGGGGGCAGGTGAACTGGCAGCAAGACATTGGTGGTCATTCCGAGTTGATCGTTCGCTAGCAGTTTTTAGCAGCCGTGCAAACGCTATGCCGCCGCCCACTTGGAATGTATTTTAGCTTAGCAGAAGTGCGACCGAAGGGATCGGAGAGCGGGTCCAAAAATATTTTGTGCAGTTTCTGAGTAGCTTCAGACCTACTCGGCGCTTGCAATCACTTCAGACCATTCAGTTCCTGATTTGACGTCATAAACACGCCCTGCGTCCGCCCAGCCACGCCTGCGTTTTTCTGAACACTCCCTGAAAACGGTCAGTTGACACCCAGAAACGCCCTCTTCCTGTCAATCACTCTGCGGCTGCCTGTGCGACTGAAAAGTATCGCTAGACCCTGTGTAAAACGACATAGTTTGTTGTAATAGTATGCCGCACGTGCGCATTGCGCTGCAAACGCATGCGCAGAAGTGCCGAGTTTTTGCCTGATCGCTGCACAGCAAATGAATGCAGCTAGCGATCAACTTGGAATGACCCCCATAGGACTCTGCAGTAAAAGGATGTTTTCCCCCTCTCTACAGCGCAGACTTGCTGCAGGTGCAGTGGCATACCCTCCAGCTGCACCTTTCTGGCAGGTACAGAACCTTTTTTTTATGGTCTGTACCGTTTTTGACTCTCCAAGCTTCCATCGAAAGTATAGGAAAAGGGGCGTGGCCACGGCGCTGTACCCGTGGCCACGCCCCCTTTCCAAATGTGTTTATGTGTAAATTGTTGGAGGGTGTGTTGCTGCAGATGCAGGGGGACTATTTTGGGGTGTGGGGCTGAAGCTGCAGCTCCATCAGTCCCATTGCTAATCCTGCTCTGTGACAACACAGCAGGCAAAGGGCAGAGCCTCCCATTGGATGTAACCTGTGTGGGAGGGTGTTTCTCACCCAATCAGCTGTGGACTGGGTGTGATAGACCTGTCACTAACCCAATGAGAGCTCCTAGCCACGCCCAGCGTTAGAGACCCAGACACAGAATCACAGGGCTATTATATAGGAGATATAAAAAAAAGCAGAAAAAAAAGAACCTGAGACCACAGCTAAGGATATGCAGATTTGTCTTACATTGGGGGTCATTCCGAGTTGTTCGCTCTGTAAATTTTTTCGCATCGCAGCGATTTTCCGCTTAGTGCGCATGCGCAATGTTCGCACTGCGACTGCGCCAAGTAAATTTGCTATGCAGTTAGGAATTTTACTCACGGCTTTTTCTTCGTTCTGGCGATCGTAATGTGATTGACAGGAAGTGGGTGTTTCTGGGCGGAAACAGGCCGTTTTATGGGCGTGTGGGAAAAAACGCTACAGTTTCTGGGAAAAACGCGGGAGTGGCTGGAGAAACGGAGGAGTGTCTGGGCGAACGCTGGGTGTGTTTGTGACGTCAAACCAGGAACGACAAGCACTGAAATGATCGCAGATGCCGAGTAAGTCTGGAGCTACTCAGAAACTACTAAGAGGTGTGTAATCGCAATTTTGAGAATCTTTCGTTCGCAATTTTAAGAAGCTAAGATTCACTCCCAGTAGGCGGCGGCTTAGTGTGTGCAAAGCTGCTAAAAGCAGCTTGCGAGCGAACAACTCGGAATGAGGGCCATTGTTCAGTGTCCATGTTCATGAACACACCGGAAATGAAGAGTCATGGCAATAGGATGGTTCACTATATCAGGATGCAAAATAATCCATAAAACAATTGAAGAAATGTTCTTTGAACAGTTAAACAAAAAGGGAAACAAAAAAAATTTGAACTTTCTTTTGAATAGAATAACATCATCATTCATCAATGCATTCCAGCAAAGGAACCTCATAACAACTAAGGGACTATCATATCCTAGGCTGGTGAGAGCAGTGACAGGTCCGGGTACTGGGACTTCCTGTGACCAAATCAGAGAGGCATGGATACCCCCACCCCCATTTTTATTAAAAATACTATGTGCCTGATTCTGATTTGGTAATAAAGTACGTAAGCACCTTGGTAAAACCATGTTGCACTGCAGGTGGGGCAGATTTAAAATGTAAAGAGAGATTTAGGTTTGGGTGGTTGTGTGTCCAAAGTGAAATTTACATTGCAGTGTAAAGCTGTCCAGAATTTGTGGGCTACATGCAAAAGCAGACAGTATTTACCCTGCATACAAAGAAAATCAGAAATCAAAATCAGATACCCTATGGGGGGTATTCAACTTCAGATGGATTTGAGATGCAATCACATTGCAGTTATGCAATTGACAGGCAGAGGAATTCGCAGGGTGGCGACTTGGCGATGGGAGGCGTGTCATCAGAAACGGACTGGGTTGGGGCGGCTGCGTGATGTTACACGCGGCTACTGCAACTCATACCAACCAGTATGGCTGCAGGGGCAGAGAGGCTTCTACAAATCAGCGATGCGATCGCAATTACATTGCGATCACATCGCTGCAGGGTATTAGCATGCTGGGTGGCCTTGCCCTGTGCTGGGCGGCCCCCAGCATGCGATTGCAGCCAGTTGCAGTTTAATGCAAAACTGCAACTGAAGCTGAATGAGGGTCCATGTGCAGAGAGAGGGGAGACTGATGTTGCTCAGTGGCAGTAGCCTCTCTGGATCCTCCGCAGCCCAGCAGACAGCAGCGTGCACTGGGCTATGGAGATAGTCTGTGGCAGCAGTCTCCTGGTTCTCCCTGTCTGATGTGCTACTAATGCGGAGCCCCAACATTCCACTCTGACTGTCCCGTGCCCAGTAAATTGGAGCCCTTGATCATCGTTTGCAAATGCTCTGGATTGCAATCTATAAGGAAACAATAACATGCACAAATTCTGATGGATTATTTAATGAGATCAAATTGAAATATTGTGGCACAGCCTTCAGGAGTAGATTTTCTATAATTGTACCTACTAATATATACATTAATGTGTTCCTTGTCTCTTTATATTTGTAGGGTGCATTAAAAAGTTCCCAATTTGTGATGTCAGTACTTTAGAAGGGAGAGGAAAGCAGTGGTGGAACCTAAGGAAAACATGTTTTCGGATAGTAGAGCACAACTGGTTTGAGACTTTCATTATCTTCATGATTCTGCTTAGCAGCGGGGCACTGGTAAGTGAAGTTCACCTGGTTATGTGGAACAGCAGTTCTACATCAGAAACTGTCAGATCGTGTTGGATAACATTGTGATGTAATTGTCATTTTGCCAAATGTGTGGGTTAAGATTTGGGGGGTGGCGGCTAGAGCTAAGACAGCGGGTGGTGGGAGGGGGGACTAGGGCTACCCCCCTATAGTTTCTAATACATCCCTTGGGCCCTAACCTTAACCGTCTCCCTGCTACTTACCTGTTGGCTGTCGGTGTTCTGTCGCTGTGATTCCGAGTGGTGTCTGGATTCCGGCGTTGGTCACATGACTGCTGATTGCCGGGTTGCTAACCACATCCCCTCCCAGGTATACATGCATGAATGCAGGGTAAGTTATGAAGTGAGTAAATAAGTTGGTGGAACTGTGCAAAGGATTAGGCATTCCTTACAATAAACAAGACAGTAAAACAGGCTTGGCCAACCCGTAACTCTCCAGCTGTTGTGAAACTATAAGTCCCAGCATCCTCTGCCACAGTTTTACTATTAGGGAATGCTAAAACTCTGGCAGGACATGCTGGGAAGTGTCGTTTCACAGCAGCTGGAGAGCCACAGATTGGTCAGGCCTGCATTAAAACAAGCTGGAAGGGGTGGCAGTTCAGCATTTAAGTATATTTAAGACATGCTTGACTTAGTTTAAAAATGGGGGCATATATTTATCTGGCACTGTGGGGGCATCTGTGTATCTGGCACTGTGGGGGCATCTATGTATCTGGCACTGTGGGTGCATCTGTGCATCTGGTACTGTGGGGGCACATGTATATCTGGCACTACTGGTGGCATATGTGTATCTGGTACTGCTGGGGGCATACTGTATGTGTATCTGGCACTGTGGGGGCATACAGTATGTGTGTCTGGCACTGTAGGTGCATATGTGTTTCTGACCCTGTGGGGACATATGTGTATCTGGCATTGCTCTACTGGGGTATATGTGTATCTGGCACTATTGGGGCATATGTGTATCTGGCACTGTACTACTGGAGGCATATGTATATCTTGCACTGCACTACTGGGGTCATTTTGTGTATCTGGCACTATTGGGGGCATATGTGTATCTGGCGCTGTGAGGGCATATGTGTATCTGGCCCGGTGGGGGCATATGTGTATCTGGCACTGCTGGGGGCATATGTGTATCTGGCACTGCAGGGGGCATATGTGTATCTGGCACTGCACTAATGGTGGCATATGTGTATCTGGCACTATTGTGGCCATATGTGTATCTGGTAGCACTGCACTACTGGGGATATTTGTGTATCTGGCACTGCACTACTGGGGTCATTATGTGTATCTGGCCCCACGGCCACCATCAAGGGGGTGCCCTGTGTACACTTGTCCCGGGTCCAGCCACTCTGACAGAAAGTGGAGGGCCCGGGCTGCACAAACATTGCGCTGTCGCCGGTGGGACTGGCTGCAACTGTTGAAGCTGGCATCGGCGGGCCTTGGGCTACTCCCCTCCACCTGCCCGCAGATCTGCTGGTGGGACTGACGGCGGCTATTAAAGCTGTCATTGGTGGGCTGCTCCCCTCTGCCCGCTGGCGCCCGTCGCAGATCCGCGCCGACCGACGCCTATCATAACAAGCAAGCTGCAGCTTGCTGTTTGATAAAGTTTGTTGGAGCCGGAAGCGGCGCGGTGTGAGATCATGATGTCAGGCCGCGCCAGTCAGAGAAGAGAAGAGGAGCCGCAGCTCAGGACAGGAGCAGCAGACACAGACAGAGTAGGAGAGAGGACGCTCAGGAGGACGGATTTGTAAGTATGTAATATATGTGTTTGTGACTTTGTGTTATTGTTGTCCGTCTGAGAAGGGGGCCCAGGCTGGCTGTCTTATAAAGGAAAGGACTGGAGGAGGACACACAGGGCCTCTATGACGCACTGGCATACATAGTCTATACTCAAACTCATCCACTGATGTCTGATCACAATTTTCTAAACATTGCTTTCACTTTATAGAAGGTCAAAGGTGCACAACTCACCATAATATGGTGTCAGGGGCATTACTGTGGAGACTTAATATGGTGCAAGGGGTATAAAATGGTGTTGCTTCGGGTCTGTATAGAATTTTTTTTTCTAATATATATTTCTCTAACATCCTAATGTATGCTGGGGACTCCGTAAGGACCGTGGGGATAGACGGGCTCCGCAGGAGACATGGGCACTTTAAGAAAGAATTTAGGTTCTGGTGTGCACTGGCTCCTCCCTCTATGTCCCTCCTCCAGACCTCAGTTTGATACTGTGCCCAGACGAGCTGGGTGCTTTTCAGTGAGCTCTCCTGACCTTGCTGAGACAAAGTATTTTGTTAGGTTTTTTATTTTCAGGGAGCTCTGCTGGCAACAGACTCCCTGCATCGAGGGACTGAGGGGAGAGAAGCAGTCCTACTCTCTGAAGCTAGGTCCTGCTTCTTAGGCTACTGGACACCATTAGCTCCAGAGGGATCGGTACGCAGGATCTCACCCTCGCCGTCCGGTCCCAGAGCCGCGCCGCCGTCCCCCTCGCAGAGTCGGAAGACAGAAGCCGGGTGAGTATGAGAAGCAAAGAAGACTTCATAGGCGGCAGAAGACTCCGTGATCTTCACTGAGGTAACGCACAGCACTGCAGCTGTGCATCATTGCTCCACACACCTACACATACTCCGGTCACTGTAAGGGTGCAGGACGCGGCGGGGGGGGCGCCCTGGGCAGCATTTGGGACCTCTTTTGGTAAAAGTTAAACATATATACAGCTGGGCACTGTATATATGTATGAGCCCCTGCCAAAAATTGCATATTTAAGCGGGACAGAAGCCCGCCGCCGAGGGGGCGGGGCTTCTCCCTCAGCACTCACCATCGCCATTTTTTCTCCACAGCTCCGCTGAGAGGAAGCTTCCCAGGCTCTCCCCTGCAGACACACGGTAGAAGAGCGCTGGGGTGTGTGCTGGCAAACTCTCTCTCTGTCTCTCCAAAGGGCCTTGTGGGGGAACTGTCTTCAGAAAGGACATTCCCTGTGTGTGTGGTGTGTCGGTACGCTTGTCTCGACATGTCTGATGTCGAAGGCTATGTGGAAGCAGAGCGGGAACAAATGAATGTGGTGTCTCCGCCGACGGCGCAGACACCGGATTGGATGGGTATGTGGAAGGTTTTAAATGATAATGTTAATTCCTTGCATAAAAGGTTAGACAAGGCTGAAGCCTCGGGACAGTCAGGGTCTCAACCCGTGCCTGATCCTATGTCGCAGAGGCCGTCAGGGTCTCATAAGCGCCCACTATCCCAAATTGTTGACACAGATACCGACATGGATTCTGACTCCAGTGTCGATTACGATGATGCAAAGTTACAGCCAAAATTGGCTAAATCCATCCGTTATATGATTATAGCAATTAAGGATGTGTTGCACATCACAGAGGAAACCCCAGTCCCTGACAAGAGGGTGCATATGTATGGGGAAAAGAAGCCGGAGGTAACCTTTCCCCCCTCACACGAGCTGAATGAGTTATGTGAAAAGGCTTGGGAATCACCAGATAAAAAACTGCAGATTTCCAAAAGGATTCTTATGGCGTATCCTTTCCCGCCAACGGACAGGTTACGCTGGGAATCCTCCCCTAGGGTAGACAAAGCTTTAACACGCTTATCCAAGAAGGTAGCCCTGCCGTCACAGGATACGGCTACTCTCAAAGATGCTGCGGATCGCAAACAGGAGGTTACCCTGAAGTCCATTTATACACATTCCGGTACCTTACTAAGGCCGGCGATCGCGTCGGCCTGGGTGTGTATTGCTGTAGCGGCATGGACGGATACCTTATCTGAGGAAATTGATACCTTAGACAAGGATACTATGTTGTTGAACCTGGGGCATATTAAAGACGCTGTCCTATATATGAGAGATGCTCAAAGAGACATTAGTCTACTGGGTTCTAGAATAAATGCTAGGTCATTTTCTGCCAGAAGGGTCCTGTGGACTCAGCAATGGACAGGTGATGCCGACTCAAAAAGGCATATGGAGGTTTTACCTTACAAGGGTGAGGAATTGTTCGGGGAGGGTCTCTCGGACCTGGTCTCCACAGCTACAGCTGGAAAGTCAAATTTTTTGCCTTATATTCCCTCACAGCCTAAGAGAGCACCGCATTATCGAATGCAGTCCTTTCGTTCACAAAGGAACAAGAAAGTCCGAGGTGCGTCCTTTCTTGCCAGAGGCAGGGGCAGAGGAAAGAAGCTGCACAACACAGCTAGTTCCCAGGAACAGGAGTCCTCCCCAGCCTCTACAAAATCCACCGCATGACGCTGGGGCTCCACAGGCGGAGCTAGGCCCGGTGGGGGCACGTCTTCGAAATTTCAGCCACAAGTGGGTTCACTCCCAGGTGGATACCTGGGCAATAGAAATTGTGTCTCAGGGATACAAGCTGGAATTCGAAGAGATGCCCCCTCACTGATACCTCAAATCGGACCTACCAGCTTCCCCCCACGACAGGGAAATAGTGTTAACTGCAATTCACAAATTGTATCTTCAACAGGTGGTGGTAAAAGTTCCCCTCCTGCAACAGGGAAGGGGTTATTATTCGACCATGTTTGTAGTCCCGAAACCGGACGGTTCGGTCAGACCCATATTGAATTTAAAACCCTGAACATATACCTGAAAAGGTTCAAGTTCAAGATGGAATCGCTGAGAGCGGTCATCGCAAGCCTGGAAGGGGGGGATTTTATGGTGTCTCTGGACATAAAGGATGCATACCTTCATGTCCCCATCTATCCACCTCATCAGGCGTACCTCAGATTTGTAGTACAGGATTGTCATTACCAATTTCAGACGTTGCCGTTTGGTCTCTCCACGGCACCGAGAATATTTACCAAGGTAATGGCGGAAATGATGGTACTCCTGAGGAAGCAAGGGGTTACAATTATCCCGTTCTTGGACGATCTCCTCATAAAAGCGAGATCGAGAGAGCAGTTGCTGAACAGCGTATCACTTTCTCTGGAAGTGTTACGGCAACACGGCTGGATTCTAAATATTCCAAAGTCGCAGTTGGTTCCTATGACTCGGTTACCTTTCCTGGGCATGATTCTGGACACAGACCAAAAAAGGGTTTATCTCCCGATAGAGAAAGCTCAGGAACTCATGACACTGGTCAGGAACCTATTAAAACCAAAACAGGTGTTAGTGCATCAATGCACTCGAGTCCAGGGAAAGATGGTGGCATCATACGAGGCCATTCCCTTCGGCAGGTTCCATGCGAGGACTTTTCAATGGGACTTACTGGACAAGTGGTCCGGATCACATCTTCAGATGCATCGGTTAATCACCCTATCCCCCAGGGCCAGCGTGTCACTCCTGTGGTGGCTGCAGAGTGCTCATCTTCTGGAGGGCCGCAGATTCGGCATTCAGGACTGGGTCCTGGTGACCACGGACGCAAGCTTCCGAGGTTGGGGAGCAGTCACACAGGGAAGAAATTTCCAAGGGCTGTGGTCAAGTCAAGAGACTTGCCTTCACATCAACATCCTGGAACTAAGGGCCATATACAACGCCCTGCGTCAAGCGGAGAACTTGCTTCGCGACCAACCGGTTCTGATTCAGTCGGACAACATCAACGCAGTGGCTCATGTAAACCGACAAGGCGGCACAAGGAGCAGAGTGGCGATAGCGGAAGCCTCCAGAATTCTTCGCTGGGCGGAGAATCACGTAAGCGCACCGTCTGCGGTGTTCATCCCGGGAGTGGACAACTGGGAAGCAGACTTCCTCAGCAGACACGACCTCCACCCAGGAGACTTCATGGGGACTTCATCGGGAAGTCTTCGCACAGATTGCAAGTCAGTGGGGACTGCCCCAGATAGACATGATGGCGTCCCGCCTTAACAAAAAGCTACAGAGGTATTGCGCCACACCAGAAGACCCTCAGGCGGTAGCAGTAGACGCCCTAGTGACACCGTGGGTGTTCCAGTTGGTCTATGTGTTTCCTCCTCTTCCTCTCATACCCAAGGTGTTGAGAATAATAAGAAAAAGAGGAGTGAGAACAATTCTCATTGTTCCAGATTGGCCACGAAGGACCTGGTATCCGAATCTGCTGGAAATGCTCACAGAGGACCCGTGGCTTCTTCCTCTAAGACAGGACCTGTTGCAACAGGGGCCCTGTCTGTTCCAAGACTTACCGCGGCTGCGTTTGATGGCATGGCGGTTGAACGCCGGATCCTAGCAGAAAAGGGCATTCCGGATGAGGTCATTCCTACGCTGATAAAGGCTAGGAAGGACGTGACAGTTAAACATTATCACCGAATATGGCGAAAATATGTTTCTTGGTGTGAGGCCAAGAATGCTCCTACAGAGGAATTCCAGCTGGGCCGTTTCCTTCACTTCCTACAGTCCGGAGTGAATTTGGGCCTAAAATTGGGCTCCATTAAAGTCCAGATTTCGGCCCTATCCATTTTCTTTCAAAAGGATTTGGCTTCTCTACCAGAAGTTCAGACGTTTGTAAAGGGAGTGCTGCATATTCAACCTCCTTTTGTGCCTCCATTGGCACCGTGGGATCTTAACGTGGTGTTAGGCTTCCTGAAATCCCACTGGTTTGAACCACTTAAAACAGTGGAGTTGAAATATCTCACGTGGAAGGTGGTCATGCTATTAGCCTTGGCTTCGGCCAGGCGCGTGTCAGAGTTGGCGGCTTTGTCACATAAAAGTCCCTATCTGGTTTACCATATGGATAGAGCAGAATTGCGGAACCGTCCACAATTTCTGCCAAAAGTGGTTTCATCTTTTCATATGAATCAACCTATTGTCGTGCCTGTGGCTACTAGTGACTTGGAGGATTCCGAGTTGCTTGATGTGGTCAGGGCTTTGAAGGTTTATGTAGCCAGAACGGCTAGGGTCAGGAAAACAGAGTCGTTGTTTATCCTGTATGCATCCAAGAAGCTGGGTGCTCCTGCCTCAAAGCAAACTATTGCTTGCTGGATTTGTAACACGATTCAGCAGGCTCATTCGGCGGCTGGATTGCCGCTGCCAAAATCAGTTAAGGCCCATTCCACTAGGAAGGTGGGCTCTTCTTGGGCGGCTGCCCGAGGGGTCTCGGCATTACAACTTTGCCGAGCGGCTACTTGGTCAGGTTCAAACACTTTTGCAAAGTTCTACAAGTTTGATACCCTGGCGGAGGAGGACCTTTTGTTTGCTCAATCGGTGCTGCAGAGTCATCCGCACTCTCCCGCCCGTTTGGGAGCTTTGGTATAATCCCCATGGTCCTTACGGAGTCCCCAGCATCCACTAGGACGTTAGAGAAAATAAGATTTTACTTACCGGTAAATCTATTTCTCGTAGTCCGTAGTGGATGCTGGGCGCACGTCCCAAGTGGTGACTTTTTCTGCAATACTTGTATATAGTTATTGCTTCAATAAGGGTTAAGTTATGGTTGCATCGGGGTTTGACCTGATGCTCTGTTATTTGTCATACTGTTAACTGGTTGTTATCACATGTTATACGGTGTGATTGGTGTGGCTGGTATGAATCTTGCCCTGGATTACCAAAATCCTTTCCTTGTACTGTCAGCTCTTCTGGGCACAGTTTCTCTAACTGAGGTCTGGAGGAGGGGCATAGAGGGAGGAGCCAGTGCACACCAGAACCTAAATTCTTTCTTAAAGTGCCCATGTCTCATGCGAAGCCCGTCTATCCCCATGGTCCTTACGGAGTCCCCAGCATCCACTACGGACTACGAGAAATAGATTTACCGGTAAGTAAAATCTTATTTTATTTCTCATACGTCCTAGAGGATGCTGGGGACGACATCAAGACCATGGGGTATAGACGGGATCCGCAGGAGACATGGGCACTCTAAAGACTTTTCATTGGGTGTGAACTGGCTCCTCCCTCTATGCCCCTCCTCCAGACCTCAGTTTTAGAAATGTGCCCAGGCTGACTGGATGCACTCTGAGGAGCTCTACTGAGTTTCTCTGAAAAGACTTATGTTAGGTTTTTTATTTTCAGGGAGATCTGCTGGCATCAGACTCCCTGCTTCGTGGAACTGAGGGGGCAGAAGCAGAACCAACTTCCTAAAGAGTTTCATGGCTCTGCTTCTGGCTGACAGGACACTATTAGCTCCTGAAGGGTACTGAACGCTAGCCGTGTCTAGATGCTCATTCCCACAGCACGCCGTCACCCCCCTCGCAGAGCCAGAAGTCAGAAGACAGGTGAGTATGAGAAGAATGATCTTCTATCAAGTAAGTGACGGCTGAGGTGCGTCGTGGCTGGCGGGAGTGCAGCGCGCCATGCTGCCCACACACACAGGCACTGCAGGGCGCGGGGGGGCGCCCTGGGCAGCAAGAAATATACCTCAAACTGGCTAAAGGGGGGCATAAAATGCCGCTGGCACAGCCCTACCCCCGCCAGTATAAATGTTATCATGAATACTGAGTGTAAGAACGCGCCATTGCGGGGGCGGAGCTTCTTCCTCAGGCAGCCAGCACACTGCTCAGCGCCATTTTCTCTCCTCAGGCTGCAGAGAACACGCTGGTCCTCTCCTCCACTTCTGACAAGTACAGGATGCTATTAAGGGGGTGCACAAAGCGATTGTGGTGAATTTTAATAGTGTGAATTACTGTTTAAAAGCGCTGTTGGGCTGTGGGCATACTGTGTTCACAGGCAGTACTGGCGCTGGGATTGCGAACTGGCTGCTCCTATCCTGTGTCCATCTGACAGATTTTACTGTGGGTCTGTCCCCAAATAAGTCCCAGTGTGTCTGTGAGTGTGCTGTACACGTGTGAGGCATGTCTGAGGCAGGGAGTTCCTCCCCGGAGGAAGCCATTTTAGGGACTCAGAGTTGTAATGTGGTGGTGCTACCAGCACACCAAGAGCCTGCATGGGTGAAAGAGATACGTGACAGTATGCATCTGATTAACCGAAGATTATATAAGTCTGAATCTAAGGCTGCATGCTGGAGAAAATCTGTGGAAGATGTGATTTTTCAGGATGCTTTTATTCCTTATGCGGGCGGCCCCTCTGGGTCACATAAGAGACCGTTTGCGAATGTTGTAAACACTGATACCGACACGGACTCAGATTCTTGTGTCTACGATAGTGACTCCAGAGAGATAGATCATAAATTGGCGAAAAGTATACAATATATGATTGTGGCTATAAGGGACGTGTTGGAGGTTACAGAAACCACTCCTGTACCTCAGGAGAAGGCTTATTTATGTAAAGAAGAGAAATCCAAAGTCACGTTCCCTCCTTCACACAAACTAAATGGTCTGTTTGAAGGGATGTGGGTGAATCCTGATAAGAAATTTCGTATTCCCAAAAGGATTCAGATAGCTTACCCTTTCCCGGCTAAGGACAGAAAAAAATGGGAGTCACCCCTTGTGTTAGACAGTGCGCTTTCCAGGTTGACAAAGAAGGTAATTCTCCCTGCTCCTGGCACGGCTTCTCTTAAAGAGCCGGCAGACCGCAAAATGGAAACGACATTGAAATCCATTTATGTTACCAATGGTACACTGCTCAGGCCCACTATTGCCTGCGCATGGGTGAGTTGCGCTATTGAAAAATGGTCAGAAAGCGTGTCATCAGAAATTGACACGATTGATAAAGATGAGATACTCCTTAAGTTAGGGAATATCAAGGATGCTGCCGCCTACATGCTGGAAGCAATGAAGGATATTGGACTCTTGAGTTCACAAGCCGCTACCATGGCAGTATCGGCTAGGCGGGCGCTGTGGATTCGCTAGTGGAACGCGGATGCAGATTCCAAAAGAAACATGGAGGCTCTCCCATATAAAGGTGAGGCCTTATTTGGCGATGGCCTGGATGCGTTAGTCTCGGCGGCTACCACAGGTAAGTCGACATTTTTGCTCTATGCCCCTGCATCGGCAAAAAAGACCTATCACCCGCAAATGCAGTCCTTTCGGCCCAATAAATACAAAAAGACGAGAAGTTCCTCCTTCTTTGCAGGTAGGGGAAGGGGAAAGAAGCCCATAGCGGCTCCAGGTTCCCAGTAGCAGAAGTCTACCCCTGCTTCTGCAAAATCCTCAGCATGACGCTGGAGCTCCTTTGCGGGAGGCCACTAGGGTGGGAGCACATCTCAAACTCTTCAGCCAAGGTTGGATTCTGTCTGGCCTGGATCCCTGGGTGTTGCAAATAGTATCCCAGGGATGCAAACTGGAGTTTCAAGACGTTCCCCCATGCCGATTTTTCAAATCGGCCTTGCCAGTTTCTCCGCCAGAAAGAGAAGCAGTAACAGAGGCAATCCAAAAATTATGTCAAGACCAGGTCATAGTCCTGGTACCGTTGTCACAACAAGGGCGGGTTTTTTTTATTCAAGCCTCTTTGTAGTTCCGAAGCCAGACGGCTCGGTCAGACCGATCCTAAATCTAAAAGATCTGAACTGCTTCCTGAAAAGGTTCAAGTTCAAGATGGAATCACTTCGGGCGGTGATTGCCAGTCTGGAGGAGGGGGACTACTTGGTGTCGGTGAACATAAAGGATGCTTACCTGCATGTTCCCATTTATCCTCCTCACCAGGCTTATCTGAGATTCACGGTTCAGGATTGCCATTACCAATTCCAGATGTTTCGGGCTCTCCATGGCGCCAAGGGTATTCACCAATGTGATGGCAGAGATGTTGGTCCTCCTTTGTCAGAAAGGAGTCAATATAATTCCTTAGCTGGACGACCTCCTGATAAAGGCGAGATCCAGGGAGCAGTTGTTACAAAACATATCACTCTCTCTGTCAATACTCCAACAACATGGGTGGATCATAAATTACCCAAAGTCACAGTTGGAACCGACGACAAGGTTGTCTTTCCTCAGGATGATGCTGGACACATAAGTTCAGAGAGTATTTCTTCCACTGGAAAAGGCTCTGGAAATCCAGAAAATGGTAAAACAGATATTGAAACCATCAAGTGTGTCGATCCATCAGTGCATTCGGTTGTTGGGGAAGATGGTGGCGGCCTACGAGGCCATACAGTTTGGCAGGTTCCATGCCAGAGTATTCCAGTGGGACCTGTTGGACAAGTGGTTGGGGTCACACCTACACATGCACAGAAAGATAATCCTGTCGTCAAAAACCAGGATTTCGCTCCTGTGGTGGTTGCACAGCTCTCACCTGCTAGAGGGACGCAGGTTCAGGATTCAGGACTGGGTCCTGGGAACCACGGATGCAAGTCTCCGAGGCTGGGGAGCAGTCTCTCAGGGAGAAAACTTCCATGGACGTTGGTCACATCAGGAAGCCTGCCTTCACATAAACGTACTGGAGCTAAGAGCCATTTACAATGGCCTTCAACAAGCGGTACATCTTCTTCAAAACTGTCCCATGCAGATCCAGGTGGACAATGTAACAGCAGTCGCATACATAAACCGGCAGGGCGGAACGAAAAGCAGAGCAGCAATGGCAGAGGCGACAAAAATCCTCCGCTGGGCAGAAAAACATCTACAAGCTCTGTCGGCAATATTCATTCTGGGAGTAGACAACTGGAAAGCAGACTTCCTCAGCAGACACGATCTCCATCCAGGAGAGTGGGGCCTCCACCAAGAATTCTTTGCAGAGGTGACAAGTCTTTGGGGAGTTCCTCAAATAAACGTGATGGCATCTCGTCTCAACAAGAAGCTTCTGAGATACTGTTCCAGGTCGAGAGACCCTCAAGCAATAGCAGTGGAGGCGCTAGTGACCCAGTGGGTATTTCCGTCAGTGTATGTCTTCCCTCGACTTCCGCTGATTCCAAAAGTACTCAGGATCATAAGAAAAACAAGGGTTCGAGCAATCTTTATTGCCCCAGACTGGCCAAGGAGGGCTTGGTACCCAGATCTTCAGCAGTTGCTCATAGAAGATCTTCCTCCTCGAGAGGACCTGCTGCAGCAGGGGCCGTGCGTGTACCAAGACTTACCGTGGCTACGTTTGACGGCATGGCTGTTGAGCTCCGTATCCTAGACAGGAAGGGTATTCCCGAGGAGGTCATCCCCACCCTTATTCAGGCCAAAAAGGGAGTAACGTCGAAACATTACCACCGTATTTGGAGAAAATATGTGTCTTGGTGTGAATCCAAGAAAGCTCCTACGGAAGAGTTTCACTTAGGACGTTTTCTCCATTTTTTGCAGGATGGTGTGGAGGCGGGCCTCCGATTGGGATCAATCAAGATCCAGATTTCGGCCTTGTCATTGTTCTTCCAAAAACAATTGGCCTCTCTTCCAGAGGTTCAGACCTTCGTGAAAGGGGTTCTGCACATCCAGCCTCCATTCGTGCCTCCACTGGCATCATGGGACCTTAACGTGGTATTGCAGTTCCTTCAATCGGATTGGTTTGAGCGTCTACAAAAGATAGAGTTGAAGTTTCTCACTTGGAAAGTGGTGATGCTTTTGGCTTTGGCATCCGCAAGGCGGGTGTCTGAATTGGGGGCCTTGTCTCACAAGAGCCCTTATCTGATCTTCCATGAAGATAGGGTAGAGTTGAGGACTCAACAACAGTTTCTTCCGAAGGTGGTTTCATCTTTCCACATAAACCAACCTATTGTAGTGCCAGTAGTTACTGACACATTCACTGATTCAAAATCTCTAGATGTGGTTAGAGCTTTGAAAATCTATGTTGCTAGAATGGCTCGTATTCGGAAAACAGAGGCTCTGTTTGTCCTGTATGCTCACAACAAGATTGGCTGTCCTGCTTCCGAGTAGACTGTTGCGCGTTGGATCAGAAATACGATTCAGCAAGCTCATACTACGGCTGGATTGCCGTTACCGACGTCGGTAAAGGCCCATTCCACTAGGAAGGTGGGCTCATTCTGGGCGGCTGCCGGGGGGTCTCGGCATTACAACTTTGCCAAGCAGCTACTTGGTCAGGGTCAAACACATTTGCTAAGTTCTACAAGTTTGACACCTTAGCCGATGAGAACCTAAAGTTTGGTCAATCGGTGCTGCAGGGTCATCCGCACTCTCCCGCCCGTACTGGAGCTTTGGTATAGACCCCATGGTCTTGATGTCGTTCCCAGCATCCTCTAGGACGTATGAGAAAATAGGATTTTGATACCTACCGGTAAATCCATTTTCTCCTAGTCCGTAGAGGATGCTGGGCGCCCGTGCCAGTGCGTACTTTACCTGCAGTTTAATTATTAGAATTACACAAGTTGTGTTATCTTAGTTTCAGCATGTTGCTGCAATTGGTTCATGCCTGTTGGCATGTGTTATGTTGAATGCCATGTGTGCGGCATGGTTGAGGGTGTGAGTTGGTAGATATCTCACCACTAATTTAAGTAAATCTTTTCCTCGAAATGTCAGTCTCCCTGGGCACAGTTCCTACAACTGAGGTCTGGAGGAGGGGCATAGAGGGAGGAGCCAGCTCACACCCAATGAAAAGTCTTTAGAGTGCCCATGTCTCCGGCGGATCCCGTCTATACCCCATGGTCTTGATGTCGTCCCCAGCATCCTCTACGGACTAGGAGAAAAGGATTTACCGGTAGGTATCAAAATCCTATTTTTTATTTAACTTTTTTTTTCGAGGGGGGGGGGGGAGGGGGAGCCCTGCCTATTTTCTCAGTCCCGGGCCCCACAATTTCTGGTGGCAGCCCTGTCTGGCATCATTGGGGGTATATGTGTATATGGCACTCTTCTGGGGTCATTATGTGTTTCTGGCACTATATTGGAACATTATGTGTATCTGACACTATACTGGGGACATTATGTGTAAGGAGCACACTACTGTGGGTGTTTTGTGTAAGGCTGCTTACTGTGTATGTAGAGGGGTATGTGAAAATATATACATTTATAGTTTGATATCATAATCTAAAGTTACGAGGCCATGCCGAGATTTCCAGAAGAGCTTGGGGGAGGAAAGCTTCAACATTTCTCACTCAGGGTGCTAATGGGCCTGGAGCCGGCCCTGAAAATAGGACAAAGACAATATGAAAATGACGGAAGGATTAAAAATCTACTATTTAGTACTGTGCCAAGACATTGTCACCTCTGAACTGATGAACACTTGTAGCTAGTAAATCCATGCTATTTAGCTAAAGATGTTTTTTTTAATAGCATAATGGATAGCACACATGGAAAACCTCCATCTCACTTTCCATTTGTAATAATGATATTACTGGGGGAGGGGCAGCGATGGGGTCAGGAGACAAGTTGTGTGATTTTTATCTACGTCATCTTACAAGCAGTGCATTTTTTAATGCTCTTTGTATAATGCTTTTACACTGTAAAATGCCGGCGATGTCATCACTTGCTGCAATTTGGGATATTCTCTGAGTTTTATGGACAGTAGTCCTTTTTGGAATACTTGAACCAGCTTTCCCATGCCCTGCATTTAGAATAGTTTTCGTTAGCAATGGGTTTATTGGGATATTTGACTCTAAAGTTGGTAAATAAGTAAAATAAAATTGTGAAGAAAAAGTTTGAAAAATAAAATTAAAATAAAGACTGTAAGTAATATATTTTTGTCTGAATACAGTGAGATATTATAGTATCCTTGTTTCCGGGAGAACTAGACAAATACACTGGGAATGCTATGAAAATATATAAGTAACCATTGGTTAAAGTATAAAAAATAATATTTTTTTGCAATTTTTAATGGGATTTTCCCTAGCTAATGAACCTAAAAAGCTACTGTATATATGAGTGTTTGCAAGGAAATCCCTGTATGTCCTGAAAAAATGTGCTTGGGTACAAGGCGAAATTTACATTTTTATTCCCAGCTAAACTGTGCAGTGCAAAACCATGGCATAGGTCTGGTTTTGGAGGGGATAATCTGATAAATTGATAAAATTAGGTAACAATTTTTGTGTTATTATTTATTTTATAATAGTGTATTTTCCTTTTTTTTACATGTATTGTTTTATTTTACTTTATATGTAAAATACAGTATTGTACATTATATACAGCTAATTTGAAAAACACTGAAAATGTCTTTATACATTTTAGGCTTTTGAGGACATTTATATTGAACAGAGGAAAACAATTAAGATCATGTTGGAATATGCTGATAAAGTCTTCACATACATCTTTATACTTGAAATGCTTCTGAAATGGGTGGCATACGGATTTGCCAAATATTTCACCAATGCCTGGTGCTGGCTTGACTTCCTGATTGTTGATGTAGGTATTCATAATATATATAAATATATATGCCTCTTTATCACACCAAGTGCCTTTAATTAAAGTAAAATATATATATATATATACTGTAGAAATCTTGATGTTAGGTTTTTTTTTACCCCTTCTAATTAAACTATCAAATAATGACATGGTTTAAAATTGCTAATTGACATAGCATAATGAAGTCCCATGTGAATAATAAGGCTATTAGTCACACCAACCACACCTTGAACACCGGCTGGGAGTCAGCGGGAAGCCACTCTGGACCAGCTGGGTACAGCACAGGACAGCAGCGATGGATCAGCCGACCCCTGCGACTCCGGGGCCAACCAGCTTCCATTGGCTAACTGATTAACTGCCTGCCCCCATACTCCGGTGTCGGGGCAGGCAGATAGCTGGCCAATGGAAGCTTGTTGGCACTGGAGTCTGGGGACAGGATAATTCATCACTGCTATCCTGTGCTGCAGCAGGTTGTTCCCTGGTGGCATCCTACTGACTCACAGCCAGCATTTGGGGGTGCGTTTGGTGTGGCTTCCCTGTTCTAGTTTTGGGCTGCAGTGCAGCCCCAGCTTCACAACCGCCACTGTAAATATATATTTTTTTGTCTAAAAAACTTTTTAATCAGAGCACTCTAAAATCAGAACTTTCTGATTATATATTTGTTTTGCATGTTGATCCATACTTGCCTACTTTTGAAAAAGCATTTCAGGGAGATTGTGAAAGTAACACCTATCAGTGCGGACGTGTACCGCTACATCTGAGAGGCGTGTTATGAAAATTACTTACATCCAAATGTAAATGAGCCCCAAAGTTAGTAAGATCTACTTGTTGAAGAAAAGACACTGATATTTTGCAGGATTTTTTTGTGTATTGTGTTTTACAAGAGGTTCCATATACTGTAAGTGGCCACAAGAAACCTTTAAAATGCATGTAGCCATAGGGATCATTGTGCCTTATAACCAATACAGGGAAATGGCACTGATGTTCCCATTAGAATGTATGTATCTCTGATTTCTCTTTTTTTCAGGGAGATTGAGGGACTATTCAGGGAGTCAGGGAGATTGCTACTATTTCAGGGAGTCTCCTGCAGAATGAGGGAGGGCAGGCAACTATGTGATCTCTCTACTACATAATTCCAGGCTGTGTCTAGGATATGTAGTTTTGTATGCCTTCACTGCATTATATACTACAATATTGTGAAAATTAGCTAGGTAACCTAAGCATATGGAAATTTTTCACTCTAAAATGTACAGATTTAGTCAAGCTCAGATTAGGCTTCTTGCCTTTGGCAAAACACACCTACAGTACAAATGGCTACTGCAAAAACAGATAGCACGTTCTATGATTCTTCTTATCTGAGATAATTTGACTTTAAGTTACATTTTGTAAATATAGTCACACATATATACTATATTTGCTTATGTTACAGACTTGGTCATCATTTTTTAGAAATACGATTTTTATTGAAAAAAATAAATGTAAAAATAGTATATTCTGCTCTTTTTAGGTAGTGAGGATGATAAAGGTCAATTCCTTATGTGACGTCTTAAGAATCTATACTAAGTTATAGACTATCTACGTAATTAAAAAATAATTAATATAGAACAAGTTACAATTGTATGATATCATCAGTTCATTAGTCTTTAACCTTGGACATAATCCCAGAATGCTTTACAAGCTCCAAAGCAGCAATCCTGAAATAAGTGCTTTGGAGTAACTAATACTGTAAGTCAATGGGGGTAATTCAGAGTTGATCGCAGCAGCAAATTTGTTAGCAGTTGGGCAAAACCATGGGGGTAATTCCAAGTTGATCGCAGCAGGAATTTTGTTAGCAGTTGGGCAAAACCATGTGCACTGCAGGGGAGGCAGATTTAACATGTGCAGAGAGAGTTAGATTTGGGTGAGCATTCAGCGTCATTTTCCTGCCTGCAGATCCTCTACAGAGACGCTGACAGGGAGAGCTGTCCCTCCAAGCAACTCCACACTATCCTGTGCGGTACCAGGGGGTTGTAGAAGGGACGGGGAGGATGTGTAAATACTGTGTAGTCTATTAAGGTACACAGTAAGCGCGAGATAGTGGTATTATACCTACCCAGGAAAGCGCTGTGTGTGGGTTGGCTCCAATCTCTGTGTTTCTCTGTGGCAGACTTGGGGGAAAACTGTGTCTGACATTTCCCTCTGTGTGTGTGTGTGTGTGTGTGTGTGTGTGTGTGTGTGTGTGTGTGTGTGCTCACATAGCCATGTCTAGGGACTCTGTGTCTCTCAGGAGGAATCCATTCCATGTGCACAGGAATGTAATGTCTTATCTCAGATCCCTATTAATGAGCCTGAGTGGTTAACCTCTATTAAGTGTATGATCTCTCAGATCTCTACTAGGGTAGCTCATACTGAGACTGAAACTCATGTTTTAAAGAAATCTATGGCAGTTTGGTCAGGTTCTGTCCCTATTCCTTCAAAATCCCCTAGCATATACCCACAGAAACGTGCACTTGCCCAGATCATGCAAGATGACACGGATACTGACTCTGACACTGCAGACGGTGACAGGGATGTGCTGAGGGGGGCGGCATCCCTGGCTAAGGGGGTGCAGCTCATGATTGAGGTCATTAGAGATGTGTTAAACATTACTGACACACCACCTGAGCAGATTGAGGAGGCTTACTTCACAGACAATAGGAAAGCCTCGCTAACCTTCCCTGCGTCTAAAGAATTAAACGCTTTATTTGAAAAATCCTGGGAAAATCCTGAGAAAAAATGTCAGATCCCAAAAAGGGTTCTGGTTGCTTTTCCCATCCCTGAGGAAGATAGAAAAAAATAGGAAAACCCACCTATAGGTGACGCGTCTGTTTCCAGACTTTCGAAAAAGGTGGTTTTACCTGTTCCTGGGTCTACTGCATTAAAAGAACAGGCAGATCGTAAGATGGACACTATGCTCAAATCCATATATACTGCTTCAGGGGTGGCGTTGAGGCCTACTATTGCCTGCGCATGAATCTCTAAAGCTATAGTAAAGTGGTCAGGCACATTACTAGAGGATTTGGATTCACTGGATAGAAGTGACATTGAATTATTTTTACGTAACATACAGGATTCTGCGGGATTCATGGTGGAATCCATGAAGGACCTGGGTACGCTGACTGCAAGGATATCTTCCATGTCAGTCTCAGCTCGCAGGGGACTCTGGCTACGCCAATGGTCTGCAGATGCGGAATCCAGGAGTAGTGTGGAGAACCTACCCTACACAGGTCAGGCTCTATTTGGGGAAGCATTGGATGCATGGATTTCGACGGCAACCGCGGGTAAGTCACCTTTTCTTCCCTCAGCTACGCCTTCTACGAAGAAACCTTTCTCTTCATCGGCATCGCAGTCCTTTCGGACCGCTAAGACAAAAAGTCCAAGCCTCCTGCCACCTTCTTTAGAGGTGGGCGGGCAAAATCCAAAAAGTCTGCACCCGCAGGCTCACAGGACCAGAAGCCTGCTTCTGATACCTCAAAATCCTCAGCATGACGGTGGACCACGCAGCCTGGAGGATGGGCTGGTGGGGGCGAGACTCAGACATTTCAGCCACGTCTGGGTATCGTCCGGCCTGGATCCCTAGGTACAGGATATTGTGTCCCAGGGGTACAGACTGGAGTTTCAAGAAACCCCACCTCACCAATTCTTCAAATCAGGCTTGCCAGCTTTACTGACAGACAGAACAGTCCTACTGGAAGCTATCCAGAAATTGGAAAGGTCAGAGGTCATTGTCCCAGTTCCACTTCATATGCACAACGTGGGTTACTATTCAAACCTTTTTGTGGTAACGAAACCGGATGGTTCAGTCAGACCAATTTTGAACTTGAAATCGTTAAACCCTTATCTAAGGGAGTTCAAATTCAAAATGGAGTCTCTGAGAGCGGTGATCTCAGGTCTGGAGGAGGGGGAGTTTCTGGTATCCTTAGATATCAAGGATGCGTATCTCCTCATTCCAATTTGGCCTCTGCACCAGGCTTATCTCAGATTTGCACTGTTAGACAGTCACTATCAATTTCAGGCACTGCCATTTGGTCTTTCCACGGCACCGAGGGTGTTCACCAAGTTGATGGCAGAGATAATGGTTCTCCTCCGCAGACAGGGAGTGAACATAATTCCATATCTGGACGATCTGCTGATAAAGGGGTCGTCCAGGGAGAAGCTATTGTAGTCCATTGCTCTCACGACTCATTTGCTCAGGGTCCATGGTTGGATCCTGAACCTTCCAAAGTCACATTTGGAGCCGACAAGGAGATTGTCTTTCCTGGGGATGATGCTTGACACGGAAGTGCAGAGGGTGTTTCTACCGGTGGAGAAGGCGTTGGTGATACAATCAATGGTCCAGGATATCCTGAAGCCAGCCCGGGTATCGGTTCATCAGTGCATTCATCTTCTGTGGAAGATGGTTGCCTCTTACGAGGCTCTGCAGTTTGGAAGGTTTCATGCGCGATCCTTCCAATTGGATCTCCTAGACAAGTGGTTGGGTTCTCATCTACATATGCACCTGAAGATACGTCTGTCGCCGAAAGCAAAGATTTCACTCCTCTGGTGGCTACAAATGCCTCACCTTCTGGAAGGCCGCAGGTTCGGGATTCAGGATTGGATCCTTCTAACCATGTATGCAAGTCTCCGGGGCTGGGGCGCAGTCACTCAAGGGGAAACCTTCCAAGGAAGATGGTCAAGCCTGGAATCCAGTCTTTAAATAAACATTGTGGAACTAAGAGCCATGTACAACGGTCTTCTGCAAGCGGCACATCTTCTGAAAGATCAGACCATTCAAGTTCAGTCGGACAATGTGACGTCAGTGGCCTACATAAACCGACAAGGCGGAACGAAGAGCAGAGCTGCAATGTCAGAGGTAACAAAAATCATCCTCTGGACGGAAAAGCAGGCGGTGGTGCTGTCAGCAATCTTCATTCCAGTAATGGACAACTGGGAAGCGGAC
Source organism: Pseudophryne corroboree (assembly GCF_028390025.1). Lineage (NCBI taxonomy): Eukaryota > Metazoa > Chordata > Amphibia > Anura > Myobatrachidae > Pseudophryne > Pseudophryne corroboree. The sequence continues at coordinate 122,727,211 of NC_086450.1, forward strand.
TTCCTCAGCAGACACAATCTCCATCCAGGAGAGTGGGGCCTCCATCCAGAGGTGTTCACCGAGGTGACAAATCTTTGAGGGGTTCCTCAAATAGACATGATGGCCTCCCGCCTCAACAAAAACTTTGGAGGTATTGCTCCAGGTCAAGAGACCCGCAGGCAGTGGCGGTAGACACCCTGATAACTCTGTGGGTGTTCCAGTCGGTGTACGTGTTTCCTCCACTTCCACTAATTCCAAGAATTCTAAAGCTCATAAGGAGAAAAGGAGTTCATGCAGTCCTCATTGCTCCCGACTGGCCAAGAAGGGCTTGGTACGCGAATCTTCTGGATCTAATGCTGGAAGAGCCAAGGCCTCTACCTCTTTGGGAGGACCTAATGCAGCAGGGTCCGTTCGCTTATCAATACTTGCCGCTGCTACGTTTGATGGCATGGAGGTTGAACGCCAGATCTTAGCTTGGAAGGGCATTCCGAACAAGGTTATTCCTGATACAGGCTAGGAAAGGAGTAACGTCTAAACATTACCATCGCATTTGGAAAAAGTATGTATCTTGGTGTGAATCCAAGAAGTTTCCTACGGTGGAGTTTCAACTGGGGCATTTTCTTCTCTTCCTGCAAGCAGGTGTGGATATGGGCCTGCGGTTGGGATCCGTAAAGGTCCAGATTTCGGCCCTATCCATTTTCATCCAGAAACATTTGGCTTCCCTCCCTGAAATTCAGACTTTTTTGAAAGGGGTTCTGCACATCCAGCCTCCCTTTGTGTCTCCTACGGCACCCTGGAATCTTAACGTGGTGTTGCTGTTCCTCCAATCGGATTGGTTCGAGCCTCTAACGGAGTTTGAGGTCAAGTTTCTCACGTGGAAAGCTGTCACTTTGTTGGCCTTAGCTTCTGCTAGATGTGTGTCAGAGTTGGGGGCTTTGTCTTGTAAAAGCCCCTACTTAATTTTCCATGAAGATAGAGCTGAGCTCCGGACACGTCAGTAGTTCCTTTTCCGAAGGTTGTGTTGGCATTTCATATCAACCAACCTATTGTGGTGCCAGTTGCTACTGACTCCTCAATTTCATCAAAGTCCTTGGATGTTGTAAGGGCTATGAAAATCTATGTGAAGAGGACTGCTCGTCACAGAAAGTCGGACTCTTTGTTTGTCCTGTATGATCCCAAGAAACTTTGGTGTCCTGCTTCTAAGCAGACTATCACTCGATGGATCAGGTTCACTACCCAGCATGCATATTCTACGGCAGGATTACTGTGTCCTACATCTGTTAAGGCCCACTCTACTCGTAAGGTGAGTTCTTCCTGGGTGGCTGCCCGGGGTGTCTCGGCTTTACAGCGAGCGGCTACTTGGTCTGGGTCGGACACATTTGTTAAGTTCTACAAGTTCGATACTTTGGCCTCTGAGGACCTGAAGTATGGTCAATAAGTTCTGCAGGAGCCTCCGCGCTCTCCCTCCCATTTTGGGAGCTTTTTGTACATCCCCATGGTACTAATGTGGACCCCAGCATCCTCTAGGATGTAAGAGAAAATAGGATTTCTCATACGTCCTAGAGGATGCTGGGGTCCACTTATTGACCATGGGGGTATAGACAGTTCCGCAGGAGCCATGGGCACTCCTAAGACTTTCAATGGGTGTAAACTGTTTCCTCCCTCTATGCCCCTCCTCCAGACTTCAGTTTTAGAAATGTGCCCAGGAGACTGGATGTACTCTGAGGAGCTCTACTGAGTTTCTCTGAAAAAGACTTATGTTAGGTTTTTTATTTTCAGGGAGAACTGCTGGCAACAGACTCCCTGCTTTGTGGGACTGAGGGGGCAGAAGCAGAACCAACTTCCTGAAGAGTTTCATGGCTCTGCTTCTGGCTGACACCATTAGCTCCTGAAGGGAACTGAACGCTAGCTGTGCCCAGATTCTCACTCCCACAGCACGCCGTCACCCCCCTCGCAGAGCCAGAAGTCTGAAGACAGGTGAGTATGAGAAGGTCTTCTAGCAACTAAAGTGACGGCTGAGGTACGGCGCAGCTGGCGGGAGCGCAGCGCGCCATTGCTGCCCACACACACAGAGCACTGCAGGGTGCAGGGCATGGGGGGGCGCCCTAGGCAGCAAAATATTACCTTAAACTGGCGCAAAGGGGGCATAAGATGCCGCTGGCACAGCCCTACCCCCGCCAGTATAAATATTAACAGACCTTGCTGAGTGAAAACGCACCATTTGCGGGGGCGGAGCTTCTTTCTCAGGCAGCCAGCACACTGCTCAGTGCCATTTCCTCTCCTCAGGCAGAGACATCGCTGGTCCTTTCCGCCACTTATGGCAACAAGTACAGGGTGCAAATAAGGGGGGCACAAAGCGTTTGGTGGTGCATTACTAGTGTGAATTACTGTGTAAAAGCGCTGTTGTCTGTGGGCATTCTGTGTTCACAGACATTACATACTGGCGCTGGTGTTGTGAACTGGCTGCTCCTATACTGTGTCCCTCTGACAGATTTTGCTGTGGGTCTGTCCCCTTATAAGTCCCAGTGTGTCTGTGAGTGTGTGCTGTACACGTGTAAGGCATGTCTGAGGCAGGGAGTTCCTCCCCGGAGGAAGGTATTTTAAGGACACAGATTTGTAATGTGGTGGCGCTGCCGGCACACCAAGAGCCTGCATGGGTGAAAGAAATACGTGACAGTATGCATCTTATTAACAGGAAGTTAGATAAGTCTGAATCTCAGGCTGAATGCTGGAGAAAATCTGTGGAAGATGTGATTTTTCAGGACTCAGTTCTTCCTTCTGCAGGTGGCCCCTCTGGGTCACATAAGAGACCATTTGTGAATACTGATACCGACACAGACTCTGATTCTTGTGTCGACGATAGTGAGTCTAGAGAAATAGATCATAAATTGGCAAAAAATATACAATATATGATTGTGGATATAAGGGACGTGTTGGAAGTTACAGAAGCCTCGCCTGTACCTCAGGAGAAGCTTATTTATGTAAGGAAAAGAAATCCAAAGTCACGTTCCCTCCTTCCCACGAGCTAAATGCTCTCTTTGCAGGGATGTGGGTGAATCCTGGGAAAAAATTTCATATTCCTAAGCGGATTCAGGTAGCTTACCCTTTCCCAGCAGAGGACAGGAAAAAATGGGAATCACCCCCTGTGTTAGACAGTGCACTATCCAAGTTGACAAAGAAGGTTATTCTCCCTGCACCTGGCACGACTTCACTAAAAGAGCCGGCTGACCGTAAGATGGAAACTACATTGAAATCCATTTATATTGCCAATGGTACACTGCTCAGACCCACTATTGCCTGCGCGTGGGTCAGTCGCGCTATTGAAAAATGGTCAGACAGCGTGTCATCAGAAATTGACACGGTTGATAAAGATGAGATACTCCTTAAGTTAGGGTATATCAAATACGCTGTCGCCTACATGCTAGAAGCGATGAAAGATATTGGACTCTTGAGTTCACAAGCCGCTACCATGGCGGTATCAGCTAGGCGGGCATTGTGGATTCGTCAGTGGAACGCGGATGCGGATTCCAAAAGAAACATGGTGGATCTCCCATATAAAGGTGAGACCTTATTTGGCGATGGTCTGGATGCGTTAGTCTTGGCGGCTACCCCAGGTAAGTCAGCGTTTTTGCCCTCTGCACCTGCACCGGCAAAAAAGACCTATCATACACACATGCAGTCCTTTCGGCCCAATAAATACAAAAGAGCGAGAGGTTCCCCCTTCTTTGCAGGAAGGGGAAGAGGAAGGGGAAAGAAGCCCACAGCGGCTCCAGGTTCCCAGGAGCAGAAGTCTACCCCTACTTCTGCCAAATCTTCAGCATGACGCTGGAACTCCCTTGCGGGAGGCCGCTCGGGTGGGGGCACGTCTCAAACTGTTCAGCCAAGGTTGGATTCTGTCTGGCCTGGATCCCTGGGTATTGCAAATAGTATCTCAGGGATACAAGCTGGAGTTTCAAGACGTTCCCCCATGCTGATTTTTCAAATCAACCTTGCCAGCTTCTCTTCCAGAAAGAGAAGCAGTAACAGCGGCAATCCAAAAATGATGTCATGATCAGGTCGTAGTCCTGGTGCCTTTGCCGCAACAAGGGGAGGGGTTTTATTCAAGCCTCTTTGTAGTTCCGAAGCTGGACGGCTCAGTCAGACCGATCCTGAACCTAAAAAATTTGAATCTCTACTTGAAATGGTTCCATCAGTGCATTCGGTTGTTGGGGAAGATGATGGCGGCCTACGAGGCCATACAGTTTGGCAGGTTCCATGCCAGAGTATTCCAGTGGGACCTGTTGGACAAGTGGTCGGAATCCCACCTTCACATGCACAGAAAAATAGTCCTGTCGTCACAAAGCCAGGATTTCACTCCTGTGGTGGCTACACAGTCCGCACCTACTAGAAGGACGCAGATTCGGGATTCAGGACTGGGTCCTGGTAACCACGGATGCAAGTCTCCAAGGCTGGGGAGCTGTCACTCAGGGGGAAAGCTTCCAAGGAAAATGGTCAAGTCAGGAAGCCTGCCTTCACATAAATGTGCTGGAATTGAGAGCCATTTACAATGGCCTCCGACAAGCGGTACATCTTCAAGATCATCCCGTGCAGATCCAGTCGGACAATGTAACAGCAGTCGCGTACATAAACAGGCAGGGCGGAATGAAAAGCAGAGCAGCAATGACAGAGGTGACAAAGATCCTCCTCTGGGCAGAAAGGCATGCAAAAGCTCTGTCAGCAATTTTCATTCCAGGAGTGGACAACTGGGAAGCAGACTTCCTCAGCAGAAACGATCTCCATCCAGGAGAGTGGGGCCTCCACCAAGAAGTCTTCGTAGAGGTGACAAGTCTTTGGGGAGTTCCTCAAGTACACATGATGGCATCTCGTCTCAACAAGAAGCTTCAGAAATATTGTTCCAGGTCGAGAGACCCTCAAGCAATAGCAGTGGAGGCGCTAGTGACCCAGTGGGTATTCCAGTCAGTGTACGTCTTCCCTCCACTTCCGCTGATCCCAAAAGTTCTCATGATCCTAAGAAGAACAAGGGTTTGAGCAATCTTCATTGCCCCAGACTGGCCAAGGAGGGCTTGGTACCCAGATCTTCAGGAGTTGCTCATAGAAGATCCTCGGCCTCTTCCTCTTCGCGAGGACCTGCTGCAGCAGGGGCCATGCGTGTATCAGGACTTACCGCGGCTATATTTGACGGCATGGCTGTTGAGCGCCGGATCTTAGCCCGTAAGGGTATTCCGAAAGGAGTCATTCCCACACTTATTCAGGCCAGGAAAGGAGTAACGTCGAAACATTACCACCGTATTCGGAGAAAGTATGTGTCTTGGTGTGAATCCAAGAGGCTCCTCATTTTCTGCAGGCTGCTTTGGAGGCGGGCCTCCGATTGGGGTCAATAAAGGTCCAGATTTCGGCCTTGTCAGTGTTCTTCCAAAAACAATTGGCCTCTCTTCCAGAGGTTCAGACCTTCGTGAAAGGTGTTCTGCACATCCAGTCTCCTTTTGTGCCTCCAGTGGCACCATGGGACCTTAATGTGGTGTTGCAGTTCCTTCAATCGGATTGGTTTGAGACTCTACGAGAGATAGAGTTGAAGTTTCTCACTTGGAAAGTGGTGATGCTTTTGGCATTGGCATCCGCATGGCGGGTGTCTGAATTGGGTGCCTTGTCTCACAAGAGCCCTTACCTGATTTTCCATGAAGATAGGGCACAGTTGCGAACTCGCCAACATTTTCTTCCAAAGGTGGTTTCTTCTTTCCACATAAACCAACCTATTGTGGTGCCAGTGGTTACTGTCACGTTCACTGAGCTAAAGTCTCTAGATGTGGTTAGAGGTTTGAAGATTTATGTCGCTAGAACAGCTCAAATTCGGAAAACATAGTCTTTGTTTGTCCTGTATGCTCCCAACAAGATTGGGTGTCCTGCTTCCAAGCAGACTATTGCACGCTGGATCAGAAGTACGATTCAGCAAGCTCATACTATGGCTGGATTGCCGTTGCCGAAGTCGGTGAAGGCCCATTCAACTAGGAAGGTGGGCTCATCCTGGGCGACTGCCCGGGGCGTCTCAGCATTACAACTTTGCCGAGCAGCTACTTGGTCGGGGTCAAACACGTTTGCAAAATCCTACAAGTTTGATACCTTGGCCCATGAAGACCTAAAGTTTGGTCAATCGGTGCTGCAGGGTCATCCGCACTCTCCCGCCCGTACTGGAGCTTTGGTATAAACCCCTTGGTCAATAAGTGGACCCCAGCATCCTCTAGGACGTATGAGAAAACAGGATTTTAATACCTACCGGTAAATCCTTTTCTCCTAGTCCGTAGAGGATGCTGGGAGCCCGTCCAAGTGCGTACTTTACCTGCAGTTTAGTTATACACAAGTTGTGTTATGTTAGTTTCAGCTTGTTGCTGCAATTGATTCATGCCTGTTGGGGTGTGTTATGTTGATTGCCATGTGTGCGGCATGGTTGAGCTGTGAGCTGGTATGTATCTCACCACTAGTATTAAAGTAAATCCTTTCCTCGAAATGTCCGTCTCCTTGGGCACAGTTCCTATAACTGAAGTCTGGAGGAGGGGCATAGAGGGAGGAGCCAGTTCACACCCATTGAAAAGTCTTAAGAGTGCCCATGGCTCCTGCGGAACCGTCTATACCCCCATGTTCAAAAAGTGGACCCCAGCATCCTCTACGGACTAGGAGAAAAGGATTTACCGGTAGGTATTAAAATCCTGTTTTTAATTACCTACCGGTAAATCCTTTTCTCCTAGTCCGTAGAGGATGCTGGGCGCTCGCCCATCGCTTCGTGATCCTGCAGTGGTTACTTGGTTCAGTACTGCTTAGTTCTTGGTTAAATACTGTTTTGTTACTTGGTTAAATAATCTTGTTCAGCCGTTGCTGAGTTTTCAAGCTGGTTAGCTTGATTTGCTTTGTATGTGTGAGCTGGTGTGAATTTCGCCACTATCTGTGTAAAATCCTTCTCTCGAAGTTGTCCATCTCCTCGGGAACAGTTTCTAGACTGAGTCTGGTAGGGGCATAGAGGGAAGAGCCAGGCCACACTCTCAAACTCTTAAAGTGCCAATGGCTCCTAGTGGACCCGTCTATACTTCATGGTACTAATGTGGACCCCAGCATCCTCTACGGACTATGAGAAAAGGATTTACCGGTAGGTAATTAAAATCCTATTATCTTCCACACCTGCAGTGCACATGGTTTTGCCCAACTGCTAACAAATTTGCTGCTGCGATCAACTCTGAATTAGGCCCTATGTTAGCACCTTCACACCTTCTGGGCTAATGCCTGAGAATTTACTATTGATAGCCATAAATTAGTCTTGCATACACTAGCAATTTATGGTTGGAAAAAGAATATCAAAAGTTGCAGTTATTCCATGGAAATGTAATTGCCAGACCCGAGTATTACTATTTTGCTGAGAAAAGTATTTTAACTACAACTGGAGAGTCAAAAGGCTTTTCTGCAGGGACATAGTGTATCTATGATGTAGCCATTCTCATTGTGGGTGCGACTAATCGACTTGCTGCAACAAGTGTGCACATATATGTGCACGTGTGAATAGTCGCACCCGCGATCTATAGATATTGCATTGTGCGATTGCTACTATTCGCATCCGGGCATGTTGATTCTCTGCCGTGATGCATATGCATCTAGACAAATATGACTGTGGCTACATCTGTATGCATTGAAAAAAACAAAGACAACCAGAATGTGAGTGTTCTAAGTGTATACAAGAAAGTCGATTTAAATTGAATATTTACCAATATATGAAGTTATCAGACAGAACAGTATATGCCATACTACTGGGAAGTTAGTCAATTTGATCTACAATATACCATTTAAGAGCTGATAATTACATTTTGCAGCCTGTGTACATTTGCTGACTTTGACAATTAGAGCCTCTGACATGACTATTTTTGGACTCTACTTTTTCCCTCTTAATATGCATAGCAGTGTGCACGATTTATAAGGCCGACACTAAGACCCATAGGTCCCATCATTGCATACAGTAGGCAACACCAGATTTTTCAGACCTATTGCTTATTTCGTCTTCCCATTTTATAAGTTAGATATTAAGTAAATGGTTTACATGCATTGAGAAGGCTTTTTTTCCCTCTAAAACAAATGTTTAGTAAAAAAATATATTCTTGTTTGGTATAATGACATTTTCTGCTTGTTTCTTGTTAAAATACATATACATTAAGTATAACTGTATACAGTAACTACTTGCTAGGAGAAAAAAAAGTTGTCATTTAAATATTAAAACATTTGTATACAGTACATTGTTATATTTTGTGTCTACTAAACATTGTGTTATTAGGGCTCTGATTTGTTCAATTATTTAAAGCTAATCTGTACTTTGTCTCAAATAACCTTACATGCACTGTCATTACTTATGTTTTAGGGTATTTTTAAAGTATTTTTGAATGGATTTTAGCCTCACCTCTGACTTTACAATATGATAATATTTATATATACAGGTTGAGTATCCCATAGCCAAATTTTCCGAAATATGGAATATTCCGAAATACTGACTTTTTTGAGTGAGAGAACCTTTGTTTTCTGATGGCTCAGTATACACAAACTTTGTTTAATACACAAAGTTATTAAAAATATTGTATTAAATGTCCTTCAGGCTGCATGTATGAAACATAAATGAATTGTGTGAATATACACACACTTTGTTTAATGCACAAAGTTATAAAAAATATTGGCTAAAATGACCTTCAGGCTGTATGTATAAGGTGTATATAAAACATAAATGCATTCTGTGCTTAGATTTAGGTCCCATCACCATGACATCTCATTATGGTTTGCAATTATTCCAAAATACGGAAAAATCCGAAATCAAAAATACCTCTGGTCCCAAGCATTTTGGATAAGGGATACTCAACCTGTACAGTACTTCTTTTACATTAGTTCTACTTAGCTTTGGCTATTTAACATACTGGCTGTTTCTGAATCATTGTTAGTATTTTATATTTTTTAAACTAAAGGACAAATATAGCCTAGACAGGACACAAAAGGTAGTGTTCATAAAAGTAAGAGAAAGTTAGTTAAAGGCTCAAGGACTGCATAATAAATACATTAGTGTTTTAGTGTTAAAGCACACATGAAAACACTTATTAATTGTATATATATATATATATATATATATATATATATATATATATATATATATAGTATAGACTATCCACTACGTAATTAAAACTTATATACACTGTATGCATGTATGTATCTATGTATGTATGTATGTATATATCTTAGAAAAAATGGGGGGCTTACTTTTATATAGAAAAATGTGTTTCTCTAACGTCCTAGTGGATGCTGGGGACTCCGTAAGGACCATGGGGAATAGACGGGCTCCGCAGGAGACTGGGCACTCTAAAGAAAGATTTAGTACTACCTGGTGTGCACTGGCTCCTCCCTCTATGCCCCTCCTCCAGACCTCAGTTAGAATCTGTGCCCGGCCAGAGCTGGGTGCTTTTAGTGAGCTCTCCTGAGCTTGCTAATAAGAAAGTATTTTAGTTAGGTTTTTTTATTTTCAGACAGCTTCTGCTGGCAACAGACTCTCTGCTACGTGGGACTGAGGGGAGAGAAGCAAACCTACTAACTGCGGCTAGGTTGCGCTTCTTAGGCTACTGGACACCATTAGCTCCAGAGGGTTCGAACACAGGATCTTAACCTTGGTCGTCCGTTCCCGGAGCCGCGCCGCCGTCCCCCTCGCAGAGCCAGAAGTCAGAAGCCGGCAGAAGCAAGAAGACATCGAAATCGGCGGCAGAAGACTCCTGTCTTCACATGAGGTAGCGCACAGCACTGCAGCTGTGCGCCATTGCGCCCACACTACCCACACACTCCGGTCACTGTAGGGTGCAGGGCGCAGGGGGGGGCGCCCTGGGCAGCAATTAGGATACCTCTTGGCAAAAAGACACATATATACAGCTGGGCACTGTATATATGTACGAACCCCCGCCATTTTATTACACAGACCCGGGAAAGAAGCCCGCCGCTGAGGGGGCGGGGCCTCCTTCCTCAGCACTAACCAGCGCCATTTTCTCTTCACAGCTCCGCTGAGAGGAAGCTCCCCAGGCTCTCCCCTGCAGTATCAAGGTAGAAAAAGGGTAAAAAGAGAGGGGGGGCACATAAATTTAGGCGCAAATTATCATAAACAGCAGCTACTGGGTAAACACTAAGTTACTGTGTAATCCCTGGGTTATATAGCGCTGGGGTGTGTGCTGGCATACTCTCTCTCTCTGTCTCCCCAAAAGGCCTTGTGGGGTCCTGTCCTCAATTAGAGCATTCCCTGTGTGTGTGCGGTGTGTCGGTACGTTTGTGTCGACATGTTTGACGAGGACGGTTACGTGGAGGCAGAACAACTGCAAGTGAATGTGGTGTCGCCGCCGACAGCGCCGACACCTGATTGGATGGATATGTGGAAGGTGTTAAATGATAACGTAAGCTCCTTGCATAAAAGGTTGGATAATCAGTCAGGGTCTCAACCCGTGTTTGATTCTACAGCTCAGAGGCCGTCAGGGTCTCAAAAGCGCCCACTATCCCAGTTGGTTGACACAGATGTTGACACGGATTCTGACTCCAGTGTCGATGACGATGATGCAAAGTTGCAGCCTAAAATGACTAAAGCCATCCGATACATGATTATAGCAATGAAGGATGTATTGCACATATCGGAGGAAAACCCTGTCCCTGACAAGAGGGTCTATATGTTTGGGGAGAAAAAGCAAGAAGTGACTTTTCCCCCTTCACATGAATTAAATGAGTTATGTGAAAAAGCGTGGGATTCCCCTGATAGGAAAGGACTGATTTCCAAAAGATTACTTATGGCGTATCCTTTCCCGCCAACGGATAGGTTACGCTGGAAATCCTCGCCTAGGGTAGACAAAGCGTTGACGCGCTTATCTAAGAAGGTGGCCCTGCCGTCACAGGATACAGCCGCCCTAAAGGATCCTGCGGATAGGAAGCAGGAAGGTATCCTGAAGTCTGTTTATACACATTCTGGTACTCTTCTGAGGCCAGCAATTGCTGCGGCCTGGATGTGTAGTGCTGTAGCAGCATGGACAGATACTCTGTCTGAGGAGTTAGATACCCTGGACAGGGAGACTATTTTACTGACCCTAGGACATATCAAAGACGCTGTCCTATATATGCGGGATGCCCAGAGGGACATTTGCCTGCTGGGCTCTAGAATAAACGCAATGTCGATTTCTGCCAGAAGGGTCTTATGGACTCGGCAATGGACAGGTGATGCCGACTCTAAAAAACACATGGAGGTGTTGCCTTATAAGGGTGAGGAATTGTTTGGGGACGGTCTCTCGGACCTAGTTTCCATGGCTACGGCTGGGAAGTCAAATTTCTTGCCATATATTCCCTCACAGCCAAAGAAAGCACCGTATTACCAAATGCAGTCCTTTCGTTCACAGAAAAGCAAGAAAGTCAGAGGTGCATCCTTTCTTGCCAGAGGCAGGGGTAGAGGAAAAAAGCTGCACCATGCAGCTAGTTCCAAAGGTCCTCCCCGGCTTCCACTAAATCCACCGCATGACGCTGGGGCTCCACAGGCGGAGCCAGGAGCGGTGGGGGCGCGTCTCCGAAATTTCAGCCACCAGTGGGTTCGCTCAAGGGTGGATCCTTGGGCTATACAAATTGTGTCTCAGGGATACAAGCTGGAATTCGAGGTGACGCCCCCTCACCGTTACCTAAAATCGGCCTTGCCAGCTTCCCCCAGAGAAAGGGAGGTAGTGTTGGCAGCAATTCACAAGCTATATCTCCAGCAGCTGGTAGTGAAGGTTCCCCTCCTTCAACAGGGAGGGGGTTACTATTCCACCATGTTTGTGGTACCGAAACCGGACGGTTCGGTCAGACCCATTTTGAATTTAAAATCCCTGAATATTTATCTGAAGAAATTCAAGTTCAAGATGGAATCGCTCAGGGCGGTCATTGCAAGCCTGGAGGAAGGGGATTTTATGGTGTCTCTGGACATCAAGGATGCGTACTTGCATGTCCCCATTTATCCACCTCATCAGGAGTACCTCAGGTTTGTGGTACAGGACTGTCATTACCAATTCCAGACGTTGCCGTTTGGCCTGTCCACGGCACCGAGAATATTTACCAAGGTGATGGCGGAAATGATGGTGCTCCTTCGGAAGCAAGGGGTTACAATTATCCCATACTTGGACGATCTCCTCATAAAGGCGAGGTCCAGGGAGCGGTTGCTGATCAGCGTAGCACTCTCTCAGGAAGTGTTGCAACAGCACGGCTGGATTCTGAATATTCCAAAGTCGCAGCTGATTCCTACGACGCGTCTGCCCTTCCTGGGCATGATTCTGGACACAAACCAGAAAAAGGTGTTTCTCCCGGAGGAGAAGGCTCAGGAGCTCGTGACTCTGGTCAGAGGCCTCCTAAAACCAAAACAGGTATCGGTGCATCACTGCACGCGAGTCCTGGGAAAGATGGTGGCGTCATACGAAGCCATTCCCTTTGGCAGGTTCCATGCAAGGATCTTTCAGTGGGATCTGTTGGACAAGTGGTCCGGATCGCATCTTCAGATGCATCGGCTGATCACCCTGTCCCCCAGGGCCAGGGTGTCTCTTCTGTGGTGGCTGCAAAGTGCTCACCTCCTCGAGGGCCGCAGGTTCGGCATACAGGACTGGGTCCTGGTGACCACGGATGCAAGCCTCCAAGGATGGGGGGCAGTTACTCAAGGAAGAAACTTCCAGGGGCTGTGGTCAAGTCAGGAGACTTGTCTGCACATCAATATCCTGGAACTAAGGGCCATATACAACGCCCTGAGTCAAGCGGAGCCTCTGCTTCGAAACCAACCAGTGCTGATTCAGTCAGACAACATCACTGCAGTGGCCCATGTAAACCGCCAGGGCGGCACAAGAAGCAGGGTGGCAATGGCAGAAGCCACCAGGATTCTTTGTTGGGCGGAGAATCACGTACTAGCACTGTCAGCAGTGTTCATTCCGGGAGTGGACAACTGGGAAGCAGACTTCCTCAGCAGGCACGACCTCCACCCGGGAGAGTGGGGACTTCATCAAGAAGTCTTCGCGCAGATTGCAAATCGTTGGGAACTGCCACAGGTGGACATGATGGCGTCCCGTCTCAAAAAGAAGCTAAAAAGGTATTGCGCCAGGTCAAGGGACCCTCAGGCGATAGCTGTGGACGCACTAGTAACACCGTGGGTGTTCCAGTCGGTCTATGTGTTTCCTCCTCTTCCTCTCATACCAAAGGTGCTGAGAATTGTAAGAAAAAGAGGAGTGAGAACAATACTCATTGTTCCGGATTGGCCAAGAAGGACTTGGTACCCGGAATTGCAAGAAATGCTCACAGAGGACCCATGGCCTCTGCCTCTCAGACAGGACCTGTTACAACAAGGGCCCTGTCTGTTCCAAGACTTACCACGGCTGCGTTTAACGGCATGGCGGTTGAACGCCGGATCCTAGCGGAAAAAGGCATTCCGGATGAAGTTATTCCTACGCTGATAAAGGCTAGGAAGGACGTGACAGCAAAGCATTATCACCGTATATGGCGAAAATATGTTGCTTGGTGTGAGGCCAGGAAGGCCCCTACAGAGGAATTCCAGCTGGGTCGATTCCTGCACTTCCTACAGTCAGGAGTGACTATGGGCCTAAAATTAGGGTCCATAAAGGTCCAGATTTCGGCCCTATCCATTTTCTTCCAAAAAGAACTGGCTTCACTGCCTGAGGTTCAGACGTTTGTTAAGGGAGTGCTGCATATTCAGCCCCCTTTTGTGCCACCAGTGGCACCTTGGGATCTTAACGTGGTGTTGAGTTTCCTGAAATCTCACTGGTGTGAGCCACTTAAGACCGTGGAGCTAAAGTATCTCACGTGGAAAGTGGTCATGCTGTTGGCCTTAGCTTCGGTTAGGCGTGTGTCAGAATTGGCGGCTTTGTCATGTAAAAGCCCCTATCTGGTTTTCCATATGGATAGGGCAGAATTGCGGACTCGTCCACAATTTCTGCCAAAGGTGGTGTCATCCTTTCATTTGAACCAACCTATTGTGGTGCCTGCGGCTACTTGTGACTTGGAGGATTCCAAGTTGCTTGACGTAGTCCGGGCTTTGAAGATTTATGTGACCAGAACGGCTGGAGTCAGGAAGACTGACTCGCTGTTTGTCCTGTATGCATCCAACAAGCTGGGTGCTCCTGCTTCAAAGCAAACTATTGCTCGCTGGATCTGTGGCACGATTCAGCAGGCTCATTCTGCGGCTGGATTGCCGCATCCAAAATCAGTGAAAGCCCATTCCACAAGAAAGGTGGGCTCTTCTTGGGCGGCTGCCCGAGGGGTCTCGGCATTACAGCTTTGCCGAGCTGCTACTTGGTCGGGTTCAAACACATTTGCAAAGTTCTACAAGTTTGATACCCTGGCTGAGGAGGACCTTGAGTTTGCCCATTCGGTGCTGCAGAGTCATCCGCACTCTCCCGCCCGTTTGGGAGCTTTGGTATAATCCCCATGGTCCTTAAGGAGTCCCCAGCATCCACTAGGACATTAGAGAAAATAAGATTTTACTCACCGGTAAATCTATTTCTCGTAGTCCGTAGTGGATGCTGGGCGCCCGTCCCAAGTGCGGACTTTCTGCAATACGTGTATATAGTTATTGCTTACTAAAGGGTTATGTTATGTGGCATCAGTTGAGTGATGCTTGTTTGTTGTTCATACTGTTAACTGGGTAAGTTTATCACGAGTTATACGGTGTGATTGGTGTGGCTGGTATGAGTCTTACCCTGGATTCCAAAATCCTTTCCTTGTAATGTCAGCTCTTCCGGGCACAGTTTCCTTAACTGAGGTCTGGAGGAGGGGCATAGAGGGAGGAGCCAGTGCACACCAGGTAGTACTAAATCTTTCTTTAGAGTGCCCAGTCTCCTGCGGAGCCCGTCTATTCCCCATGGTCCTTACGGAGTCCCCAGCATCCACTACGAACTACGAGAAATAGATTTACCGGTGAGTAAAATCTTATTTTTAGGCCTTACTAATGTTAGAATTCTAATCTAGGCCAATCAAGGCTGATCCTTATTAAACCAGTTCCATATAATGCATGAGCTTGTTCACAAGATGAATATAAAACATTTATAATTAAAAATAGTGAATGTATACAATTAGGACTAAAATGACAAAGTATTTTTATTAAAAATAATTTAACACACAGATAAGTGTAAAATTGTACAATATTATTTGTTCCCCTTTAAGATTGACTCAAATTCCCAAGCTTTTAGCCATAATTTAATATTATTATTAATATCCTTTATTTATATGGCGCCACAAGGGATCCGCAGCGCCCATTACACAGTACATAATAAAAGGAGCAAACAAGAAAACCGTACTTACAGTACAGGACATAATATGTCAGGTATAGAAAACCCGTGGTTAGGTGCCATCAGAGGGAGTATGGAGTATAAGATAGTGTAAGTACGAAAAGGAAAGGCACATGAGAAAAGAAGTCCCTGCTCTTGCGAGCTTACAATCTAAAAGGTGAGGGGCTAACAGACCAGAGTGACACAGACGGGGTAGACAGTGAGCATAGACAAGAGGGTTAGGAGGAGAGTTGACTGGGTTTGGTGAAGAAATGGGTCTTGAGAGCCCGTCTGAAGTTTTGTAGAGAGGTGGAGAGTCGGATGGGGAGAGGTGGAGAGTCGGATGGGGAGAGGTAGAGCATTCCAAAGATAGGGAGCAGCACATGCAAAATCTTGTAGGTAGGAGTGGGAGGAGGTAATTAGTTGGCAGGAGAGATGGCGTGCATTAGCAGAGTGAAGAGGATGGGTGGGAATGTAAAGAGAGATAAGGTCAGAGATGTAAGAGGGAGAAGAGTGGGTGAGGGCTTTGTATGTGAGTGTGAGAAGCTTGAATTGGATTCTGAATGGGAAGGGTAGCCAGTGAAGGTCCTGCAAGAGAGGGGATGTGGATGTAGTACGTTTGGTGAGGAAGATGAGACGGGCTGCAGCATTGAGGATAGATTGAAGTAGAGAGAGGCATTTTTGAGGGAGGCCAGATAGGAGGAGATTGCAGTAGTCTAATCTGGAGATGACCAGTGAGTGAATGAGGGTCTTAGTAGCATCCTGGGTGAGAAAGGGTCTGATCCTGGAGATGTTTTTGAGATGGAAATGGCAGGTTTTTGAGAGGTACTGAATGTGTGGTTTGAAGGAGAGGGTGGAGTCAAGTATTACTCCAAGACATCGCACTTGGGGGCTAGAGGAGATAGTTGTGCTATCAATGGATAATGAAATTGTGGGGGGTGAGGTTATGCGGGAGGGAGGGAAGATGATCAGCTCAGTCTTAGATATGTTAAGTTTAAGAAAGCGCTGGGACATCCAGGAGGAGATAGCAGAGAGACAGAGCAGGGGAGAGGTCAGGGGAGGAAAGGTAGATTTGAGTATCATCAGCGTAGAGATGATATTTTAAGTCAAAAGAGCTAATGAGCTCACCTAATGAGGATGTGTAGAGAGAGAAAAGGAGAGGCCCAAGAACAGAACCTTGGGGGACACCTACTGGTAGAGGAAGTGGGGGGGAGGTGGAGTCATGAGAGGAGACAGAGAAGGAACGGTCAGAAAGGTAGGAGGACAGCCAGGAGATAGCAGTATCACGCAAACCAAGGGAGTAAAGGATTTGCAGGAGGAGAGGGTGGTCTACAGTGTCAAAAGCAGCAGAGAGGTCAAGGAGAATAAGCAGAGAGTAGTGGCCCCTGGATTTCGCAGCATGGAGGTCATTGCAGACTTTTGTGAGGGCAGTTTCAATGGAGTGCTGAGGATGGAAACCAGACTGGAAAGGGTCAAGCAGTGAGTGGGAAGAAAGAAAGACAGTGATGCAGTTGTAGACAATACGCTCAAGGAGTTTAGAGGCAAAAGGGAGAGGAGAGATGGGTCGTTAGTTGGAGAGATTGGTTGTATCAAGGGTAGGTTTTTTAAGAATAGGGGAGACAAGTGCATGCTTGAAGGCAGAAGGGACAGTGCCTGATGAGAGTGAGAGATTGAGTAGATGGGCAAGATGGGAACAGGCAGGAGAGGAGGCGGAGAAGGTGGGAGGGAATAGGGTCAAGTGGAGAGGTGGAGGGGGGTGAGGACCGGATGAGGACCATGACTTCCTCTTCAGATACAGGGAAGAAAGATGTCAGAGTTGGTAGGAGGGAAGGAGAGGGGGGGTTGAGAAATAGAGGAGGGAGGTTGCTTAGGTTCTGGTGGGTGTTATGTCCTGACGAATGGAGTCAATTTTGGATGTGAAGAAGGTGGCAAAGTCAAGAGCAGAAAGCGAAGAGGGGAGTTGAGGTGGGGGTGGGCAGAGGAGCGAGTAGACAGTGGCAAAGAGGCGCCTGGGGTTTTAGGATTGGGAGGAGATGAGGTTTTTGAAGTAAGACTGTTTTGAGAGGGTAAGTGCAGCAAAGTAGGATGAGAGTAGAGATTTGTAGTGGAGGAAGTCGGCCTTATTGCTCGATTTCCTCCACTGATGTTCAGCGGTACGTGAGCATTTTTGCAGATATCTGGTGCATTTGGTGTGCCAGGGTTGAGGTGTCGATCTGCGAGGGTGAATAGTGGTTGGTGGGGCAACAGAGTCAAGAGCAGAGGTAAGGGATGCATTGTAAAGAGAAGTAGCTTGTTCAGGGCAGGAAAGAGAGAGAATAGAAGAGAGCAGCGAGTCAAACAGGGAAGATAGGTGGTGTAAATAGCCTCAATGTTACGCTTAGTGATGGTAGTCTTAGGTGGTAAAGATGGAGAAGCAGATAGAGATAGGCTAAAAGTGAGCAGGTGATGGTCAGAGAGGGGGAACAGGGAGTTATAGAAATCAGAAAGATCACAGCGGTGAGTGAAAACCAGATAGAGTGAGCTTCCACTCACATGAGAGGGGGAGGAGGTCCACTGGGAGAGACCAAGAGTAGAGGTGAGGTTAAGGAGTTTAGAAGCAGGTGATTTTGTGGGGTTATCAATAGGTTTGTTGAAATCACCTAGGATAATGGAGGAAATGTCAGAAGAGAGGAAGTGAGGCAGCCAGGAAGCAAAGTTGTCAAGGAATTTGGAGGGCATGCCAGGGGGGTGGTAAATGACAGCTACTCGAAGATGAATAGGTTGGAAGAGGCGTATGGCATGGACCTCAAATGTAGAGAATGTAAGGGATGGTTCTGGTGGTATGAGTTGGTATAAGTAGCTAGAGGGTAGTAGGAGCCCAACACCACCACCGTGGCGACCCTGAGGTCGGGGGGTAATGTGAGACCCCCAGCAGAGAGAGCAGCTGGAGAAACTGTGTCAGAGGGAGTAATCCAGGTTTCAGTGATGGCTAGGAGATGCAAGGAATTTGAGATGAAAAGGTCATGGGTGGGGACCAGTTTGTTACAGAAAGATCTGGCATTCCAGAGGGCACAGGAGAGAGAGAGAGAGTCTAAGGGAGTGATGTGAATGAGATTATCAGGGTTGCTGTAGCAATGAGGTGAGATGGATTTAGAAGACAGGGATACAGAGGGTGTAGTGAGGGTGCTGGCTCCTGGGTTAGGAAGGGACACTGCAGCAGTTGAGCATTGAGGGAGTAAAGTGTGGTACAGAGTGGTATGAGGTGAGGTAGGTAGAGGAGGGAGGGAGCAGGGTAGAGTGGTGGACAATTGGGCCCAAGGTAGGGTAGAGGTGAATGACAGTGGGGTAATACATTCAGTATTTTTTATTATGAATGTGTAATATTCATCTTGTGGACAAGCTTGTGCATTATATGGAACTGGTTTAATAAGGATTGGCCTAGATTTTAGTGAGTTCTAAAACACCATTTACTGAATAACATTAAGAGGTGCCCCCCTATTTTTTTCTAAGATTGTTATTTCTGAAGTCTTGCTAACAGGAAACTTATTGGGTGGTTCTGCCCCTGTTTTAATATTGTAGAAATTAAGGGCAAGGGTACTTCCAAACAGACACACACACACACACACGCACATTTATATATATATATATATATACAAAATAGAGAATTCAGCACTCACCATAGCAAGCAAGCTTGCTATGGTGAGTGCTGAATTCTCTATTTTGTATGTATTTGGG
The DNA here is from genome assembly GCF_028390025.1 of Pseudophryne corroboree. Classification (NCBI taxonomy): domain Eukaryota; kingdom Metazoa; phylum Chordata; class Amphibia; order Anura; family Myobatrachidae; genus Pseudophryne; species Pseudophryne corroboree. Next base: position 122,746,218 of record NC_086450.1, read on the forward strand.
TAGGTGGCCATGGGCTGCATGCACCCCACCCTATGAGTGGAGAGTGCAGACACTGCACCCCGCTTCTGGGGTGGCGAGTGCTGTGGTTTTCTATATTTGTTTGTATATTTTGGGGTTAATCTTTGGTTAACTCTTATTAACCATGGTCACAGGCCTTTTCATGCACCCCTGTGTAATCTTAATTGTTCTAAACCTGTGTCAGCTGCTCCTTAGTAATTTATCGGCTGTGTCAGGTGACTAGTATGCCTTTAAAAGCCACTAGACATGTGGCAGGCATACATTAAACCTAGTGGGCATATTTGCAGTTATATTATATGTGATACAGTTGCCAGGTTTTAATTCTTTAGGCTTTGTGATAGTGTAGGACCTGCATGAAGGTGGGGTACCTTGAAAATCGGTATGCAGGCTTCCGTGCATTGGCCAATCCACCAACTAAACCCCCATCATTTATTTATTTATTGATGTTGTGAGGACAAGTGAGCTTGCTATGGTGAGTGCTGAATTCTCTATTTTGTATGTATTTGGGTAGGTGGCCATGGGCTGCATGCACCCCACCCTATGAGTGGAGAGTGCAGACACTGCACCCCGCTTCTGGGGTGGCGAGTGCTGTGGTTTTCTATATTTGTTTGTATGTATATATATATATATATATATATATATGTATGTATGTGTGTGTTTACATTTCTACAATGTTAAAACAGCATATTTGCCCAATAAGTGTCCAATAAGCAGCACTACCCAATAATAGCAAGACTATATATATATATATATATATATATACATACATACATACACGGTATCCGGACTCCAGGTCGACAGCACAAAGGTCGACACACCTTAGGTCGACGCCAATTGGTCGACACACCTTAGGTCGACATGGACAAAAGGTCGACAGGAACAAGGTCGACATGGGAAAAGGTCGACATGAGTTTTTCACGATTTTTTTCTTTTTTTTGAACCTTTTCATACTTAACGATCCACGTGGACTACGATTGGAACGGTAAAGTGTGCCGAGCGAAGCGGTAGCGGAGCGAAGGCACCATGCCCGAAGCATGGCGAGCGAAGCGAGCCATACGAGGGGACGCGGTGCACTAATTGGGGTTCCCGGTCACTCTACGAAGAAAACGACACCAAAAAAACATAAAAAACTCATGTTGACCTTTTTCCATGTCGACCTTGTTCCTGTCGACATTTTGTCCATGTCGACATTTTGTCCATGTCGACCTAAGGTGTGTCGACCAATTGGCGTCGACCTAAGGTGTGTCGACCTTTGTGCTGTCGACCCTCAGTCCCAGACCCATATACACACACACACACACACACACACACACACACACACACACACACACACACACACACACACACACACACTCTGTGTATTTTTACACATATTAGTATTAAAAAATAACAGTAATTGATGTGCTTAACTAAATATCTCCACATCATGCTGTCTATAACTCCTACACAACAGCATTGCCAATTCAGTATTAATATACTTTCATAACCAGGGCAGATACTGAGCAGTTTACAGCTTGGCAGACTTGCTTTCAGACAAACTATAATTAGCCACAACTAGGCGGCTCCCTTAATTGCACATGCTGGTAGTTAGGGGGCATCTAAAACACTGACTGAGTGATATAGTTTAATGTTACTGCTTCATTATAGTTAATGTCCCTATGATGCATCCGCAGGGAGTGCTGGTCACTGACAAAAGAGAAGTAGCCAGCAGCTTCCTACCTTGTGAAGCTGCCAGCTGCTACTCTGATGTGCTAGGACTGCCAGCACCAATCTCCCAAATCGAAAGGAGTTAGGACAGGTAAGGTAATGGATAATTGGGGGCAGTGCCACCATTGCCTATTTTGCCAGTCCTGCTTGTTTATCACAATTACACAGTGTGGATTATTTCACTGACATGCAGAGACAGGGGTGGTCATTCCAAGTTGATCGCTAGCTGCATTTATTCGCAGCGCAGCGATCAGGCTAAAAAATGTTCTGCGTATGCGGCGCGATGCACATGTGTGACGTATGGGCATAACGAACGATGCAGTTTTGCACAGGGTCTAGCAATGCATTTCATTTGCACTGGTTGCCGCAGAGTGATTGACATGAAGTGGGCGTTTCTGGGTGGCAACTGACCGTTTTCAGGGAGTGTTTGGAAAAACGCAGGCGTGCCGGGGAAAACGCAGGCGTGGCTGGGCGAACGCTGGGCGGGTGTGTGATGTCAAATACGGAACTGAATAGTCTGAAGTGATCGCAAGCGCTGAGTAGGTTTTGAGCTACTCTGAAACTACACAAAAAATTTTTGCAGGCACTCTGCGATACAACCGTTCGCACTTCTGCTAAGCTAAAATACACTCCCAGTGGACGGCGGCATAGCGTTTGCACGGCTGCTAAAAACTGCTAGCGAGCGATCAACTCAGAATGACCCCCCAGTACTAATTATGACACAATAAATTAAATATCGTATTATCTTTCTGACCTATATCAGTCCCTATTAGAACACTGTCCTAAAGATTTGTGCTCAAGCTGTCTGTAATGGAGTAGAGCGGTGATATATATATATACTGTATATATATATATATATATATATATATATATAGATAGATATTTTTTTTTTTACAGACCATTGGAATGTCAGGTTAATGCTAAGCAATGTCATTTTACCTTTATGCACTATACAAAAATAATAAAAATTAGGCATTTACTGATTCTTATTACCAACTTTTATTCTAATGCAGATAAACCAAATACATTATGTTTAAGCCACAGACATTATGTTTAAGGACATGGCTGACAAGAAGAGCAACCCATATTCTGCCCAACATCCATGTAAAAGTTAATGGAAGGCTCCAAGTAAATATGCTAAAATGCATGAGGGACAATCACCATTACTATAAAGCACATACTGTAACTTAAAAGTCACTACATTTTAAAAGTGCTATTATGTAGTCATTTCAGATTAACTATCTATATATCTATCCTTTCAGAAAGAAAGATATAAAAACATAAATTTGTGCTAGGTCAATAGAGATATAGGTTTTAGATACAGTAAACTGATATTTTTAAAAATGTTAAAAAAAAGTTATCATCATTAATAATAACATATTACATTAGTATATGAAGTTTAATATAATTTGTTAATTTGTATATTTTTTTCCAAGTTTATATACTTATATAATTATATACCTAGCATAAACTTGAAATTTAGGAGTATATTTACTAAAGGGCGAGCATTTTAGAAGTGGACATGTTGCCCATGGCAACCAATCAGGTTTTCGCTAATAGTTTCTAGAAGATGCTAGATAAATGATAAGTAGAATCTGATTGGTTGCTATGGGCAACATCTCCATTTCTAAGAAAATACACATTTTAGTAAATATACCCATTATACTTAAAAATGAGAGATGGAAAACTATAAATGTAAAAATAAAAATAAATAGAAATACACTAAAACAAGTTTTAAATAATTATCTGTAAAGAATTATTTTTATTTCCCAGAGCTGACAAATGTTTGAGAATATTTTATAAAAATAGATAGATATATGCAATTGATAGTCATATAGATTTTAGATAGATAGAAATAAATAAATAATAAATGAATATAATATAAATCAATACAGACATACATTTTAGATATAAATAATTATAACCTAGATCAATATAGATATACAGTAGATGTTAGATAGATAGATAGATAGATAGATAGATAGATAGATAGATAGATAGATAAGAAATGGATTGCTATTACATAATATATAGTTTTAGTTTTAGAATTTTTTTCTTTCTGAATTATCAAGTGAATAAGTATACTGTATAATACATTATTATGAGACATTTTTGGATTATCAAAATCTAACAAAGAACTTCAGAATAATTATTTTCCAAATGAGCATTACATAATATATAGTTAAAGTTGTAGATTTTTTTTTTCTTTCTGATTTATCAAGTGAATACATATAGAAAACATTAGTAAAATACATTTTTGGATTATCAAAATATAAGAACTTCTGAATAATTATTTTCTAAATGAACATATGGTATAAATTAAGTTATCTAATAAAAATGTTAAACTTCAAACTTTAAAATGAGAGAACAAAATGTATAAATGTAAAGAAGTTACAATAAACAGAAATACACTAAAGCAAGTTATAGATGATTTTAGTCATAATTTTTTTCACCATGGCTGCTAAATTTTTAAATTCTGAGATAGACAAGAGGAGGATATGAGATAGCTATAAAATAAATACAAATTAGATAGCTCTAAAAAAAATATGTGCTTGAGATATATGAAATCGGAATATAGAGAGATTATTGTATATATATATATATATATATATATATATATATATACAATACAAAAATATCCTTATCTTGCGCTCGCAGAACCAGCAGCACTACAGGCGAGTCCTCCGTTGCCGGATCTCAGACAAACATAAGATAGAAAACACAAATCCTGAGCGCGCTCTGTTTGATGTATAGATATAGCGGAAGTCCTTCCAAGTAGGTGTATCTTATACTATGGATAATTGGATTTCTTGGGTTCCTTAGCAAGATCTGCGCTTGGCGAAGGGAGTAATTTTCCTAACTGGAATACTGACTAATGACTGATAAACCCAACGCGTTTCGTCAGTTTGACTTCATCAGGGGTAACAGAAATATATTTTTGTATTGGAGCACCTACACACTGTATAATTCTGCATACAGAATATTATGATCAACCTTTAGATAATTAAACTCATTGCATAAAAAATAGGTAATATTCCTCTAAAAATTTACTTCATGGTCAGACTTTACTATGTCCGCCTGAACATATAGATTAGTTCGGTACACTCGGTTAAAATACCTATTTTTTAAAAGTGCAATAGTGTATCAATTTCTGAAAACTCCTACACACATGGTTGCAGCCTGAGAAATCCTCTGGATACAATTGTGGGTCCTATGTGGGAGTTCCAGTGCTTTTAGCATTTACTGACTCTGTTTCTGGATATACCAATTGATACACTATTGCACTTTTAAAAAATAGGTATTTTAACCGAGTGTACCGAACTAATCTATATGTTCAGGCGGACATAGTAAAGTCTGACCATGAAGTCAATTTTTAAAGGAATATTACCTCTTTTTTATGCAATGAGTTTAATTATCTAAAGGTTGATCATAATATTCTGTATGCAGAATTATACAGTGTATAGGTGCTCCAATACAAAAATATATTTCTGTGACCCCTGATGAAGTCAAACTGACGAAACGCGTTGGGTTTATCAGTCATTAGTCAGTATTCCAGTTAGGAAAATTACTCCCTTCGCCAAGCGCACATCTTGCTAAGGAACCCAAGAAATCCAATTATCCATAGTATAAGATACACCTACTTGGAAGGACTTCCGCTATATCTATACATCAAACAGAGCGCGCTCAGGATTTGTGTTTTATAAATATATATATATATATATTAGATATTGTAAGTGCGGTTAATATTTATGAAATGGCTTTGTAGATAGAATGCTGTTTTTGTCAAATATACTGTACCAGATTTCTGTTTTATTACTAAAGCTCATAAACTTATGAAATACATGAAACAGTTTAAGTGAATTTTCTTTAAAGAAAATTGAATGTAAGATACACATGCAATTTTTTTTATAAACTGGGTGGCACAATGTAATCCTCTACTTATATTTTAAGTTATTTGCACCTTTATTTGCATCTCATACTACACTGTACATTTGCTTAATCTATTTCCTAGTTTTGTGTGTAAACACAGCAATCAAGATAAACTAATATTTTTATTGTCATTTTGGCCATAAACTTTTATTTATGATTTTTACAAAAGCAGGTGCACAAGCTTTTAAATATGAAAGTGCAACTTTGCATTTAAATTATCCACAAGAATATATATATATATATATATATATATATATTTATATACTGTAAGAGCAACATTAATAAAATAGTTTCATATAATAAAATCTTGATTAAACTACTGAACAAATAAAGAAATATATTATTTTTTATCATTATTTCATTATAACATTTAACATAATTTCAATCATATTATCCATTTTAAAGGCTAGGTTCAAATTGGCCAAAATCACTTGATACATACTGGAGCTATGGTGGTGATTATGGAACCTGCAAATTACAAACTGAAAGTGCTAAAAATAACACTTTCACTTGCCTATTACAGGAAAATGAAGAATGGTTCAATCATCCTGATTTGGCAGACCATGTAACATAGACTTAGAAATCCAAACAGACATTCGCCAAAGTTGTCATGTCATTGAGATTGCAGAAGGTCTCATAAGGATTTATTCATAGCATAATAAACAAAAGGCAATCCTTACTGTTAGATTATATCAATTTATTTTCTTTTTGTATAATTTTAAACTGACATAACCTGAAAAAATGTATTCTTCCAAATCGGTAAATTAAATTTTAAAAAATATTTCAGGCTTTCCCCACTTGTGCAACAACAGTACATGGTAAGTACTGTAACTAATAAACATACTTTTTCATCAAGGCCAAATGAAGAAGACTGGAAGGTAATCAGAAACATTAAGGTTGAGTGCCAGTTGCAAAGGAATCAGTGGTGCTAAAAAAAATTCAGTAGCGGGTATGTCAATCAGCTGCATTATTGCCCCTATGACATTCTATGTGGCAAGCATTGGTCGAAGTGTTTTTTTTTATCATATTGTTATTTTTACTAGACTTCAGTTAAGCTATTAGGAAAACAAGCCAAAGTTGAAAACAAATTAACTCACTTTTAATGATTTAAGAGGAGAGAGCATCTTAACTTTTATTGTGAGCAAAATAACGCTATATCAATTAAAACAAGACTATAGCATAGTATAACATAACAATATAGCATAACACATTCCTTACACATTCGATCACTGCTTGCAGTATAATCCTAATGAACAGAATTATTAGAGTGGTGTGAAATGTTTGAAGTGTGGTTTTATTGTGGTGCACCTCATTTATTTATTTATTATTATTGTTTTTTGTTTTATGACTTGTGTTCCATTTGTGAAACCAAATCTTTCATCTAAATTCAAATGGTTTATTCATATAAAACACAATTTTTAAATTTTATTTGATAATATCATATTGATTAGTTTGTTTTTAGTTTGTTATGTTTTCTTTTAGCAAAATTACATGATTTAATATTGCTCTTTAACTGCTTATCCATTCCTGCCTTTGGCATAGAATAGCTTTCCCATTACCCACTTGCTGCCTTTAGAATAATGTTAGATCTAGAACTTAAGGACCCTAATAATATTTTATTTAAATAGAACTGGTTTGTTACTATTAAACAGTCTCATCAAATATAAAAAAATAGCTTAAGGTTATAAAAGGTTCTTTTCAAAATAACTGTAAGAAATCAATTTTGTTTATTACAGAATAATTAGTCAGTCTGTTCCCTTACATATGATAAACAAAATAGAGTTGTTATGGTAAAATCATAAAATATACTACTTGTATATTTATGTACATTTATCCATCTCTCTATTTAATTTTATGGAATAGATTATCTTTATTTTGAAGCTGTACTATGAAATATAAAATCAAGATTTTGTGAAAGTATTTTGCTGCACACGCAAGTTATAATAAATAAAATGGAAGCATTGTAAATTTCTTTTTTTTTTTTAAATCCAATGTTTTAAAACAGCAACAAAATCTTAATTAAGATAACTTATTTTAAAGTTCTAACATATGATTTTTATGTTGCAATTAATAACAGAGAATACATATTTTTAGTTATAAATTAATCTCTTTGTTATCTTCTAATATTTGGAGTATTAGAACACTTTTATATTTTGTCTATTTTATGTTACAGTTCTGCCTGATTAATGCTCTTTTGAATGTATATAGTACAGTTTTTCAACTTTAAAGAAAACACAGTATCCTAGACCACATAAGAATTGATCACAATGATTTCTAAGGCCAAGTTTCCGCACAATCAGTAAGGCCCTGAATAATACTGCCATTAATTCTGAACAGATTTCTGTCATATCTCTTTTGGCTGTGGCCCTCGGGTATGATCAACTAGCCGCTATTAAGTCTCTAAGGACCTTGAGAGCATTGAGACCTCTACGTGCATTATCAAGATTTGAAGGCATAAGGGTAAGACCCAAATATAGATAGGGACATAGTCCATATTCTTTTTTATAGGTTTCTATATTTGCTTTGGATGTTTTTCCCACTCCCGCTGGACATCCAGCAAAAAAGAGGGTAAGATTACTGATATTTGTTTTACCTACAGGTTTTTATTAACAGGTATGTTGTGATTCCTCCATTCTTTAATATTTTTAAAGATTTCTCTTAGGTATGAGATGAAGACTTCCTGGCACCATCTTTCTACACAAGCCATCGGTGTATATTGAAATGCACAAGTAACAATTAGGAAAACCAATGAGATTATTACTTTTGTGTTTTTGTATAGGTATCTTTGGTTAGCTTAATAGCTAATGCCTTGGGCTACTCAGAATTAGGGGCTATTAAGTCCCTTAGGACACTAAGGGCATTGAGACCTCTGAGGGCCCTGTCACGGTTTGAAGGGATGAGGGTAAGATAACATGAAAGACCTTGAATTAATGCATGCATAGAAATGAATCATGCATGTGAGAAACAAAAGCATAAGGAATGATAAATCCATGCAGAGATGCTGCAATAACCTCATAATTTCTGTTTACCACTAACAGATATGGGGTAGGATGCTTTAACACATTGCAAAACCCATATGCTGTCACAGTCACACATATCAGCTTAATCATAATCGAGTCTATTCAACAGAAATACTAACTTGTCTTGAATATTTAAGGTATGTGAAATTTATTAGTTTTTGTGAAAACACAAGGAAAGGCTTTACAATACCTGTAGAAGGTAACAATAAAATGTATCAATAGATATACAGCACTACTTTTCCCTTTAATGCACAGTAAAAGATGAGGCAAATGTAACATGTTAGTCTTAAACAGTATAGTGTTAGAAGTGCACAAAAGATCAACTTGTAATGTCATGTAAGTCTAACAAAAGTCCCACTTTTTTAAACAGCTAAGGAATTATATATTAATAAAAAAATATATATATATACTTTTTCTCTTTCATGAGCTGAGAGCAGCAGATGTCTAAGGCACACACTTTCCTGCTGTTATAGTAATCTCAATTATGACATTTGGAAGATGTATGGTATAAGGCACATGTTGAAGAATCATAAATGTATAAGAGATACTATTTTTATGTTCAATGGTTTCTTTCAACAGTGCATTGTTATCGATTAGTACACTTTTCTTATTTCAAAGTTTGTTTCACTAGTCACATAACAGTATATTTATATATACATATACATATATGAGATAACTAAGCACAGAGAAGCATTCAGAACTTTAAATATTTCTGTTTAATAGACCCTTTGATTTAGTGTGTAAGGCTACCAGCTATCAGAAAATAATTGTATTTTCATCAGACGCATGGATACATTGTCAATGTTCACCTGATTGGCACCAAAAGATTTATAGAAATTATCCCAGACCACTGTCTGTTGCCATATCGTATGTGGTGAATCACTGTTTAAAAATCTTAAATAACTCACATGACTTTTTCTTTATTAAACTTGACCATTTGGTCGTAACATATCCTGTAATATGTTATGTGATGTTTTACATAAGTATCTGCTGACTGACACACAAGGTTATTTTAAGACTGAGCTCCCAACTTACAGTATGTTATATAGACCAAATAAGGAATTATAATGATAAAATAGTAACCATTGTGTTGTATAGGCCCATTCACAAAAAAAGTCCTCACTGATTCCAGAAAATGTATTTTACAGTTGGGGTGCCTCGATGTCAGTGCAATACAAAAATGAATTTTCCCCTCTTGTATAATTTAGTTCACAGGAGCTCAGAATGCCAACTATGGCTAAATATGTCCATAGTGGCATTCTTTAAATAGAGAGTAGGGCATAATGCTCTTGATGTTGTACATTTAATTTTCAGTAGAGTATAAAAAGCTTTATAAACTTTCATCTATTTAATGACTATTTAAATAAAACTTCACATTGGATATTATTGGCAATGTGCTACAGCCTTAGAAACTTAAATATTCAGGGGTTTTTTAAATTACATTTGTCATAATCACTTCTCAACTAAGCTAATTATAAAAATATATTATTAGTATTATTATTAGTATTAATAATAACACTAATAATAATATTAATAATAATAATAATATTAACAATACTTTTATATATCCTGTGTGTCAGTCACTGATAAATTGATAATTATTTTCAAAAGAACTCTATGATTTTAAGGCCCATTAGATAGATATTACAAGTTACTGTAGGTGAAAATATAACATTGGAAATTAGTGTATTGTTAATATGGATTGTACAGTTTTTATCTAATAAATAATCAACACTATACTGTAAACTATACAAGTTCACTGAAGCATATTTAATTGTATATTCTCAGTGCTATTGTTATAAAATATGTTTTCTAAAGTGTGCAGTAAGTGCAGCAAGAGTCTCCATTGATTTAGTCAACAAACAATTTTTCAGTGCATGCATTCAATGATAAAAGCACATAAGCATGTTAAACACTGCTTGACTTTGAAAACAATTGGACAATTCAACTTTAAAAAAAAAAAGTTAAAGTTGAACTGTCAGGTATGCATGCTCTCCTGATTGTTCTTAAATTAAATCGTATTTCAAACTTCTAGTCCATTTAAAAAAAATACAATGAGCATTTCAATTAAATGGATCCAATTCAGTATCTTTACTCTGCTGATTCAACATTTCACGTATGTTAAAATTCTCATAACTAATTGTAGATAACTCACAGAATAGTTATAGTAACAGTTTTTGACTTGGGTTTGTGCGATTGTAGTCACATTTTATCTGTGCCAAAATTGTGTTTTTTAGAACCAATAGTTTTCTTTAGATAGACTTGATTTAAATCACACTAAAGTCTAAACAAAGAAAATATAGTAAGACTGACATATAGCTGTCTAAACAAAAGTTTTATTTAAAAACATTTTTATAATTTATTTTTATGTTCACATATTTCATATTTATAATAAAAGTCATATATTTAAAATGGAACTCCCTGGATGTTGTCTATTTTGAAAGAAACATATCTTACCCATTACGATAAGTCATATACTCTACACATGTTAATAGTTTGTATAGTGGTACTGGTATGCATTACACGCAGAAAATGCAGTGCTCTCAGATTAGTTTTTAAATTTTTGTAGTTATAGTACTGCTTTTGAACACTTGTGCCTATCTTTGATGGAGCAAGAATGTACCTTTTCAATGAAGGAACTCTTGGATGATGAGCAAAGCTGGGTGTTCTGTATGCATAATGATATAGTATATCGACATATTATTTATATATATATATATATATATATAGCAGTCCAATGGAAAACGGCACTCAGAGGCAAAAAAAATCGTAGAAAAAAGGTTTAATTCATACCATTAATGGTATGAATTAAACCTTTTTTCTACGATTTTTTTTGCCTCTGAGTGCCGTTTTCCATTGGACTGCTATTTCTTTGCTTTAACGGGCACCAGAGCAAGCTGCTGTGATTTGAGTGCCGGCATATACTGGAAGTATATATATATATATATATATATATATATATATACACTGTGTATATATATATACTATATATATATATATATATATATATACTGTATATATATATATATATATATATATATATATGTATAGTATAAATCTGGCATTCCCCAATATAGAAGTCAACCACCTGTGTGCACATTCTATAATTGGCATCCAATGCTGCGAGGAGTGAAATCCATGCATGGTACTACAGGATTGCTGAAGTGATATATTCAATCAGACAGCAAAGTATAGCGATGTTTCTGGGCTGTGCAGGACCCTGTCTACAGGCTGCTATGAACAAGTATATATAAAACCAGAGGACGCTACACATTCATGTGGTGGTTCACAATTTCTGTTAAAGGTAATTTAAATGCTCATATGTAGAAAAATGTCTTATTGTTCCAATGTCCCATCTTAAATGATTTAACAGGTTCTTTCAGCTTGAGTCATCATAGAGATCCACATACAGTTATGAAGGGTATATTTTCAGAGTATACTGGATACATCAGTCTTTATTATGTGGATCTCCATGATGACTCAAGCTAAAAGAACCTGTTAAATGCAAACCAGCAAACATAGTTATAAAGTGCTGTATACAATTTATAATAGATAAATTAATAAAATATAAGTGCACTATATCAAGTAGCAATAGAACATGCTGGTAATAATAACAACACAGATCAAAAATACATGTACCATTAATCATAACTAATAAAGTGCTATATGAAGACTATTAGTATACATAGACCGATGATATTCGATTGATAATGGCCTCTACACATTACATGAATAAAAAGAGGACCCAAAAATACAAAAAAATTAAAAGACTAAGAAACACCCCAAAATGATTTAATTATTATTTATTTATTTATTTATTTTGTGAAACGTACGTCAGGCACAACTTGGCCGTCACGTGGTGCACACACGTGACCGGAACAGCCGGTCCGTCCAGTTAGTCACCAGGAGATCCCAGGCAGCTACACTTACATGCTACCGCACCACCGGAGCCCTATCTCGGGCAGGAACAGCAGCGGGAGCAACTGCGCACCACCGGAGCCCTATCTCGGGAAGGAGCGGTGGCAGGAGCAACATTACATCAGGTAGTTATCCCCCCCCCACCACTACATTACCGGACTTTATTCCCGGAAAATGGGACATCAGTACACAAGTAATATCGGCAGGGGACCACCCGGTAATTGGTATTGTATGCACCACTGTTCCATTATAGACTCATGTTAAGTGATCTCAAAATCCAACATTTGCCTTATGTAGACTCTTTACTTCATGTGAGGAAGGATTATCCGGCGTTGTCATCTAAAAACTTGGTTCTTCACAGAAGAACACAGTAGATATAATAGCTGTGTGAATCTCTGGTGATAGCATATGCAGCATTTCAGAATAACATCTTCTCCCTGCGGTATACTCAATTTAGCATTGACACCAATGTTAATGTAGGCATAGATAAAATATGGTGTTATAAGTATCCCCCTTGAACTCTAAATATTAGGCAACCTTTTGCAATTTTGGTGTATACCATGGTGCTCTTCTGCCTTGCACATTGTTAGTGTCAATATATGGTAAATTGTTGCACCCATTAATGGATTTTTAGAAATTTCTGTATATTTTTTGCTTATAGAGCATACCGTATTCTGAGTACAATCCCTGTACTATACAAGCTACAGGACTATTTGTGTTACATAATTGACAGCTCTATATTTTGTGTATACATATGTATGACACCTCATGCTGCTTAATTGGATACACTGGTAGGCTAACTGCATTCTTTATTTGGTACATATGAATAACCATTTGCATGTTTTGCGGTACCCATTGTGTTAATCTTTCACAAAATACTGGTGATTTAACCGTACTGGGTACATATGAATGTCTTTTTTTATGAGCTTTCACTTGGAGACATCAATTGTGATAATTCTCCACATAATACATGATCACTGTACCTAGAATTTGTGGTCCATATTATCACACGTATGTTCAGCATATGCATTTTTTTCACTGTGAGTATTTTTTACACTATCTTATGTGCTCACTGTCCATCAAAGTTAAGTGATAACAGTGGCAAGCAGAATATCTGCGGACATACCCCACTGGAGATGCCCAATCTCATCTGATCTTGGAAGTCAAGCAGTGGATGGCCGAGTCAGTACTTGGATGGGAAGCCACCTTGGAACACCCTGGTACTGCAAAAAGATTGCTGTCTACTTTCATTTCACTAATAAAGAGCACAATTTGGTACTTTGGTTCTTATGACCTATGATTCAATTTCCTGCAATAAATTTTCCCCATGGGATCTATGCAGAAAAAATTATGGTAATATATCTCACAACATAAGAACATAATTTTAGCTACAACGTGATTATACATCGACCACAAAATGTATTTCTCGGCTTATTATGTATTGTAGCATTTGCGCTACTAATAGTGTACTTCAATTCTTTCTTGTATTTTCGCTGCGTTATTGATTCACATATTAGCATTAATGGAACTCCTCTAATTAGTTTTAATGAGACTTTATTAAAATGTTTATCTTATCAGTTAGTGGTATTAGAACACAATAGTCCATCTGAATTAGAGTGCTCCCAAATAAGAGTCCTTTTTTTCTATCCCTCTTTGTGTTCACATTGAAATACTTTGACTCAAGGGAGCACCACTGATGGTAATCTAATATACACCTAAAAAGATAATAATTTCTTATGTTTATGATTACCTGAATAAGAATAGTATTCTTGGATATAATATCAGTTTTTCAGAGGACAACTATCAGATGCATACTATATATTTTTTCTGACCAGTGAGGTTTCTCTCGCCCTCTTTTTTTGTTATACAATAATGTAGGTAATACTTATCTGAAATAAGATTAGACCACCTCTCCTCCGCTGCGCACCCTGCTCCTTTTCTTTTACGCAGCAGCAGTCCCCGGCCCCCTCCGGCAGGCTCTTCTTGTAGCAGCAATGGTAGCAGTCACCAGTCCCTTCCGGCACGCTTCTCTGGCAGATGCATCAGCAATCTCCAGGCCCCCTTAAGCAGCTTCTCCTGGCAGCGGCAGTAGGCTATGACCCCCTGAGACTGGCTGTGCTCCCGACTCCTTGTTTCGTCCAACCTGCTCACAGGCACCTCGCTCCCGGCACCTTGCTCCAGGCAACTTTCTTGCTAAGCCCCACATGTGCAACAGGTTTCCGCACATGCGCTGGTGCATAGTTCACTGAATGGCAAATACATTGAAAGACAATCACGTTGGTGCCAACAATAGTAGACAGATACATTTGTATCAAAGTTTAAAATCCAACATCTATTTATACCATATCCTTATGGAGAAAAAAAAGTCCTTAATGGAGATGAGCTATTGCCGGTTTACCCACAAATTGTTATGTAATCCATATGTTATTATGGAGCAACCGCGGCTGTCAGTAATTTCCCCGCTCTGGTGTCTGCAATGGGTGCCACTTCCTGGAGGAATATGCTGCTGCTGCTTGCCTCCGTAGCTGATAATAGAATGAGCAGGTGTATGTATTAAATTTACTGTAGAAAATATATTTTTATTTTTTTCTCCTTTTTTGGAATTTTTGTGCTATTGTATTTGATCCATCTCTACATGGTTTTATATAGATGTATATATATATGTGTATATAAAATAAGTATATTGATACATACATAGATAAATAGATTCACAGCCATATGAATAAAAACATTGTTTTATGTATTATACAGATGGAGCTGCACTCATCCAGTGCGGCTCCATCGCAGGCGTGCACTCCCGGTGTGACTAGGCGATCCATTCGCCTAGCCCCGCCGGGAGTGCACAGAGACGCTCTCCCATTCAAGTAAATGGGGCGCATCTCCATCACGGGTGCACGCTCCCGCCCGCAGATGCTCTCAGCGTTAGGCTAGGCACAGGAGGAGCCACGACTAGTGTGGCTCCATCTGTAAATTTGTTTATGTCATATTATTTTCTTGACTGTCTATCAGTGGTAATCATTGTAGTAAATTAGTGCAGAATTCTCTTTTAAATAGTATTTTTTTTTCAATAACAGTTTATGTCTCTCCAACCCAATGGAGAGCTGGAATATAGACAATAAGCATAAAGCAAAAATCTTCAATTGTGTGTCCACAAGCAGAGATATGCTTTGCCACGGGTGGTGTGCTAGGCTTCCTTCAGTAATGCTTATTTAAATGCAGTGCATAGCAATTCATTGTTTCAATATATGTACTGTTTTGCTCACATGTAAACATTTACAAGGGCATATAATCACATAGACAACAAATATTGACAATTCAGACGATGTTTGAGATGGTATATTGTACCACTGGATGAATACTGAAAGCTACTGCCTGTTACCACAACCAGAACATTTGAATAATCCAACTGTTTGTAGCACACCTTGGTCAACCCAAGTTACTTTAAATTATGGCTACGTTTATATCAAAATAGTGTGGTATTTTCACAACTGCTAGCCAGAATAGTATCTGATCGGATAATGCATCAATGCCTCAGTATTGCTGCAGGAAGAAAGACTAATGAGATTGAATAAGTACTGGAAAATACAAGTCTTTCACAGTTATTGTCCTTCAGTCATGAAGTGAGTAAATCCTGTCTACTGAGTTTAAGACATCTTGATTTAGCATCAGAGACCTCTTTGGAATTGTAGCCACAATCTCTAAAATCTTAAATCTTGTCAACAGTACCTGGTAGATCTTTAGAATCAGGTAATCCTCACTGCCCTCAATAACTACAAGAAAGGGAGACCTTTTTTTAATTGTTAAGGATGAAAGCTGAATGTCAGCAACCGTGTATTTTTATCTGTGGGTTTTTTGAACAATTTGGTTGTGAATTGTCCATTTTCACAAGAGTTGTAAACATCCAAAAAAATCAATGTTACGTGAGTTACAGGTAAATGTTAATATGATGGACTCAGGGATTGAATTTAAAAAAAATCACAAAATCCATCCGCATGTCCTCAATCCCAATCCACACTAAGAAAAGTTTGTCAATATAATGCAAATATAATAGCACATAGTTAGAATATGTGGAGTTTGCCATAATATATACCTTCTCATAATCGTACATGTATAGATTGGTATACCATGGCGTCATAATAGACCCCATTGTGGTGCCTTTAAACCGTAAATAAAAAGAATCATCAAAAAGTAAGAAAATAATTCTTATGAAGGACTAATTCAATCAATAAGAGTAAACACTGAGATGGGGGACCATTGTAGTGTGGGCTGGAACTGATAACACGCCAAACAGCCTGCATTTCTTCTTCGTGATCAATATTTGTGTATAGGCTGGTGGCATCTAATGTCACCAGCTACAACCAGCAGGAGGCTGACCAAATTGACAAAATTTGTTTAGAATATCTGATGTATCTTTTAAAAAATATGGAGTGTTACATACAACAGGTTGCAGATAAAGGTTACGTATTGGGATATAGACTGACTCTGTGAACCCATTGAGAATATTATTGGTCTACCCAGAGATAGGGTCTTAGACTTGTGAATTTTGGGTAGCATATAAATTAGAGGATTTTTTTGAAAGTTCTGTATGAGAAATTTAGCAGTATGTGAATTGATTCAATCATTGCTCAAGCCCATTTGGATGATCAAATCGATCTCCCTTATATTTTTCTGTGTGGTCAAACTTGAGTTGTTTATAGCATTTATCATCTGCCAATTGTCTCATAATCTCATTGATGTAATCATCACTATTTAAAATAACGATTCCCCTTCCTTTATCGGCAGGGTGGATGCTAATATCTTTATTTTCTCTAAGAGATTGTATGGCTTTGGTCTCATTCCTAGTTAGATTGGATCGATACATTTTCATGTTGGTAATTTGTGGCAATGGATTACGCGTGACAGGTCATATAGGTCTCTTATGAACCTTCAGCAAGTCCGCATGTGTCTCAGCTAGACTATCTTTATCAAATGCTGGCTGGTCTGTATCTGAAAACAGCATCTTAATTACATCTTTTTCCAAAAAGTGTTTAGTCCCAGTGATGTCTCCGACATCAAAATCCATGATGATAGATTGATATAAAAATACACGAACAATAATTCCAAACCCAATCAAAATACTGTGATATTCTGTGGTGCGATTTTATTAACCAAAATGGTAATACAAGAAGGAAAACGCAAACACTTTAACAGTAAAGCATGGGTACTAGGTCTCAAAATAATTATAATAACAATGCCCAACCTCTGATCACAGGTTGTAGTGGGTGGAGGGACCACCACTACCAATCCAAAAAGTGCTTTAATAAAACATGATGATAAAATCACATGTCATCTAATCCGTAATATAGACATATATTATATAGCAAATGTAGTACAGGAAGCAGCATTTATATAATAGGAAGCATTAATGCCATCACCCTGACAGCTGTTTCACTGCACATGCACCTTTCTCAAAGGGTTACAAACACTTTAATACAAGTGATAGGCCAAATAGAAAAGTAACAAGGAGGCTCCCTATTAGTTACCCGATGTCCCGGGGACCTTCTCCCACCATCCACACCTGGTCTGGGAGGCGGTGCTGGTGCTCCTGAGAAGATGTCAGATGCTGAACCAAAATTCACAGCCAAAATGCAGGAGGACAGAGGAAAGGTTCTCGAGTGCATGAATGACATGGACATAGTATAAACAAATAATGGTGGTCACAGTAACAAGGATAGAGGCTTCATAATAATGCTGTTAAAGACTTTATAATAACACTGTTAGAGGTTTTATATTAAAGGCATTCATAGACCAACACACATAGTTAAAGTGCTATATACAAACTGTTTTAATAAAGTAGTACAATTAAAGTGCTATATAAACACTATTATTATACATAGACCGATGATATTAATTGCATTATATCAAATGGCCTCTTTGCATTACATGAATAAAAAGAAGAGCCAAAAATACAAAAAGAATAAGAAACACCCCCAAATCAGCCATTGGATTAAATATGCCAAAAAGTAAAAACGATATACCCAAAAAAATATATATATTCTCAATACCAATTTAAACAATAGTCCATCGGAAAACCTGACTCATATGACCTTATAGAAAAGCAGCAAAAGAAAATTCTTCATTTGAGACTCAATAAGACACTTTTAAAATTTTTGCTATATATGAACATTTATATTACCTTCAGGAATTGTGAACAACCTGTTTACTGTGTAGCACCCTCTGATTCTCTCGGTATGTATGTCTGATCTTTACTAAATAAATAAATATATATATATATATATATATATATATATATATATAGCCTGCGAGTTGCAGGCAGCCATATGATGTCTGCAATTTAGCAGCTAATTTTAAAATAACAGTTTAATTTGCAGACTATTATATATACACAATAATCCCAATTATCGGCCAATATAAGGACAAAATTCTCAAAACTAACATTTGTTTGTATGCCAGGGTTATTTTGACAAGGTGGAAAAGAGATTGACCGTAGGCAGACTCCCAAGCAGAATAGCTCTGAGACTACTATGCCCAGATGATCACATCCTATGTCTCTGTGATTATCTCTATTAAGCAGTGAGCTAAAATGAGGTTCATAGCTGGGGAGGCACTGGCTAGTATCAGAGCCAGACTTACACACACACACACACACACACACACACACACACACACACACACACACACACATATGATTTGGTGGTGAGTTTCGACTATAATAATTATTAGAATGATACAAAGATGATAAGAATAATGCCAAGATGATATGAAAAATACAAAGATGATATTTATAAGTTTAAATAGTAACTTTGTAATATTCTACGCATTTATATAGTCTAAACTCTGGCCTGTACTGGAGTATGACAGGGGAGACAGCCTCAAAGCTACTTCCACTGCCTGCATTTTAACAAAGTACCTATTGTTGGAGCAGGCCTACATTAAAATAGAATCAGTTTCCCCAACCTCACTACTATGAGTTCACAATGGCGCTTTATATGTGGTACATACACCGTATGTGGTGGCCTTCTAGACTACACCAATAAAATATATTTTTTTTCCTATCAGTACTCCATCTTCATGCCACTGTTGTTTTTTTTGCGTGGTCATAGTAAAGTGTATTAGGTCACACCAATGAAAATATTTATTTTTTAGAAAGGGAACTAATCATGTGCCCAAAAAAGTAATCTTATTATTTTTCATTAGCTTTATTTCACTAAGTTATTCATTTGTTTATAAGCCTGGCACTTGGTGGATCTAGTAAAGTGCTGTGACTCCATGGAGTTGATGCGCTATAAGAATCCACAGCAGGAAGAATTGGCGTAGTCCAGGAAAATGTATAGAAAGTGGACTAACCCATCCATTATTTTATTTCCTACCTGTGGTGTCGCTATCTGCTTTGGTGTTTCTAGCACACAGTGCTAACATACAGACCACAGTGCGCTAGAAGCACCAGAGCAGAGTGTGACACCCCAGACAGGAAAGAGGAACAGCACAGCTTGTGAAAGGTGCAGGGTCATAGAATGAACATTAGACTTGTGCTTATAAAGGTCTAACCTCTCTTTCTTTGGAATAAGAATGCTCTTTCAATGGGTTGGCCATGAACTATTTAGTATTGATTACACCAGGATGAGGAGAGTGGGTAGTCTTTCATGCTGCGTAATGAATAGGATTTTATTACAACTAGTGCACAGAAAAACTGAAGTATTTGACGTAGCAGCCAATCAAATTTTAGCTGTAATTTTAATAGTTAATTTTAGGGAATTAAAGCAGACATCTGGTTGGTTACTGTTGTCAATACTATACTTTTTCTGTATACCACTTTCCATAATTGTACGCAGATATCTCTTTTGGTTAGGAAATGTAAATTAAGCTGGAGATTCCTTTTCAGAAAATAATGTAAATATAAAAAAACAAGTGTAAAAACATTTTACAAACGTTATAGTATTTTTTAAAACGTAATTTATGCCTTAATACTGTACACTTTTACTCCTCTCACCTTTTAAAAAGATGGACACTTTTTATATTAATTCATATCCATAAATTGATTAAAAGATAACTTGCAGTTTGTTGGTGGGAATTGTCCTGCTTTCTGGAACAAAAATAGGCAAATATTTAATCCTTTCTAAACTATCAGCTTGCGAGCTGAACATTTTTTGTAAACATAATAAGTGACAGGCAGGATTTTAACTAGAAATGTGCAAATGATGCCACTGCACAGGGCACTAGCAGAATGGGTGGCACCATATTTGTCTCGCAATTTCAGGAATACCACACACAGGCGGTTTAGCTTCTTTGTCCTGGCAGAAGTCAGGCCCCCTCTTTGTGACATCTTGACTCCACATGTGTGGGGGTCGGGGTCGGTCTAGGGCACATTTTTCCCAGCTACAGTGACAGCAGTCACTTCCCTGATTTTAATAGAAAATACTGTAATTAGTATCCCAAAGTGCATAAAACAAAGCCTATACATACCAATTAAAGGAGCTACACCTGTACTCCAACAAAAAATATACTAAAATAAAGCAGTCAAGTATAATGAGTGCTCTAAACATATGCAATTAAATTGAAAACAGTCTAATTTCAATCTGTGAGTAATCTCTCTTTTCATAATTGGTTCAAACCTCAAGCAATAAAAAGAAAAGAATGCAAATATAAATAGTGTAGTCCTCTGATCACCAGGTATATGAGTCCTTATGTCATTATCTAATTGGCCACAAAAATTTACCGCATGGCAAATTTTAGCCGGATGTTTATCGGACTATTCAATTACAGCCCATTTTTACTGTGCGGTAAATGACCCATTTTCCGCCGATAACACAAGGGATCCCGCATAAGATCCCGGACTAATGTATTATCGTGCAGAAACAGTTTTCTGAGGGCTGTTTATCGGGATTTTACTTCTAAAGGTCTTGAAGTCTAATCCCCAATAAGTGCCAGCGGGCAGGGGCTAGTTGGATAGTCCCAGGGGAATCCATTAACCACAGTAATGTCTCTGTATCAAAGAAATAGTGAATTCTTCTCAACCCTGTCATATATCAGTTATTTTGGTGATGGATCAGATTAACACACTATAGTATTTCTTTGCAAAAAGAAAACTAAGAACACATATACCTTTCGATAGTAGGACTGCACTACAGTATTTGTTTTTTTTTTCTTTTTGTTGTTTGAGGTTATAACCAACTATGAAAAGAGAGATTGCACACGCATTGAAATGAGAGGGAACCATTTTACACAATTGATTTATTTCTGTCTGCTTCCCCAAATTTATATAATTTAAAAAAAACAAAAAACAATAAATACAACTGATAACATAAATAAACAAATAAGTACTATTACATTGTTATATGACAGTTGACAGTAAAATAATTATAAATATTAATTTAAAACATAAGCAAGAGCAATCATAAACAAAATATATTAACTTTGAAAAAACTATAGGAGGGTACACTGAGATGATGGGCAATGGGATAAAACAAAATATTCAGTGGTTGCAATGGTCTATAAGTTTTGTCCCCAGTGGTCTGTTCATTAATTAAATATCGAAACTGCATAGAATGTAATAATAAAGTAAAAACGGGCAAAAATGAACCACTAAAGGCGTTATACAAAATGTAAGCATTTTATTTGAGATAAAGATTTCTCTATTCAAAATATCATGGACTTTTTTTTTCTCTCTGCAAAACTTTTAACCCTTAGTGCTGCAGATATGTTATCATATATAAAAGTTGCAGAAAATATATAAAAATGTTTTTACATTTATTTTGAAATTACAAGATACAAATCAAAGTTTCCTTTAAAAAAATGTTTAACAAAAGATAATTTTATGAATGTATTTTCAATCTAAATAACATATAATTAGTCATAAAATTAATATAATTTATCTTTTTTAATAATGCATTGTCATGGTACCACTTTCCAGGGTGCGTTAAAAGGAAAACAATGACCTCAAGACTTCAAGTTTCATCTCTTTCACTTAGAAATATAGGCCTTCTTCTTAAACAGAGTTGCATGCATTGTTTTTTTAAATATATTTGGGCCATTTTTACATTTCATTTAACTTAAGGCTGATGATTTTGTGAGCAGGATGCCAGAATGGAATTCTCAGATTCCCTTTCTATAATATACTTATGGCAAGATCTTGTAACATCACAGTAAGTATGTAATATCACTCCTGTATACATATATATATATATATATATATATATATATTCCATAGCAAATATATTTATATAGTAATACTGAAATACATAAACACTCTATACTGTGTCATTTGCACTAACACATTTGACTATATACAGTACCTACATATTGAATTGTTCTTGTTCTATTATGGCAATAACATTTTCCCAAATTTTACAGAATCAATGTTAGTTAAGAAGCATAGCATACCAATATATCTTACAACAGGTATTTATAATAAATAATGCCTATTACTTATTCATTTAAAATTTAGACAAGATGGCTAAAGACTGAAGTTTGAAATTGAGCACAGTAAAATACCAGCTTAATACAAAGTGTTATATTTGCTAAGAATGTTTCCATTGGAATAACTCCATGGAATAATAATCTTAGTGAATACAGTACATCATTACTGCCTGCCTGGCTTTAACACAATAATAGTGGCAACTAGTAAAACAGTTTGTGAATGGTCCATGTTAGAAGATTGCTTGAATTAGGTAGTTTCAACATTTACAATTTTGTCATCTGCATGTCTACCTAACATATTTCTTGTTTTCAGCCATTACTCCATTCCTCACATTATTTGTTTTTATCAAAATCATTCAAAATCACCATCTGTCTAAGCTCATTATATGGAGTGTTTGTTTACTTTTACTTCATTTATCTAACATTTGTCTTGTTTCAGCCATTTTTCCATGGATCATATTGTGTTTTCTAGAATTTGGATTCAGTATGGGTTCCCGACGGTCGGGATCCCGGCGGTCATAAGATCGATGCCGGAATCCCGACAGGCATGATCCCGATGGCAAGAATGCCCAGTGGCAAGATTTGCTCGCCACACTAAATTATTCCCCCTCGGGGGAAGGCATGGACCAACTCCCAAGTGGGGATTCTGACCGCCGGGTTTCCCTTGGCTTTCGGGATTCCTGCGTTGGTATCCTGACCATTGGGATCCCGACAGCAGGGAAACTGGCTGCTTCCCCTATATTTAATAAGTTCAATAAACTTTCTGAACTTTTATTTTACATTATTCTTATTAAATATGGAGCGCTCTGTTTATGTAAATGTCTTAACTTTTATATATATATATATATATATATAAATAATCATCTATGCATTTTCATGTTGTCATAGCCCTTATTTGATGTATTGATTTATTTGCATATTTGTTTTCTATAAATGTACTTCAGTGCTTGTATTTCTTTTAATCATCCACCTGGATGGCATGCAATTTCTTGTTTATTTGTTGTATTTATTTTTGTATTTTGTTCAGTGTTTTGTTTGTTTGTTCCAGTATCATTTAATTTACACAATGAAAGTTGATATTAATATGTTTCATCCCCTCTCAATTTTTGTACTAGGTGGTTGTTAATGCCCTTATAGGCGCTATTCCCTCCATCATGAACGTTCTGCTGGTTTGTCTAATATTTTGGCTAATTTTTAGCATTATGGGAGTGAACATGTTTTCTGGAAAATATGGCTACTGCCTAAATGTCACATCAGAAGAGTACTTTTCAATCGACATAGTCAATAATAAATCAGATTGTTTGGCACTTATAGCCCAGAATGAAAGTGCAAGATGGAAAAATGTAAAAGTGAACTTTGATAATGTCGGCTTTGGTTATCTTTCTTTACTTCAAGTGGTAAGTTAATAAGAATATTTATCTGCAACTGTTTCATAGATCATTTTTTTTAGTTAGATGTAGAGAGTTACTTTTTGTAAATTATTGATTTGTTCTGAACCATATTTAATTCACAAATGAAAGCTTCATACTTTGGCTCCCAGACACCGTCCTCCAGGCACCCTAGGGGTCCAGGTTTTAAGTATATCCTTGCTTGGCCACAGGTGACTTAATTAGTACCTCAGTCAATTTGATTTAACAATCTTTGCTGAGCCATAGATATCTTTAAAACCTGGACTGTTATAGTGCCTTGAGGTCTGCATTTGGGAACCTCTGGGCTTAGTAATATAATGTTAAATGTTAGAAGTATTGCTTGCAGTTTAGTGTTTGTATACATGCTTTCAAATTCCTGGTATTGCATTTCTTTTTTAAATTTTAAGACATTTTTGTATGATAAAAAGATAGAATGGATCATTTAGTTAAATATTTTTGATGTATTTTGTTGATGTATTCCTCTCACACGGAATTAAACTTAATGGGGGGAATTCAAATGTTTGAAGAAGTCAGTTGGGTGTCTGTTTTTTCCTGTCTAGTAGATAGGAAAAACCAAACACCCAACTGACTTTTCAAACATTTGAATTCTCCCCATTGTATCTTTTCATTTAACCTTGTTACCATATTAATACAGTTATATCTGAATTTATTTTATTTAGTTTTTGTAAAGCTATATATTTTTATTGACATTTTAACTTTTTAATTAATTTCACATTTCAAGTATAATTTACATTATCAAGTGATTTTAATAGAATTCATTGCATGTTCAGCATATACACTGAACAACAAACAGTAATTTGTATATCTGATGTAACTTTCATAGGCAACATTCAAAGGGTGGATGGATATCATGTATGCTGCAGTTGACTCACGAAAGGTCAGTATTTGTTAATTTGGGATATACAGAGTACAGGTCTGGGACTCAGGGTCGACATATACGACATGTTTCCATGTTGACCTGGTGGCTGTGTCAACCTATTTCTGGTGTCGAGCAACTGATGTACACCTAAAGTGTGTCGACCTAAGTGGTGTCGACCTGGAGTCCGGATACCACAAAGTACATGCTGTTACATTATATTTTAGAATATGACTCCTGTAATTATTAATTTCAGAGGAGAAAATATATACATTAGATTTGTGTCTAGTATATCTCTGTTGTTGGGTTATTCAGTAGAACTTGAGTGGACTGCCATGGTGGTACAGTACCAATTCAATACCATGAGCAAGCACTGTAGCCATAATGCATTTATTAATAGTATTCCTGACAGGATGATTAACTTTGCCAGAAGGAAATTTAAAAAAAAAAAACATGGATGCGAACCAATTTAGGAAGCAACATAGCTATTTCTCAACCTATTATTTTAGTGTTATCACATTGATTTTGGAATATAGAGATGTAAATGATAGTGCGTGATTGCAAGCAATTAATTAGGCTATGTACTGTATACTAAGGTCGGGGCTTTCAACTAAACTAACACATACAATAAAATGACTGCAACAAATAAATTGCAAATAACGACTTATTTTTACCCAAATACACATTTTACAGTCCCCTCTACAAAGTTCACTCTCTCTACTCAACTTATTGGCCAGCACTGTTGTGTGACTGGATCATATGCTATACAGTATGCAGCACATAACTTCATGAATCAATTACCTATTTCCCTATTGTAAGCTGGGACCTTTTACCTTTTGTCTATTATTACCCAGTCTAATTTATTATTATTATTATTATTATTATTATTATTATTATTATTATCATCATCATCATCATCATTATTATTCTAAAGCACAATATTGCTTTTAAGTAATATTAAGTAATATGTTTATTTTTTTCTTATTTTGTTTGTTTAATAATTTTTATCTTTAAATGACATCTAAACTAATTTACAAGATTTGCAAACAGAAACATTACATGTAGAATCAAATTGCAATCAAATTGCAAATAAAACTCTCAAAGCACAAATCTTATATTGTTCACTGGATCAAACAGACTCTTAATATATTTTACTAAGCTTTAGAGGAGTGTTTAACTTCTGTGTCCCATCTTTCCTTGTACATTATGAACTGAAGTTTCCGCAGTAAAGAGACAAAATATGTTTTTCCTGAGCACATTCTCCAGTACATCCTTAAAACTGTTGTTGGGGAGTAGGGAGAAAACAAAGGAACAGGACTTTCATATATGACTTTTCAATTTTGCTTTATCAATTTTCTTCTTTAACATGTATCCAAATTGTTTTCATTTTCAGTTAGAAGAGCAACCAAAATATGAAGAAAATCTTTACATGTATCTTTATTTTGTTATTTTCATCATCTTTGGATCCTTTTTCACTCTCAATCTCTTTATTGGTGTCATCATCGATAATTTTAATCAACAGAAAAAGAAGATAAGTATTACATTTTATCATTGGTGTATTAAATTACTGCAAAAGCACAACCTTTTTTAATACTTATTTAGAGAGGTAATATGAATATAAATTGTATTGTATGTTTTATATGCAGAATAGCATATGTTCGTTATTTTAGATACACAACATTCATGTATTCATACACATGACACAAAAATAAGCAATGAATCAATAATTATTTAACAACCAAATAAAATATTGAATTCAGACTACTTTTTATTTATTTGTCTGTATATACTTTCTCTACTACTTTTACAGCTATATGCTTCTTCTCCAAAACTTTTATATCATTTATACAGTATTTTTCTTGTTCTTAGATACTAAATTGATCCATGTGTGCAGCTGTATCCAATGTATAGAGTCAGTGTTGGACTGGGGCATGAAGGGCCTACCTGATGAATGCAGTGGTAGGGGCCCATGTTTAGGGGTGTGGCCAGTATCCAGAGGGGGTGTGGCCAGAGGCCACATTTGTTTGCCTAACCATTAGAGAGTGCATGGGCTAGGCCCCTTGATAAATATATATAGAAATACTGCTAGTGCATGTGTGATAATGTAACAAATTAATAATAAGAATTTACTTACCGATAATTCTATTTCTCGTAGTCCGTAGTGGATGCTGGGGACTCCGTCAGGACCATGGGGAATAGCGGGCTCCGCAGGAGACAGGGCACATCTAAAAAGCTTTTTAGGTCACATGGTGTGTACTGGCTCCTCCCCCTATGACCCTCCTCCAAGCCTCAGTTAGGTACTGTGCCCGGACGAGCGTACACAATAAGGAAGGATCTTGAATCCCGGGTAAGACTCATACCAGCCACACCAATCACACCGTACAACTTGTGATCTGAACCCAGTTAACAGTATGATAACAAAACGAAGTAGCCTCCGAAAAGATGGCTCACAACAATAGTAATAACCCGATTTTTGTAACAATAACTATGTACAAGCATTGCAGACAATCCGCACTTGGGATGGGCGCCCAGCATCCACTACGGACTACGAGAAATAGAATTATCGGTAAGTAAATTCTTATTTTCTCTAACGTCCTAGTGGATGCTGGGGACTCCGTCAGGACCATGGGGATTATACCAAAGCTCCCAAACGGGCGGGAGAGTGCGGATGACTCTGCAGCACCGAATGAGAGAACTCCAGGTCCTCCTTAGCCAGAGTATCAAAATTTGTAAAATTTTACAAACGTGTTCTCCCCTGACCACGTAGCTGCTCGGCAAAGTTGTAATGCCGAGACTCCTCGGGCAGCCGCCCAGGATGAGCCCACCTTCCTTGTGGAATGGGCATCTACATATTTCGTCTGTGGCAGGCCTGCCACAGAATGTGCAAGCTGAATTGTACTACAAATCCAGCGTGCAATAGACTGCTTAGAAGCATGAGCACCCAGCTTGTTGGGTGTATACAGTATAAACAGCAAGTCAGACTTTCTGACTCCAGCCGTCCTAACTATATATATATATATATATTTTTAGGGCCCTGACCACGTCTAGTAACTTGGAGTCCTCCAAGTCCCTAGTAGCCGCAGGCACCACAAGAGGTTGTTTCAGGTGAAAACGCTGACACCCCTTCATGAAGAAACTGGAGACGAGTCCCAGTTCTGTCCTGTTCAAATGGAAAATTTTAATATGGGCTTTTGTAAGACAAAGCCGCCCATTCTGACAATCGCCTGGCCGAGGCCAGGGCTAACAACATGGTCACTTCCCATGTGAGATATTTGTCAACAGCATGGTCACTTTCCATGTGAGATATTTCAAATCCACAGATTTGAGCGGTTCAAACCAATATGATTTTAAGAAATCCCAACACTATGTTGAGATCTCACGGTGCCCCTAGGGGCACAAAAAAGCTGTATATGCAATACATCCTTTACAATCTGGACTTCAGGAACTGAAGTCAATTCTTTCTGGAAGAAAATCTACAGGGCCGAAATTTAAATGTTAATGAACCCCAATTTGAGGTCCAAAACACTCCTGTTTTCAGGAAGTGTAGAAATCGACCTAGTTGAATTGCCGTTGTGGAGCCTTCCTGGCCTCACCCACGCAACATATTTTCACCACATGTGGTGATGACGTTGTGCGGTCACCTCCTTCCTGGCTTTGACCAGGGTAGGTATGACCTCTTATGGAATGCCTTTTCCCCTCAGGATCCGGCATTCAACCGCCATGCCGTCAAACGCAGCCGCGGTAAGTCTTGGAATAGACATGGTACTTGCTGAATCAAGTCCCTTCTTAGCTCCCCAGGCCCTTAGTCCTCTGTGAGCATTTCTTGAAGTTCCGGGTACCAAGTCCCTCTTGGCCAATCCGGAGCCACTAGTATAGTTCATACTCCTCTATGTCTTATAATTCTCAATACCCTGGTTATGAGAAACAGAGGAGGGAACACATACACAGACTAGTACACCCACGGTGTTACCAGAACATCCACAGCTATCGCCTGAAGGTCTCATGACCTGGCGGAATACCTGTCCCGTTTTTGTTCGGGCGGGACGCCATCATGTCCACCTTTGGTCTTTGCCAACGGTCCACAATCATGTTGAAAAACTTCCCTATGAAGTTTCCACTCTCCCGGGTGGAGGTCATGCCTGCTGAGGAAGTCTGCTTCCCAGTCGTCCACTCCCGGAAAGAACACTGCTGACAGTGCTATCACATGATTTTCCGCCTAGCGAAAAATCCTTGCAGTTTTCACTGCCCTCCTGCTTCTTGTGCCGCCCTTCTGTTTACGTGGGCGACTGCCATGATGTTATCCCACTGGATCAATACCGGCTGACCTTGAAGCAGAGGTCTAGCTAAGTTTAGAGCATTATAAATTTGCTCTAAGCTTATTTATGCGGAGAGAATTCTCCAGACTTAATCACACTTCCCTGGAAATTTTTTCCCTGTGTGACTGTTCCCCAGCCTCTCAGGCTGGCCTCCGTGGTCACCGGCATCCAATCCTGAATGCCGAATCTGCGGCCCTCTAGAAGATGAGCACTCTGTAATCACCACAGGAGAGACACCCTTTTCCTTGGATATAGGGTTATCCGCTGATGCATCTGAGGATGCGATCCGGACCATTTGTCCAGCAGATCCCACTGAAGAGTTCTTGCGGGAAATCTGCCGAATGGAATTGCTTCGTAATAAGCCACCATTTTTACCAGGACTCTTGTGCAATGATGCA
The DNA here is from genome assembly GCF_028390025.1 of Pseudophryne corroboree. Classification (NCBI taxonomy): domain Eukaryota; kingdom Metazoa; phylum Chordata; class Amphibia; order Anura; family Myobatrachidae; genus Pseudophryne; species Pseudophryne corroboree. The sequence goes on from NC_086450.1 coordinate 122,776,227, forward strand.
CTGACACTTTTCCTGGTTTTAGGAGGATCCCGATTAGTTCGGATAACTCCCTGGTTTTCTCCACTGGGAGAAACACGTTTTTCTGGACTGTGTCCAGAATCTTCCCTAGGAACAGTAGACGTGTCGTCGGAAAAAGCTGCGATTTTGGAATATTTAGAATCCACTCGTGCTGTCGTAGAACTACTTAAGATAGTGCTACTCCGACCTCCAACTGTTCTCTGGACCTTGCCCTTATCAGGAAAGCGTCCATGTTTCTTTTAAGAAAAATCATCATTCCGGCCATTACCTTGGTAAAGACCCGGGGCGCCGTGGACCATCCAAACGGCAGCGTCTGAACTGATAGTGACAGTTCTGTACCAGGAACCTGAAGTACCCTTGGTGAGAAGGGCAAATTTGGACCTGTAGGTAAACGTCCCTGATATCCAGTGACATCATATCGTCCCCTTCTTCCTGGTTCGCTATCACTGCTCCGAGTGACTCCATCTTGATTTGAACGCTTGTATGTAAGTGTTCAAATATTTCAGATCTCACCGAGCCGGTTGGCTTCAGTACCACAATATAGTGTGGAATACTACCCCCTTCCTTGTTGTAAGAAGGGTACTTTGATTATCACCTGCTGGGAATACAGCCTGTGAATTGTGTGAGGGGGAGACGTCTCGAATTTCCAATGTACACCTGGGATATTACATGTAGGATCCCGGAGTTCCCTTGCGAGTGTTGCTGAAACTCTTGAGATGACCCCCTACCGCACCTGAGTCCGCTTGTACGGCCCCAGCGTTATGCTGCGGACTTGGCAGAAGCCGTGAGGAGCTTCTGTTCCTGGGAATGATCTGCTTGCTGCAGTCTTCTTCCCTTTCCTCTCCCCCTGGGCAGATATGACTGGCCTTCGCCCGCCTGCCCGTATGGGGACGAAAGGACTGAGACTGAAAAGACTGTGTCCTTTTCTGCCAATATGTGACTCGGGGTAACAAAAGGTGGATTTTTCAGCTGTTGCCATGGCCACCAGGTCCAATGGACCGCCCCTTTATACGGCAATACTTCCATATGCCGTCTGGAATCTGCCTCACCTGACCACTGTCGTGTCTTCGTCTGGCAGATATGTACATCACATTTACTCTTTGATGCCAGAATGCAAATATGCCTCTGCGCATCACACATATATAGAAATGCATCCCTAAAATGCTCTATAGACAATAAAATCCTGTCCCTGTCAAGGGTATCAAAATTTTCAGTCAGGAAATCCGACCAAGCCCCCTCAGCGCTGCACATCCAGGCTGAGGCGATTGCTGGTCGTAGTATAACACCAGTATGTGTGTATATACTGTTATGATATTTTTCAGCTTCCTATCAGCTGGCTCCTTGAGGGCGGCCGTATCTGGAAACGGTAACGCCATGTTTTTTATATGCGTGTGAGCGCCTTGTCCACCCTAAGGTGTGTTTTCCAACTCGCCCTTACTACTGGCGGGAAAAAAGGGTATACCTCCCATAACTTTCTGTCGGAGGAACCCCACGTATCATCACACACTTCATTTAATTTATCTGATTCAGGCAAAACTACAGGTAGTTTATTCCCACCCTACAAAATACCCTTATTTGTGGTACTTGTGGTATCAGAAATACGTAACACCTCCTTCATTGCCCTTAACATGTAACTTGTGGCCCTAAAGGAAAAATACGTTTGTTTCTTCACCGTCGACACTGGGGTCAGTGTCCGTGTCAGTGTCTGTCGACCGACTGAGGTAAATGGGCGTTTTTACAAGCCCCTGACGGTGTCTGAGACGCCTGGACCGATACTAATTTGTCCGCCGGCTGTCTCATGTCGTCAACCGGCTTGCAGCGTGTTGACATTATCACGTAATTCCATAAGTAAGCCATCCATTCTGGTGTCGACTCCCTAGAGAGTGACATCACCATTACAGGCAATTTTCTCCGTCTCCTCACCAACATTTTCCTCATACATGTCGACACACACGTACCGACCTACAGCACACACATACAGGGAATGCTCTGATAGAGGACAGGACCCACTAGCCCTTTGGGGAGACAGAGGGAGAGTTTGCCAGCACACACCAAAAGCGCCATAATGTATATAACAACCCTAGAAGGTGTTGTTTCTATATATGGGCTCTTAATATATAATTATATCGCCAATTTATGCCCCCCTTCTCTTTAACCCTGTTTCTGTAGTGCAGGGGAGAGTGGGAGCCTTCCTCACCAGCGGAGCTGGTCAGGAAAATGGCGCTGAGTGCTGAGGAGAATAAGCTCCGCCCCTTTCACGGCGGGCTTTTCTCCCGGTTATTAGGAAAACTGGCCTGGGTTAAATACATACATATAGCCTTAATGGCTATATGTGATGTATTTTTTTGCCAAATAGGTATTTATATTGCTGCCCAGGGCGCCCCCAGCAGCGCCCTGCACCCTCCGTGACCGTGTCAGTGAGCCGTGTAGCAACAATGGCGCACAGCTGCAGTGCTGTGCGCTACCTCTCTGAAGACTGTGAAGTCTTCTGCCGCCTGTTTCCGGACCTCCGTTCCGCCGTCTTTCTTCAGCGTCTGTAAGGGGGATCGGCGGCGCGGCTCCGGGACGAACCCCAGGCTGACCTGTGTTCCGACTCCCTCTGGAGCTCAGTGTCCAGTAGCCTAAAACTTCAATCCTCCTGCACGCAGGTGAGTTGCAAGTCTCTCCCCTAAGTCCCTCGTTGCAGTGATCCTGTCGCCAGCAGGAATCACTGATTAGAAACCTAAAAAAAAACTTTACTAAACAGCTCCTTAAGAGAGCCATCCAGTTTGCACCCTTCTCGGACGGGCACAAAAACCTAACTGAGGCTTGGAGGAGGGTCATAGGGGGAGGAGCCAGTACACACCATGTGACCTAAAAAGCTTTTTAGATGTGCCCTGTCTCCTGCGGAGCCCGCTATTCCCCATGGTCCTGACGGAGTCCCCAGCATCCACTAGGACGTTAGAGAAAACAGCAATATACTGTAGACAATGCACCATAGTCCTGTGTAGTATAAGGTAACATATGTAGAATGTATAATTGAAGTACACAGTCTGGAACCTGATCCATAGAGGAGGAAGACGGGACCCCACCAGGCCGTCGGCCCACTGGTGGCTTTCCCTGTACCCCTGTTGGGCTGTCAAACCCTGTATGAAGTATGTCTGTGTTTTATCCAGACAAAGTAGGTAACTGTGATATAACAATATAATGGCTTTGGTGGTAAACACCTAAGGTAGCCTAAATCATAAAGCTATATATTTAGTACAAGTTGTGAAATGTCATGTACACTAAGCTTGTCTCAAGATAAACCTACCCCTCACCTCTTTATTTCAACTATTTATATCTTCTCTTTATGTAATCAGACAAACTGATTACAGATGTGTCCCGCTACAGCATTGCTGCATATAGCAGCTTGCTGTAACAGGATTGTGATGCAAGCGCCCTTTAACTCCCACTGAAGTGACTGTATAGCGGGAGCATATCCATATCGTAAGCCCCGCTTTACTGCAATCAATGTATGGATTGCAGCAACACTGTAAGAGTACATATCATTACATTAGAATATATGAAAATAATATTTGAAGTCATTGTATAAGCATAACGTTTGCTGATAGATTTATTCTTCTTTCATCTACACTTCATATTCATGTTAGTATTCATGTTAAACAGAAATAATTAGATAAGACTTTTTAATATTCACAGTTCTTTAATGCAGATAAAAAATGAACACAAGTTTTGTTCAATACTGTATGATGCATGTTAGCCATTTAAGGCGCTGGCTTCCAAATATATCCAAGAAAAGGGGACAACAGCTGTTTGTTAGTGTTTTAGAAACTACAGATTTCTGAGGTGACACTAAATCAAACATCTTCATTCATATCTCTATTTTTTAGATGCAGTAGACTTAGGGGTCTATTTACTAAGCCTTGGATGGAGATAAAGTCAACGGAGATAAAGTACCAGCCAATCAGCTCCCAACTGTCATTTTTCAAACACAGCCTGTGACATGTCAGTTAGGAGCTGATTGGATGGTACTTTATCTCTGCTGACTTTATCTGCATCTGAGGCTTAGTAAATAGACCCCTTAAGGGGGGTACTCACGGGAGAGATGTGTGCTGAGCGATCTTAACACAGACCGCTCAGCACACATCTCTCACCCCGCTCAGCACAGCGCGAGGAAAGCCGACGGGGGGCCGCTCACTTCACACAACGGGGGGCCGCGCATCGCTATCGCTGGAGGGCATACACACGGCAGATCCGTGCTAAAAAATCTAAGCAATCTGGCAAGATTGCTTAGATTTTAAGCACGGATCTCTCCGTGTGTACCCCCCCTTTAGTGTGCCGATTGTGTACAGTAATAAAGCTCATGATAAAATTTAAAACAAAGAATACACATTATAGGCTATAGCAACCCATCAGATGCTAGTATATAATAATTGTGATGGAAGCTAGTTTCCATCACAATGATTATACTACACTTCTAAAAGATGACATTTGATTGGTTGTATGTTTTCCAGTACATCATTACTCTTTGATGTATGGGATAGTGATGGAATAGGCAAAAAAGACAGTTAATGATGTAAAAATTGTGTTTATGGTTAGACCCTGCAACAAACATTATATATACATGTATATTACTACCGTTAATATAATAGAATACAGTAACATGTCTTCTTATGTTATCACACTGTTTTATGATGCACAACAGTATTACAGTTGTGAAAGTAAGTTGTGAATTTGTGTACCAATGAGAATTTCATTTTATAGTAAAAGTAGTATCTTGTAATAACCAGTTATGGTTTTCTTTTCTATAATTCGGAGGTCAAGATATCTTCATGACGGAAGAACAAAAAAAATATTACAACGCTATGAAAAAGCTAGGATCCAAAAAACCACAAAAGCCTGTCCCTAGGCCACATGTGAGTTTTATCCTTGCGTAAAAGAAATACTTGCTAAAATGTGATGTTAGGATATACTGTACAATGTCATATATCAATATTTATAGTATCTGTTTGACTGACATAGGTGTGCGCAGGGGGGGTGCCTGGTGCGCACAGGCACCCCCTAATTTCTGGCACCCCGATCTCACATGCCTGATGCAGCGATTGCCGAGCAGGCTGATTACTGTCCCCTCTGCGCTGCACCCTGCAGGACTGCATTACTGACCGGACGCCTGGGTTAATCAAGGGTGCCACTGCCACCGGCTTTCAAATTCCCAGCTCCACCTCCATGTACAAAAACAGTGTGATGTGATGTGATTACGTCATGCTGCTCGCACGTCCATCCGTTACACGCCCACCTCTCTCCTTCTATGCTATGCCAACGCCAGCCACTGATGAGGAGCAGCATGCAGCCAGCGTTCCTCTTAGGAAGACAAATTCAATACTGGCAGACGGCCGGCAGCAGCACTGAAAGGTCACTCATTTTTCCAGCAGCAGCAGTAACTAGTCTGCGACTGTCAGTGTCAGTGAGTGACTGACTTGTAAGTAAGCTGCTGCAGCTTGCAGGGGAAAGAGAGGGGGAGCCAGACCAGGCTGAGGAGGAGCACTGTAATTGCATGAGTGCCATCAGGGGTGTTTGGTGCACACCACAACATCTGACAATGTATCTGCTTTATTAGGATTGGTACAAAGGTGGATATTTTATATGCGTTGACCATCAATAGATGGTGCTAGACACGCCCAAAAGGCAGTGCTAGACACACCCCTCCGACGGTGCACCCCCTAATAAAATGTGCTGCGCACGCCAGTGTTGACTGACAATAATTACTTTATAAAGTAATTATACACATTTCCCCTTTTTGTTTTCAAGCAGTAATAGATACAGTATATACCTGTAGATAGATCTGGTATGGAATAAAGTTAGAATAGATACATAAGGGTCTATTGAATTGATCCGACAAGTCGAAAAAAATGGCTTTTTCTGACTTTTTTTGGCCGAATCTGGATTCGACCTATTCAAGTCATTTGCCATTTTTCTGCATTTCCGACAGGTTTGTGGCCCGTTTATGAAAATGCCGATTCAACTTTAAAAATAGTTGGATTAGCATAGTCGAAAACGGGCTAAACCTGTCGGAAATTGAATAGTGGATCCAACACCAATTGAATAGACCCAATAGACTGCAATAGATACTGTAGACCCAGTGGTGTCAGAAGGGGGTGCAGAGAGATTGACACCGAAATAGCAGCTTCTCCACAGTGACAGGAGCACCCGGCTCCTGTCATAGAGGAGGAGCCAACACTGCCTATAGCCCAATCTCTGGGGGACAGGCAGCATCTCCAGGGAGTGATAAATCCGGGGGCTGCTCACAAAGCCACACCCCTTTCTATCTAGGCCACACCTATTTCCACCTCATGCTTATCCTCAATATCACGTCCCCTCCATGATAGGCTACACCCCCTTTTCGGGTGAGTGGTAAATGCCACACAGGGGTATTACCAGTACAAGTGACACCTCTGTGTAGACCACAAATGACAACAGTAATACAGTACACCGATGGAGCCAGGATCCGAACACAAATAACATTCAATTTTGAATCTAAAATATATAGATATTATTCTTCCAGGGCATACAATTCTAGATACATATGATTTTATCATTTGACTCCATCCTTCACCTACAGTACTTATAAAAACATGTATTTTATATATTCATACTTGCCTACTTTTTTGTCTCCTCTCCGGGAGAAGCCCAGAGAGGAGACGCAGCAGGCTACCTCAGGAGCTGGGGCCGAACTGTTACATTATTAGGCCTTACCCCCAACATAGGAAAATTCCTGTGATTTGTGGGTTAGCTGTGTGAAGGTGGGGCTAAATGTCACAATATGCATCAATTAGCCCCTCCACCAAGTGCTGCTATTCCAGTGAGTTTCTACACATCTTACCTTTACCAGGAAGCAGGCAGGATATGGGAGATCCCTTTACTCTTCCGGAGATACTGGGGACTAACCAAAAAATTTGGAGTTTCAAGTATGGGTATTTTTTACATTTTTAAACATTATGGGCATCATTATGCAACAGAGATAGTGGGGCCATTTACAAAGAGTGTTTTACGTGCACTGGATGACAGTCCCCATCAGCATTTGACAATTTTTTTGCTGAAGCTACTGTACACAGTGAAAAAAATGTCTATTTGTTTGCTTTGGTTTAGTAGCACATTTTACAATTATATTCAATGTTAGTGTGCTGGAATTTATGAATAGCACTATACTACATATATCAAACGCTAAAGATTTTGGCTGGACAATTCTGCTATGACAACCTTCAAAGGAGTGGTGTTTCTTCCCAAAATGGTGGAATTTGAATGGACTGGGCACCGTTCGATGGATCAGGGGCAGCCTTTATTTTATCCCAATTTGGTATTTCTAAATATTAGTAGTTATTATATTCTCATTGAAATTCATTAAATTAGTGTCATGTGACTTTGGAACTAACACGGTCAAGCTGCATTACTGAGCTAATGTTGGGCATAATCATACACAATTGTATGTGTGACATAGAAATACACCAGTGTTTGGACTAGGATATTTTGAGATCATTTTGGTGACATTTTTATGCCAATGTTCTAAATAAGGCTGCAATATGTTATTCATATCTTACAGCTGATACAAATTCATTATTATAAAGAGAAATAAAGTGTGCAAACTGGAGCAAGGATAGCTATAATGTCATCTAACGCTCTCTAAGAAGTAAAACTAATTGTATTTTAAAATATTATTTGCTAGAAAAATAAAATAACTTTTCCTAATTCTGTATATTTCAGAATAAATTTCAAGGTGCTGTTTTTGACTTTGTGTCCATGCAACCATTTGACATCACCATTATGGTTCTAATCTGCTTAAACATGGTAACAATGATGATTGAAACAGATAACCAGAGTGACGAAATGGAGAGCAACTTGTATTATATTAATGCAGTCTTCATTGTCCTCTTCACTGGGGAATGTGTTCTTAAACTGATTTCCCTGCGCCATTATTACTTCACAATGGGATGGAACATATTTGATTTTGTGGTTGTCATTCTGTCCATTGTAGGTAGGTATAACAGATTCTGTATTTACGCTACAAGAAAAGCATGCTTGTAAGTGTTTTAGGTAGACCAGATATAGAGGAATTACTTGTACAACACAGTAATCTTGTTTCCAAACTTACTCAGATTGATTAATTTTTCACTGATCTTGAGAAAAATTTTTGAAATTTAAATGTTAATTTTTTTCAAACTTGAACTATTAAATATAAAAATGTATAGTACTATGAGCTCCCCTCAAGAGATGCTCTATACCAGTGTTTTTCCTGTCATTTATTTCACATCGGAGGCAGGGAGAATATATAAACTCCACACAGTTAGGACCACAGTGCTGTGAGACAGTAGTGCTAGCCATTACACCAACCGTCACTACATTGATGAGCCCTTGAAAGAGGAGCACTCAACCAGCCAGTGCTGTTTTAAGGTTAATTGTTAATCTGGCTTCTGTAGATTGTTAGATACACTCTAGAGGGTCTATGTAATGGTTACCTTATTTTAGAAATTATTTTTCTTTCTAGTAATATTATATCTACTCCTACATATGGCTAGCTTCCAAAACTACATCTTCTGCTTGTTTGTCATTAGGAGTATATCCTGTGGTTGATATTTAAATTTCCATAAATAAGGAATACAAAGACTTCTGAAGTAGCCAACAATCTAAATGAGATAATTTTAAGGAATAAACACATTCAAACTATCTAGAGTGGTCTTACCCAGTAAATGCCTAATACCGTTTTGTTTGCAGGTGTCATTTTTCATAACTATTCTGTCTTACAAAATTAATAAATATTATTACACTGGATAACAAAAAGGACAGGTTTTACCACTATGCAAATAATTGTAGCATTATGCAGAGTTAAAATTAAAATTGTTTATGTATTTATATCTACAGTCATTTGTGTTTGTCTTTTTTTCATGCCCACAGGAATGTTTCTAGCTGACCTAATTGAAAAATATTTTGTGTCACCAACTCTGTTCAGAGTTATACGACTTGCCAGAATCGGTCGTATTCTGCGTCTCATTAAAGGAGCGAAAGGCATTCGTACTTTGCTATTTGCATTGATGATGTCACTTCCTGCCTTGTTCAACATAGGTTTACTACTTTTCCTTGTGATGTTTATTTACGCTATCTTTGGAATGTCAAACTTTGCCTACGTCAAAAAAGAAGCTGGAATTGATGATATGTTTAATTTTGAAACTTTTGGAAACAGTATGATTTGTTTATTCATGATTACAACATCAGCTGGGTGGGATGGATTATTGGCACCAATTCTTAACAGTGGACCACCAGACTGTGACTCAAATGCAGAACATCCAGGGAGTTCTGTGAAGGGTGACTGTGGTAATCCATCTGTTGGGATTTTCTTCTTTGTAAGTTATATCATCATATCATTTTTAGTTGTGGTAAACATGTATATTGCTGTCATTTTGGAAAACTTTGGTGTTGCAACAGAGGAAAGTGCAGAACCTCTGGGAGAGGATGACTTTGAGATGTTCTATGAAGTTTGGGAAAAGTTTGACCCAGATGCAACACAGTTCATTCAATACAGTAAATTAACTGACTTTGCCGATGCACTGGATCCACCTCTCCGTATTCAAAAACCAAACAAAGTTCAACTTATTGCAATGGATCTTCCCATGGTAAGTGGGGACAGAATTCACTGCCTTGACATCCTGTTTGCTTTCACAAAGCGCGTGTTGGGTGAAGGTGATGAAATGGATAATCTCCGACAACCAATGGAAGAACGTTTCATGGCATCCAATCCTTCAAAAGTCTCCTATGAACCCATTACATCCACGTTACGTAGAAAGCAAGAAGAACTTTCTGTCATTGTTATCCAACGTAGCTTCCGAAGTTATCTTTTAAGGAAAACCATAAAACGTGCTTCCTTTATGTTCAGTCATAAGGGCAAAGAAGGAGACAGTGTAATAACGCGAAAAGACATGTTGAGTGACCGGCTCAATGGGAACTCTACAACAGACAAAGTAGACATCACACCTTCAACAACATCCCCCCCATCCTATGACAGTGTTACAAAACCAGACAAAGAAAAACATGAAAAAGACAAAATAGAGAAAGAAGACAGGGGAAAAGATGTCAGGGAGCGTAAAAAGTAATTTTTTGTGGCAAACTGTTTACAGCCTGTGAACATTGTTAATGTCAGCAGGACTCCTTTCAGAGATTTATGCCAAACTGATAGTTCTTAAAATTATGTACTTATGGTCAGTGCCTACAATACGACAGTGACCCCCTGTCAGGAAAGGATTTCAATGATGTGCAACAACCTTGACTGGAGGTTACTGTTTTAACCACTTCACTGCTATAGTGGCTTGTAATGCATCACACATAGATGCTTTGCTGGCCCCTGCTGAAGTAAAGGGGTTAATTTCCCAGCTGACACTGCTGAAGAGGATAGTCAACATGGCTACTCAGACTGTGCGGAATGGGGACCATTTTGTGGGATACAAACCTGTTGTTTTTTGTGTGTTGAACACTTTAGTAAAGTACTTGTATCCACTGTTTGCATTTCAACTGCCATACTTGCCATATGTTTACAAATTCTATGTTTATGGATTCATCATTTTTTTGAATTCATAGGTTCTCTACAATTATATGCGACTATTTTTGTAAATGGGTTTTATGTTGGGAAGGAGTTGATAATTATCACTTCAAAGTTATGAGGACCAGGCGTTCTTCAATATCTTTCTCTATAACATATATGAAGAAAACTGATTGCATGAACGCATGCCAGGCTCATAGGTCATGCATGGGGGAAAAAAATCAAAAATTAAAAAAAAAACATAGAGCCACAAAAAATATCATTATTATGTGACACTAATTGTTGGGGTGCTTAATTGTTCATGTATCACATAGAGAAAAGTAATACGTGCCTGTTTTCGTCCCATTGAAGTCCTACATCAGAGGACAGATGGATTCACTTTTTATGCAACTATCAGTTAAAACAAAGCAACGTTTCAATGCCCGAAGGCATATATTAAATTTGTGAAATTCATTTATCCAATAGCACAGGCTGACCAAAATTCAGTTATTTTGGCTTCATCTTGCATTATTGTTTTGCCCATCTTCAGCTTGTCAGCAAGGTTGACATTGTACAAGCCAATGGAATTGCCTATGTTATGGTATGTAAATAGTTACTTTACCACGTGGTGGATGTTTGAGCAAGGAAATAATGATTTGGGCACAGTATTTATTGCATCAAATATGTACCACAATATGTGTAGTTTGCAAGCTTTTGGAAAATAATAGAAAATATTCTGTACCAATATAAATAGTTTGGACGCTATCACAGGTGCATGTTTATATTGCCTGGGCTGCTTATGATGTTTTATTTCCCCACTCTCCAGCAGTATACTATGGAAAGCCATATGTCAATGGTTAAGTAAGACAAATTGTTCAGTAAGACCTAATTTCTTTGTTATTATTCTCTGTTGCTGCTCTGCAGTTTGAATGGGTCAAGCAATAGTCTGCAGCTTTTCTTTATATGTTCTTCTCTTCTGTGTTCTTGTGTTCTGTTATTATTTCTGTTACTAGTGTTTCATACTAATCCGGATGAAATTGGAAAGGTTACAAACTGCATTAAATTATACAGAGTTTAAAATTATATATAAATACTGTAAATATTCATTTAGCTTTATTTTTCAGCATTTTGTACATAAGAGAAGAGATTAAAAAAAAAAAACATACAAGGGTTAATGTTGTGGTCACTTTTGTTACCTGCCCATGCTTAGCATTATCTAATTGGAAATCTTTGCAAATAAAAAATGAAGACGAGAGTTGTAAATTTGTTATTTTATTATAACTTTTATTTTGTGCACATGCTGAATGTGGAAGTAAATGTGTCAAGTCTGGGACCACAGCTCGCACAATGAAAACCAATGTACAGTGAAGAGGACAATAACAGAAAACACCAGGCAAAATATACAGGAACTGTGAGAAATGCCTACATCAGGGATTTAACTTTTTCAGTGCCAGATTCCCCAGAGATACTTAAGCAACAAGTTATTTCAGGAAGTGCTAACTGAAAGGGTTAAACATATTTATATTTTCTGTTCATTTGCACAGGGCTTAAGCATGTACTCGGTCTCTATCAGCTTTTAAGGTGCAAATATTTGCTACCCATGATGGAGGCAAACATTGGTGGGTTACAACAATATTTAAGAGAATGTCACCTATAAATTCACTAGTGACCAGTGACATCACTGAGGACCTTTATGGGCAGAACTACTTTATGACTGAACAAAATCAACAAGAAGACCATCTGTCATTTCTTTATTCTGTATATAGCGCAGTCACTGGTTCCAATATAATTATTGAGTAGCATTCTCTTACATATTAGATGAGTCTACAAAATGGCTGCCTACACTGTGTGTAGACAAAGTATGCAATTTAAAGTGCAACTCCCAGTATGTTCATTGGGTTAAAAAGCTGACAAAGCACCGTGAGAAATTAGTCTACAGCTGGGAAGCCATGCCTTGCATTAAGCCTGATTTACACTTCCTTTATGAATTACTCATTCTATTTTGTTAACTCATGCTGCACTTGAATGTTTTAACCAATGTGTGGGATCCACATGCTTCATTCTCCAAAGAAACATGAATTTGCTTACAACACCATGTTACATAAGTTCTGTTTTGGACACATGCAAACGTTCGATATAGACTCCTTTGCTTTCCAGGAATAATGACTTGTAGTGTACTGTGAACTGCATGCAGGAAAATGCTATTACCTAAAAAATACAGCTTACTACATTACAAACAAGCCAAAAGAATAAAGATTACATTTTGTATTGTATATCTGTGTTCTGACTCTGTGTTTTTGTTGTTTTTCTCTGTAGATTTCTATTTATTTGCAAATACAAACATATAGAATTGCAGGACTTTGGTAAATAATCAACCATGCTAAATACAGTAGTGTACAGTATTTTATTATAATGAGAGAGAGAGAATGAACTGTGTTATAACAGGAATACCTGTTACCTATACACATAACAGACATGCATTCATGGTATGGCATTCATGGATATTCTTGAAAATGCAGCCTATCAGTTCATTAGGAGCCAGTGATTGGCCATGAAGTGCCTCAGTGATGTCATGGACTCAGTGAACTAATAGGTGGGGTTTCACATATGTTGCTTTAGCCCATACTTGCCTATTCTCCCGGAACGGTGGGAGACTCCTGATTTTTTTGATTCTTCCCCGCACCCCGAAAAAGCAGGTAGATCTCCCATAGCCCACACACTTCCTATTGAAGTGAGCAGGATGTGGAGATAATTCTGGGATTTCTTGTTCGTAGGGAAGAGGTGGGGTTAAAATTATGTTATTCATGTCATTTTAACCCCCCCTCATGGACCCGCGAATCACACCATTTTGCCATGAAGGGGGGTCCTTATGACATGAGGACCCAGCCCCACCCACAGGGTGGTCTGCCTGAATCTCCTCTTTGGACTCCGGAGAGGAGAAACTCAAAATTGGCAGGTATGATTTAGCCCACAATAATGAACACCTCCAATGTGCCAAAATGATGCAGTTGATTCAGTTTGAATGCTGTTAAACTACATTTCTCTGACGTCCTAGTGGATGCTGGGAACTCCGTAAGGACCATGGGGAATAGCGGCTCCGCAGGAGACTGGGCACAAAAGTAAAAGCTTTATGACTAGCTGGTGTGCACTGGCTCCTCCCCCTATGACCCTCCTCCAAGCCTCAGTTAGATTTTTGTGCCCGGCCGAGAAGGGTGCATGCTAGGTAGCTCTCCTGAGCTGCTTAGAGTAAAAGTTTAAATAGGTTTTTTATTTTCAGTGAGACCTGCTGGCAACAGGCTCACTGCATCGTGGGACTAAGGGGAGAAGAAGCGAACTCACCTGCATGCAGAGTGGATTGGGCTTCTTGGCTACTGGACATTAGCTCCAGAGGGACGATCACAGGCTCAGCTTGGATGGGTCCCGGAGCCGCGCCGCCGGCCCCCTTACAGAGCCAGAAGAGCGAAGAGGTCCGGAAAAATCGGCGGCAGAAGACGTTCCTGTCTTCAATAAGGTAGCGCACAGCACTGCAGCTGTGCGCCATTGCTCTCAGCACACTTCACACTCCGGTCACTGAGGGTGCAGGGCGCTGGGGGGGAGCGCCCTGAGACGCAATAAAACACGTTTTAAACCTTATATGGCTAAAGAAATGCATCACATATAGCTCCTGGGCTATATGGATGCATTTAACCCCTGCCAGTTTTCCTAAAAAAAGCGGGAGAAAAGGCCGCCGAAAAGGGGGCGGAGCCTATCTCCTCAGCACACAAGCGCCATTTTCCCTCACAGCTCCGCTGGAAGGACGGCTCCCTGACTCTCCCCTGCAGTCCTGCTACAGAATCAGGGTAAAACAAGAGAGGGGGGGCACTAATTGGCAGATAATACAAATACAGCAGCTATAGAAGGGAGAAACACTTATATAAGGTTATCCCTGTATATATATAGCGCTCTGGTGTGTGCTGGCAAACTCTCCCTCTGTCTCCCCAAAGGGCTCGTGGGGTCCTGTCCTCTATCAGAGCATTCCCTGTGTGTGTGTGCTGTGTGTCGGTACGATTGTGTCGACATGTATGAGGAGGAAAATGATGTGGAGGCGGAGCAATTGCCTGTAATAGTGATGTCACCCCCTAGGGAGTCGACACCTGACTGGATGGTCGTATGGAAGGAATTACGTGACAGTGTCAGCACTTTGCAAAAAAACTGTTGACGACATGAGACAGCCGGCAAATCAGTTAGTGCCTGTCCAGGCGTCTCAAACACCGTCAGGGGCTCTAAAGCGCCCGTTACCTCAGATGGTCGACACAGACCCAGACACGGATACTGACTCCAGCGTCGACGGTGACGAGACAAACGTAATGTCCAGTAGGGCCACACGTTACATGATCACGGCAATGAAGGAGGCTTTGAACATTTCTGATACTACAAGTACCACAAAAAGGGGTATTATGTGGGGTGTGAAAAAACTACCCATAGTTTTTCCTGAATCAGATGAATTAAATGAGGTGTGTGACAAAGCGTGGGTTTCCCCCAATAAAAAACTGCTGATTTCTAATAAATTATTGGCATTATACCCTTTCCCGCCAGAGGTTAGGGCGCGTTGGGAAACACCCCCTAGGGTAGATAAGGCGCTCACACGCTTATCAAAACAAGTGGCGTTGCCGTCTCCTGATACGGCCGCCCTCAAGGAACCAGCTGATAGAAAGCTGGAAAATATCCTAAAGGGTATATACACACATACTGGTGTTATACTACGACCAGCAATCGCCTCAGCCTGGATGTGCAGCGCTGGAGTGGCTTGGTCGGATTCCCTGACTGAAAATATTGATACCCTGGATAGGGACAGTATATTATTGACTATAGAGCATTTAAAGGATGCATTACTATATATGCGAGATGCACAGAGGGATATTTGCACCCTGGCATCAAGAGTAAGTGCGCTGTCCATTTCTGCCAGAAGAAGTTTATGGACACGACAGTGGTCAGGTGATGCGGATTCCAAACGGCATATGGAAGTTTTGCCGTATAAAGGGGAGGAGTTATTTGGGGTCGGTCTATCGGACCTGGTGGCCACGGCGACGGCTGTGAAATCCACCTTTTTACCCCAGGTCACCTCTCAGCAGAAAAAGACACCGTCTTTTCAAACTCAGTCCTTTCGTCCCCATAAGGGCAAGCGGGCAAAAGGCCACTCATTTCTGCCCCGGGGCAGAGGAAGGGGAAAAAGACTGCAGCAGGCAGCCTCTTCCCAGGATCAGAAGCCCTCCCCCGCTTCTGCCAAGTCTTCAGCATGACGCTGGGGCTTTACAAGCGGACTCAGGCACGGTGGGGGCCGTCTCAAAAATTTCAACGCGCAGTGGGCTCACTCGCAAGTGGACCCCTGGATCCTGCAGGTAGTATCACAGGGGTACAAATTGGAATTCGAGACGTCTCCCCCTCGCCGGTTCCTGAAGTCTGCTCTACCAACGTCTCCCTCCGACAGGGAGGCAGTATTTTAAGCTATTCACAAGCTGTATTCCCAGCAGGTGATAATCAAGGTACCCCTCCTACAACAGGGAAAGGGGTATTACTCCACGCTGTTTGTGGTACCGAAGCCGGACGGCTCGGTGAGACCGATTTTAAATCTGAAATCATTGAACACTTACATAAAAAGGTTCAAATTCAAGATGGAGTCACTCAGAGCAGTGATAGCGAACCTGGAAGAAGGGGACTATATGGTGTCTCTGGACATCAAAGATGCTTATCTCCATGTCCCAATCTACCCTTCTCACCAAGGGTACCTCAGGTTTGTGGTACAAAACTGTCATTATCAGTTTCAGACGCTGCCGTTTGGATTGTCCACGGCACCACGGGTCTTTACCAAGGTAATGGCCGAAATGATGATTCTTCTTCGAAGAAAAGGCGTCTTAATTATCCCTTACTTGGACGATCTCCTGATAAGGGCAAGGTCCAGGGAACAGTTAGAGGTCGGAGTAGCACTATCTCAGGTAGTGCTACGTCAGCACGGGTGGATTCTAAATATTCCAAAATTGCAGCTGATTCCAACAACACGTCTACTGTTCCTAGGGATGATTCTGGACACAGTCCAGAAAAAGGTGTTTCTCCCAGAGGAGAAGGCCAGGGAGTTATCCGAGCTAGTCAGGAACCTCCTGAAACCAGGACAAGTGTCAGTGCATCAATGCACAAGGGTCCTGGGAAAGATGGTGGCTTCTTACGAAGCGATTCCATTCGGAAGATTCCATGCAAGAACTTTTCAGTGGGATCTGCTGGATAAATGGTCCGGATCGCATCTTCAGATGCATCAGCGGATAACCCTATCTCCAAGGACAAGGGTGTCTCTCCTGTGGTGGTTGCAGAGTGCTCATCTTCTAGAGGGCCGCAGATTCGGCATTCAGGACTGGATTCTGGTGACCACGGATGCCAGCCTGAGAGGCTGGGGAGCAGTCACACAGGGAAGAAATTTCCAGGGCTTGTGGTCAAGCATGGAAACGTCTCTTCACATAAATATCCTGGAACTAAGGGCAATTTACAATGCCCTAAGTCAAGCAAGGCCTCTGCTTCAGGGTCAGTCGGTATTGATCCAATCGGACAACATCACGGCAGTCGCCCACGTAAACAGACAGGGCGGCACAAGAAGCAGGAGGGCAATGGCAGAAGCTGCAAGAATTCTTCGCTGGGCAGAAAATTATGTGACAGCACTGTCAGCGGTGTTCATTCCGGGAGTGGACAACTGGGAAGCAGACTTCCTCAGCAGACACGACCTCCACCCGGGGGAGTGGGGACTTCACCCAGAAGTCTTCCACGTGATTGTAAACCGTTGGGAAAAACCAAAAGGTGGACATGATGGCGTCTCGCCTCAACAAGAAACTAGACAGATATTGCGCCAGGTCAAGGGACCCTCAGGCGATAGCGGTGGACGCTCTGGTAACACCGTGGGTGTACCAGTCAGTGTATGTGTTCCCTCCTCTGCCTCTCATACCCAAAGTATTGAGAATCATAAGAAGGAGAGGAGTAAGAACTATACTCGTGGCTCCGGATTGGCCAAGGAGGACTTGGTACCCGGAACTTCAAGAGATGCTCACGGAGGACCCGTGGCCTCTACCTCTAAGAAAGGACCTGCTCCAGCAGGGACCTTGTCTGTTCCAAGACTTACCGTGGCTGCGTTTGACGGCATGGAGGTTGAATGCCGGATCCTGAAGGAAAAAGGCATTCCAGATGAAGTCATCCCTACCCTGATCAAGGCCAGGAAGGATGTAACCGCGAAACATTATCACTGCATTTGGCGAAAATATGTTGCGTGGTGTGAGGCCAAGAAGGCCCCTACAGAGGAATTTCAACTGGGTCGTTTCCTGCATTTCCTGCAAACAGGACTATCTATGGGCCTAAAATTAGGGTCCATTAAGGTTCAAATTTCGGCCCTGTCAATATTCTTCCAAAAAGAACTGGCTTCAGTGCCTGAAGTTCAGACGTTTGTCAAAGGGGTACTGCATATACAGCCTCCTTTTGTGCCTCCAGTGGCACCTTGGGATCTCAATGTAGTGTTGAGTCTCCTAAAGTCACATTGGTTTGAACCACTCACCACTGTGGAATTAAAATATCTCACATGGAAAGTGGTCATGCTGTTAGCCCTGGCTTCAGCCAGGCGTGTCTCAGAATTGGCGGCTTTATCATATAAAAGCCCTTACCTAATTTTTCATTCAGACAGGGCAGAACTGAGGACTCGCCCTCAATTTCTCCCTAAGGTGGTTTCAGCGTTTCACATGAACCAGCCTATTGTGGT
The DNA here is from genome assembly GCF_028390025.1 of Pseudophryne corroboree. Classification (NCBI taxonomy): domain Eukaryota; kingdom Metazoa; phylum Chordata; class Amphibia; order Anura; family Myobatrachidae; genus Pseudophryne; species Pseudophryne corroboree. The sequence goes on from NC_086450.1 coordinate 122,794,553, forward strand.
GCCTGCGGCTACTAGGGACTTGGAGGACTCCAAGTTGCTGGACGTAGTCAGGGCCCTGAAAATATATGTTTCCAGGACGGCTGGAGTCAGAAAATCTGACTCGCTGTTTATCCTGTATGCACCCAACAAGCTGGGTGCTCCTGCTTCTAAGCAGACGATTGCTCGTTGGATTTGTAGTACGATTCAGCTTGCACATTCTGTGGCAGGCCTGCCACAGCCAAAATCTGTAAAAGCCCATTCCACAAGGAAGGTGGGCTCATCTTGGGCGGCTGCCCGAGGGGTCTCGGCTTTACAACTTTGCCGAGCAGCTACTTGGTCAGGGGCAAACACGTTTGCTAAATTTTACAAATTCGATACCCTGGCTGAGGAGGACCTGGAGTTCTCTCATTCGGTGCTGCAGAGTCATCCGCACTCTCCCGCCCGTTTGGGAGCTTTGGTATAATCCCCATGGTCCTTACGGAGTTCCCAGCATCCACTAGGACGTCAGAGAAAATAAGAATTTACTTACTGATAATTCTATTTCTCATAGTCCGTAGTGGATGCTGGGCGCCCATCCCAAGTGCGGATTGTCTGCAATACTTGTATATAGTTATTGTTACAAAAATCGGGTTGTTTATTGTTGTGAGCCATCTTTTCAGAGGCTCCTACGTTTATCATACTGTTAACTGGGTTCAGTTCACAAGTTGTACGGTGTGATTGGTGTGGCTGGTATGAGTCTTACCCGGGATTCAAGATCCTTCCTTATTATGTACGCTCGTCCGGGCACAGTATCCTAACTGAGGCTTGGAGGAGGGTCATAGGGGGAGGAGCCAGTGCACACCAGCTAGTCATAAAGCTTTTACTTTTGTGCCCAGTCTCCTGCGGAGCCGCTATTCCCCATGGTCCTTACGGAGTTCCCAGCATCCACTACGGACTATGAGAAATAGAATTATCGGTAAGTAAATTCTTATTTTTTTTGTGTTAACTATATTTAGGACTATTGTTCTTTTCAGCATTAAATGCTATGAAGCAAAAATTTTTGAATATTGTAACCAAACACATACTAACAGTACAGTAATAAAGTCAGACACAGCGTGGAAATGTAATTGGTTCTGATTTTGCAAAAATGTTTATCATGATTTTGCCACAGGATTTAAAACAGCCATTTTTGTTAAAAGCAAAACCAGGGTGGATTTGCACTTTGGCAAATTAATCCCTATTACATTGCCCCTACATCTGTAACCTGTTGTAGTATCAGTGGAAAAATGATTATGTTAGTACAAAATATACAGTATGAATAAACCTCAAAATATAATTTAAGCCTCACTGTCATCCCAAAACAGTTTTCTATCAAGTAAGGATCTGATTGTATTCCCTGCTACAGTATGCAGTTTTGTGTAGAATTTTAATTTTCACAGTTTAAAATGAGGATATTATGAGAAAATGTATTAATATTATTAAAAAGGTCTTATAACCAAATACAATGCACAGTGTTTATCCCTTTTGATAATCTGATGACCATGTTATACTTTATGCTATTATTCCCACTTCCCTCATTGGCGATACTCTGTTAACCTCTGCACTTGTCCATTTATATACCCTAGGTTTAACATTTATACATTTGAATCAAACACTGTACATGTATGACATAGCCACAAAACTAATCCATCTAACTTCACTCTATGACTTGGAGCTGTGAAATGTGTCATTTCAATTGTCAGTAAATTACCATACATGAGCATCAAATACTTTGGTCCCCAGTATCCATGTTAAATCCCTTTATACTAACTTTAAGTAGGGTGTGGATTAACATATCAATAGTCAGAAGGTCCACAGTCAGTAGGTCGACACTATATGGTCAACAGGCAATAGGTTGACAGGTATAAAAGGTTGACAGGTTCAAAAGGTTGACATGAAAAAGGAAGACAGTACAAAAGGTTAACAGATTCAAAAGATCAATAGGGTAAAAAGGTTGACATGAACATGATCGACACTATAAAGGTCAACACAGGTTTTTTGGGTGTGTTGTTTTGTATGTTTAACCATATATGACCCAAATTAGTAGAAACCCTCGCGGGCTCGCTTTGCTCGTGATGGTGACATGGGTAGTAATTTAAGCAAAAGTTGAAAAAGCACAAAAAAATGTCTACCACCTGTGTGTCGACCTTTTGAACCTTTCAGCATATTGTACATGTTGACCTTTTGTACCGGTCGACTTTTTGACTGTCGATCATATGGTGTCAACCTGTTGATTATCAATCTATCATCTGCCACCCAAAAAAAGCACAGGCCATCATGTTCAACCCTGCATAAATCTAATTGCATTTACCTACATTAATACAAGCCCTCATAAAAGAGAAGACCAGAGATGTAATTAGAGTTGGGCATCAGAGGCAGAAACTAAGGGTGTAGATGAGACAAATCCAATATGACATTGGTGGGAATAAATATCAGGAGTAGGGTCAGAGAATGAATAAAATAATAAATATAATTATAAAAAGTGCATAGGGGAACAGTATGTTGGTCCTCTCCAAAGGAAAAATCAGATTATCATAGACTTTATAGGCCAACCAAGGGGGCAGAGTTCTTCAGAATCATATTCACCACTGGGTTATGGGGATGTTCTTTTACCTTGGAGTCCACCTGGGATTTCACCCCTAAAGGTCTCTCTCATGGAATGTCTATTGGGAGAGTTGAATTCCTCCTTGGTCTTTGGGCATAGGGTCTATAGGTGACCATAACACCCGCTCAAAGCCACAAAAAATGACAAAGTGGAAGGTGGTACACAAGAGCAAAAAATGAACAGTGACTGGTATACAGGTTCAGCTCTCATATTAAGTCTAAAAATAACCCCATCCAACCTAAAGACATAAATCTAAAGTACAATGCAAAGTGTCTTATATGCTTGGGTCACCACTCCTGGTTGATTTTCATGCACCCATAGAGCCCACATTCAGGCACAATAAACCTCAGACCATTTGATTAGGGCCAGAGGAACAAGCTAGACTCAATGATTCATGGGGTTGTATGTCCTTAAGACTCGACACTACTACATCTTAATATACATGACAACAGCTCCCACAGTATAGGGCTTGCAATGAATATATGTAGAGTAGCCATTAAGGTTAGGGTTACCAAATTGCCCCTCAAGGTAAACAAAATCCAGTACATATTGTCTTAAAACAAATGGTCATGTCTCTCCTCCAAAAATGGCAAACTGAGGGATTCTTCAGAACCTTCATAATTCCAGTCCATTTCAGCTCATTCTACTTTCCAGGTTGTAGCGCCTGGACAATTCTGAAAACAAATAGGGTTTATGCTAGTTGACGAAAGTTACCTAATATAGGAGCAATACAAACAATTGGCACAAACCATGATCACGTTTTAAAAATGTATTTAAATATATTAGTGAAACAAAATATCCCTAGGGGTGTCTATCTCCTCCCCAATGTCCATAGTTCCCTATTGTAACATTATCTTCCACTCTCCAGTGGTATATTCCCCCTTAACCTCCCAGTGATAATAGAATCCCCAGTTGTATTACTCCCTCACCAATCCTGTGTAGATTGGTCTCCATTGACGAATGACCCCATCTATCGCAGTGGCAGTAAACTCCTTGGGGTAAATTTACTAAAGCCTCTAAAACAGAGAATTTGTGATGTTGTCCATAGCAACCAATCATATGTTGTCTATCTTTTTCTAAAAGGCAATAGAGAAATGATAGCATCTGATTGGTCGCTATGGGAAACATTATCAATTCTCTGTTTAAGTAGCTTTAATAAATGTACCCACTTTATCAATAAATTACCCCCATTCTCCAGTTGCAATGGTTCCCTTTGTGGAATTAATCCCCAATGTCTATAGATCACCCCCAGTGGGTATAAATATTTCCTCATGTCATTAACCGACCCCCTATGCAGAGTAGAGCCAAACATATATGGGGCTGCTGATCATTTCTGCAGGTAATCAGCAACAGCGCTCAATGCACATCCACCCCAGGATGCTGTTTGCACAGATTTCTAGGGCACTAAATCATCATTGATGTCTGTGGTCAAAGATCACTATGTCACTGCTGCATGGGGGGGGTGAATCTGTTCTGCACTTGAGCAGAATGGATTCCTATTAAAACACTCGGGGGCACGGTCACATGGAATGCAACTGTGCCTGAGAAAGCATATCTGGCTATAGTCCCACCCCATGTAACCACACCAGTAGTTAAAGAGACTGGAAAAAAAATTACCGTCCATTTAGTCCAACCTTTTATTGTTTCCATTTTCACTTTTAAAAGGCTGTAACTTAGCACAGGACAGTGAGATAATGCATATTTTATAATGAAGGTGTCCTGCTTGATTCTCAAAGCAAATTTTGGATTTCCTTAATCTGTAAATCTAACAGACTATGGGCCTAATTCAGATCTGATCACAGCAGCAAATTTGTTAGCTCATGGGCAAACCATGTGCACTGCAGGTGGGGCAGATAAAACGTGTAGAGAGAGTTAGAGTTGGGTGGGTTATTTTGTTTCTGTGCAGGGTAAATACTGGCTGCTTTATTTTTACACTGCAATTTAGATTTCAGTTTGAACACACCCCACGCAAATCTAACTCTCTCTGCACATGTTATATCCATACTTGCCTACTCTCCCGGAAGCTGCGGGAGGCTCCCGTTTTTTGGTGTAGCCCCCTGCAGAGAGAGTAGGCAGGTCTCCCGCATCCTGCTCGCACCCTAGTGATGCGGGCAGGATGGAGAGATAATCTCCCGTATTCACGGGTCCGTGGGGTGGGGAAGGGGTTAAAATGATGACAAATTGCGTCATTTTAGCCCCGCCTCCTTCCTGCGGACCCGCGAATTGCGGTGTTTTCCAATGTTGGGGCGGGGCTTGATGATGTCACAGCCCAGCCAGCCCCCCAAAGTCTCCTGCAGCATCTCCTCTGCCAGAGAGGAGAAATTTATAGTAGGCAAGTATGGTTATTTCTGCCCCCCCCCATGCAGTGCACATGGTTTTGCCCTTTAGCTAACAAATTTGCTGCTGCAATCAGATCTGAATTAGGCCCTATAGCACTCTGCTGTCCTACAGTGTGTAACTATTGTGAACAAATAGTCAACAGTTTATCAATGTTTAGTAACTATTACAAACAATATGTACTGTAATATTTAATATTCTAAAAACTGTTTTTGTAGATTACTATAATATATAACTATAATATCTAGGCTGTATATTAGTTAAAAAAAAATAATTATATGACAATAATTGAACCTACAATAGTGGTACTTATTAGATTAAAAAGTCATTTTTAAAAGAAACCTTAATGTTGATGAACAGAAAATGTATGGCAGCCAATAATATGAAGTCAACTTCAATAAATTCAACCACCTACTCTGGTATTTATGATAAAAGGGCAAAAATATTTTTTTTTCAGACTTGGCGATACTGAGATGAACACTTAATTTACGGCTGCAATTAGTAATAATTGCTGCAGTAAATTGAATGGTATTTATTTGAAAAAAGTGCATGAGAGAATTATCTGTCACAACTGGTATAAGTTATATTTAAAAAATGTAACCAAACCTGCTTCAATATTTATTGGACGGAAAAGAGACATTAGTAAGACAATGTTTTCTTACAATTGGTTCCATTTATTTGAACATGTTTTGGTTGAATTAAAAGACATTCTAAATAAAATACATATTTAAAAAAACAGACCTTTGTTGTATTATTTAATATACACCTATAAAGCTATATTGTATCTGGTCTCTAGGTCGACCACACTTAGGCCGAAAGTCATTAGGTCGACCACTATTGGTCGACATGCATTAGGTCAACAGATTTTCTAGGTCAACATGGTCACTAAGACAAAAGGTCGACATGAGTTTTTCACAATTTTTGTAATAAATTTTTCATACTTTACGATCCACGTGGACTACAATTGGAAGCGATAACCTGTGCTGAGCGCAGCGGTAGCAGAGCGAGGCACCATGCCCGAAGCATGGAGAGCAAAGTGAGGGGACACGGTGCACTAATTGGGGTTCCCGGTCATTTTACAAAGAAAACAACACTAATTTTTTTTTTTTTTTTAAAACCTCATGTTGACCTTTTGCCATGTCGTCCTAATGCTTATGTCGACCTATTTTGGGTGTCAACTTAGTTACTATCGACCAATAGTGGTCGACCCTATGAACCACACCCAATCTATATTACACTCCAGTATTGCTTTTGGGGAACATTCAGACAAGTGAATTAGAACATGATCATGTGGTGCTCCAGTTTACATATTTCAGTCACAAATGCCAAAACAGCGTGCATCATTGAATCTATAACAGGGTGCGCACAGGGGGTGTGGATCATTGGGTCGACCTGAAAAACGTCAACAATGTCTTGGTCGATCCCAAAAGGTCACCATGCAAAACGTTGACATGGGAAAAAGATTGACACAGGACCTTATTACTGTCCACCTATCATCCAGTTACTTCACAGAGGCCCCTGGGTCCAGAGGGACCCAAAACACACACACTGCACCAATGAAATTATACTTACCTCTCAGGAGTCTCGCATCGGCACTACTGTGCAGCAGAAACACAGGGAAAATGACAATACAACCATTTTCCCAGAGATTAGCATATGACTAGTAGAGACGTCAGCTGGAACATGCTCAGTAAACTCTAGCAATATGGCACTGCCAGAGAGAAGGGGGCCCACACGGCATCTGAAAACGTGCCCTTTCATCTCTTAACCACTTAACTGGTATGGTCAGGTCACATGCAACCTCACCTCCCGAATGTAAGGTCCCCCAGTTTTTGATGAGGAGATGCATAACATAATATTTATATTTGAAAAAATACTTTTTAAACTATATTAAACAAAAAAAAATTAATGAACGATTTTGAAGGGAAAAATTGTCAATTAAGTGACTAAACCACTCCTGGCATGCATGCTTGGTATTCTGGAATTTAGGGCTGACCTCTGTCTCCAAACACACTTTATATCAACATCAGAAGCATACCGACAGGATACCGACAGCAGCATCCCAACGTGCAGGATCCTGACACCATCCCATCAGAATTATTGGTGCTTGTGTGCTTCTGATGTTGATATAAAGTGTGTAGTTAAGTAGGTAAATAGTTTAACCATAACCCACTAACCCGCCCTTCCTGCAGCCTGATCCTAACCTTCCCCACGCCTAACCATAACCGGTTGTGCCTATCCATAACCCTGCCTCCCTGCAGCCTAACCCTCCCCCTTAGTGCCTAACCCAAACCCCCACTTCTTAGGGCCTAACCCTCCCTTCCCACAGCCTAATCTTCCACCCCTGCGCAGCCTAACCCTCCCCCGCAGCATAAACCTAACACTCACTCCCTGTAGTCTAAACGTAACCTCCCTTCCCCGCAGCCTGACCCTACCCCACCCTGGCATATTTACGATCGATATGCCAGCAGTTGGGTTTCCGGCGCCGGCATTGTGATCCATGTAAGGATTTTAGCATTGTTCTTCTGACCAGTGTCGGGATTGCACCGTCTGTATTCCGACTGCCGGCATCCCAAATGCAGGTATGCTGATTTGGATCCAAATTCTGATACCTATGGAGTATTCAAGGTAGATTGCTTGCTTAGCATTGTGTTATTCTGACTCACTGGTGCTTATTCTTTTATTTAAATTGGCTTTTTAGGCGCTTATTTACATAAATGTAAAATTTGCACTGTCTACTTATGTAAGTTAATGTCAGAAACCGCAAGCTATAACCTTTAACAGTGTAGGTTGACCATATGAAATAGGATAAAATAAAAGGCATTAAACTTTTATATGTAGAAATCACTTTTTCATACTTCAATCATTTGTAAACGTAGCATAGAATGTGACCCTTTAAAGCTATGAAAGCCAAATATATATTCTGTATCAAACAGATTGTTTCATGGTAAATAAATTGGGAGCACTCACGATCAAGGTCCTTCTTCCATACGTTTTCTTGCTTCCCCATCCTGTATATCAGTATATCCATGGGTCGTACCTATTGTATGTTCTCTTTGTCACTTTATATTATGGGGGAAAGTCAGTTAGCCACAGTAAATTACCGAGGCTAATTAATCCCCTGGAGGTAATTCAATTGATGGCGATAGATGACATTATCGGAGATTTTGTTTCAGCTGTCATTTTGTCACGAGTACGGTCGTGAAAACACATGGATCCAGGATTTTATCCCAGGATCCTGTGTTTTTCACACAGAAATGGTTACAAATTTCAGCTAAAAAAAGGGCCATTCATTGAAAATTTACCATGGCTAATTGCATTCCCCCCTATGTGTTCCTTGCATTTATGTTCCTGCTAAAATATTTGGTTGTCTTATGCTTTTGTGCTTCCAATATGTCTGACTTCTTTGCTACGTTATTGCTACATCTGTCCTTCTGCCCATTGTTATATATGCTCTTCTCCCCATTGTTATATATGTTCTTCTTCATATTGTTATATATGCTCTTCTCTCTATTGTTATTTATGCTCTTCTCTCTATTGTTATATTTGTTCTTCTCCCCATTGTTATATATGCACTTTCCCCATTATTATATATATTCTTCTCCCTATTGTTATTTATTCTCTTCTCTATATTGTTATTTATGCTCTTCTCTGTATTGTTATATATGGTCTTCTCCCCATTGTTATATATGGTCTTCTCCCTATTGTTATGGGATGCAGTTAAAATGCCCGGCATTCAGGATACTGACACTGAATTCCCGTCAGCTGACAATGCCAACAACCGGAATCCCGACTCACAAGGGCTATTCCCACTCATGGGTGTCCGCGATACCCATAGAGTAGGAATAGATCCTGTGGCGAGAGCAGCGAGCCATCAAGCCCGCAAAGAGACTTTTAGCGTTCGCCCCGCTGCCAGCCTTCTGGCGGGCAAAATGCAGTTATTGGGATATTGACAGCTGGCATCCTGTTCGCCAGTATAATGTATGTAACCAATTGTTATTTATGTTCTTCTCTCCACTGTTATATATGCTCTTCTTCCCATTGTTATATATGCTCTTCTCCCCATTGTTATTTATGCTCTTCTCTCCATTGTTATACAGTATGTGCTCCTCTCCCCATTTCTGGTGCTGCAGGACTATGTGACACATTAAAAATAAACAATTACAATAAATAAGATTTTACTTACCGGTAAATCTATTTCTCGTAGTCCGTAGAGGATGCTGGGGACTCCGTAAGGACCATGGGGAGAGACGGGCTCCGCAGGAGACATGGGCACTTTAAGAAAGAATTTAGTTCCTGGTGTGCACTGGCTCCTCCCTCTGTGCCTCTCCTCCAGACCTCAGTTAGAGAACTGTGCCCAGAGGAGATGGACAGTACGAGGAAAGGATTTTTGTTAATCCAAGGGCAAGATTCATACCAGCCACACCAATCACACCGTATACTTGTGATAACAATCCAGTAAACAGTATGACAATAACATAGCATCAGTTCACGCCCGATGCAACAATAATGTAACCCTTATTGAAGCAATAACTATATACAAGTATTGCAGAAGAAGTCCGCACTTGGGACGGGCGCCCAGCATCCTCTACAGACTACGAGAAATAGATTTACCGGTAAGTAAAATCTTATTTTCTCTAACGTCCTAGAGGATGCTGGGGACTCCGTAAGGACCATGGGGATTATACCAAAGCTCTCAAACGGGCGGGAGAGTGCGGATGACTCTGCAGCACCGATTGAGCAAACATGAGGTTCTCCTCAGCCAGGGTATCAAACTTATAGAATTTTGCAAAGGTGTTTGTACCCGACCAAGTAGCAGCTTGACACAGCTGTAGTGCCGAGACCCCTCGGGAAGCCGCCCAAGAAGAGCCCACTTTCCTAGTGGAATGGGCCTTGATCGATTTAGGTAACAGCAATCCTGCCGTAGAATGCGCCTGCTGAATCGTGATACAGATCCAGCGAGCAAGAGTCTGCTTTGAAGCAGGGCCGCCAAGCTTGTTGGCTGCATACAGAACAAACAGTGCTTCTGTTTTTCGGACTCTAGCCGTCCTGGCTACATAAATTTTCAAAGCCCTGACCACATCAAGGGACTCGGAATCCTCTAAGTCCCGTGTAGCCACAGGCACCACAATAGGTTGGTTCATATGAAAGGATGAAACCACTTTTGGCAGGAACTGAGGACGTGTCCGCAATTCCGCTCTATCCATATGGAAAACCAGATAGGGGCTTTTATGTGATAAAGCCGCTAATTCCGACACTCGCCTAGCTGAAGCCAGGGCTAATAACATGACCACCTTCCAAGTGAGATATTTCAACTCCACCGTTTTCAGTGGTTCAAACCAGTGTGACTTTAGGAAGTCCAAGACCACATTAAGGTCCCAAGGCACCACCGGAGGCACAAACGGAGGCTGAATATGCAGTACTCCCTTAACAAAAGTCTGAACTTCTGGGAGAGAGGCGATTCTTTTCGAAAGAAAATGGATAGGGCCGAAATCTGGACCTTAATGGAGCCTAATTTAAGGCCCAAATCCACTCCAGTTTGTAGGAAGTGAAGGAAACGGCCCAGATGGAATTCTTCCGTAGGAGCATTCCTGGCCCCACACCAAGAAACATATCTTCGCCATATACGGTGATAATGTTTTGCTGTTACTTCCTTCCTAGCCTTTATCAGCGTAGGGATAACCTCAACCGGAATACCTTTTTCCGCTAGGATCCAGCGTTCAACCGCCATGCCGTCAAACGCAGCCGCGGTAAGTCTTGGAACAGACAGGGTCCCTGTTGCAACAGGTCCTGCCTTAGAGGAAGAGGCCACGGATCTTCCGTGAGCATTTCCTGCAGATCTGGATACCAGGTCTGTCGTGGCCAATCTGGAACAATGAGGATTGTTCTCACTCCTTTTCTTCTTACTATTCTCAACACCTTGGGTATGAGAGGAAGAGGAGGAAATACATAGACGGACCGGAACACCCACGGTGTCACGAGGGCGTCTACCGCTACTGCCTGAGGGTCCCTGGACCTGGCGCAATACCTCTGTAGCTTTTTGTTGAGGCGGGACGCCATCATGTCTATCTGTGGCAGTTCCCACCGACTCACAATCTGTGCGAAGACCTCTGGATGAAGTCCCCACTCTCCCTGGTGTAGGTCGTGTATGCTGAGGAAGTCTGTTTCCCAGTTGTCCACTCCCGGAATGAACACTGCTGACAGTGCGCTTACATGATTCTCCGCCCAGTGAAGAATCCTGGTAGCTTCCGCCATTGCCGCTCTGCTCCTTGTGCCGCCTTGGCGGTTTACATGAGCCACTGCGGTGATGTTGTCTGACTGGATCAGAACTGGTTGGTCGCGAAGTAAGGCCTCCGCTTGACGTAGGGCGTTGTATATGGCCCTTAGTTCCAGGATGTTGATGTGCAGACAAGTCTCCTGACTTGACCAAAGACCCTGGAAATTTCTTCCCTGTGTGACTGCTCCCCAACCTCGGAGGCTTGCGTCCGTGGTCACCAGGATCCAATCCTGAATGCCGAATCTGCGGCCCTCGAGAAGGTGAGCACTCGGCAGCCACCACAGGAGCGACACCCTGGCCCTGGGGGACAGGGTGATCAACCGATGCATCTGTAGATGTGATCCGGACCACTTGTCCAACAGATCCCATTGGGAAGTCCTCGCATGGAACCTGCCAAAGGGAATGGCATCGTATGAGGCCACCATCTTTCCCAGGACTCGAGTGCAATGATGCATGGACACCTGTCTTGATTTCAAAAGGTTCCTGACCAGAGTCATAAGTTCCTGGGCTTTTTCTATTGGAAGATAAGCCCTTTTCTGGGTCGTGTCCAGAATCATGCCCAAGAAAGGCAGACGAGTCGTAGGAACCAACTGCGACTTTGGGATATTGAGAATCCAGCCGTGTTGTTGTAACACTTTCAGTGAAAGAGATACGCTGTTCAGCAACTGCTCTCTTGATCTCGCTTTTATGAGGAGATCGTCCAAGTACGGGATAATTGTGACACCCTGCTTGCGCAGGAGCACCATCATTTCCGCCATTACCTTGGTGAAAATCCTCGGAGCCGTTGAGAGACCAAACGGCAACGTCTGAAATTGGTAATGACAGTCCTGTACCGCAACTCTTAGGTACGCCTGATGAGGTGGATAAATGGGGACATGAAGGTACGCATCCTTTTGTCCAGTGATACCATAAAATCCCCCCCTTCCAGGCTGGCGATGACCGCTCTTAGCGATTCCATCTTGAACTTGAACCTCAGAGATTTTAAATTCAATATGGGTCTGACCAAACCGTCCGGTTTCGGAACCACAAACATGGTCGAATAATAACCCTTTCCCTGTTGAAGGAGGGGAACCTCGACCACCACCTGCTGAAGATACAATTTTTGTATTGCATTTAACACTATCTCCCTCTCTAGGGGGGAAGACGGTAGGGCCGATTTGAAAAACCAGCAAGGGGGCACCTCTTCGAATTCCAGCTTGTAACCCTGAGACACAATTTCTATTGCCCAGGGATCCACCTGGGAGTGAACCCACATGTGGCTGAAATTCCGAAGACGCGCCCCCACTGGCCCCGACTCCGCCAGTGGAGCCCCAGCGTCATGCGGTGGATTTTGCAGAGGCCGGGGAGGACTTCTGTTCCTGGGAACTAGCTGTATTGTGCAGCTTCTTTCCTCTGCCCCTCCCTCTGGCAAGAAAGGATGCACCTCGGACTTTCTTGTTTCTTTGTGAACGAAAGGACTGCATTTGATAATGCGGTGCTCTCTTAGGCTGTGAGGGAACATAAGGCAAAAAATTTGACTTTCCAGCAGTAGCTGTGGAGACCAGGTCCGAGAGACCTTCACCGAACAATTCCTCACCCCTGTAAGGTAAAACCTCCATATGTCGTTTTGAGTTTGCATCACCTGTCCATTGCCGAGTCCACAGGACCGTTCTGGCAGAAATCGACATAGCGTTTATTCTAGAACCCAGCAGACTAATGTCTCTTTGAGCATCTCTCATATAAAAGACAGCGTCTTTAATATGCCCCAGGGTCAATAAAACAGTATCCCTATCTAGGGTATCAAACTCCTCTGATAAGGTATCAGTCCATGCCGCTACTGCACTACAGACCCAGGCCGACGCAATTGCCGGTCTGAGCAAGGTACCTGAATGTGTATAAATGGACTTCAGGGTACCCTCCTGTTTGCGATCAGCAGCATCCTTGAGGGCAGCCGTATCCTGGGTCGGCAGGGCTACCTTTTTGGATAAGCGTGTTAAAGCTTTGTCCACCCTAGGGGAGGATTGCCATCGTAACCTGTCCGTTGGCGGGAAAGGATACGCCATAAGAATCCGTTTGGAAATCTGCAGTTTTTTATATGGAGATTCCCAAGCTTTTTCACATAACTCATTCAGTTCGTGTGAGAGGGGAAAAGTTACCTCAGGTTTCTTTCCCTTATACACATAAACCCTTGTGTCAGGGACAGGGGTTTCCTCTGTGATGTGCAAAACCTCCTTAATTGCTATAATCATATATCGGAGTGTTTTAGCCAACTTTGGCTGTAACTTTGCATCATCGTAATCGACACTGGAGTCAGAATCCATGTCGGTATCTGTGTCAACAATTTGGGATAGTGAGCGCTTATGAGACCCCGACGGTCCCTGCGACATAGGATCAGGCACGGGTTGAGACCCTGCCTGTCCCAATGCATCATCCTTGTCTAATCTTTTATGCAAGGAATTTACATTATCATTTAAAACCTTCCACGTATCCATCCAATCAGGTGTCGGCGCCGTCGGCAGAGACACCACATTCATTTGCTCCCGCTCCTTTCCCACATAGCCTTTCACATCAGACATGTCGACACAAGCGTACCGACACACCACACACACAGGGAATGTCCTTTCTGAAGACAGTTCCCCCACGAGGCCCTTTGGAGAGACAGAGAGAGAGTATGCCAGCACACACCCCAGTGCTATATAACCCAGGAATAACACAGTAACTTAATGTTAACCCAGTAGCTGCTGTTTATATACTTTTTTGCGCCTAATTATGTGCCCCCCCTCTCTTTTCAACCCTCTTCTACCGTGTATCAGCAGGGGAAAGCATGGGGAGCTTCCTCTCAGCGTGCTGTGGAGAAAAAAATGGCGCTGGTGAGTGCTGAGAGAGAAGCCCCGCCCCCTCGGTGGCGGGCTTCTGTCCCGCTTAAATTTTATTTCTTTGGCGGGGGCTCCTACATATATACAGTGCCCAGCTGTATATATGTGTTCATTTGCCAGAATGAGGTCCCAAATGCTGCCCAGGGCGCCCCCCCCCCCTGCGCCCTGCACCCTAACAGTGACCGGAGTTTTGTGTAGGTGTGTGGAGCAATGGCGCACAGCTGCAGTGCTGTGCGTTACCTCCAGTGAAGATCACGAAGTCTTCTGCCGCCTGTGAAGTCTTCTTGCTTCTCATACTCACCCGGCTTCAGTCTTCCGGCTCTGCGAGGGGGACGGCGGCGCGGCTGTGGGACGGACGGCGAGGGTGAGATCCTGCGTACCGATCCCTCTGGAGCTAATGGTGTCCAGTAGCCTAAGAAGCAGGACCTAGCTTCAGAGAGTAGGGCTGCTTCTCTCCCCTCAGTCCCACGATGCAGGGAGTCTGTTGCCAGCAGAGCTCCCTGAAAATAAAAAGCCTAACAAAAAACTTTCTATCAGCAAACTCAGGAGAGCTCACTGAAAAGCACCCAGCTCCTCTGGGCACAGAATCAAACTGAGGTCTGGAGGAGGGGCAGAGAGGGAGGAGCCAGTGCACACCAGGAACTAAATTCTTTCTTAAAGTGCCCATGTCTCCTGCGGAGCCCGTCTCTCCCCCATGGTCCTTACGGAGTCCCCAGCATCCTCTAGGACGTTAGAGAAATAATAAAAATATTCTAAGCAGGTGACACAAACTATATAAAAATTTTAGTCAATGGACTAAACTACATCAAACATTATTTTTCTCAGTTCCCGACATTATGAAGAGAGTGACAGAATATGTGACTGCCTTTACTACATGTGTGACTTTCGTGTGTTTGAAGTCTGTTTTTCTTATATTGGACAGCTAAAAATGCATTTCTCAAAGTGCGACGATAATGTGCAAAATCTGACCCATTATAATAATACTGTAGAGTAATTTCTGATCTCCGCCAGCAAAATTTTAGTCCTGTTGAGGAGTGTCAAATATCGTGCCCCTTCCAGAACAGCAAATAATGCATGGAAATGCTTCCTCTACACCCCTATACTGTAGCTGCTGCTGCTGATGAAAGATCTTACCTGACAAAATGAAATCTTTTTTTTACTGTTTCACCAAACTAAGCACACTTGTGCAAATTGATGTCCTGTACCTCAGCAATTTTGTGCCTCAGAAATGAGTACCACTCTTCCCTCAATGGGCAATTGGCATACTTAAAAAAAATGGGTTTTGAAGATAATTTGAATAAGGAGGTAGAGTGTGTGTGTGTGTGTGTGTGTGTGTGTGTGTGTGTGTGTGTGTGTGTGTATTCCAAAAGGTGTACGGTATGTGTGCTGAATCTAGTATGTCAAATGCTCCAACCAGGAGCAAAGCAGAATTTATAAGGGGGGATTTCTGGAGAGGGGGTGGAGCCAAGAACGGAAGGTGGAGACTGAGGTAACCCAGCATATTCTGAGTCTGTTAAAATGGGATAGATAAATCCTGGCTACATCTTGCAGCCACCGTGCCTTGTTAGGCACGACCGCATGCACGTCTGGGATGCCTAGCCGCACGTGCCATTTAGCGCAAATATAGCCATGATGAGCATGGCTACATCTGTATCCCCAACACTTGTGTTTGACATACAAAATACTTGTCTTCTTACATGTCCCTGAACACACACACTTACCAGTAGTTATGATGCCTCAGGTGCAGCAACAGCAGCAGACCAGACAGTATGATTAACTGTTGGGGCATGGTCCAGGTGCATTGTCTCATTAGGCCACACCCCCTCATGATATAACTTGAAGGCCTTTAAAGAGAAGAATCGGCCAAACACTATGAGGGGTGGGGTTTAAATCACAGATTGTGCCAGGCGCCTCTGGTATAGAAAAAAAATTTGGTCTGTCAGGAAGGGTTTCTGGGTAATCAGAAACCCCCTCTCTGTGTGCCATTGCCACCAACTCTAAACTTCCCACAACTAGCCAACTATGAAATAACGTGTTTATGTACTATGAAAGGAGAAGCCCTTTAAAAAGATATATTAGACGTGAATAAACGATGATGCAGGCTGTTGGATAATAATACCTTGGCAGCTGCAGAACAGCAAGACTAATTGGCTCAGTGAATTGGACACCAAGGAGGATTATTCTATGTGCCTGATTTCTAATAATCTACCACTTGTGTTAAAGCAAAGAGAGATTTTGTGGTACTATCGCTAGCAAAAGTATGTCTCAGATATCTAAGATGTTATAATTGCATGGTCATGTCATTATTTTCTTTGTGCAATACCTAGCTGTTTCAACACTACATTTTATGTGAATGTATGTATTATTCATAATCCATTATTTATTTTAAATTAATTCATTAAAAGTCAGAAAATAGAAATTAGGAAACAAAACATATTGCTACATTATAGAATTGTATTTTGTGTCATAATTTAATATTCCTTAAAAGTCAATTATAAACTTGGTGTATTTCCAATCTTCCAATTGATATTAAAACAGTGTTGTTATTAACATGTTTTCTGTCTCCTGTTGGACATATTCTGGTGGACATATTATAGCCTTCCCTATATATTTACTTGTGTACTGAAGATTTCAGGAGATAGTAGTTTGGGCTGTACTGTTTCTTCTCTTTTAAATACTAAACAGAACAATGCAGACAAGCACTACTACTGCTAATGTTTATTTTTTATTTTATTTTGTTGAAATAATGTTGATTCACTAAAACTTTTACATGCTAGTTGTCAGACTGATATCGCATTTGCGTGCATGCTGTCATCAACTGTGACTCATCAAAACCAAATTTAGTTAACATTGGACCAGGGCCCTCATTCCGAGTTGTTCGCTCTGTAAATTTTTTCGCATCGCAGCGATTTTCCGCTTAGTGCGCATGCGCAATGTCCGCAGTGCGACTGCGCCAAGTAAATTTGCTATGCAGTTTGGAATTTTACTCACGTTTTTTTCTTCGTTCTGGTGATCGTAATGTGATTGACAGGAAGTGGGTGTTTCTGGGCGGAAACTGGCCGTTTTATGGGTGTGTGCGAAAAAACGCTACCGTTTCTGGGAAAAACACGGGAGTGGCTGGAGAAACAGAGGAGTGTCTGGGCGAACGCTGGGTGTGTTTGTGACATCAAACCAGGAACGACAAGCACTGAACTGATCGCAGATGCCGAGTAAGTCTGGAGCTACTCAGAAACTGCTAAGAGGTGTGTAATCGCAATTTTGATAATCTTTAGTTCGCAATTTTAAGAAGCTAAGATTCACTCCCAGTAGGCGGCGGCTTAGCGCGTGTAAAGCTGCTAAAAGCAGCTTGCGAGCGAACAACTCGGAATGAGGGCCAATATTCAGGTTTGTTAGCAAACCAAAAAAAGCACACTAATGGGCAAAACCATGTTGTACTGAGGGTGGAGCAGGTGTAACATGTGCAGAGAGAGTTAGATTTGGGTGGTGTGTGTTTAAGCTGATCTAAATTGCACTGTAAAAATAAAGCAGCCAGTATGTACCCTCCACAGAAACATTATAACCCACCCAAATCTAAATCTCTCTGCACATGTTACATCTGCCCCACCTGCAGTGCACATGGTTTTGCCCATTAGTGTGCTTTTTTGGTTTGCTAACAAACTTGAATAACCCCCATTGTCCTTGTTGTATGTGTCCTGAGACCTCAGACTTAATCATATTAAACTTTGTCTACAATACCATATTACTGCTGCCCAGTTTCTGAGTTCATCTTGGTACCCATGTAAAGATGAGACATGTTATATTGACCCTAATAAAGTGACTTGTAAACAATGGAAAATTGCAAATTTTGTTTCAGCTTTTTATGTGACAACATGTTCCAATTTGTATCACACATCCAGTGCCGCAAGGAGATCTGGTGCATCCCAGTACATGCGGTGGCATGGATGCGCCCCCCTCGGAGACCTTGGTCCAGATTATCATCAATTTACCAACTGGCTAGTCTAGGCAAACCCAAATACCTCACTGCACCCATTTATATGCTTATGTGTGGTTTACTTCATCAATATGGTGGCTACTATGGGGGAACACAGGCATTTCTGGGTGATTATATACAACACTTAGCAAAAGAATTACTTTTATTTAGCAAAACAAGATAATCTACTGAATTACAAACGCTAATCGTGGGTTACTTGATGCAAGAGTTTTTAGCATCAGAATATATCCATTTTTGATTTGACTATAACCTGTAATCCAGGTGAATATTTTATGCTTTATTAAGGTATAAATAAATAGAAAATGTGCACATTATGGGTAATTCTGGGTGATATAGAAGTGATAGAAGGCAAGAACTTGGAGTGCAGACATGCATCTGTGTATGTGTAATACACTGTAATACCCAGGTTAATACCCTGTAGGTAGTATAAATATGGTTTTGGGACATCCTTATGAAGAATGTTAAAACTCAAATTAAAAATAGAAACCTGTTGTCCTCACAGAGGGAAATTTTGTTTAATTAATAGTCCCCCTCATGGAGGGCAGTTGGTTCAGCCAAAACGGTCAGTGCTTGAAGGACTTAGTGAACACGTGGCATTAGGGACTCTTCCATGCTCCCACAGATGGTGTAATCCCAGCGCTCTGTTGGGTCTATTCATGAAGCAGTGAAAAGTGTGGAGAAGTGAGCCAGTGGAGCCGTTGCCCATGGCAACCAATCAGCATTGATGTAACATTTATAAATTGCATACTATACAATTGTACAGAGGAGCTGATTGGTTGCCATGGGAAACTTCTCCAGAGGCTCACTTCTCCACTATTTTCACTGCTTCATGAATAAATCCCTGTGTATGTACGAAGCCAGCCCGCGGGGTGAGCGGGAGAGTGTGTAATACCCTGCATCAGTATAGTAATATCCTATGTGGTAAAACATATATATGTATATTTATCAAATAGGTATGGTGGCGATGGTGCAAAGTTTGTGGGGATTAACTCATTAAAATTGTCACTTAGTGTTAAATATGGTTAAAAGAATTTTCATTACAGATAACTCTTCATAATGCCCTCATAGAGGGCAAAGGTTTATAAAAATGTATATCGCCCTCACGGAGGGCAAATGGTTTGAGCTGAATAAGTTAATAGCCCAGTAACCTT
This sequence comes from Pseudophryne corroboree, assembly GCF_028390025.1. Taxonomy (NCBI): domain Eukaryota; kingdom Metazoa; phylum Chordata; class Amphibia; order Anura; family Myobatrachidae; genus Pseudophryne; species Pseudophryne corroboree. The sequence continues at coordinate 122,813,766 of NC_086450.1, forward strand.
ATGGGCTCGTGGCTCCGGACTTGTGGACTGGCCGGATGACGGGGGTGCTCGGAGCACCACTGTAAAGGATAGGGGCCAGCGCGTGGAGAGTGTGTTTGGCGGGACTGATCCGGGTAACTGGAGAGAGGATTGAAAAGGAGGTGGCGGGTGGACGGTTGGCAGTCTCTGAGGGGAGTTAAGTGGACGCAGGACTGCGCTGCCGGAGTATTGAGAGCCGCCGGGGAAACTGATAGCGGCAGCGGGCGGAAGAGATCCAGAGAACACGGCAATACTTACCCTGATGCCTGATCCGATGTCTCCCTGCAGCGGGTGAGAAGAGTAGAAGGTCCGGTGTTTTGCCGTGCAGTGCGGTTGTGAAGTACATCCGGAGGAGGTGACAGCCGAGACGGAGAAGTGAGGCGGAGATTCTCTTGATCGTGCCCTGCGGGAGGTTACTAAATCTCATTAACCAATCCAGACTTAAGTGGTGCAGTAACCGTGAGTGATACAACAGTGGGAAGTGTCATATACCCCATATATGGTCAGGGGTGGGCCCGTAATAGACAGCAGCAAAGGGCCTCTAATAGAAGGGAAAGTACTACGGCATACACTGAAGGCTGTACAGATAGAAAGAAACCCTGAGGGAAGCTAACGGACTATAGTCCTGCAGAATATTATTAACCCTCAGCATAAGAGGTCAATTAAGAAATATTCTCATTCAAGTAGTTATCAGATTTGACCAGATTACACTGCATTGAAACCTATAAGATTATTTAGTGGAATACAGTTACCCAGTTCTGCACAGGGACATACTTACCTCAGTCACAGTGCAGGTACAGAGAGCGATGAACAGGGACATCATTCCTCCTGTCAGAGTGTCAGCTGAAGTTAGCATCAGAAAGCTTCTCCCCCAGTAAACAGCTAAAGTAAACAAGAATACTCATTTCAATTTATTTTATTTGACGCAAATAAATAAATGATTACTACAGTACCAGCTGGTGGATCACACTATAGCTGATTCAATCCGCTACAGGAGTATAAATTTTCAGTTACATGACAGCTCTCAACAGCGTACAACGGTATCTTGAGTGACAGCCAGATTTCCTTAGTTTAAGAGAATACAAGACTTAACTACACTATACCTGCCTAGGATTACAAGTAAATATTGATCTAACTGTCAGCCTTGCAAGATATACTTATACTCTTTTCATCCATCTCACTTGAAGGATATTGTTTTCTCAGAGACTTCATGTGCACCAACTCCATGGCCATAGTCCACTGCGCAGTGTAGGGGTTATAAGTGAAAAATCAGTATTTAAGATAGTAGTGATTCAGAAATTGGGTTAAGCATAATAGTTTTATTTAAATATTGAATTGGAAGTTAATATTGGTAATATTGTAGTATATACCTTAACCTCTCTTATCCCTGAAGGAAGAAGAATCTGCTGAGAGCATCGATTGCAGTATAATAAAATATTGTATGGTTTTGTCTAACTGTATTGGTGACTATTGTTCAGATAAAACGTTAGTTACATTGTTAGTAATTGTGACATTCCTGTTAGTAGCTATTTATTTATGAACTTAAATACTAAATTTTTTATAATAAATAAGTTTAAACTTATAACAAACCGATACAGTGCATATTTGGATTTCATCTCTTGATAAAAATAACACTATTTTAGAGTACTGGGGTGTTGACAATATAAACAAGAAATTGAGGTGTACATAAAAATTGGCGTCACGAACAGGATACGGATACGAAGAGAACATGTCGACGGAAGAACAAGCGACAAGTTCACAGAGTTCTCAAACAACGACGAATGGTGTGAATCTCCAACCATCACAACCAACCATGGCTAGTGTGAATCCGATCACTATGCCATATTATTTTGGGGCCCCGTGGTTGCCCACATATTCAGGAGAGGCAAAGCCAAAGAATGCTAACACATTTATTCAGTTCAAAACTAAGATGCAATCAATGTTTAGATTATATCCCTTAGGTAATCAACAACAAGTGGAAATCTTAATAGGGCAGTTAAAGGAGTCGGCATTACGGGAAGTGTTATCCTGGCCCTTAGAGGAGCGACAGACGGCAGAACAGGTGTTTCAAAGATTAGCAACCACTTTTGATGTTAGTACATTGTCCGAGCTTAAATCCCGGTTTTATTCCAGGAAACAACAACCAGGAGAGTCGTTAAGAGACTTTGCATTAAGTTTACAGGAAGCATTGAGGGATATCAAGGAGATAGATGAGACAGAAGTAAGAGAAGTGGATGAGGTCCTGGTAAATCAATTTATAGATGGAACCAGCTGTGAAAACAATAAAGCTCAACTGAAACTTTTGAGGCTACAGAAAAAAAATGACTCCTTTTTAGACTTTAAAGAGGCAGCAATTAAGGTGGTTGGTTCACGTCAACCAAAAGAGGTTTCTTTTCCTGAGATGCCAGGATTTCAAGAATTATCAGAGAATACGGCTGATCCGTATAATATGTTAGGAGAAAAGATGAAGCCGGAGAAATTTGCTCAACAGAATGCACAGGCTCCTGATCCGGTACAAATACTAAAGGGACAAATGGAAGAATTGATGGTAGGGATGACAGCAATGAACCGAGAATTACAAAAAATCAGTAAGCACGTTCCATCTGCACGAACGGAATCACATTGGCGTGCAGAGGGGAGAAGACCAAGAAATGAGTGGTGGGAGTCACCGTCAGGAAGAGGTCGAAGGCCTACTGACCGGTTTGATTCACAGGGACGTCCTATATGTAGAAGATGCAATATCAGTGGACACATTGAACGGGTTTGCCGTCAGGAAGAGCCTTTAAACGCCAATACCCCGAGGTCGGAGACCAACCCTCGGGGGGAAATTACACAGTAGGTCCTACACCAGAAGAATGGTGCCCACGATATGTCGGACAATGTCCTATAGTGAACATCCAGATTAATGGAGTACAAGTACCAGCTATGCTTGATACCGGTTCTCAAGTAACCACTATACAGATGAGGGTTTTCCAACAACATTGTGAATTGACTGGAATTATGCCACCTCCACCCACGTGGCTCAGACTTTTGGCCAGTAATGGATTGAAGATATCCTGCCAGGGATACTGTGAATTTGACTTTCAAATAGGACAAGCTGTTCTACCACGACAAGGATGTCTTATTACTAATGTAGACGATTCATCGGTTCCCTCTATCATAGTAGCGATGAACGTGTTAAAAAATTGCCCAGAAGAACTAATTGTTGCTCTGAAGAAGGAGTTATATAATACCCTACCAATTTTTCAACAAGCTTTACAACGAACGATTCGGACTCTTCAGGGACAGCAGAGATTTGTTAATCCCTCAGGAGAAATTGGAAAAGTGAAGATCGCTGATCGGCGGCCCGTAATCCTACAACCTAACACGGAAACTGTAGTGTGGGGAAAAGCCCGATGTGGACCCCAGGGAAGAAGTTATGATGCTATAGTAGAATCTTATAATACAGCTCAATGTGGTGATGTTGTAGTAGCAAGAGTTTTGGCTACTGTAAAAGGAGGACGAGTTCCCTTACGAATCCTTAATCCCCATGACTATCCCGTGAGATTATGTCGACGTCAGATCATGGCTAAGCTAGTATGGGCGGATTTCCAGGACATTGTGGATGTGGTCTCTTCTCCTGCCCAGATAACCATCAGTTCTGAAGCCGGTGACCAAGATGATGACAGGTCATCATGGTGGGAAGAAATACAAATAGGGGATGAAAATACTGCAGAAGAATTCAAGCAAGGAGTCATAAAGGTTCTAAAACAAAATTCCGCTGCTTTTAGTAAACACTCCTCAGACTTTGGACTAGTTACACAGATTCAACATTATATTCCAACCGGGAATGCACCGCCTATTAAGGAGCGCTATCGACCCCTGGCTCCAGCTTTATATCAACCGGTTAAGCAAATGTTGGAAGAGATGGAAAGCTCGGGGGTAATAAAAGAAAGCCATAGCCCATGAAGCTCGGGGGTAATAAAAGAAAGCCATAGCCCATGGGCAGCACCGATAGTGTTGGTCCGAAAGAAGGACGGAAGTTTACGCTTCTGCATCGATTACAGAAAATTAAATCAGGTCACGCACAAAGACGCGTACCCTTTACCAAGAATTGAAGAATCCTTGACGGCATTAAAATCAGCCACCTACTTCTCTACCCTTGATTTAACCAGTGGTTACTGGCAAATTGGAATAGCACCTGCAGATCAAGAAAAAACAGCTTTTACTACTCCCATGGGATTATATGAGTTTGAAAGAATGCCGTTTGGACTTTGTAATGCTCCAGGGACTTTCCAGCGGGTTATGGAGCATTGCCTAGGATCTAAAAATTTCGACATGGTGTTGCTGTACTTAGACGACATAATCGTCTTTTCCCAGACCTACCAAGAACACCTCACACATCTACACGAGGTCTTTCAACGGTTAACAGAGTATGGTCTCAAAGTGAAGCCCTCCAAATGTCATCTCCTGAAGACTAGCGTGCAATATCTGGGACATGTTGTAAGTGCAGAAGGAGTCATTCCTGATCCAGAAAAAGTGGCTGCTGTGCTAGACTGGCCGATACCAACCACCTTGAAGGAAGTGAGAAGACTTTTAGGCTTTGTAGGATATTATCGTCGATTTGTGAAGAACTTTGCTCATATTGCAGCTCCGTTACATGAGTTACTTCGAGGGGCTCCTAGGGTTCAGCAACACCGAAATACGACGATTATATGGACAACCGCCCAACAAAGTGCTTTTGACAAGTTAAAGTCCTTACTTATTAAAACGCCTATACTAGCATACCCCGATTACAGTCAACCTTTCCAATTATATACTGATGCTAGTTATCAAGGGTTAGGAGCTGTTCTGTCCCAGAAGCAACAAGGAAAAGAACAGGTAATTGCTTATGCAAGTCGAAGTTTGCGGAAAACAGAACGAAATGACTCGAATTATAGTGCTTTTAAACTAGAGTTGCTGGCATTAGTGTGGGCCGTTACAGAAAAGTTTAAGAACTACCTTGTAGCCACCCCATTCGTAGCTTTTACTGACAATAATCCCCTTTCGCATTTGGCAACAGCTCACTTGGGGGCCTTGGAGCAGCGATGGTGCTCCCGACTAGCCAATTACCAGTTCACTGTCAAATATAGAAGTGGAAAAAATAACATTAATGCCGACGCTCTGTCACGGCTACATGGTTCGATTGAAGGTGTTGATGAGAAAGATGAGTGGGAAGATGTTGAAATGCCGAAATTTCACGATCTACTCGTTCAACAACAGTTCGTGATCTCCAACATCCGATCCATGCAGGCCCAAGACATACCCAGTGTAGCACAAATAGAACCTGAAGAGAATTGGCGTCAACTACAGCATGGAAGCCCAATTTTAACCAAGTTGAAAGATCTGTTGCTTTCCGGAAAAATGTTAAGCAAATTGGAGCGACAAGCAACTGAACCCGAGCTGCTGAAGCTATGGCGTCAACGTGATCGGTTAAAAATACAAAAAGGACTTTTGGTACGTGGTGGAATCAATCCGAAAACCCATCACCCTGTCACGCAGATTGTGTTAGCACATCAAGATACGAACTTCCTACTACAAGCATATCATAATCACTCAGGGCATTTTGGAGCCCAAAAGTTAGAAGCTCAATTACGAAAAAGGTTTTTCTGGATCGGGATGCGAGGAGATATAGCAGAGTGGTGTGCCAACTGTTCCAATTGTATTCTTCGCAAATTAGCTTCCACTAGTCAGAAGGCTCCTCTTCATCCTATAACAACTACTCATCCATTGGAGTTGGTGTCTCTAGATCATATTAAATTAGAGCCTAGTCGAAGTGGATACCAATATGCTCTTACCATGGTGGATCATTATTCCAAATTTGCTGTGGCTCTTCCAGTGCGCGATCTATCAGCAAAGACTACTGCCGAATTACTTTGGCGAGCCTTCGTCCGTCCTTACGGGTACCCAGAAAACATACTAACAGATCAGGGACCCGCTTTTGAATCACACCTGTTTCACGAGTTGTGCACACTATATGGGTGTAAAAAATTAAGAACCACTGCATATCACCCCCAATGCAACGGATTATGTGAAAGGATGAATCAATCACTAATCAGTATGCTAAGAGCGATTCCTGCACCGAAGCGTCAAGATGGCCGACATTATTACCGGAATTGACCTTTTTATATAATAATACAGAACATAGCTCCACGGGGTATACTCCGTTTTATTTACTATTCGGAAGAGAGGGTAAATTACCTGCAGATGTGAGATTAGATGTGCCTCAAGAGATTGCACAGGAGATAATTCCCCGTACTGATTGGGTGCAAGAACATCAGCGGCGTTTGAAAATTGCACAAACTATCGTCAATCAACGGATGGACAAAGTGTGGAAGCAACAGGCTGAACGTTATAATGAGAATGCTTTGGCTGACTCTTTGAACATAGATGATTGGGTTTTAAAGAAAAACAATCATCGGCATAGTAAATTGGATAGCTTTTGGGAAGCGATACCTTACCAAATCATAGAGATCCCACGACCTGAGATAGCCGTCTATCGGATAACTAAAGACGGTGGACGTTGTTCCTTAGTAGTACATCGCAATCAATTAAAAAAATATAACACTCCCACCGTTCAAAATCAAGATGCTGGAAGCACGGAAACAGAGAGGATGAGCCCGTATACTGAATCCGGGACCAATGATTCTTTGAAGAATATGATGGGACTGTTCTGGCCAGTACTAGTCCCTTCCCAACCAGGATCGGTATTGACAACTAGGGAAAATTTATCTTGTGATATCGAAAAGGGAGATTATCAAGTATCCTATCCTGGGCTAGTATTGCCTCATGTAATTGAATGTAGCGAATTAGATGCAAATAGTACAGAAGTCACTCCTTTGCTGAGAAGGTCCGAGAGAAGTACACAAGGAATCCTGCCTTCTCGGTACAGGTGCTAAAAGTTCATAGATATTCTTGTATGGCATGTTCATGTAGTGATGTTATAAAAAAATAATAATAAATAAATATATATATAGTAGTTTGAAGTATGCGTGGGGACACGCATAGTTAAAGCCGGGATGTATGTAATACCCTGCATCAGTATAGTAATATCCTATGTGGTAAAACATATATATGTATATTTATCAAATAGGTATGGTGGCGATGGTGCAAAGTTTGTGGGGATTAACTCATTAAAATTGTCACTTAGTGTTAAATATGGTTAAAAGAATTTTTATTACAGATAACTCTTCATAATGCCCTCATAGAGGGCAAAGGTTTATAAAAATGTATATCGCCCTCACGGAGGGCAAATGGTTTGAGCTGAATAAGTTAATAGCCCAGTAACCTTATGGGCTCGTGGCTCCGGACTTGTGGACTGGCCGGATGACGGGGGTGCTCGGAGCACCACTGTAAAGGATAGGGGCCAGCGCGTGGAGAGTGTGTTTGGCGGGACTGATCCGGGTAACTGGAGAGAGGATTGAAAAGGAGGTGGCGGGTGGACGGTTGGCAGTCTCTGAGGGGAGTTAAGTGGACGCAGGACTGCGCTGCCGGAGTATTGAGAGCCGCCGGGGAAACTGATAGCGGCAGCGGGCGGAAGAGATCCAGAGAACACGGCAATACTTACCCTGATGCCTGATCCGATGTCTCCCTGCAGCGGGTGAGAAGAGTAGAAGGTCCGGTGTTTTGCCGTGCAGTGCGGTTGTGAAGTACATCCGGAGGAGGTGACAGCCGAGACGGAGAAGTGAGGCGGAGATTCTCTTGATCGTGCCCTGCGGGAGGTTACTAAATCTCATTAACCAATCCAGACTTAAGTGGTGCAGTAACCGTGAGTGATACAACAGTGGGAAGTGTCATATACCCCATATATGGTCAGGGGTGGGCCCGTAATAGACAGCAGCAAAGGGCCTCTAATAGAAGGGAAAGTACTACGGCATACACTGAAGGCTGTACAGATAGAAAGAAACCCTGAGGGAAGCTAACGGACTATAGTCCTGCAGAATATTATTAACCCTCAGCATAAGAGGTCAATTAAGAAATATTCTCATTCAAGTAGTTATCAGATTTGACCAGATTACACTGCATTGAAACCTATAAGATTATTCAGTGGAATACAGTTACCCAGTTCTGCACAGGGACATACTTACCTCAGTCACAGTGCAGGTACAGAGAGCGATGAACAGGGACATCATTCCTCCTGTCAGAGTGTCAGCTGAAGTTAGCATCAGAAAGCTTCTCCCCCAGTAAACAGCTAAAGTAAACAAGAATACTCATTTCAATTTATTTTATTTGACGCAAATAAATAAATGATTACTACAGTACCAGCTGGTGGATCACACTATAGCTGATTCAATCCGCTACAGGAGTATAAATTTTCAGTTACATGACAGCTCTCAACAGCGTACAACGGTATCTTGAGTGACAGCCAGATTTCCTTAGTTTAAGAGAATACAAGACTTAACTACACTATACCTGCCTAGGATTACAAGTAAATATTGATCTAACTGTCAGCCTTGCAAGATATACTTATACTCTTTTCATCCATCTCACTTGAAGGATATTGTTTTCTCAGAGACTTCATGTGCACCAACTCCATGGCCATAGTCCACTGCGCAGTGTAGGGGTTATAAGTGAAAAATCAGTATTTAAGATAGTAGTGATTCAGAAATTGGGTTAAGCATAATAGTTTTATTTAAATATTGAATTGGAAGTTAATATTGGTAATATTGTAGTATATACCTTAACCTCTCTTATCCCTGAAGGAAGAAGAATCTGCTGAGAGTATCGATTGCAGTATAATAAAATATTGTATGGTTTTGTCTAACTGTATTGGTGACTATTGTTCAGATAAAACGTGAGTTACATTGTTAGTAATTGTGACATTCCTGTTAGTAGCTATTTATTTATGAACTTAAATACTACATTTTTTTTAATAAATAAGTTTAAACTTATAACAAACCGATACAGTGCATATTTGGATTTCATCTCTTGATAAAAATAACACTATTTTAGAGTACTGGGGTGTTGACAATATAAACAAGAAATTGAGGTGTACAAGTGGATTGGGGGAACCAAGGGTATGTAAGGACAACTGCCGCGACCGTTACTTAGCTCTCTGAGGGGACGGTGAAGCGCGGTGGAGCTGCGTTGCTGGTGAGACACAGTCCGGCGATTATAGCCCTCAACAGCCCCTAAAATAAAGCAAAATAAACTACCGGATCCTTTATAAGCCCTCTGGTGACATATTGCTGGCTGAGCGGTGTGGATCTGGTGACGCTGAATTCCATTTGTTGCTCTGGGGAAGGAGGCGGCCTCAGAAGTGATGACGTAGATGGGGCGGACACCTCTCCATTGACAGACCCTGTGACTCCCTGCTGTAGATGTACCTGGGAAGCGGCTGGAAGCTGAGTGACAAGAGTGGGCGGAGTCATCATAGCAACCCGTCATAGTGAGTGATTGAGAGGGGAGGGCCATAAGACAGATCTGGGTGATCCACATAAGGTAGCAGGCGGACTTATCATCTAGCTACAGGAGAGGTATCTCATTTCACTGCAGCATCACACTGCCTATGGGCAGTACAGATGGTGTAATGTTTAGCATTACTGCCTCACAGCAATGAGGTCATGGGTTCGATTACCACCATGGCCCTAACTGTGTGGAGTTTGTATATTCTCCCCGTACTTGTGTGGGTTTCTCCGGGTACTCCGGTTTCCTCCCACAATCCAAAAATATACTGGTAGGTTAATTGGCTCCTAAGAAAATTAACCCTTGTGCGAATGTGTGTGTGTACATGTGGAAGGGAATATAGAGTGTAAGCTCCACTGGGGCAGGGACTGTTGTGAATGGCCGAATATTCTCTGTAAGGCGCTGTGGAATATGTGTGCGCTATATAAATAACTGGTGGTAATAATAATAATAATGGTAACCCAGCGATATACAGTAGCAGCGCCTAGGGACAGAGTTTGGCTTATAGAGCACTGCTAATAGTAAAACCTGAAGCCAGCATACTTGATCTGAAGGTGCATACACACGGTACGATGTAACCTTACATTTTGAGTAGTCAAAATCGTAAGGAAAGTTAGTGCAAATCGCACCGTGGGGGTCATTCCGAGTTGATCGCTAGCTGCTTTCGTTCGCTGCGCAGTGATCAGGCAAAAAACTGCACTTCTGCGCATGCGTATGCGGCGCAATGTGTGCGCGCGGTGTACTATTACAACGAACTATGTAGTTTCACACAAGGTCTAGCGAAGCTTTTCAGTCACACTGCTGGCCGCAGAGTGATTGACAGGAAGAGGGCAATTCTGGGTATCAACTGACCTATTTCAGGGAGTGTTCGGAAAAACGCAGGCTTGCCAGGAAAAACGCAGGCGTGGCTGGTCGAACGCAGGGCGTGTTCGTGGCATCAAAACAGGAACTGAATAGTCTGAAGTGATCGCAAGCGCTGAGTAGGTATGAAGCTACTCTGAAACTGCACAAAATTATTTTGTAGCCGCTCTGCGATCCTTTCGTTCGCACTTCTGCTAAGCTAAAATACACTCCCAGTGGGAGGCGGCATAGCATTTGCACGGCTGCTAAAAACTGCTGGCGAGCAAACAACTCGGAATGACCACCTGTGTGTACACAGCTTGCGATACCGATGCGCGCTCCCGTGGGGTCGGAATCGCAAGAAAAGATAGCCTGTGCAGGCAAGTCAATATTGACTATATTGTGCACAATCCAGTACATAGTATAGTCAAAACTGGCACTTAGTCAAAATCTCATATAGTCAAAATCTCAAGTAAAGCGTTCAGGGGAAATCGCAAAGCAAAAATCGGAGATAGTCAATATCTCACAGTGTGTATGCACCTTGAGAACTGAATTAATATAAAAAATATTGTAGAAGGATTTTACTGCCCAAAAGCAAGCAGGCAATTCATTACCAGCAGAAAGACAAACTCTAAAGTAAATATTCCTGTCAAGTAACCGCGGGATCGGTATGTGATCCCGCCGCACAGGTGGCCGAATGTCAGTATACCGACATTGGCATTCCGGGCATTAGAATGCCGGCAGGGGGGCGTGAGCAACGAAGTCCCTTGCTGGCTCGGTGGTGAGCTTAGCTCACCACAGGTTCTATTTCTCTTACGTCCTAGAGGATGCTGGGGTCCATATTAGTACCATGGGGTATAGACAGGTCCACCAGGAGCCATTGGCACTTTAAGAGTTTGAGAGTGTGGGCTGGCTCCTCCCTCTATGCCCCTCCTACCAGATTCAGTTTAGAAAATCCTTGATATCGGATTTATCCTTGATAGTCGTGGATACCCATAGAGGGGGAATTACCTACCTCGCCGATATTCTGGCGGCAGTATAGTACCCCCGTAGGGATTCCGGAGTCGGTATTGAGACAGCTGGGGTCCGACGGGCGGTATGTTACATGCATACCGTAACCGCAACCTATGCTTCTTGATACTTACTAATTCTCAAAAAGCAGCATTCATGAGAAGTTAGGACATAAGAAGTTAAGAAAGAGTCTAACATTGTCTTCATTCAGAGGCTGCCTTCATTTATCCTCAGCTTTATTAACCTGCTAATAAATTCCATAGACTGTTGTTTGACTTTTATAGAAGCGTACAAGGCGTATCCAAAATCACCTATACTAGGGAACACACTATCTTCTACATTTATTTATTTAACAGTTTCTTATATAGCGCAGCAAATTCCGTTGCGCCTTACAATTGGAAATCATAATGTTATAACAAAACTGGGTAATAACAAACAGTCATAGAGGTAGGAAAGCCCTGCTCGCAAGCTTACAATCTGTAGGGAAATAGGCATGGATACAGAAGGATAGGTGCTATCTATTGCATAGTTGTCCACCAGATTGCAAAGGTTCTTGGTGGGCTGTATGATATGGTCACACAGCAATGATGAACCGGGGTTGAGAGGGAGGGAAAGTGAAGAATGAGAAGACATGTGAGGATATGTGTGGACTGTGCGGAGTGGATGCAATTTGATAGGAAGGTTTATGAAATTTATGTGGGTGGTTATGGAATTTGATACGCTGGCCTGAAGAGGTGAGTTTTCAGGGAATGCTTGAAGGTTTGGAGACTAGAGAAGAGTCCTATTGTGCGTGGTAGGGCATTCCACAGAGTGGGTGCAGCCCGATGAAAGTGCTGCAATCATGGGTGGGAGTGAGTAATGAGTGTGGATGAGAGACGCAGATCTTGTGAAGAGCGAAAAGGTCGGGTTGGGAGATATTTTGAGATAAGCGAAGTGATGTACTTTGGTGTAGTTTGGATAATGGCCTTGTGTGTAAGTAAAAGTATTTTATATTGAATATGGTAGAATACAGGTAACCAATGGAGGGACTGGCAGAGTGGATCTACATTCAGAATGGATTGTAGTGGTGAGAGTCTCGTTTTGGGAAGACCAGTTAGGAGGCTATTGCAATAATCAATGCAGGAGATAATGAGAGCATTGATTAGAGTTTTAGCAGTGTCTTGTGTAAGGTATGGTCGTATTTTGGATATGTTTTTTAGATGCATGTAACATGATTTTGAGACAGATTGAATGTGGGGAACAAAGGACAGATCAGAGTCATGGATGACACCTAGGCAATGAGCTTGTGGGGTAGGGTAGATTGTCGAGTTTTCAACAGTGCTAGAGATATCAGGTTGGTACCTACTATTGGCCGGTGGAAATATAATTAACTCTGTTTTTGAAATATTAAGTTTGAGGTGGTGGGATGTCATTCAAGATGAAATGGCAGAAAGGCATTCAGTGAGACGACCCAGTACAGATAGGGACAAATCATGGGAGGATAGGTAGATTTGAGTATCATCTGCATACAGATGATACTGAAATCCAAAAGAGCTGATTAGTTTACCAAGAGATGAGGTATAGATAGAGAAAAGCAGAGGACCCAAGACTGAGCCTTACGGTACTCCAACTGAAAGAGGTAGCGAAGAGGAGGTAGATTCAGAGAAGCGAACACTGAAGGAGTGATTAGATAAGTTAGATAGGAACCAAGACAGGGCTGTGTCTTTAAGACCTAGGGATTGTAGAGTTTGTATGAAAAGAGAGTGGTCAACAGTGTCAAAGGCAGCAGATAAATCTAGAAGAATAAGTAGTGAGTAATGGCCTTTAGACTTTGTAGTGACCAAATCATTAACTACTTTAGTCAGTGCTGTCTCTGTGGAGTGTTGGGAATGGAAGCCTGACTGAAGTGGGTCCAATAAATTGTGTGAGTTAAGAAAGTGTGTGAGTCGAGTGTAGGCAAGTCTCTCAAGTAGCTTAGAGAGACAAGAGAGTTGAGAGATAGGGCGGTAGTTTGAGAGAGAGTTAGGGTCAGAATTTAGTTTTTTTTTAAATGGGAGTAATCACTGCATGCTTGAAGAGTGAAGGAAATATACCAATAGAGAGAGAGAGAGAGATTACAGATGTTAGTTAAGGTAGGGATGAGCACCGGAGACAGAGCTTTACTTATTTGTGAGGGTAAAGGATCAAGAGGAGAGGTAGTAGAGAAGTAGAATGAGAAGAGTGATGATACTTCATCTTCATTTGTGGGATCAAATTAAGAGAGAGTGCTAGAGGGTTCAGGTAAAGAACTGAGCAGGTCACTGGCTGCCGAAGAGCATACCATTTAATCTCCGATTTTATCAATGAGCATACCATTTCATCTCGGATCTTATCAATCTTCTCCTTGAAGTAGGAAGCAAGATCTTGTGCCTTGATACTGGCTGGTGGGGTAGGTGAGGGAGTATTCAGAAGTGATTTAAATGTATTAAAGAGTTGTTTGGGGTTAGAGGCTTGAGCAGAGATAAGAGTTTGGAAATATGTTTGTTTGGCAGTGTCCAGGGCATTTATATAAGAGTGGTAGACAGTCTTTTATGTGAGGAAGTCACTTGAAATACGAGATTTACGCTACTGACGTTCAAGTTTATGTGTGAGTTTTTGTAGTTGTCTTGTTAATTTAGAGTGCCATGGTTGACATCTAGGCCTACGTGTGTGATGGGTAGCTGGAGCCACTTCATCAAGGGGTAGTTTTAGAGTCTCGTTCAGGTGTGATACAGCCATCTCAGGAGAGGTGATTGCAGAAATAGGTGAAAGCAGTTGTTGGAGTGAGGTGGAAAGTTCTTGAAGATTAATTGTGTTAATATTTCTGCGGGTTTGAGGAGGATTGGAGGACTTCAGCAACACAGAGTTTGAATTAACAGAGGAGAACATGCAGGTGATAAGGTTGTGATCTGAGAGCGGGAAAGGAATGTTAGTGAGTTCATAAACAGATCATGACCTGGTGAACACTAGATCAAGGTAATGGCCGTCCTGATGAGTAGAGGAGTCAGACCATTGGGAGAGACTGAGAGAGGAGGTTAGAGACAGTAGTTTGGAGGTAAGAGCAGCAAATTTTGGACAATCAATAGCAATATTGAAATTACCCATGATGATGGTGGAGATGTCAGAGGACAGAATGTGAGGGAGCCAGGCAGAAAAATCTTCCAGAAATTGTTTGGGATGCCCAGGTGGGCGATAGATAGCTGCAACATGCAGAGAGAAAGGAGAGTAAACCCTGATGGAATGTACTTCAAATGATGTAAATGTGAGTGATGGAACCTGTGGTAGAAGAGTGTATGCGAAAGATTTGGAAAGTAATAGTCCAACTCCTCCTCCTTTATGGTTATTAGACCTGGATGTGTGTGTAAAGTGGAGATCACCATGTGCCAGTGCTGCAGGGGAGGCTGTGTCTGATTGTGTGAGCCAGGTTTCTGTTATAGCCAGCAGATTGAATTTGTTAGATATGAAGGGGTCATGGATGGGTGTTAATTTGTTACAAACAGAGTGTGCATTCCATAAGGCACATTTTAGTTATCTGGAGGATGATGGAAGACATATGATGTTTATGAGGTTAGCTGGATTTCTATGTTGCTGTGAATCAGGTGAATGTGAGTGATGCAAGTGGTTGGGTCATGGATTTGGTGAAATGTCACCAGCTATCAGAAGCAGAAGAGAGAGAGAGAGAAATGTGGGTGTCAGAGGTTTATGCAAGTTTTTTTATGGTGAGAGGTTGTAGATGTTATTGTCAATGAGTATAGGGAAGTAAAAAGCGCATGAGTGTTAATAAGAGGGGAGTGAATAATTGAGGGGGCAAACATGTACAGAGGGGTGAGTTGCTGGGAGACTGAATGATGTAATGGCCTTTATGAATACTCCATGAAGAGCAATGCAGAAAATCAATTTGTGGTACATAGTTCATTTGAGATTAAACCAGAGTTATCTAGGCTGAGAGTGTAAGGTTTCACTTGTTAGAGTTTAAAGTTCAGGTGCCTATTTACTGGTGTTGTTCCGCTGTATGTTAACTGAGCATGACAGAGCAAAATGACAAACAGGTATGTACAGTCACATGCAAATCACAATGTAACTGGTTTTATACAAAGTTGGTTGCATTCTGTTCTTAGAGGTCATGAGGATTATAGTTGGAAAGATATATACATACGCTTAAATGCACAGATGATTTTGATTGAGGGTGAAAGGAAAGGTGGTTGTTTTGTTGCAACGTTGATTGGATGTGTCCGCCTGTTTTAGTCCTGGGTAAGTCTATATTGTAATATTTTCTTAACCCTTTTAAAACAACCCTTCTAAGACAACCCTGTTCAGCCTAGCATCTTTCCTTATGAATGGTAAGTATCCATGTGTGTCTGATAATTGCAATCAAGTCCTAACGCCCCACCCCCAGTTACAGAGTATGCCATTAAACTCAACTAAAACAAACACTGAGATAGGAGTTTACCAACTATTTCAAAGTTGAAATAAAGTATTATCCTAGAATACAATATAGCTTATGTTATAAAAATTGACAGTGTAGATTACCTAATATAATAAAAATATCACTGCAGCATGTATATTCTAAGCAGACCCAAACTCCAAATGATGAGTGTAGATTACCTAATATAATAAAAATATCAATGCAGCATGTATATTCTAAGCAGACCCAAACTCCAAATGATGAGTGTAGATTACCTAATATAATAAAAATATCAATGCAGCATGTATATTCTAAGCAGACCCAAACTCCAAATGATGAGTGTAGATTACCTAATATAATAAAAATATCAATGCAGCATGTATATTCTAAGCAGACCCAAAATCCAAATGATGAGTGTAGATTACCTTATATAATAAAAATATCACTGCAACATGTATATTCTAAGCAGACCCAAACTTCAAATGATGAGTGTAGATTACCTAATATAATAAAAATATCACTGCAGCATGTATATTCTAAGCAGACCAAAACTTCAAATGATGAGTGTAGATTACCTGCAGAGAAAGGTGAGCAATCGTCACATTGGTCCTCACAGCCCTTCAATATATGGCAAAGATACAGCAACTATGTAAGTCCTGGGTAAGTCTATATTGTAATATTTTCTTAACCCTTTTAAAACATCCCTTCTAAGACAACCCTATTCAGCCTAGCATCTTTCCTTATGATTGGTAAGTATAACGCCCTTACAGGGAGTCTAGCCAGAAGGAAAGCAAGTAACAGGGAGTTAAAATATTCTGTAGAAAATATCCCATCTTGCTTAAAAAAGGAATAAAGTGTAACTGTACCAATGTCAGAGTACTCCAACGAGCTAAGCAAGGGAAACCAATTAGGGAAACCCCATTGTAGGATATAAACAACTGAGAAATCCTTTTTGACTGTATACTATTGATAGAGAGGATTGGTTTTAACTATAGTGTTATTAATTGTTACATTGTGTGAATTTAATATACTTATTGCATAGCACATGTAAGTGTGCAACCTTTTGTGAAAGTAACCATTGGAATCCCCTTACAGTGACCGTTATTTTCTTTGAATAAACAGTCATTGTCCACAAGTGTAGTGACTGGTATCGTTGAGTGGTTTTTCGGGGTCCTCATTCCTCTGCTTAGCTTCAAGAAGACTGACATCTGGAGCCAATAAACAGGTACAACTCGCATATCATTCACCGATACTCTACTAATCTTCGATTGCTACATATGCAAAGGACACTCTAAAAATGACATCAGATCAAAATCAGCTTTATTGGCCAGGTATACTCGCGTATAATAGGAATTGTTTGCGGTTACAATGCATCACCAAATAACAACATGAAGGGGAGATACAAACGTGATACATAACATACATGTATACATACATACATAACATGCTTTACTATGGGAATACTGTGTAAAATTGCATCTCGGTACATAGCACCAGACATTTTAGACAATGTTTAGTAGATGAACAGCTAGTGGGAAGAAGCTTTTAGTGGTTCTGGTCGTCCTGGTGGGAATGGACCTGTAACGCCTGCCTGATGGGAGCATTTCAAACAGGTCATGGCCAGGGTGTTGCTTGTCTGCCACGATTTTCCCTGCACGCTTTTTGACTCTGGACAGATATAGGTCTTGAACAGTGGGGAGATCGGTCTCGACAATCTTTTCAGCTTTCCTTACCACCCTCTGTAGCCTTCGTCTTTCACACTCTCTGGCAGCTCCATACCAGACTGTGATCGATGAGCATAGGACAGACTCTACGATCGCTGTGTAGAAGATATGCAGCAGATTCTGCGGGATATTGAATTTCTTGAGTTGCCTTAGGAAGAACATTCGCTGTTGCGCCTTCCTGGTGATGGCGCTTGTGTTTGGTCCCCATTTAAGGTCATTGGATATTTTTGACTCTAGGAATTTAAAGGAATCGAACCACGACACCACGCTGTCGGCAATCATGAGTGGGGGGCAAGGCAGCAGGTTTCCTTCTGAAGTCCACTACCATCTCTACCGTTTTGAGGGGGTTTGGGTCCAGGTTATTCCTGCCGCCCCACTGTGTTAGCCGGTCAACCTTGCGTCTGTATGTAGACTCATATGGTCCTCGATTAGACCAATGATGGTGGTGTTGTCAGCTAATTTTATGATTTTTACCGATTGCTCGGCTGAGGTACAGTCATTGGTGTATAGAGGGAAGAGCAGGGGGGAGAGGACACATCCTTGGGGGGCCCCTGTGCTTATCAAGCGCACGTCAGACGAGAGCTTCCCTGCTTTCACCACCTGTCTCCTTGCTGTCAGGAAATCTACGATCCAGGAGCATGTTGGTGCAGGAACACCTAAGGAGAGAAGTTTCGGCTGCAGGATACATGGGGCGATTTTGTTGAATGCTGAGCTGAAGTCCACGAATAGGAACTTTGCGTAGGTGCCTGGGCAGTCCAGGTGCTGTAGGATGTAGTGCAGCCCCAAGTTGACTGCATCCTCAATGCTCCTGTTAGCATGGTAGGTGAACTGCAGGGGGTCCATTTGAGAGTTAGTCGCTTCTCTCAGGTGGTTCAGCACCAGCCGCTTGAACGCTTTCATGACCACAGATGTAAGTGCAACTGGCCTGTAGTCATTCAGATCTTTTACGGTTGAGTTCTTGGGAACCGGGATAATTGTTGAGCGTTTAAAGCAGGAGGGAACCTTACATGTCTTCAGCGAGGTGTTGAAGATCCTGGTAAAGATGGGGGCAAGCTGGACAGCGCAGGTCTTCAGGGCAGATGGCAACATGCTGTCTGGGCCTGTGGCTTTCCTGGGTTTGTTTTTTAATATTACTTCTACGTCTCCTGTGTCTACCTGGAGAGCCTTGCAAGTTGAGAGGTTGTTTGTCAGCTTATTGGAGAACTGCCTTTTTGCCTACCTAATTTCACGTGACAGGAAGTTTCTGGTCAGTTTGTACTGATCCCTGTCTCCGCTCCTGTAGGCCTCCTCCTTCGCCCGGCGGAGTTTCCTGAGCTGGGCGCTAATCCATGGCTTGTTGTTGTTAAAGGTGCGAGATGTTTTGGTTGTCACACACATGTCCTCGCAAAAGCTGATGTTGATGTCACTACGTCAGCCAGTTTGTCTAGGTCAGTAGTAGAAGCTTCAAAGACCCTCCAATCTGTGCAGTCAAGACAGGCCTGGAGCTCTAGCTTTGCTTCGCTTGTCCAGCTTTTTACGGACCTGACCACAGGCTTTGCCTGCCTCAGCTTCTGGGTGTAGATTGGGAGGGAGTGAACTAGGCAGTGGTCGGAATGGCCCAGGGCTGCACGGGGGATAGAACAGTAGGCAGCCTTGAGGGTGGTGTAACAGTGGTCCAGGGTGCGCCCTACCCTGGTGGGGCATTTGACTTGTTGCTTAAACTTTGGTAGCTCCTGGTTTGTGTTGTTGAACTCACCCAGCACTATGAGCGGTGAGTCCGGATATTTGAGTTCCGCGTCCGTTATCCTTACGGCCAGCTGGTGTAGGGCTTCATCTGCTCTTGCTTGGGGGGGGGGAATATACACTCCTACCAAGACTATTGAGGCAAATTCCCGGGGCAAGTAGAACGGCTTACAGTTGATGATAAGCGTCTCCAGTTGTGGGTTGCATGATTTGCATAGGGTAGTGACGTTGGTGCACCACCCTTCATTTATGTAGAAGCAGATACCACCACCTTTGGATTTACCTTGTCACGATCGGCCCTGAGTAGGCTAAAGCCCGGCAGGGACACTGGGGAGTCAGCAATTTGGTCATCCAGCCACGTTTCAGTGAAGCAGAGGATAGACGACCCAGCGATGTCCGATCTAGCGTCGCTCATGAGCAAGGACAGCTCATCCATCTTGTTCACAATGGATCGTGCGTTAGAGAGTAGGATTGCTGGGCGTGCTGACCGGTGGCCTCTGTGTCTCCACTTTACTAGGGCACCAGCATGGCAGCCCCTCCTGCGCCTCTGGAAGGCTCCCCGCCACCTTTCTGATTGGTTGGGGGCTGACCCTGGCTCCTAGGCAGTTGTATCGTCTGCAGCATCGGGGGCAGCATAAAATGCACGGCTGTGGTGCACTTGCAGGTCATAACCCCATTCGCTGTTGGCTGTGGCTGGGCCGGAATTAAGTTTGTCACGCTGGGGAGCAGGTTTTCCACCGCTGCTACTTCTATGGGGGGAGACAACATCTCCCCCTCCGGATGCCACAGTTGCGCCGCAGCCGGGCCGTGGGGACCTCATCTCTGCTCTGAAGGGGGTTCCCTGCACTGTCATCACTGGGGTCTGCATCTGCGCCACTGGTATACTGGGGTCCCCTGTTCGTGTAGTGGGGGGCAGGCTTCTTACTGCCGCATCTTGGGGCCCCTAGTGCACTGTGACAGGGAGAGTTACAGCTATGGGTGGGCCAGCGTGGCCATGGGCAGTGCAGGGAGCAGTACATGACATTTGTACATAAACAAAACTTGCTGAGCTTTCACATTTTTCTAGTTCTTAAAGGCCCTCCTCAGACTCTGCATAATTTTGTGCCACCCTAAAACATAGATACAATGCCTCAGAGATAGTCTCAAAGCTTTTGCAATCTTCAAACAGAATTCTCGTACTAACCCAATCATTATACAAGCTGATGGTGTTGTTATGAGTGTGATGTCATTACAGCAAAATTGTTTTTGTGCCTGATGTTATTAGACTCAGCATGACGTTATATGATAAAATGGTGTGTCACTCTGCAATTTAACATCTCAGACCTAAGTAAAGTGCTGGAGTAGGACTGTATAACTTGTTCAAAAGTACCGGGAAACAGGTGTACAAGGTGACATACTTTATTAATATTTTCTATTTAAAAAAAAAAAAAGACAAGGGATTGTGGCAATGCTGAATTCGGATGTAGTTTTGCGAATCCCAAACGCCGGTCACCCAAACCCAACCCCTGAATTCTATATCCAACACATGGCTGTCGGCTATTGGTACATCCAGTCAGTGACTGAACTATTCTTATGACATATCATTTATAGAACTGGCTTCTAATTGAACACCAATGGAATGACCTTGTGAACTTTAACACATAAAAGCACTACTCTACCAGAGAACTGGAAGACACTGAAAGTTGTGGTGGCTAGGTGAGTTCTCTACTAGCACATTACTGGCCAAATTACTACTCCTGGGATACTATTGGTCAAACAACACTGGAAGTTGTGGTGGCTAGGTAAGTGTTCTACTAGCACATTGCTGCCCATATTACTACTCCTGGGATACTATTGGTCAGACACAACTGGAAGTTGTGGTGGCTAGGTGAGTGCTCTACTAGCATATTGCTGGCCATATTACTACTCCTGTTATACTGTTGGTCAGATATCATCTGGGCATATTACTGGGATAAATAGTGGTAATATTACTATTCAAAATGCTGTGGATTTTAGACAAATGTCTGACTATATAACTCAGCATGGGCAGGCCATATTGCTAGCAATTTGCAGTTACTTCATTATTCTTATTAAGAAATGCTCTTACCCCATCATAGTCTTCCTATCAGCTGGTGCGCACCACCATCATACACTTTGGTGGAACTTTAGGAGCAGATGCTTAAATTTAGGCACAGAGAGATGAGCAAACTGTGGTGAAATCTCAGGAAAATTTTGTTGGGAAATAAAAGTGTTTTTGCTTCCCTCTATTTCATGTCTGGCCATCCCGTGGCTCTCCAGTTGTTGTGAAACTACACATCCTGTTGGAGAAAGAGTGCTATATAAATACTTTTATTATTACTATTATTATTATTGTTGTTACTATTATCCCAGAATGCCCTGCCACAGGTTTATTTATTCCCTAATAGCAACACTGTGACAGGGCATGCTGGGACTTGTAGTGTCAGGGCATGTTGGGACTTGTAGTTTCACAACAGTTGGAGAGCCACAGGTTGGCCAGGGCTGCTCTATGTAATGGCAGTTTGTACTTTATGGGGGGAATTCAACTGGGCGCAAGATTTAACGAGGAAAAAAAAGCCTTGCGTACCTCACAGCCAAGTTTGGATTACCGCGGGTATGCATGCTCCCGATACCCATGGTATTCAATTTTAAAAAAATGGTCTCAGAGCTGAAAACCCCATGGCACAAGTTAAAATAACAAAGATACTCACCTGACCAGTGGTCTCTGGTGGTCTCCCAGGTTCTTGGTGGTCTTCCCTCAGGGGCGGATTGGCCATAGAGCTTATCAGGAAGATTCTTGGTAGGCCGACGTATCTGTGGGACCTGTTCTGTGTATTGTCAAGTGGTCCCACCCCCACATGACAGGCAGCCCACCACACTCAGTACACTACATTGTCTCCATTCATTCTGTTATTCCATCTCTGCACTACAGCAACTCTGTCCATCCCCTTTTCAGACTGAACCCCAATTAGGGCTGCTTCCATAAATTTCCCAGGCTATTTTTCCATCCCAATCCGCTCCTGTCTCCGTTGCATCTTTACACTGGGGAGGTGGCTGCTAGGAGGCATGGAGGCTGCTGGGAGGTTTGAAGGCAGCTGGGATGCTCAAGGGGTGCTGGGAGATGTAGTTCATTGCATATAATTTTCAGTCCTGTAATTCAATAGCAAAACCCCGTGGCTGTTGGGGGAAAACCACACGCCACAAGGTTTTTCATTTGAATCTGCCCCTCAGATTTTGTGTTCTAAGTCTTGTGAAATTTACTAACAATAGAGTTGAGATGACAACAATGACAATCTATTTTATTCTGTTTTTGTTATGCTATACCTAAATGAATTTAGAGTCACTCTAGTGAGGTCTTCAAGCCACTAACAGTAACCTGCTGTTTCCATAAAGCAAGTACGCTTACCGGTAGTTAGGTGATCACCTGGTCTTATGCTTGGAACAGTAAGGGCTTATGTATTTCGTCAGGTAATCACAAGGTGCAGGATACAAATTGTAGATGTACGGGAAATGCAGGAAACGGACTCGAGTTAGGGCTGTGCTGGATACATAGGATATTTGCAGGAACAGAGGTTGAGTCAGCAACCCAGGGTTATGCTGGAGTTGGTGTGGAACCAGCTTGCAGGATTTTGCTGGAATTGGATCAGAACCAGCTTGCAGGAAATTACAGGAACCAACAGGACCACTGCCTAGCAAGGGAACACAGGCGCCAGGAGTACTGCAGGCATAAGTTATAAGCAGTAGGTCCTGGCAGGGCTGACTGCAAGATAAAGGGCAGAGGAGCCAATCTGGAGGTCAGCTCAGCCAAGCCCCCTTTAATGACACTTCTGTGCACTTGAAGCACTGCACGTTCAGCAAGGCAGCCCCGTAACCCCCCACTGCCGCCAGGCGTCTCCATTGCCTAGCGACGCACAGGAAGCTGCTGGCCAGAAGTAACATGACATTCCGATCCACTAGCAATGACCGGGACTTGCAGGAAGGACAAGCTGCGACGGCTCGTAACAGTTGTGAGGGAAAATTTTCTTTTACTAAACAATTCCATGTCCACATGGCAAATGAGGTAAATATTTTATGCAACAACTCTGAAAAACTCCTCTCCATCCACAGCCATAGGCGTGCGCAGCACATTTTATTAGGGGGTGCACCATCGGAGGGGTGTGTCTACCACCGCCTTTTGGGCGTGTCTAGCACCATCTATTGACGGTCAACGCAATATAAAATATCCACCCTTGTACCAATCCTAATAAAACAGATACATTGTCAGATGTTATGGGGTGCACCAAACAAACACCCCTGATGGCACTCACTGCAATTACACTGCTCCTCCACAGCCTGGTCTGGCTCCCCCTCTCTTTCCCCTGCAAGCTGCAGCAGCTTACTTACAAGTCAGTCACCCACTGACACTGACAGTCGCAGACTAGTACTGCTGCTGCTGGAAAAACGAGTGATGTGTCAATGCTGCTGCCAGCCGCCTGCCAGTATTGAATTTGTCTTCCTAAGAGGAACGCTGGCTGCATGCTGATCCTCATCAATGGCTGGCGTTGGCATAGCATAGAAGAAGAGAGGTGGGCATGTGGCGGGTGGGCATGTGAGCAGCATGACATAATCACATTACGCTGTTTTTGTACATGGAGATGGAGCTGGGAATTTGAAAGCCGGTGTCAATGGCACCCTTGATTAACCCAGGCGTCCGGTCAGTAATGCAGTCCTGACAGGGTGCAGCGCAGAGGGGCCAGTAATCAGCCTGCTCAGTTATCGCTGCATCAGGCATGTGAGCTCGGGGTGCCAGACATTAGGAGGTGCCTGTGCGCACCAGGCACCCCCCCTGCGCACACCTATGTCCACAGCATTATGAAGGAGGGCTTTCCGCTCTCTGTGTTTACTACACTACATAAATAAGTAATTAATAATCTGCAGTAAGTGACAAGGTAGATATCACAGTAAGTTTTTGTGTGAGGCAGAAAAATGGTAGCATGGAGATTTAGCTACTGCATTAAAATGTATTTATATATCGTCAGCATACTCTGCAGTGCTTTACAGTTAGAAAAAAACACAGTATTACAATTTGTCCTCATACATTGTGACTTCAGTCGCACCAAACAGCCAGGTCCTGCATGCCAGGTCCTGTGCGACTTTGCCTTGTCGAGCGTCTTTCCCACTCAGAATATGCATCTTATTTGCACAAATTAAACAAATATAAGCAACAAAACTACTCTGCTTAATTATACAGATCAACTTGGTGTGTGACATTTGTACACAACATTTAAAGAAAAAGATGGTAAGCTACAGCTCTCAGAGTGCATCTTGTGCCGTATGGCATATAGAAACTAGGTGTATCAGGAGACATCTGCATTCTGCTTATTAGGAGGCAGACAAAGTACTAAGCAGAGACAGCCTTAGCTATAGGCAGGCTAGACATTTGCCTAGGGCATTCAAGCATGTCTAGGGGCATCCAAGCATGTCCCTGCAGCATCTCATGCTGAGAGGGACAGTGCGCAAACTAACTGTTACTTTCCAAATGTATTCAATCAGTATTTGTATACACTGCTGTTTACATTTGTCAAAAATAATGCACACTGTGCCTTAAACTTCCTCTGACATGCTTGAATGCCCCTGACTTGTGAGACCTCAGACAGACAGCAGAAGCCCAGTAAATGCAATTCCTGGACCTGTGACATTTTTACTGACTATATAAGGTTATTACTGGATGGCTTCTTATGATAACACATGTGTATTTTGGAAGACTGCTTCACAAAAATCTGACATCACCTATACTGCTTGTGCACATGTGGGAGGGGGACCCTGCCATCCTGTGTGTGTCCCTTACCCCCGTGAAAACCCCAGGTGTCTGCAGGGACATAACATGGGCAGTGTTCTCCCAACACTTTATTTCCTAGTCAGTCCATACCGTAAAATTCCCCTGCCACCCAGCACTGTAACGTGGTCAGTAAGTTGCGTTGTGCTATTTCTATATGAAACATCAGTGCAGCGTGACTTTCGGACACATCAGACTGGAGGGCAGAGCATTTAGCTCCCACAGTATAAAGTAAAGTGCATGCAGTTAACGGGAGTAACAGACACCAGCAAACACACTGAATAGTGAAGAGAATGGACAGTTTCTACATATTTGATACTGATCTTTTTGTATAACCAGCAAGTGTGGCAGTATCTGTGGCAGTATATGTGTATTATGGGCATTACTAATGTGGGGCATATGTGTATGGTGTATTACTGTGTGGCATTATGTGTATTATGGGCATTACTAATGTGGGGCATATGTGTAGGGTGCATTACTGTGTGGCATTATGTGTATTATGGGCATTACTAATGTGGGGCATATGTGTAAGGTTCCTTTACTGTGTTGAATTATATGTATTATGGTCATTACTGTGTGGCATTGTGCAGAGTTGAACTGGCCCACAGGGTAACCCCCCGGTGGGCCCCACTACCTGAGCGTTGCAGGTACAGATGCAGAACTAGCGGCAGAGCTAGGGGGCACCAGACAAAATTTTGCCTAGGGCATCAAATTGGCTAGGGCCGGCTCTGGTACTAAGGGGTATATTTACGGGTTTTCAGAAGTGGAGATGTTGCCCATAGCAATCAAATTCTACTTATAATTTATCTAGCACCTGCTAGAAGATGACAGTTAGAAGCTCTACCTCTAAAACCCCCAACTTTAGTAAATACATCCCTCAGGGTGATAAGGAAAGTAGGAGTTTGAAACTTGAGGTTTAGTGACACTTATTGTATATTTATCTGGCCAGATAGCAAAAAGGAGAATGTGCTCTATGGGGATACGGGATCCAGACACACAGCCAGAGGCGTAGCGTGGAGCCATGACACCCAGAGCAGGCTCATGTCATCGTGCCCCCATCCCCCCCACCACCACCACTACACACACAAACACACTTGTATATAGATTCACACAAACACATACACACACAAATGCACACATAAACACACAGACATATACACACATATACACAGACATATACACACACAAACAAAAGCACACATATACACACACACACACACACACACACACACACACACACATACTGTATGCACAGATACATACACATAAACACACACATATGCACACAGTCATATACACATAAACACACATATGCACACAGACATATACACACACATATAAACACACACATTTACAAACACATATACATAAACACACACACACACATACATATACAAATACACATAAACATACACATATAAACAAATACACATAAACCCACACATAATCCCCCCCCACACACACACACTCACACACATACAGTATATACACACCAAGAAGAGGGCAGCAGCTCCTTGACAGGCTGGGCATCTGTTGGTAAGAGGAATGGACTGAGAGGAAAAGGGTGGCCACCACACTGCCTGCATGTTCCATATCACTGAATGCAGATACCTGACAGCCAGGAAGGTTCTTCTGACAGACCTCTCCTCACCCCACAACACAACACTGCACTGCAGTCAGTGACATGGAATATGCAGGCAGTGTGGTGGCACAACTTCCCTCTCTTCAAGTTCTTTCCTTCTATCCTGAGTCCCGAGTCCCAGCCTGTTGCAGAGAGCCCGCCCCTTCTGTCCCCGCCAGAAGCTGGAGCCCAATCTCCACTCACACAGCTATGTTGGTTTGTTCATTTTTTAAGTACAGATGTGTCCTACTCCTCATACACCTACCCAAAATCATCACAAGGTGCAAAACGCCCAATGCACCTGAGCTCATCTGAGAGGTGCAGTGTACCTTTTTCTTAAAAAATTGTGTCTTATTTGTCTCAAAGATGCAGTGAAACACCACCCACAGTGTACTACAGATACTGGTCTGCAACTGTAACCACACAGTTATTAGTTTTAGAACTGTACAAGGTAAATGATGACGCACAACGTAACTATCGTAAGATATAAAAAATAAAGAAGCTTAAAGAAACCAAAACTTTACATACTGTATTAATGTAATGTACCCATTAACAACTTAAGCACATAAACAATAGACATCAGATTCACATTAGATCATAGACTGTTGATTGGTAACATTAAAAACGCTTTAGGAGATAGTTTACGAGGGGGGTGGGGGCCTGAGATACAGTGTGGTGTAACGTCAAGAAGGAGCCATACGGTGTGGTGTAACGTCAACAAGGAGCAATTTGGTGTTGTGTAACGTCAACAAGGAATAATACGGTGTGGTGTAATGTCAACAAGCAGCAATACGGTGTGGTGTAATGTCAACATGGAGTGATATGGTGTGGTGTAAAATGAATAAGGGGCACTACAATGAGGCGCATCATAAATAAGGGACACTATCGTGTGATGTAATGTGTGATATGTGAATAAGGTTGCACTAGTGTGTGGCATCATTTGAACTGGGGTAATGTTGTGTGGCCACGCCCCTTCCCAGCAAGAACACTCCCCTTTTTGGCCCACACTGTCCCTATTTCTAAAATGAGGGGGTGGAAGCACCATTGCTGTTGCTGGCACAGGGTACCAAAATGAGGATTGTTACGGTGAGGGGTGATGTATATTCAACAAGTTTTAATTATAGAGGCTCTAGTGGTTACACTCAGAAGTGGAACTAGCAGCGATGCAGTCGGTGCATTGCACCAGGTCACGCTGCAATGAAGGGGTCCACAGCTGGCGGCATATAATGAGTCACATTGATCTGTCATAGCACTGCGGCCCATGTCAAAAGCAGAAGAATGCCAGAGGAGAGGAGCAGGGGAGCAGCGGAGAGGGGGAAGGTGGGGGGGGGGGGGGGGCGAGTGGAGGAGAGCTACGGCAGTGTCATTAGTTTACATGAATGATGATGAGATCAAGCCTTTCACGTGGGCGACGTTGCACTTGCAATGCATTGCAGCTGTCTATGTTCTAACTCCCTAGTAGTATCTTTGGCCGCACACTGTGTGCTGGAAGGAGGGACAGGAGCTGTTTGTGCTGCAGTGAGTGAGAAGCCTTCCCAGTTTACCACTGGAACCAGTGAGCTGCAAGACCAAGTCAGGCCGGGTACTGTACCATCGAAGTATGTTCTGAAAATAAAAAATGTAAATGTATATACGTGTGCCTTGCTATATTCTATATATATATATATATATATATATATGACAAGAATTACTCTCCCACTGCGCTATTTCAAATAAAACACTAAAATTAATTAATTATATGGCTGCCTGTATCCTCTAAGTTCCCTGTTAGGAGGAACTAAATGTGTGAAAATATGAAACGAAATAGAGGAGATGGCGCCAAGGGAGTTATAGCAACGCCCTACCTAAAAACGGACCCTTACAGTACTCTCCGGATAAATTACGTCAGATAACAAATACTAACATAAAAATTTATTAAAACAACATATAAACCCGACACAAATGTTCATAAGTATACAGAGTTGATACATTTACATTTGTCGCACAATTTGAACAATCAGTTTGTAGTGATGAGGAAAAAGTGTAGATATACAGAGACTTGGCTGTCAGCACTGCACCACTGGAGGGTCTACCACGTGTTCTAAATTGGTTAGACATTATACCCATTTGAATTGCCTTCACTCCTGAGTCTCTGAGTGTCAGGTTCAAGCTGCTGACCGACGAGGTTCCTTATGCTTGCGAACCAGTTAGATTCTATACACATATGAATCTTCCCCATATTCGAATATCTGAATGTCAGACTCAAGCTGATGATATATGAGGTATGGTCCTCGCTGTATCAATCAAGTCCCATTGAAATATTGAAACGTTGTTCATACATCTTTGAATGACCTTTTATGTGCTGACAATATGTTCTGAAATGAAGAGATTTTACCCCTGATGAAGTCTTGGAACAAGACGAAACGCGTTGGGTTATTTATCTATCTATTATCTGATGTTACCTCCGAATCTACAATAAGGAGAAGGAGGAAATCGTAGTGATATATCTACGCTTTTTCCTCATCACTACAAACTGATTGCTCAAATTGTGCGACAAATGTAAATGTATCAACTCTGTATACTTATGAACATTTGTGTCGGGTTTATATGTTGTTTTAATAAATTTTTATGTTAGTATTTGTTATCTGACGTAATTTATCCGGAGAGTACTGTAAGGGTCCGTTTTTAGGTAGGGCGTTGATATAACTCCCTTGGCGCCATCTCCTCTATTTCGTTTCATATATATATATATATATACACACACATATACAGGGTGATTCAAACATCAGTACACCCTTGTCAAAGTCACAGTACACCCTTTTGTTTCAAAAACTGTGCTGGAAATGGGAAAACTGACAGATTCAAGATGTCCGATTTCAAGATGGCGCACATGTTTGATACATACTCTAAAAGATAGCCCACCTCACCCATATCTTACTCTTCAGTTTTCCCATTTCCTGCACACTTTTTGAAACAAAAGGGTGTAGTGCGACATTTGAGTCACCCTGTATATACTTGAAACAATGAACCGGCACTCCCGCTTCAGAAAAAGCTTATACCTTGGCGTGGAGTAATACACAATTGAAGAAAGGACAGAGGCACTCCCATGGATTTTTAAAGCAGGTAAATTGTATTAGAGCATAAAGTTACAGCATGATCCCAGTCTGTGTCCACCGATGTTTCAGGGTATAGCATGCCCTTTTATCAAGGTGGCAGCTGGACAATGTGAAACACAAAATAATAAACAAAGACGAACATGAGATAGTAATGTGGATTACCTTTAAGTACCCCAGTAATCTTCCTGGCTGCAGACCGGGAGTAGGGAGGCGTGGTGGGTGATGTGCAAGTGGGCACGCCAGAGCGCGGCCCGCTCAACCTGATGGCGTCAGTTCTGGGCGCAGCTGTTGCCAAGGCAACGCGTCTGTAGCCCAGTGTCGCCGGTCAACAGAATAAACATGAAAAATAACTAAACTGTGCATAATTACTGAAGAACATTGACTTAAACACTAAACTAATAAATAGAAAATACATAACGTGCTAGAACAAATAAAGGGGGTAACTCAGACTGGATTGTTGCAGCAGCAGCAATCGCAGTCTGAATTACTGTGTGGAGTGCGCACGCGCAGCAGCCGCACTGCGCGTGTGCACCCCGGGAGCCCAGTGAGATGCTATCAGCATCTCACTGGCTGCGATCGCCTCTGCCTGATTGACTGGGCGTGGCTGGAGGGAGCGTGCCAACGGCGTTAGAATGCCATTGGCGGGGCATGGTCCAGACAACGGAGGCGTGTCCAGACCATTGGGGGGATGGGCCGCGGTGGCTGCATGTGACATCACGCTGCGACTCGAAACGAGGCTGGTAGCTCCCTGCCAGCGCACAGGAGCTGCGCAGGTAGGGAGCTACTTGCCGGGTACAAAAGCATCTCCGCCGTAAAGAGAGAGAGAAAGAGAGCACTACACAGTATCATGTACAATGCAAATTAGTCTTCAATCATATCAGGATTATTCTGATTTAATTGAAGACCATGTTGCATTTTACATGAATAATACAGATACCCTGTGTACTGCTGGGCTATGCCCCATTCCCCACAAGGCCACATCCCTTTTTGGGCACGCTCTAACAAAGAGTCCTTAGGGGAGGGTGGCCCAAAGCATTTTGTTGCACCTGGGCCCACTACTCACTAGTTTCGCCACTGGCCAGTAAGACAACTAGGAATGTAGATCTTCTACTGAACTTGAAAATATCACAAGTCTCCAGAGGATATGAAAAATGTTAATAGGATCTGTTAAATGCTATACTTGTGCCTAGTCATAACTAGCACACTAAGCTAAACACTCATTTTTAACAAACTTTCACAGTTGTAGAGATAAGGAACAATAACCAGTATGGTTACAAAAATATCACAAATAATAATCTACTGATTGAGGAGAATTAAGATATCAATCAGGGTGGGTGCTAGATGTGGACATAAAGTATTTGGTAATTGTTTGACTGTTATGGTGATGTCCTAATTATTCCAAACAATTACGGAACTGAATGGTCAAATCTGACATCGATCCAACCTCTCATCAGTCGGACCCTGATCTCCCCTGTGTATTGGAACCTTAGGGAGGTGCTCATAGCAAACAATTTATAGAATGTACTTGATAAATGCTACCTCAGAGCTGATTAGTTGCTATGGGCAACTTCTCCACTCTTTTCACTGCTTGATACTGTACATCTCCAAAGCCTCTTTTGATTAACTCTCCATTGTCTTTTTTTGTTCACTGTGGGGGATATTTAGTAAGCCTCAGAGAGAGAGATAAAGTGGAGAAGTTGCCAGGGCCGGCCCAAGCTTAATTTTTTTGGTAATCAAATTTAGAATTTAGCGCCCCTTGATGGGATCAAATTTTAAAAGAGGTGTGGTCTCACAAGGAAGGGGCATGGCCACACAAAAGTACCCCCAGGGGTCCAGGGAGATTGTCTGTGACAGGGAGAAAGTGCGTGACTTGGTGGCAGAGGTGATGGAGATAGTGGGTGACTGAGGAGGCTGGGGTCACAGGGAGATAGTGGGTGCCATGTGCCCACAGTGCTAGATATGCCCCCACAGTGCCACATATGCCTCCACAGTGCCAGATACAGATATGCCCCCACAGTGCCATGTGCCCACAGTGCCAGATATGCCCCCACAGTCCCAGATACAGATATGCCCCCACAGTGCCATGTGCCCACAGTGCCAGATATGCCCCCACAGTGCCACATATGACCCCACAGTGCCAGATACAGATATGCCCCCACATTGCCATGTGCCCACAGTGCTAGATATGACCCCACAGTGCCAGATACAGATATGCCCCCACAGTGCTAGATATGCCCCCACAGTGCCAGATACAGATATGCCCCCACAGTGCCATGTGCCTACAGTGCCAGATATTCCCCCACAGTGCCACATATGACCCCACAGTGCCAGATACAGATATGCCCCCACATTGCCATGTGCCCACAGTGCTAGATATGACCCCACAGTGCCAGATACAGATATGCCCCCACAGTGCCAAATATGCCTCCACAGTGCCAGATACAGATATGCCCTCACAGTGCCATGTGCCCACAGTGCCAGATGTGCCCACACAGTGCCAGATATGCCCCCACAGTGCCACATATGACCCCACAGTGCCAGATACAGATATGCCCCCACAGTGCCACATATGACCCCACAGTGCCACATACAGATATGCCCCCACAGTGCCATGTGCCCACAGTGCCAGATATGCCCCCACAGTGCCACATATGACCCCACAGTGCCACATATGACCTCACAGTGCCACATATGACCCCACAGTGCCAGATACAGATATGCCCCCACATTGCAATGTGCCCACAGTGCTAGATATGCCCCCACAGTGACACATAGGACCCCACAGTGCCAGATACAGATACAGATATGCCCCCACATTGCCATGTGCCCACCGTGCTAGATATGCCCCCACAGTGCCACATATGACCCCACAGTGCCAGATACAGATATGCCCCCACATTGCCATGTGCCCACAGTGCTAGATATGCCCCCATAGTGCCACACATGACCCCACAATGCTAGATACAGATATGCCCCCACAGTGCCATGTGCCAACAGTGCCACATATGACCCCACAGTGCCAGATACAGATATAACCCCACATTGCCATGTGCCCACAGTGCTAGATATGCCCCCACAGTGCCACATAGGACCCCACAGTGCCACATACAGATACAGATATGCCCCCACATTGCCATGTGCCCACAGTGCTAGATATGTCCCCACAGTGCCACATGTGCCCCCATAGTGCTGCTCACTGTTTTGCTGTTTTGTGTGTGGAGAGCGCAGCACGCGCTTCTCCTGCCTGCCGCTCTGCCCCTCAGTCTGGTCTCCGGTGGTGACGGCAGTGTGTATATCTCAAATCAGGCGCCGGTCCGCGAGCTCTGATTGGCTAACGAACCGGCACCTGATTTGAGTTATACACTCCACCGTCACTGCCGGAGACCAGACTGAGGTGCAGGGCGGCAGGCAGGAGAAGCGCGCGCCGTGATAGAGCGTGGTCCAGGCTGCTGGCGCCATCTTCGCTGTGGCGCCTTACCCGTGCGCGTACCCCGAGTAACGGGCGGGCCGGGCCTGGAAGTTGCCTAAAGCAACCAAAATCAGCTTCTGTCATTTCATAAACAATGGGCCGGATTCAATTAGCCGCGAGGAAAAATAATTGTAGCCTCTGACTTTTATGTGTAATGCTATTCAATTACAAGCCCTTTTCGGTGCACATTAATTCTGTGGCTAATGCATATTACCACATAGATTCCAGGATTGGTGCCCCACACTATGGGTTAATGAGTTTACTGTACCTGTGATAAGGGCAGGAAGCCCTAATTACCACAAATTTCAGTTCAAGCCTACCTTGGCTCAAGCAGAAATCCGCATTAAGGTGGTCATTCCGAGTTGTTCGCTCGTTGCCGATTTTCGCTATATTGCGATTAGTCGCTTACTACGCATGCGCAAGGTTCGCAGAGCGCATGCGCTTAGTTATTTTACTCAAAAGTTAGGTATTTTACTCACGGCATAACAAGGATTTTTCATCGTTCTGGTGAACGTACTGTGATTGACAGGAAGTGGGTGTTTCTGGGCGGAAACTGGGCGTTTTCTGGGCGTGTGCGAAAAAACGCTTGCGTTTCTGGGAAAAACGTGGGAGTGTCTGTAGAAACGGGGAGTGTCTGGGCGAACGCTGGGTGTGTTTGTGACGTCAAACCAGGAACTAAATGGACTGAACTGATCGCAGTGTAGGAGTAAGTCTGGAGCTACTCAGAAACTGCTAAGAAATTTCTAATCGCAATTCTGCGAATCTTTCGTTCGCAATTCTGCTAAGCTAAGATACACTCCCAGAGGGCGGCGGCTTAGCGTGTGCAATGCTGCTAAAAGCAGCTAGCGAGCGAACAACTTGGAATGAGGGCCTAAGTGCAGCCTGCAGTCTTGTCGCAGTCCACGCTCCCCTGACTTGCAGCATGCCCCCGTGTGCATGTCACCCATGGAAATTTTGGCCCCCAGTCCATCCCTGGCTGCAATAGAATAGCCCCGGCCACTGCTACAAGCCGGTGATAATTAGTACAGCTTATTAAATCCCGCCCATAGCTAGATAAATGACAGAAGCTTAATATTTCTTCCTTTTTTCTGTTTACACCAGAATATGGTTCCTATGTGTTGAGATGCACGTGGCATATTAGCATAAAAATATCCTGTTAGCTACCTTTGCTAAGTGTGAGATGCTCTGCATAATGTAATATAATTTAAAAAAAAAATCATTGGTATCCGTTCCTCTGTAGCAGTGGTAAGTATGTGAGGTGTGCATGTGTGTATAATTGTTTGTGTGACCCCCATTGTGTGTGTGACCCCCAGTGTGTGTGACTCCTCTACGCAGTGTCATCTCCCAGCGGCCCTAGAGCCCCCCAGCACCCCCCGAGACTCCCCGCAGCCCCCTTCCCAGTGGGAAGATCGAGGGGAGACCACTGGGAGCTGAAGACATGACCAGACAGGCAAGTAATATTATTTTTCACTTGCGTCACAGGGTTTTCATTGCCATTTATTCAAAATTGGATACGGCGGGTATCGGGAGCGGGCATACTTATGGTAATCCAAAATTTGGCGTGAGGTCCTCAAGGTTTTTTACCTCGCTAAATCTCATCCCCTATTGAAATCCTCCGTATATGTCAACGTATCTGTCAAGGGTTATGTCAAAATTGAATCTGCAAATTATTGAGGGAAACCCAGGAAATGCGATGTAAGAGACTAGTTGGCACAAGGGAAAAAGCGGTAAATACATTCAATACCTGTTTGGAAAAAATATGTACTGCTTGTCAGAGCCTTTTACTTTACTCCGTGAAAAGTGCTTGCAGTGTTTGCCTACTCCACCCTGTCAGAGACAAAGGAAGAATACTGCAAATTAAGGGATATTTACTTGAGTGCTTTATTGTACTTTCTTTGACCTGAATGTTGTACCCTGGGGATGAGTGTTAAGGCAAGCGTCTAGTCATTAATGTAATCCATTTAGCTACTCTGAACTATTGAAAAGCAGTAAATGATTTATTACAAAAGAAAAATGGAGAGACTGAGAGCAATATTAAGGCTAAGATCCACACTGTATATTTTATATTTGTAAACGTTGACACAATGTACATGTCATGTCCCTTTTGTTTACACCAGGAAGTATTAAATACTATTGAATTAAAACTGGGTAGAAATGGGTTTACATTTCATATCCTAGAACTGTCCCAGCAATCTGCAGTACACGATATGGGCTTGTACACACTGGCATCAATAGAAGCTCTTCAATGGTCTTTTATTGCTAGTCAACAAAGCCTAGTAAATCATCTCTGATGCTGGGGGTCAAATCAGAGTGTTAACAAATGAAGTTGTAAATACATGTATTTCTGTATAACATTTGCCTGCAGCATTCACAGTCATTAACATTCATAAAGAATAATGGGGTTCTAGGAAAATGCCTGAAAAAAGTACTATGTAAAAGTAAACAATGGTGCAGTTCAGTGCAGTGTTGAGACTTATTAACTAATACATAATGGCCCTCATTCCGAGTTGTTCGCTCGCTAGCTGTTTTTAGCAGCCATGCAAACGCTAAGCCGCCGCCCTCTGGTAGTGTATCTTAGCTTAGCAGAAGTGTGACCGAAAGGATCGCAGAGCGACTACAAAAATATTTTCGAGCAGTTTCAGAGTAGCTCCAGACCTACTCAGCGCTTGCAATCACTTCAGACCATTCAGTTCATATTTTGACGTCACAAACATGCCCTGCATTCGGCCAGCTACACCTGCGTTTTTCCAGGCACGCCTGCGTTTTTACGAACACTCCCTGAATTTCAGAAACACCCCTTTCCTGTCAATCACTCTGCGGCCAGCAGTGCAACTGAAAAGCTTCGCTAGACCTTGTGTAAAACATCGGCTGCTGTGAAAGTACATTGCGCATGCGCATTGGCCCGTATACGCATGCGCAGAAGTGCAGCTTTTTTGCCTAATCGCTGCGCTGCGAAAGAAAACAGCTAGCGACCAACTCGGAATGACCACCAATATCATAGCTCCCTTAAGGTTCTATTT
Organism: Pseudophryne corroboree; assembly: GCF_028390025.1. NCBI lineage: Eukaryota > Metazoa > Chordata > Amphibia > Anura > Myobatrachidae > Pseudophryne > Pseudophryne corroboree. The sequence goes on from NC_086450.1 coordinate 122,849,923, forward strand.
ACTAAGCCTTGCATGGAGATTAAGTAGAAGGAGATAAAGGACTAACCAATCAGCTCTTAACTGCCATGTTAAAGGTTGGGTTTAAAAAATGACAGTTAGTAGCTGGTTGACTGGTTGGTACTTTTAGGCCTATTCATGAAGCAGTGAAAAGTGTGGAGAAGTGAGCCAGTGCAGAAGTTGCCTGTAGCAACCAATCAGCATTGTAGTAACATTTAAAATTTGCATACTATAAAATTACACAGTGCAACTGATTGGTTGCCATGGGCAACTTCTCCACTGGCTCCCTTTTCCACACTTTTGACTGCTTTATGAATAGACCCCATAATTTCCGCCCACTTTATCTCCATCCAAGGCTTAGTAAGTAGACCCCTATCAATGCTATGATCCAATCATTGGTGGTTATCAAGGACCATGTGTATGTAGCTGGTAAAAGTTGTACATTGCAGAATTGTTAATGAGCTATATCCCTGCTAGCCCGACATATTCAGCTCCTGCAGCCTAGGATGACCTTTAAATTTGATCACATCTGTTGTCAAACAGGACTAGATATGGTAATTTTGTACTTGGGATCATTGATCAGATCACACCCATCTGCCAATGTGTTTATGGAGAAGACTGCCAACAAGTCTGACAGGAGTGTTGGAGTCGAGAGCACACCTGGTAATGGTATGTAGTTAAAATGTCGGCCGTCAGGATTCCGGTGGTCACGATACCGACGTCGGGATCCCGACTGTTGACAATGCCGCCAGCCAGAATCCCAGCTAACAGGGGCTATTCCCACTCATGGGTGTCCACAACACCCATAAAGGACTCTTTGCGCTCGCCCCGCTGCCGGCATACTGACGATCAGGATGCCGTTGTTGGTATATTAACGGCCGACATCCCGATCGTCGGTAACTCATACTGATCCTCTGGTAATCAGCAGATCAATTTTGATCAGATTATTTATTAAGCATAGCATTTGGTTTTAGACAACACATGCTACAATACTGGTCTTGGTGATCAATACTGCAGCGATATCACCAAGCATCAGCAACACACATCACACATCTTGGATCACTTCTATTTTAATCAAATAATGTATGAGTGATTAATTTTTAGTAAACATTTGACGCAACAAGATTCAAGTAGCAGCATCAAATATTAACATAATTTCCCTTTTCCCTGACCAGAAATGCTTGTGATACATAAAAAAAAAGTCCCCCAAGAGATGTAGTAACAATTGTGATCATGGTTAAGCCTGACTATATCCCTACTTACCAGTTTATTAAAAGGAAAATAAAAATGTACCTTCTATAACATACAGTATTTATTTTGTGTATAGTGGAACTATTAAAAAAAGTATTGAATTGGGGGAAGGGGGAGTTGGCCATTTAATTGTATATACAGTATGAGGTTTACAGAACCACAGCACTACTCCATATATTATGTTGCCTGGAGTTTATAAGGGTCAATAGAATGTCATATTACTTATGTGAGTTTTTATGTTAATTAATATCCAGCTCCTCATCTCAAAATTTCATTGGATAATTTAGCATTCCAAATAATAGGATTTACCAGTAATTAGTAATAGCTTTTCTCTTACCTTCCGGTGATTAAAAAAAAAAAAAACAGACTATTTTACAGTTGTTTTGAAAGGAGATGGCCACACTGAGGGCCTGAATCAGGTCCCGACGGTCTTCAGGCACCGGTCCCATAGTACTGATGGTCAGTACTTTGTGCATGTGCGGGACCCATACTGTGCATGTGCAGTACGTTGTCGGAAGCAGAACAGCTGCAGACATCAATTGACTGACAGTCTGCAGCCATTTGGGGACAGGTAGTGGGAAGCAATGGCCTCCATTTTGTGGGAGCTTCGTCTTCCGATGGAGTAGCAAGTGCTCTGATTCTGCATCCTAGGACACAGCATTCTTATACTATACCAGACGCCTCCTGCTGCATTACCATATCTGAGCATCGCTGCTGCTTCCAAGTACACAATCCAACCACATCTGAATCAGGCCCTGAGATATATAACTAGTAAACCCTCTACCTGTAGGTGTCAGAAGATCAGGGGTCCAATGCTAATGTATATTTAACATCTAATAACAAGAAAACTTTTAAACTGTTTTCTGACACATTGCAACTTTCAATGTGTCCAGTGCAATGAGCATTTGTCCACAGAGCGAGCCTGAGTCAGATATGGACAGAGGTGCGCACTGCACAGCATTGTACAGATTATCGATACTTTGAGCATGTGGAGGACCCTTTCCGTGCATGTACGACATAAGATGCAGTCCAGCATCAGACTGTCAGTGATTGACAGTCTGAAGCCATTTGGGGCAGCGATGGGGCGGTGACGGCCTCTGCTTCTCCAAATGGAGAGGTGTCTCCACTGTTTAGCAGAAGGGAACCATAGGTGCGGCAAGCTGACTGATGGTGAGTCTAGTGATCCGATGCTGCATCCTAGGGCGCAGGCCTGATCACTACTGCAGCAGGAGGCATATGCTTGTAATTGTAGCCTCCTGCTGCATCACCATACAGCGCTATCATCAAGGAAGCAGTAGTGATAGCACCTCCAACCACATCTGAATTAGGCCTTGTGTTTTAAGTGCTCATAATATTCAAAGAGATATAGTAATGTTCTGCTTTTCCAGCTATAAAGAGACATACAAATTAAGCATGAGTGTTTCTATATCCGCAAGATCTTTGTTCTCCCGTGTGCATCTTCCCGATTGTCATGCTGTTCAGAAGAGAGAACCCTGTGCACATGGGCCCCCTTGGGCACTGGTACACCTCTGGTTCATGCAGGGCTGTAGAGAGCTGGGCTGGTCATGGTGCTTTTGGCGGGGGGGCATAGCCTAATCATGGGAGGAATGGCCATGCCCCCTTACTAAAAGTACAGATGGAGCCTCACTCATCTAGCCTTCTCTGGTGCGCCTAGGTGCACCAAAGTTTATTAGCATATGGGTGTCGTGGACACCAACGAGTGGGAATAGTCCCTGCTGGCCGGCATGCCGACCGTTGGGATAATGAGGGAGCGGGATGTAGTGGGAGTTCATGTGATCATCGGTCACCTGACCACCGGTCGCATGAATACATTCCATTTCACTATAATTTATTCTAGAAAATGATAGCTAGATTCTGATTGCTTGCTAGGGGCAAAACTTCTACTTCTGATTTTTAAAGCGTTTTACTAAATCCACCCTTTAATATGGGCATAGCTTTAGTGGATGCAGGGGGTGCCAATGCTATGGGGCTAAAAATCTTAGGGGGTCCTGGACCCAGATCATTAATCTCCTACTGTATCAAGTTCCTAGAATTGCCTGTTCAGCAGTTGAGTCCAGCCGACAAGGGGGACTCACCAGCGCTCATAGAGGTGGCAGTTTCTGTCTTCCCTTCTCAGTAAAGCCCCCTCACCGATCCCCCCAGCAAATCAGTAAGTCTGCTACTGTCGGCACTGTAGACTTCTCATTGACTACAGCCTTTGTAAAGTGAGCAGGGGGTGAGATTGAACTCCATGTTAGGGCTGTCCCAGAAAGAGACGGCATGGAAATACTAGCAGGCATAACATTAACTAGGGCACTAGAATGGGACATATGGGGCATAAGATTAACTGTTAACAATATCTTAAAATACTGTAGCAGCGTCTCTCTAGTCTAGATACATTGGGGTGGCGGGCATTTCAAAATATTGCTAATGGGCCCACAAAGTTCTGGTTACGCACCTGCCCCTTTGTCCTGCATAGAAGCTGATAAATTGCAGTATTGTTTTTCATCCACTATCGATGAAATTAGCACACTCCTCGCTTAATTGCCTGTTATGCATTTTTAGCCAAATTAGCCAACTCATCAACCAAATCATTTGATGTGTCAGTTCAGTGGTAAACTGGAAAGGTCATCTTCTGCCTAAAAACCCCAACATAGCATATTAGAATGAAGTAACCGTGATTGAGATTGTTTTTCAAACAACATTGGGTGGTAATTCAGACCTGATCGCTAGGGTGCATTTTTTGCATCCCTGCGATCAGGTAGTCGCCGCCTACAGGGGGACGTGGAATTCGCTGTGCAGGTGTGCGATCGCATGTGCAGGAGAGCTGAACAAACAGAAGTTTGTGCAGTCTCTGCACAGCCCAGGACTTACTCAGCCACTGTGATGATCAGGGCCGGAGTTGACGTCACGAATCCTCCCACAAAATGCTGGGTCCCTCCTGCGGTTTTCCGGATACTTCCTGTGCATACGCATGCGTAATTCAGGCCTGATCGCCTGCTGTGTGAAAACGCCCAGCAGCGATCAGGTCTGAATTAGCCCCATTGACTAGATCTTTTCAATTACTATGGGGCTCATTTATCAACAAGTTTTATCATATGCAACAAGTTTTAAAACTCTTTGCATATGATAAATGGTGCTCCAGCCAATCAGCTCCTAACTGACATGTGTTTGAAAAATGACAGTTGGGAGCCTATTGGCTGGAGTACCATTTATCATAGGCAACGAGTTTTAAAACTCGTTGCATATGATAAAATCGGTATCTGTTTGGATGGTCGACCATGTTATGGTCGACAGTCATTAGGTCGACCACTATTGGTCGATAGTGACATGGTCGACATGGACACATGGTCGAACACATGAAAATGGTCGACACATGAAAGGTCGATACATGAAAAGGTCGACATGAGTTTTAAAAAAAAATATTTTGGGGAACTTTTCCATACTTTACGATCCACGTGGACTACGATTGGGAACGGTAATCTGTACCAAGCGCAGTGGTAGCGGAGCGAGCCATGCGAAGGGACACGGTGCACTAATTGGGGTTCCCCATCACTTTACGCAGAAAACGACACCCAAAAAAGTTTAAAAAACTCAGGTCGACCTTTTCATGTGTCGACCATTTGCCCATGTCGACCATGCCAATGTCGACCAATAGTGGTCGACCTAATGACTGTCGACCAAAACATGGTTGACCATTCATACCGGAACCGATAAAATCTTTGTTAAATGGGCCCCTATAAGCCATTTCTAAATGTTGCAGTAAATTGAACAATAAAGCAATTTTATTATTATCAATTACTATTAATTCTACAAATTCATCACTAAAATAGAAACCTGACATGATCAGCCAACCCATAATGTGCATTGCTGTTCCATTTAAAATATGTTGGGTGAGAAAGTGATTTTCAGTTTGGCTGCTACATTGGGCAGAGCTTATAGAAATCTCCTGACGCAGTTATTCTGCAGAACGGGAATACAGGAATACATAATGACTGCTGTGTCAAGCATCTGCACTTTCAATGGGGGATGGTGCAACTTGCAAAATCTTGTATCTCTCTAAAAAAAAATAAGAATTTACTTACCGATAATTCTATTTCTCGGAGTCCGTAGTGGATGCTGGGGTTCCTGAAAGGACCATGGGGAATAGCGGCTCCGCAGGAGACAGGGCACAAAAGTAAAGCTTTTACAGGTCAGGTGGTGTGTACTGGCTCCTCCCCCTATGACCCTCCTCCAGACTCCAGTTAGGTACTGTGCCCGGACGAGCGTACACAATAAGGGAGGATTTTGAATCCCGGGTAAGACTCATACCAGCCACACCAATCACACCGTACAACTTGTGATCTAAACCCAGTTAACAGTATGATAACAGAGGAGCCTCTGAAAGATGGCTTCCTAAACAATAACCCGAATTAGTTAACAATAACTATGTACAAGTATTGCAGATAATCCGCACTTGGGATGGGCGCCCAGCATCCACTACGGACTCCGAGAAATAGAATTATCGGTAAGTAAATTCTTATTTTCTCTATCGTCCTAAGTGGATGCTGGGGTTCCTGAAAGGACCATGGGGATTATACCAAAGCTCCCAAACGGGCGGGAGAGTGCGGATGACTCTGCAGCACCGAATGAGAGAACTCCAGGTCCTCCTTTGCCAGGGTATCAAATTTGTAAAAATTTACAAACGTGTTCTCCCCTGACCACGTAGCTGCTCGGCAGAGTTGTAATGCCGAGACCCCTCGGGCAGCCGCCCAAGATGAGCCCACCTTCCTTGCGGAATGGGCCTTAACAGATTTAGGCTGTGGCAGGCCTGCCACAGAATGTACAAGTTGAATTTTGTTACAAATCCAACGAGTAATCGACTGCTTAGAAGCAGGTGCACCCAACTTGTTGGGTGCATACAGTATAAACAGCGAGTCAGATTTTCTGACTCCAGCCGTCCTTTAAATGTATATTTTTAAGGCTCTGACAACGTCCAACAACTTGGAGTCCTTCAAGTCGTCTGTAGCCGCAGGCACTACAATAGGCTGGTTCAGGTGAAACGCTGATACCACCTTAGGGAGAAAATGCGGACGCGTCCGCAGCTCTGCCCTATGTCGAATGGAAAATTAAATAAGGGCTTTTATAAAACAAAGCCGCCAGTTCAGATACTCTCCCGGCCGAAGCCAGGGCCAGTAACATAGTCACTTTCCATGTGAGATATTTCAAATCCACATTCTTTAGTGGTTCAAACCAATTGGATTTGAGGAAATCTAAAACTACATTTAGATCCCACGGTGCCACCTTAGGCACCACAGGAGGCTGTATATGCAGTACTCCTTTGATAAAAATCTGGACCTCAGGTACTGAGGCCAATTCTTTTTGGAAGAATATTGATAGGGCCGAAATTTGAACCTTAATAGATCCCAATTTGAGACCCATAGACAATCCTGATTGCAGGAAATGTAGGAAAACGACCCAGTTGAAATTCCTCCATCGGAGCACTCCGCTGCTCGCACCACGCAACATATTTTCGCCAAATACGGCGATAATGCTTCGCGGTGACTTCCTTCCTTGCCTTTATCAAGGTAGGAATGACTTCTTCTGGAATGCCTTTCCCTTTTAGGATCTGGCATTCAAACGCCATGCCGTCAAACGCAGCCGCGGTAAGTCTTGAAAAAGACAAGTACCCTGCTGAAGCAGGTCCCTTCTCAGAAGTAGAGGCCACGGATCGTCCGTGACCATCTCTTGAAGTTCCGGGTACCAAGTCCTTCTTGGCCAATCCGGAGCCACTAGTCTTACTCCTCTTTGCCGTATAATCCTCAATACCTTTGGTATGAGAGGCAGAGGAGGAAACACATATACCGACTGGTACACCCAAGGTGTTACCAGCGCGTCCACAGCTATTGCCTGCGGATCTCTTGACCTGGCGCAATACCTGTCCAGTGTTTTGTTGAGGCGAGACGCCATCATGTCCACCATTGGTTTTACCCAACGGTTTAATAGCATGTGGAAAACTTCTGGATGAAGTCCCCACTCTCCCGGGTGAAGGTCGTGTCTGCTGAGGAAGTCTGCTTCCCAGTTGTCCACGCCCGGGATGAATACTGCTGACAGTGCTATCACGTGATTCTCCGCCCAGCGAAGGATCCTGGCAGCTTCTGCCATTGCCCTCCTGCTTCTTGTGCCGCCCTGTCTGTTTACATGGGCGACTGCCGTGATGTTGTCCGACTGGATCAACACCGGTCTTCCTTGAAGCAGAGGTTCCGCCTGGCTTAGAGCATTGTAGATTGCTCTTAGTTCCAGAATGCTTATGTGAAGAGACTTTTTCAGGCTCGACCACACTCCCTGGAAATTTCTTCCCTGTGTGACTGCTCCCCAGCCTCTCAGGCTGGCCTCCGTGGTCACCAGGATCCAATCCTGCATGCCGAATCTGCGGCCCTCCAATAGATGAGCCTCCTGCAACCACCACAGAAGGGATACCCTTGTCCTCGGCGACAGGGTTATCCGCAGGTGCATCTGAAGATGCGACCCTGACCATTTGTCCAACAGATCCCTTTGCATGGAATCTGCCGAAAGGGATTGCTTCGTAAGAAGCTACCATTTTTTCCCAGGACTCTTGTGCATTGATGTACAGACACCTTTCCTGGTTTTAGGAGGTTCCTGACCAGGTCAGATAACTCCTTGGCTTTTTCTTCGGGAAGAAAAACCTTTTTCTGAACTGTGTCCAGAATCATCCCCAGGAACAGCAGACGAGTTGTCGGCATTAATTGGGATTTTGGAATATTCAGAATCCATCCGTGCTGCTTTAGCACCTCTTGAGATAGTGCTAAACCCATCTCTAGCTGTTCTCTGGACCTTGCCCTTATTAGGAGATCGTCCAAGTATGGGATAATTAATACGCCTTTTCTTCGAAGAAGAAATATTATCTCGGCCATTACCTTTGTAAAGACCCGAGGTGCCGTGGACAAACCAAACGGCAGCGTCTGAAACTGATAGTGACAGTTTTGTACAACGAACCTGAGGTACCCCTGGTGTGAGGGGTAATTGGAACGTGGAGATACGCATCCTTGATGTCCAAGGATACCATAAAGTCCCCTTCTTCCAGGTTCGCTATCACTGCTCTGAGTGACTCCATCTTGAACTTGAACTTCTTTATGTACAGGTTCAAGGACTTCAGATTTAGAATAGGCCTTACCGAGCCATCCGGCTTCGGTACCACAAAAAGAGTGGAATAATACCCCTTCCCTTGTTGTAGAAGAGGTACCTTGACTATCACCTGCTGAGAATACAGCTTGTGAATGGCTTCCAAAACCGTCTCCCTTTCTGAGGGGGACGTTGGTAAAGCAGACTTCAGGAAACGGCGAGGTGGCTCTGTCTCTAATTTCAACCTGTACCCCTGAGATATTATCTGCAGGATCCAGGGATTTACCTGCGAGTGAGCCCACTGCGCGCTGTAATTCTTGAGACGACCGCCTACCGCCCCCGAGTCCGCTTGCGAAGCCCCAGCGTCATGCTGAGGCTTTTGTAGAAGCCGGGGAGGGCTTCTGTTCCTGGGAAGGAGCTGCCTGTTGCTGTCTCTTCCCTCGTCTTCTGCCTCGTGGCAGATATGAATAGCCCTTTGCTCTCTTATTTTTAAAGGAACGAAAGGGCTGCGGTTGAAAGGTCGGTGCCTTTTTCAGTTGGGGAGTGACTTGAGGTAGAAAGGTGGATTTCCCGGCCGTAGCCGTGGCCACCAAATCCGATAGACCGACCCCAAATAACTCCTCTACGCATCGCCTGTCCACTGTCGTGTCCATAAAGCTCTTCTGGCCGAAATGGACATAGCACTTACCCGTGATGCCAGTGTGCAGATATCTCTCTGTGCATCACGCATATAAAGAAATGCATCCTTTATTTGTTCTAACGACAGTAAAATATTGTCCCTGTCCAGGGTATCAATATTTTCGATCAGGGACTCTGACCAAACTACCCCAGCACTGCACATCCAGGCAGTCGCAATAGCTGGTCGTAGTATAACACCTGCATGTGTGTATATACCTTTTTGGATATTTTCCATCCTCCTATCTGATGGATCTTTAAGTGCGGCCGTCTCAGGAGAGGGTAACGCCACTTGTTTTGATGAGCGTGTTAGCGCTTTGTCCACCCTAGGAGGTGTTTCCCAGCGCTCCCTAACCTCTGGCGGGAAAGGGTATAAAGCCAATAACTTCTTTGAAATTAGCAGTTTTTTATCGGGGCACCCCACGCTTCATCACACACGTCATTTAATTCTTCTGATTCGGTAAAAACTACTGGTAGTTTTTTCACACCCCACATAATACCCTGTTTAGTGGTACCTGTAGTATCAGCTAAATGTAACATCTCCTTTATTGCCAAAATCATATAACGTGTGGCCCTACTGGAAAATACGGTTGATTCGTCACCTTCACCACCGGAATCAGTGCCTGTGTCTGGGTCTGTGTCGACCGACTGAGGCAAGGGGCGTTTTACAGCCCCTGACGGTGTTTGAGGCGCCTGGACAGGCACTAATTGAGTGTCCGGCCGCCTCATGACGGCAAACGACTGCTTAAGCGAGTTGACGCTATCCCGTAATTCCACAAATAAAGGCATCCATTCTGGTGTCGACCCCCTAGAAGGTGACATCCTCATATTTGGCAATTGCTCCGCCTCCACACCAATAACGTCCTCATACATGTCGACACACACGTACCGACACACAGCAGACACACAGGGAATGCTCTATACGAAGACAGGACCCACTAGCCCTTTGGGGAGACAGAGGGAGAGTCTGCCAGCACACACCAAAAAGCGCTATATATGACAGGGATAGCCTTATGATTAAGTGCTCCCTTATAGCTGCTTTTATATTAATATATTGCCATTTATTTTGCCCCCCCTCTCTGTTATACCCTGTTTCTGTAGTGCAGTGCAGGGGAGAGACCTGGGAGCCTTCCTGACCAGCGGAGCTGTGACAGAAAATGGCACCGTGTGCTGAGGAGATAGGCCCCGCCCCTTTTCCGGCGGGCTCGTCTCCCGCTATTTAGTACATTTAGGCAGGGGTAAATATCTCCATATAGCCTCTGGGGCTATATGTGAGGTATTTTTAGCCTTTTTAAAGGTTTTCATTTGCCTCCCAGGGCGCCCCCCCCCCCCAGCGCCCTGCACCCTCAGTGACTGCCGTGTGAAGTGTGCTGAGAGGAAAATGGCGCACAGCTGCAGTGCTGTGCGCTACCTTAAGAAGACTGCAGGAGTCTTCAGCCGCCGATTCTGGACCTCTTCTTGCTTCAGCATCTGTGAGGGGGCCGGCGGCGTGGCTCCGGTGACCATCCAGGCTGTACCTGTGATCGTCCCTCTGGAGCTTCATGTCCAGTAGCCAAGAAGCCAATCCATCCTGCACGCAGGTGAGTTCACTTCTTCTCCCCTCTGTCCCTCGTTGCAGTGATCCTGTTGCCAGCAGGAATCACTGTAAAATAAAAAACCTAAGCTAAACTCTCTAAGCAGCTCTTTATGAGAGCCACCTAGAATTGCACCCTTCTCGGCCGGGCACAAAAATCTAACTGGAGTCTGGAGGAGGGTCATAGGGGGAGGAGCCAGTACACACCACCTGACCTGTAAAAGCTTTACTTTTGTGCCCTGTCTCCTGCGGAGCCGCTATTCCCCATGGTCCTTTCAGGAACCCCAGCATCCACTTAGGACGATAGAGAAAAACCTGTATTCACTCTGTCACACTACATCACCTAGGAGTGGGTTCATCTCATAGAAATAGCAGCCTTTTGAGTGTTGCAGCACAGACCAGGAAGGAAAAGGCAACTAAGAAATGAAATTGTTCTGCAGCTGCCCAGTCATAGAAAGCTGTGGTATGTTAGAGGCTCCCTGAAGGACAGAATCTCTCACAGAGAAACCACAATGTCTCTTCAGTGCAGCCTGATGGAAGCTGTAAAAGGCAAATCATTCATGATTTATGAAGCACTCCGCATCTGAGCACACTGTACATTCTGCTTCAGTCAGCTAGTGTGGTGCTCATATAGAGTAGAGATAGGTAGACAGCTCCTGTATATTATATAACATAAATACAAGATAAATACTAATAATACTTTATAGGGGCAGCTCTAGGCCTATTAGCACCCTGAGCGAGAACTTTTGAAGCGACAACCCCCCCTCTCCCCTCCCACCCAAGGCGCTCGCTCCTTGGAAAGTGGGAGTGGCCATGCAATTGTATAATATGATATCAAACTATAAATATACACACCCAGTGACGTGCGGTGGATTGAGGCAGGTCAGGGAGAGCCTTTTCTGTCATACTAACGTTTGTGTCAGAGTTTTGACTGTATAAATTTTATGAATAATACAAAGAATTATGTTTTGCATACGTCTCCAAGGATCTGTACTGCACATAACCCCGGTCTCCTTCTGTGAGATTGCTTGCAGCCCACCTTAGCCGTAACATGACTGACATACAGTACTGTGACAACTGGGGGGAGCGTCGAAGGGGACCGTTCCACAAAATAAAGTTACTTTACACCTTTTGGAAAGGCGTGCCAAGCCTGGGGTATGCATCTTATGACGCAGACTTGCTCGCCCCGGCTAAGCAGTTCCACCAGCCATTCTGAGTAAGCAGAGGCTTACTGAGATGGGCGAAGGTGGAGACCAGTCACGATAGTGATCCAACGCTGCGTCTTGGACGAATCAGCTCTATATGCAGGAGGCTTTTTTTCCCCTACAGACGCCTTCCGCTGTATTAGTATATTTAAGCGATGCTCACTGTGTCCATCTCTGAATCAGGCCCTGTATTATTAAATGGAAGTGACAATACATTTACCAAGCGGAGGAGACTAGGAAGCTTTCCCACTATACACATACACACACATATATATATATATATATATATATATATATACTAGAGATGTGCACCGGGGACACTTTTCGGGTTTTGTGTTTTGGTTTTGGATTCGGTTCCACGGCCGCATTTTGGATTCGGACGCGTTTTGACAAAACCTCCCTTTCGAATTTTTGTCGGATTCGGATGCGTTTTCGATTCGGGTATTTTGGGGGTAATTTTGATCCTATAGTATTATTAACCTCGATAACCATAATTTTCACTCATTTCAAGTCTATTCTGAACACCTCACAATATTGGCCCTCATTCCGAGTTGTTCGCTCGTTAGCTGCTTTTAGCAGCATTGCACACGCTAAGCCGCCGCCTACTGGGAGTGAATCTTAGCATAGCAGAATTGCGACCGCAAGATTAGCAGAATTGCGATTAGAAATTTCTTTGCAGTTTCTGAGTAGCTCGAGACTTACTCTGCCACTGCGATCAGTTCAGTCAGTTTCGTTCCTGGTTTGACGTCACAAACACACCCAGCGTTCGCCCAGACACTCCCCTGTTTCTCCAGACACTCCCGCGTTATTCCCAGAAACGGCTGCGTTTTTTCGCACACACCCATAAAACGGCTAGTTTCCGCCCAGAAACACCCACTTCCTGTCAATCACACTCCGATCACCAGAACGAAGAAATTTCTTCGTTAAGCCGTGAGTAAAATACCAAACTTTTTAGCAAATTTACTTGGCGCAGGCGCACTGCGAACATTGCGCATGCGCAGTTTGCGACTAATCGCACCGATGCGAAGAAAAATAACGAGCGAACAACTCGGAATGAGGGCCATTATTTTTAGTACTAAAATTTGCACCGAGGTCGCTGGATGACTAAGCTAAGCGACCCAAGTGGGCGGCACAAACACCTGGCCCATCTAGGAGTGGCACTGCAGTGTCAGACAGGATGGCATTTAAAAAAATAGTCCCCAAACAGCACATGATGCAAAGATAAATTAAAAAAAAGAGGTGCAAGATGGAATTGTCTTTGGGCCCTCCCACCCACCCTTATGTTGTATAAACAGGACATGCACACTTTAACAAACCCATCATTTCAGCGACAGGGTCTGAAATGACTGGTTGGTTTGGGCCTCCACCAAAAAAGAAGCAATCAATCTCTCCTTGCACAAACTGGCTCTACAGAGGCAAGATGTCCACCTCATCCTCATCTCCCGATTCCTCACCCCTTTCACTGTGTACATCCTCCTCCTCACAGAGTATTAATTCATCCCCACTGGAATCCACCATCACAGGTCCCTGTGTGCTTTCTGGAGGTAATTGCTGGTAAATGTCTCCACTGAGAAATTTATTATAATTCATTTTGATGAACATCATCTTCTCCACATTTTCTGGAAGTAACCTCCTACGCCGATTGCTGACAAGGTGACCGGCTGCATTAAACACTCTTTCAGAGTACACACTGGAGGGGGGGAAACTTAGGTAAAATAAAGCCAGTTTATGCAAGGGCCTCCAAATTGCCTCTTTTTCCTGCCAGTATATGTACGGACTGTCTGACATGCCTAGAGTGATGCTGTCACTCATATAATCCTCCACCATTCTTTCAATGGTGACAGAATCATATGCAGTGACAGTAGACGACATGTCAGTAATCGTTGGCAGGTCCTTCAGTCCGGACCAGATGTCAGCACTTGCTCCTGACTGCCCTGCATCACCGCCAGCTGGTGGTTTTGGAAATTTTATCCTTTTCCTGGCAGCTCCAGTGGCGGTAGAAAATGAAGGAGGAGCTGTTGGTGGGTCACGTTCCGCTTGACTTGACAATTGTCTCACCAGCAGGTCTTTGAACATATGCAGACTTGTGTCTGCCGGAAAGAGAGATACAACATAGGCTTTAAACCTAGGATCGAGCACGGTGGCCAAAATGTAGTGCTCTGATTTTAACAGATTGACCACCCGTGAATCCTGGTTAAGCGAATGAAGGGCTCCATCCATAAGTCCCACATCCCTAGCGGAATCGCTCTGTTTTAGCTCCTCCTTCAATCTCTCCAGCTGCTTCTGCAAAAGCCTGATGAGGGGAATGACCTGACTTAGGCTGGCAGTGTCTGAACTGACTTCACGTGTGGCAAGTTCAAAGGGTTGGAGAACCTTGCACAACATGGAAATCATTCTCCACTGAGCTTGAGTCAATTACATTCCACCTCCTTTGCCTCTATCGTAGAGGCTTGAATGGCCTTTTGCTGCTCCTCCAGCCTCTGAAGCATATAGAGGGTTGAATTCCACCTCGTTACCACCTCTTGCTTCAGCTGATGGCAGGGCATGTTCATGAGTGTTTGCTGGTGCTCCAGTCTTTGGCACGTGGTGGCTGAATGCCGAAAGTGGCCTGCAATTCTTCGGGCCACCGACAGCATCTCCTGCACGCCCCTGTCGTTTAAAAAAAAATTATGCACCACCAAATTAATTGTATGTGCAAAACATGGGAGGTGCTGGAATTTGCCCAGATGTAATGCACGCACAATATTGGTGGCATTGTCCGATATCACAAATCCCCAGGAGAGTCCAATTGGGGTAAGCCAATCTGCGATGATGTTCATCAGTTTCCGTAAGAGGTTGTCAGCTGTGTGCCTCTTATGGAAAGCGGTGATACAAAGCGTAGCCTGCCTAGGAACGAGTTGGCGTTTGCGAGATGCTGCTACTGGTGCCACCGCTGTTGTTGCTGCGGGAGGCAATACATCTACCCAGTGGGCGGTCACAGACATATAGTCCTTAGTCTGCTCTGCTCCACTTGTCCACATGTCCGTGGTTAAGTGGTAAGTGGACAGTGGGTACAACTGCATTTTTTAGGACACTGGTGACTCTTTTTCTGACGTCTGTGTACATTCTCGGTATCGCCTGCCTAGAGAAGTGGAACTAAGATGGGATTTGGTACTGGGAACACTACCTCAAGCAATTCTCTAAGTCCCTGCGAACTAACGGTGGATACCGGACGCACATCTAACACCAACATAGTCGTCAAGGCCTGAGTTATCCTCTTTGCAACAGGATGACTGCTGTGATATTTAATCTTCCTCGCAAAGGACTGTTGGACAGTCAATTGTTTACTGGAAGTAGTACAAGTGTTCTTCCGACTTCCCCTCTGGGATGATGATCGACTGCCAGCAGCAACAACAGCAGAGCTAGCAGCAGTAGGCGTTCCACTCAAGGATCCATCGGAGGAATCCCAGTTAGGAGAGGACTCGTCAGACTTGCCAGTGACATGGCCTGCAGGACTATTGGCGTTCCTGTATAAGGAGAAAATTGATATTGAGGGAGTTGGTGGTGTGCTTTGCAGGAGCTTGGGTACAAGAGGAAGAAGGGATTAAGGTGTCAGTGGACTGCTTCCGCTGTCACCCAAAGTTTTTGAACTTGTCAATGACTTCTGATGAATGCGCTCCAGGTGATGTATAAGGGAGGATGTTCCTAGGTGGTTAACGTCCTTACCCCTACTTATTACAGCTTGACAAAGGCAACACACGGCTTGACACCTGTTGCCGCATTTCTGTTGAAATAATTCCACACCAAAGAGGTGATTTTTTTGGTATTTTGACCAGGCTTGTCAATGGCCTTAATCATCCCACGGACAACAGGTGTCTCCCTGGGTGCCTGACTTAAACAAACCATCTCACCATCAGTATCCTCTTCGTCAATTTCCTCCTCAGCACCAGCAACACCCATATCCTCATCCTGATGTACTTCAACAGTGACATCTTCAATTTGAATATCAGGAACTGGACTGTGGGTGCTCCTTCCAGCACTTGCAGGGGGGCGTGCAACTGGTGGAAGTAGCCACCTCTTCCCATCCAGTGTTGGGAAGGTCAGGCATTGCACCCGCCGACACATTTGGACTCTCCTTGGGGATTTGTCATTATATATATATATATATATATATAGGAAGTCCAGATAGGACGAAACGCGTTGGGTATACCTACCTTCTCTTAAGTTAAGATATTGATTTTTTACCTAAAGTTGGTCTTATTAATCTATATTATATCAATTTTAAATTGAGTCCTCGTATGCTATACCATTTACGTTTTTTAACATATATTTTTTACCTGTTGGAGATATTTTTGTATTTACTTTTTTTTATCTCTGATTATACAATTTTTTAGTATTTTTTTGTGGTTTTGTGTTATATCTTTTATTGGTGCAAATTTTATTGTGAATAAAATGTTTTAATTAGAACCTCCTATTTTAATATTAATTGACACCATTGGTCGCTCTAAAGTATCTTATCTACCATTTCTGAGATTACTTTTAAAACACCTTACCAGTGTTTTTTACTTAAGACGTAAGCTGACGCCCTAAATATATTAAAGGGAGTGTCCTTTTGAGGAGGGTTTTTAGTATTTCTGGTCCATATACTAGTACAAATTGTTATCGCTAATTGGCGCTGCTCAGCTTCCTTCTTCTCACATATATATATATATATATATATATATAAACATTTTTTACCCCAATTTGTTGAAATGCGCCCCCTTGCGGGCTAGCTACGCTTCGGGCGCCGTTACTAAGGGTAATCGGGCCCGTGATATTGTTAGGAGCCCAAGGGATGTGGACCCAAGTGATGTTGTTATGGGCCAAAGTGATGTGGGCCCAAGTGATGTTGTTATGGGCCCAATTTATGTAGGCCCAAATGATGTTGTTATGGGCCCAATTTATGTGGACCCAAGTGATGTTGTTATAGGCCCGAGTGATGTGGACCTAAACGATGTTGTTATGGGTCAGAGTCATATGAGCCTGAGTGATGTTGCAATGTGGATACAAAGTGATGTTGTTGTGGACCGAAGTGATGTTGTTGTGGGCCCAAGTAATGTTGTTGTGGGCCCAAGTAATGTTGTTGTGGGCCCAAGTAATGTTGTTATGGGCCCAAGTGATGTTGTTATGAGCCCAAGTAATATGAATTTTTTTCAACTAATTCTGCCTCTGAATACTTGGTTTACGATGGTAAAAATAATAAGGAGAACATTATACAACAAAGGTTCCTCTATACAAGTTAAAACTAAGAAATAAATATATTTATTAACCTTATTAATTAAGCAATTAATATAATGAGGTAGGAAGTGATGTAACTAGGTGGGGAGCTTAAATAGGAAACTTGTGAGCACAGCTTTCATTCTGCTTTTGGATCCCTATGTACACAGACGTATAGGCATACTGCTGGTAAGCTACAATGGCTATTTTTTCTGATGTTATCCCATTATGGTTAAAATTAAGATTTTTATTAAGTGTTTCATCTTTATTAGGGAAATTAAAAGAGGCCTGATAACATTCAGTCCACCGCTGGATTTCTATCCTTACAGACATATAGGATCGCTACGGGTAAGCCATGATAAAATATTGGCCCTATTGGTCTTATATTTTTATACATCTTTTATGGCTCAAAATGGGATACTTAGTAATGCATTGTCTAGGAAAATTAAGAGAAGATGGATAAGCTATTCATAAATAATCCCTTTGGAGAATAATATAAATTATTAGTAAGTACTCATTTTATATTCATTATTATTTAAACATCTAAATTGAATGGTTGTGCGCATATATATATATATGTGTATTTATACATATGTATATACTTATTGAATTTATTTTTTTGTAGGGTGGTCTCAAATAGGGAACCCCACCAAGTGTTGCCAAATTTTGGAAATTAATCTATTAAAGTCTCAATTTTTCAAATTTTCAAATCTACTCTATAATTACTTTTAGTAAGTATCTTTGATCATTAAAGAATAAAAGAAAATGAATAATAAAAAATAAAAATGAATAGGCAAAATAGTGTCACCGTTATAATTATCATAATTTGGGTTTCTTTTTCCCTAAACTAGGTACTTTTATTGGTTTAATTATGGAATACATTCTTTAGGAAAGATACAGCTCTTCAAAATAAATAAAGATTGGTTAGTCAGAAGTATTATTATATTATTTGATTATGGAGTCATTCATTAGACAACCATTACTATAATATATTCTATGAGCCTCTTTTTGATGTGCGAATCTAATATAAAATGAATAACTTTCAAAAGAAACAAATTTGAAAAAAGTTATTTGAAATATAAGTAACAATCTTTATACATGTAATTTATTTTGAACATAAACATTATGACTGTTTTATAATGTGCATATTCCTCTTTTTATGTTTCTTTCTACTTTTATTTTTATTTTTTGGATCACACCCTAAAAGAACACCCCTGAAGAAGTCGCTATAAGACGAAACACGTTGGATGAAAGCATTTCATTATATCATATTTGAAAAGTTGAAACAAATCGTTGTATTTTTAATGAATAATATTATCCTGCAAAAGAAATGTTTATTATCATTTCCTTTTAATGTAAATGTGATTTTGAAACATATTGTTTTATTAATAAATGTAAGTGTTTTTTTTAAAAAAGGGTGTTTAATTGTGAAAGGTCATCCTCTCTTTATTATTACCCAATCCTCTCTTTAATATTATTCAATCAAGAATACTTTATAATTTACTCCAAAGAAGTGCGCTCCACAGAGATACTATTGTATTTCTATTTTATGTTGGTCTCCATCGACAGGGCATCTTCTCTGTGTTGAAGCTTGCCTATTGTAAAAGTAACAACGCTAAATGAAGCGATTTGAAATTTACTAACTGAATTAGATTAAATTAAACAGTAGTTGTAGATTGAGAGCGCATCAAGGAATTTTTTATCTTTATATATATATATATATATATATAAAGACAATGGGGGAGGGAACAAGCACCTCCCCCATATATATATATATATAAAGACATTTTGTCTGTCAACCTTTTGACCCTGTCGACCTTTTTTGACCCTGTCTACCTTTTTGACTGTCGCCCGTTTGACCCTGTCTACGTTTTGACTGTCAACCTTTTTACTTTGTCAATCTTTTTAATGTCTGTCTTCTGTATCACACCCATATAAAGGGTCAATACGGATGGTGTAATGGTTAGCATTACTGCCCCACAGCACTGAGGTCATGGGTTAAATTTCCACCACGGCCCTAACTGTGGGGAGTTTATATATTCTCCCCGTACTTGTGTGGGTTTCCACCGGGTACTCCGGTTTCCTCCCACAATTCAAAAAATATACTGGTAGGTTAATTGGCTCCCAACAAAATTAACCCTAGCATGAATGTGTGTGCGTGTACATGTGATAGGGAATATAGATTGTAAGCTCCACTGGGGCAGGGACTGATGTGAATGGCCAAATATTCTCTGTAAAGCACTGTGGAATATGTGTGCGCTATATAAATAACTGGTAATAAATAAATAAAGGGCATTTCCAGCAGACCACGAGCTTCACTGAAATTGTCAGAGAGCTGGGCTGACTGAATACTCCCAGCAGCCTGTCAGTGATTAGGCAGCTGTTGGGTGTCAGCACCAGTGCGTGCCTGTGTCTCCAGGCATTACATATCAGCGACCCTTCCCCCACACTGATTGTAGCACATCCACCATCCCCTATTAGCAGGTTCCCTATCCTTTATAATATCCATTACTGCACTCCTTAGTCAGTGACTGTATTGACTATATAACAGTGCCTTTAGTGTGACCATTATACAAGGTTTGACAAATAAGTTAGTGAACTCATCACCATGCAGTAGCGGATTTACCACTAGGCAACCAAAGAAGCCGCAAGGGCCCGGTAGGTTCCAAGGGGCTGGCTGACAGATCATGTAGTCGAGAGGGCATTTCTGACAAAAATGTACAAGTGATGGGCTGACTGAATACTCCCGGCAGACTTTCAGTGACTAGATAGCTGCCAGGTGCCAGTTGTCTGCACCTGCCTGTGCACAGTGTGATTTAAGTACACTAGTACTACCATCTGCCTGATATAATCGGGCGAGGAGTTGATTGGGTAGGCGTAGGAGCATACACTGACTGGGGGTAGCACAATGAGCAGGGGAGGGGCCTGTCTGCTACAAATGGTGGTGGTGGTGGGGGCACACATGAGGATTGTTTGAGGAAGGGAGGCCCCAAATCGGTGTGTTGATTAGGGACCCATGAGGTCTAGATCCGCCTCTGGATAACAGTCTACCTGAAATCTCTACTACGGTAAAACTGCTTTGAGGAAACTGCTTTTTGGCCTCCCACCAAGTTAAGCACCTGGACACTACTTGCTGTGTAGGGTATCCTGCTTGGACATCGCAAGGAGATAACACTTGCTTTTTTATTTTTAGAATTTCCCCTACGGCTCCTGTAGGACACGCTCCCCAGCTGGACCTTGGTGACCTGTCTGAGTTTCTGCCTGACAATATTACTGATGCTGCTGTAGGCCGGCTCTGTTTCCTGCACCCTGCTGACCACTAGACGAATAAACCACCCTCTCTGCACCACCCTCTCTGCACCACTTTTCCCAGGAGCTGTACAATCTAGTACAATCCCGATAAACCCGGGATGTACAGCATCCCTACCCTTGTGCTCACACCAGTGCCCTAACCTAAGCCTCACCCTAAACATTAATTCTAATACTCTAACACCCAATTCTATCCCTAACCCATACTTGCCACAAACCTCTCCCTAACCATAACCCCTACACTTAATACTTTAACCTAAAACCAGTGCTAGAGGCTGCCAATCATAAAACATGTGGATAATCAGAAGCAAAACTATCCACCACCACATAACAGATCCTAAGGATGACAGATAAGCACAATTTACTTAAATGAATATATATATTTTTTAAAATGTATCAATATTTCTCTGACGTCCTAGTGGATGCTGGGAACTCCGTAAGGACCATGGGGAATAGACGGGCTCCGCAGGAGACTGGGCACTCTAAAAGAAAGATTAGGTACTATCTGGTGTGCACTGGCTCCTCCCTCTATGCCCCTCCTCCAGACCTCAGTTAGAATCTGTGCCCGGCTAGAGCTGGGTGCTCCTAGTGGGCTCTCCTGAGCTTGCTAGAAAAGAAAGTATTTGTTAGGTTTTTTATTTTCAGTGAGATCTGCTGGCAACAGACTCACTGCTACGTGGGACTGAGGGGAGAGAAGCAAACCTACCTGCTTGCAGCTAGCTTGTGCTTCTTAGGCTACTGGACACCATTAGCTCCAGAGGGTTCGAACACAGGGCCTGACCTCGATCGTCCGTTCCCGGAGCCGCGCCGCCGTCCCCCTTGCAGAGCCAGAAGAGAAGCGATGAAATCGGTGGCAGAAGACTCCTGTCTTCATTAAGGTAGCGCACAGCACCGCAGCTGTGCGCCATTGCTCCCACAGCACACCACACACTCCGGTCACTGTAGGGTGCAGGGCGCTGGGGGGGGGGGGCGCCCTGGGCAGCAATTATAATACCTTTTGGCACTTAAAATACACATAATACAGTCTGGAAACTGTATATGTGTAAAAACCCCCGCCATTAAGTTACATAAAACGCGGGACAGAAGCCCGCCGCTGATGGGGCGGGGCCTTCTTCCTCAGCACACCAGCGCCATTTTCCCTTCACAGCTCCACTGGAAGCAGCTCCCCAGGCTCTCCCCTGCAGTATCCTGATACAAGAAGGGTAAAAAAAAGAGAGGGGGGGCACATAAATTTAGGCGCAAATAAGATATTTAAGCAGCTATTGGGTAAATTATTTTTTATAGTGTAAATCCCTGTGTTATATAGCGCTGTGGTGTGTGCTGGCATACTCTCTCTCTGTCTCCCCAAAGGACTTTGTGGGGTCCTGTCCTCAGTCTGAGCATTCCCTGTGTGTGTGCGGTGTGTCGGTACGGCTGTGTCGACATGTTTGATGAGGAGGGTTACGTGGAGGCGGAGCAGGGGCAGATAAGTGTGGTCTCGCCCCCGACGGGGCCGACACCTGATTGGATGGATATGTGGAAGGTCTTAACCGACAGTGTCAACTCCTTACATAAAAGGTTCGATGACGCAGCAGCATTGGGACAGCCGGGGTCTCAGCCCGCGCCTGCCCAGGCGACTCAGAAGCCGTCAGGGGCTCATAAACGCCCGCTAGCTCAGATGGTAGACACAGATGTAGATGAGGATGAGACAAATGTACAGTCTACAAAGGCCATCCGATGCATGATTACTGCAATGAAAGATGTATTGCACATTTGTGACATTAACCCGGTTACCACCAAGGGGTATTATGTTTGGGGAGAAAAAGCAGCCAGTGACTTTTCCCCCATCTGATGAATTAAATGAATTGTGTGAAGAAGTGTGGAGTTCCCCTGATAAGAAACTAGTGATTTCTAAGAGGTTACTGATGGCGTACCCTTTCCCGCCAACGGATAGGTTACGTTGGGAAACATCCCCTAGGGTGGACAAGGCGCTAACACGCTTATCTAAAAGGGTGGCACTGCCGTCTCAGGATACGGCCGCCCTAAAGGAGCCTGCGGATAGAAAGCAGGAAGCTATCCTGAAGTCTGTGTATACACACTCTGGTACTCTACTGAGACCTGCTATAGCTTCAGCCTGGATGTGTAGTGCTGCAGCAGCATGGACTGATACCCTGTCAGACAACATTGATTCCCTCGACAGGGATACTGTTTTGCTAACCCTCGAACATATAAAAGACGTTGTCTTATATATGCGGGATGCCCAGAGGGACATTTGCCTGCTGGCATCTAGAATTAATGCAATGTCCATTTCTGCCAGGAGAGTATTATGGACTCGGCAGTGGACAGGTGATGCTGATTCTAAAAAACACACGGAGGTTTTGCCTTATAAGGGTGAGGAATTGTTTGGGGACGGTCTCTCGGACCTCGTATCCACAGCAACAGCTGGGAAGTCAACTTTTTTACCTCAGGTTCCCTCACAGCCTAAGAAAGCACCGTATTATCAAGTGCAGTCCTTTCGGCCTCAGAAAGGCAAGCGGGTCAGAGGAGCATCCTTTCTGGCCAGAGACAAGGGTAGAGGAAAGAAGCTGCACCAGGCAGCCAGTTCCCAGGAACAAAAATCCTCTCCTGCTTCCACTAAGTCCGACGCATGACGTTGGGGCTCCACAGGCGGAGCCAGGTGCGGTGGGGGCGCGTCTCCGAAACTTCAGCAACCAGAGGGTTCGCTCACAAGTAGATCTCTGGGCTGTACAAATTGTATCTCAGGGATACAAGCTGGAGTTCGAGGCGACTCCCCCTCGCCGTTACCTCAAATCAGCCTTGCCAGCTGCTCCCAGGGAAAGGGAGGTAGTACTGGCGGCAATTCACAAGATGTACCTCCAGCAGGTGATAATCAAGGTCCCCCTCCTTCAACAGGGAAGGGGTTACTATTCCACAATGTTTGTGGTACCGAAACCGGACGGTTCGGTGAGACCCATTCTGAATTTAAAATCCTTGAACAGTATAAAGAAGTTCAAGTTCAAAATGGAATCGCACAGGGCGGTTATTGCAAGCCTGGCAGCGGGGGATTTTGTGGTGTCGCTGGACATCAAGGATGCTTACTTGCATGTCCCCATTTACTCACCTCACCAGGAATACCTCAGGTTTGTGGTACAGGACTGTCATTACCAATTCCAGACGTTACCGTTTGGTCTCTCCACGGCACCAAGGTAATTACCAAGGTAATGGCCGAAATGATGATACTCCTTCGGAAGAAGGGAGTTATAATTATCCCATACTTGGACGATCTCCTCATAAAGGCGAGGTCCAGAGAGCAGTTGTTGGTCAGCGTAGCACTCTCTCAGGAAGTGTTGCAACAGCACGGCTGGATTCTGAATATCCCAAAGTCGCAGCTGACTCCTGCGACGCGTCTGCTTTTCCTGGGCATGATTCTGGACACAGAACAGAAGAAGGTGTTTCTCCCGGTGGAGAAGGCCCAGGAATTGTCATCTCTGGTCAGGGACCTCCTGAAACCAAAACAGGTGTCGGTGCATCACTGCACGCGAGTCCTGGGAAAGATGGTGGCTTCTTACGAAGCAATTCCCTTCGGCAGGTTCCATGCAAGGATCTTTCAGTGGGATCTGTTGGACAAATGGTCCGGATCGCATCTTCAGATGCATCGGTTGATCACCCTGTCCCCAAGGGCCAGGGTGTCTCTGCTGTGGTGGCTGCAGAGTGCTCATCTTCTCGAGGGCCGCAGGTTCGGCATACAGGACTGGGTCCTGGTGACCACGGATGCAAGCCTCCGAGGATGGGGGGCAGTCACTCAGGGAAGAAACTTCCATGGACAGTGGTCAAGTCTGGAGACTTCACTACACATAAATATACTGGAACTAAGGGCCATTTACAACGCCCTGAGTCAAGCAGAGCCCCTGCTTCAAAACCACCCAGTACTGATTCAGTCAGACAACATCACGGTGGTGGCCCATGTAAACCGCCAGGGCGGCACAAGAAGCAGGATGGCAATGGCAGAAGCCACAAAGATTCTTCGATGGGTGAAGAATCACGTGCTAGCACTGTCAGCAGTGTTCATTCCGGGAGTGGTCAACTGGGAAGCAGACTTCCTCAGCAGGCACGACCTCCACCCGGGAGAGTGGGGACTTCATCAAGAAGTCTTCACACAGATTGTAAATCGCTGGGAACTGCCACAGGTGGACATGATGGCGTCCCGCCTCAACAAAAAGCTAAAAAAATATTGCGCCAGGTCAAGGGACCCTCAGGCGATAGCTGTGGACGCACTAGTGACACCGTGGGTGTACCAGTCGGTTTATGTATTCCCTCCTCTTCCTCTCATACCCAAGGTACTGAGGATAGTAAGAAAGAGAGGAGTAAAAACTATACTCATCATTCCGGATTGGCCAAGAAGAACTTGGTACCCAGAACTACAAGAAATGATCTCAGAGGACCCATGGCCTCTGCCTCTCAGACAGGACCTGTTACAGCAGGGGCCCTGTCTGTTCCAAGACTTACCGCGGCTGCATTTGACGGCATGGCGGTTGAACGCCGGATCCTAACGGAAAAGGGCATTCCAGATGAAGTGATTCCTACGCTGATAAAAGCTAGGAAGGATGTGACTGCCTGAAGTTCAGACGTTTGTTAAGGGAGTGCTGCATATTCAGCCCCCTTTTGTGCCTCCAGTGGCACCTTGGGATCTTAACGTTGTGTTGGATTTCCTGAAATCACACTGGTTTGAGGACAGGGCAGAATTGAGGACGCGTCCCCAATTTCTCCCAAAGGTGGGATCAGCGTTTCATTTGAACCAACCTATTGTGGTGCCTGCGGCTACTCGGGACTTGGAGGATTCCAAGTTGCTGGACGTAGTCCGGGCTTTGACAATTTATGTTTCCAGGACGGCTGGAGTCAGGAAAACTGACTCGCTATTTATCCTGCATGCACCCAACAAGCTGGGTGCTCCTGCTTCAAAGCAAACTATTGCTCGCTGGATCTGTTGCACGATTCAGCTGGCACATTCTGCGGCTGGACTGCCGCATCCTAAATCAGTAAAAGCCCATTCCACAAGGAAGGTGGGCTCTTCTTGGGCGGCTGCCCGAGGGGTCTTGGCTTTACAGCATTGCCGAGCTGCTACTTGGTCGGATTCAAAACACATTTGCTAAATTCTACAAGTTTGATACCCTGGCTGAGGAGGCCCTTGAGTTTGCTCATTCGGTGCTGCAGAGTCATCCGCACTCTCCCGCCCGTTTGGGAGCTTTGGTATAATCCCCATGGTCCTTACGGAGTTCCCAGCATCCACTAGGACGTCAGAGAAAATAAGAATTTACTCACCGGTAATTCTATTTCTCGTAGTCCGTAGTGGATGCTGGGCGCCCGTCCCAAGTGCGGACTCTCTGCAATACATGTATATAGTTATTGCTTCACTAAAGGGTTATTGTTATGAGCCATCCATACAAGGAGGCTCAGTTGTTGTTCATACTGTTAACTGGGTATGGTTATCACAAGTTGTACGGTGTGATTGGTGTGGCTGGTATGAGTCTTACCCTGGATTCCAAATCCTTTCCTTGTTGTGTCAGCTCTTCCGGGCACAGTTTCCCTAACTGAGGTCTGGAGGAGGGGCATAGAGGGAGGAGCCAGTGCACACCAGATAGTACCTAATCTTTCTTTTAGAGTGCCCAGTCTCCTGCGGAGACCGTCTATTCCCCATGGTCCTTACGGAGTTCCCAGCATCCACTACGGACTACGAGAAATAGAATTACCGGTGAGTAAATTCTTATTTTTTTTTTTACCTTAGGGGTGCCAGGAAAAAAATTTTTATAGTCTAGAGCGCCGTGATTCAAGAAAGTCTGGGAACCACTGACTTAGATTATAGGTTCTCAACTTCTGTGCTCAGGACCCCAAACAGTTCTTTAGTACAATGTATCTGACATTATCTGAATTGGACAAGCATCCTACTGCTTCAGGCATAAAGGTAGGGGTATGGGTCATTAGGTCGACCACACTTAGGTCGACAGTCATTAGGTCGCCCACTATTGGTCGACATGAATTAGTTCGACATGGTCACTAGGTCGAAATGGTCATTAGGTCGACATGAACAAGGTTGGAAAAGGTCAACATGAGTTTTTTTTACTTTTTTAGTGTCGTTTTCTACGTAAAGTGATGGGGAACCCCAATTAGTGCACCATGTCCTCTTACATGGCGCGCTTTGCTCGGTTACTATTGCCAATCGTAGTCCACGTGGATCGTAAAGTATGAAAAAGTAAAAAATTGGAAAAATATAAAGTGAAAAACTCATGTCGACCTTTTTCCATGACGACCTAATGACCATGTCGACCTAGTGACCGTCGACCTAATGCATGTCGACCAATAGTGGTCGACCTAATGACTGTTGACCTAAGCGTGGTCAACCTAATGCCTGTATCCCAAAGGTAGTGGCACCCACCCTCCCGCCTGTATCACTGGGCTGATATTAGTGGATTTAAATCATACAGAATGGAAGCTATTACAGTGGGACCCTGTGGCACACCTTTCGTGTAAATGCCAGGATCGTGCCACTCTAATGCAGATACATGATTGCTGCAACTGATATATGCTGGACCACAAAATACCAGCATACTATTATAATCGAGCTAATTGGCAATAGGCGGCTTTAATCTCTCCATGTATGGTAGAGGAATGTAGGAAAACCAGTGATCATTCATTTGAATGAGAAAGAGATCAGGTGTGTAGTCAGGACTCCTGAGTATTCACATAAAGCAGGAAAAACAGGGATTCAGACTAGAAGTGCAACTGCTTTTTATTTACACCCTCAGCGGTTATGCAAGGATGTCTATATGCATGACAGAAGCCTTTCTTTTCATGGGGATCAATAGTGTGTAGTGCTGAGACAACGCCCCCTTGCTACTTCTCCATCTAACTGATTAATAATGTAACAGACAAGCTGTGCACTTGCCCTTAGTTCTGTAGAGCGGATTCTTTTAAATGCTGTTTTTTAATCACAAGGCTTCAGGAAAATGAGTAACAGTGTTATTTGATATCATCTAATACAGTGTATTATGTTCACATGATCTGTTGATTAGTGATCAGCAATTTGTGATGGACAGGAAAATGTAGAAGTATGTAGAGATGAGCGGGTTCGGTTTCTCTGAATCCGAACCCGCCAGAACTTCATGTTTTTTTTCACGGGTCCGAGCGACTCGGATCTTCCCGCCTTGCTCGGTTAACCCGAGCGCGCCCGAACGTCATCATGACGCTGTCGGATTCTCGCGAGGCTCGGATTCTATCGCGAGACTCGGATTCTATATAAGGAGCCGCGCGTCGCCGCCATTTTCACACGTGCATTGAGATTGATAGGGAGAGGACGTGGCTGGCGTCCTCTCCGTTTAGAATTAGAATAGATTAGAGAGACACTTGATTTACTAATTTTGGGGAGCATTAGGAGTACTCAGTAGTGTACAGTGCAGAGTTTTGCTGATAGTGACCAGTGACCACCACTTTTATTTATAATCCGTTCTCTGCCTGAAAAAAGCGATACACAGCACACAGTGACTCAGTCACATACCATATCTGTGTGCACTGCTCAGGCTCAGGCCAGTGTGCTGCATCATCTATATATATTATATATCTGTCTGACTGCTCAGCTCACACAGCTTATAATTGTGGGGGAGACTGGGGAGCACTACTGCAGTGCCAGTTATAGGTTATAGCAGGAGCCAGGAGTACATAATATTATATTAAAATTAAACAGTGCACACTTTTGCTGCAGGAGTGCCACTGCCAGTGTGACTAGTGACCAGTGACCTGACCACCAGTATATAATATTAGTAGTATACGATCTCTTTATCAACCAGTCTATATTAGCAGCAGACACAGTACAGTGCGGTAGTTCACGGCTGTGGCTACCTCTGTGTCGGCACTCGGCAGCCCGTCCATAATTGTATATACCAGTGACCTAACCGTGTTTTTTTTTTCTTTCTTTATACATACATACTAGTTACGAGTATACTATCTCTTTATCAACCAGTCTATATATTAGCAGCAGACACAGTACAGTACGGTAGTTCACGGCTGTGGCTACCTCTGTGTCGGCACTCGGCAGCCCGTCCATAATTGTATATACCACCTAACCGTGGTTTTTTTTTCTTTCTTTATACATACATACTAGTTACGAGTATACTATCTCTTTATCAACCAGTCTATATATTAGCAGCAGACACAGTACAGTGCGGTAGTTCACGGCTGTGGCTACCTCTGTGTCGGCACTCGGCAGCCCGTCCATAATTGTATATACCACCTAACCGTGGTTTTTTTTTCTTTCTTTATACATACATACTAGTTACGTATACTATCTCTTTATCAACCAGTCTATATATTAGCAGCAGACACAGTACAGTGCGGTAGTTCACGGCTGTGGCTACCTCTGTGTCGGCACTCGGCAGCCCGTCCATAATTGTATATACCACCTAACCGTGGTTTTTTTTTCTTTCTTTATACATACATACTAGTTACGAGTATACTATCTCTTTATCAACCAGTCTATATATTAGCAGCAGACACAGTACAGTGCGGTAGTTCACGGCTGTGGCTACCTCTGTGTCGGCACTCGGCAGCCCGTCCATAATTGTATATACCACCTAACCGTGGTTTTTTTTTCTTTCTTTATACATACATACTAGTTACGAGTATACTATCTCTTTATCAACCAGTCTATATATTAGCAGCAGACATAGTACAGTGCGGTAGTTCACGGCTGTGGCTACCTCTGTGTCGGCACTCGGCAGCCCGTCCATAATTGTATATACCACCTAACCGTGGTTTTTTTTTCTTTCTTTATACATACATACTAGTTACGAGTATACTATCTCTTTATCAACCAGTCTATATATTAGCAGCAGACACAGTACAGTGCGGTAGTTCACGGCTGTGGCTACCTCTGTGTCGGCACTCGGCAGCCCGTCCATAATTGTATATACCACCTAACCGTGGTTTTTTTTTCTTTCTTTATACATACATACTAGTTACGAGTATACTATCTCTTTATCAACCAGTCTATATATTAGCAGCAGACACAGTACAGTGCGGTAGTTCACGGCTGTGGCTACCTCTGTGTCGGCACTCGGCAGCCCGTCCATAATTGTATATACCACCTAACCGTGTTTTTTTTTTCTTTCTTTATACATACATACTAGTTACGAGTATACTATCTCTTTATCAACCAGTCTATATATTAGCAGCAGACACAGTACAGTGCGGTAGTTCACGGCTGTGGCTACCTCTGTGTCGGCACTCGGCAGCCCGTCCATAATTGTATATACCACCTAACCGTGGTTTTTTTTTCTTTCTTTATACATACATACTAGTTACGAGTATACTATCTCTTTATCAACCAGTTTATATATTAGCAGCAGACACAGTACAGTGCGGTAGTTCACGGCTGTGGCTACCTCTGTGTCGGCACTCGGCAGCCCGTCCATAATTGTATACTACTAGTATCCAATCCATCCATCTCCATTGTTTACCTGAGGTGCCTTTTAGTTGTGCCTATTAAAATATGGAGAACAAAAATGTTGAGGTTCCAAAATTAGGGAAAGATCAAGATCCACTTCCACCTCGTGCTGAAGCTGCTGCCACTAGTCATGGCCGAGACGATGAAATGCCAGCAACGTCGTCTGCCAAGGCCGATGCCCAATGTCATAGTACAGAGCATGTCAAATCCAAAACACCAAATATCAGTAAAAAGCCTCTTTTTTTCTTTGCGTCATGTGCTGTTTGGGGAGGGTTTTTTGGAAGGGCCATCCTGCGTGACACTGCAGTGCCACTCCTAGATGGGCCCGGTGTTTGTGTCGGCCACTAGGGTCGCTAATCTTACTCACACAGCTACCTCATTGCGCCTCTTTTTTTCTTTGCGTCATGTGCTGTTTGGGGAGGGTTTTTTGGAAGGGACATCCTGCGTGACACTGCAGTGCCACTCCTAGATGGGCCCGGTGTTTGTGTCGGCCACTAGGGTCGCTTATCTTACTCACACAGCGACCTCGGTGCAAATTTTAGGACTAAAAATAATATTGTGAGGTGTGAGGTATTCAGAATAGACTGAAAATGAGTGTAAATTATGGTTTTTGAGGTTAATAATACTTTGGGATCAAAATGACCCCCAAATTCTATGATTTAAGCTGTTTTTTAGTGTTTTTGGAAAAAAACACCCGAATCCAAAACACACCCGAATCCGACAAAAAAAATTCGGTGAGGTTTTGCCAAAACGCGTTCGAACCCAAAACACGGCCGCGGAACCGAACCCAAAACCAAAACACAAAACCCGAAAAATTTCAGGCGCTCATCTCTAGAAGCATGCAGACCCATATGTACATATCAGCACCGCAGGAGATATAAACCATTTCTTTGACAAATAGATTACTATTAAGAAGTAAGGTGATCTTTCTCATTTGTATTTCTCTGGCTGCTACAGTATATACTTCTTGGTCTAATGTGCAATAGCAGATCTTTGTTGGGCATGAGTAGGTCATATCAAATGTTGACTTATATTTGGGGGTGTTATGGAAAGGTCTGGGGAGAAGTACGTAAGATGGATTTTGAGGTACATGTACCTGGGCATTGCATGAAATAAGGTGATGTATTTTCCTCCACAAGGAGGTGTCAGACAGGCCCAGATACTGAGAAGCAGGGTTCCCTCCAGTCCACAATATCGCCAGCATACAGGAGAAGTCTCCAGATAAATTTTATGAATCCGGCTAGGAACTAGGTACCATCAGAGAAACACTTAGCAGTGCACAATCTGCCTGGATGTGCATGCAAGAGGAAGTAGTAACAACATTAAATCTACTGTCATTTGGTCCCAGGCTTCGGGATCAAGCATCTCCCCTTCTCCCAGACCATCTCATTGATTTTTTTCCAACAGTACGTGCAAGATAGGTGGTAGATGGAGAATAGCAGCCCCATAGAGGGAGATCGGAGCCAGCAGAAGGATTCCAAAGCACAGCATTGTGATCACCCATGGTCATACACTGAATAAGACAGATTATGTATCTGAAGATATTACAAAAGTCACATGCTAGGAACCAGGTATTTCTATTACACTTCTGCAAATGAGGCACATCCTTGGAGTGAGGGATTGGGGGGGGGGGAGGTGGATGGAAATTCTGGGCTGTCCCATAATGGTATCTGGGCTGGAGGTTCAGAAATGCGATGATATGTTCTGGTCTGTCTGTCCCATAATTTGAGTAAGAACGCTGCAGTATGGGCTTGCAGAAAATGTGGACTCCTGCTGCATGGGGGGATCCACAGAGCAGCAGAAACAGTGAAGGGAATTGTTAAAGTGGACTCCATGAGGGGTCAGGTACAGTAGAAGATTTTATCTATGGGCTGCAGGACTCCCCCAGGTAAAATCCACCACCTCAGCTCAGTGAACCAGATGCAGTCCGTGAGTCACTGTGACTGGCAATGACTTCCTATTGGAAGTCCTACCTGTCAGTCACCGCAGGACAGGCAGTCCCATTGGGAGGTGTGTCCTCCCTCCGGACTGGCAGACTAGGCTTTGATTAACAGAGAGCCGGCTTCCTAGCCGGCTTCTAAGGGCTGTACCCGATGCAGTTCATAGAAGTTGGGGTCAGCAGGTGATGTTAGGGAATCCCGTCAGATGGAATTACAGCAGATTATTATGATTTAATGCTGTGAGGAAGTTGAGCTCCATTAGAAATTGCCCAGAATCTTAGGCTGCTAGGTCACGCCCCTGCTACACCACTTTTCATAAAGAAAGTCTACTCTTTTTGTGGAATGAACCAGTGGCATCATAGTGGCATAATAACTATGCAATTTGTATCTGATACCTCACTGACTGATGCTCATGAATATTGGTTTAACCCACCTTACAGGCTTTGCAGCGTCCCTAACAGGTTGAAGAGCAAATGCACATATGGCCATCACTCAGGAGCATAAGTTAGCAACCCATTGCTTGCGGCATTTATGATGCCAAAAGCTTGGCAGAGGACACTGCTGAGAAGGGCAGGTAAATAATGTTATATACCGGCAGCATGTTCATAAGTATCACTATGATACTAAATGAAATATGCCAATATTATTTAGTATTCATTTTAAATAGAGCCTCATGTCTTAAACAGCTGTTCTCCTAGGAGCCTGGGGGGTGGGTTTAGCTAGAAACTACGGGTCATGCAGTGAGAATAGTGGGGATGGCGGTAGTAAACGAAATGGGGGAGAAGTTGGGGGGAGGGTAAGAGCAGGCGGTAAGGTTACTAACATGGGTACTAAAAGAGATTTTACCAAAGCACTAACCAATGACGATTACAGGTCATCATTGCTACATAAGGTGAAAGATGTCCCTAACGCAAGGGAAAATACTTATCTTAGTTGTTTGTATGTAAACGCCAGAAGCATTACTGGTAAAAAGGGTGAACTAGAAATACTTGCAGCAAGCAAACAGTATGATATTATAGGCATTACTGAAACTTGGTGGGACGAATCTCATGATTGGACAGTCAATCTAGAGGGCTATACACTGTTTAGGAGAGACAGACTAAATAAAAAGGGTGGAAGGGTGTGTCTTTACGTAAAGCCGTTTTTAAAACCTGATAAACAGGAAGATATTCAGGAGGGGACTATAGACACTGTCGAGACATTATGGATAGAAATTGCATGCAGGGAAAAAGGAATAAAAAATTAGTATTGGGTGTATGCTATAGACCGCCTGGTATCAACGCATCTGATGAGGAATTGTTACTAAAGCAAATTGAAAGAGCAGCAGGAGTAGGAGACAGTAGTGATGGGAGATTTTAACTATCCAGAGATAAACTGGAAAAACGATTCATGTGATACTGCTAGGGACAATATGTTTTTAAACACACTTAATGATAACTACTTAGTTCAACTAATTGAGGAACCAACTAGGTACAATGCAATCTTAGACCTGGTATTAACAAACAATGGGGATTTGGTATCAGGTATTATAGTAGGGGAACCGATAGGAATTAGCGACCACAATATGGTCACATTCAATATCAGTTTCCATAAACAGCCCTATACTGGCTCAACTAGGACTCTAAACTTTAGCAAATCAAATTTTGATAAGATGAGGGTATTTTTCAGGGATTTTGAATGGGAAGGTTTGTTTTTAGGAAAAAATACTACGGAGAAATGGGAGGTACTAAAATTCCTGCGAACTAAAAATACACTCAAATTTATTCCTACGAGCAGCAAAAAAAATGAAAAAAAATTATAAACCGATGTGGCTTAACAAAAAGATTAAGGAACTTATGGGCAAGAAAGGGCGAGCATTTAAAAAATACAAATCTGACGGGGAAGCAGAGTCATTTCAGCACTATAAGGAATGTAACAAAATATGCAAAAAGGAAATAAGAGCGGCTAAAGTAGAAACTGAAAAACTAGTAGCAAAGGAAAGCAAAGCGAATCCCAAAAAATTCTTTAAATACATTAGTAGCAAGAGATTAAAGAAGGAGAGTATAGGCCCTTTAAAAGACAAGTTGGGAGCCTTAAGCAAAAATGATAATGACATAGCGGACACACTAAATGAGTTTTTTTCAACAGTATTTACTAGAGAGGACCCAATTCAGGGACTAACATATAATCTCAATAATGAGAATATCCCACTGATAGGTACTTATTTAAGCGAGGAAGTAGTCTGTGACAGATTAAAACATTTAAAGATTAATAAGTCACTAGGTCCCGATGGTATTCACCCAAGGGTTCTAATGGAGCTTCATTCTGAACTTGCAAAACCGCTATTTTTGATCTTTAAGGATTAAGTAATATCAGGTATGGTTCCCAAAGACTGGCGTATAGCGGAAGTAGTGCCTATATTCAAAAAGGGAAGTAAAGCTGAACCAGGTAATTATAGACCAGTTAGTCTTACATCTATAGTGGGGAAAGTATTGGAAGGTATTCTAAGAGATAGTATTCTGAAGTTCCTTGAAGTCAATAAGGTCATTAAAAGGAATCAACATGGGTTTATGAAGGACAGATCCTGTCAAACCAACTTACTTGGCTTTTATGAAACAGTAAGCGCAAACCTAGATCAGGGTAAAGAGGTGGATGTAATCTTTTTAGATTTTGCCAAAGCGTTCGATACTGTACCACACATGAGACTTATCTACAAGCTACAAGAATCAGGGCTAGGAAGCACAATATGCACTTGGGTCAAAAACTGGTTAGATAATAGGGAGCAGCGCGTTGTGGTTAATGGATCTTTTTCAACTTGGACTGAAGTGCTAAGTGGTGTGCCGCAAGGCTCAGTATTAGGACCGCTATTGTTCAATATTTTCATTAACGACCTAACAGAAGGTCTAGAGAGCATGGTGTCAATTTTTGCAGATGATACCAAATTGTGTAAAGTTATAAATGCGGAAGGGGATGCTGAGTCGCTTCAGAATGACTTAGTTAAATTAGAAGCTTGGGCAGCGAAATGGAGAATGCGCTTCAATACAGACAAGTGTAAGGTAATGCACTGTGGTAACAAGAACAAAAATAACACCTACCTACTAAATGGGGTAAAATTAGGGGATTCTGTACTGGAAAAGGACTTAGGTGTCCTCATAGATAGA
Organism: Pseudophryne corroboree; assembly: GCF_028390025.1. Lineage (NCBI taxonomy): Eukaryota > Metazoa > Chordata > Amphibia > Anura > Myobatrachidae > Pseudophryne > Pseudophryne corroboree. The sequence goes on from NC_086450.1 coordinate 122,884,842, forward strand.
AAACTAAGCAGTAGTACCCAAAGTAGGACTGCAGCAAAGAAGGCTAATAAGATATTAGCATGCATAAAACGGGGAATTGATGCTAGGGACGAGAGTATTATACTCCCGTTATATAAATCACTTGTGAGGCCACACCTTGAATACTGTGTACAATTCTGGGCACCTTACTACAAAAAGGATATCCTGGAGCTAGAAAAGGTTCAAAGGCGGGCGACCAAAGGGTATTAAGGGTATGGAGACGCTGGAATACGAGGAAAGGCTGGCAAGACTAGGCATGTTTACACTGGAAAAGAGGAGATTAAGAGGGGACATGAACAACATTTACAAATATATAAGGGGACAATATACAGATCTTGCGCAGGACCGGTTTTTGGTTAGATCAACACAGAGAACTCGTGGACACTCGCTCAGGTTAGAGGAGAGGAGATTCCACACAATACGGCGTAAAGGCTTTTTTACGGTAAGGACGATACGTGTTTGGAATTCCCTGCCTGAGGGAGTTGTAATGGCCAACTCAGTCATCACCTTTAAGAATGGGTTAGATAAATTCCTAATGGATAAGGATATCCAGGGTTACGGGGCATAGTCACGCACTATGGTTATTATAAAAAAGAGGGGTTAATCGTAACGGCAGTCAGCAACTTCAGTCAAAATTTTCTACAAAATAATTGTGCATAGGAGACCACGAATAGGTTGAACCCGATGGACAATTGTCTTTTTTCAACCTTAGATACTATGTTACTATGTTACTATAAATTTGTGAGCAGGGCCTGGCTTGATTGCTGTGTTGTTCCCAATTGTAAAGTTCAATGGGATATATGGAATTATTTTTTCTGCAGCGTAAGGTTTTATTGTCTGGTGATCTAAGGGAGACTCCCCTCTTTTAAATGAGGGTGCCCCCAAATTTGTAGGTACTAGAATGGAGGAGATAGATTACTGTTAGTCCCTTACCCCATCCCCAGCACTTCTGATTTTTCTCTGTAGTGTAGGTCGAGTGAGTGCCATAGTGCTCAGTGATGTCATTGTGCACAGGTGAAATTTTGTCATGAATGTGACACCAGCTCCCCCACCACCCATTGGTAGTAATTAACATTGGGGATCATGAAAATATGTGTTTTATTCACCACAATCTCTTCAGTACTGAGTGGGACTCAATAGGATATATTAAATGTAACAAATATATATTAATGAAAACTGATAATGGAACATTACATAAATACAAACAATTTGTTAAGGTACATCAGTATCATCAAGCGCTATGTAAGATCAAATAGATAAAAAATAAAAACAATATTGAAGCCGATGATATGTAATACAGATACCAATAGGAGCAGACTGTTGTAGCAATAGGAAACAAGCATCTTGAGAAATAATTGCAATACCAGTATTCAGCTGCAGAATGATGTCCCAAAGGATCTGATGGCCTGAATCTGAATGTTATTGGCATGGTATAGGTACCTACTGTCCAAAGGAGGTTAAGCTGCATGATAGTTGGGTCATGGTGCTGTGTGTTGAGACCTTGAAATTGCAGCCTTTAGGATCTGGGTTGTGGAGATGGTATAGTTTTTGGAAGGTATAATGTAACAAAATGGTGTGAGTGTTCCAGTGACTAATGGAAAGTGACAGTCCTAAGGAATCCCTTGGCCAACACTGCTGGGTGATAACATACAACCCATTAAGAACTTAGCAATCTGGAGGACCATTATGCAATAGGTAGCATCTATCCTTGTGTATCAATGCCTATTTCCCTGTGGATTGTAAGCTTGGGAGCAAGGCCTTCCTACCTCTATGTCTGTCTATTTTTGCCCAGTTTTGTTCTATTACTGTTGTTCTAATTGTAAAGCGCAACGGAGTATGCTGCGCTATATAAGAAACTCTTAATAAATAAATAAATCTGGTCAGACAAAGTCCTTGATGCATTTTGCTACAACCTGGTAACTTCATCAAAATAAAAGTGCTTTATTAGGAGATGCATTACTACATCTGTGTCAGACACTGAGCCTCAGCCAACAGTTGCACTCAAACTTGCATGTGGCACTTTTCACAATACAATCCATAGAGCCTAGGGCAGGGCTGGCTAAACCGGTCCTCGAGATCTACCAACAGTTCATGTTTTCCAGGCCTCCTGGAGATCTGTAGCATTGTCAGTTAGGAATGAATGCAGCACATCTTAATTAGTAATGACTACACCTATGCACCAGCTAGGTGGTCTGGAAAATGTGAACTGTTGGTAGATCTCGAGGACTGGTTTGGCCAGCTCTAGCCTAGGGGTATGAAGTTAAAGACAGTTTGGTGAAACCTATGTAAGAAGTGGGTACATGTTGGAGAGGGGTTGGGTATGAAATCCTGGCAGTCAGGATCCTGACAGTCAGAGGACCAACAGCGGAATCCCTATGGGGAGGCAGTATATTTGCCGGCTGTCATAAGACCGACACTGGAATCCCGACACTAGGTGAAAAACCGGCGGTCACATTTCTGACCGCTGGCAAAATCCCCACTCGGGTGGTGGTCCATGCCACCACCCGAGGGGGAATATAACTTTATGGCGACTGAAGGTCACCACTGGGCCTGAAGCATGGCGAGTGCAGAGAGTCTGTAAGGGGACACGCTGCGCTTGCCGTCCTTATTCCAGCTGTCGGGATCCCGGCATGAGTCCCCTGACCACCAGGATCCCAATAGCCATGATAGCATACTGAATCCCCCGATGGATCCAACCGTCGCCTCCCACAGTCTAACCCTAACTGTCCCCTCCCACAGCCTAACCTTAACTCTCCCCCCCCCCTCAACCTAATCCTAACTTTTCCTACCCCCACAGCCTAACTCTCCCCCTGATGCCTAAGCATAACTCCTGTATTTACCTCTGGAATCCATATGGATTCTCATTGAATTACGTTGGGGAGCACCTAAACTACCCACCTCTAAAAGAAGGTATTAGAAAAATATTTTGTAAACATGTTTGCTGATGAGAATCTTATAAGGCGGTTGATTTATAATGTGAACAGTCTTCATTACAGATACTTATGGGCAATGCCATATATGATCTTTAGAATGCTTAAAAAAGGTAAGAGAGACAAGTAATCAAAGGCTATTATCCTTTTATTGGTCATTTGAAACTACAAATGAGACAAAATATTACATTACAGTTGCCACTTGGGGATTTACTTGCTTTGTAAAAGCATCATGACATTTCCAAATGCCTTGTAGCTTCCATTTGTTGTGGAAAATAGAAATAAACCTTTTTATCCAACTAGCAATGTTCTATATTAGGTATCTGCTTTTTCTTAAAATATATTTTTGAGCACAGTTTGCCTGTTAATGTTTAATTACAAATGTTCTTTTGCAACCATAGCACTATTTTTTATTATTATCTTTTATTTCTAAAGCACTAGAAAGTGTCCATGTCCATTGCTCCATAAAAGGAATAAAAATAAAACATAAAATAATATAGCATATGTAATGAGTAGCGCAGCTCGCTGCAGCATGAAATGGCCAGCGGTGGTGAGTCATAAGTTGTAGAAGGTGATTCAGCCTTCAATGAGTTTGTACTAAGCATATGGGCTCACACACAGCATTAAATTATCTGAGGGGAAATATGGAGGTAGGGGGCTCTTGTGGCATGGATAGCGCAAGGCGTAGAATGAGAAAGAAGAGTACTTTTCCGGAGAGAGATTATATACTAAGGGTTGAGCACTTCTATGGATGAACTTGGAAAGATAGTAGGTCTGTGAGCAGAGGAGCGAGTGTAAAGTTAAGAGGACGTCTGATTTAAATGAAAAGGTCCACAAGTTTGAAGCAGTTATGACTGGCAGTAAGTCTGACTTGGTTAGTGAGTATTTTCCAGAGGTGGGGGTGCAGCAGAAGGTGGTAGTAAGAGGGGATAACCAGAGTGGAGATGGTGTGGTGATCAGTGGAGAAGCAGAGAGAACAGGAGTACATCTGGACAGACATGAGTTTGAAGATGTAGGAGGTGGAGGAGTGATTAAGTGCTGTATACTGTATGTGAGGATGAGGAGTTTGAATTGGATTCTGAGAGGGTTGCAGAGCCAGTGAAGCAGGTTATAAAGGGAGGAAGCTGAGGACAAGTGGAGGGGTAAGAAAATAGAATTAAGCAGCAAGTCAAGATGTATTAACATGGTGAAAGCTGAATGAAAGGGAGGCCAGAGAATAGGAGGCTACAATAGTTCAGATGAGAAAAATTGGAGGAGGATGAAAGAGTTCTGGTGGCATCAGTTTTGAGAAAGAACAAGTACCTAGAAATGTTGTGGATGTGTTAGTGGATGCGGAAATGTCAATATTGAGAGGAATTCAGTATGTGGAGAGTGAAGGAGAGGATGTCAAGGATGACATCCAGGCAGAGCAATTTGGTAAGAGACGTGAGAGTTTTATAAACAAAGAGAGAGCAAGGGAGAAAGACGATCCTGAAGGTGGTGGAAACAATGAGTTTCATTTTGGTCATGTTAAGTATAACAAAGTACTGTAATATCCAAGAAGAGATGGAAGAAAGGAAGTTAGAGGAAACTGAAAGGATGGACGGAGAGAGGTCCATGGAGGTGAGGCAAATTTGAGTAAGAAAGGGGGGGGGGGTGGCAAGAACAGGCCATTGGGGTACAATGACAGGTAGAAAAGGAGGAAGATGGAGTCAGAGGCAGAGACAAAAAAGTAGCAGAAAAAGCAACAGGAAGTTAGCCATGTGAGGGGAAAAAATCACAGATATCGATGGAATGGATAGTTTGAAGGAGGTGTAAGAACTCAACAGTATTAAAGGCAGCAAAGGGTAAGAGAAGTGATACTTGTGTTAGCAGTTAGAAGGTTGTTGAAGTCATTGGCAGTGCTGTTTCTGTGGAGTGGAGGGGGCATAAAAGTAAAACAAGTTAAAAAAGATCAAGATTGGAGTGAATGGATAAGAATGTTATGTGATGGACATAAATGATCATCTCTAGGAGCTTGGAGTCTTAGGGAAAAAGAAAGCTTGGGTGGTAACTAGAGAGAATCAGGGTTGGGTAAGGGTTCCTTAAGGATGAGTAATACATAGGCTTGCTTAAAGGAGAAAGAGAGGGACTGATGGAAAAAAAGGCAAGGTGAGAATAGGCTTCAGAGAAAGGAAATGGAGAAGGTGGAAGGGAAAGGGGTCTAGGGGCCAGCTTGCAGCAAAAGATGATGAGAGGAAGATGCAGACATTATCCCTAATAGTGGGTCTAGAAAGACAAGGAGGGAAGACAGAGTGGAGAAAAAAAAAGGGAATGGGGCTCAAGGAAGGAGATGACATGTCATGTGATCTCAATTTTAGTTGTGAAATGGGTGGTGAAATCAGGGGCATAGAGTGAGGAGAGTAATGCCAGAGTGGGTTGGGCAGAGTAGGAAGATAAAGGTAGCAAAGATGCACAGACTGGCGAATTGGGAGGAGATAAGTGATTTGCTGTTTAGTGTGAGTTACCATAAGATGAGAGTATGATTTTGAAGTCATTATGAGAGTACAATGTTCTCCTTAGAGGTAGCAAGGGTTGAGGTGCAATTCATCAGTAGCTAAGAGTGACAGCTGGAGCAGCACAGTCTAAAACGGAGGACAAAGAGGAACTATAAAGGGAGACAGATTGGTCAGGAAAGGAGAGGGTAGAGATAGGAGAGGAGGAGAAAATGATGAGTCGAGATCCACAAGGTTGCGCCTTTTTAGACAATTTTTTGGAAAGGGAGGGGGTGACAGGGGGTGAGAAAAGCTGAAGGAGAGTATATGATGATCAGAAAAGAATAAGGAAAAGTTTGTATAATCAGATATGTGGCCGTGGTGGGAGAAAACCAGAATGTGGGCGTTGGAATGGCAGGTGTATTGTGTGATTTAAAAAGACACTAAAAAGTATAGGTTGCCAAAGTTTACATATCAGTAACAGATAATAATATTAAGGATATCCTGTCTTTAAATTTCAAAATATATAAATGTACTATAATGTACTGTACTATACTTGCACTTGCATGTACATGTATGCAAAACAAACTTTTTAAACATAACTCATTTTTCACCCTATAACATAGAGATAAATGATTGTTTTGATGGTTTTAGAAGTCATCATGGTCATAGAATTTATAGATATAGTCTAGTTATGGTCTTTTACAGAAGTAGTCTGCTCTATATCTCTCTGACTCTGCTCAGCTGAAATTGATTAATTTCTCTCTGGTTAACAAGGAAAATCTTAAAACATGACCTGTTCAAAAGAGTGGAGTCGGGTTCTAGAGTAATGTGGCCAGATATTCATTCTGTGTACATGTTGCTTCCATCATCACATTTGTGGGAGAACATCCCACCAATCTGGAATAGCTGGAACCGCCACAAGCACAAACCACAACATTTCTACAGTCATGTTACTTTTATGCTCCTCTCTAAGAAGCATGGATGTTTGCCACTTACATATTCTGTCCGAATCCTTACGATTTCTCTTGTAATCTGTTGTTTCTTTCTCATTGAATTCATTTACTAGATATAAGCAGTGCAGAAAGTTTCTGGGTATGTGTCTGTTTTCCACATCACTTAACTATATATTTGTAACTGGAAATGATGGCTGTGTAATAGTGTTGGGAAATGTTATGCTCCATCTGCACTGTTATTGGACCGTGTCTAGATAATGTGTTTACACAAGTCCATTTGCACAGCGCAGATCTAGGAATTGCAGGCCTCTTGGGAACATATTGATTCATTGGTTAAAAATATGCTTTGCTTTCTCTTAATCCGATTTACTTAAGTGAAAATGATCACAAAAACATGTAATACTCTCCTGCTGGTGGCTGTGTACTCTCTACACACCTTAGGATGACAACGATGAGTATCCAGTTCCTGTCAGTCTTCTTACCGGCAGATAGATAATTATTTAGGTGAAAGTCCTATACTGAATTTGGTGGCATTATAGAGGAAATTATATCTCTACATGCTTACTGATATCCTGGCTTCATGTGAAGTAGAAGACCCATACAGCTTTATACTTTTTAAAATTGAATTCCCCTAATAATAATAATCGTAAAGCTCGCCCACATTTGCTCCACATGGATAGTCAGCTCAACAGAGGAAGGTCTTTTAAAAACTTTCTTGGTTTAGAATTGCGAAGCAAAAAAATATGTGTCCACATATACTTTTGTTCAAATAGCACCGTTTGCAACTTTTCTGCATCAAGTGTCCCGCCAAAGACTTTATTTTAAAACATGCATCTTTTTTGTATCACATATGCAACAAAAGTACAATGCAAGGGTATACTGAATGCTTTTTATGCAGCTATGATTCAAATAAGATGCAGAATTCAGGAAAAAGTACAAATTGCTACCCGTGACAGAGTGTCTAGGTCACGCTAAGCCGGGATGCAGTTAAGTTCCCGACAGTCGAGAACCTGGCGGCCGAAATACCAATGACAGAATCCCGACAGCAAACAAAATGCCGGCAGTCGAAATTCCGCCCATTGTCCGATATTACCACATGGGTGGTGGTCCACGCCACCACCCGAGGGGGAATATAATAGTGTGTTGAGCGAAAGGGGACATACTGTGCTCGATGTTGGAATTTTGACTGTCGGGATTCTGTTTCGGTATTTCGACCGCCGGGATCCCGATTGTTGGGAAATCATACTGAATCCACTAAGCCCGGCATTCACAACCGCGGTCCTCAAGGCACACCAACAGTGCAGGTTTTAGTGATAACCAGGCTTCAGCACAGATGGTTAAATTTAAAATAACTGAAGTACTAATTAAGTCACCTTTGTTCAAGCCTGGATATCACTAAAATCAGGACTGTTAGTGTGCCTTGAGGACCGCGGTTGGGAAACACTGCACTAAGGGGGTAATTCCGAGTTGATCGCAGCATCAAATTTGTTAGCAGTTGGGTAAAACCATGGCACTACAGGGGGGGCAGATATAACATTTGCAGAGAGAGAGAGATTTGGGTGGGTTATACTGTTTCTGTGCAGGGTAAATACTGGCTGCTTTATTTTTACACTGCAATTTAGATTTCAGTTTGAACACACCCCACCCAAATCTAACTCTCTCTGCAAATGTTATATCTGCCACACCTGCAGTGCAAATGGTTTTGCCCAATTGCTAACAAATTTGATGCTGCGATCAACTCGGAATTACCCCCTAAGCCATATGGTATAAAATGCCTGGTGAACAAGGTCACATCTGTATGCAGAGGCACGCTGTGAAAATTTGAATACTTCAGTACCAGTGTCGTCACTTGGGTGGGTGTCACCCATTGCACTGTACTTTCTCTGGTATCCCCATCACGAGATCCACGTGCGCGTGAAAGAGTTCGCAAAGCGACACTCCCTGATCCATGATGTTTTGCAGGCATGTCACACCCCTGTTCTCATCACGCTGGATGCACTATCGGACAGCCCCCAGCCACTAATAGCACAGTTTGGATGATGCGTATATGCGTGCATCATTCATCACAGCTGCTTGATGACACCATCCTAGGGTGTGACAACAAATAGCAAAGCAACTCTGCTATTTTGACGTCACCTCCTTGGAAGGTGTCACCCGGTGTGGCTGGCACCCCCCTAATTACTCGCCTGATTAATACCACCCCATTCAGTCCAATAGACTTTTTTTTTCTCCTTACATATTGTTTAGCTCAGACTTATGGCTATAAAATGTGCATGTAAATAAGAGCTAAAGAAACACAAGCCAGCTGAGCAACAACTAAAAACTTTTTTGTATGGCAGATTAGCTGCTTGGCAGATTCCCTCCTGTACATACAGTAACATTCTGTCAGAATGTCAGGGAGACTGCAAAATTAGGGGGGAATTCAACTGCTTTTGATGTGCTGCTGGGCATAACCGTGATGCTCCGGTGCGCACAAACAGTATAAGGCAGTTGTGATAGTGTCAACATCGCAAGTTTCCATGCGCACTGATTGTGTATTTTTGTTTGCACCCTTAGAAGAGCAAGCAAAAATCGCCAATTTTGCTATGATCCTGGGATACTACATATAGGGGGTCATTCCGAGTTGATCGCTAGCTGCCGTTGTTCTCAGCGCAACGATGAGTGAAAAAAACGGCTAATCTGCGCATGCACCGCAATGTGCACACGCGATGGGTACAAAGAGCATCGTGGTTTTGCACAGGTTCTAGCGAAGCTTTCAGTCGTACGGCCGAACGCAGGAAGATTGACATGAAGTGGGTGTTTCTGGGTGTCAACCAACCGTTTTCAGGGAGTGCTTAGAAAAATGCAGGCGTGTCTGGAAAAACGCAGGCGTGGCTGGGCGAACGTTGAGTGGGTGTGTGACGTCAAAAGCCGTCCCTCCGTCGTTAGAATCAACGCACACAAAGAGTAACTACAGGGCTAGTCTTGTTTTGCACAAAATTATTTTGCAGGCACTCTGCTGCACAAGCGTTCGCACTTCTGCAAAGTGAAAATACACTCTCCGGTGGGCAGCGACAATGCGTTTGCACAGCTGCTAAAAGCAGCTAGCGAGCGATCAACTCGGAATGACCCCCATAGCAAATAGATATGCAACCCCGCATCACACGCTCTAATTGAATTGACCCTGTAGAGTCAAACGTCATGAACTCCAGACAGAGCAGGCAATTCTGCAATGAAGGGACTTACCTACCTACAATTAGCGCAATCATCATACACCTTGTCTTGTCCATTGATGACAAAAATCAACAGAATATGCTGCGCTATATAAGAAACTGCTAATAAATAAATAAATAAATAAATAATATATTGGGGAAAATACTGGAAGGTATTCTAAGGGATAGTATACAGAAATTCCTTGATGGCAATAAGGTTATTAATAGGAACCAACATGGATTTGTGAAGGATAGATCATGTCAAACAAACTTATTAGGCTTTTATGAAACAGTTAGTGTGAACCTTGATCAGGGTAAGGAGGTGGATGTAATCTTTTTAGACTTTGCTAATGCTTTCGACACAGTAGTGCACATGAGACTTATCTATAAGTTACATGAACTAGGGCTAGGGAGCTCCATATGCACTTGGGTCAGAAATTGGTTAGATAATAGGGAGCAGCGCGTTGTGGTAAATTGAACTTTTTCAAATTGGACTGAAGTACTAAGTGGTGTGCCACAGGGATCAGTACTTGGACCATGTCACAACTGAGGGCTGGTGTTGGTAGCGGGAAGCCTCAGTTGTAGGGACTGACGGGTACTTGAACTTAGGAGTTGAGATGAGACTCCTAGACAAGCACAGGAACTGCAGCACCAATTCAAGGTGTATTATGATGCTTGAGATCGTAGGTGAAGGGTTAAAGTGATGCTAGGGATCGCAGGGATAGCACTTAGCTGTCAAGGTGAATTATGATGCTTGAGATCGCAGGTGAAGGGTTAAAGTGATGCCAGGGATCGCAGTGACAGCACTTAGCTGCAATAGTAGATATTTGAGAACAATGAGAACAGGATACCACTGGAGGAAAGCTACTGGAAGCCAAGGCATATACTCCGCAAACGCTGGGTGCAATGGCAAGAAAGTCAGACTGCACCACAGGGGTATTCTCAGGAGAAGCAGGCTGGACCGCAGAGTATAACCACAGGAGAAGCAGGCTGCACCGCAGAGTCTAATTACAGGAGAGTCTCTAGTGAAGCTGTAGACTGGAATCACTGGGAAGACAATTGAAGCACTGACAATTTCCTGGGTGCTGGGACAGAATATTTATACCTGCTGGTGAGCAGGCATTGGCTGACAATTAGACACAGGCACCAGCAGCGCTGCAGATTGGTGAGAAGAGTGACATGTGACTTTATCCAACATGGCTGCGCCCATGACCGAGTTTGAAGGGGAAAGAACCATGTGCCAAACAACAATGGCGGCGGAAGCGGCAGCAGCAGAAGACTCCACGCTCTCCCACATACGCACAGCGGCCAGAGATGACGGCGGCGGCTGCGGTACACAGAGAACGCCACACTCAGCTTCCATGCGGCAAGAACGCGGGTGCAGCAGTGACGGCCGCGACGGGGCTGAGAGCGCCATACTAAGCTAAGTGAAAACACTAAGAAGGCCGCTGAGCCAGCGCTGCGGGTAACACAAAAATTAAATGTAAGACAAAACATAGTTATGATCCGGCCCTGGCACGCTGAGCCAATCTCAGGAGACAAAAAGAAAAGGTACAATCTCACTGTTTGCGCTCCAAATGTCCCTTCACTTGGATAATCCTCACATCGATGATAAGTACATGAAACAGAAAATAAAACACAATATAGTGTAATACTGTTGGTAAATAAAAGTTCTTCTCCCCTGTGCAGCGGAGATAATAAGTGATGGAAAAACAGTCCCAGTAGAGATCAGACGTCCACCTTCTTATGGGATCACCCGAAATGATGTGATGATATCTTAACAATGGGTTCTTACATGTATGCTTACTTGTAAAAGTATGGTAAAACACATGTAAAGGTTTCTTTAGAGGAGGTATTTCTTCCTTTCTCTTTAAGCCATATAATATGGATGGATACCACTCATGGAAAATGTAATGTGGAATTAAAAGAGGGGAAGCCAAGTTAGGGCAAAGAAAACCCCTTTTATTTAAAAAAAAAGATACAAACAAACAACCAAACGTACCCAGAGTGGGAAACAGAGATGGATTTCAGCTGACAAAGTTACATCCGGATATAACAAGGTCATATGCTCCCCTCAATGAATACCCTGGTGAAGGATTTCAAAATAACACTGTGTCGACGCGTTTCGACGCTCTGCGGCGTCTTTATCAAGATAAAACAGGTATTATCCATTTGCTGCTCCTCGGCTGCGCCTCAAAGAGGAATCTTTTCTTGTTGCAATCTCAGGAGACACCTAACTGGTAGGAAATGGCGTCCAGTTACCTGGATCGTGACAGACCACTAGCAGTAGATCTAGAGAGCATGGTGTCAATTGTTGCAGACGATACCAAATTGTGTAAGGTTATAAATACGGAGGGAGATGCTGAGTCTCTCCAGAACGGCTTAGTTAAACTGGAAGCATGGGCAGCAAAATTGAGAATGAGCTTCAATACAGACAAGTATATGGTAATGCGCTTTGGTAGCAAGAACAAAAATAACACCTACATACTAAATGGGATAAAATTAGGGGATTCTGTACTGGAAAAAGTCTTAGGTGTTCACATAGATAGCAAACTAAGCAGCAGTACCCAAAGTAGGAATGCAGCAAAGAAAGCTAACAAGGTATTAGGATGTATAAAGCTGGGATTTGATGCACAGGACTAGAGTGTTATACTCCAATTATATAAATCCCTACTGAGGCCAGATCTTGAATACTGTGCACAATTTTGGGCACCATACTACAGAAAGGATCTCTTGGAACTATAAAAGGTTCAGAGGCGGGTGACCAAACTTATTAAGGAGATGGAGATGCTGGAATATGAGGAAATGCTTGCAAACCTAGACAGGTTCACAATGGAAACAGGAGACTAAGAGGGGACATGATCAACATTTATAAATATGTAAGGGACAATACACTAAATGCAGTAATATCACATCCCCATCAGCCCCACGTACTCCCTCTTCAAAGCCCTCACAACATCCAAGGACAGTGAGGTAATTGAGGAGTCAGTAGTCACTGGCACCACAATAGGTTGGTCATATGAAAAACCGACACAACCTTTGGAAGAAATTACTGACGCGTTCTGAGCTCAGCTCCATCTTCATGGAAAAACAAGTAGGGGCTCTTGCATGACAATGCCCCCAATTTCGACACCCATCGAGCAGATGGCAATGCCAACAGTGTGACCACCTTCCAAGTTAGAAACTTGACGTCCACCTCCTGAAAAGGCATGAACCAATCCGACTGCAGGAACTGCAGCACCACATTAAGATCCCAAGGTGCCGTAGGAGGCACAAAGGGTGGCTGGATGTGCAAACCCCTATCAAAAAAGACTGAACCTCAGGGAGAGCAGCCAATTGTTTCTGGAAGAAAATGGACAAGACCGAAATCTGGACCTATATGGAGAGCAGGCGTAGGTCCACAACCACACCTGCTTGCAGAAAGAGGAGAAACCGTCCTAGTTGAAACTCCACCATAGGAAACTTCTTGGATTCACACAAAGACACGTACTCTTTCCAAGTGCGATGGTAATGCTTATACGTTACCCCCTTTCTAGCCTGTATCAAGGTAGGAATGACTTTGTTTGGAATGCCCTTCCGAGCTAAGATCTAGCGTTCAACCTCCATGCTGTCAAACGTAGCCGTGGTAAGTCTTGATAAGCAAACGGACCCTGTTGCAGAAGGTCCTCGCAAAGAGGAAGAGGCCTCGGATCTTCCAGCAGTAACGCCAGAAGATCCACGTACCAAGCACTTCTTGGCCAGTCCGGAGCAATGAGGATCGCCTGAACTCTTGTTCTTTTTATTAGCTTGAGAATCCATGGGATGAGTGGAAGTGGAGGGAACACATACACTGACTGGAACACCCACGGAGTTACCAGGGCATCCACCGCCACTGCTTGTGGGTCTGGTGACCTGGAACAGTACCTCCGAAACTTCTCGTTGAGGCGAGAGGCTATAATTTCTATCTGAGGTACACCCCATTGGCCTCTGCGAAAACCTCTGGGAGGAGGCCCCATTCTTCTGGAAGGAGATCGTGTCTGCTGAGGAAGTCTGCTTCCCAGTTGTCCACTCCCGGAATGAAGATTGCTGACAGCGCCCGCGCATGCTTCTCTGCCCAGAGGAGGATTATTGTCACCTCTGACATTGCAGCCCTGCTCCTCGTTCCGCCCTGCCTGTTTATGTAGGACACCGCTGTGATGTTGTCCAACTGAACCTGAATGGCTTGTTCTCACAGAAGATGTGCCGCTTGTAGAAGGTCGTTGTACACGGCCTTCAGATCCAGAATGTTTATTGGAAGGAGAGATACCTGAACTGACCGCTTTCCTTGGAAGTTTTCCCCCTGAGCGACTGCTTCCCAGCCCCTGAGACTTGCATCTGTGAATCCAATTCTGAATCCCGAACCTGCGGCCCTCGAGTAGGTGAGAAGTTTGCAGCCACCAGAGGAGTGAAATTCTGGCTTTCAGCAACAGGCGTATCCGCTGGTGCATGTGAAGATGAGATCCTGAACATAAGACCAGGAGATCCAGTGGGAAAGACCGTGCAAGGAATCTTCCGTACTGTCGAGCCTCTTAGTAGGCAACCATCTTCCCCAGAAGGCGAATGCACTGATGAACCGATACCCGGGCTGGCATCAGGACATCCCGGACCATTGATTGGATTACCATCGCTTTCTTCAACGGTAGAAACACTTCTGTGTTGAGAATCATGCTCAGGAAGGAACGCCTCCTTATCGGCATCAAATGCGAAATTGGAAGCTTCAGGATCCACCCGAGATCCCGGGACAGTTGATTTGAGAAAGCAACACTCCGTAACAACATCTCCCTGGAGGATGTTAAGGTCGCCCAGATATGGAATTATGTCCACTCCTGGTTTGTGGAGCGGCAGTATAAAGGCTGCCATGGCCCTGATGAACACCCCCGGTGTTGCGTAGAAGCCAAGTTCAGTGTTTGGATCTTGAAGTGACATCGTTGTATTGCAACCTTCGATAGGCCTAGAGAGGCGGCCAGATTGGAATGTGAAGTGCGCACCACTGATATCCCAGGATACCAGGAATTCCTCTACATCTCGAGCAGAGATCACCACTCCCAGACTCCATCCTGAATTGAACACCCACCAGTAGGGAATCGATGACCCCAGGCTTGAATAGTAAACCCTGTTACGTAAATGAAGTGGAACTGGAATAATGACATTAGTTTGACAAATGTTATGATAGCTTCCAGCAGTAGTGCACTTTCTGTCTGAGAAGCTAGTAAGCCTGATTTGAATAATCCGTGAGGCGGGAATACTAGAAATTCTAGTCTGCACTCCTGGGCAACCCAACTGTTTCAAGGGGTCTAGGCAGTATATCGCCCAGATGTGTTACTGAATCTCTTTAGTCTCGCTCCCACCTGCCTGATCCCCAGGCAGTGAGATCCACTGACAAACCGAAGGGTTTGAAAAAAAGCCGAATTTGAAATCCGTCCCTGGGAACCTGGCGGCGCAGGTTTTTGGGATTTCCGCAACGTCCTCTAAAGGAAGTGGAGGAATATGTGGAATCATGTTCGAAGGAATTGCAGTGTAGGTGTAGGATATAATTTCCTGGTCTGTGCAGCTGCGGAAGGCAGACATACCGACTTACCCGCAGTTGACATGGATAATCACGTATCCCATGGATCCCAACAGGGTCTTACCTGTGAAGGGCGGACCTGTCATACCTTACTCGGATTTTGTATCTGCAGTCCATTGGTGTAGCCACCGTCCCATGCGTGTCGAAACTGCCAGAGCAGTGGTCCCTGCGTTATGCAGGTCAATCTCCTTCATGGCATCTCGCCATGAAGCCTGTAGAATCCTGTATGTGACATAGAAACAAGTACAAGTCACTTCTACACATAGAATCTAAATCATCAAGTAAGGAGCCTGACCACGTTACAATAGCCCCAGAGATGTACGCAAAAGTTGGTCTCCGAGTCACACCTGCAGCAAGCAGTGTACAGTATTAGAGATTAGTCTCAATAGGTGATCAGCCTTTATGGAGGTTGTACAAGGGACAGGTAAGACAACCATATTTGACAATTTAAACACTCTATAGGGATGTGGATAATAACTCTGGGTGTAGTCAGGTTTTCCCAAATAAGGAGTTCAACGCCCTACACAGTGGGAAGGCATTCATTATATACATATAATAACATTCCTCATCTCTAATAGCCTCAAACATATGTTGGACCGCTTATATATATGCATTATATGGGCAAGTGTACGCTTTCTAGGGTACAGAGATGGGGTGAGAGGCACAGCAGTGGTATTTGAAACCCCACATTTTTCAAAACTGTGGCTTCTACCCAGTATGGGATATATTTGAAGTGATATATTCTTAAAGTACACCTTATGGAGGCCACCCCATTGGGATCTTCCCATGAGCATGGTATAGACTCCCCAGGAGAAGATATACATTCTGCAGTACAGGACAAAGGGGGTAATTCTGAGATGATTGCAGCAGCAAGTTTGTTAGAAATTGGGCAAAACCATGTGCACTGCAGGTGGGGGGGGGGGGGGGGCAGATATAACATTTGCAGAGAGAGTTAGATTTTGGTGGGTTATTTTATTTCTGTGCAGGGTAAATACTGGCTGCTTTATTTTTACACTGCAATTTAGATTCCAGTTTGAATACACCCCACCCAAATCTAACTCTCTCTGCACATGTTATATGTGCCCCTCCTGCAGTTTTTTGCCCAACTGCTAACAAATTTGCTTCTGCGGTCAACTCGGAATTAGGCCCAAAGTCCCTTAAACATGGTAAAGTGGATTACACATACACAGGAAAATGCCAACACAGTTCCCCCCCCCAGAATATCTTCAGAGAGTCACAGAGCACAAGAAGCCAGCCACAGCGCGCCCTTATAGGCTTATATAAATATAAAAACCCTGCTGACTAGCGTAACCTTAACAGGTTCGTTCATTAACAGCTTAGTACATAATATCACTCCCCCCTTTTATAACACCTTTTACCTCAGTGTAGTTATGTGGAGGACAGCGTTCCCTGTCAGCGTGTGTCTGCAGGGAAAAAATGGCGCTGGTTAGTGCTGGATCCGCTCTGAGGAGAAGCTCCGCCCACTGTAATGGCACGTCTTCCCGCACTTAGAGACGATACTGGCCTGAAGTAATTTTTGCAGCAAACAGTGGGTTAGACCTTGAAAGCTATGTTTGACCAGTGTAGGGTATCGCGCTGGCCCAGGACGCCCCTCACAGCGCCGTACGCAGTGTGCCGCTGAGCCTTCTGGAGCGCAGCCTGTTAGAGCTGTGCTCCCACCCTTGTGCCGCCATTCCCACCGGGGACCCGCTTACCGGGACTCTGGCGTCAGATTCACCACTCTTCTTTCTTCTGGCTCTGTTAGGGGGTGGCGGCATGCTGCGGAAGTGAGCGGTCGCCTCGGGTGGCTAACGATCATCACCCTCAGAAGCTCAGTGTCCTGTCAGCGGATATAGGGGCCATTAACCTTAAGGGTTGGATCCTACTCCCCCCCTAAGTCCCACGAAGCAGGGAGGCTGTTGCCAGCAGCCTGCCTGTAAAATAACAAGCTCTAGAAAACAATAAAAACTAAGAAAACTCCTAGTAGCTCCCCTAGCTGCAACCGGCTCCACCGGGCACATTTTCTAAACTGAGTCTGGTAGGAGGGGCATAGAGGGAGGAGCTAGCCCACACTGTTAAACTCTTAAAGTGCTAGTGGCTCCCAAAGGACCCATCTATACCCCATGTTACTAAATGGAACCCCAGCATCCTCTAGGACATAAAAGAAATATGCTTTATTAGTGCGGACCGCTTGCTTATTATCTCCCTCTAATAATAGTGAGAATAGTTTACAACACTAACATTACTGTAACATTAAAAAGAGAGAAGGATTTAGACACATTCAGCCAATCAGAAATATCCACCGCTCGTTATCATAATAATCAGTTCACATTTTACTCCATGGGTTAAACAACTACAAGCAAACAGTCGCATGTATGTCTTTCTTGGGGTCAGCATAAGGCACATTTTGTGCGCACACATCCTTACTGTGCTTTCATTGCATCCCCTTCCAACCCTGCAGAGCAAAGAGTAGTAAGTGCAAAATGCATCTCAAACAACATAGCTAAGGGTGCATAATTACTTTTGGTGTGCAGTAAAAAAAAAAAAAAAAAAAAAATTACAGTTCTGTTCAACTCTGAATGAGCCCCATAGCATCAGAATGAGCCCCATAGCATCAGAATGAGCCCCATAGCATCAAAATGAGCCCCAAAGCATCAGAATGAGACCCGTTGCATCAGAATGAGACCCATTGCATCAAAATGAGACCCATAGCATCAGAATAAGACCCATATCATCAGAATAAGCCCCATAGCATCAGAATGAGCCCCATAGCATCAGAATAAGACCCATAGCATCAGAATGAGCCCCATAGCATCAGAATGAGCCCCATAGCATCAGAATGAGACCCAATGCATCGAAATGAGACTCATAGCATCAGAATGAGACCCGTTGCATCAGAATGAGATTCATTGCATCAAAATGAGACCCATTGCATCAAAATGAGCCCCATAGCATCAGAATGAGCCCCATAGCATCAGAATAAGACCCATATCATCAGAATGAGCCCCATATCATCAGAATAAGACCAATAGCATCAGAACGAGCTCCATAGCATCAGAATAAGACCCATAGCATCATAATGAGCCCCAAAGCATCAGAATGAGCCCCATAGCATCAGAAAGAAAGCGTAATGACAGAATAGGAAAGGAGTGGGTTAAACCTTATAGGCTGGTGGCAGGTCTGTGGGAGACATTATGGGTTGGGGCTTTTTGTCCAATAGGAGAAGAGGGTGAGGGTGGTTAGTAGTGTTTTGGTGTCTGGTGAGGGGGCTGGGTCAGCCTCTTTTGTTTTAATCTTCCCACCCTCCCTATTTGGTGGCAGGTGTTGTGGGTGTTTCTTCGTTGGCTATTTTTGTGTAGGGTTTTCAGGTCAACGGAATTATGTTTGTGGCGGGAAAGAACGGCAAGTTACCTGTTTTTGGATTAGGAAATTGCTTGGGGTTCGATTGGTGGTTGATTTTAGGTGCGCTCACCTTCGTTGACTGGTATACATCTGCTGGACCGCCTTTAAGGGGGCAGCCTCATCACCTTTACGGGTGGGTAGTCAAGAAGAAGGTTGAGTGGATACCTTTGGTGTTTTAGATGGTTTGCTTCAGTTTTTATAGAGTGGGATTTGTTCGGGGGTTAGGGTTGTTTTAGCCGTTCTTTCGTGCCACCATACTTTGAAGTTTAACATCTCATGCAGTCATTAGATTGCATTAGTTCATTTTAAATAAATAGCTGACAATTTTCTGCCAAATCCATGTCTCTGTGTCTTCATTTAATATTTAAGTATTAGGTTGGTTTTTATAATTGAGGAACACAGGACAATCCTCAGCCATTAGGAGGTTTATAAGACCCATAGTATCAGAATGAGCCCCATAGCATCAGAATAAGACCCATAGCATCAAAATGAGCCCCATAGTTTCAGAATGAGCCCGATAGCATCAGAATGAGACTCATAACATCAGAATGAGACCCATAGCTTCAGAATCAGCTCGATAGCATCAGAATGAGACCCATAACATCATAATGAGACCCATAGCATCAGAATGAGACCCATAGTTTCAGAATGAGCCTGATAGCATCAGAATGAGCCTGATAGCATCAGAATGAGCCCCATAGCGTCAGAATGAGCCCCATAGCGTCAGAATGCGCCCCATAGCGTCAGAATGCGCCCCATAGCGTCAGAATGAGACCCATAGCATCAGAATGAGACCCATAGCATTCATTTTATTGTCCCCCTACTCCTATGGCAAACCTTTGCCACTCTTGGTTTATTGCTTAAAAATGTGGCCCTGCGAGATCTTAGAGACAGAACAGTGGAAGTCCCAGGTCTTTACACATATGTATAAAGGAAGAATACTGTATTATCACACAGCTCCTCTAGAACATGATAGCTAGAGTGATTTATTACTCTGGATCCAGATGACCTATTTTATGTTAACTATTACCTCATGTCTTATATTTCAGGCTTGCATTGTTGCTAATACACCTGCTAGTGATGCACTTTCTGGAGTTGGGATGGATATGGTATTATAGATTGGTGTCTCTCTATGTTTTCAGGTATTGTTTTATTTAATTACTGAGATTGCGAGCAATGTGCAGCACATTTGAAAGTTAGAGGGAAAGCCATGCAGCCCCCGAAGTGTATCAGGTTCCCTATCACTGTACCACTCTACTGAAATAATGACATTTATGTACATTATCAGTTGTTATTGTACTATTCTGTTCCACTTGCTGAAGGTTCCTCAGTATTTGTGCTTGGATATGGACTCATTCACGGATACATGGATTAACAGTATTTTCCAGAATGTAACATTCAGATGTTAAAAAAATGTTTATATTACAAAACGGAACAGTAGAAGGGCTACATTTATGTAAAACTAATTGCTACTAAATCAACAAAGAATAGCAACAAGCTTATAAACATATGTTTTCTTTATACAGTATATATAGTATTGATGATGGCTTTTGCTGCAAAAGGACATCAGAGAATAGTACCCTTTGCCCTACATGCAGCCTAATACTGTAGCTACAGTACTGTATATGATGGGCTGAGTCAATATTAATGAGAAGGCAGCCTATGAAAGTGTCTCATTCATCAATGATGTACAGTACTGTGCTCTGTCAAAAAAGTGGATGCCTTTGCTCTTTGTAGATGACAGACACTTTGAGGGCTCATAAACCTTTAACTACACTATGGGGTAAATTTAATATTATTTGGGAGTTTTTTTAGAACTGGTAATGTTGCCCATAGCAAGTTGCAACCAATCAGACACTTGCTTTCACTATGTACTGCACAGATAAAAATCAGTTGTTAATTGGTTACTGTGGTACAGTGCAAATGTTGCACCTAAAATGCAGCCTTTAGTAAATTAGTGCTAGAGAGTAATAAAAAGCAGAGTTTTCTGTATTAGTATAGCATCATTAAGTCTGATTAACATAATAGTGAATCCATAAAAAATTGCTGATTTCAAAAAAATATTTTGAATTTCCTGCACGTCACCTATATTGTGGCAGTGAATCGGTTAAGCATGTACTGTAATGTCACGTGGTACTCAAGTCGAATGTGTTTTGAATACTGGCAATAAATAATGGAACAGAGGCTGTCTTGCAGCGATCATGTTGCATGAAAAAAAGACCTGACTTTGCTTTTTCCTCTAATCTGTTGTGCTAAGAGGTTGAGAGCAGGGTCTGGCTCTCCCTGAAGTGCATGCAGTCTCCATGTCATTACTATTGATACATTATGTCAAATCACCAAAGCAGTATCCCTGGAGAGGAGAAGAAGCATCATTAGAAGAATTGTTGGTTTTCTCAGGCATAAAATTCTGCAACGTATATACAGTTGTAATAGAGGTGTATAGTACAGATGTGTCTATAATGCCTCCTTACAATAATTATCTTGTATTTATAAAACACAGGCATAATGGTCAGGTCTGTACAATGGCGGGGCAAATAAAACTGAGAACAGCAGAGAACACATGACAGAATCTATCCCTGTTTGGGTGATATTTTCTATATGTATTCAGGGCCGTTTCTTGGGGCAGGCGAGCAGTGCAACCGCACTGGGCGCCCGCCGCGGCACTAACTGTGGCTCCCTGCTTCCCCCTCCTATTTCTCCCCGAGTAACCCGCTCGGGGGAGGAGTTTCACGGAATGACTCGGTTGCGTCGTTACGTCACGACGCAACACCGTCACTCCGCGAAACACCCCCCCCCCCCGAGCGGAGTACAGAGGGGGATCCAAGTTAGGAAGAGGGAAAGGCCGGCGCGACTGGTGAGGCGGGCCGAAGAGCGGTAATCGCCTCTGTAAGTATTCTCTCTCTCTCTCTATGTGTAAAATGCGCCGCCTCCTCTATAACCCCGCCTCCCTGCACAGGAGCTCAGTTTTTAGTTAACCAGCCCAATGCAGTAGCAGGAAAAGAGACGACAACAGTTAGTAGCCACAACACCGCATTCTCACGACAGGAGAAGTGTCAGCGGCTAATGCCATACCAACCCAAAGAAGCTAAGTGCGTCAGGGTAGGCGCCTTGTGGAGCCCAGTGTACCTCGCAGAAAGAGTTTTAACAAAGGTAAGTTCTTACTATAAAACTCGTTTTCTGCTGCGGGGTACACTGGGCTCCTCAAGGATAGACATTGGGGATGTCCTAAAGCAGTTCCTTATGGGAGGGGACGCACTGTAGCGGGCACAAAATCCCGGCGTCCAAAGGAAGCATCCTGGGAAGCGGCAGTATCGAAGGCATAGAACCTTATGAACGTGTTCACCGAGGACCACGTAGCCGCCTTAATGTGAGCAGGAGCTGACAGACCAGCCTTCACATAAGCATATGCAATCACCATTCTAATCCATCTGGCCAAAGTCTGCTTGTGAGCAGGCCAGCCACGTTTGTGAAAACCAAACAGAACAAAGAGAGAATCAGATTTCCTAATAGAAGCAGTTATCTTCACATAGATACGGAGAGCCCGTACCACATCCAAAGACCGCTCTTTGGGAGACAAGTCAGGAGAGACCAGGGCCGGAACCACAATCTCCTGGTTAAGGTGGAACGAAGATACCACCTTAGGTAAATATCCGGGACAAGTTTGAAGAACCGCCCGGTCACGGTGAAAAATCAGATATGGGGAACTACAGGACAAGGCACCCAAAGCCGACACTCTTCTACCGGAGGCAATAGCCAGCAAAAACACCACCTTAAGGGAAAGCCACTTAAGGTCAGCTGAGCCAAGAGGTTCAAATGGGGACTCTTGCAATGCTTCCAACACCACCAACAAGTCCCAAGGAGACACAGGCGGGACATATGGAGGTTGGATACGCAACACACCCTGAGTAAAGGTATGAACATAAGGCAAGGTCACAATTTTTCTCTGAAACCACACCGCTAAGGCAGAAATATGAACCTTGAGGGAAGCCAGACGCAGGCCTACATCTAGGCCCTGCTGCAGAAAAGCCAAAAGTTTGGCCGTACTAAACTTGGAAGCATCATAATTGTTAGATGCGCACCAAACAAAGTAAGAATGCCAGACCCTATGGTAAATCCGAGCAGAAGCCGGTTTCCGGGCCCGCAACATAGTTTGAATGACCGCCTCAGAAAAACCTTTATCCCTCAAGACGTAAGCTTCAAGAGCCACGTCGTCAAAGACAGTCGGGCCAGGTCCTGGTAGACACAGGGGCCCTCAACGAGGAGATCTGGGCGTTGTGGAAGTAGAATTGGACGCTCTGACGATAGGCCCTGCAGGTCTGAGAACCAATGCCGTCTGGGCCACGCTGGAGCTATGAGAAGCAGGATTCCTCCTTCTTGCTTGAACTTCCGAATAACCCTGGGCAGGAGTGACACTGGAGGGAACACGTACGGCAGCCGAAACTTCCATGGCACCGCCAGCGCATCAACAAATGCTGCTTGAGGATCCCTTGTCCTTGCTCCGAAGACCGGAACCTTGTAATTGTGTCGAGACACCATCAGATCCACGTCTGGAAGGCCCCACCTTTCCACTATGAGTTGAAACACTTCTGGATGGAGGCCCCACTCTCTGGCGTGTACGTCCTGACGACTGAGAAAGTCCGCTTCCCAATTCAGGACTCCCGGAATGAATATTGCCGATATGGCCGGTAGATGGCGTTCCGCCCATTGAAGAATCTGTGAGACTTCCTTCATTGCCAAGCGGCTGCGAGTGCCGCCTTGATGATTTATGTAAGCCACTGTGGTGGCGTTGTCCGACTGTACTTGAACAGGACGGTTCTGTATTAAATGCTGGGCCAGGTTCAATGAGTTGAAGACCGCCCGCAATTCCAGAATGTTGATCGGGAGGAGAGACTCCTCCTTGGTCCACCGACCCTGAAGGGAGTGTTGCTCCAACACCGCGCCCCAACCCCTTAGACTGGCATCCGTCGTCAACAGGACCCAGTCGGATATCCAGAAGGGACGGCCCCTGCATAATCGTTGGTCCTAGAGCCACCAGTACAGCGACAGACGGACCTCCGGAGTCAATGAGATCATGCGAGACCTGATCCGGTGAGGCAGGCCGTCCCACTTGGCCAGAATCAGCCTCTGGAGGGGGCGAGAATGGAATGGAGCATACTCCACCATGTCGAATGCTGACACCATGAGGCCCAGCACCTGCATCGCCGAATGTATCGACACTTGCGGACTAGAGAGGAAGCAACGAATCCTGTCCTGAAGCTTCAGGACTTTCTCCTGAGACAAGAACAACCGCTGGTTGTGAGTGTCCAATAGCGCTCCCAGGTGCACCATGCTCTGAGCAGGGACCAGGGAGGATTTCTTCCAGTTGAAGAGCCACCCGTGGGCTTGCAGAAACCGGACAGTCAGATCCAAGTGACGTAGGAGAATTTCTGGGGAATTTGCCAGGATCAACAAGTCGTCCAGATACGGTAGGATCCTGACCCCTTGTTGGCGGAGTTTCGCCATCATCACCGCCATAACTTTGGAGAAGACTCGCGGAGCCGTGGTTAAACCAAAAGGTAACTCCCGAAACTGGTAATGGAGGTTGCCAACCGCAAACCTCAGGTATTGCTGATGCAAAGCTGCTATAGGAATATGCAGGTAAGCATCCTGTATATCCAGGGAGACCATATAATCCCCAGGTTCCAAGGCCAGAACAATAGAGCGAAGGGTTTCCATACGGAATTTGGAGATTCTCACAAACTTGTTCAATGCCTTGAGGTTGAGAATGGGCCGGGAGGACCCATTCGGTTTCGAGACTAGAAACAGCGGAGAATAGTACCCCTGGCCCCTCTGAGCAAGAGGCACCTGTACTACCACTCCTGTGTCCAGGAGGGTCTGTACCACCGAATGTAGAGTCTTTGCCTTCACCTGATCCGAAGGGACGTCTGTCAGGCAAAATCGACGAGGGGGACGGTTTTTAAAGGCTATGGCGTAACCTCGAGTGACGACTTCCCGTACCCAGGCATCTGAAGTGGTCTTCAACCATTCCTGGGTATACCCTAGAAGCCGGCCCCCCACCCTGGGGTCCCCCAGGGGGAGGACCGCCCCGTCATGCTGCAGGCTTATCGGTCTTGGAAGCTGGCTGATGGGCAGCCCAGGCTCTTTTGGGCTTTGGCTTACCAGGTTTGGAAGTGCGGGCCTGTTTGTGTACGCCTGACCTTTTGCTTTACCTGAAGGACAAAAGGGACAAAAGGAAGTACTTTTAGCCTTCGGCTCAGAAGGAGCGGTACTTGGCAGACAGGCAGTTTTGGCAGTAGCCAAATCAGCCACTATCTTATTTAAGTCCTCCCCAATCAGAATATCTCCCTTAAAAGGGAGTACCTCCAGGGTTTTTCTAGAATCCAGATCCACGGACCAGGATCTCAGCCACAATATCTGGCGAGCCAGGACTGACGTAGTAGAAGCCTTGGCTGCTAGAATACCGGCATCAGAAGCCGCCTCTTTAATATAGTGAGAAGCTGTGACAATATATGACAAGCACTGTCTAGCATGGTCAGAAGAGATTTCAGCTTCCAACTCTAGGGCCCACGCTTCAATAGCTTCTGCAGCCCATGTCGCTGCAATAGTGGGCCTTTGCACAGCACCCATGAGGGTGTAAATCACTTTCAGACAACCCTCCACATGTTTATCCATAGGCTCTTTCAGAGACGTGACGGTAGTGACAGGTAGAGCTGAGGAAACCACCATCCTTGCCACATGCGAGTCCACTGGAGGAGGCGTCTCCCAATTTTTTGACAGCTCTGGCGCGAGGGGATAGCGAGCCAGCATCTTCTTGTGAGGCACGAACTTCTTCCCTGGATTTTCCCAGGATTCCTGACGTATATCCACCAGGTGATCAGAATGAGGTAAAACTTGTTTAACCACCTTCTGACGCTTGAACCTATCTGGTTTCTTAGGAGGGACGGATGGCTCGGGGATCATCCGTAATCTGTAGAATCAACTTAATAGCCTCCAAAAGATCAGGAACATCCACTTGTGAACTACCCTCCCCATCAGCAGTATCTGTGTCAGAATCTGTGGAGTCAGTGTAAGCGCCATCTTCATCAGACGAGGTGTCAGTGACAGCAGTGGATTGTGAGGAGGTTAGAGCTCGCTTAGAGGACCCCTTGGTCTTAGGCGAGCGAGGGTCAGACTTTTTAGTAGTCAAAGACTGGTTCAATTTCTTCAATTGAGCGGACAAGTTATCTGCCCACGGGCGGGGACCACATACAGTTGAACTGGCATAGGAGGTCCCGTAGGGGGCGTTAGTTTAGTAACTAGCGTATTCAGAAGTGTGGAGAAAGTAGCCCACAGCGGGTCATTATGGACCCCCATTGCCACAGTCCCACTGGGGAGCAAGGAGCCCCCAGAACCAGAGCCCTCAGCTGCTATATTCTCCTCATAGGGATCTGTGGCATCAGCAACACCGGTAGTGTGTTCAGCCCCAGAACCAGAGCCCTCAGCTGCTATATTCTCCTCATAGGGATCTGTGGCATCAGCAACACCGGTAGTGTGTTCAGCCCCAGAACCGTTACCCTCAGAAGCAGACATGATATAACTTGCAGTATCAGGTAACACAGTACAATTGTCAGCAGCACAATACCTCTTGCCCAAACCCCTGTGCAGTGTAGTCAGCACAAGCAGGGATACAGAAGAGATATGGTGACTAAAATCACAGAGAAAAATACAATTAGAGTATATCTTGTGAATATCCTATATTACAGTATTATAAACCTGACGCACCTAGCCCCCTCAGGTTATAGAATATAGGGATAGCAAGTTGAGTGAGAGACACAAAATGAAATTCACCCAGCAAGCTAATGCACACACATATAGTCACAGTTGTACAATGCAGAGGTTATTACAAACAATAATACTGCACTGGACTAGCTTATATATAGCTATGTAGTCAGCAGATATAACACTGCACAGTAAAAAACTGGATGTATATCACAGGGTACTTGTACCAGAGAACCCTGACTAAATGCACTTTTTCTTAACTATCACTGTCTAAATGACATGTAGAATACTTACGTGTCTTGTAAAGTCACAGCGCTGACTATCAGGCGGCTTTACAAAGGAGGATTTGCACAAGCATTCCCAGGAACAGTGAGCTGAGGGATAATGGCGCCGCAGACACTGCCAGGGAGTGAGGGAGAGACAGATATGCAGCTCCAGGGCGGGAACATTTGCAGAAAATGGCGCCCTGGGGCTGGGGGAGGGGCTTCAGGTCCAAGCTCTATCCCCCTGCTGGCAAAACCACTGGGTACTGCGGGCTCTAATAAAATGGTTTATAGAGAAAACCTGACCTGTTCCATGCCCTGGTGATCTAGTGGGATCGCCTGTACTGCCACAGTGTCCACCGCCACAAGCATTCCCAGGAACAGTGAGCTGAGGGATAAGGGCGCCGCAGACACTGCCAGGGAGTGAGGGAGAGACAGATATGCAGCTCCAGGGCGGGAACATTTACTGTAAATGGCGCCCTGGGGCTGCGGGAGGGGCTACAGGTCAAAGCCTTATCCCCTCTGCTGGATTAACCACCTGGTACCGCGGGCCAATATAAATAGGTTTATGAGAGAAAACCTGACCTGTACCCTTGTCCTGGTGGCCTAGTGGGGTCGTCTGTATGCCACAGTGTCCACCGCCAGCGCGCGCGGCCCGCCTCCCACCAGCCGCGCCGGATCGCGATACAGCGCGGGTCCCACGAACAGGACCCACTTACCACCTCCCAAAGCACGGCCACGCGAACCCGGAGAGCCCCAGCCGTGTGTGTCTAACTGGAAGAAAACCGGACCCTCCAGCTGTAGTTACCCGGCAACCAGGGCAGGGGAGTGTACAGCACCGCTGGGGAGAGATGGAGCTGCAGCAGTGAATGTCTCCTGACATTTACACACTGTTGCTGCCCTTGTAGTCTTCACTTTTTCTTACAAAAAGCTCTCCTCTGTTATGTGCCTGCTAACTACAAAACTGAGCTCCTGTGCAGGGAGGCGGGGTTATAGAGGAGGCGGCGTTATGCATCTTGGGAACAGTCAAAGCTTTTGAGCCTGTTGGTGCCTCGGATCAAGATCCTACTCTACACCCCAATGTCTATCCTTATGGAGCCCAGTGTACCCAGCAGCAGAAATAGTAAATAATGCTAGTGCATGCATGATAATATAGCAAATTAATAACACCAATGCACTGTAGTGAATAAACCATAGTACTGTGCAGTATAATGTAACATATGTATAATGTGTCATTCAAGTGCACAGTCTAAAACCTGATCCCTTGAGGAGAGGGTGGGCCCACTGGGGGTTTCCTATGTACCCCTATGGGCCAGTCGGACCCAGTAAGTTGTAATAAGGAAACATTACAGATGTTTATCATATGTGAGTGAGTTGTTGATGGGGGGATACAGATAAGTGATGATTTAGAATGGTATACAGGTTGAGTCTCCCTTATCCAAAATGCTTGGGACCAGAGGTATTTTGGATATGGGATTTTTCCGTATTTTGGAATAATTGCATACCATAATGAGATATCATGGTGAAGGGACCTAAATCTAAGCACAGAATGCATTTATGTTACATATACACATTATACACACAGCCTGAAGGTCATTTTAGCCAATATTTTTTATAACTTTGTGCATTAAACAAAGTGTGTCTACATTTACACAATTAATTTATGTTTCATATACACCTTATACACACAGCCTGAAGGTCATCTAATACAATATTTTTAATAACTTTGTGTATTAAACAAAGTTTGTGTACATTGAGCCATCAAAAAACAAAGGTTTCACTATCTCACTCTCACTCAAAAAAGTCCGTATTTCGGAATATTCCGTATTTCGGAATATTTGGATATGGGATACTCAACCTGTATTACCATGGCTAGTTTTTTAGTTGAGATCAAGGATTTAGCATTTTCATCTGGTGGCAATTGGTAACTAATGCAACCACTAGCAAAGGGTTGATATCCAAAAGCCATAATACGTAAAAAACAACAACTTCTAGCTGTCATATTCAAGATATTCTGAAGCTGGGCTGGTTTGCATCATGCAAGTTTACTAATCAGTCTAGTAAACTAATGAAGACATTTATTTATTAACAGGTATTTGTATAGTTCCTACATGTTAAGCAGCACCTTACAGAAAATATTTAAACATTAACATTAGTGCCTGGCCCAGTGAAGCTTACAATCTAACTGGAGCACCAAGAAAAAAAATAGAATACTGACGCCGGGATTCCGTACCCAACCCGTTATTAGAGCAGGAGAGAGATGACAGTAGTAGGGGTAGAGTGTCATGCCTGAGAGTCGGTACTGAAATCTGTAATGGCGATTGTATTATAATAGGGAGAAGTATAACAAGAGAACAAAATTGAGAATGGGACACAGTAGTATGAGTAGTAAAACAGAGCCGTGTGTTTTTAGGCCAATCAAGATGAGATAGCTGTGGTCAAGTGTATGGAATGCCACAGGTATGTAGTAAAATGAAAGTAAAAATAAAAATCAATGGCCAAAATACAATAGATACTTTTCTGTGTCTGTTATGCCGCTTTTACATCGCAATGCCGGGTCTCACCCGAAAATTGGAAATGGGTCCTTCCCGGGTGTTACCCGGCACTGGACCCTTTCAGACTGGCTTCAGGGGCGGGGACAAAGCCATCGGGGGCAGGGACAGAACCGGCATTGGGAGCGTGTGTGGAGGCGGCGCTGGGAGATGAGATATTCTCCACTCCGCCTCTGCCTATGCTGTGAACGGGTCCCGGGTCACATCAACCTGGAAACCCGTTCACACTGCACCTGACCTGGTAATAACCCTTCTGTATTCCTGGATTGAATTACCGGGTCAGGTGTTACCGGAAATTTGTCAATGACCCCTTTCACACTGCACAGCGACCTACATCGACCCTGCAATATACCGGGTTAATACCGGGTTATTTGTGCTGTGTGAAAGGGGTATAACAGTATAAATTACATACTGACCCATATACCCCTTTCACACCGCACAAATAACCCGGTATCAACCCTGCATATTGCCGGGTCGACACTGGTCGGTGTGCGGTGTGAAAGGGCCATGGTCGAAATCCCGGGTCGCCTGACCTGATAATTCAACCTGGGAATAAAATAGTGTTATTCCCGGGTTCAATACCGGGTCAGTGGCAGCGTGAACGGACCCGTTCACTAAATAAGGAGTGAACGGGTCTACATCTCCGCGCCGCCTCCACTCCCCGCCGCTATGGCAACCCACCCGGCAAATTGCTGGGACGGAAAGCCGCCTATTAGGGTCCAATGCCGAATCCCACCTGGGAAGGACCCGTTTCCAAATCCCGGGTGGGATCCAGCATTGCCAGTGTGAAAGGGGTAATACTTGCCGAATCTCGTCTACTTATACTGTATGTTATGTACGGTGCTCTCTCTAAGGGCCAGATGTACTAAGTCTTGAAAAGTGATACATTTCATGGTGATAAAGTACCAACCAACCAGCTCCTAACTGTCATTTTTCAAACCCAGCCTGTGACATGGCAGTTAGGAGCTGATTGGCTGGTACTATATCTTCATGCAATTTATCACTTTGCCAGGCTTAGTACATCTCCCATAAACTCCCTGAAGAGTCTAATAATCTTAGGGAGGCCAGGACAGGTGGACGCAAGTGATAGGGAACCCAAGAAGAAGTAAAAGGATGAAAAAGGAGGTTGTGTGCTACAAAAAAATGTCTGTCAGTCTCCAGCACACTTATACCCGCATGAGTGACATTGTGCTCCATTACAGAGCATGTGTGAATCATTGTAGGCAATGTTTTGTTTATTGTCTGCATGTAGCTTGCATCAAGTGAAGGTTATGAGTGATGTTCCTTTCATTTGCTTGAGTTTTGTGTTTATAATTTATGTTAAAAGCCATGATGCCACGTAAATGTGTTAGCATTGCTGTAAAAAATTTTTATGTGTTGTGGTGATGTGACATTTTCCACCCAAAACACCAAATTACTCCAATCATGAAGACAGCCAACTATCATTATTTTGGCATCAAGGTAGGGGAACAGGACAAACCCTGGCCACCTCATATTTGAGGCAACATATATTCAGTGAATCTTCGTGGATGGTTGAATAAAAAAGGATGTTCGATGCTTTTTAGGATCCCAGTGATTTGGAGATAGCCTTCAAACAATCCAGATAACTGCCATTTCTCCATGGTTCTTCTTCAGCATGACATGTCAAGAAAAACATAAAGGAATGTGGAATACCACAACATCGCATCAAGAGTCCAGACCACAGGCAGATGAAGATGGGACCAGAGTGAGGGAGGAAACACCTAAGCCTTCAACATCACAGGATCCTGATTTTGTGCCACACGATTGAGCCACATAAACTTACTCATGGTGAAATAATTGATCTAATTTGAGACCTGGACCCACTGAAACAAAAAGCAAAGCTTCAGGAAACAAGACTCAAACAGTGGAATCTTCTACAACCTAATGTAAGCAAATATATTTGATTTCATGTTTTAAAAATGAAAATAACCTTCTTGCCTGCTGTAATGTCAATGGTTTGATGTCAGTTTTAAATGTGGAGCACAACCCACAGGACAGGAGGCTGTTCATAGGCTCATCAAAACTGTTTAAAAGCTGTGTTGGTGCACAATGGCAATTCTATTCCTTCAATTTATGTAGGCTATGCTGTCCACATGAAAAAAACATATCTGAATATACAGTATATTCTGGAAGCAGTTAAGTACAAAAACCACCAAAGGTAGATGTGTGGAGACCTGAAGGTGTTTGTGATACTGCTGGGCAAGCAGTTGAGATGCCTTTTGTATGAGTGGGACAGTCAGGCTAGGTCTTCACATTTCAACAGAAAAAGTATGGCCTCCAAAGCAAAATCTGTGACCCGGGAGAATAAAATGTCCATCCCAGTCCTCTGTTGATCAAAGCAAAATTCTTCTGCTCATTTACACATCAAACTCAGATTTATGAAGAACTTTGTATTGTAAAGAGGATGAACAAAGATGAAGAAGCTTTCAAGTACCTGGGAGAGGAAAATTTCCACTTCTGAGTGATGCTTGAGTTCAGGATTCTTCAACTTCTTAAAGATGAAAACTTCGACTGAGTCCTCAAGGTTAATGAAAACGCAAAATGGGGAGCAATTAAAGGTGTTGTGCATGGCTTCTTGTGTAACAGAAGAGCTGGAAACTATGTTAAGATTTTGTATAACCTTCTAGAAAAGTATAATCAATTAGGCTGCAACATCTCACCCAAAATTCACTTTCTCGACTCTCATCTGGACTTCTTCCCTGACAACTGCGGTGCGGTGAATGACGAGCATGGTGAGCAAGACAATTCAGCAATGCAGTGAAGAAGATATCAGGGTTGGTGGTGGAACACTTCTATGCTTGCTGACTACTGTTGACAGTGATAAGAGATGCCCCAGAAGAGGAGTACAAGCAACAAGCAAAGTGAAAGCACTATCATAAATAGGGCACTATTTCAAATAGTTATTTTGGTTGCTGTATGTTGTTTCCTTTTGTGTTATTTGCCATTGATTGAATTTACAGCTATTATTTATATTGCAGCAAGAAAATATCAGATACTTTTAAAATAGTTTTTCACTTTTCACAGATATGTCCCACTACAGCCTTGCTGTTTTCTGCAGTGTGCTGTAGCGGGACTGCAATGCGTACGCAAGTGGCTCCCCATTAGAATGAATGAATGCAATGCGTACGCTACACTATGCCACGGTCTGTGTTCACCTCGCAGCAACAGATTAAAAGGACACATCTGTATTACTAAACTACATAAAGCGCAAGTAGTGTGGCTAAAAACTACAACTATTTTTAGAAAGGAAACCTATTCAAACTAGTATGTCTTTGTTGTAGAGTGTAATTAAACATTCTACAATGCTGTATTCAGTAAATAAACTGCAATCTACAGAACAGCTTAGTGTTCACAAAATAATTATTTACCAGTCATATCATGCCGAGATACACAGATGGGGTATCAAGTGGCTTATTGCAGCTTCCAACCCTGTATGGAAGACAAATTAGATTAGGTGCCTGCAGCAGCAATATTTTGAAGACACTGTAAGCAGCAGCTTGATAAAAATATGAGATAGAACACATATAGTATACACTATAGTTCTGGTTTTTCTCTCACTGTACTTTGTTGCACTGGGGCACAATTTAAAAATAACTCATTTATGACAATGTTTGCTGCATGCTGTAAACAGAACAAGTAGCCTTAGATAGTATACCTGAAAAAGTATATTTACATTGTCTTTCATTTAACACTAATGGGCCCTACACACAGTGCGATCCCCCGCCGAGCTGCCCGACGGTGGATACGGCCTGACGGGCGACCCGGCGGCAGTGACGGGGGAGTGAAGTTTGTTCACTCCCCCCGTCACCCGATTCCATAGCAGTGCAGGCAAATATGGACGATCTCGTCCACATTGGCCTGCATGCACAAGCGACGGGGCACCAGCGATGAACGAGCGCGGGGCCGCGCATCGTTCATCACTGGTGCCTCCACACTGAAAGATATGAACGGTATCTCGTTCATTAATGAACGAGATCGTTCATATCTTTCAGTATTATCTGCCAGTGTGTAGGGCCCATAACTTATTGCTACTCCAAATTCAGAATTATTTTTTAAAGAGGCAATCATGTACAAGGCTAAACCATACCTTTTGCATGACTTACCCTTTAAAAAAAAGTCAGAGTTTGTCCGGCATCCCGCACGGCCGCAAAACTCTGACTTAATTACTACCCTATTACAAAATATTTAAATAAACCCAATTACAGTAGCAAGAAAAAATTTCTAGACAATAATTACAAGACTATAAGATAGATGTTATAGCCTGTGAATATGTGCCACATAGACATGGAGGGGTAAATGTAATAGCCTGTGATTCTGGCTGATGTGTCAAAGGAGCAACCATTTAAAAGGCAAATCTCAGACCTGATCGCAGCAACAAAATTTTCCTCTAATGGGCAAAACCATTTGCACTGCAGGTGGGGTAGATATAACATGTGCAGAGAAAGTTAAGATTTTGGTGGGTTATTTTGTTTCTGTGCATGGTAAATACTGGCTGCTTTATTTTTACACTGCAATTTAGATTTCAATTTGAACACACCACACCCAAATCTAACTCTCTCTGCACATGTTATATCCAGGGCCGGTTCTACACATTGTGGCGCCCAGTGCGAAAGTTTCCACTGGCGCCCGCCCCCTGCAGCTAAACATGGGCGTGGCTTCATAGGGGAGGGTCGTGGCCACAATTATGCTCCCAGTAGTTGTGCCCCCAGATCTGCCCCAAGTAGTTGTGTCCCCCAGTTGATTTGCCCCAGTAGATTTGCCCCCTGTAGCAGTGACCTCAGTATGTGCCCCTTGTAGTTGTGCCACCTGTAGTTGTGCCCCCCTGTAGATTTGCCCCAGTAGCTGTGCCCCCCAGTTAATTAGTTAATTTGCCCCCTGTAGCAGTGCCCCTAGTAACATAGTATCTGAGGTTGAAAAAGGACAATTGTCCATCGAGTTCAACCTATTTGTGGTCTCCTATGCATGATGATTTGACTAAAATTTCTGACTGATGCTGCTGTCAGCCGTTGCATTTTATCCCTATTTATAGTAACTATAATGCATGACTATGCACCATACCCCTGGATATCCTTATCCATTAGGAATTTATCTAACCCATTCTTAAAGGTGTTGACAGATTCCGCCATTACAACTCCCTCGGGCAGGGAATTCCAAACACGTATTGTCCTTACCGTGAAAAAGCCTTTACGCATAGTAACATAGTAGTTGTGCCCCCTGTAACTGTGCCCCTTGTAGCAGTGTCCCCTGTAGTAGTGCTTCCTGTAGCTGTGCCCCCAGTTGGTTTTCCCCCAGTAGCTGTTCCCCCTGTAGCACTGCCCCAGTATGTGCCCCCTGTAGTTGTGCCCCCTGTAGATGTGCCCCTTGTAGCTGTGCCCCCAGTAGTACTACCCGTTGTAGATGTGCCCCCAGTAGTTCTGCCCCTTGTAGCTGTGCCCCCATTAGTACTGCCCCTTGTAGCTGTGCCCCCATTACTACTGCCCCTTGTAGCTGTGCCCCCATTACTACTGCCCCTTGTAGCTGTACCCCCATTACTACTGCCCCTTGTAGCTGTGCCCCCTGTATGTGCCCCTTGTTGTAGCGCTGCGTTGAAACACTAAAAGAAAAATCAAAATACTTACCTGCCTCGCTCCTGCTTCCGCTGGACCGCTGCTGCCGTTGTCTCTGGGCGCCGGCTCCTCTCTATGGGAGAGACGTCATGACGTCTCTCCCATAGCAGCGCCGCACTGACACTAGGGGTCAATTTTGACCTCTAGCGTCAGTCAGTGACGCAGGCTGCAGTGGGCGCACACGGCGCTCGCTGCAGCTGGGGAGCGGGAAGGGAGAGAGGCTTAGTAGCGGCTCTTGTCACGGCGGCGCCCTCAGGGTAGCGGCGCCCCGGGCAAAAAGCCTGCTTGCCCATGGCAAGAGCCGCTACTGGTTATATCTGCCCCACCTGCAGTGCACATGGTTTTGACCATTAGAGGAAACTTTTGTTGCTGCGATCAGGTTTGAATTAGGCCCATCTTCCAGAACTTGCCGATGCCTGCAATTCACAGGCTCATACATTTCATTTAAACCATGGACAGCACAGTGGTGCAATGGATAGATCCGCTGCCTCACAGCACTGGGGTCATAGGTTTGCTTCCAAACAAGACCCTCCCAACTGGGCACACCAGCATCCTCCCACAATCAAAAAACATACTGTAGTGTAGGTTAGTTGTCTCCTGACAAAAAAATTACATCTATGTGCTAGGGAATACAGATTGTGCTCAACTGGGGCACGGGCTGATGTGAATGAATAAATATTCCCTGTAAAGAGCCGTGTAATATGCATGTGCTCTATATACTGACATACATAATAAAGAAACTGTAATTGACCCTATATAGTATGAGATGCAGCTAAGAGAATAATGCATAATGGATAATGACTAGAAAACACCATCTGTGTACAAATACCAGAGACGGTTAGAAGGTGTTCAATGTGCACTCAGCTGACGACTGCCCATCATTTCAAAGTTTGCTATGGGAAATTTTTGACCCTAGAATTAACTATATTGACAAACTGAACAGAACATCTCCTATTATTCTGTATATTATTAAATTCTCATTATCAACTCCTAATTGCTGAGCTTTATAAAGATTTTATGGGGATATGTACTAAGCGGTGATAAAAGTGGAGAAGTGAGCCAGTGGAGAAGTTACCCATGGAAACCAATCAGTATTCACGTAACATTTAGAATTTGCATACTATAAACATATACAGAGCAGCTGATTGGTTGACATGGGCAACTTCTCCATTGGCTCACTTCTCCACTTTTATCACTGCTTAGTACATCAATAGCAGATCAATATACTCACAGTCCAGGGAGCCGGTCCGCGCTGCTTCTGCTGGGCGCTGGATCCTGTGTACTGCGGTGACCCACCGGTGCTGTAAAGTCAGTGGTGCAAGCAGAAAAAATGTCTTAATGGGTGTGGCCAAATGCCACATGGGGCGTGGCCAATGAAAATGGGGGCGTGATACACATATGGGGGGATGGGGGGAGGGGCAGATACACATATGACCCCAATAGTGCCAGATTCACGTTGCCCCACAGTGCCAGATACACATTGCTTCACAGTGCCAGATACACATTGCCCCACAATGCCAGATACACATTTCTTCACAGTGCCAGATACACATTGCCCCAAGTGCCAGATATACATTGCCCCAGAGTGCCAGATACACATTGCTTCACAGTGCCAGATACACATTGTCCCACAGTGCCAGATATACATTGCTTCACAGTGTCAGATATACATTGCCCCACAGTGCCAGATATACATTGCTTCACTGTGCCAGATACACAAATGCCCCCAGAGTGCTAGATACACATTGCTTCACAGTGCCAGATACACATTGCCTCACAGTGCCAGATACACATTGCCCCACAGTGCCAGATACACAAATGCCCCCAATGTGTCAGATATACATTGCCCCCCAGTGCTAGATACAGAAATGCACCCACAGTGCCAGATATGCCCCCAGTGCCATATACAGAAATGCCCCCAGTGCCAGATACACATGTCCCCCAGTGCCAGATACACATGTCCCCCCAGTGCCAGATACACATGTCCCCCCAGTGCCAGATACACATGTCCCCCCAGTGCCAGATACACATGTCCCCCCAGTGCCAGATATGCCCTCAGTGTCAGATACACATGTCCCCCCATTGCCAGATATGCTCCCAGTGCCAGATATCCCCCAGTGCCAGATATGCCCTCAGTGTCAGATATGCCCCAGTGCCAGATACACATATTCCCGCAGTGCCACATATGCCCCCAGTGCCAGATACACATGTCCCCGCAGTGCCACATGTCCCCAGTGCCAGATACACATGTCCCCCCTTTGCCAGATATGCCCCCATTGCCAGGTATACATGCCCCCATTGCCAGATATACATGCCCCCAGTGCCAGGTATGCCCCCCTGCTCACCGCTGCTGTCTTGTGTGTGAGGGGAGGAGAGCGCAGCCTGCGCCTCTCCTTCTCCTCAGTGTCCTGCGGGTGTCGGGTGCGGGTGTGTCTGTTCAATTCAGCGCCGATCCGTGAGCCAATCAAAGCTTGCGGTCCGGCAGCCTTGGCTGCCGGTCAGCGAGCTCTGATTGGCTCACGGGAGGCGCTGAATTAAACGAAGACAATGAGGGGCGGGAGAGGCACAGGCTGCGCTCTCCTCCCCTCACAACAGTGGCGGTGCGGCGGTGAGCAGTAGGGGGAGGGAGGGACGGGGAGCGGCGAGGTGCGGCGGCCCGTCGGTGTGGGTACGGCGTACCCACAGCTAAATTCTTAAGGGTACGCCATACCCACCCATACCCGCACACTTGCACCACTGTGTAAAGTGCGCTGCAGCTTTGTAGCGTCACTCTGCTGCACCGGGGGTCACATTGCAGCATATCGGGAACCCAGCGCCCAGCAGAGCTTACCGGAGCAACGGACACCGGGTCCCTAGACAGGTGAGAATGTTTTTTTTTTTTTTTAATTATTTTCTTTTTACACTGTGATCAGCTTGTGCAGTAGCTGAATACCCAGAGCTGTCAGCTAACACTCAGGCTCAGAGCCGGATTATGGCAGGGGCGACAGGGGCAGCAGTCCCGGCGCCCCAACAAATTAAGGGCTCCCACACACCGCAGTTTGAATTGCAGAAGTTTCTCTTCGGCGGCTCAGCAGTTCAGTAACAGCAGCCGCCGAGGTACTCCTGCGCAGTGAAAGTGGGAGCAGACAGAGCCATTAGTGCACTGCCGCCAGCGGGTTCGGAAGTTGGGTGCCTCATAGCTGCCATGTACCTTTACCTTGAGCAATAAGGCTGCCTGCTCTGCCCTGGAGTCTCCTCCGTCCCTGCCGCAAGCAGCGCCAGCATGGTCCCCAGCTGTGGCGTTCATGCCTGCCAACTGGCCAGAGTAATAGGGAAAGGAGTGCGGCAGGGTCTGGAGGAGGCCGGGGGAAGTGGGGGTGCAGTGGAGGGGACTGGGGTGCTGCAGATGGTTGGTTTGGGGGCCCCCACAACCTAAATTGCCCCAGGCCCCCACCAGCCTTAATCCTGCTGTGTCAGGCTGTATGGAATTGGTCAGAGACTGGTCAGCTGACACTAGGCAAGAAGGCGTCATCCATGCTGCAGGGCTGGCAGGAGCATCGCACACAGAGGACCCAGCCCCAGTGGCTGTGACTACTGTGGCCATGCAAAGAGAATGCCCCAAGACTGCAAGAAAACACCAGAACATCACAAGCAGCCTGAGGAAACAGGGACTGACCTTAGCAGCATCCCCAGGAGCCATATCACTCTCCCCCCGCCCAAGGCTTAGTAAATAGACCCCCTTACTCATACCCTCCAACATGGCTGTGCCGAAAATCGGTACAAATTTGGGAAGGGGTGTGGCCATGGGCAAAGGGGGCATGGTCCCACAGCGTTTCCATCGGAAACAATAGGATTGGGAGATGTCGAATTCCAGTACAAACCCTTTGTGGCTGGTACAGACCCTTGAAAATGGTACTGTACCGGCCAAAAAGGTACAATTGGAGGGTATGTCTTACTACCTTATGCTAATGAGGGTTTCCATAGGGCTTATATGAGGATCTGTGCTGCTTCAAGTGGAAGCTGCTCCACCATGCAAACGACAAAATTGTGCACCACCAAAAGAGGCATGGTGTCATCAGAATGGGCGTGCACTTGAAGGATAGGGCATGTGGGCATTCAGCCTGACCCCTATTTCATCCCTCCGGGGGTCCCGGAGATTCTGGGCTGCCCATGGAGACTGCCTGTCTGCAGTGATGGCTCCTACACTGTGACAGTAGCCGAGTGCTGCACATCGTGTTGCAGTGCAGCACCCGGCTCTGTGTGAGACACCTGGGCGTGGCCCAAACCCCAAGCACCAACTTAGTGACACCACTGTGTGGCCCACATCTACAGCATCAACTGTAATCATTAATACAGTGCTTGCACCAGCCCCATGCTTGCTGCAAGAGATCGAGCTGAAGCAGGCTTTCAGTGTCCATACACATGACTCAAAATAGGCTAAAACTTTAGCTACACACCAACGCCACTCACACAAGTCAGAACATTTCCATGCGATCGCATTGTCTCTGGCTAGTTCAAACCTCATAACATCCTTATCATGGAAAGACAGATCAGTCAAAGATCTGTCCGAATCAGAACAGGACGGACATAAATCTGAGCATGAGCTGTATGATAAATCTGTGCACAGAGATCCGTCACACTCAGAGTGAGCCCAACACTTCCACTGTGTCACCACAGCAGTTGTCAATATATATCCCTCTACCACCAGGGCGCAACTAGGGAGAGGGGCCTAAGGGGGCAAGCGCCCCGGGTGCAGGATTTGAGGGGGTGCCAAGGAGTTACAGAGAAGCAGGGTTTATTTTTTTTAACTGGCAGTGAGACAGCAAACGGCTCCCTGGGCAGTGTCTCAGACCCACCTGTGCCCACAGCTGGCTCCGATGCTGTGCGGGTGAGCTCCAGTACCTGGGATCTCTTCTATGCTGGCTTCTGTCTTAATCTCTCTTCTTTGCCATGCAGTGCTACGACTAGCGTGCGGTGCACTGTGCAAGCTATAAAAGCGACCTGTTGGTGCTGTGTTTTTCAGCAGACTATGATCCCGGCTGCCTGTCCAGCACCAACCGATAACAAGCTGACGGCTACACACCGTTGAGAGTACACACTGCCCCAGGCTTTTGCTTGTTAACAGGTGCAGTCACAGATGTTACAGAAATCAAAGGCTCACTTTGCTAGCTATCCAATTGAGAGTAGAAAGTAAAGGCCAGTACTCACTGGCAGATCTGGGGAGAGATGTGTGCTGAGCGAACTGCTCAGCACACATCTTTCCCCCCGCTCAGCACAGCGCGATGTATGCTGAGCGTGCAGGGGGAGACAGTGGGGCCGCTCATTTCAGCGACCTGCATGCAGGCCAATGTAGCACCAGCGATAGTGATGCGCGGGGATGCGCATCGCTATCGCTGTGGGGGGTACACACGGAGTGATCGCTGTTTAAAATCTAAGCAATCTAGTCAGATTGCTTAGATTTTAAGCAGCGATCGCTCCGTGAGTACCCCCCTTAAGAGCCTGGACAACCTCCAAATCTCAGCAAGTATCTCTACAGCAGCTTTGTGGGGAGTTTAAAGATAGACTTTATTATCGCACTGTGCTTCCAGTTAGCAGTATTAACCTCCGCTTTGCCTCCTAGATGGTGGGATTTGGTGTAGCTTATAGGGGGATGAGGTGTAGTGATGTAGTGTAGCATATAGGGTATGTAGTGTAGTATTGTATTGCAGTATATAGGGCAGGGGTGGGCAATTATTTCAGCTGAGGGGCCACTTGCCACTTTCCTGTCAGTATTTGAGGGCCGCACCCAAAATAGCAGCTCCCCCCCCCCCTATGTGCTAAAAATATAGGGAGGTGGCTTTGTGTGGAAGGGGCGTGGCCAAAAAATAATACAGATTCATATTAGGCTGCACAATAGACTCCATTATTCAAATTACACCACACAGTAGCGCCACTTACACACATTACACCAGGTAGAGCCCCTTTTACACATATTACGCCAGACACCGCCCTTGTAGGGTTAGGGTTAGGCTGCAGGGGGGAGGAGGGCTAGGTTTAGGCAGCGTGGGGGGGTTAGGTTTAGGGAACCATGGGGGATGGTTAGGGTTAGGCACCAAGGGAGGTGGTTAGGGTTAGGTTGCGGGGAGGGAGGGTTAGGGGGTTGGGGAGGGGGGAGAACACCTCTTACTCACCCTTGTCAGTTTTGAGATATCAGGATCCCGGCGTCTGTATTTTGACCACTGGGGTCCCAAGCAGCGGTGAATCATACTGATCCAACACATACACAGAGCTACAGATACATAGTTACACAGACACATATACAGAGCTACAGACACATATACAGAGCTACAGACACACATACTAGGGAGGCCAATCCCGGGCCGTTTTTTCAATCCCGGGATTCGGGATTGAAAAACGCTCAATCTCGGGATTCCCGGGATCCCGGGATTGCAGTAGGGAGCAGGGAGAGTGGGAGTGGAGGGCAATGGAAAAGAGTGTAGGGAGCACGGAGGCTGTAGGGAGCAGCGCTGGAGGGTGGGTGTAGTGTAGGGACTAGGGAGCAGCGCTGGAAGGTGGGTGTAGTGTAGGGACTAGGGAGCAGCGCTGGAGGGTGTAGGAAGCGGAGCGGGAGGGAGGCTGAAGTGAGCACCACAGTGAGGGAGGGTTGGTGTCAGTAAAACTACACTTACTATTAGACGGGCGGCAGGCAGCAGCCATGGACAAGACGCGCTGAGCGCGCTGGAGGCCTTTCAAATTGTAGTGCTGGCTGTCAGCCAGTCAGAACGGGCAGTCCGGCAGCCAATCAGGAGCCGCTGCGGCAGCTTCCCTGATTGGCCGCCGGTCCACCAGCTGTGATTGGCTGGCGGCCGGCGCTACATTTGAAATGCCGCCGCGGTCTGTTTACATGGCTGCCGCCCGCCTAATGGTAGGTTACTTACACCAACCCTCCCTCGCTGCTGCATTGCACATGCGCAATGCAATCCCGTGAATCCTGGGATTGGAGGCTCCAATCCCGGGATTCAAATCCCGGCATTTTTGGGCCTAAATCCCGGGATCCCGCCGATCCCGATCCCGGGATTGGCCTCCCTAACACATACAGAGCTACAGACACATATAGAGTTACACAGAGACATATGTAACACCCACAAACCCATAACACATAACATTTACGGTGCCGAAAACTTAAACTAAATTGTGGGGTGCTGATGTGAATCAGGTTCGGGTGATCAGAGCGGCAGACCTGCTTTACCTCTCAGACACAATGACAACACACACATATACAGGATCTAACTCCATTTTATTATCCTAACAAAATTAACAAGTGGCAAGTAAACAGGTAACAGGTGCCCCGTTGAAGCAGGCTGGTTATGGGCTCTATACCACAGTCTCAGGTAACCAGTGTTAGCAATACAAGTGGCAGAAAAGGCAGGTAACTGGTGCACCATAGAAGCAGGCTGGTTATGGCTTCTAAACAACAGTCTCAGGTAACCAGCGTTAGCAATACAGGTGGCAGAAATGCAGGTAACTGGTGCACACTTGAAGCAGGCTGGTTATGGCTTCTAAATAACAGTCTCAGGTAACCAGCGTCAGTAATACAGGTGGCAGATAAACAGGTAACTGGTGCACAATTGAAGCAGGCTGGTTCTTGCCTCTAAACAACAGTCTCAGGTAACCAGCGTTAGCGATACCGGTGGCAGGTAAACAGGTAACTGGCGCACAATTGAAACAGGCTGGTTATGGCTTCTAAATAACAGTCCCAGGTAACCAGTGTCAGCAATACAGGTGGCAGATACACAGGTAACTGGCGCACAATTGAAGCAGGCTGGTTATGGCTTCTAAATAACAGTCTCAGGTAACCAGCGTCAGCAATACAGGTGGCAGATAAACAGGTAACTGGCGCTCAATTGAAGCAGGCTGGTTATGGCTTCTAAATAACAGTCTCAGGTAACCAGCGTTAGCAATACAGGTGGCAGGAAGCAGAGGACCTGTGCACAATTGAAGCAGGCTGGTTATGGCTTCTAAATAACAGTCTCAGGTAACCAGCGTCAGTAATACAGGTGGCAGATAAACAGGTAACTGGCGCACAATTGAAGCAGGCTGGTTATGGCTTCTAAATAACAGTCTCAGGTAACCAGCGTCAGCAATACAGGTGGCAGATAAACAGGTAATTGGCGCTCAATTGAAGCAGGCTGTTTATGGCTTCTAAATAACAGTCTCAGGTAACCAGCGTTAGCAATACAGGTAGCAGGTAAGCAGGAACTTGTGCACGATTAAAGCAGGCTGGTTATGGCTACTAAACAACAGTCTCAGGTAACCAGCGTTAGCAATACAGGTAGCAGGTAAGCAGGAACTTGTGCACACTTAAAGCAGGCTGGTTATGGCTTCTAAACAACAGTCTCAGGTAACCAGCGTTGGCAACACAAGTGATGGGTAAGCAGGAGACACGTGCACAGCTGAAGCAGGCTGGTTCTGGCTTCTGTTCTACAGTCTCAGGTAACCAGCGTTAGCAATACAGGTAGCAGGTAAGCAGGAACTTGTGCACAATTAAAGCAGGCTGGTTATGGCTTCTAAACAACAGTCTCAGGTAACCAGCGTTAGCGATACCGGTGGCAGGTAAACAGGTAACTAGCGCACAATTGAAGCAGGCTGGTTATGGCTTCTAAATAACAGTCTCAGATAACCAGCGTTAGTAATACAGGTGGCAGAAAGCAGGGGACCTGTGTACAACTGAAGCAGGCTGGTTATGGCTTCTAAATAACAGTTACCAGCATCTCTCAATTGCAGATAAGCACATTCACATTGACTATTAAACTGCTGGGCGGAGCTTGCATGAAAGAACTATAAATACCAGCATAACTCAATTACAGATAAGCACATTCACATTGACTATTAAACTGCTGGGCGGAGCTTGCATGAAAGAACTATAGATACCAGCATAACTCAATTACAGATAAGCACATTGACATTGACTATTAAACTGCTGGGCGGAGCTTGCATGAAAGAACTATAAATACCAGCATAACTCAATTACAGATAAGCACATTAACTCTAGATACGGGCACCATTAGCTCTAAGGGTGCCTACCCCCTGTTTGTACATAATTGCAGGGGCACAGTTACTGTAGGGTGTCCTTCCCCAAAATTAACTTAGCTTATGGGGCACTATGAAGGAGAGCCTACCCCTTATTAAATAATATGTCCCCCAATGCAGAGTTCATGCAGCGGAAGGGGTTAAATACAGGACACAGGGGATCTTAGGGGTGTCTACACCCTTTACTAATACTATGTCCCCTCTTTGCAGAGCTTTTGCAGCGGAAGGGGATATCTTCATGGGCAGAGTTTCTGGCAGCGGAAGGGTTACTGGGGCACCAGGGTCTCACCACCAGATGCGGCGCTTCTGCCACCTCCGATCCTCTGCATCTTCAGCGCTGCTGTCTGGAGTCTCCCTCCTCAGGCTCCGGTCTGGTCTTCTCCTCTTCAGCTGCCCTCTCTCCTCTTGTGCAGCAGACTCCGGTCCGCGCCGTCATCTCTACGCTGGGGTCTTCTCGGGTCCTCGCCGTACTCCAGCCGCCAGGGGTCCTCGCCGTACTCCAGCCGCCAGGGGTCCTCGCCGGGGGTCTTCTTTGCAGGGTCGTCCTCCGCGATGCCTGCGCGCCCTTCACCGCCGGGTCCCGCATCTTCTCTGCAGCAGCCTGGGAATTCCTCCTGGGGA
This sequence comes from Pseudophryne corroboree, assembly GCF_028390025.1. Classification (NCBI taxonomy): domain Eukaryota; kingdom Metazoa; phylum Chordata; class Amphibia; order Anura; family Myobatrachidae; genus Pseudophryne; species Pseudophryne corroboree. The sequence continues at coordinate 122,929,245 of NC_086450.1, forward strand.
TCTTCCTCCACCCGCTCCTCTTCGGTAGCGATCCGCGCCGGGCATCTCCAGTCGTCCCCGCGATCCTCTTCACCGGCAGGCAGCGGCGTGGACGGCTTATCCTCACCAGGGGTCCTCACTTCCGACCAGGTCTCCAGCTCTGCTCCTCGGTTCACTGCGGTCACCGGATCTTCCCCTTCGCTTCTCACAGCGCAGACGGACACACGACCCGACAGGCGGCTCCACTCTCCAGGCTGGTCATAGCTCCGGGTCCTGGCGATGGCTCGGCTGGGCAGCAGTCAGGCTTCAGCGGGGGACTCCGCACTTCAGGCTCCCGGCAGTTACATGCCGACAACTCCTCCAGGTAATCTTCCCATTCCAGGGCTCTCCTTCTCCTGTTCTGTGAGGCTTCTTTTAAAGGGTCCTGGTGCTCCTCCACCTCCCCTCTCCTCTATGATGACTGGCTCCCGGGGCCCCAGCAACAGACCACCCCTGGTCACTCTGCCCTACAACCCAGGGGACCCAATCAGCTGGGGACATGTTTCCCAGACTTTTTATGTTGCTGGGTTAGAGGTGACAGGACCAGAGAATTGGCGGCAAAATCCCTGTCCCAATCTGACAGGGTCACATAAAGTTCAGACCTGTCATACTATAGGGCTGCATAGGGACAGTATGGAGACTTTCAATATATAAAAAAACAGGGGGTCCCTATTTATAAAAAAAAAAAAAAACTCTTCAGGGTATTACATTCTTCCCCCCTAAAATTATACGTGTCCTCACGTATACATCTTAACACTATACATCGGTTAACATGAGCCTTGAACTGGGTACAGCTCTTTTGGCAAACAAGTCATTGTGTCTGGAGCACAGGCCCGCCTGATATTCTCTGATCCTGTTCGTGACGCCAAAGAGATATGTAACACCCACAAACCCATAACACATAACATTTACGGTGCCGAAAACTTAAACTAAATTGTGGGGTGCTGATGTGAATCAGGTTCGGGTGATCAGAGCGGCAGACCTGCTTTACCTCTCAGACACAATGACAACACACACATATACAGGATCTAACTCCATTTTATTATACTAACAAAATTAACAAGTGGCAGGTAAACAGGTAACAGGTGCCCCGTTGAAGCAGGCTGGTTATGGGCTCTATACCACAGTCTCAGGTAACCAGTGTTAGCAATACAAGTGGCAGAAAAGGCAGGTAACTGGTGCACCATAGAAGCAGGCTGGTTATGGCTTCTAAACAACAGTCTCAGGTAACCAGCGTTAGCAATACAGGTGGCAGAAAAGCAGGTAACTGGTGCACACTTGAAGCAGGCTGGTTATGGCTTCTAAATAACAGTCTCAGGTAGCCAGCATCAGTAATACAGGTGGCAGATAAACAGGTAACTGGTGCACAATTGAAGCAGGCTGGTTCTGGCCTCTAAACAACAGTCTCAGGTAACCAGCGTTAGCGATACCGGTGGCAGGTAAACAGGTAACTGGTGCACAATTGAAACAGGCTGGTTATGGCTTCTAAATAACAGTCCCAGGTAACCAGCGTCAGCAATACAGGTGGCAGATACACAGGTAACTGGCGCACAATTGAAGCAGGCTGGTTATGGCTTCTAAATAGCAGTCTCAGGTAACCAGCGTCAGCAATACAGGTGGCAGATAAACAGGTAACTGGCGCTCAATTGAAGCAGGCTGGTTATGGCTTCTAAATAACAGTCTCAGGTAACCAGCGTTAGCAATACAGGTGGCAGGAAGCAGAGGACCTGTGCACAATTGAAGCAGGCTGGTTATGGCTTCTAAATAACAGTCTCAGGTAACCAGCGTCAGTAATACAGGTGGCAGATAAACAGGTAACTGGCGCACAATTGAAGCAGGCTGGTTATGGCTTCTAAATAACAGTCTCAGGTAACCAGCGTCAGCAATACAGGTGGCAGATAAACAGGTAACTGGCGCTCAATTGAAGCAGGCTGTTTATGGCTTCTAAATAACAGTCTCAGGTAACCAGCGTTAGCAATACAGGTAGCAGGTAAGCAGGAACTTGTGCACAATTAAAGCAGGCTGGTTATGGCTACTAAACAACAGTCTCAGGTAACCAGCGTTAGCAGTACAGGTAGCAGGTAAGCAGGAACTTATGCACACTTAAAGCAGGCTGGTTATGGCTTCTACACAACAGTCTCAGGTAACCAGCGTTGGCAACACAAGTGATGGGTAAGCAGGAGACACGTGCACAGCTGAAGCAGGCTGGTTCTGGCTTCTATTCTACAGTCTCAGGTAACCAGCGTTAGCAATACAGGTAGCAGGTAAGCAGGAACTTGTGCACAATTAAAGCAGGCTGGTTATGGCTTCTAAACAACAGTCTCAGGTAACCAGCGTTGGCAACACAAGTGATGGGTAAACAGGAGACACGTGCACAGCTGAAGCAGGCTGGTTCTGGCTTTTATTCTACAGTCTCAGGTAACCAGCGTTAGCAATACAGGTAGCAGGTAAGCAGGAACTTATGCACACTTAAAGCAGGCTGGTTATGGCTTCTAAACAACAGTCTCAGGTAAGCAGCGTTGGCAACACAAGTGATGGGTAAGCAGGAGACACGTGCACAGCTGAAGCAGGCTGGTTCTGGCTTCTGTTCTACAGTCTCAGGTAACCAGCGTTAGCAATACAGGTAGCAGGTAAGCAGGAACTTGTGCACAATTAAAGCAGGCTTGTTATGGCTTCTAAACAACAGTCTCAGGTAACCAGCGTTAGCGATACCGGTGGCAGGTAAACAGGTAACTAGCGCACAATTGAAGCAGGCTGGTTATGGCTTCTAAATAACAGTCTCAGATAACCAGCGTTAGTAATACAGGTGGCAGAAAGCAGGGGACCTGTGTACAACTGAAGCAGGCTGGTTATGGCTTCTAAATAACAGTTACCAGCATCTCTCAATTGCAGATAAGCACATTCACATTGACTATTAAACTGCTGGGCGGAGCTTGCATGAAAGAACTATAGATACCAGCATAACTCAATTGCTGATAAGCACATTCACATTGACTATTAAACTGCTGGGCGGAGCTTGCATGAAAGAACTATAAATACCAGCATAACTCAATTACAGATAAGCACATTCACATTGACTATTAAACTGCTGGGCGGAGCTTGCATGAAAGAACTATAAATACCAGCATAACTCAATTACAGATAAGCACATTCACATTGACTATTAAACTGCTGGGCGGAGCTTGCATGAAAGAACTATAGATACCAGCATAACTCAATTGCAAGATAAGCACATTCACATTGACTATTAAACTGCTGGGCGGAGCTTGCATGAAAGAACTATAAATACCAGCATAACTCAATTACAGATAAGCACATTCACATTGCCTATTAAACTGCTGGGCGGAGCTTGCATGAAAGAACTATAGATACCAGCATAACTCAATTGCTGATAAGCACATTCACATTGACTATTAAACTGCTGGGCGGAGCTTGCATGAAAGAACTATAGATACCAGCATAACTCAATTGCAAGATAAGCACATTCACATTGACTATTAAACTGCTGGGCGGAGCTTGCATGAAAGAACTATAGATATCAGCATAACTCAATTACAGATAAGCACATTCACATTGACTATTAAACTGCTGGGCGGAGCTTGCATGAAAGAACTATAAATACCAGCATAACTCAATTACAGATAAGCACATTAACTCTAGATACGGGCACCATTAGCTCTAAGGGTGCCTACCCCCTGTTTGTACATAATTGCAGGGGCACAGTTACTGTAGGGTGTCCTTCCCCAAAATTAACTTAGCTTATGGGGCACTATGAAGGAGAGCCTACCCCTTATTAAATAATATGTCCCCCAATGCAGAGTTCATGCAGCGGAAGGGGTTAAATACAGGACACAGGGGATCTTAGGGGTGTCTACACCCTTTACTAATACTATGTCCCCTCTTTGCAGAGCTTTTGCAGCGGAAGGGGATATCTTCATGGGCAGAGTTTCTGGCAGCGGAAGGGTTACTGGGGCACCAGGGTCTCACCACCAGATGCGGCGCTTCTGCCACCTCCGATCCTCTGCATCTTCAGCGCTGCTGTCTGGAGTCTCCCTCCTCAGGCTCCGGTCCGCTCTTCTCCTCTTCAGCTGCCCTCTCTCCTCTTGTGCAGCAGACTCCGTACCCGCGCCGTCATCTCTACGCTGGGGTCTTCTCGGGTCCTCGCCGTACTCCAGCCACCAGGGGTCCTCGCCGTACTCCAGCTGCCAGGGGTCCTCGCCGGGGGTCTTCTTTGCAGGGTCGTCCTCCGCGATGCCTGCGCGCCCTTCACCGCTGGGTCCCGCATCTTCTCTGCAGCAGCCTGGGAATTCCTCCTGGGGATCTTCCTCCACCCGCTCCTCTTCGGTAGCGATCCGCGCCGGGCATCTCCAGTCGTCCCCGCGATCCTCTTCACCGGCAGGCAGCGGCGTGGACGGCTTATCCTCACCAGGGGTCCTCACTTCCGACCAGGTCTCCAGCTCTGCTCCTCGGTTCACTGCGGTCACCGGATCTTCCCCTTTGCTTCTCACAGCGCAGACGGACACACGACCCGACAGGCGGCTCCACTCTCCAGGCTGGTCATAGCTCCTGGTCCTGGCGACGGCTCGGCTGGGCAGCAGTCAGGCTTCAGCAGGGGACTCCGCACTTCAGGCTCCCGGCAGTTACATGCTGACAACTCCTCCAGGTAATCTTCCCATTCCAGGGCTCTCCTTCTCCTGTTCTGTGAGGCTTCTTTTAAAGGGTCCTGGTGCTCCTCCACCTCCCCTCTCCTCTATGATGACTGGCTCCCGGGGCCCCAGCAACAGACCACCCCCTGGTCACTCTGCCCTACAACCCAGGGGACCCAATCAGCTGGGGACATGTTTCCCAGACTTTTTATGTTGCTGGGTAAGAGGTGACAGGACCAGAGAATTGGCGGCAAAATCCCTGTCCCAATCTGACAGGGTCACATAAAGTTCAGACCTGTCAGACTATAGGGCTGCATAGGGACAGTATGGAGACTTTCAATATATAAAAAAAAACAGGGGGTCCCTATTTATAAAAAAAAAAAAAAACTCTTCAGGGTATTACACATATACAGACATAAACACAGAGTTACAGGCACATTATCATATACAGTTACACAGACATAATATCATTTATGGTCCCTCATACCTTAAAGAATGTCACTGCATGAAAACTTTGACTGCTTTGGCAGGTCCATCATTCTACCTGCCATGCATGATAAAGTGCAGGAGCATCAGGGCTGTGCTCCGTGCTGGGTAGCCCCGCCCCCTGCTGGGACACTACTTCCTCCTTCCTTCTGAAAATCAGGGATGGCCCATTGAAGGATGGGGGCCCAGGACACATGCCCCAAGAGACCCCTGCTACTGAGAGCCCACCATTCTCCGCACAGCAAAGCAAGCACTGCAGTCCTTCCCCCTGTCTCAGAGGCGTAGCTTGGCCTGGCTGGCTGGGAGGGTAAGTGAGAGTAGCAGGGGAAGGAGGAGCTGCGCTGACAGGGAGCAGGGGGGAAAGATCACATAGTGCCGGCTGCGGCTAATAGTGCCGGCTGCGGCTAATAGAGCCGCGCTGCTGCAGGCATCAGCTCGCAGCCGCTGCCGGTGACCTGGGCTGGAAGCTGGCCGGGACAATGACAAGCAGGTGGCTGGCAGTGGGCCGGGCAGGATCGGTTCGCGGGCTGGGACATATTTTGCCCAGGGGCATGTAATGTACTGATGTGGTGTAGAATATAAGGGGATGTAGTGTAGTGATGTAGTGTAGCATATAGGGTATGTAATGCAGTGTATAGGGGTATGTAGTGTAGTGATGTAGTTCAGGTTGTAGGGGATGTAGTATAGTGATGTAGTGCAGTGGACAGGGGAAAGTAGTGCAGTGATGAAGTGTTAGGTTATAGGGGGTAATTCTGAGTTGATCGCAGCAGGATATTTTTTTTAGCAGTTGGGCAAAACCATGTGCACTGCTGGGGAGGCAGATATAACATGTGTAGAGAGAGTTAGATTTGGGTGTGGTGTGTTCAATCTGCAATCTAAATTGCAGTGTAAAAATAAAGCAGCCAGTATTTACCCTGCACAGAAACAAAATAACCCACCCAAATCTAACTCTCTCTGCACATGTTATATCTGCCTCCCCTGCAGTGCACATGGTTTTGCCCAACTGCTAAAAAATTTCCTGCTGCGATCAACTTGGAATTACCACCATAGTGCAGTGATATTGGCCCTCATTCCGAGTTGTTCGCTCGCTAGCTGCTTTTAGCAGCATTGCACACGCTAAGCCGCCGCCCTCTGGGAGTGTATCTTAGCTTAGCAGAATTGCGAACGAAAGATTCGCAGAATTGCGATTAGAAATTTCTTAGCAGTTTCTGAGTAGCTCCAGACTTACTCAGCCATTGCGATCAGTTCAGTCAGTTTCGTTCCTGGTTTGACGTCACAAACACACCCAGCGTTCGCCCAGACACTCCCCCGTTTCTTCAGACACTCCCGCGTTTTTCCCAGAAACGTCAGCGTTTTTTCTCTGACGTCCTAAGTGGATGCTGGGGACTCCGTCAGGACCATGGGGAATAGCGGCTCCGCAGGAGACAGGGCACAAAAGTAAAAGCTTTAGGATCAGGTGGTGTGCACTGGCTCCTCCCCCTATGACCCTCCTCCAAGCCTCAGTTAGGTTTTTGTGCCCGGCCGAGATGGGTGCAATCTAGGTGGCTCTCCTAAAGAGCTGCTTAGAGTAAAAGTTTTATTAGGTTTTTTATTTTCAGTGAGTCCTGCTGGCAACAGGCTCACTGCAACGAGGGACTTAGGGGAGAAGAAGTGAACTCACCTGCGTGCAGGATGGATTGGCTTCTTAGGCTACTGGACACTAGCTCCAGAGGGACGATCACAGGTACAGCCTGGATGGGTCACCGGAGCCGCGCCGCCGACCCCCTTGCAGATGCTGAAGAGAGAAGAGGTCCAGAAATCGGCGGCTGAAGACTTCTCAGTCTTCATGAGGTAGCGCACAGCACTGCAGCTGTGCGCCATTGCTCTCAGCACACTTCACACCAACGGTCACTGAGGGTGCAGGGCGCTGGGGGGGGCGCCCTGGGCAGCAATGAAAGTACCTATACTGGCTAAAAATACATCACATATAGCCTCTGGGGCTATATGGATGTATTTAACCCCTGCCAGGTTGTCAGAAAAACGGGAGAAGAAGCCCGCCGAAAAGGGGGCGGGGCCTATTCTCCTCAGCACACAGCGCCATTTTCCCTCACAGAACTGCTGGTGGGAAGGCTCCCAGGCTCTCCCCTGCACTGCACTACAGAAACAGGGTTAAAACAGAGAGGGGGGGGGGCACTTATTTGGCGATATGCTTATATATTAAGATGCTATAAGGGAAAACACTTATATAAAGGTTGTCCCTGTATAATTATAGCGTTTTGGTGTGTGCTGGCAAACTCTCCCTCTGTCTCCCCAAAGGGCTAGTGGGGTCCTGTCCTCTATCAGAGCATTCCCTGTGTGTGTGCTGTGTGTCGGTACGTGTGTGTCGACATGTATGAGGACGATGTTGGTGAGGAGGCGGAGCAATTGCCTGTAATGGTGATGTCACTCTCTAGGGAGTCGACACCGGAATGGATGGCGTATTTAGGGAATTACGTGATAATGTCAACACGCTGCAAGGTCGGTTGACGACATGAGACGGCCGGCAAACAAATTAGTACCTGTCCAGACGTCTCAAACACCGTCAGGGGCTTTAAAACGCCCATTTACCTCAGTCGGTCGACACAGACACAGACACGGACACTGACTCCAGTGTCGACGGTGAAGAAACAAACGTATTTTCCTTTAGGGCCACACGTTACATGTTAAGGGCAATGAAGGAGGTGTTACATATTTCTGATACTACAAGTACCACAAAAAAGGGTATTATGTGGGGTGTGAAAAAACTACCTGTAGTTTTTCCTGAATCAGATAAATTAAATTAAGTGTGTGATGATGCGTGGGTTTCCCCCGATAGAAAATTATTGGCGGTATACCCTTTCCCGCCAGAAGTTAGGGCGCGTTGGGAAACACCCCTTAGGGTGGATAAGACGCTCACACGCTTATCAAGTGGCGTTACCGTCTCCAGATACGGCCGCCCTCAAGGAGCCAACTGATAGGAGGCTGGAAAATATCCTAAAAAGTATATACACACATACTGGTGTTATACTGCGACCAGCGATCGCCTCAGCCTGGATGTGCAGCGCTGGGGTGGCTTGGTCGGATTCCCTGACTGAAAATATTGATACCCTTGACAGGGACAGTATTTTATTGACTATAGAGCATTTAAAGGATGCATTTCTATATATGCGAGATGCACAGAGGGATATTTGCACTCTGGCATCAAGAGTAAGTGCGATGTCCATATCTGCCAGAAGATGTTTATGGACACGACAGTGGTCAGGTGATGCAGATTCCAAACGGCACATGGAAGTATTGCCGTATAAAGGGGAGGAGTTATTTGGGGTCGGTCCACCGGACCTGGTGGCCACGGCAACAGCTGGAAAATCCACCTTTTTTACCCCAAGTCACATCTCAGCAGAAAAAGACACCGTCTTTTCAGCCTCAGTCCTTTCGTCCCCACAAGGGCAAGCGGGCAAAAGGCCAGTCATATCTGCCCAGGGATAGAGGAAAGGGAAGAAGACTGCAGCAGGCAGCCCATTCCCAGGAACAGAAGCCCTCCACCGCTTCTGCCAAGTCCTCAGCATGACGCTGGGGCCGTACAAGCGGACTCAGGTGCGGTGGGGGGTCGTCTCAAGAGTTTCAGCACGCAGTGGCCTCACTCGCAAGTGGACCCCTGGATCCTACAAGTAGTATCCCAGGGGTACAGATTGGAAATTCGAGACGTCTCCCCCTCGCAGGTTCCTGAAGTCTGCTTTACCAACGTCTCCCTCCGACAGGGAGGCAGTATTGGAAACAATTCACAAGCTGTATTCCCAGCAGGTGATAATCAAAGTACCCCTCCTACAACAAGGAAAGGGGTATTATTCCACACTATATTGTGGTACTGAAGCCAGACGGCTCGGTGAGACCTATTCTAAATCTGAAATATTTGAACACTTACATACAAAGGTTCAAATCAAGATGGAGTCACTCAGAGCAGTGATAGCGAACCAGGAAGAAGGGGACTATATGGTGTCCCTGGACATCAGGGATGCTTACCTCCATGTCCCAATTTGCCCTTCTCACCAAGGGTACCTCAGGTTCGTGGTACAGAACTGTCACTATCAGTTTCAGACGCTGCCGTTTGGATTGTCCACGGCACCCCGGGTCTTTACCAAGGTAATGGCCGAAATGATGATTCTTCTTCAAAGAAAATGGACGATCTCCTGATAAGGGCAAGGTCCAGAGAACAGTTGGAGGTCGGAGTAGCACTATCTCAAGTAGTTCTACGACAGCACGGGTGGATTCTAAATATTCCAAAATCGCAGCTGTTTCCGACGACACGTCTGCTGTTCCTAGGGATGATTCTGGACACAGTCCAGAAAAGGGTGTTTCTCCCGGAGAAGAAAGCCAGGGAGTTATCCGAGCTAGTCAGGAACCTCCTAAAACCAGGAAAAGTGTCAGTGCATCATTGCACAAGGGTCCTGGGAAAAATGGTGGCTTCTTACGAAGCGATTCCATTCGGCAGATTTCACGCAAGAACTTTTCAGTGGGATCTGCTGGAAAAATGGTCTGGATCGCATCTTCAGATGCATCAGCGGATAACCCTGTCTCCAAGGACAAGCGTGTTTCTTCTGCGGTGGCTGCAGAGTGCTCATCTACTAAAGGGCCGCAGATTCGGCATTCAGGACTGGGTCCTGGTAACCACGGATGCCAGCCTGAGAGGCTGGGGAGCAGTCACACAGGGAAAAAATTTCCAGGGAGTGTGATCAAGTCTGGAGACTTCTCTCCACATAAATATACTGGAGCTAAGGACAATTTACAATGCTCTAAGCTTAGCAAGACCTCTGCTTCAAGGTCAGCCGGTATTGATCCAGTGGGACAACATCACGGCAGTCGCCCACGTAAACAGACAGGGCGGCACAAGAAGCAGGAGGGCAATGGCAGAAACTGCAAGGATTCTTCGCTGGGCGGAAAATCATGTGATAGCACTGTCAGCAGTGTTCATTCCGGGAGTGGACAACTGGGAAGCAGACTTCCTCAGCAGGCACGACCTCCACCCGGGAGAGTGGGGACTTCATCGGGAAGTCTTCCACATGATTGTGAACCGTTGGGAAAGACCAAAGGTGGACATGATGGCGTCCCGCCTGAACAAAAAACTGGACAGGTATTGCGCCAGGTCAAGAGACCCTCAGCCAATAGCTGTGGACGTTCTGGTAACACCGTGGGTGTACCAGTCGGTGTATGTGTTCCCTCCTCTGCTTCTCATACCCAAGGTACTGAGAATTATAAGACGTAGAGGAGTAAGAACTATACTCGTGGCTCCGGATTGGCCAAGAAGGACTTGGTACCCGGAACTTCAAGAAATGCTCACAGAGGACTCATGGCCTCTGCCGCTAAGAAGGGACTTGCTTCAGCAAGTACCATGTCTGTTCCAAGACTTACCGCGGCTGCGTTTGACGGCATGGCGGTGGAACGCCGGATCCTAAGGGAAAAAGGCATTCCGGAAGAGGTCATTCCTACCCTGGTCAAAGCCAGGAAGGAGGTGACCGCACAACATTATCACCACATGTGGCGAAAATATGTTGCGTGGTGTGAGGCCAGGAAGGCCCCACGAAGAAATTTCAACTCGGTCGATTCCTGCATTTTCTGCAAACAGGAGTGTCTATGGGCCTCAAATTGGGGTCCATTAAGGTTCAAATTTCGGCCCTGTCAATTTTCTTCCAGAAAGAATTGGCTTCAGTTCCTGAAGTCCAGAAGTTTGTCAAGGGAGTACTGCATATACAACCCCCTTTTGTGCCTCCAGTGGCACTGTGGGATCTCAACGTAGTTCTGGGATTCCTCAAATCACATTGGTTTAAACTGCTCAAATCTGTGGATTTGAAATATCTCACATGAAAAGTGACCATGCTGTTGGCCCTGGCCTCGGCCAGGCGAGTGTCAGAATTGGCGGCTTTGTCTCACAAAGCCCATATCTGATTGTCCATTCGGACAGGGCAGAGCTGCGGACTCGTCCCCAGTTTCTCCCTAAGGTGGTGTCAGCGTTTCACCTGCACCAGCTTATTGTGGTACCTGCGGCTACTAGGGACTTGGAGGACTCCAGGTTGCTAGATGTTGTCAGGGCCCTGAAAATATAGGTTTCCAGGATGGCTGGAGTCAGGAAAACTGACTTGCTGTTATCCTGTAGGCACCCAAAAAACTGGGTGCTCTTGCTTCTAAGCAGACGATTGCTAGTTGGATGTGTAGTACAATTCAGCTTGCACATTCTGTGGCAGGCCTGCCACAGCCAAAATATGTAAATGCCCATTCCACAAGGAAGGTGGGCTCATCTTGGGCGGCTGCCCGAGGGGTCTCGGCTTTACAACTTTGCCGAGCTGCTACTTGGTCAGGGGCACACCCTGGCTGAGGAGGACCTGGAGTTCTCTCATTCGGTGCTGCAGTCATCCGCACTCTCCCGCCCGTTTGGGAGCTTTGGTATAATCTAGAGATGAGCGGGTTCGGTTTCTCTGAATCCGAACCCGCCCGAACTTCATGTTTTTTTACACGGGTCCGAGCGACTCGGATCTTCCCGCCTTGCTCGGTTAACCCGAGCGCGCCCGAACGTCATCATCACGCTGTCGGATTCTCGCGAGGCTCGGATTCTATCGCGAGACTCGGATTCTATATAAGGAGCCGCGCGTCGCGGCCATTTTCACACGTGCATTGAGATTGATAGGGAGAGGACGTGGCTGGCGTCCTCTCCGTTTAGAAATTAAAATAGATAGGAGAGTGAGAGTGAGACACTTCATTTACTTACTGGAGCTTAGGAGGAGTTATACTAGTGACTGATGACCAGTGACCTGACCACCAGTGCAGTTTTATAATTTATTATTATTTAATAATCCGTTCTGTTCTTGTTCTCTGCCTGAAAAAAACGATACACAGTGACTCAGTCACACACACATACCATATCTGTGCTCAGCCCAGTGTGCTGCATCATCTATGTATAATATCTGACTGTGCTCACACAGCTTAATTGTGGGGGAGACTGGGGAGCAGTTATAGGTTATAGCAGGAGCCAGGAGTACATATTAAACAGTGCACACTTTTGCTGCCAGAGTGCCACTGCCAGTGTGACTGACCACTGACCACTGTGACCAGTGACCTGACCACACTGACCACCAGTATAGTATATTGTGATTGTCTGCCTGAAAAAGTACACTCGTCGTGTGACTTGTGTGGTGTTTTTTTATTCTATAAAAATTAAAAAACTCATTCTGCTGACAGACAGTGTCCAGCAGGTCCGTCATTATATAATATATACCTGTCCGGCTGCAGTAGTGATATATATATATTTTTTATATCATTATTTATCATCCAGTCTATACTAGCAGCAGACACAGTACGGTAGTTCACGGCTGTAGCTACCTCTGTGTCGGCACTCGGCAGTCCATCCATAATTGTATACCACCTACCCGTGGTTTTTTTTTTCTTTCTTCTTTATACATACTACATCTCATTATCATCCAGTCTATATTAGCAGCAGACACAGTACAGTACGGTAGTCCACGGCTGTAGCTACCTCTGTGTCGGCACTCGGCAGTCCATCCATAATTGTATACCACCTACCCGTGGTTTTTTTTTTCTTTCTTCTTTATACATACTACATCTCATTATCATCCAGTCTATATTAGCAGCAGACACAGTACGGTAGTCCACGGCTGTAGCTACCTCTGTGTCGGCACTCGGCAGTCCATCCATAATTGTATACCACCTACCCGTGGTTTTTTTTTTCTTTCTTCTTTATACATTACATACTACATCTCATTATCATCCAGTCTATATTAGCAGCAGACACAGTACGGTAGTCCATGGCTGTAGCTACCTCTGTGTCGGCACTCGGCAGTCCATCCATAATTGTATACCACCTACCCGTGGTTTTTTTTTCTTTCTTCTTTATACATACTACATCTCATTATCATCCAGTCTATATTAGCAGCAGACACAGTACAGTACGGTAGTCCACGGCTGTAGCTACCTCTGTGTCGGCACTCGGCAGTCCATCCATAATTGTATACCACCTACCCGTGGTTTTTTTTTTCTTTCTTCTTTATACATACTACATCTCATTATCATCCAGTCTATATTAGCAGCAGACACAGTACAGTACGGTAGTCCACGGCTGTAGCTACCTCTGTGTCGGCACTCGGCAGTCCATCCATAATTGTATACCACCTACCCGTGTTTTTTTTTTCCTTTCTTCTTTATACATACTACATCTCATTATCATCCAGTCTATATTAGCAGCAGACACAGTACGGTAGTCCACGGCTGTAGCTACCTCTGTGTCGGCACTCGGCAGTCCATCCATAATTGTATACCATCTACCCGTGGTTTTTTTTTTCTTTCTTCTTTATACATACTACATCTCATTATCATCCAGTCTATATTAGCAGCAGACACAGTACAGTACGGTAGTCCACGGCTGTAGCTACCTCTGTGTCGGCACTCGGCAGTCCATCCATAATTGTATACCACCTACCCGTGGTTTTTTTTTCTTTCTTCTTTATACATACTACATCTCATTATCATCCAGTCTATATTAGCAGCAGACACAGTACAGTACGGTAGTCCACGGCTGTAGCTACCTCTGTGTCTGCACTCGGCAGTCCATCCATAATTGTATACTAGTATCCATCCATCCATCTCCATTGTTTACCTGAGGTGCCTTTTAGTTGTGCCTATTAAAATATGGAGAACAAAAATGTTGAGGTTCAAAAATTAGGGAAAGATCAAGATCCACTTCCACCTCGTGCTGAAGCTGCTGCCACTAGTCATGGCCGAGACGATGAAATGCCAGCAACGTCGTCTGCCAAGGCCGATGCCCAATGGCATAGTACAGAGCATGTCAAATCCAAAACACCAAATATCAGTAAAAAAAGGACTCCAAAACCTAAAATAAAATTGTCGGAGGAGAAGCGTAAACTTGCCAATATGCCATTTACCACACGGAGTGGCAAGGAACGGCTGAGGCCCTGGCCTATGTTCATGGCTAGTGGTTCAGCTTCACATGAGGATGGAAGCACTCAGCCTCTCGCTAGAAAAATAAAAAGACTCAAGCTGGCAAAAGCAGTAGCACCGCAAAGAACTGTGCGTTCTTCGAAATCCCAAATCCACAAGGAGAGTCCAATTGTGTCGGTTGCGATGCCTGACCTTCCCAAAACTGGACGTGAAGAGCATGCGCCTTCCACCATTTGCACGCCCCCTGCAAGTGCTGGAAGGAGCACCCGCAGTCCAGTTCCTGATAGTCAGATTGAAGATGTCAGTGTTGAAGTACACCAGGATGAGGAGGATATGGGTGTTGCTGGCGCTGGGGAGGAAATTGACCAGGAGGATTCTGATGGTGAGGTGGTTTGTTTAAGTCAGGCACCCGGGGAGACACCTGTTGTCCGTGGGAGGAATATGGCCACTGACATGCCTGGTGAAAATACCAAAAAAATCAGCTCTTCGGTGTGGAAGTATTTCAACAGAAATGCGGACAACAGGTGTCAAGCCGTGTGTTGCCTTTGTCAAGCTGTAATAAGTAGGGGTAAGGACGTTAACCACCTCGGAACATCCTCCCTTATACGTTACCTGCAGCGCATTCATAATAAGTCAGTGACAAGTTCAAAAACTTTGGGCGACAGCGGAAGCAGTCCACTGACCAGTAAATCCCTTCCTCTTGTAACCAAGCTCACGCAAAGCACCCCACCAACTCCCTCAGTGTCAATTTCCTCCTTCCCCAGGAATGCCAATAGTCCTGCAGGCCATGTCACTGGCAATTCTGATGATTCCTCTCCTGCCTGGGATTCCTCCGATGCATCCTTGCGTGTAACGCCTACTGCTGCTGGCGCTGCTGTTGTTGCTGCTGGCAGTCGATGGTCATCCCAGAGGGGAAGTCGTAAGCCCACTTGTACTACTTCCAGTAAGCAATTGACTGTTCAACAGTCCTTTGCGAGGAAGATGAAATATCACAGCAGTCATCCTGCTGCAAAGCGGATAACTGAGGCCTTGACAAATATGTTGGTGTTAGACGTGCGTCCGGTATCCGCCGTTAGTTCACAGGGAACTAGACAATTTATTGAGGCAGTGTGCCCCCGTTACCAAATACCATCTAGGTTCCACTTCTCTAGGCAGGCGATACCGAGAATGTACACGGACGTCAGAAAAAGACTCACCAGTGTCCTAAAAAATGCAGTTGTACCCAATGTCCACTTAACCACGGACATGTGGACAAGTGGAGCAGGGCAGGGTCAGGACTATATGACTGTGACAGCCCACTGGGTAGATGTATGGACTCCCGCCGCAAGAACAGCAGCGGCGGCACCAGTAGCAGCATCTCGCAAACGCCAACTCTTTCCTAGGCAGGCTACGCTTTGTATCACCGGTTTCCAGAATACGCACACAGCTGAAAACCTCTTACGGCAACTGAGGAAGATCATCGCGGAATGGCTTACCCCAATTGGACTCTCCTGTGGATTTGTGGCATCGGACAACGCCAGCAATATTGTGTGTGCATTAAATATGGGCAAATTCCAGCACGTCCCATGTTTTGCACATACCTTGAATTTGGTGGTGCAGAATTTTTTAAAAAACGACAGGGGCGTGCAAGAGATGCTGTCGGTGGCCAGAAGAATTGCGGGACACTTTCGGCGTACAGGCACCACGTACAGAAGATTGGAGCACCACCAAAAACTACTGAATCTGCCCTGCCATCATCTGAAGCAAGAAGTGGTAACGAGGTGGAATTCAACCCTCTATATGCTTCAGAGGTTGGAGGAGCAGCAAAAGGCCATTCAAGCCTATACAATTGAGCACGATATAGGAGGTGGAATGCACCTGTCTCAAGCGCAGTGGAGAATGATTTCAACGTTGTGCAAGGTTCTGATGCCCTTTGAACTTGCCACACGTGAAGTCAGTTCAGACACTGCCAGCCTGAGTCAGGTCATTCCCCTCATCAGGCTTTTGCAGAAGAAGCTGGAGACATTGAAGGAGGAGCTAACACGGAGCGATTCCGCTAGGCATGTGGGACTTGTGGATGGAGCCCTTAATTCGCTTAACAAGGATTCACGGGTGGTCAATCTGTTGAAATCAGAGCACTACATTTTGGCCACCGTGCTCGATCCTAGATTTAAAGCCTACCTTGGATCTCTCTTTCCGGCAGACACAAGTCTGCTGGGGTTGAAAGACCTGCTGGTGAGAAAATTGTCAAGTCAAGCGGAACGCGACCTGTCAACATCTCCTCCTTCACATTCTCCCGCAACTGGGGGTGCGAGGAAAAGGCTCAGAATTCCGAGCCCACCCGCTGGCGGTGATGCAGGGCAGTCTGGAGCGACTGCTGATGCTGACATCTGGTCCGGACTGAAGGACCTGACAACGATTACGGACATGTCGTCTACTGTCACTGCATATGATTCTCTCAACATTGAAAGAATGGTGGAGGATTATATGAGTGACCGCATCCAAGTAGGCACGTCACACAGTCCGTACTTATACTGGCAGGAAAAAGAGGCAATTTGGAGGCCCTTGCACAAACTGGCTTTATTCTACCTAAGTTGCCCTCCCACAAGTGTGTACTCCGAAAGAGTGTTTAGTGCCGCCGCTCACCTTGTCAGCAATCGGCGTACGAGGTTACATCCAGAAAATGTGGAGAAGATGATGTTCATTAAAATGAATTATAATCAATTCCTCCGCGGAGACATTGACCAGCAGCAATTGCCTCCACAAAGTACACAGGGAGCTGAGATGGTGGATTCCAGTGGGGACGAATTGATAATCTGTGAGGAGGGGGATGTACACGGTGATATATCGGAGGATGATGATGAGGTGGACATCTTGCCTCTGTAGAGCCAGTTTGTGCAAGGAGAGATTAATTGCTTCTTTTTTGGTGGGGGTCCAAACCAACCCGTCATATCAGTCACAGTCGTGTGGCAGACCCTGTCACTGAAATGATGGGTTGGTTAAAGTGTGCATGTCCTGTTTATACAACATAAGGGTGGGTGGGAGGGCCCAAGGACAATTCCATCTTGCACCTCTTTTTTCTTTAATTTTTCTTTGCGTCATGTGCTGTTTGGGGAGGGTTTTTTGGAAGGGCCATCCTGCGTGACACTGCAGTGCCACTCCTAGATGGGCCCGGTGTTTGTGTCGGCCACTAGGGTCGCTTATCTTACTCACACAGCTACCTCATTGCGCCTCTTTTTTTTCTTTGCGTCATGTGCTGTTTGGGGAGGGTTTTTTGGAAGGGCCATCCTGCGTGACACTGCAGTGCCACTCCTAGATGGGCCCGGTGTTTGTGTCGGCCACTAGGGTCGCTTATCTTACTCACACAGCTACCTCATTGCGCCTCTTTTTTTCTTTGCGTCATGTGCTGTTTGGGGAGGGTTTCTTGGAAGGGCCATCCTGCGTGACACTGCAGTGCCACTCCTAGATGGGCCCGGTGTTTGTGTCGGCCACTAGGGTCGCTTATCTTACTCACACAGCTACCTCATTGCGCCTCTTTTTTTCTTTGCGTCATGTGCTGTTTGGGGAGGGTTTTTTGGAAGTGCCACCCTGCGTGACACTGCAGTGACACTCCTAGATGGGCCCGGTGTTTGTGTCGGCCACTAGGGTCGCTTATCTTACTCACACAGCTACCTCATTGCGCCTCTTTTTTTCTTTGCGTCATGTGCTGTTTGGGGAGGGTTTTTTGGAAGGGCCATCCTGCGTGACACTGCAGTGCCACTCCTAGATGGGCCCGGTGTTTGTGTCGGCCACTAGGGTCGCTTATCTTACTCACACAGCTACCTCATTGCGCCTCTTTTTTTCTTTGCGTCATGTGCTATTTGGGGAGGGTTTTTTGGAAGGGCCATCCTGCGTGACACTGCAGTGCCACTCCTAGATGGGCCCGGTGTTTGTGTCGGCCACTAGGGTCGCTTATCTTACTCACACAGCTACCTCATTGCGCCTCTTTTTTTCTTTGCGTCATGTGCTGTTTGGGGAGGGTTTTTTGGAAGGGCCATCCTGCGTGACACTGCAGTGCCACTCCTAGATGGGCCCGGTGTTTGTGTCGGCCACTAGGGTCGCTTATCTTACTCACACAGCTACCTCATTGCGCCTCTTTTTTTCTTTGCGTCATGTGCTGTTTGGGGAGGGTTTTTTGGAAGGGACATCCTGCGTGACACTGCAGTGCCACTCCTAGATGGGCCCGGTGTTTGTGTCGGCCACTAGGGTCGCTTATCTTACTCACACAGCTACCTCATTGCGCCTCTTTTTTTCTTTGCGTCATGTGCTGTTTGGGGAGGGTTTTTTGGAAGGGACATCCTGCGTGACACTGCAGTGCCACTCCTAGATGGGCCCGGTGTTTGTGTCGGCCACTAGGGTCGCTTATCTTACTCACACAGCTACCTCATTGCGCCTCTTTTTTTCTTTGCGTCATGTGCTGTTTGGGGAGGGTTTTTTGGAAGGGACATCCTGCGTGACACTGCAGTGCCACTCCTAGATGGGCCCGGTGTTTGTGTCGGCCACTAGGGTCGCTTATCTTACTCACACAGCTACCTCATTGCGCCTCTTTTTTTCTTTGCGTCATGTGCTGTTTGGGGAGGGTTTTTTGGAAGGGACATCCTGCGTGACACTGCAGTGCCACTCCTAGATGGGCCAGGTGTTTGTGTCGGCCACTAGGGTCGCTTAGCTTAGTCATCCAGCGACCTCGGTGCAAATTTTAGGACTAAAAATAATATTGTGAGGTGTGAGGTATTCAGAATAGACTGAAAATGAGTGGAAATTATGGTTTTTGAGGTTAATAATACTTTGGGATCAAAATGACCCCCAAATTCTATGATTTAAGCTGTTTTTTAGGTTTTTTGGAAAAAAACACCCGAATCCAAAACACACCCGAATCCGACAAAAAAAATTCGGTTAGGTTTTGCCAAAACGCGGTCGAACCCAAAACACGGCCGCGGAACCGAACCCAAAACCAAAACACAAAACCCGAAAAATTTCCGGCGCTCATCTCTCGTATAATCCCCATGGTCCTGACGGAGTCCCCAGCATCCACTTAGGACGTCAGAGAAAATAAGAATTTACTTACCGATAATTCTATTTCTCGTAGTCCGTAGTGGATGCTGGGCGCCCATCCCAAGTGCGGATTGTCTGCAATACTTGTACATAGTTATTGTTACAAAAATCGGGTTATTATTGTTGTGAGCCATCTTTTCAGAGGCTCCGCTGTTATCATGCTGTTAACTGGGTTCAGATCACAGGTTGTACAGTGTGATTGGTGTGGCTGGTATGAGTCTTACCCGGGATTCAAAATCCTTCCTTATTGTGTACGCTCGTCCGGGCACAGTATCCTAACTGAGGCTTGGAGGAGGGTCATAGGGGGAGGAGCCAGTGCACACCACCTGATCCTAAAGCTTTTACTTTTGTGCCTTGTCTCCTGCGGAGCCGCTATTCCCCATGGTCCTGACGGAGTCCCCAGCATCCACTACGGACTACGAGAAATAGAATTATCGGTAAGTAAATTCTTATTTTCGCACACGCCCATAAAACGGCCAGTTTCCGCCCAGAAACACCCACTTCCTGTCAATCACACTACGATCACCAGAACGATGAAAAATCCTCGTTATGCCGTGAGTAAAATACCTAACTTTTGTGTAAAATAACTAACCGCATGCGCTCTGCGAACCTTGCGCATGCACAGTAAGCGACTAATCGCAATATAGCGAAAATCGGCAACGAGCGAACAACTCGGAATGATCACCATAGTGCAATGTATGAGGACACACGGGGGCATGTAGTGGAACACATGCTGCTGAGGGGGCATGTGACGCTTAGGCCATTTTGGGCACATAGGGGAATATTGTCCAATATTAACCCATTTTTGGGGGAAATTTTTGATAATCTGAATTTCTCTTACGTCCTAGAGGATGCTGGGGACTCCGTAAGGACCATGGGGTATAGACGGGCTCCGCAGGAGACATGGGCACTATAAAGAACTTTAGAATGGGTGTGCACTGGCTCTTAGAATGGGTGTGCACTGGCTCCTCCCTCTATGCCCCTCCTCCAGACCTCAGTTAGATCCTGTGCCCAGAGGAGACTGGGTGCATTACAGGTAGCTCTCCTGAGTTTCTCTGAAAAAATAATTTTGTTAGGTTTTTTATTTTCAGGGAGCACTGCTGGCAACAGGCTCCCTGCATCGTGGGACTGAGGAGAGAGAAGCAGACCTACTTTACTGATAGGCTCTGCTTCTTAGGCTACTGGACACCATTATCTCCAGAGGGAGTCGGAACGCAGGTCTCCCCTCGCCGTTCGTCCCAGAGCCACGCCGCCGTCCTCCTCACAGAGCCGGAAGATAGAAGCCGGGTGAGTATAAGAAGAAAGAAGACTTCAAAGGCGGCAGAAGACTTCAGATCTTCTCTGAGGTAACGTGCAGCGATAACACTGCGCGCCATTGCTCCCACACACAACACACACGGCAGGCACTGATGGGTGCAGGGCGCAGGGGGGCGCCCTGGGCAGCAATTTTAAACCTCTAGGACTGGCTAAAATGAATATATAGGCTCCGAGGGCTGTATATAGTAAATCCCCCACCAGTATTTTAAAAATCGAGCGGGACCGAAGCCCGTCGCTGAGGGGGCGGAGCTTGATCCCTCAGCACTAACCAGCGCCATTTTCTCAACAGACACTGCAGAGAAGCTGGCTCCCCAGACTCTCCCCTGCTGAACACGGTGACACAGGGCAGAAAAGAGGGGGAGGGGCACTTGTAAGGCGCAGTGGGTGTATTATATGCACATAATTATTTAAAAGCGCTATTTATCTGGGAATTGGTTTTTCCAGTGTCAGTTGGCGCTGGGTGTGTGCTGGCATACTCTCTCTCTGTCTCTCCAAAGGGCCTTATTTGGGATCTGTCTCCATATAAATATCCCTGTGTGTGTGGGGGTGTCGGTACGAGTGTCTCGGCATGTCTGAAGCGGAAGGCTCTTCTAAGGAGGAGGTCGAGCAGATGATTGTAGTGTCTCCGTCGGCAATGCCCACACCTGATTGGTTGGACATGTGGAATGTTTTAAGTGCAAATGTGACATTATTACATAAAAGGAGGAAAAAGCAAGGAAGTTAATCCATGGCTTTGACTGTGTCACAGGGCCTTTCAGGGTCTCAAAAACGTCCCCTATCCCAAATAGCAGACACTGATACCAACACGGATTCTGACTCCAGTGTCGACTACGATGATGCAAGGTTACACCCAAGGGTGGCAAAAAGTATTCATTATATGATTATTGCAATAAAAGATGTTTTGCATATCACAGAGGACCCCTCTGTCCCTGACACGAGGGTACACATATTTAAGGAAAAGAAACCTGAGGTGACATTTCCCCCATCTCATGAGCTGAATGCATTATTTGAAAAAGCTTGGGAACTCCAGACAAAAAACTGCAGATTCCCAAAAGAATTCTAATGGCGTATCCTTTCCCAGCACAGGACAGGGTATGGTGGGAATCCTCGCCCAGGGTAGACAAGGCTTGACGCGCTTATCCAAGAAGGTGGCGCTACCGTCTCCAGACACGGCAGCCCTCAAGGATCCTGCTGATCGCAGACAGGAAACGACTTTAAAATTAATTTATACACATACGGGTGCTTTGCTCAGACCGGCAATAGCATCGGCTTGGGTTTGTAGCGCGGTAGCAGCTTGGACAGATACCTTGTCAGCTGATATTGATACCCTAGATAGGGATACCATTTTATTGACCTTAGGTCACATCAAAGACGCAGTCTTATATATGAGGGACGCTCAGAGAGACGTCGGCCTACTAGGTTCAAGGGCCAATGCCATGGCGATTTCTGCTAGGCGAGCACTGTGGACCCGCCAGTGGACGGGTGATGCCGACTCAAAGAGGCATATGGAAGTTTTACCTTACAAGGGTGAGGTTTTATTTGGGGAAGGTCTCGCGGACCTGGTTTCCACAGCTACCGTGGGTAAATCTACTTTTTTGCCTTATGTTCCCCCACAGCAAAAGAAAACGCCACAGTATCAGATGCAGTCCTTTCGGTCGCATAAGTCCTGAAGAGGTCGGGGCTCTTCCTTCCTCGCCAAAGGTAAGGGTAGAGGGAAAAGAATGCCTGCTACGGCCAGTTCCCAGGAACAGAAGTCCTCCCCGGCTTCTACTAAATCCACCGCATGACGCTGGGGCTCCACTGAGAGAGTCCGCTCCGGTGGGGGCACGTCTTCCGACTCTTCAGCCACGTCTGGGTTCAGTCGGACGTGGATCCTTGGGCGATGGAAACTGTATCCCAAGGCTACAAGCTGGAATTCGAAGACGTGCCTCCCCGCCGATTCTTCAAATCGGCTTTGCCAACGTCTCCCCCAGAGAGGGAGATAGTTTTAGCTGCAATTCAAAAGCTGTGTCTACAGCAAGTGATTATCAAGGTTCCCTTAATACAACAGGGAAAAGGGTACTATTCAACCCTATTTGTGGTCCCGAAACCGGATGGCTCGGTCAGACCCATTCTAAACTTAAAATCCCTGAACCTGTACTTAAAAAGGTTCAAGTTCAAGATGGAATTGCTCAGGGCAGTGATCTCCAGCCTGGAAGGGGGGGATTTTATGGTGTCACTAGACATAAAGGATGCATACCTTCATGTCCCCATTTATCCTCCTCATCAGGCGTACCTGAGATTCGCTGTACAGGACTGTCATTACCAATTTCAGACGTTGCCGTTTGGGCTTTCCACGGCCCGAGGGTTTTCACCAAGGTAATGGCGGAAATGATGGTACTCCTGCGCAGGCAAGGAGTCACAATTATCCCATACTTGGACGATCTCCTGATAAAAGCAAGATCAAAGGAACAGTTGCAGAAAAGCGTGTCGCTCTCCCTGAGAGTGCTGCAGCAACATGGCTGGATCCTAAATCTACCACAGTTGGTTCCAACAACTCGGCTGTCTTTCTTAGGCATGATTCTGGACACAGAACAAAAGAGGGTTTTTCTCCCGATGGAAAAAGCCCAGGAACTCCAGTACATGGTCAGAGACCTGTTAAAACCAAAAAGAGTGTCAGTCCATCAATGCACTCGAGTACTGGGGAAAATGGTGGCGACCTACGAGGCCATCCCCTTCGGCAGGTTTCATGCGAGGACTTTTCAGTGGGACTTTCTGGACAAGTGGTCCGGGTCCCACCTTCAAATACATCAGAAAATAACCCTGTCCCCCAGGGCCAGGGTGTCTCTCCTGTGGTGGCTGCAGAGTGCTCACCTTCTAGAAGGTCGCAGGTTCAGCATTCAGGACTGGGTTCTGGTGACCACGGACGCGAGCCTCCGAGGATGGGAAGCAGTCACACAAGGAAGGAATTTTCAGGGACGGTGGTCAAGCCAGGAGGCTTGTCTATACATCAACATACTGGAATTAAGGGCCATATACAACGGCCCACGACAAGCGGAGAATCTTCTTCGCGACCTACCGGTTCTGATTCAGACAACGTCACAGCCGTGGCTCATGTAAACCGCCAAGGCGGGACAAGGAGCAGAGTGGCAATGGCGGAAGCCACCAGGATTCTGCGCTGGGCAGAAAATCACGTAAGCGCTCTGTCAGCGCTATTCATTCCGGGAGTGGACAACTGGGAAGCAGACTTCCTCAGCAGACATGATCTCCATCCAGGTGAGTGGGGACTTCATCAAGAAGTATTTGCAGAGATAACAAGTCTTTGAGGACTTCCTCAAATAGACATGATGGCATCACGCCTCAACAAGAAGCTTCAGAGGTATTGTGCCAGGTCATGGGACCCTCAGGCAGTAGCGGTGGACACCCTGGTGACACCATGGGTGTTTCAGTCGGTCTATGTGTTCCCTCCTCTTCCTCTCATCTCAAAAATATTAAGAATCATAAGACGAAAAAGAGTACAGACAATACTCATTGTTCCTGATTGGCCTCGAAGGGCCTGATATTCAGATCTTCAGGAGATGCTCACAGAAGATCCATGGCCTCTTCCTCTCAGGGAGGACCTGTTGCAGCATTGACCCTGGGTGTTCCAAGACTTACCGCGGTTATGTTTGACGGCATGGCGGTTGAACACCGAATCCTAGCGGGGAAGGGTATTCCGGAAGAAGTCATCCCTACTCTGATAAAGGCTAGGAAGGAAGTGACGGCGAAACATTATCACCGTATCTGGAGGAAGTATTATCTTGGTATGAAGCCAAGAATGCTCCTACGGAAGATTTCCACTTGGGCCGTTTTCTCCACTTTCTACAGACAGGAGTGGATATGGGCCTAAAGTTAGGGCCGAAATCTGTACCTTAATGGAGCCTATCTATATTCTTCCAGAAGGAATTGGCTTCTTTCCCAGAAGTCAAAACTTTTGTAAAGGGAGTGCTACACATCCAGCCTCCTTTTGTGCCCCCAGTGGCACCATGGGACCTTAACATGTTGTTACAGTTCCTAAAATCTCACTGGTTTGAACCTCTTCAAACAGTTGAATTAAAGTTTCTCACTTGGAAAGTGGTCATGTTGTTGGCCTTGGCATCTGCAAGGCGGGTGTCCGAATTTGCGGCCTTATCTCATAAGAGCCCCTATCTCATTTTCCATGAGGATAGAGCAGAGTTGAGGACTCATCCTCAATTTTTGCCTAAGGTGGTGTCATCGTTTCATATGAACCAACCTATTGTGGTGCCTGTGGCTACGGGAGACTTGGAGGATTCCAAATCCCTTGATGTAGTCAGGGCCTTAAAAATTTATGTAGCCAGGATGGCTCTGGTTAGGAAAACAGAGGCACTGTTTGTCCTGTATGCAGCCAACAAGGTTGGCACTCCTGCTTCTAAGCAGACTATTGCTCGCTGGATCTGTAACACGATTCAGCAGGCTCATTCTACGGCTTGATTGCCGTTACCAAATTCAGTAAAGGCCCATTCCACTAGGAAGGTGGGCTCTTCTTGGGCGGCTGCCCGAGGCATCTCAGCCTTACAGCTTTGCCGAGCAGCTACTTGGTCGGGTTCAAACACTTTTGAAAAATTCTGCAAGTTTGATACCCTGGCTGAGGAGGACTTCATGTTTGCTCAATCGGTGCTGCAGAGTCATCCGCACTCTCCCGCCCGGTTTGGAGCTTTGGTATAATCCCCATGGTCCTTACGGAGTCCCCAGCATCCTCTAGGACGTAAGAGAAAATAAGATTTTAAACCTACCGGTAAATCTTTTTCTCCTAGTCCGTACAGGATGCTGGGTGCCCGTCCCAGTGCGGACATATTTCTGCATGACTTGTATATAGTTATTGCTTACATAAGGGTTATGTTACAGTTAAGATCAGTCGTTGGCTGATACTGTTTTGTTCATACTGTTAACTGGTTTCGTATATTCCAGGTTGTACGGTGTGGATGGTGTGGGCTGGTATGAATCTTGCCCTTGGATTAACAAAAATCCTTTCCTCGTACGGTCCGTCTCCTCTGGCACAGTTTCTCTAACTGAGGTCTGGAGGAGGGGCATAGAGGGAGGAGCCAGTGCACACCCATTCTAAAGTTCTTTATAGTGCTCATGTCTCCTGCGGAGACCGTCTATACCCTATGGTCCTTACGGAGTCCCCAGCATCCTCTACGGACTAGGAGAAAAAGATTTACCGGTAGGTTTAAAATCTTATTATTTTAGTCTGTCAGGGTTTTTTTTTTTTTTTACCAAATTGCTGCCTTGCCCCGGGTGACGAAAATCCTAGTTTCGGCCCTGCTACCACAGCACACAAGTCCTTACAGTAAATGCATACCAGGTGCACCACAATCACCAGCAACCCTAATAACACTATTGGCTGCAACTGTACTCAGGAGCAGTGTCCTAGGAAATGATTTGAAAATATTCTTAGTTATGGCTGCTCCTATGCTTTATCTATTATTTTAGGCCTGTATTCCTAAAGCTTAATTACTGTGGATGGTGATTTACAGTCCCTCTGTGGCTCACCTCAGTATCAACCATTGCTCCATACTTAGTAAGACATATAAAAAAATAGAGGAATGACGGAATTTCTGCTCTATTTTAGTCCATGTGTACACAGGTGTCCTTTCATCTGCCTTGGCTGTATCCAGTTATTTTACAGGTGAACAGAGGGGAGACAAAAGCTCATATAAGGATTATTGATCTATAAAGGAAGCGCTCATAGGCTTTTTAGAAAATGAATGAGACAATATAGACAGAAAATAGAATGTGCTCTACTTTTTCTCATGCTGTTCCATTCATTTTGTAAAAAGCCTGTGCTCACTCTATATCGGTTTGTCTACAGGGATCAATTATCCCTATGTAAACATCTGCATCTCCTCTGTTCATCGGTCAAATATTGCAGTAAAAGTGCAAGCAAAAACTCTCCATGTGCAGGTGTAAGTGTAGGATATTCATACGGGGATTTCCGTATTCTCGTATACTTTCTATTCTATGTAGAGATGAGCGGGTTCGGTTCCTCGGAATCCGAACCCGCCCGAACTTCATGTTTTTTTACACGGGTCCGAGCGACTCGGATCTTCCCGCCTTGCTCGGTTAACCCGAGCGCGCCCGAACGTCATCATCACGCTGTCGGATTCTCGCGAGGCTCGGATTCTATCGCGAGACTCGGATTCTATATAAGGAGCCGCGCGTCGCCGCCATTTTTCACACGTGCATTGAGATTCATAGGGAGAGGACGTGTCTGGCGTCCTCTCCGTTTATAGAGATTCGAGAAGAGAGTGAGACAGAGAGAGACACAGTAGTAATTTGGGGAGCATTAGGAGGAGTACTACTACTACTAGTACTTGCTGAAGTGATAGAGAGAGATAGTGTGACTGTATTATCTGACTTGTGGGGGAGACACTGACAGTGGGGAGCAGTTAGAGTCTGAGAGCAGGACTCAGGAGTACATATAACGTACAGTGCACACTTTTGCTGCCAGAGTGCCAGCCACACTGCCATTGTTTGTGACCACACTGACCACCAGTATAATATATATTGTGATTGTCTGCTTAGGACTCAGGAGTACTACTTGCAAGTTGCTGATAGTGTGACCAGTGACCTGACCACCAGTTTAATAAATCACCACCAGTTTATGAGTTTAATATATATTATATATATATATATATATATATATATATATAATTGTATATAATATATATATAATATTGTATACCACCTAGCACCTACCCGTGTTTTTTTTTTTTCTTTCTTCTTTATACATACTACTATAGTAGCTTACTGTAGCAGTCTGCGGTGCTGCTGAGCTGACAGTGTCCAGCAGGTCCGTCATCAGTCATTACATAATAAATATATAATATATACCTGTCCGGCTGCAGTACTAGTGATATTATATATACATATATATTGATTTCATCTCATTATCATCCAGTCTATATTAGCAGCAGACACAGTACGTTAGTCCACGGCTGTAGCTACCTCTGTGTCGGCACTCGGCAGTCCATCCATAATTGTATACCACCTACCCGTGGTTGTTGTTTTTTTCTTTCTTCTTTATACATATTACTATAGTAGCTTACTGTAGCAGTCTGCGGTGCTGCTGAGCTGACAGTGTCCAGCAGGTCCGTCATCAGTCATTACATAATAAATATATAATATATACCTGTCCGGCTGCAGTACTAGTGATATTATATATACATATATATTGATTTCATCTCATTATCATCCAGTCTATATTAGCAGCAGACACAGTACGTTAATCCACGGCTGTAGCTACCTCTGTGTCGGCACTCGGCAGTCCATCCATAATTGTATACCACCTACTCGTGGTTGTTGTTTTTTTCTTTCTTCTTTATACATACTACTATAGTAGCTTACTGTAGCAGTCTGCGGTGCTGCTGAGCTGACAGTGTCCAGCAGGTCCGTCATCAGTCATTACATAATAAATATATAATATATACCTGTCCGGCTGCAGTACTAGTGATATTATATATACATATATATTGATTTCATCTCATTATCATCCAGTCTATATTATCAGCAGACACAGTACGTTAGTCCACGGCTGTAGCTACCTCTGTGTCGGCACTCGGCAGTCCATCCATAATTGTATACCACCTACCCGTGGTTGTTGTTTTTTTCTTTCTTCTTTATACATACTACTATAGTAGCTTACTGTAGCAGTCTGCGGTGCTGCTGAGCTGACAGTGTCCAGCAGGTCCGTCATCAGTCATTACATAATAAATATATAATATATACCTGTCCGGCTGCAGTACTAGTGATATTATATATACATATATATTGATTTCATCTCATTATCATCCAGTCTATATTAGCAGCAGACACAGTACGTTAGTCCACGGCTGTAGCTACCTCTGTGTCGGCACTCGGCAGTCCATCCATAATTGTATACCACCTACCCGTGGTTGTTGTTTTTTTCTTTCTTCTTTATACATACTACTATAGTAGCTTACTGTAGCAGTCTGCGGTGCTGCTGAGCTGACAGTGTCCAGCAGGTCCGTCATCAGTCATTACATAATAAATATATAATATATACCTGTCCGGCTGCAGTACTAGTGATATTATATATACATATATATTGATTTCATCTCATTATCATCCAGTCTATATTAGCAGCAGACACAGTACGTTAGTCCACGGCTGTAGCTACCTCTGTGTCGGCACTCGGCAGTCCATCCATAATTGTATACCACCTACCCGTGGTTGTTGTTTTTTTCTTTCTTCTTTATACATACTACTATAGTAGCTTACTGTAGCAGTCTGCGGTGCTGCTGAGCTGACAGTGTCCAGCAGGTCCGTCATCAGTCATTACATAATAAATATATAATATATACCTGTCCGGCTGCAGTACTAGTGATATTATATATACATATATATTGATTTCATCTCATTATCATCCAGTCTATATTAGCAGCAGACACAGTACGGTAGTCCACGGCTGTAGCTACCTCTGTGTCGGCACTCGGCAGTCCATCCATAAGTATACTAGTATCCATCCATCTCCATTGTTTACCTGAGGTGCCTTTTAGTTGTCCCTATTAAAATATGGAGAACAAAAATGTTGAGGTTCCAAAATTAGGGAAAGATCAAGATCCACTTCCACCTCGTGCTGAAGCTGCTGCCACTAGTCATGGCCGAGACGATGAAATGCCAGCAACGTCGTCTGCCAAGGCCGATGCCCAATGTCATAGTACAGAGCATGTAAAATCCAAAACACCAAATATCAGTAAAAAAAGGACTCCAAAACCTAAAATAAAATTGTCGGAGGAGAAGCGTAAACTTGCCAATATGCCATTTACCACACGGAGTGGCAAGGAACGGCTGAGGCCCTGGCCTATGTTCATGGCTAGTGGTTCAGCTTCACATGAGGATGGAAGCACTCAGCCTCTCGCTAGAAAAATGAAAAGACTCAAGCTGGCAAAAGCACCGCAAAGAACTGTGCGTTCTTCGAAATCCCAAATCCACAAGGAGAGTCCAATTGTGTCGGTTGCGATGCCTGACCTTCCCAACACTGGACGTGAAGAGCATGCGCCTTCCACCATTTGCACGCCCCCTGCAAGTGCTGGAAGGAGCACCCGCAGTCCAGTTCCTGATAGTCAGATTGAAGATGTCAGTGTTGAAGTACACCAGGATGAGGAGGATATGGGTGTTGCTGGCGCTGGGGAGGAAATTGACCAGGAGGATTCTGATGGTGAGGTGGTTTGTTTAAGTCAGGCACCCGGGGAGACACCTGTTGTCCGTGGGAGGAATATGGCCATTGACATGCCTGGTGAAAATACCAAAAAAATCAGCTCTTCGGTGTGGAAGTATTTCAACAGAAATGCGGACAACAGGTGTCAAGCCGTGTGTTGCCTTTGTCAAGCTGGAATAAGTAGGGGTAAGGACGTTAACCACCTCGGAACATCCTCCCTTATACGTCACCTGCAGCGCATTCATAATAAGTCAGTGACAAGTTCAAAAACTTTGGGTGACAGCGGAAGCAGTCCACTGACCAGTAAATCCCTTCCTCTTGTAACCAAGCTCACGCAAACCACCCCACCAACTCCCTCAGTGTCAATTTCCTCCTTACCCAGGAATGCCAATAGTCCTGCAGGCCATGTCACTGGCAATTCTGACGAGTCCTCTCCTGCCTGGGATTCCTCCGATGCATCCTTGAGTGTAATGCCTACTGCTGCTGGCGCTGCTGTTGTTGCTGCTGGGAGTCGATCGTCATCCCAGAGGGGAAGTCGGAAGACCACTTGTACTACTTCCAGTAAGCAATTGACTGTCCAACAGTCCTTTGCGAGGAAGATGAAATATCACAGCAGTCATCCTGCTGCAAAGCGGATAACTGAGGCCTTGACAACTATGTTGGTGTTAGACGTGCGTCCGGTATCCGCCGTTAGTTCACAGGGAACTAGACAATTTATTGAGGCAGTGTGCCCCCGTTACCAAATACCATCTAGGTTCCACTTCTCTAGGCAGGCGATACCGAGAATGTACACGGACGTCAGAAAAAGACTCACCAGTGTCCTAAAAAATGCAGTTGTACCCAATGTCCACTTAACCACGGACATGTGGACAAGTGGAGCAGGGCAGGGTCAGGACTATATGACTGTGACAGCCCACTGGGTAGATGTATGGACTCCCGCCGCAAGAACAGCAGCGGCGGCACCAGTAGCAGCCAACTCTTTCCTAGGCAGGCTACGCTTTGTATCACCGGTTTCCAGAATACGCACACAGCTGAAAACCTCTTACGGCAACTGAGGAAGATCATCGCGGAATGGCTTACCCCAATTGGACTCGCCTGTGGATTTGTGGCATCGGACAACGCCAGCAATATTGTGTGTGCATTAAATATGGGCAAATTCCAGCACGTCCCATGTTTTGCACATACCTTGAATTTGGTGGTGCAGAATTTTTTTAAAAAACGACAGGGGTGTGCAAGAGATGCTGTCGGTGGCCAGAAGAATTGCGGGACACTTTCGGCGTACAGGCACCACGTACAGAAGATTGGAGCACCACCAAAAACAACTGAACCTGCCCTGCCATCATCTGAAGCAAGAAGTGGTAACGAGGTGGAATTCAACCCTCTATATGCTTCAGAGGTTGGAGGAGCAGCAAAAGGCCATTCAAGCCTATACAATTCAGCACGATATAGGAGGTGGAATGCACCTGTCTCAAGCGCAGTGGAGAATGATTTCAACGTTGTGCAAGGTTCTGATGCCCTTTGAACTTGCCACACGTGAAGTCAGTTCAGACACTGCCAGCCTGAGTCAGGTCATTCCCCTCATCAGGCTTTTGCAGAAGAAGCTGGAGACATTGAAGGAGGAGCTAACACAGAGCGATTCCGCTAGGCATGTGGGACTTGTGGATGGAGCCCTTAATTCGCTTAACAAGGATTCACGGGTGGTCAATCTGTTGAAATCAGAGCACTACATTTTGGCCACCATGCTCGATCCTAGATTTAAAGCCTACCTTGGATCTCTCTTTCCGGCAGACACAAGTCTGCTGGGGTTCAAAGACCTGCTGGTGAGAAAATTGTCAAGTCAAGCGGAACGCGACCTGTCAACATCTCCTCCTTCACATTCTCCGGCAACTGGGGGTGCGAGGAAAAGGCTCAGAATTCCGAGCCCACCCGCTGGCGGTGATGCAGGGCAGTCTGGAGCGACTGCTGATGCTGACATCTGGTCCGGACTGAAGGACCTGACAACGATTACGGACATGTCGTCTACTGTCACTGCATATGATTCTCTCACCATTGAAAGAATGGTGGAGGATTATATGAGTGACCGCATCCAAGTAGGCACGTCACACAGTCCGTACTTATACTGGCAGGAAAAAGAGGCAATTTGGAGGCCCTTACACAAACTGGCTTTATTTTACCTAAGTTGCCCTCCCACAAGTGTGTACTCCGAAAGAGTGTTTAGTGCCACCGCTCACCTTGTCAGCAATCGGCGTACGAGGTTACATCCAGAAAATGTGGAGAAGATGATGTTCATTAAAATGAATTATAATCAATTCCTCCGTGGAGACATTGACCAGCAGCAATTGCCTCCACAAAGTACACAGGGAGCTGAGATGGTGGATTCCAGTGGGGACGAATTGATAATCTGTGAGGAGGGGGATGTACACGGTGATAAATCGGAGGATGATGATGAGGTGGACATCTTGCCTCTGTAGAGCCAGTTTGTGCAAGGAGAGATTAATTGCTTCTTTTTAGGTGGGGGTCCAAACCAACCCGTCATTTCAGTCACAGTCGTGTGGCAGACCCTGTCACTGAAATGATGGGTTGGTTAAAGTGTGCATGTCCTGTTTATACAACATAAGGGTGGGTGGGAGGGCCCAAGGACAATTCCATCTTGCACCTCTTTTTTCTTTCATTTTTATTTGCGTCATGTGCTGTTTGGGGAGTGTTTTTTGGAAGGGCCATCCTGCGTGACATTGCAGTGCCACTCCTAGATGGGCCCGGTGTTTGTGTCGGCCACTAGGGTCGCTAAGCTTAGTCACACAGCTACCTCATTGCGCCTCTTTTTTTCTTTGCGTCATGTGCTGTTTGGGGAGGGTTTTTTGGAAGGGACATCCTGCGTGACACTGCAGTGACACTCCTAGATGGGCCCGGTGTTTGTGTCGGCCACTAGGGTCGCTTATCTTACTCACACAGCTACCTCATTGCGCCTCTTTTTTTCTTTGCGTCATGTGCTGTTTGGGGAGGGTTTTTTGGAAGGGACATCCTGCGTGACACTGCAGTGCCACTCCTAGATGGGCCCGGTGTTTGTGTCGGCCACTAGGGTCGCTTATCTTACTCACACAGCTACCTCATTGCGCCTCTTTTTTTCTTTGCGTCATGTGCTGTTTGGGGAGGGTTTTTTGGAAGGGACATCCTGCGTGACACTGCAGTGCCACTCCTAGATGGGCCAGGTGTTTGTGTCGGCCACTAGGGTCGCTTAGCTTACTCACACAGCTACCTCATTGCGCCTCTTTTTTTCTTCTTTGCGTCATGTGCTGTTTGGGGAGGGTTTTTTAGAAGGGCCATCCTGCGTGACACTGCAGTGCCACTCCTAGATGGGCCCGGTGTTTGTGTCGGCCACTAGGGTCGCTAAGCTTAGTCACACAGCTACCTCATTGCGCCTCTTTTTTTCTTTGCGTCATGTGCTGTTTGGGGAGGGTTTTTTGGAAGGGACATCCTGCGTGACACTGCAGTGCCACTCCTAGATGGGCCCGGTGTTTGTGTCGGCCACTAGGGTCGCTTAGCTTACTCACACAGCTACCTCATTGCGCCTCTTTTTTTCTTTGCGCCATGTGCTGTTTGGGGAGGGTTTTTTGGAAGGGACATCCTGCATGACACTGCAGTGCCACTCCTAGATGGGCCAGGTGTTTGTGTCGGCCACTAGGGTCGCTTATCTTACTCACACAGCTACCTCATTGCGCCTCTTTTTTTCTTTGCGTCATGTGCTGTTTGGGGAGGGTTTTTTGGAAGGGACATCCTGCGTGAGACACTGCAGTGCCACTCCTAGATGGGCCCGGTGTTTGTGTCGGCCACTAGGGTCGCTTATCTTACTCACACAGCTACCTCATTGCGCCTCTTTTTTTCTTTGCGTCATGTGCTGTTTGGGGAGGGTTTTTTGGAAGGGACATCCTGCGTGACACTGCAGTGCCACTCCTAGATGGGCCCGGTGTTTGTGTCGGCCACTAGGGTCGCTTATCTTACTCACACAGCTACCTCATTGCGCCTCTTTTTTTCTTTGCGTCATGTGCAGTTTGGGGAGGGTTTTTTGGAAGGGACATCCTGCGTGACACTGCAGTGCCACTCCTAGATGGGCCAGGTGTTTGTGTCGGCCACTAGGGTCGCTTAGCTTACTCACACAGCTACCTCATTGCGCCTCTTTTTTTCTTCTTTGCGTCATGTGCTGTTTGGGGAGTGTTTTTTGGAAGGGACATCCTGCGTGACACTGCAGTGCCACTCCTAGATGGGCCAGGTGTTTGTGTCGGCCACTAGGGTCGCTTAGCTTACTCACACAGCTACCTCATTGCGCCTCTTTTTTTCTTCTTTGCGTCATGTGCTGTTTGGGGAGTGTTTTGTGGAAGGGACATCCTGCGTGACACTGCAGTGCCACTCCTAGATGGGCCCGGTGTTTGTGTCGGCCACTAGGGTCGCTTATCTTACTCACACAGCTACCTCATTGCGCCTCTTTTTTTCTTTGCGTCATGTGCTGTTTGGGGAGGGTTTTTTGGAAGGGACATCCTGCGTGACACTGCAGTGACACTCCTAGATGGGCCCGGTGTTTGTGTCGGCCACTAGGGTCGCTTATCTTACTCACACAGCTACCTCATTGCGCCTCTTTTTTTCTTTGCGTCATGTGCTGTTTGGGGAGGGTTTTTTGGAAGGGACATCCTGCGTGACACTGCAGTGCCACTCCTAGATGGGCCCGGTGTTTGTGTCGGCCACTAGGGTCGCTTATCTTACTCACACAGCTACCTCATTGCGCCTCTTTTTTTCTTTGCGTCATGTGCTGTTTGGGGAGGGTTTTTTGGAAGGGACATCCTGCGTGACACTGCAGTGCCACTCCTAGATGGGCCAGGTGTTTGTGTCGGCCACTAGGGTCGCTTAGCTTACTCACACAGCTACCTCATTGCGCCTCTTTTTTTCTTCTTTGCGTCATGTGCTGTTTGGGGAGGGTTTTTTAGAAGGGCCATCCTGCGTGACACTGCAGTGCCACTCCTAGATGGGCCCGGTGTTTGTGTCGGCCACTAGGGTCGCTAAGCTTAGTCACACAGCTACCTCATTGCGCCTCTTTTTTTCTTTGCGTCATGTGCTGTTTGGGGAGGGTTTTTTGGAAGGGACATCCTGCGTGACACTGCAGTGCCACTCCTAGATGGGCCCGGTGTTTGTGTCGGCCACTAGGGTCGCTTAGCTTACTCACACAGCTACCTCATTGCGCCTCTTTTTTTCTTTGCGCCATGTGCTGTTTGGGGAGGGTTTTTTGGAAGGGACATCCTGCATGACACTGCAGTGCCACTCCTAGATGGGCCAGGTGTTTGTGTCGGCCACTAGGGTCGCTTATCTTACTCACACAGCTACCTCATTGCGCCTCTTTTTTTCTTTGCGTCATGTGCTGTTTGGGGAGGGTTTTTTGGAAGGGACATCCTGCGTGAGACACTGCAGTGCCACTCCTAGATGGGCCCGGTGTTTGTGTCGGCCACTAGGGTCGCTTATCTTACTCACACAGCTACCTCATTGCGCCTCTTTTTTTCTTTGCGTCATGTGCTGTTTGGGGAGGGTTTTTTGGAAGGGACATCCTGCGTGACACTGCAGTGCCACTCCTAGATGGGCCCGGTGTTTGTGTCGGCCACTAGGGTCGCTTATCTTACTCACACAGCTACCTCATTGCGCCTCTTTTTTTCTTTGCGTCATGTGCAGTTTGGGGAGGGTTTTTTGGAAGGGACATCCTGCGTGACACTGCAGTGCCACTCCTAGATGGGCCAGGTGTTTGTGTCGGCCACTAGGGTCGCTTAGCTTACTCACACAGCTACCTCATTGCGCCTCTTTTTTTCTTCTTTGCGTCATGTGCTGTTTGGGGAGTGTTTTTTGGAAGGGACATCCTGCGTGACACTGCAGTGCCACTCCTAGATGGGCCAGGTGTTTGTGTCGGCCACTAGGGTCGCTTAGCTTACTCACACAGCTACCTCATTGCGCCTCTTTTTTTCTTCTTTGCGTCATGTGCTGTTTGGGGAGTGTTTTTTGGAAGGGACATCCTGCGTGACACTGCAGTGCCACTCCTAGATGGGCCAGGTGTTTGTGTCGGCCACTAGGGTCGCTTAGCTTAGTCATCCAGCGACCTCGGTGCAAATTTTAGGACTAAAAATAATATTGTGAGGTGTGAGGTATTCAGAATAGACTGAAAATGAGTGGAAATTATGGTTTTTGAGGTTAATAATACTTTGGGATCAAAATGACCCCCAAATTCTATGATTTAAGCTGTTTTTTAGTGTTTTTTTGAAAAAAACACCCGAATCCAAAACACACCCGAATCCGACAAAAAAAATTCGGTGAGGTTTTGCCAAAACGCGGTCGAACCCAAAACACGGCCGCGGAACCGAACCCAAAACCAAAACACAAAACCCGAAAAATTTCAAGTGCACATCTCTATGTGTATAAATATAGTAACCCAATTCTTACTGTAACACTGTATAATAATGTGATGTAACAGGAACAAAAGTTAAATACATGAATACATTAGTAGCTCCAAAGAATCAGGGTAGAACTCTGCTGGAGCAGCTCTGGGGCTGGAGTAGGGGTTCTTGGAGCAGCATGAGTCTAAGGGGGTATATTTACTAAAAGTACATTTTGGTTCTATTTAAAATCGACCAGAATAGAACCAACATCCCCACAAAATCGACTACAGGGGTTCTATTCCAAAAAGCTCATTTACGAAAAGTTGATTTTGAGTTACTTTTAAAAATTGCTGTGATTTGAGTTCTATTTAGTAGTTCTAAAAGTGTTCTATTCATCAAAAATCGATAACATAGATCAAACAGCAATCAAACATTGATCAAAAATCGACCCAAAGTCGACAGAAACCATTTCTATTGGTCAAAACAGGTCACATGCACTGTATTAACCACAATGCCTTCGGTAGCGTCTAGATCCTCTTCGTGCAGAGGACCTTTCCCATAACCCCCTGGGTCCATGTCACAATCTATTTGGAATAGAAAAGTGTGGCGAGCGAAGCGGAGCGGAGCGAGACACCGTGCCCGATGCGTGGCGAGCGTCCAATGCTGCATATTAAAAAAAAAATACCCCAAACGGATGGAGAACGAAGAAAACATTTAGGAGCTGTAAGGGCGGAAGTTCTCTCCTGCCCACTCGTTTTGTCACGTCCAGGTCCTTTGCACGAAGGCAACATAGACACAACCCAATGCCTTCATACCTGGTCTAATTTGCATATCCACAGTTTTTTTCTTAAATCATTGCTGTGCATTTCAGTGTCATGATTTGTGCAGCCAGAGTACTGCACATGCTTTTCTACCATGTTTTTTTGCATCTGGTAAGCCTGATTTGAAGAATCTGTGAGGTGGGAGCTCCTGGAACTCCAGTCTGTAGCCCTGGGATATAAGGTCTATGACCCAGGGATCCTGGCACAAACCTGTCCAGATGTGACGGAAGAATTTTAGCCGGGCTCCCACCCGCCTGTCTTCCAGGCATCGCGGTCCACCGTCATGCGGAAGGTTTTGAGGAAGCAGAGCCTGAGCCCTATTTCTGTGAACCAGCAGTCGCTGATTTGCTTGGATTACCTCTAGCACCTCTGGCGCAGGGACGTGCGGTGAGCTAAATGGCTCAGGAGGCATTGGCTAGCCCCAGAGCCAGATTTAAATGCAATATATGAGCCAAAGGGTACATGTGGGCATTATCCACAGGTGCAGCTTTATAAACTCCTGGAAATTTGGTGAGTTTTGATCAGAGATGTGCGAAAAAGTTAGCCAGGTGAGGCACTGCTTCACCTGCCATAGACTTTTTACTCCAGTGTTTTGGCTATAAAAATGATTAGAATAATACAAAGAAGATATTTCAAACAGATTATTTGTATTTTTCATATACATTATGCAGTCAAAGCTCTGGTAAAAACGTTAGTATGACAGGAAAGGCTCTGCCTCACCTGCCTCACCCCACCGCACGTCACTGAAATTTATTGTCTGGCGGCAGTAGAAGAACCTCTGGCCTTGCCCCTAAGCTTGGCAGTCTGAAAGGACAGTAAATTGGGTCCTGATCAGGCCTTCCTAGCTGGCGGAGCTGCAGAAGGTAGGTATGTGTACTTACCCGCAGTAGCTCGGGAGATCCATTTGTCGAGTTCATCTCCAAATAAGGACTTACCTGTGAAAGGCAGGCCTTCCACGCATTTCCTGGAGTCCTCGTCGGCAGTCCACTGACGTAGCCATAATCCCCTGCATGCCGATACTGCCATAGCCGTAGTGTGTGCATTAACCAAACTTAGATTAGATGAGGGATGAATAAGCACGAGACCATATAAGAGCCCCATTTTTTGTGATTGGTTGTTTATGACAAAGCAGTTGTTAGGTAGTTTTTCCAAGGGTCCTTGGGAATTTTCTATAGGTTGTTTTCCTTGTCCATCAGTGTTTGTGGGTGTAGGCCTCAGTGCATATAAAAGCTTGGGTCATGTGCTTCATACTTCCTCTTGCCATTTGGACAGCTAAGTGACACAGGCTCTGTGCCTGTTTGTATTTAATTTTCTTAGGGCTGCTGTTTTAATTGTCCCACACTGTTTTATGTTTTTAGACAGCTGAGTACCCTGCTGTATTGTTTATTACTGTCTTATCGCTGCTGTATTGTTATTACTGTGCATTCCATTCCCTTTATAATGACTGTATTTCCTTAATTGTCCCCCTTGCGGACTTGTCCCCCCTTTCTGCAGTGTCCCCTACTTTTTCCGTTTCTCCCTGCTTGTCCCCTCCATATTTCCCCGTCCCCGCAAGTCTGCTCCCCCCTTCCATCTTGCCGATGCTGCCCGCTGCTGCAGGCTATAGGCGTGCCCGCGTCCATGTGGTTGCCTCCCCTCCCTTCTCGCCCACCGTTGCCTCAAGGTCACGGAGGGGGCAATCAGCCGGTATCCGCTCCCTCCTCTGTCTGCTCTAAGTCCAGTGAGCGCGGCGTCTGGCCGCGTGCGCTGTAGACGGTGCTCCAGCAGTGGGTGCGTGTTCTCCCCTGCAGGCCCCTTCCGCAGGCAGGGGCAACGCCACGAGTGGTGGGCCAGGTGCTGCGGTATCCGCCGGCGGGAGTCACGTGGGATATCCTGCAGGGGCTCCAAACTCGGACGGTCCCATTTCCTCCCGCACTGCTGTTACGGCCGCGGCATCGGCCGGTGTTAGCGGCCTGGCGTGGTATGGTTTGGGTCTTTGGCATGTTCCCTTCCCGCACGGGCTTGTCTGCGGTGGCCCCTGATGTGCTTGCGTCCTCCCCCTTCCCTTCGGGTTGGTTGTCCTCCTTGCCTGTTCCCTGTTTCCCAGAGCGTTCTGCCTGCTTCTGGGGCTGTTTGCATGGGGCTGGTGTGCCATCTGCTGTCCAGCCTGGGGTGTTACAGGTGTTTTCAGTCCCTTTACGTCCCGGCAGCGTTGCCCACGATATCTCCCGGGTTGGTCCCCTCGTCCTCTTTTACGGGGTCTTACCCTGGGGGTTTTTGCGCTTCCCTTCATCGGCCGCCGTATTGGTTTTCTCCTGTTATTTTTCCCTTCCTCCGGGATATACGGCACAGCCCCCCCTCCTGGCTGTTTACTTTGTTCCTTTAGCATTGTTTAGTTCTAGTTGTGTTTCCTCAGGTTTCACCGGGCGCCCGCGGCGTTTTGCCTAGCTTACTGTACGTCGCACGGCTACAGGAACTGGGTACGACGGGGTGCCGGTGGCTACGGGCATGTCGGCTCCCTGATGTTTTGGTCACAGCAAATGTATTTATTTATTTATTTATTTTTGTTTGTTTTGCTGCCGCACGGCACTGTGGTCATGCGGTCGTTTCCCGCCGGGGCTCTGACTGCGGAGTTTTTACAGTCTCCCCACACGTACGTGGGGTCCTCACTAATCCACACATATACTGGTGGGTCGTGGGTGTTTTATTTTGGGAGGGTAGGTAGTGGATACGATTGGAAAGGGGCAGGTGGCCTTGTTCTACATTACGGGAATCGTGCTACGCGGTCGTGATGGCTAGCAGCTGGGGATGCTCGAATTTCTTGGTGGTTGCAGCTAGCTCGGTCGGGGGCGCATGGGCCTCTTACTATCAGGGTTTGTGCCTGCCTTGCTGGTGCTCGGACCATGGACAGTTCTATTGTCACGGGCCCCCGCCCTGGGGGGCTGAGGGTTAGTGGCCTCGGATTAGGGTCGGCGCAGGGTGGGGGTACATTATCGTGTTCGCCTCTATGCGGGGCGGTCACACAGTTGGGTATGCACCCCGGTCGCGGGCGGAGCACTTTCCACACCTTCGGGGACCGGGGTAGGTAGCATGGAAGGCCCTTCCGCTGTTACCGGTAAGTTCCTGGGTGGGTGCCCATTTCTGCCACCTTTGTCTCACCCACATGGGGTTTTGGTTTCCTGCTGCTTTTCCGGATGCTTCTGCAGGGTGCGTTTTTCTGTCTTTTGTCTAGTCCCTGCGTTTGGGTGACTTTGCGGTCATGTTTCCTGCTGATTGGAGCTTTTCACCTTCTTCCCTATCCCCGGTATCTGTTTTTTTGATTTCTGGGTGTTCCATTGTGGGGAGGTTTTGGTTTTTTTTTGTCTTTTTTCCGGGTCGGTTGCTCTGTTTGCCTGTTGGTTTGTTTCTGCACGTTTTTTTGCATGTATGCTTCCAGGTCGCTTTCGGTGATGGCTCGGGGCCTTGTTTTCTTTCTCTGGGCGCTTACGGGGGTGGTTTACGCTTTTCCTATCGCCGTCCTTCCTCCCTCCCGGCCCTCCGCCTGTTATGTCATCTGGTTCCCAGAAGTTGGCGGTGCGATGTTTGTTTCCCGGCGTTGCAACCCGGGCATAGCACCTGGGGTGGCGAGGCGTGGTTGCGCCTCCTTTGCTACATTACGTGCATTGGTGCCTGGGATGGCTGTTGATGTTTCTTTCATGCCTTACTTGTATCTGGCGGATGGCCGAGTTGTCCAGCTACTTGGACGGGCTAGTGGTGGCTCCTCCCATGCTCCTGACGATGGCTCCGATTGCCGGGGTTCGTGGACTTTCTTGGGTTTGTTTTGTTTACTCCGGCGCAGTGGTTTTTATGGGGTCGCCTTTAGGTACTTTGAGGGCCTTGGTCTGCGGGTTTTTTCCCAGGATGACAGGTCCAGGGCAGCCGGGGCGTCTGCCCTTGCGGGCACTTCCTTTCGCTCCATACTACTGCGGCTGGCTGCTCTATCAGGTCTTTCGTGCTATCCATGGCCATTATGGGCTGGGCGCCGGGGGATCCTATGGCTGCAGCTTTTGAGTGGGCACGTCACTTTCGGTATACTTAGGTGAAGTTTGGTGGTCCCGTTTGGGTCCGGCCAGGCGGGGCGTAGTCTGGTTCGTGAGGTTGCGCTGTTCAGGCTAGCTTCTGCGCTGTTTTTTTCAGCGGGCGTTCCGGTCAGTGGGTTGGTGGCCGGTGACTGGTCGTCTTTGTACTCCGGTTTGCCTGTCAGTGGTGTTTTCTGGTGGAGCGCCTAGATGGTGGTCAGTTCGGCAGCGCGGGTACTGTGCGTGGGTCAATGCAGAGAGGATTTGCATGGCCACTGTGCATGGATGCCACGCCAATCGTGGGCGTTCCATTTTTCCTGTGCAGACTTGTGGGTTCTGCAAGGGCTTGGGTTGGCCGGGGTCATTAGTTTCCCCCTTTTAGAGCGCAGGCGCTTACGGATGGTGACACATTGCCTTTGGCGTGGGTGTGTGTCCGATGCGGCCTTTGGGGAGTGGCCATTTTCTTTTGTGTACCCTCCTGGGTCCTCTTCACTGGTTTTTCAGTTTCTGTAGCGTTACGGCTATGGTGGTTGCAGGGTACCCATGTCCTTGCGGATTGGGGCGACTACGCCTGTTGCGGCGGCGGGTTCTTCAGTTGCAGTGTTAGGTACTGGGCTGCTGGTGATATGCGTGGTATACAGCCTCTGTGCGGTTGGGTAGGGTTTTTGGGCTATTGATACCCGTTTCCTTGCGGATTGGGGCTGTTGCACGTGCTGCAGTGGCGGGTTTTTCAGCGGCAGCGCTTCGGGTGCTGGGCTGATGGGAGTCTGGGTCCTATGCAGACTCTGTACGTTTGGATACGGTTTTCGGGCTCTGGTACCCATTCCTTGCGGATTGGGGGGCCGTTGCGGGTGCTGCGGCAGCACGTTCTTCAGCGGCAGCACTTCGGGTGCTGTGCCGTGGGGACAGTGCATTGTGTGGTGTTTTAGGGCTGGGGTACCCCCCATTTCTTGCGGATGGGAGCAGCTGCGCATGCTGCAGGGGGCAGGTTCTTCGGCGGCAGCGTTTTCAGGTGCTGGGCCGCTGGGGATTTTTGTTTTGTGTTTTACGGCTGTGGTACCTGTTCATTACAGATTGACATGGCTGCGCATGCTGCGGTGGCAGGTTTGGCAGCGGCTGCAATTCCGGTGCTGGACGTCTGCGTGGTGTCCGACTGGTGTACGTTGGATGCGTTTTTTCGGGCTATGGTACCCATTCCTTGCGGTTGGGGGCAGTTACGCATGTTGCGGCGGCGGTTTTCTTCGGCAGTGTTAGGCGCCGAAGGTCCGCCCGTCAGTGCGGCCCGGCGCCTAGCAACTAGGGACGCCGCATGCGGACAGCCGCCGGCTCCCTAGCAACGTTAGACGCCGGGCGCACGGAGCCGCTCAGACCCTAGCAACGGGGACGCCACTGTCGGACAGCGTTCCCCGTTGCTGGGTCTAGATTAATCACCTCATTGGTATCCTGGCCGTGCAGCATGCAGCTGCACGGCATGATTGTTAATTACCCTGTCTGGCTCCTGATTGGAGAGCTCCCAGTTAAAAGCACTCTCTGGACTTCTCACAGACGCCGGTAATAGCTTCCTGTTTGCTGTGTCTGTTGCAGAGAGTTTTCCAGTCCTGTCTATCCGGTCGTTCTTGTCCTCAGTGGTCCAATACTCGGAAGTTGTCATCTTTTCCTGGAGTCCTGACCGAGCACCTTTAACATCCTGTGGTGTTCGTGAGTCGCGGCGTAGCCGTGTGTTGCGGCTTGACCGCTTACTATTTATTATTTGGTTATATTGTGTTTCGGAGCTTTTGCGGAGGATTCCGCTCCCACAAATCCACTCTGTTATCCAGCGGTGCTGGATAGGAGTAACGGATTCGTGGATTTTTGGTTGTCCTTTTCCCTGGCGGTTTGTCCGCACATACTTCTGGTTTAAGTTAGTTAGCTTGTAGCCCCTGGCCTGGTTGCTTAGTCAGAGGGCCCCTTGTTATCACCCTGTCTCGGATTTCCCTTTGTCTCCCATTAAGACCTGAGGGGGCATCGGAGTTGGGCAGACATAATCCGCCCTTCAAACGCGGCTGCCATGGGCTCAAGCAACCATAGTCTCG
Organism: Pseudophryne corroboree; assembly: GCF_028390025.1. NCBI lineage: Eukaryota > Metazoa > Chordata > Amphibia > Anura > Myobatrachidae > Pseudophryne > Pseudophryne corroboree. The sequence goes on from NC_086450.1 coordinate 122,972,294, forward strand.
CAGGGGATTTCTGATAACACGGGCGAGACAACGGAGTTAGGGCGCCAGGGGTTACTAGGCTATCCTGCTCCCGTAACCAGCATTCCATTCCAGTACTCTGACCTCCGTCATAAGATCACCTCTGGTCAGACGTACTGGTATCATAACAGGCAGAAGCGATTCAGGTGCGGGCCGCTGAGGTGTGCATAGTATTGCGGTTTGGCAGAAGGTCGCTACCACCCAGCGGTTAAGGGTGTGCATACGTGGTCATTGTGGGGCATCCCCTTTTGGTAAGTCGGCGAGCGTCCTCTCCCTGCGGGTGGACTACGGACGTTCCCATGCGGTTTCGTCCATTGCTCTGCTGGAGTAAAGGGTGGTGAGTCCTGCACAATGCGGGTTATGCTTTAGGAGGGGTGGGAAGTCCCCTCCTAGGTTATTCAGTTTTCTGTTAGTTTACTGATGCTGGTGGGTTGATAGCGCCCCTTTTTTTCTAATGGGGTTTGGATGCGGCTTCAGGGCTCTGGTACCCATTCCTTGCGGATTGGGGCTGCTGCGCAGACTGCAGCGGCTGCGATTCGGGTGCTGGGCTGCTGGGCCTCTGCGTTGTTTAAGTTTGGTGTATGTTTGTAATGTCTCAATTGCGCCTGTTGCGCGAACCCAAAAACTGTGTTTACCGGTCAGTTTTGAACGGATAGCGTTCAGGAATTGAGGGTGTGAAGTGAATTTTTACATTTTCCTCCGAGGGGGCCTAATTACAATTGGCTTATCAAAGGTCCACGGGAGGTTTTTGAGTTTTCTTCTTCACTTGGGTTTGTTTTGCTACTGTTTATCGTGTCATTTTATTGTCTGTTTTAGCACCAGTGTTAGGGATCTTTTCTTTTTCAGATGCTATCGACACGCAGGAGCGTGTGCCTGTTGGGCCATTTATTTTAAACAAAAAGGAAATAAAATTTTGGGTGGCTTCGCATCCTATGGCAAGAGGAACGGCTGTGGTTTTGGTCACGTGGTGGTCCCTGGGTACGGAGCTCGTGGCTTGCATGGGGGACATTTGGTTGGGTTTTCTTTTCTACCGGATAGGTGGGTGGTGTCGCCCGTTCAGGTGTCCTGCCCTTAGTCTGTACTGTGTTTGGGTCGTGTTTGTAGGTTTCTGCCTCATATTTGCTATCAGGTCCCCTTTTGTTGCTCCATGCACTCACTGGCTGTTCAGCTGCGTTCTGCTGTCATTGGCCGGGGAGGATTATGCTTCGTTGTTATTGTAGGGGTGCAGCGTGTTTCTCTGCTGTTTGTTCAGGCCCGGGAGGCGGTGGCTCTGCGGGTTTGTTTTGTAGCTTTCGATGGTTTGGTAGAGCGGTTTCTTTTGCTGGTCCTCCGGGCCCACAGTTTTTGGCAATGTAAAGCATGTTAGTCTCTTCCTTGGGGGGGTCGGTGGTTTTCTTGATGGGACTTTTGGGTTTTGCCTTAGCTTACAAGGTTGTTTTTATGTTTTTTTCTGGGGATGGCGGTCGTGGTTTGGTAAACCTCGTGTGGAGGGAAAGTCGCTACCAGCCAGCGGTCATATAGGCCTAAGTGGTCATTGTGGGGCACCCTCTTTCGGAATGGACGGCGAGTGTGTCCTTACCCTGCGGTTGGACAATCAGATGCTCCCCTAGGGGAGTATTCATATTTGACAGAGGAAAGAGTGGTGGGTCCTGCACAATGCGGGTTAGGCATGTAGGAGGTGGTTGTTGTGGTAGTCCCCTCCTCAGTTTCGGTGATATAATCAGATGACTGGAGCTGGCGTTTGGTAGCGCCTTTATCTTTGCCATCCTCCAACATAAAATCTAGTTTAAAGTTCCGGTCAGTCTTCAATAAATACCGTCTGACCTTTTAAATCTAGCTATTGCTGTCCGTGTCTTTATTTATAGTGCTAAGCTAGCTTAAAGTTAAAGTGTAAGTGATCACAATAAAATGATGGGCGCCTTATCTCCTTTATGGCTTCCACAATAAAGTTTGCAGAGTCTTGTACGTGCTGCAGGAGCAAAACAATTTCCTCTTGCAGTAAGGTGTCTAACCCCTCAATTAAATTACCTGACCATTTAGCAATGGCTCGTGTTATCCACCCACAAGCTATAGTGGGTATCTGGGTCACCCCAGCAGCAGTATACAAAGATTTGAGTGTAGTCTCAATCTTGCGATCAGCCGCATATTTTAGGGAGGCTGCACCAGGGACAGGCAAGACAGTTTTGTATGAGAGCCTGGAGACTGACGCATCCACTATCGGTGGATTTTCCCATTTTCTATAACGTCCTAGAGGATGCTGGGACTCCGTAAGGACCGTGGGGGATAGACGGGCTCCGCAGGAGACATGGGCACTTTAAGAAAGACTTTGGATCTGGGTGTGCACTGGCTCCTCCCTCTATGCCCCTCCTCCAGACCTCAGTTTGATACTGTGCCCAGCGGAGACTGGGTGCATTTCAGGGAGCTCTCCTGAGTTTCCTGTAAAGAAAGTATTTTTGTTAGGTTTTTTATGTTCATCGAGGGACTGGGGAGAGAGAAACAGATCCACTTCTCTGAGTTTCAGGGCTCTGTTTCTTAGGCTACTGGACACCATTAGCTCCAGAGGGATCGGTACGCAGGTCTCACCCTCGCCGTCCGTCCCAGAGCTGCGCCGCCGTCCTCCTCACAGAGCCGGAAGATAGAAGCCGAGAGCGTATGAGAGAAAAAGACTTCAGAGGCGGCAGAAGACAGCTTGATCTTAATAGAGGTAACACACAGCAGTGAAGCTGTACGCCATTGCTCCCATTCACCTCACACACATCGGTCACTGTAAGGGTGCAGGGCACGGGGGGGGGGGGGGGCGCCCTGGGCAGCAATATAAACCTCTCCTGTGGCAAATGTACATATATACATGTACAGCTGGGCACTGTACATGTATATAAAGAGCCCCCGCCATGTTTTTAAGAATTTTGAGCGGGACAGAAGCCTGCCGCCGTGGGGGCGGGGCTTCTCCCTCAGCACTCACCAGCGCCGTTTTTCTCCACAGCACCGCTGAGAGGAAGCTCCCCGGACTCTCCCCTGCTTGATACCACGGTGAAAGAGGGTTTTAAAGTAGAGGGGGGGGGGCACATAATTGGCGCATATACATACTTGAAAAGCGCTACTGGGTAAACATTCTGTGTTTTTTCCTGGGTCATATAGCGCTGGGGTGTGTGCTGGCATACTCTCTCTCTGTCTCTCCAAAGGGCCTGGTGGGGAACCTGTCTTCAGAAAAGAGCTTCCCTGTGTGTGTGTGGTGTGTCGGTACACGTGTGTCGACATGTCTGAGGTTGAAGGCTCACCTAAGGAGGAGGGGGAGTGTATGAATGTAAGGTCTTCGTCGTCAGCGCCGACACCTGACTGGATGGATATGTGGAATGTTTTAAGTGCTAATGTTAATTTATTGCACAAAAGATTAGACAAAGCTGAAGCTAGGGTACAGTCAGGGAGTCAACCCATGTCTGTCCCAATGTCGCCGGGACCTTCAGAAGCGCCCACTATCCCAAATAGTAGACACAGATACCGGCACGGATTCAGACTCCAGTGTCGACTACGATGATGCAAAATTACAGCCAAAAGTGGCTAAATGTATTCGATATATGATTATTGCAATAAAAGATGTTTTGCATATCACAGAGGAACCCCCTGTCCCTGACACGAGGGTACACATGTATAAGGGAAAGAAACCTGAGGTCACCTTTCCCTCCTCACATGAGCTGAACGAATTATGCGAAAAAGCGTGGGAAACTCCAGACAAAAAACTGCAGATTCCCAAAAGGATTCTTATAGCGTATCCTTTCCCGCCAAAGGACAGAATACGGTGGGAATCCTCCCCTAGGATAGACAAGGCTTTGACACGCTTATCAAAAAAGATAGCGCTCCCATCCCAAGATACGGCTACCCTCAAGGATCCTGCTGACCGCAAGCAGGAGGTTACCTTGAAGTCCATTTACACACATTCTGGTACGTTACTCAGACCGGCAATTGCGTCGGCCTGGGTTTGTAGTGCTGTAGCAGCATGGACAGATTCCTTATCAGCGGATATTGAGACCCTTGATAAGGATACCATTTTAATGACCCTAGGGCATATAAAAGATGCTGTCTTTTATATGAGGGATGCTCAAAGAGACATTAGTTTACTGGGTTCCAGAATAAACGCTATGGGGTAAATTTACTAAAATTCGTATTTTTCCGAATGAGGTTAAAGTTCAAACACGAATGACATCGAAAGTGTAAATTTGCAACTTTTTGAATTTATTACGACTAATTTACTAAGTGGTCTTGCCTCAAAGTGACTTTTGACAAGTCTATCCTTGAGGCTTGCAGACCTTCGCCAGCTCATCGAGACTTGATCCTTCAGAATTTTATTCAAATCAGCATCTGTGCGTAACACAGACCAATGTTTCTGGATGATACACCTGATTTCATTCCATTCAGCACTGAAATTGCCTACAAAGCGAATCTCTGTATCTTTGGATTTGACTCTTTTGTTCTTAAAGATTAGTGAATCTCTGTCAACCTGCCTAATGTCTCTTCGCGCCTTCTTAATGGACCTGTTACTATATCCCCTATTGCGAAGTCTGCTTGATAGTTCTAAACTTTTCTCTAGGAAAGTGTTCTCATCAGAGCAGTTCCTTTTAAGTCTAAGGAATTCCCCTTTGGGGATGTTTTTGACCGTGGGCGGGAAGTGGGAGCTGGAGTGGTGGAGTATGGAGTTAGTGGCCGTTGGTTTCCTGAAGAGTTCCGTACCGACAAGGTTGTCTTGGTTACGGAAGATGGTAAGGTCCAGAAAAGAGATCTTGTTCTTGCTTGCTTCAAATGTAAATTTAAGATTTAAGTCATTGACATGTAAGTCCTGTACAAAAGACTCTAGAGATTCCATGTCACCTTCCCAAATGAGTAGTATATCGTCTATATAACGAAGCCATAATAGAATCCTCCTGGTGTGTTGATCATTTTTCTCCTGAAACACCACTTCCCGTTCCCACCAGCCTAGAAATAAATTTGCATATGTGGGGGCACAGGATTCACCCATCGCCGTCCCCCTTGTTTGTATGTAAAACTTATTGTCAAAGATGAAGTAGTTGTAGTGTAAAACAAAATGTAACAGGTCCAAAATGAATGAGTGAAAATCAGTTAGTCCCTCCATATCCATGAAGTATCGGATTGCTTCAAGGCCTTTTTGATGATCAATGGAAGTGTAGAGTGACTCTACATCCATACTCACAAGAAGGTGTGTATCCTCCAACCTGATGCCCTGGATTTTCTGTAGGACATCTGTAGTATCTTGAATATACGAAGGGAGGGTGGTCACATGATGTCTGAGTTGTATATCTATAAAAATGCTTGCCTGTTCAAGAAGGCCTCCAATCCCCGATACTATGGGTCTACCTGGAGGTTTGGTAACACTCTTATGTGTTTTAGGTAAAAGATAGAAAGTTGGTACTTTTGGGTAAACAATTCGCAAGTAATGGAATTCTGATTTGGTTATAATATTCTCTTTCCATGCTTTCTCGATGAGCCTGGTATAGAGTGCCAAAAAATTATCTGTAGGATTAAAAAGGGTTTTCTTATAGCAATTTTTATCATTCAATTGCCTGAGGGCTTCCTTGACATACATATTTTTAGGCCATAACACCACATTACCTCCTTTGTCAGATTGTTTGATTTCTATATCCTTCCAGGACTCAATCTCATTAAGAGCCCTTCTTTCACTGCTTTTTAGGTTGTGATGTAAGGCCCCCTTGTGTCTTTGATGTAATGTGTCCAGATCTATTGAGACAAGTTTAGTGAAGACCCTCACCTCCGGGCATATATTATCCTGTGGAAAGAAATTGGATTTCCTTTTGCAGGTGGGTCTCTTAATCTCCACTTCGGATTCATCTTCACTATTATCCTGTAAGTCTTCAAGAATAGAGAGTGCAGCTTGATCTTCTTCAGAGAGTTGAATCTCTTGGGCCCCTGAATCGACTATCACATCTGGAGTAGTTATCTGTTTGGGGATCGCTGGGGTTACGGAACAGTTTTTATTAGCATGGAATTTGGCAAGTAATAACTTCCTGCCAAAAAGTTGCAAATCCTTATCCCATTGAAACCTATCAAATTTCATAGTAGGTGCAAAGGTAAGGCCTTTTGACAGGACTTTGCTATGTGCATCTGTCAGTGTATGTTCTGATAAATTGATGATCATGAGGTTATCATCAGTATTTAATACTTCCTGCGGTTCCGTATAGGGTAATGGGATGGTGGTGGGGAATCCCATCTTTGGACCCCTCTGCCTCTTCTTTCCCCCACTCCTCGACTTCCTTTTGGACGGCCCCTTTTGGGCCTGTGTTCCTCTAAAAAAGGAGGAAGATACGTGGCTTGATATCTATCTATTTCAGACCGCACACGATTGTCAACAAAATCCTTGTCAGTCCCTGAGGAGTCAATTTCAGAGGAGGAGGGTTGTTCCTGCTGCAGGTGACGTATAAGGGAGGATGTTCCGAGGTGGTTAACGTCCTTACCCCTACTTATGACAGCTTGACAAAGGCAACACACGGCTTGACACCTGTTGTCCGCATTTGTGTTAAAATAATTCCACACCGAAGAGGTGATTTTTTTTTGTAATTTGACCAGGCATGTCAATGGCCATATTCGTCCCACGGACAACAGGTGTCTCCCCGGGTGCCTGACTTAAACAAACCACCTCACCATCAGAATCCTCCTTGTCAATTTCCTCCTCAGCGCCAGCAACACCAATATCCTCATCCTGGTGTACTTCAACAGTGACATCTTCAATTTGTTATCAGGAACTGGACTGCGGGTGCTCCTTCCAGCACTTGCAGGGGGCGTGCAAATGGTGGAAGGCGCCACCTCTTCCCGTCCAGTGTTGGGAAGGTCAGGCATCGCAGCCGACACAATTGGACTCTCCTTGGGGATTTGTGATTTAGAAGAACGCACAGTTCTTTGCTGTGCTTTTGCCAGCTTAAGTCTTTTCATTTTTCTAGCGAGAGGATGAGTGCTTCCATCCTCATGTGAAGCTGAACCACTAGCCATGAACATAGGCCAGGGCCTCAGCCATTCCTTGCCACTCCGTGTCGTAAATGGCATATTGGCAAGTTTACGCTTCTCCTCAGACGCTTTTAATTTTGATTTTTGGGTCATTTTACTGAACTTTTGTGTTTTGGATTTTACATGCTCTCTACTATGACATTGGGCATTGGCCTTGGCAGACGACGTTGATGGCATTTCATCGTCTCGGCCATGACTAGTGGCAGCAGCTTCAGCACGAGGTGGAAGTGAATCTTGATCTTTCCCTATTTTTTTAACCTCCACATTTTTGTTCTCCATATTTTAATGCGCATAACTAAAAGCCACCACAGGTATACAATGTAGATGGATGGATAGTATAGTATTATATTACTTATGGACGACGAGTGCACTGACGACACAGAGGTAGGTACAGCCGTGGCCTACCGTACTGCTATATATATATAATATACTGTAATAACGGACCTGGTGGACACTGTCAGCAGACTGCTAAACTAGTATGAAGAAAAAAAAAACCACCACAGGTATACAATGTAGATGGATGGATAGTATAGTATTATATTACTTATGGACGACGAGTGCACTGATGACACAGAGGTAGGTACAGCCGTGGCCTACCGTACTGCTATATATATATATATATATATATATATATTATACTGTATAATAATAACGGACCTGGTGGACACTGTCAGCAGACTGCTAAACTAGTATGAAGAAAAAAAAAGCCACCACAGGTATACAATGTAGATGGATGGATACTATAGTATAGTATTATATTACTTATGGACGACGAGTGCACTGACGACACAGAGGTAGGTAGAGCCGTGGCCTACCGTACTGCTATATATATATATATATATAATATACTGTATAATAATAATAACGGACCTGGTGGACACTGTCAGCAGACTGCTAAACTAGTATGAAGAAGAAAAAAACTACCACAGGTATACAATGTAGATAGATGGATAGTATAGTATTATATTACTTATGGACGACGAGTGCACTGACGACACAGAGGTAGGTACAGCTGTGGCCTACCGTACTGCTATATATATATATATATATAATATACTGTAATAACGGACCTGGTGGACACTGTCAGCAGACTGCTAAACTAGTATGAAGAAAAAAATAACCACCACAGGTATACAATGTAGATGGATGGATAGTATAGTATTATATTACTTATGGACGACGAGTGCACTGACGACACAGAGGTAGGTACAGCCGTGGCCTACCGTACTGCTATATATATATATATATATATATATACTGTATAATAATAATAACGGACCTGGTGGACACTGTCAGCAGACTGCTAAACTAGTATGAAGAAAAAAAAAGCCACCACAGGTATACAATGTAGATGGATGGATACTATAGTATAGTATTATATTACTTATGGACGACGAGTGCACTGACGACACAGAGGTAGGTACAGCCGTGGCCTACCGTACTGCTATATATATATATATATATATAATATACTGTATAATAAAAATAACGGACCTGGTGGACACTGTCAGCAGACTGCTAAACTAGTATGAAGGGAAAAAAAAGCCACCACAGGTATACAATGTAGATGGATGGATTGGATACTAAGTATAGTATTATATTACTTATAGACGACGAGTGCACTGACGACACAGAGGTAGGTACAGCCGTGGCCTACCGTACTGCTATATATATATATATAATATACTGTATAATAATAATAACGGACCTGGTGGACACTGTCAGCAGACTGCTAAACTAGTATGAAGAAAAAAAAAGCCACCACAGGTATACAATGTAGATGGATGGATTGGATACTATAGTATAGTATTATATTACTTATGGACGACGAGTGCACTGATGACACAGAGGTAGGTACAGCCGTGGCCTACCGTACTGCTATATATATATATATATATATATATATATATATATATATATCCTTATATTTTTATGGCACTCCCAATCATGCTGTCATCCACCTGGGTGCCCTCCTCCAAATGATATAAAACTGCAGGGGGTACCTTCAATTGTTGTCCATAAAGAAGGAAACCAGGCGGCACTCCAAGGATTTGTTGCAGGCAAAATACTTTATATTAAAGTGACAGTGCAAAATAAGTTAGTACAGCATAGTGCGAGCCACCGACGTTTCAACGCCCCTCCGGCGTTTTCTTCAAGGTGCTATGCTTACAAAGTGCAGCGTGATAAACAGCAATAACAAACATACCTGATTAAACTTTCCATAGGGGTATAAATACCTGAATACTTGTGAGGTCCTCCCCGTGCGCTCCCGCCAGCCGGCGTCCCGAGGCCGGAAGCCGCGGCTGCTCTGAGTTCCGGTCACGTGGGCCACAGCTGTGACGTGAGCTCGAGCCCCTTGCATCGTTGCCTAGTAACCACGGAGACTCCGTAACCAAGGAGACCGGACCTGCCGGACGGAGCCAACACAGGGGTGACTTCTGTGCAAAACATAGCTGCAAAACATACAGTGCAGAATATAAAGTGCATAAAGTGACAAAGGGTTGCTCCTAGTGTGCGCAAACATTAATGATTGCAAACAACATTAAAATTTAAAAAGATAGAAGAATCTAAGAATTAAAATACTGAGACAACTACTGTGCTATCATAGCTTTGTGACTTACAGTTTTATACATATTATATTAGGGATGGAGCACGGTTACATACTCACAGAAGCACAGGCTTAATGTGCTGTATATTAGAGAATGGACTTACTATTATAGATGGATAGATAGATAGCTGCTACAAGACGGTTACCTAGTACAGGGCTATAAAAGGACTAACTAAATATTAGGAGAAGAACAAAGTAAAGATCATGATCACAAGAAGGCATTCCACATTGCTTGTTCATTTAGTCCACCAGGGGCCAAGGAGTCCAGCATATGGATCCACTTGGCTTCCTTCTTGGCTGACCAACCGGTAGCACGGCATTTTAAAGCAGCGAATCATACGCTATCACAGTTGAAACATATGATACTGGATCATGTGCCGAAACCGGTCAGGGGTGGCAACAGAGCTAGGATGTTGTCACAGAAGGAAGCCAAGTGGATCCATATGCTGGACTCCTTGGCCCCTGGTGGACTAAATGAACAAGCAATGTGGAATGCCTTCTTGTGATCATGATCTTTACTTTGTTCTTCTCCTAATATTTAGTTAGTCCTTTTATAGCCCTGTACTAGGTAACCGTCTTGTAGCAGCTATCTATCTATCCATCTATAATAGTAAGTCCATTCTCTAATATACAGCACATTAAGCCTGTGCTTCTGTGAGTATGTAACCGTGCTCCATCCCTAATATAATATGTATAAAACTGTAAGTCACAAAGCTATGATAGCACAGTAGTTGTCTCAGTATTTTAATTCTTAGATTCTTCTATCTTTTTAAATTTTAATGTTGTTTGCAATCATTAATGTTTGCGCACACTAGGAGCAACCCTTTGTCACTTTATGCACTTTATATTCTGCACTGTATGTTTTGCAGCTATGTTTTGCACAGAAGTCACCCCTGTGTTGGCTCCGTCCGGCAGGTCCGGTCTCCTTGGTTACGGAGTCTCCGTGGTTACTAGGCAACGATGCAAGGGGCTCGAGCTCACGTCACAGCTGTGGCCCACGTGACCGGAACTCAGAGCAGCCGCGGCTTCCGGCCTCGGGACGCCGGCTGGCGGGAGCGCACGGGGAGGACCTCACAAGTATTCAGGTATTTATACCCCTATGGAAAGTTTAATCAGGTATGTTTGTTATTGCTGTTTATCACGCTGCACTTTGTAAGCATAGCACCTTGAAGAAAACGCCGGAGGGGCGTTGAAACGTCGGTGGCTCGCACTATGCTGTACTAACTTATTTTGCACTGTCACTTTAATATAAAGTATTTTGCCTGCAACAAATCCTTGGAGTGCCGCCTGGTTTCCTTCTTTATGGACAACAATTGAAGGTACCCCCTGCAGTTATATATATATATATATATATATAATATACTGTATAATAATAATAACGGACCTGGTGGACACTGTCAGCAGACTGCTAAACTAGTATGAAGAAAAAAAAAACCACCACAGGTATACAATGTAGATGGATGGATAGTATAGTATTATATTACTGACAATGCTAAATTCCTTTGTCGTATAAACACCCTTTATGAAGCTAAGAACACTGTACGCTGTTTGCTTAAGAAGTACCGTAATGGTACGCTATTGGCGTAGCGATCGCTCAGCCGTAGGCGAGACGCTCAAGCGTCACGTTCGCTCACGGCCCAGTGATCACAGGACACGTTATTGGCTATGACTAGAGTAATGATTCGCTATGGCGTAGCGGACGCTCGAGACCACGAGGAGATCACCAGCGGCGCAGACGCTCACAACGCTATACCTTTATGATAAAACCTTATACCAATGAAATACACTGAATACCTTAATGTGAGTACAGGGTGTAAGTGCAACCTTGTGTAACCTGACTAACTACAAAGCTGCTTGAGCGTCACCGACGCTCAAGTGAACACTTAACACTATAGGAAATACACAGATACTGGTTTAGGTTCCAAGGCCTATTAACTGTATTATATCTAATATACTTGTAAAAGGGGATAACAGTACATATGATACACTACAATATAACAAAGACTTCCTAACCACAGAACTAAACAATAAATACAAAAAGACAATACTACACTGACCTAAATGCAATACAATACAATACTATAATACAATACAATACTAGCCTAGTCTAGGGGAGATATGAGAGAACAGAACAGAGAGAGAGAGAGAGAGAGAGAGAGAGAGATGAGATGAGAGAAATTGGCTCACAGAAAGACAATGATTACGGAGAGAAACTTACGCACAAGGGGAAACGATCGCATGCGCCTGGACATCCAGCTCCCGGCTATCAGCAGATAACCGTTGATGAGAGAGTGAGAGCTGGATGTGGTCGGCCTGCCTATTTATGCCCCACACACAATGCAATCTCCTGGTCCTACAATCCCATTGTCCATTGGCCGAAGGAATTCGGCCCTGTATCATAACAAAAGGTCATAGGGTGATTCATACAGGTGGGCTGTGACGATTTCCAACAGCTCAGGTGGGTGGGAAACTGGGTTTCCCGCCGCATACCTGAGTATGTGTAAATAATAGAAATGGACATAAACTTCTTCTGTCCATAACTATTCGCACGAGCGATTAATACGCTCCAAACCAACACCGGAATATTGCTAATTAAATACTCTTCCGATGGGTACCAAACACTGCTGTATGATTCCTGTTAGACCCTTTGTACGATATAAAGAGGGATTCCTCAGCTCTGGGACATTGTATTTTAACCAAACTTTCAGAATCTATCAAAGGGACCATGATCTATAAACTACATTAATTGTGAACATTTGTAACGAATGAGTCGCACGCTACGACTTCATAAACTCTACCGTAAATACGCATACCGCGCCTGCGAGTGCACGTTATTGCGGGCATGCGCATCCACGGGAGAGCGCATGCACGCGCAGCGCGGACCAGTGTGCGGTGCAAATATGGCAACGTGCATTGAGACATTTTTCTGACTTTGACAGTCCACCCTTTGGCAGTCAATAATAACTGCCACAAAACATTTAAGGAGAAAAATGTAAGTCAGGGGTTAATTGATTTCCATGGTTGGGTAGGGGAGGAGAGAGGAGAAGGTGTGAAGAGGGTATGACCTAGTGAGAAAGCAGAAGCATGTGTGTATGAATCCATGTTTGGGGGGTCATGTATCATCGTGCCGTACGTGTGGTAAATCAAGCTTCGAGGTATTGCGAAGTATACATTTGAATTCCTTCTTATCCTGTGGTACAGGTCTGTGGATGGGCTGTCAAACTTTACCGAGCTCTTTTCGGCTATGGTTGTAACAAAATGGGGATGCACATTTTAGTTGATGATACATGAATGGGGGAGGTATGTGGTTGCTGATATCTGTGCCTGTGTTCCCTATCGTCTATGTGTGTCGTTACCTGAGGGTTGTAGAGATGAAGATAAAGAACACTTACGAAAAATGCAATGATATTCTATGTCAGGGAAATGTACATCTGTCGTCGAAGTTGTTTTCGGTATCTGTTGAGAGTCGTCTTCTTTGCGCTGTTTTGCTCCTTAGGCATGAGCAACAAGCTTTGTCAGTGCCATCAGATTTACAAAAATGTTGGGCTAGCGTGAGTTTAAAAATACTAGGGAAACTGGGGATCCATGGCAAAGTTCATCAAGTGTCCATATTTAAAGTTGTCAAATCTTCTTCTTTGGTGCTTGTCTGTTGTCTGTATACATCTCGTCTCGTCAGCTTCCTCGTCCAAGGGGGTCTTTGTATCTGGGAGAAAAGCAGAAAAACAGGTGAAAGAAACGGACCGTATAATCGCATTTTCATCACATTCTGGTTTCTATCATTGGGTCATGTGTAACAGTCATCACTTCAGGCAATACTTTTCCAATATAACACAATCCTTCAGAGTTTGGGGCAAGCCACTTGTACGCCTTTCTCCCACATATGAAATATGCATCATCGGGGAGAACATATGGGACGGAGAAGGACATGACCATGTTACAAACCTTCCAGGTGAAATCTCCTGACCCTAATTCTTCCATCTGCCTAGTGCACGTATCGGTTTGTACGATATGAGCACAGTATCCTGGTGATACCTCTCCAACTCTAGTAATCCTATTCCCTAAGGTATATCGATACCGGAAAGATTTTCCTCTACTGGCTATGTGGCGTACGAGCTCTGTATCTGTAGGCATTCTATCTGCTCTGTGTGAAAAGGTCATGGTAAGGTTGCTCCATGACACTTCCCAATTTCCCGGTTTTCTGGGATTGGAGATGTTAAAACATAAGAGGGACCTATCCACATGGTATTGGTGGAGCTTCAAACTAGGAGGGCTGGAGATATTAAACCTCCGGTCCACCGGTCTCCCACCACTTAGCTCAAGTACCTCCCCTAACGTTAAAGGTAATGGTACTAGCCCTGATTTGCTGTGTCCCTGAGGTACTTGAGAGCATACCCAACAATCGGTCTTATTTAACACATTACCCACTAAGGAGTGATAGTCACTCAATGGATGCCGGTCCATATGGATATTAAAACTGGATTGGCATTTCTTTGTTACAGAGCCTACAGATACAACTTTCTTTTTGAACTAACATTCCTTCACAGTTGTTTACAAATAACATGGTTGTTAGATCGTGCCCGGTACTCGCCTTTGCTTGGTGATTGGGTTGCTATTGGAAATTTACACCTCCGTCTCAGTCATCAGGACCTTTCTGGATCCTTTCTCGACCTCACTGGTACTCTCACCGAAACAGACTGCTCTGGTCAACATCATGGTTAACGGGAAAAATCCATATCACAGTCTCTTGGGGCAAGTCCATCTTACAGGAGGAGAAAAGAAGAAATTTGTAAAGGGGGTATAAGAAAATCAGTTTGAGGGGGAGAGAACTCGTTACGATAATAAGTTCTCTCGTCTTGTTGTTCTTCTTGTTCTGCTGTCCTCTCAAAGGTGTTGTCTCTCAGTCTTCAAACGAACATTCTGGTGATGCAATATTCCTTCCTAACCGGCGATCTTTCTGTAAGGAGCAAAAATCTGGCATTACCATTGGTCCAACTGAGGGGTGACATACCATCTTTAAACCATGAAAACATGAGTGAGAAGAGAGAGACAACAAAAAAAACAAAAGAGATAGAGAACAATTCATATGCATATATATATTACATAACTCGACATTAACCATCAATAGGAAAAGAGAAACAAAGCATTTTTAAACATTGTCAACATTAAGAAAACATTGTCAGACTATTTGGCTGTCGTATCTACGTGTCTAATGGTTTCCTTGAGCAGTCCCTCCCCACCAGCACTTGCATTATTCCACTGTCTGTATCTGGCCAGAATACATTGTGGTGGATAGGTCATGCTGGGGTTTGGTAGACTTCTGCAAGGACCAAGCGAATATGCAATGTTTGAATTCTTACCAATAATCGTCAGAGATGGGGATAGAGAGAGAAAGAAAAAACATTTTTCACAAATACATTTACAACGTTTAACCTGGTCATTCCTGTGTCTTCAGTGAATGACCTCCCAATTTACTAACC
The DNA here is from genome assembly GCF_028390025.1 of Pseudophryne corroboree. NCBI lineage: Eukaryota > Metazoa > Chordata > Amphibia > Anura > Myobatrachidae > Pseudophryne > Pseudophryne corroboree. Next base: position 122,987,426 of record NC_086450.1, read on the forward strand.
GTTACCTCAGGCTTGCCTCCATTCCTAATAATCACCTTTCCTGCCTATGTGATCCTTGATTATAATGGTGTGTATTGTAATTTTGCTCATTTCTTGGTCTAGGGGGTCTAACTTCATGTGTGTTATTACAGTTGCTGGCATAATGCCCTTCTCTCCTACAATGGTAACAAATCCTGGGCTCCCTCCACGTGTCAATGACCTGAGGTTTTGGTTGATTTGATGCCTCCTCAAACGCTCGGATGCTCATCATCATCAATCGTTTCCCCTGTACTTCCCTGGTTCCTTGGATACCATGATTATGTCGTTGTCTTTCTCTTGATCTACAATCTCTTGCAATGTGTCCCTTTTTATGACAATGGTAACAGACTACCATATCTGGGTTTCTCGCAGGGGTGTGGGGCTTTTGTTGGGGTGGTCTTGTGGTTTGGGCCTGTATATTTGCTGCCATTAACTTATCTCTTTGTGACTCTCTGTACCTGGTGATATTCTGGTCATGATTAATGACGGCCTCTCTTAGTGCGGCCACCGAGATCTCTCTCCAGTTTGGGTTGGTGGTCTGTACCCTTGTTTTTAATTCATCCTTTAAACCATTCATTAATACCTTAACCGCTATTCCTTTATGTTGTGCATTTGTCTTGATGTCTGCGATCCCAGTGTTTCTAGCCATTATTTGCAGTGCTCGATTGAAATAATTAGAAACATTTTCCTTTTCGTTTTGCCTTATGGAGAAAATTTCACTCCACTTGACAGTGGTTGGGAAATATATTCCTAACTGTCGGTTAATCTGCCTAATACATTCCTGATTGTGTTCCTCCATACAAGGTACCTCCGTGTTTAATTTACAATCAGCAATGAATTTTTCAGGGTCAACCCTGGAGGGCAAACATGCCCTCAGCACTGTCCGCCACTCTTTGTTGGTGGGTTCTGTGGCGTTTCCTAGTTCTTTAATAAACCTTTGGCATTTGGCTAGATTTTTCCCAGGATCAGGAAATTCGGACATAATTGATCTCAATTCGGTCCGGGACAAGAGACAGCGCATTGCACTGTCCTTGACGGGAATGATTCCCTGATCGTCAGTCTTCCCATTGGGGACTGAGATCACCCTGGCCAGATCGAGCTCAGTTACATCATCTTGTGTTGGTCTTACAATATGGGGTACATCTGTTTGTGCGTGATATGAAACATTGTACGTACCTGTGGACACGACCTCACCTGACCCTCTGTTAGGGGGTTCGATTATTGCCTTTACCAATTTGGTCGTGTCCACCTGGATGTCTTGTAGGATGGCTTCTGGAAGAGGTGCCGACATCGTTCTGGGCTCACTTTCTTGTTTGTATTCCTGAGGGAGGTTTGACATGGGGTGCAGCTTGCACAGGTTAATAGTTGTACATTCAACAGTATTACAATAATCATGGTTACATTTATTACACTTATCCTTATAATCTATATTACAGTTGCTAAGAGCGTTTTTATTGTTCCACTTTTGTGCTTTTCTCTCCGCAATCAACTCCTCTCCTGCTGCCATATCTCTCCTCTCAAGATAAGAGTCAGAAAAGTCAATAGACTCTTTTTGTAATTCACTTTCCTGTTGCCATAACTGTAAATATTCATAATGTTTATTTTGTCTCTTCGTTGGTTCAACGAGACTTATCCTCCTCCTTAAATTTTGTAACACTACTGGACTGAAGCTACCTATTCTTGGGAATTTGTCCCTGTCTTGTACAGTCATTCTCTCCCATTCATCACATAAAACTTCAGCGTGATTTCCATATTTCTTACACATCACATATCGTGCCGACCCGATGGATCGGTTCTCTGAATCAACCCGAACCGAGGTTGATCGCCCCCTACCTGAACAAATGGCCCCCATAATCTGCAGGCGTTGCCTATTCCTCCTTGAATATCAAGGCTTTCAGCGAACCCTTACAAACAAACCAAGATGTCCTTGGGCAGGCCGGCGGTGGTGGTTTATCAAGTACCCCACTTACTTCTCGCCCACGTTGGCCTGTGCTGCAATCACTGTAGCCAGAGCTGCTGTACCCAACTTAGGGCCCCTGTGAACCTTTATTTACTGGGGCGTGCTGGACCTACCAGTCCCCAGTAAGTATCGGTTGTTGGATAGTTCCCGAGTGACCAGCGAACTTCCCTTCCAAAAATAAAAAATTACACAAATCACGTCAGAATGTACAGATAGCGTTTGTGACCACTTTACTCTAATGGTATTAGGTCAGATTACTAACTACTGCACACAATAACGTGCGGTCCAATCGTTCAGTATACGAGCACTACTTGTCATGTACTGAAAGATCAATGGAATCTATGTTTCCGGCTGCGATTCCTTCAGCCAGAGCTTGTATGGCCTATATGGGTTCTGCACCAACACCCCAGGCGTTGTGCCACTGGACTTTTATAGCGGACCTTTTACCTTACGACCTCCTGGTCTTGTTACCTTATGCTTGTTATGACCTCCTGGTCTTGTTACCTTATGACCTCCTGGTCTTGTTACCTTATGGTCCGCTATACTCTAATGCTCAAATATTATTTAACCAGAGATGCCTCCCTAGCCACCGTATATGTCACTTACACGTATGTCCCTTGACGAGTACCCGGCTTTCCTTTTGGTTCCACCTTAAAGTTATATAAACTTTTGTATACAAAACACACTCACTCAACACATGTACACTTTTGTTTCTATATCTATTTCTGCGCAGAAATTTGTCTTTAGCCCAACAGTGTTACCAATTAGGAGCAGGATCTGTTAAACTAAATTTCCGATTTTCCAAAAATAGATTTGCGTTATTTACCGCTTCGCGTTATCTACCGCTGTGCGTTAATTATCGCCTTTGCGTTACTTATCGCCTTGCGCTAATTATCGCTTTGCGCTAATTCAACTTTTTTCGTGACTTGAGCTACGTGAGCGTAACCGGACGCTACGTTGCGTAATGTACGCTGCGTGCGTCTGCCTTTTGGATTGCGTACGCTAGTCTTTGTTAGCGACACGTGTACGCAATGCAAAGGATCCACCGTAACACAATATATTTTTATCAATGTAAATGATCCCTGATCATCTACCGCAATCCACACTGACTGCCTTGTATCTCAGACAAACCGTGTGTTTGTTCTATATTTTAACTATTACCTCTACTACGAAATAACAGCAAATCTCTTTTTAGCACTTTCTATCAACTATAAAATTGGCAAACAGGAATAGTGATATACGAAAAATGAAATACACAAGTGAAAAGAAATGCAGGTATGTATGCGTACGCAAGACAAAAGAAAAATAAACAGTTTTAAAAAGACACAAGCGTTTTGTTCTTACTTCCGGTTCCCGGATTCCTTCAGCACTCTTTATCTAAGCGAAGCAGACGCTTATCCCGTCAGCACTTGTGAGACAACCTCCCACCCTTTGCTGGAGGGATAATGTCTGCTGATCTACCTAGTGCAGATGTGAGAAGTATAGGACGAGCCCGCAATTGACAATGCTAAATTCCTTTGTCGTATAAACACCCTTTATGAAGCTAAGAACACTGTACGCTGTTTGCTTAAGAAGTACCGTAATGGTACGCTATTGGCGTAGCGATCGCTCAGCCGTAGGCGAGACGCTCAAGCGTCACGTTCGCTCACGGCCCAGTGATCACAGGACACGTTATTGGCTATGACTAGAGTAATGATTCGCTATGGCGTAGCGGACGCTCGAGACCACGAGGAGATCACCAGCGGCGCAGACGCTCACAACGCTATACCTTTATGATAAAACCTTATACCAATGAAATACACTGAATACCTTAATGTGAGTACAGGGTGTAAGTGCAACCTTGTGTAACCTGACTAACTACAAAGCTGCTTGAGCGTCACCGACGCTCAAGTGAACACTTAACACTATAGGAAATACACAGATACTGGTTTAGGTTCCAAGGCCTATTAACTGTATTATATCTAATATACTTGTAAAAGGGGATAACAGTACATATGATACACTACAATATAACAAAGACTTCCTAACCACAGAACTAAACAATAAATACAAAAAGACAATACTACACTGACCTAAATGCAATACAATACTATAATACAATACAATACTAGCCTAGTCTAGGGGAGATATGAGAGAACAGAACAGAGAGAGAGAGAGAGAGAGAGAGAGAGAGAGAGATGAGATGAGAGAAATTGGCTCACAGAAAGACAATGATTACGGAGAGAAACTTACGCACAAGGGGAAACGATCGCATGCGCCTGGACATCCAGCTCCCGGCTATCAGCAGATAACCGTTGATGAGAGAGTGAGAGCTGGATGTGGTCGGCCTGCCTATTTATGCCCCACACACAATGCAATCTCCTGGTCCTACAATCCCATTGTCCATTGGCCGAAGGAATTCGGCCCTGTATCATAACAAAAGGTCATAGGGTGATTCATACAGGTGGGCTGTGACGATTTCCAACAGCTCAGGTGGGTGGGAAACTGGGTTTCCCGCCGCATACCTGAGTATGTGTAAATAATAGAAATGGACATAAACTTCTTATGTCCATAACTATTCGCACGAGCGATTAATACGCTCCAAACCAACACCGGAATATTGCTAATTAAATACTCTTCCGATGGGTACCAAACACTGCTGTATGATTCCTGTTAGACCCTTTGTACGATATAAAGAGGGATTCCTCAGCTCTGGGACATTGTATTTTAACCAAACTTTCAGAATCTATCAAAGGGACCATGATCTATAAACTACATTAATTGTGAACATTTGTAACGAATGAGTCGCACGCTAGACTTCATAAACTCTACCGTAAATACGCATACCGCGCCTGCGAGTGCACGTTATTGCGGGCATGCGCATCCACGGGAGAGCGCATGCACGCGCAGCGCGGACCAGTGTGCGGTGCAAATATGGCAACGTGCATTGAGACATTTTTCTGACTTTGACATTACTTATGGACGACGAGTGCACTGACGACACAGAGGTAGGTACAGCCGTGGCCTACCGTACTGCTATATATATATATATATATAATATACTGTATAATAATAACGGACCTGGTGGACACTGTCAGCAGACTGCTAAACTAGTATGAAGAAAAAAAAAGCCACCACAGGAGTGTTTTTCAGGCAGACAAACGTATACTGGACTGGTGGTCACTGTCAGCAAAACTGTGCACTGTACTCCTGCTATAACTGCTCCCCAGTCCCCACAATTAGGCAGTGTGAGCAGTGCACTCAGCACAGATATATGCAGCAGTGCAGCACACTGAGTGAGCACAGATATGGTGGAGCGTTTTTTTTCAGGCAGAGAAACAACGGATTAAACTCACTGGTGGTATAATCAAAACCCTGCACTGTACTCCCTAACAGCTGCTCCCCGTCCCCAATCCTCCCCACAATTATAAGTCACTCAGTCTTTTCTACTATAACGGAGAGGACGCCAGCCACGTCCTCTCCCTATCAATCTCAATGCACGTGTGAAAATGGCGGCGACGCGCGGCTCCTTATATAGAATCCGAATCTCGCGAGAATCCGACAGCGGGATGATGACGTTCGGGCGCGCTCGGGTTAACCGAGCAAGGCGGGAGGATCCGAGTCGCTCGGACCCGTGAAAAAAAAGGTGAAGTTCGGGCGGGTTCGGATCCCGAGGATCCGAACCCGCTCATCACTACTATATACTACAATGCAGCACAGATATAGAGCGTTTTCCAGGCAGAGAACGTATAATACTGGTGGTCACTGGTCAGCAAAACTCTGCACTGTACTCCTCCTATATAATACTGCTGGTCCCCAGTCCCCACAATAAAGCAGTGTGAGCACAGATATATGCAGCACACTGAGCACAGATACGGAGCGTTTTTCAGGCAGAGAATGTATAATACTGGTGGTCACTGGTCAGCAAACCTCTGCACTGTACTCCTCCTATATAATACAGCTGCTCCCGAGTCCCCACAATAAAGCAGTGTGAGCACAGATATATGCAGCACACTGAGCACAGATATGGAGCGTTTTTCAGGCAGACAACGTATACTGGTGGTCACTGGTCAGCAAAACTTTGCACTGTACTCCTCCTATATAATACTGCTGGTCCCCAGTCCCCACAATAAAGCAGTGTGAGCACAGATATATGCAGCACACTGAGCACAGATATGGAGCGTTTTTCAGACAGACAACGTATAATACTGGTGGTCACTGGTCAGCAAAACTCTGCACTGTACTCCTCCTATAATACTGCTGGTCCCCAGAACAAAGATATGCAGCTCCCTGAAACAAAGTGAGAGGACGCCAGCCACGTCCTCTCACTATCATTTCCAATGCACGAGTGAAAAATGGCGGCGACGCGCGGCTCCTTATATAGAATCCGAATCTCACGAGAATCCGACAGCGGGATGATGACGTTCGGGCGCGCTCGGGTTAACCGAGCCATACGGGAGAATCTGAGTATGCCTCGGACCCGTGTAAAATGGGTGAAGTTCGGGGGGGATCGGATTCGGAGGAACCGAACCCGCTCATCTCTAGCAGAAACTGGAAGATATGTATGCAGGCAGTCAGGCGGGTGGGCTGGCTGGGTGGTGACATGCGGCGGTCGTGACCTATGATATCACACCGCCGCGTCTTCAAGGCATAGGTCACGGCCGGAGCACGACTAATCCTCTAAGAAGAACCCGGGCCAACAGTTCACTCTGAAGGTGCAGGAAGCTGCTCTGGTTCCGTGGCACACCTTGCAACTGGTCGTGGCACACTAGGCACACTGGTTGAAAAAGCCTGCCCTAGAAAATAGAGCGCTGTGCTGACTGGTTTAGGGCCCCTGCTATATGTCACCATCCCTGACTGATAAAGCTTGTGCTGGTAGTGTAAAGTTTGGGAGGACACTGCACTCTTTGGACATCATTTTTTTTCTACTACCAGCCTAGACTTCAAGGTGTAGTGCTGGTTTAAATTTAGAGGAAGCACATACATTTTTTTTTTTATTGTGATGTTCTACTTTTTAAATAAAATAGAAATGCAGGATCCAAAGGATCTGTGCAGCACCAGCAAGCCGCCTCGGTTTTGTGGCGGCTTAGCAGCGGAATCAATAATGGATGGGGATCAACAGCGGGTTCAGTTTAGAACAGTGGTTCCCAACCTCGGTCCTCAAGTACCCCCCAACAGTTCATGTTTTCCAGTCACCTAGCAGGTGCACAGGTGTATCCATTACTCACTGACACATTATAAAGGACCCACAGGTGGAGCAAATTATTTAACTTGCAATCCTGTGAGGAGACCTGGAAATATGAACTGTTGGGGGTACTTGAGGACCGTGGTTGGGAACCACTGGTTTAGAAGATCAAAATAACCTTTAGTAAATACCGTGGTTTTGATGAGAATCACACCATCTCTCCAAGGCAGATCCCATTGTTTTCCAAACCTGGCAAGCCTGCTGTTGTGTAAATTTTGCTCATGACTTCAAGAGGAGAAAGAGAAATTACTATAAAATTAAAACAAACCTTCCTCTATAAGTTTATGTTTTGAAAAGGTCCAGGACCACTTACTGCAATTTAGTGTTTGTAAACAAACATCAGTGTTAAAAACATGGTGTACAGAGCACCAGTGCCATACATCTAAATGGGGTCTATGGGGTTAATTCAGAGTTGATAGCAGCAGCAAATTTGTTAACAGTTGGGCAAAACCATGGTGGTCTTTCCGAGTTGTTCGCTAACTGCATTCGTTCGCTGTGCAGCGGTGAGGCAAACAAACGGCACTTCTGCGCATGCGGCGCAATGCGCACGTGCGGCATACTATTACAACGAAAGATGTCGTTTTACACGGGGTCTAACGATGCTTTTCTGTCGCACAGGCTGCCGCAGAGTAATTGACAGGAAGAGGGCGTTTATGGGTGTTTTCAGGGAGTGTTCGGAACAAAGCAGGCGTGCTAGGGAAATGCAGGCGTGGCTGGGCGAACGCAGGGCGTGTTTGTGATGTCAAATTAGGAACTAAATAGTCTGAAGTGATCGCAAGCGCTGAGTAGGTTTGAAGCTACTCTGAAACTGCACAAAATTATTTTGTAGCCGCTCTGCGATCCCTTCGTTCGCACTTCTGCTAAGCTAAAATACACTCCCAGTGGGAGGCGGCATAGCGTTTGCACGGCTGCTAAAAACTGCTAGCGAGCGATCAACTCGGAATGACCACCTATGTGCACTGCAGATATAACATTTGCAGAGAGATTTAGATTTGGGTGAGTTATTTTGTTTCTGTGCAGGGTAAATACTGGCTGCTTTATTTTTACTCTGCAATTTAGATTTCAGTTTGAACACACATCACCCAAATCTAACTCTCTCTGCACATGTTATATCTGCCCCCCCTGCAGTGCACATGGGGGGTCATTCCGACCAAATCGCTCACTGCAGTTTCTCGCAGCGCAGCAATCGGGTCGGAACTGCGCACGTGCCAGCGCCGCAGTGCGCCGGCGCATGCCAGCCATCGTTGCCTAGCGATCGCCTCTGAGGCGTTAAGCCGCCGTTTAGGGAGCGCGGTCTGGCCAACGCAGGCGTGGCCGGACCGTTGGGGGGGGGTTGCGACGGCTGCGTGATGTCACACGCTAAAGCTGCGCTGGTCGGGAGCTACTCTTGAAGTGCAAAGGCATCGCCGCTGTGCGATGCCTTTGCACTTCTGCGGCGGGGGGGGGGGCGTCACTGACATGCTGGACGTCCCCCCGCATGTCAATGTGAATGATCGTACCTGTGCTAAATTTAGCACAGCTACGATCAACTCGGAATGACCCCCATGGTTTTGCCCAACTGCTAACAAATTTGCTTCTGCGATCAACTCTGAATTATTTTAAAAATGGCCATGGACTCCTGCCTATTGGTCCAGGAGCCCATCAGTCATTTCATTGATGAGTCAGTGGGAGGGGGCCGGGCCCGGGGGTGGAGTTTTAACCTGGTCAGGCCAGCTCAGCAGCATCTGCTGCAGGATAAAGTTACACGTCGGCAGGCACAGCGGCGGTGGCTGTGTGAGAGGAGACGACTGGACTGGTGGAGCTCTGATGTGGGCAGCAGCTGAGATGTAGGTAGTGCCGGGCCGCCCAGTATGCCAAGAATGCGGCCACTCAGTGCGCCACACTAAAGGATGGCGCTACCACTGCCAGTACAGTAGACTCTAGAATCAAGTGGCCTAAAGGACCTACAGTATGACGCCAGGGGGAGGAGCCACGTCACCAGGGGGAGGAGCTAGGCCAGCGGGATTGTTCTACTATCCACGCCACTATTACCTTTAGTAACCCGGTGGCGAGCGAAGCGCGCCAAGCGAAGCGACCCAGCGAGGGTACATTTCGGGTACCCTGTTCAGCCCTGGCTCCTCCCCTTGGTGACATCAGAGGTCCCTTACCCAACTTTGATTTAGAACTAACCCTGCCAGTATCCTGCTGTGCAGGAGCTGGCAGGTAAGTTTGCTGTTGATTTGGAGGAGAGGGGCTGTGCATTTAGGGGCTGTTATGAAGGTGCTGTGCTGACAGGGCTGTGAGGAAAGCTGTATGGGGATAAGGTTTTGCTGTGCTGTGAGTGGTGTGCTGTGATGTGTGGTGAGGGGTGCTGTGATGTGAAGGGGGCAATAAATGGTACCTTGAAAGGGGCAGTATGTGGTGCTGTGAAGGCGACAGTATGTGGTGCTGTCAAGGGGGCAGTAAGTGGTGCTGTAAAAGGGGCAGTATGTGGTGCTGTAAGAATGGTCAGTGAGTGCAGTGAGGTTGGTATACTGAGGGGGGGGCACAGAGGACATGGCGTTAGAGAGACACACAGGGGCTAAGGAGACAAACAATGGTTGATGCTGGGGAAACACACAGGGGTTGGCGCTGGGTAGATGCATGGGGGGTTGGCACTGGGGACAAACACAGGGGTTGGCACTGGGGAGACATACAGGGTTGGCGCTGTTGAGACACACGGGGGTTGATGCTGGGGAAACACACAGGTTTTGGCACTGGGGAGATGCACAGGGGGTTGGCACTGGGGACATACACTGGGGTTGGCACTGGGGAGACATACAGGGTTGGCGCTGTGGAGACACATGGGGGTTTGGAGCTGGGAGTACATATAGGGTTGTGACACATGGGGGTACATACAGGGTTGGCGCTGTGGAGACACACAGGTGTTTGGCGCTGGGGGTACATAGAGGGTTGTGACACATGGGGGTACATACAGGGTTGGCGCTGTGGAGACACGGGTTTGGCGCTGGGGGTACATAGAGGGTTGTGACACATGGGGGTACATACAGGGTTGGCGCTGTGGAGACACACTGGGATGGTGCTGGAGACAACCCTGGAGAAACACACTGGGATGGTGATAGAGACACACAGCTAGAAACACTAGTAGGATTAGAATAAAAGGCTTGGGCACAGTAATCTACCAATTCTAAAGAAGCCATATTAATGATACGGGTGTGGAATACGTGACCGGCAGTGGTCTCGCTGCGCTCGCCATGCTGGGGGCTCGGTGGCGACCTTCAGTCACCATGGGTTCTATTCCCACTCTATCGGTGTCGTGGACACCCATGAGTGGGAATAGTCCCTGTTGGTCGGCATGTCGACCGTCCAGATTCTAAAGGGGGGGAGTGTGGGGGGAGGTTATGTGACCAACAGTCTCCTGACTGACGGTCACATAACTACGTCCCAATGATAGATATGGTACCAAGATTATCAAATCTATTTTATTAACAAAAAAATTTTGTTAATGAAAATGCACATTTTGCCCTAACACTTCTGTTACTATGTATTATCTGTCTGAACCTCTGTTGCACACTGATGATATTGGCTTTGGGGGTCATTCCGAGTTGATCGCACGTAGCAACTTTTTGATGCTCGTGCTATCAACCTGACGCCGCCTGTGGGGCAGTGTATTTTAGGATAGCAGGGCTGCGAATGCTTTGTGCAGCCCTGCTATGCTAAAAAAGTTTCACGTAAAACAAGACCAGCCCTAGACCTACATACCATTTGCGACGGATCCAGCGATGCAAGTTCCGGATTGACGTCAGACATCTGCCTTCAAAACACCTGGACACGCCTGCGTATGCTGGACCACTACCGGAAAATGGTCAGTTTCACGCCCCGACACGCCTCCCTCCTGTCATTCTTCTTGCGGTCGCCACTGCGACCACTTTCCTCATTCCCCACACCGCGCATGTGCAGTTCCGACCCGATCGCACAGCTGCGAAGAAGTGCAGCATGCGATGGGGTCGGAATGACCCTCTTTATCCCTATGCAAACAGGCAACTTCCGGACCATGTAAGCTCCTATATGAATAATGAACACCGACTGGGGACACTGTCTGCCCAGGGAGGAACAAATTCTTCAGAGGTTGCACACAGAGATACCACATATAGGTAAGGTGTAGTTTTATTTAGTACGCACAAAAACAGTATAGATTTTTTTTAAGGAGAGGCGCCAGAAGGACTTTTTTTTACCCTGGGCTGAACTTGGTCTAGAACCGACCCTGGAAGTAGTGACACTCTTGCATGACAGGCAGCCTGACTAAGCCTATCATTGCAAGCAAAGCATCCCGCAGAGGACCTCTTTAACGTCGCTAAATGAGGCTCCCCTTGTGGTGGGGAAGGAGGTTGGGAGGCCCCCTCACACCCGCTGCTATTCTTAGCAGAGCAAATGGTGAATAGATGCTATGCACATGAGCATTGTGTCTGTTCACTGGAGAGAGGGACTGGGGCATGTCCAGCAGCCACTGGACAGAGGGACTGGGGGCATGTCCAGCAGCCACTAGAGAGAGAGACTGGGGGCATGTCCAGCAGCCACTAGAGAGAGAGACTGGGGGCATGTCCAGCAGCCACTGGGCATGCCTCCAGGGTAATAAAAAAGGAGGAACTGGCTGGTGGGCATAGCATTTCGCGCAAAGCCATACCGCTTTCTACAAGACCACACCCCTATTCTCTGTACGCACCTTCAGCACGCGCAAAGTTCCCATTTTACAGTTCTAGAAAGCCAACCTGGGACCACTTTCGGAAAATTTTCCAGGGCCACTTAGAATTCCCAATCCGCCCCTGCCCTCAGCCTACCTTGATCAGTAAAGAATATACTGGCTCTCTCCTGGCAATTTTCTGTTATACCATGATTGTTCGGGGTATTCAGCATATACTTGTAAGGAATACATACGAAATGTCGGTAGTCAGGATGCCAGCGGTCACATGACCAACCTAGGCATTCTGACACTGAAGATGCCGACATCAATGGGGGTAAGTATTTTTACACCCCGACTCCTACCCTAACCCTCAGGGCGTGGCAGCTAGGGTTAACCCCCTTGGGGTGGCAGTATGGCTAACCATCGGGGTGTGGTGGCTAGGTCTAACCCCCCCTAGTGTTTAACCCTAGCCCTCCTAATGCTTAACTCTGACCCCCTCCCCCCCAGGCCCTAACCCTGAACCCTGATGCTCACCTTCAGGATGTCTTATGTCGGCAATCCAGCATCAGTCACATCACCGCCAACATCCTGGCAGCCAGGATGTTTAACACATCCCGCCTGTATATGTAATATTTTTTTTTTAAAGAACAGAGGATGACACTGATCACTAACTGCTGTACTGTAAAGTGAGTAAAACTAGAGCAATTAATAGTGATGACAAATATTTCTGGCAAGGACACAATGCATATTGGTCTCATTATTAGAGTCTGGACTTCCCTCATACTGGGCGCAAGAGATTTGTCTGAAACAGGCATTCCAACTTAGCTCAACAACCTAACTGAAGCACTGGCGTCACAACGCATGCCCACAACACTGCCATCAAGAACAGCTGCTCTGTGCATCTTTATACGTGCTGCCCAACTGCAACTCAGAAATGCCTACTTCATCTCTAAGTATAGCCGGTTCTAGACCTTGTGGCGGCCAGGGAGAAAGTTTTCTTTGGAGCCTTGCCCCCCCATTTTAAAGAGGGTTATACCCCTTTTCCACCTAAAACGCGGGTGCTACCTGGCTGTGACCCGCGTCAGCCCCCTTTCCTTCTGCAGTCACCATCCCGGCATATTGCTGGGTTGATGACCCTGCCAGTGACGCGCGGGGGCGGCGCTACGAGATCACATGGTCTCCCAGCGCCACCCTTCCATACACTGTGAATGGGAGGCGGGTCGCATCGACCCGACTTCCATTTACACAGCACAGCTTAAACCCGTGTTCTACCCTGCAAGCTACCTGAGTTGAAATGCCGGGTCACTCGACCCGGATTATTCCATCTCAGCCCTTTTACACCAGCCAGCAACACGTGTTATACGCGATCATGTGCAATAACCCAGGAAATATGCTGGTTTGTGTAAAAGGGGCATTAGTGGTGTGGCTTCATGGGGAAGGGGCGTGGCCACAGAATAGTACCAATTCACACTGCACTGCACGATAGTACCCCTTATACACATTACGCCAGGTAGAACCCCTTATACAACACAGGCAAAATAAGAACACAGGGAAAAAAAAAAAACCTGATTCATGCCCATTACATTTGTCATTATTCCTCCTTATAGTAATGTCTCTTTCACATTATGCCACACACCATAATGCCCATTCCACATTATTCCACACACCGTAATGCCTATTCCACATTATGACACACACTGTAACGCCCATTACACGTTACAGTACGCCACACACCATAATGCCCCTTACACGTTATGCCACACACCATAATGCCCCTTATATGTTATGCTGCACACCGTAATGCCCATTTCACGTTATGCAGCACACCATAATGCCCATTTCACGTTATGCCACACACCGTAATGCCTATTACAACTTATGCCACACACCATAATGCCCATTACACGTTATGCCACACACCATAATGTCCATTACACGTTATGCCACACACCAAAATGCCCCTTACATGTTATGCCACAGACCGTAATGCCCATTACACATAATGCCAAAAACTGTAACACCTATTACAACTTATGCTGCACACCGTAATGCCAATTACACGTTATGCCACACACCACAACGCTTATTACAACTTATGCCACACACTGTAATGTACATTATACGTCATGCCACACACCATAATGCCCATTCCACATTATTCCACACACCGTAATGCCTATTCCACATTATGACACACACTGTAACGCCCATTACACGTTACAGTACGCCACACACCATAATGCCCCTTACACGTTATGCCACACACCATAATGCCCCTTACATGTTATGCCGCACACCGTAATGCCCATTTCACGTTATGCAGCACACCGTAATGCCCATTTCACGTTATGCCACACACCGTAATGCCTATTACAACTTATGCCACACACCATAATGCCCATTACACGTTATGCCACACACCATAATGTCCATTACACGTTATGCCACACACCAAAATGCCCCTTACATGTTATGCCACACACCGTAATGCCCATTACACATTATGCCCAAAACTGTAACACCTATTACAACTTATGCTGCACACCGTAATGCCAATTACACGTGATGCCACACACCACAACGCTTATTACAACTTATGCCACACACTGTAATGCACATTATACGTTATGTCACACACCGTAATGCCTATTACAACTTATGACACACACCGTAATGCCTATTACAACTTACATCACACACAGTAATGCCGATTACATGTTATGCAACATACCGTAATGCACTTTTTATATCATGCCACACACCATATTGTCCATTACATGTTATGCCACACACCGTAGTGCCCATTACACATTATGCCACACACAGTTATGCTGATTTCCTATTACGCCACACACCGTAATGCCCATTGCATGTTATGCCACACACCGTAGTGCCCATTACACGTTATGCCACACACCATAACGCTCATTACACATTATGCCACACATTATGCCATACACTGTAATGCCCATTACGCATTTTGCCCCACAGTAAGGCTTCTAATTACCTGCTCATTGCCAGGGATCTCATGCTTGTTGCCAAGGGTTTCATGCTTGTTGTCAGGGATTTCATGCTGTGGGTTCCATGTGTGGGCGCCCTCTGCAGCCGACTCCATTGACTGAGACAGTCAGACGCTAGAGGTCCCACTTGACCTCTAGCATCTGGAGGAGAGCAGGTCAAGTGGGACCTCTAGCATCTGACTGTCTCCCACAATGAAGTCGCCTGCTGCAGCCAGGGTGCAGGCGGGCAGCGGGCGACTGCGGGGTGACTGTGGCTGCGCTCTCTGGCCGCAGGGCCCCGAGGCACCCACCCTGCTTGCCTGCATGTAAAACCGCTCCTGTCTCTAAGTAGGAGATACATCAGTTTTAACAAATGCGTCCGATTCAGAATCACCCCCATTTAGTGGAGACACAATTACAGTATGTTGAGGAAAGTCATTTATACAGCTAGCAAAATGTCAGCCAGAGTCTTCTGCGCAGATGCCATATTTCTGGCAATATCTCGCACCCATTGTAGATTTCCCACTGGGAAGTTCACATTGGAATTAAAAAAGTGTCGAAACTTTAAGAACAAAAAATGCTTGGGCCCCATCTCTATCAAAGGAGGGGTGTAAAAATAGTTTCAGAACAATATATAATAATCATAAAATGTAAATAAAATAGTAAAAATCAAAAAGTGCATAGTTAATAAAATTATAGTAAAAGATACTCCCACTCAAAAACAAAAATAATTGTAAAAAAGTTGGATATACAGTATGTACTTTATTTCATATAGCGGTGCATTAGACAGGGGTCTCACATCACTACTCTGCTGCGGGCAAGAAACTGTACTATCAGACCTAACAATATCATGATGACATTTCAACATAACATACTGTAAACAATATCTCCCATCTCCAATACATACTTTGCTGGGACTCATTTATATTAAATTGACTGGGTATTTCTCAAATGTATTTAATTTATAAACATTTTCAGAACTGATTATTTAAACTCATATCTCATCTATCTCATTTTTGTATCTGTCTATCGAATATTTTTTTTCCTAAAGCATAAAACAGGTGATATACTTCTTTCTCTTTGTTTGGTATTCAACTATGTATTCAAAGACTATGGAAAACCTTATTAACCCAAAATACATTTAAATGAGTGTTTTTCCATGCTGCATAGGGATCCGACAGGCAGACAAATAAACCTGTATATGTTAGCCGGCAGCTGGGCAAATATACTGAAGAGACACCTTTTGAATAATCCTGTGTGTCCTCTCAAGTTATGATTGCTTTGATGTGTACATAACACAAAGTAATACAAAACGCTTTTACTGTATCTGTGTTTGGCTGTAGTTTTATCCTTCTGATGCTTTAGATTAATTTAATAACTTACAACAATAGTAATAATATTTGAATAATTCTCAGATAACTTTTTATCATGCTATAAATCTATTATGAGCTACTTCACTGTTTAAAAACAAAACTGATGCAGTTTGTTGGAAATTGACACAATTTACACAAAAAAAGCCCCCAAATTGTGTAAAACTAAAGTATTTACACTCATATGCTGAGTCGTAAGCTGGGTACACACCTGAGTGATGTCGGTGCAATATGCCGTTTCGTAACGACGCCTAAATCGTTAGTGTGTACGGGGGATTGTGTGCTCCTGCGGTTGCTAACGACAGTAGCTAACGATTGCTGCACATCAAACTAAGTGTTGCTTGGTTTGATGTATGCTAATGCTCTAGTATGCTAATGAAGCACGGAACATGATTGTTCCATCTTTCATTAATGTCACTCCACTGTGTACACACAATCTGGGCTGACGGGCATTTATAGGAACAAATGCCTGTAGCTCTAGTGTGTACCCAGCTATAGACATCTCAAGAAACAGTACGTGCAAGTTGCAAATACGTGCAAAGTAATATACGTGCCAAGCAATTTAAAACTAAGCATCAATCAGCGCCAACAGTACATTCTACAGATGAATCTACGGAAATCGTGGCTCTGTCTGTGCCTGGGCACGCCCGCATAGGCGTGTCTATCGCAGCGTCTGGGCCGCACATGCGTCCTTGACATGCACGCACCCCATTCACTAAAGTGGGAGCGTCTGTTATGATTCCAGCACTCCTGACCAGAGGAGATCTTATGACAATGACCAGAGCGCTGGAATGGAATGCTGGTAACGGGAGCAGGAAAGACTAGTTGCCCCTGGCGCCCTAACTCTATTGTCTCACCCGTGCTATCGGAAATCCCTTGCGAGACTATGGTTTCTTGAGCCCTTGGCAGCCACGTTTGAAGGGCGGATTATGTCTGCCCAACTCCGGTGCCCCCCGGTCTTAATGAGAGACAAAGGGAAATCCGAGGCAGGATGATAACAAGAGGACCTCTGACTGACAACAGGCCAGGGGCAACAAGCTAACTAGCAAAGACCTGAAGTATGTGCGGAAAAACCGCCAGGGAAAAGGACAACCAAAAATCCACTTGTCCAATACTCCTACCCAGCACCGCCGGATACCAGAGTGGACCTGTGGAAGCGGAACCCTCCGCAAAATGCTCCAAAACACAAATAATAAATGGTAAAGCGGCCAAGCCGCAACACACGGCAAAGCCGCGACTCACGAACACCACTGGATGTTAAACGGTGATCAGTCAGGACTCCAGGAACAAGATGACAACTTCCGAGTACAGGACTACTGGAGACTGGAACGACCGGATACAGCAAGACTGGAAACAGACTCTCAGCAAACAAGGACAGCATGCAGGAAGCTATTACCGGCGTCTGTGAGAAGCCCTGAGAGTGCATATAAACAGGAGTCCTCCAATCAGCTGCTGACAGGGCTGATTACACAAATGCCGTGCAGCTGCCCTGCTGCACGGCCAGGAAACAGGTGCACAATCATTTTAACTGGACCCAGCAACGGGGAACGCGGTCCGCCAGTGGCGTCCCCGTTGCTAGGGTCCATGCGGCTCAGTGCGCCCGGCGTCTAGCGTTGCCAGGGAGCCGGCGGCTGTACGCGTACGGCGTCCCTGGTTGCTAGGCGCCGGGCCGCACCGACGAGCGGACCCCGGCGCCTAACAGTACCCCCCCCCTTGAGGAGGGGTCAAGGAACCCCTAAAGCCAGGCTTCCGAGGAAATTCCCGAAAAAATGCCCTCTTGAGCCTCGGGGCATGAAGATCCTTATCCAGGACCCAAGACCTTTCCTCTGGATCATAGCCTCTCCAGTGAACCAGAAAATAAAGCCTGCCCCGGGACAATTTGGAATCGAGAACCTTCTCCACCAGGAACTCCTGTTGTCCCTGTACATCCACTGGAGATCTTCCCTGAGAGATCTTCCGAGGAAATCTACTGGAAGAAACGTATGGTTTCAACAGGGAGCAATGGAACGTATTTCCAATCCGGAGAGATCTTGGTAAACGTAACCGGAAAGCAACTGGGTTGACTTTTTTAATAATATGAAATGGTCCAATAAATTTGGGTCCCAATCTAGCCGAGGATTGTCGAAGTCTAATGTTACGAGTCGACAACCATACCCTATCTCCCACCTTAAAAGTGCAAGGACATCGGAGCCTGTCAGAAATTTTTTTCTCTTGAAAGGCCGCTTTTTTGAGAGCAAGGTGCACTTTTTTCCAAATGGCTCTGAGATGGGAGGTTAAGGTTAGCGAGGAAACTGAGGAATGTTGAAAAAAAGAATTAGCTCTGGGGTGAAAACCAAAAACTGAAAAGAATGGAGACACATTAGTGGAGGAATGACAAGAATTATTGTAAGCAAACTCCGCCAATGGAAGAAACTCGGACCAATCATTCTGGAGTTTGGCTGAGTACAAACGCAAATACTGTTTCAATGATTGGTTAACTCGCTCGGTTTGCCCGTTGGATTGGGGGTGGTAACCGGATGTTAATGACAATTTCATCTTTAATGAAGCACAAAAACACTTCCAGAATTGTGCAATGAATTGTGGACCCCGATCAGAAACAATATCAGTGGGCAACCCATGAAGTCTGAAAACATGGCGGAGAAACAAAACTGCCAATCCTTGGGCAGATGGCAGTCGGGGAAGAGCAATGAAATGAGCCATCTTGCTAAAACGGTCCACTACCACCCATATGACTCGGAATCCGGCTGAAAGGGGAAGGTCTAACACAAAATCCATGGAAATATGAGACCATGGCCTGAGGGGGACATTTAAGGGCATAAGTTGCCTGATAGGCAAGGAACGGGGAACCTTATGCTGTGCACAAACCTGACATGAAAAAACAAACTCCTTAACGTCTTTAGAAAGACCAGGCCACCATACTGAGCGGGAGACTAACTCCAAAGTCTTAGAGATCCCCGGATGCCCGGAAACTTCGTTATCATGGAACTCAGTCAAAACAGTAGCTCTCAAAAACTCAGGGACGTAAAGACGACCAGCAGGAGTATTTCCAGGAGCTTGGTGTTGAAGCTGTTTTAACTGGGTAAATAAATCTTGTGTGAGGCCTGCCCAAATGACTGAAGATGGAAGTATGGGAGTAACAGGACTGTTATTGTGAACCGGAAGAAAACTGCGTGACAGGGCATCCGCCTTGGTATTCTTGGAACCTGGCCTGAAAGTGATAATAAATTTGAAACGAGTAAAGAATAAAGCCCAACGAGCCTGCCGGGCATTCAGCCGCTTAGCTGATTCGATGTATTGCAGGTTTTTATGGTCAGTCAATACTGAAATAGTATGTGTTGCTCCCTCCAGCCAATGCCTCCACTCCTCGAAAGCCCATTTTATTGCCAGTAACTCCCGGTTACCAACGTCATAGTTGGATTCAGCGGAGGAGAATTTCCTGGACATAAAGGCACAAGGATGTAGTTCCAGAGACTCCGGATCCTTTTGAGATAGGATAGCCCCCACTCCAACCTCCGAGGCATCAACCTCCACAACGACGGGCAATTCTGGATTGGGATGTCTGAGGACTGGAGCCGAGACAAAAGCTTGTTTCAGGGCCCGAAAGGACAACTCAGCTTCACGCGACCAGCTGGTAGGATCCGCTCCTTTCTTTTCAGAGCCACAATGGGAGCAACCAGGTCGGAAAAAGAATGAATGAACCTCCTATAATAATTCGCAAACCCTAAAAAGCGCTGAATTGCTTTTAAATTGGTGGGTTGCGCCCAACTAAGGATGGCCTGGAGCTTCTTAGGTTCCATGAAAAATCCCCGAGGGGAAATAATGTACCCTAAAAAAGATACCTCCGTGACATGAAACTCACATTTCTCCAGCTTGGCATATAGATGATTCTCACGTAACTTTTGAAGAACCTGACGCACCTGGGTAACATGTTGTTCAATTGAGTCAGAATAAATCAGGATGTCGTCTAAGTAAACGACCACGAATTTCCCTAGGAAGTCACGGAGCACATCGTTAATGAGGTCCTGGAAAACTGCTGGAGCGTTAGACAAGCCGAACGGCATCACCAGGTACTCGTAGTGACCCGACTGAGTACTGAAGGCCGTCTTCCACTCATCTCCAGACTTGATTCGGATGAGGTTATACGCTCCTCTTAGGTCAATTTTAGAAAAAATCACAGCCGAACGCAGCTGATCAAAGAGGACAGAAATCAGCGGCAGAGTATAAGTATTTTTTACTGAGATTTTATTCAGGGCTCTAAAGTCAATGCAAGGTCTAAGCGAGCCATCCTTTTTCTCCACAAAGAAGAAGCCTGCACTTAAAGGAGATTTTGATGGCCTAATAAATCCTTTCCCTAGGCTCTCCTTAACATAATCATTCATGGCCGCAGTTTCTGGCCCGGATAAAGCATATAACCTTCCCTTTGGCAATGCGGCACCAGGAATTAGCTCAATAGCACAATCATAAGGCTGATGTGGAGGCAGAATGTCTGCATTGCCCTTGGAGAACACATCAGCAAACTCTTGGTATTCCACGGGAATGAGTTCAGGAATGGCAGCTGCTATTCTGACTGGAAACGTAATACATTCTTTATCACAGAAGGTACCCCATTGTGAAATCTCCCCCGACCGCCAATCAATGGTGGGATTATGAAAGGCCAGCCAAGGGTGACCCAGAACCACTGGAACTGCTGGGCAATGGGTAAGGAAGAACTCGATTTTTTCAGAATGAAGAGCTCCTACCGTAAGTAGTACAGGGGGTGTACAGAGGGAAATAACCCCATTGGACAGTGGACTCCCATCTAAGCCATGCATGGTGACACACCTACCCAAAGATAACTGAGGAATGCCTAAGGCCTTAGCCCAAGTTAAATCCATAAAGTTTCCTGCAGCTCCACTGTCAACAAAAGCCGACACCGAAGAACTGAGGCTGCCAAAGGAAACTTTAGCTGGGACTAAAAGGGAGTTATTCGAGGAGATAAGCTGCAGACCTAGGTGAACCCCCTCACAATTCACCTGGTCGAGGCGTTTCCCGACTTGTTCGGACAATTACGAGCAAAATGTCCCTTACCCCCACAGTACAAACAAAGACCAGAGTTTTGCCTTCTGGCTCTTTCTTCAGGAGACAGCCGGGAGAGACCCATCTGCATGGGCTCCTCTACGTCCTCAGGAATGGAATATACACATGGAGTTGACCTGACAGGTGCTCCTTTTTCAGCCCTCCGCTCTCTGAGACGACGATCAATCTTAATAGAAAGCTCCATGAGTTGATCGAGAGTCTCAGGAGCGGGATACTGAAGGAGACTGTCTTTTATAGACTCTGATAAGCCGAGGCGAAACTGACTGCGCAGGGCTGGGTCATTCCAGCCACAGTCGTTCGACCAACGGCGAAACTCCGTACAATAAACCTCTGCAGGATTCCTACCCTGTCTGAGAGCGTGCAACTGACCTTCAGCGGATGCCTCTCTATCAGGGTCATCATACAATAGCCCTAAAGACCCAAAAAAGGCGTCTACTGACAACAAGGCCGGATCCTCTGCCTTTAAACCAAATGCCCAGGTCTGAGGATCCCCCTGGAGCAAAGAAATAATAATCCCAACCCGCTGAGATTCAGTACCCGAGGAGATCGGTCTTAAACGAAAATAAAGTTTACAGGATTCTTTAAAATTAAAAAACTCTTTCCTATCACCAGAAAAACGGTCAGGCAAATGCATCTTTGGTTCAGGGACTACCCTCTGAGAAGTTCGCAAAAGATCTTCCTGCGACTTCACCCGAAGGGAAAGATCCTGAACCATCTGAGTAAGTTCTTGAATCTGGCTGACTAAGAGCTGACCAGGATTTGGCCCTAAACCTGTTGGATTCATGAGGCCGATAAACTCTTACAAAACTGAATGAAAAAAAAATTAAACCCCGTTTAATTTTAAGTTTTGGTGTGGCCGGTAATAATGTTATGATTCCAGCACTCCTGACCAGAGGAGATCTTATGACAATGACCAGAGCGCTGGAATGGAATGCTGGTAACGGGAGCAGGAAAGACTAGTTGCCCCTGGCGCCCTAACTCTATTGTCTCACCCGTGCTATCGGAAATCCCTTGCGAGACTATGGTTTTTTGAGCCCTTGGCAGCCACGTTTGAAGGGCGGATTATGTCTGCCCAACTCCGGTGCCCCCCGGTCTTAATGAGAGACAAAGGGAAATCCGAGGCAGGATGATAACAAGAGGACCTCTGACTGACAACAGGCCAGGGGCAACAAGCTAACTAGCAAAGACCTGAAGTATGTGTGGAAAAACCGCCAGGGAAAAGGACGTCTGTGAGAAGCCCTGAGAGTGCATATAAACAGGAGTCCTCCAATCAGCTGCTGACAGGGCTGATTACACAAATGCCGTGCAGCTGCCTTGCTGCACGGCCAGGAAACAGGTGCACAATCATTTTAACTGGACCCAGCAACGGGGAACGCGGTCCGCCAGTGGCGTCCCCGTTGCTAGGGTCCGTGCGGCTCAGTGCGCCCGGCGTCTAGCGTTGCCAGGGAGCCGGCGGCTGTACGCGTACGGCGTCCCTGGTTGCTAGGCGCCGGGCCGCACCGACGAGCGGACCCCGGCGCCTAACAGCGTCTCTGTGCACTCCCATAGCTGGGCTAGGTGCCGGATCGCCTAGTCCCGCCGGGAGAGCACATTTTCGTCAGTGTGGCTCCATTGAAGGTGTGCACTCCTAGCGTGACTAGGTGATCTGTCCGCCTAGCCCCGCCAGGTGTGCACAGAGACGCTCTGCCATTCTAGTGAATAGGATGCATCTCCGTCACGGACACGCGCGGACCGGACGGAGACGCTCTCCCTTTCTAGTGAATGGGGAACGTCTCTGTCGCGGGCGCTTGCGCCCACCTGGATGGAGGCGCTCTCGTCATTAGGCTCCATCTGTACATCAGACATACAAATGTACATGGACAATTCCATGTGACTCACGTTACATTTCATGTTAATTTTTAGAAATTGAAATGCACCGCACACAAAAATGAAGCTGAAATTCAACATTTTAAAAATATGACAATAATATATGGGGTAGGTAGTCATAATTACTGCTTAGACGCAGAAAAAATGTATACTCTTAGTAGTTACATTTTATTGTTTATATGCGTTACTTGTTTCAGAATGGACATGGGAACTGAGGTGAGTCTTGGGTCCTCTGCTTTTCTCTATCTATACCTCATCTCTTGGTAAACTAATCAGCTCTTTTGGATTTCAGTATCATCTGTACGCAGATGATACTCAAATCTACCTATCCCCACTGATTTGTCCCTATATGTACTGGGCCGTGTCACTGAATGCCTTTCTGCCATTTCATCTTGGATGACATCTCGCCACCTCAAACTTAATATTTCAAAAACAGAGTTAATTATATTTCCACCGACTAATAGTAGATACCAACCTGATATCTCGATCACTGTTGAAAACTTGACAATCTGTGAAAGGGAGAACAGCGATGCAGTGCCTGCTGCCGTGCAGGTGTAGTCCCACTGCTTACCTGTGGCCGGCCCTTTCACTTGCAGTACGCAGAAGTTTTAATGAACCAGGACCTCCGGGCAAATCCAGGACATGGATACCTTCTCCCAACAAAACGGTTGACGGCCAATCTAAGAAGGAAAGTGAGCCGATTAAGACGTATCAACCCTCTCTTCTACCAAAGAAGGGGATACATCAGGGGTAGCTGCAATTTTTGGGGAGCAGCGAAACACGTCAGTACCCCCCTTCGTCACCTTTCAGCTCCTGTGACCGTTCCTTTGAGTGTCTGAACCAACCCCGGATCTACTACCAGCCCGTCTTTGCATCACAAAGAGGACAACAACAGCACCCACCGCATCTAATGAGGACAAAAACTCCCATCGTGGATTCTAACTCATGGAAGCCTTTCCACCTCTAATTACGGTGACTGGTAACTATCCAACTGCCGAATTGTGCTGAGTATAATTACTGTATATCCTCATTGGGAGTGGGACTAGTGGACATACCTGAGTACAAATTCAGGAACAGACACCAATCAGTCTAATTGTAAGATTTATATGAGAACTGTAAAAGGTTTATTTACTCTATCCTTACCTGACACACGAGGAGAAAATTGTATTTTAAGCGTTTTTTAAATGTTTTTTAACATAATAAATTGATATATTATTATTATACCTATCCAATCACTTCATTTTTAGCGCTGCTTTTATCCATATTGTCTGTCATCTTGAGAAATCTTATCCAGAATGACCTGCCTCAAGGGCACATTCCTGTGTCCCATGGCGAATTGGTCCAGCAATATCTGGCTGGTATTGGTGAGCGCTCCAAACCCATCGGGATCTTTCCTACGTACCCTCCTCATCATTTGCTGAAGCGCCTTAACATACTGTGGTATGGACTCATCCTCCCTCTGAAACCGGCCAAACAGTCACTGTTGGAGGGTTCCCGCAGAGGAGGTTTCTCCATAGATATCCCCTAATATGCCGTAAATCTCCTCTAGTTCCTCATGCTCATCCTCGGGTCGTAAGAGGATTGTCTGATGAGCCACGCCCTCCAGGGAGTTTAGGGCAAGGGGCACTTGTAAATCGTGGGGCACCCGGTAGATAAGAAAGGTCCCCTCCAGTCGGGACTTCCAAACCCCCAAGGTCATAATGCACCTGTCATAACGAGGTAGGTGGGCAAGGGCAGGACAGATGTTGAGTGGACTGGATGTTCTATGCCATTCATCATCCGACCCCTGCTGGGCCACTTGAGTGGAGGCTGCATCCGAGCTCTTCCGGGCCGGTCGGTGTTGCTAGTCTTCCGACATCCTGCCGACAACGCCAAATGTGAAAGGGAGAACAGCGATGCAGTGCCTGCTGCCATGCAGGTGTAGTCACATTGCTTACCTGTGGCTGACCCTTTCACTTGCAGTACACAGAAGTTTTAATGAACCAGGACCTCCGGGCAAATCCAGGAAACGGATACCTTCTCCTAACAAAACAGTTGACAGGCAATCTAGGAAGGAAAATGAGCCAATTAAGATGTATCAACCCTCTTTTCCACCAAAGAAGGGGATACGTCAGGGGTAGCTGCGACCTTCACCGGTTGGGTGAAAGGTCATCACTGGCTAAAAGCCTCAGCTACTCAATTTTCACACAATTACACTCTCGCGCATAGTGTGACAATGGGGTTCTCACGTCCGTGAGCAAACCCCTTAGACCTGTGCACAGGGAGGAGTACCAAACAGACACAGAGCAATACTCCCTTCCGGCTTACTGGTCACCTTGATTGTAGCGGATCTCTGCCTCTGTAGATGAAAGAAGAGCAGGCTCCCTAACTGCAGGCTTATCTAACGGCTAACAACTAACTTCTGCCTAACTTCCCCTGCCGAACAATACAACAAATACAACTGGGACTACTGTTTCTAGCTTTAACTGACAGAGATCACACCACCAATACACAACCACAATGCAATGGATCAGATTAAATAATACCCCTACTAATATTACATTTTATTTATAGGACGCCACAAGTGTTACGCAGCGCCATACAAAGGACAGTACAGGGAGACAAAAGTTAGCATAACAGTAATTAAATAACAAAAATGGAGTACCGGTAACAAAGAGCACCACAGTTCTCAAAACATAATACAGCTTAGATGTAAGTAGCAAGGGAGTAATCATTGTACTACTTGGGGCTGGCGGCCATAGATAGAGAGGAGCCTTTACCAGTAGGAGAAAAAGCAGGTAAAGATGGTCACTGACTGAAATGTGTCGAGAAGAGGGCTTAGACAATAGGAAAGAGGGCCCTGCTCTGAAGAGCTAACAACCTAGTGGGGAGGGGTGACAGACAGATGACATGAGGTGCAAGCAAGCAGGAGGAAGCCTGATGGCAGTATGCAAGCAAAGCAGAGATGTTCAAGGCGTGGAGAAGAGGGATGGAGGATTAGCCTAAGGACTAGGTTATGCATTGGAGGGGTACGCTTTGATAAATAGGTGGGTTTTCAGTGCCCGTTTGAAGCTTTGCAAGGTCGGGGAGAGTCTAATGGAGCGGGGGAGCGCGTTCCTCTGAAGGGGTGCAGCACGGGCAAAATCCTGAACTCGTGCATGGGAAGCAGTGACCAAGGCAGAGGAGATGCGACGGTCATCAGCCGACCGTGATGACATATGATAACCCCATATATCCGGCTTTGATTCACAGGTTAACAGACATGGTGGGCGCTCTCTCCTTTACGCAAGTGCGAATAGGGTTCTGTTGTGGACAGCCGTCCACTTCAGGTTCCCGGGAAGTTGAGGCGTGTGGGACGGGTCCGTTACTCCACAGCCCCTCCAATCCGTCACAGTGTGCACATTGTGGGAACCAGCCGGTCCCTCACACCCAGCCAGACACAGATCCCCAGCAAGCTGCCTCACAGCCCACTTCCTGTGGAATCCCATCTGGGTTAGGCCCTGTACCCTGCAACCCTTTTATGCTGTACCTTCAAGTAGTTAATTCACTCACCAGACAAGGATTCACACACATTCAATCTGGAGTTGTACCCGTGGAAATTCAGGCTTAAGCCTAAAAGCGGGCACTGGCCGGAGGCCTGGTTGAGAGCACAGGCCGGAGGCCTGATGGTGGGCACTGGCCGGAGGCCTGGTGGTGGGCACTGGCCGGAGGCCTGGTAGAGGGCACAGGCCAGAGGCCTGGTTGGGACACAGGCCAGAAGGGCCTGACTATAGTGGCACAGGCCGGAGGGGCCTGATTATACCCACAGGCCCAGTGCCTGAACCCTGGTGCTCTAGGGGGGACTAGATGTATGTACTGGTGGTCCAAGGCCGCCTACCCAACTTGGTGGGAGAGGCTGCAGCCTGGAGCTTCATCAGCTCTTTTGCTTCCTACATGCTGCAGCACTCTCCGCCGGTCCTCCGCCGCTGGGCTCCTTCCTCCGCTTCCCTGGTCTTCTCCACCACTTCTTTCGCCACTTCTTCTAACTTCTTCTTCTTCTTACTCGCCGCCTCCACCGCCGCTGCTTCTTGCTTCTTCTTCTGGAGCTCTTCTTGCTTTAGTTCCCGACTAAGCTCTCCCGCTCCGCAGCGTCACTTATATGACACTGGGAGAGGGCATAGCTATGACGTGGCGAGCCCTGATTGGCTCACCGTGGCCTTTCCCCATTGGCTGCCAATGCGCAAGCCCTGATTGGCTCCCGCTTGCGCGCCATTCAAACTGCCGCGATCCAATTGGAGGGACTTGAATCCTAACGGATGCAAGTCCCTCCATGCCGGAAGCCCGCCGCGAGCCACCGTCCGCCGGAGGGGAATGGAGGTAAGCACCCTCCATCCTGTCCCCGGCATGGCACCCACACGGACCACTCTTCACAAATCTATCCTACCCCACAAGCTCGCTGCCTATGTGTCATCCTTGACTCTGATCTGTTCTTTGTTCGTCACATTCAATTTGTCTAAAAATCATGTTACATGCACCTAAAAAACATATCCAAAATACAACCATACCTTACACAAGACACTGCTAAACTCTAATCCATGCTCTCATTATCTCCCGCATTAATTATTGCAATAGTCTCCTAACTGGTCTTCCCAAAACGAGACTCTCACCACTACAATCCATTCTGAATGCAGCTGCAAGGCTAATCTTCCTCGCTAGACCTTCATTGTCTGTAGATCCACTCTGTCAGTCCCTCCATTGGTTACCTTTATTCTACCGTATTCAATATAAAATACTTTTACTCACACACAAGGCCATTAACCAAACTGCACCAACATACATCACTTCGCTTATCTCAAAATATCTCCCAACCCGACATCTTCGCTCTTCACAAGATGCGTCTCTCATCCACACTCATTACTCGCTCCCACTCATGATTGCAGGACTTTCATCGGGCTGCACCCACTCTGTGGAATGCCCTACCACATACAATAAGAGTTTCCTCTAGTCTCCAAGCGTTCCCTGAAAACTCACCTCTTCAGGCAAGCGTATCAAATTCCAGAACCGCCCACATAACTTTCATAAACCTTCCTATCAAATTGCATCCACTCTGCACAGTACACACATATCCTCACGTCTTCTCATCATTCCTCTCGACCCCAGTTCATCATTGCTGTATGACCATATCATACAGCCCACCAAGAACCTTTGCAATCTGGTGGACAACTATGCAATAGATAGCACCTATCCTTGTGTATCCATGCCTATTTCCCTATAGATTGTAAGCTTGCGAGCAGGGCCTTCCTACCTCTATGACTGTTTGTTATTACCCAGTTTGGTAATATCATTGTTTTGTTATATCATTGTTATTTACAATTGCAGAGCACAACGGAATTTGCTGCGCTATATAAGAAACTGTTAATAAATAATAATAAATAAATATCATTCAGGGGCTTGAAAGAGAGGGGTTTTTCTAAACAGGATTATGATGATTTTTGGGGTGCCACACCCTGCACCTAGATATAGTGCTAGGGACCCCCAATATATACAGAGACCTTGACGCGGCTTGGGGGCTTATACATACATTTGCGCAGATATATGTAACCAAGATCTCTGAATTCTAAGATATTGTAAGGGATTTAAATCTGGTTACTGTTATCATTCAGGGTGCTGGGGGAAATAAAATGTGTTTTTTTTTCCTGACGTGATTCATGTTACATACGAATGTGACTCATGTTACATTTCTGTCCCCAGTCAAAGGGCACTGATACAAAATACTCAAACCTGTAGAATCCATGTAAAATAATCTGTTTATCTTCCTGATTAACTGTGAAGATGTATAAAATATTTTATCTGGTGATGATGGCCACATAAAATATGTTTAAAAAATACATGGAAATTAGCCATTTTTGCATCCACTTCAACAACTTTCATATATGTTCAAAGTTTACACACACAGGAAATCATTACAAGATAATTATATAAATTTTCAATTATCACACAGTTTACTACAATCTTTTAGCAGCATAAATATAACAAAATGTTAGCGGTTATGTGAAATTTAATTTTTATATATTGTGTCCTATATTTCATGGAATGACCTATACTAAACAGCTAAACAGGGGGAGACGAGTTCTGAATGTTCAGATTGCATTACCCTATTTGTATACAACACAATGTAATGAAGTGTTATATGCACAAGAGAGAAAAGTGTCACTAGTGATAATATCACTAATATTATATTGCTTTATAAGCCCATAATAAATCTTCCTGCAGAAGATATAATGTGAATAAGAAAAATAAAAAACAATAGAAATCCAAATCAGATGGCTGTAAGTTATAGGGCGTGCTTCACACATGGACGCAGCTGCACTGACAACTGCATATTGCTTTTGACGCAGCCGCGGGGATTTGTACAGAGATGCCACTAATGGTGTTTCTGAGCCCCTGCTTGCATACAAAGATGCACAAAGGTCACACGCCATTCCCACCATCGGACCTCTGAACAACCCTGCATAAGCTCAGAATATATGTCGCAAGTAAGCCACTAGAACGTTTACAGCTGTATACCAAGACGCAGTCGCAGGTTGAAACACGTCCATGAAATGGTAGCAACATGTCTGCGTTCGCCACCCACAAACAGCCAATTTATTACCCACAAACAGCCACTGACTCTCAATCACTTTACCTACAAATTTGCATTGCGACTGCCTCCACAAGACCGTCACATGCGCTGTGATATTGCACATATTGCTGAGGATAACAATACTTACTCAACTGCACAAATGTGGGCATTGCAAATACTCTGCATCTATCTCTGTATCAGGGCCTTAGACACAATTCTAATGAATGAAGCACTGTCACCTTAAGGGATCAATATGCACTCAGACAGTCCAAAATGGCTAAATAGTCCTGCCTATTCACCTGGACAATGGTACATTTAGGGGCGGGGGGAGGTTGGACGACATGCCCCTTGATGTTCTTCAGTTCCAGGACTCTCCAGCTCAGTGGCTTTGAGGGAGGCACAATCATGACATCATTACAACTGACGCATTACATGCCACTGCAGTGTGAGGAGGAGCTACAGTATATTTCCAGGTGCCTTTGGCTAGGGTCATCAGAACACATATAGTCATAGATGTATTTATAATGGGTGCAGGGTGTGCTGTCTACATTGTAGCCTGGGTACAGGAGGCCCTGAACTACATACCCTGCACCCAGAGTATAGTTATGTTGTTCTGGCATGCTGGTCCCTTCTCCATGGTGCCAATCCCCAGTGACACGTTCAAGAACATGGCACTGTGCCAGAGTCTTATACACATGGTGCAAAGTGCTGTAGCAATGTGGCGCTCTTGCCAAACTGGTGTGGTCATACACCTCTATATGAAGGGTTGGGTACGTCATCCCGATGGTCAGGATCCCGATGGGCAGAATGCCAGTGAATGCCAACAGTGAAAATGGTGGCAATTTTTTGGTAAGTACAATATTCTACGACTGACCCTAACCCTCTACCCCAACCCACCCTTGCTGCAGCCTCACCCTACCCCCCTCCCAAGTCTAACCTTAACTGTTCCCTTCAAGCAACCTAACCCTAACCTCCCTCTCCACAGTCAACCGTAACCCTCCCACTCCCACAGCCTAATCCCAAACCTCCCCTACTGCAGTTTGAAGTTGTCTGCATTTTGACCCGTAGGGATCACACCGCCGGTATTGGGAGCAATGGAATTCTGACCGTCTGGATTCTGACTACATCCTGAAGTGAAGTTCAGGCATCCATCGTGTTTCAGCTAGATAATACCTTATTTCACACATTTTATTTTTTAATCTTTGTATTAACTATTGAGTAAAGTCTTTTAGAGTAAATCACAATTTTTACTGAGTATAAGCTTATGTAATGTTTTGAAGTGATCGCTGCTTGTCGTATAGTGTTTTTAAAACATACAGAATTTGACGGAGATTACATATTAAAAGCAACTTGTGAGTACTGAGCAATTACAGTGATACCTAATGGATGTAGTTTATGCAAATAATGTAAGAGAAGAAACAATTATATCCACGTTAGACAGATTTTCCAATCAAATGTGTTTCAAAACACATTGTGAAAAGAGGGCTATTGCCCGGCAGACAAGGGCACATGTGCTTTGCATAGATTGCCTGGCTTCCTCTCCTGCAGGTGAGCTCTTTGTACACACCACACCACGCTGAATGTGTGATGCAATTCAAACAGTGCTGATGTGATATTGATTTTCTCTCCACGCCTACACATCCCCGATTCACCAATCACAGAGAGCATTTCCTGGAAAGATTAGGACTTGAGGCAACGCCAGGTTTTAATGAGCATAGAAAAAAATGCACTGAAGGTCATTAGCAATGGATACAGAGGTAGTTACCCTTAAGTGCCTTAGAACTTTTTTTGTGAACATATGTATACTAAATGATGTATACAGTATTGTAATACTTAGGATCCACAGAAATGTATGCATGTACTTGATGCAATATCCTCTCAGTACAATTTAAGTTTAATTAGTATGAAGGTCTGGGAAAAATCATAGCCTCAGTTACATTGGCTTTCTGCCTTCAGATTACTTTCATTTATATAATGAAATGCTCCCCTGAAATGCTTAGTGTATATATTTCTTAATCTTTTTTACCTTCCTTTTGCAGTTTTCACCCATTCACTATGAGACATAAGAGGTGTTTATGTTTGTCATCCTTAAATATGACATAAGGAAAGCAGAGATTACTTCTGGAAGAAATTGTGCACATAAGGGGAGGGGGAGTAACACCCCTCCCATGATATTATTACCTTATATGCACACCATACCGCAAATTGAGTTCCTCCACCAGACACGTCATATACAACGCAAAACAACACATGGCGCACATATATAAAATATGGTTGAACTGTGCCTCTACATACTCCATATACAGTGCATCCATTGTACAAATCCGAGCTTAACTGCTCCAGACTTTTCTTTAAATAGTGAACCAGTTCCATACAGAAATCATCATAAGGATTTCTATACACCTGATGGCTACCCACGACATTGTAGAAGCCAAGATCTTACAGAGAGGGACCTGATACTCTCTTCCCCATGTTGGGGTATTCTCATACAGTATTGCAACCCGCATACGGTGGAGGTTTATTGCAACCCTACTCTGATGGATGCTGTTACGAAAGTCTGATCACTGTTTGGAGGTTCTTACTAAGGCGTGACCATACTTGGGACCTTTGTCTGATTGACTGGTTCCTATTGTTAAGTTTGTTTCAATTACAAGGAAAAGCAATATATTATCACACTGTAGTTTGAGCCGCTGCGGCCGCTGCATATAAATATAACCGCTAAAATGTGTATATGCGTTGCGTACACACGCCGGCACGTTATGTGCACAATATAACAACACGTGCGGCTGAATACACCTTACCCCAAACAAGAATGGAATGTGACACCAGTAGTTATATGTAATGTTGTAGTCCAACGCATCAACAGTATTTACTTGAATATATATGTAAAAAGGGTACAACAATATATACAGAGAAGAGCTACAACCAATAATACATACGCT
The DNA here is from genome assembly GCF_028390025.1 of Pseudophryne corroboree. Taxonomy (NCBI): domain Eukaryota; kingdom Metazoa; phylum Chordata; class Amphibia; order Anura; family Myobatrachidae; genus Pseudophryne; species Pseudophryne corroboree. The sequence continues at coordinate 123,020,121 of NC_086450.1, forward strand.
TAAACGCTAGCGCTCCTGGATCCAGGACTCAGTCAGTCTTGGCAAGATGACCTCAGAGAATAGGGACTGAGCCTGGTCAGGAGGCCTCTCTTTTATACAATGTGTCCAAATACAGTATAATGGGAAGTATAAGCTCTTCTTTCATAGGTCAGAGGGCAAGTTATTTACAGTACATGAGGGGTCATAGGCTGGTTTGAACCAGTGGGCGATGCTTGGTCCAGGGTGGACTTGCAGGTGTTCGCCTCTGGTTTCCCGCCGAATATCCTGAGTACAGTATCATAGCAGTTTGCGAATATTACTATTCTGCGTATATCTACACGCAGAAACATGCGATAAACTGCAAATAGCAACCGGAGTATAGATCTCAAAATACTGCACATCTGGATACCAAACACTAAGTCCTAACATTACCCCATACCCTCACATCATGTAAAGCTGAATATCTCTGTCGTTTTACTTTTTAAGTGTATGTAAGTTGCTGACAAAGTGTGTGCAGACTATGTGTATATTATGCACTATGTGAATAAAGTATTGAATATGTCTTTGTGGCTTTTCTGTGCGAATGCGTTTGCTACCGCACATACTCTTGCCACGCGTTAATACACAAGGCCTGGGTACGTAGCATGCGTGTAAGCGCACGGCGGCAACGCGCATGAACAGAGGTCACTCTGTTTGGAGTTTGCACGTGTGTGTGTGTAATATTTTTGACTTTGACAGTCCACCCTTTGACTGTAAACAATAACTATCATAACTGTCACACTAAACATAATTAAAAAAATATTTCAAACACATAACTGGTGACCTAGACACACGTATGTATTCATTTCACAAATCAGACTTTGACTATAGTTGGGGAAGACAGGGAAGAGGACGAGACATCCTCTATATGTGCTCAGCGGTCGCGGGACCACTGGTTGGATGTGGGATGACATTCAACCTATAGAGTATGTTGAGACAGTGCTATAGCCTATGATGTCTGATTTGCATGAACGTTGCATACAAACATGTACCTACGTCTTTGCACACTGATGTTCGGATTCGGTAGAAGTTTTGCTGGGTAGAGGGAGAGAAAAACACAAACAAATGGTGAAAGAAACAGGCCATGAAATTCATTTACATTCCTATCACAGTACTGTTTCTATTGTTGGGTCGTATACCAGATCTGCTGCATTTACAACGCACACGCTCCTTAGACTCATCAGGTTTGTATTGTGGTTTGTCCTTTTTCGCTGCGTCAAAATTTGAACACATTTAAATATCAGTCCGATAATTATGACAACACCCAGGATACAGAGAAGAAGCTTCCCCACATTCGCGATCATTCCTTGTGCCCACTCTCCTAACCCAGAGAAACACTTGAGTGGGTTTAACCATGAGGCCCATCCAGTCAATTCATTACCCACAGCCGCCAAAGTGAGATTGTGTTTCTTTCTAAACTCCCATTTTAACTGTAATATCTCATCCATCTTTTGATCAATGATCTCTTTTGGATCCTCAGTACTGTTCGTAATATACGTACAGCACTTCACACCATATTGAGTTGCTAAAGTAACACAATACCCGCCCGTCACAGCCGTGACGTAATTCAAGACCATTCTGTGTTGTATCAGTTCCTTCTTGTAGGCCTGTAGCTCCCTACCCGTATACCTGAAGGTGTCATCATACATCTCAGTGACATTGTCTATCAAGTTCGCTAGCGCATGGATATACCTATAATTTATGATTCCTCTGGCAGTACGGGTGATGTCTAATGCGAGGAGAATCTGAATCCCGGTGGATTCATGAATCAGATTTGAGGCCGCTGGCTCTCCCCTATCTATGAGGTGTCTCTTATAAATGTGTTCGTAGTGGGTGTGAGTATACAGAGGCGGAGCGCTGCGGTGAATGTCTTTTGTCATGTGCAATCGTCATGATTTCTGGTAGTACTCTGCCTATGTAACATAACCCTTCAGAGCTCGGAGTGAGCTACTTGTACGCCTTCCTGGGAGAACATAGGGGACAAAATGCATTAATATCATGTCACAGATAATTCTCACAAAGACACCTGTCCCCAGTTTTTCCATCTGCTTGACACAAGTATCTGGCTGGATGATGTGCGCACAATATCCCTGTGACACTTTTCCAGCACACATGGTTTTGGTCCCACGTGTATACATGTATCGGAAGTACCTCCCACTTGTGGCTATCCCACGTACAAGTTCAGAGTTGATGGGCTCCTCGTCAGCTCTGTGTGAGAAGGCCATTGTCTGATTGTCCCAAGTCACTTCCCAATATCCTGGTTTCTGGAAATTGGTTATGTTGAAACAAAGTAGGGATCTGTCTACGTGGTACTGGTGGAGCTTTAGGCTAGGGGGTCTAGATATATTGTATTTTCTGTCCACCGGTCTCCCCCCATGCAATTCGAGTACCTCTTTTACTGTTAATGGGTATGGCACTAACCCCGATTTACTTTGTCCTTGAGGTACTTGTGAGCACACCCAGAATTCTGTTTGGTTTAAGACCGTACCCACTAGTGAGTGATAGTCACTCAAAGGATGTCCGTCAATATCGATATTATTGTTTGACTGACATCTCTGGATGCACTCATCTTCAACTATGGGGTCGCTGTACTTACATATGCAGTATTCATCATACAACAACCTCTCACATTGTCTCCGAACTCCGTGACTACCAGATCTCTTACTTATACCAGCTTTGACCAAAGTGATGGACTGATCCTGGGATCCTACCAATTCATCCTCTTCATCAGAACCCATTCCAGATCTTTGCTCAACTTCTCGGGGGCCCTTGCAAAAACACATTGTCCTGATCAAAAAGAGTCACAATCAAAATCCGGAATAGGGATAACACAGTCTTTTGATGTAGATCCATTTCGAGGAGGGGAAGGGAAGAGGAAAAAAAATTAGGAGGGGGGGGGGGGTTTTGGAGAGGAAAAAAATAAGATAACAGTCCTTGATTTTGTTTTTTCACCACGCTCAGGTATAGTTTGACAGTTCTGCCTTTCAGCTTTCCCGGACCAGATTCTCCAGTGATAACAGGTTTTCTTCACCTTTCTCTTTCTCACGAGCTTTCTCCGGGTTAGCAACCTTCTTGCAGTAAGATGAGTGAACCCAAGTCTCTCTTTCGGCACCCTTCAGTGAAGACGTGCTGATCAACAAAACTTAATACAGTCCTTCCCACTTGTCTATTAGGCAACCTGAGCGTAGAAAATTTTGAATCATCACATAGTCCCCAGGTTCAATTTCATGACAGTTACTGTTTGGTAGGTCAGTAATCATCAGTTTCAAATTCCTTTGCTGGTTTCTCAATTGCTGGCTCATCCTAACCAAGTATTGCACAGTCATCACATTATTGCATTTCAGATCATCCTGGGCATCTATCATTACGTGGGGTTGTCGTCCAAAAAGAATTTCAAAGGGTGATAGGTTAAGTGGTGACCTGGGAGTGGTTCTGATGCTGTACAACACTAGTGGCAGTGCCTCCGGCCACAACAGTCCAGTTTCAGCCATCACTTTGCTCAGCTTGTTTTTAATAGTGCTGTTCATTCTCTCCACCTTCGCACTGGCCTGTGGTCGGTAGGGAGTATGAAGTTTGCTATTAATACCCATAAGTTTGCACATAACCTGAAAGACTTCACCTGTAAAATGGGTACCCCTATCACTCTCAATGATTTTTGGAATACCGTATCTACACACAAATTCCTGCACAATTTTCTTTGCGGTAAACACAGCAGTATTTGTAGCAGCAGGAAATGCCTTTACCCAGTTTGAGAAAACATCGGTGCACACCAATACATACTTCAAATTCCTACAGGGTGGTAGCTGTATAAAATCGATTTGTATTACCTGGAAAGGTCCGTCTGTAGGAGGGATATGGGATGGCTCTGTTGGTATTGTCTTACCAATGTTCTTCCTCAAGCAAGTAAGACATGTCATTGCTTTCCTGCTTGCCTGAGAAGAGAACCCTGGTGCACTCCAGTAAACTCTTACCAATTTGCACATACCTTCCTTGCCCAGATGAGTCAGACCATGTGCCGCTTCAGCTAGGCTTGGGAGATATGCCCTGGGGGCCACTGGCTTACCTTGTCCATCTCTCCAGAGTCCTGAGGACTCCTGACCATAAACCTTCGCCTTCCACACCACCTTCTCCTGCAGGGAACACAAATCTTGCATTTCAAATAAATGTTGTGTATTTACTGTATTGATGGTCATCAGTTGTGTGGTGTTAATTTGTGTAGTGGTGCTTGCTGCAGATTTAGCAGCTTCGTCCGCCCGGCTGTTACCAAGTGAAATTGGGTCTTGGTTGCAAGTTGTCAGGTTCCTGTATGGCCGTCAGCAGTCTTTTGATGTTTGACGCATGCGCCACAGGTGTGCCAGCTGCCGTCACAAAATTTCTGAGGTGCCACAGGGCCCCGAAATCATGCACTACTCTGAAAGCATATCTAGAGTCCATGTATATATTAGCTGACTTACCCTTTGCCAACTCACATGCTCTGGTCAGTGCTACCAGCTCAGCGACTTGTGCTGAGTGAGGTGGACCAAGGGGTTCAGCTTCTATAATACCTTTGTCATCTAGAACTGCGTATACGGTGCACAGGTCTCCTGAGTCCGTCTCTCTGTGACAACTACCATCCGTGTAAAGGTAAGGTCTACATCTTCTAGTGGGTTGTCAGTGATGTCAGGTCTTGCAGTGAAAGCCTGTGTTATGATTCCAGTACTCCTGACCGGAGGAGATCTTATGACAATGGCCAGAGTACTGGAAGGGAATGCTGGTTACGGGAGCAGGAAAGACTAGTTGCCCCTGGCGCCCTAACTCTATTGTCTCACCCGTGCTATCGGAAATCCCTTGCGAGACTATGGTTTCTTGAGCCCCTGGCAGCCACGTTTGAAAGGCGGATTATGTCTGCCCAACTCCGGTGCCCCCCAGTCTTAGTGAGAGACAAAGGGAAATCCGAGGCAGGATGATGACAAGAGGACCTCTGACTACAACAGGCCAAGGGCAACAAGCTAACTAACCAAACTTGAAGTATGCGCGGAAAAACCGCCAGATAAAAGGACAACCAAAATCCACTAGTCCATTACTCCTACCCAGCACCGCTGGATACCAGAGTGGATCTGTGGGAGCGGAATCCTCCGCAAAAGCTCCGAAACATAAATAATAAATAATAAGTAATAAAGCGGCCAAGCCGCAACACACAGCTACGCCGCGACTCACGAACACCACTGGATGTTTAACGGTGCTCAGTCAGGACTCTAGGAACAGATGACGACTTCCGAGTGCAGGACAACTGAGGACAGGAACGACCGGATACAGCAGGACTGAAAACACTCTCAGCAAACAGATACAGCATGCAGGAAGCTATTACCGGCGTCTGTGTGAGGCACTGCAAGAGCATATAAACCGAAGCCCTCCAATCAACTGCTGCCAGTGCTGATTGCATGATGCCGTGCAGCTGCCTTGCTGCACGGCCAGGAAACAGGTGCCCTTACTAATTTAAATGGACCCAACAACGGGGAACGCGGTCCGCCAGTGGCGTCCCCGTTGCTAGGGTCCGTGCGGCTCCGTGCGCCCGGCGTCTAGCGTTGCCAGGGAGCCGGCGGCTGTACGCGCACGGCGTCCCTGGTTGCTAGGCGCCGGGCCGCACCGACTAGCGGACCCCGGCGCCTAAGAGTACCCCCCCCTTGAGGAGGGGTCAAGGAACCCCTAAAGCCAGGTTTCCGAGGAAATTCCCGAAAAAATGCCCTCTTGAGCCTTGGGGCATGGAGATCCTTATCCAGGACCCAAGACCTTTCCTCTGGACCATAGCCTCTCCAGTGCACCAGAAAATAAAGCCGACACCGGGACAATTTGGAATCGAGAACCTTCTCCACTAAGAACTCCTGTTGTCCCTGTACATCTACTGGTGATTTCCCCTGAGAGATCTTCCGAGGAAATCTACTGGAAGAAACGTATGGTTTCAACAGGGAGCAATGGAACGTATTTCCGATCCGGAGAGCTCTTGGTAAACGTAACCGGAAAGCAACTGGGTTGATTTTTTTAATAATATGAAATGGTCCAATAAATTTGGGGCCCAATCTAGCTGAGGTTTGTCGAAGTCTAATGTTACGAGTCGACAACCATACCCTGTCTCCCACCTTAAAAGTGCAAGGACGTCGGAGCCTGTCCGAAAAATTTTTCTCTCGAAATGCCGCTTTTCTGAGGGCAAGATGCACTTTTTTCCAAATGACTCTGAGATGAGAGGTTAAGGTTAGCGAGGAAACAGAAGAATGTTGAAAAAAAGAATTAGCTCTGGGGTGAAAACCAAAAACTGAAAAGAATGGAGACACATTAGTGGAGGAATGACAAGAATTATTGTAAGCAAACTCCGCCAAAGGAAGAAACTCGGACCAATCATTCTGGAGTTTGGCTGAGTACAAACGCAAATACTGTTTTAATGATTGATTAACTCACTCGGTCTGCCCGTTGGATTGGGGATGGTAACCGGATGTTAAAGACAATTTCATCTTTAATGAGGCACAAAAGGACTTCCAGAATTGTGCAATGAATTGTGGACCCCGATCAGAAACAATATCAGTGGGCAACCCATGAAGTCTGAAAACATGGCGGAGAAACAAAACAACCAATCCCTGGGCAGATGGCAGTCGGGGAAGAGCAATGAAATGAGCCATCTTGCTAAAACGGTCCACTACCACCCATATGACTCGGAATCCGGCTGACAGAGGGAGGTCTACCACAAAATCCATGGAAATGTGAGACCATGGCCTGAGAGGAACATTTAAGGGCATAAGTTGCCCGATAGGCAAGGAACGGGGAACCTTATGCTGTGCACAGACCTGACAAGAAAAAACAAACTCCTTAATGTCTTTAGAAAGACAAGGCCACCATACTGAGCGGGAGACTAATTCCAAAGTCTTAGAGATCCCCGGATGCCCGGCAACTTTGCTATCATGAAATTCAGTCAAAACAGTAGCTCTCAAAAACTCAGGGACGTAAAGACGACCAGCAGGAGTATTTCCAGGAGCTTGATGTTGAAGCTGCTTTAACTGGGTAAATAAATCTTGTGTGAGGCCTGCCCAAATGACTGAAGATGGAAGTATGGGAGTAACAGGACTGTTATTATGAACTGGAAGAAAACTGCGTGACAGGGCATCCGCCTTGGTATTCTTGGAACCTGGCCTAAAGGTGATAATAAACTTGAAACGAGTAAAAAATAAAGCCCAACGAGCCTGCCGGGCATTCAGCCGCTTAGCTGATTCGATGTACTGAAGATTTTTGTGGTCAGTCAATACTGAAATGGTATGTGTTGCTCCCTCAAGCCAATGTCTCCACTCCTCGAAAGCCCATTTAATAGCCAGTAACTCCCGGTTACCAACATCGTAGTTGGATTCAGCGGATGAGAATTTCCTGGACATGAAGGCACAAGGATGTAGTTCCAGAGACTCCGGATCCTTTTGAGATAGGATAGCCCCCACTCCAACCTCCGAGGCATCAACCTCAACAATGAAGGGCAATTCTGGGTTGGGATGTCTGAGGACTGGAGCTGAGACAAAAGCTTGTTTCAAGGCCTGAAAGGATAACTCAGCTTCACATGACCAGTTGGTAGGATCCGCTCCCTTCTTAGTCAGTGCCACCATGGGAGCAACCAGGTCGGAAAAAGAATGAATAAATCTTCTATAATAATTCGCAAACCCTAAAAAGCGCTGAATTGCTTTTAAGTTGGTGGGTTGCGCCCAACTAAGGATGGCTTGGAGCTTCTTAGGTTCCATGTAGAATCCCCGAGGGGAAATAATGTACCCTAAAAAGGATACCTCCGTGACATGAAACTCACACTTCTCCAGCTTGGCATATAGATGATTTTCACGTAATTTTTGAAGAACCTGACGCACCTGGGTAACATGTTGTTCAATTGAGTCAGAATAGATCAGGATGTCGTCTAAGTAAACGACCACGAATCTTCCTAGAAAGTCACGGAGCACATCGTTAATGAGATCCTGGAAAACTGCCGGAGCGTTAGACAAGCCGAACGGCATCACCAGATACTCGTAGTGACCCGACTGAGTACTGAAAGCCGTCTTCCACTCATCTCCAGACTTGATTCGGATGAGGTTATATGCTCCCCTCAGGTCAATTTTAGAAAAAATCACAGCCGAACGCAGCTGATCAAAGAGGACAGAAATCAGCGGCAGAGGATAAGTATTTTTAACTGAGATCTTATTCAGGGCTCTAAAGTCAATGCAAGGTCTGAGTGATCCATCTTTTTTCTCCACAAAGAAGAAGCCTGCACTTAAAGGGGATTTAGATGGTCTGATAAATCCTTTCCCTAGACTCTCCTTAACATACTCATTCATGGCCGCAGTTTCTGGCCCGGATAAAGCATATAACCTTCCCTTTGGCAATGTGGCACCGGGAATTAGCTCAATAGCACAATCATAAGGCCGATGGGGAGGCAGAATGTCCGCATTGCCCTTGGAAAACACATCAACCAAGTCCTGGTATTCCATGGGAATGAGTTCGGGAATGGCAGCAGCTATTCTAACGGGAAACGTAATACATTCCTTATTACAGATGGTACCCCATTGTGAAATCTCCCCCGACTGCCAATCAATGGTGGGATTATGAAAGGCCAGCCAAGGGTGACCCAGAACCACTGGAACTGCTGGGCAATGGGTAAGGAAGAACTCGATCTTTTCGGAATGAAGAGCTCCTACCGTAAGTAGTACAGGAGGTGTACAGAGGGAAATAACCCCATTGGACAAGGGACTCCCATCTAAACCATGCATGGTGATACACCTACCCAAGGCTAACTGAGGAATACCTAAGGCCTTGGCCCAAGTTAAGTCCATAAAGTTTCCTGCAGCTCCACTGTCGACAAAAGCCGACACCGAAGAACTGAGGCTGCCAAAGGAAACTTTAGCTGGGACTAAAAGGGAGTTATTCGAGGAGATAAGCTGCAGACCAAAGTGAACCCCCTCACAATTCACTTGGTCGAGGCGTTTCCCGACTTGTTCGGACAATTACGGGCAAAATGTCCCTTACCCCCACAGTACAAACAAAGACCAGAGTTTTGCCTTCTGGCTCTTTCTTCTGGAGACAGTCGGGAGAGACCCATCTGCATGGGCTCCTCTACGTCCTCAGGAATGGAAAATACACATGGAGTAGTCCTGACTGGTGCTCCTTTTTCAGCCCTCCGCTCTCTGAGACGTCGATCAATCTTAATAGAAAGCTCCATGAGTTTATCGAGTGTCTCAGGAGCGGGATACTGAAGGAGACTGTCCTTTATAGACTCAGATAAGCCGAGGCGAAACTGACTGCGCAGGGCTGGGTAATTCCAGTCACAGTCGTTCGACCAACGGCGAAACTCTGTACAATAAACCTCTGCAGGATTTCTACCCTGTCTGAGAGCGCGTAACTGACTCTCAGCGGATGCCTCTCTATCAGGGTCATCATACAAAAGCCCTAAAGACCCCAAAAAGGCGTCGACTGACAACAATGCCGGATCCTCTGCTTTTAAACCAAATGCCCAGGTCTGAGGATCCCCCTGGAGCAAAGAAATAATGATTCCAACCCGCTGAGATTCAGTACCTGAGGAGATCGGTCTTAAACGAAAATAAAGTTTACAGGATTCTTTAAAATTGAAAAACTCCTTCCTATCACCAGAAAAACGGTCAGGCAAGTGCATTTTTGGTTCAGGGACTACCCTCGGGGAAGTTCGTAAAAGATCTTCCTGCGACTTCACCCGCAGGGAAAGATCCTGAACCATCTGAGTAAGTTCTTGAATCTGGCTGACTAGAAGCTGACCAGGATTTGGCCCTAAACCTGTGGGATTCATGAGGCCGATAACTCTTAAAAAACTGAATAAGGAAAAAATCAAACCCTGTTTAATTTTAAGTTTTGGTTTGGCCGGTAATAATGTTATGATTCCAGTACTCCTGACCGGAGGAGATCTTATGACAATGGCCAGAGTACTGGAAGGGAATGCTGGTTACGGGAGCAGGAAAGACTAGTTGCCCCTGGCGCCCTAACTCTATTGTCTCACCCGTGCTATCGGAAATCCCTTGCGAGACTATGGTTTCTTGAGCCCCTGGCAGCCACGTTTGAAAGGCGGATTATGTCTGCCCAACTCCGGTGCCCCCCGGTCTTAGTGAGAGACAAAGGGAAATCCGAGGCAGGATGATGACAAGAGGACCTCTGACTACAACAGGCCAAGGGCAACAAGCTAATTAACCAAACTTGAAGTATGCGCGGAAAAACCGCCAGATAAAAGGACAACCAAAATCCACTATCCATTACTCCTACCCAGCACCGCTGGATACCAGAGTGGATCTGTGGGAGCGGAATCCTCCGCAAAAGCTCCGAAACACAAATAATAAATAATAAGTAATAAAGCGGCCAAGCCGCAACACACGGCTACGCCGCGACTCACGAACACCACTGGATGTTTAACGGTGCTCAGTCAGGACTCTAGGAACAGATGACGACTTCCGAGTGCAGGACAACTGAGGACAGGAACGACCGGATACAGCAGGACTGGAAACACTCTCAGCAAACAGATACAGCATGCAGGAAGCTATTACCGGCGTCTGTGTGAGGCACTGCAAGAGCATATAAACCGAAGCCCTCCAATCAACTGCTGCCAGTGCTGATTGCATGAATGCCGTGCAGCTGCCTTGCTGCACGGCCAGGAAACAGGTGCCCTTACTAATTTAAATGGACCCAACAACGGGGAACGCGGTCCGCCAGTGGCGTCCCCGTTGCTAGGGTCCGTGCGGCTCCGTGCGCCCGGCGTCTAGCGTTGCCAGGGAGCCGGCGGCTGTACGTGCACGGCGTCCCTGGTTGCTAGGCGCCGGGCCGCACCGACGAGCGGACCCCGGCGCCTAACAGCCTGGTTCAAGTATTCCATACAGTCATGCGTATCAGTGTCTGTACTAAATCCTCCTTCACTGTCATTCTCATCCCCCACCCTTTGTGCATGACAAGGCACACTTGGCAAATATGTTGCAGTATTTAGGGTGTTACACCTTTTTATGGTGATGTTTACAGGGGCCATCAGTGACAGTTCCCATTTTGTAAACTGAGTGGATGAGACATGTCTGCTTTGGGAGGAGTTTAGCAAAGCTGATACTGCATGAGGTGTATGGACTGTCAGGTCATGCCCTAGCACTACGTCTTCACTCTTACGTACCAACAAAGATATTGCTGCAACACTTCGTAGGAAAGTGGGGAGAGACCGTGCTACAGTGTCCAACTGTGCACTGTAGTAGGCTACCGGTCTGCTGGCATCACCATGTTTTTGTGTTAGGACCCCTGCCGCGCACCCAGCACCTTCGGTACCATATAATTCAAAAGGTTTCTCATAATCTGGCATTCCCAATGGTGCTTTTGTCAAGCATTCTTTCAGTCTCTCAAATGCCAGTTCAGACTCCTCAGTATAAGAAACCCATTCTGGTTTACTTGAGACTATTTCTTGCAGTGGTAGTGCCAAATAGAGAAACCCGGAATCCAATTCCGACAATATCCACACATTCCTAGAAATATGTGAATTTGTTGCTGAGTCTGTGGCAGAGTTATGTCACGGATGGCCTGTATCCTGTCTGTGGTCAGGTGTCTTAGTCCTTGTGTCAAGCAGTGTCCTAAGTTTTTAACCCTTGTCCGGTACAACTGTAATTTATCCTTAGAAACCTTGTGTCCTGTCTGGGAGAGGTGAAACAGAAGCTGTTTAGTATCTGCCAGGGATGACTCAAATGAATCAGAGCATAACAACAAGTCATCAACATATTGTATCAGCACCGACCCATTCTCAGGCTGAAAGGATTGCAAACAGTCATGTAGGGCCTGGGAGAAAATACTTGGGCTGTCAATGAAACCTTGGGGGAGACGGGTCCAGGTGTACTGTACTCCCTTGTAAGAGAAAGCAAAGAGGTACTGGTTGTCGAGGTGAAGAGAAACAGAAAAGAAAGCCGAGCAGAGGTCAATTACAGTGAAGTAAGTAGAGGTAGAGGGAATCTGCATAAGAATGACAGCTGGATTGGGCACTACGGGGAATTGGCTCTTGACTATTTTGTTTATCCCCCTTAAATCCTGTACTAGCCTGTAGCCCGTCCCCCCACTCTTTTTCACTGGGAAGATGGGACTGTTGGCTGTGCTGGACGTCCTGACTAGGATGCCCTGCTGTAGCAGCCATTCTATGACAGGGTATACTCCTAATTCCACCTATGGCTTCAGAAGGTACTGGGGGATTTTTGGAGCTATCCTGCCCACTTTTATTTGCACAACTACTGGGGCTACATTTGCCATCAATCCAGTGTCCAGTCCATCTTTAGTCCATAGGGAACCCTGTATTTGCGAGATCATTTCCTCTACCTGCAATGGACATGTGTCTAGAATGGTAGAGTGCAACATTAGCCTATGAGGGGTGTCTAACATATCTTGTACTTCTTGTGAATGGTTTTCAGGGATATCTAAAAACACACCCTCAGGGGTACAATATATAGCACATCGCATCTTACATAATAAGTCTCTGCCAAGTAGATTAGTCGGGGCCGCTGCAGCCAACAAGAATGATTGTTTGGTATGCAAGGGCCCTATCGTAACCTCTGCAGGTCGAGTCAAAGGGTACTGCTGCACTTTTCCCATTACTCCCATTGCCGAAATAGTTTTGCCCGTGGTCATTATTCCTTTTGAAGAAGTTAATACAGATCTGGCCACCCCTGTATCTACAAGGAAGTGTTGTCTTGTTCCAGCTACATTTACCATGACCTCAGGTACGTCGCTAAGGCTAGTGATTAGTCTTACTGGCTGCAGACTACAGGTGTGACCTGACCCCTATTGTGGATGTTGGCCTCCCCGCAGAGTACTGGCAGCTATTATGTGTGGAGAAGCTAGCTGTGAAGTTTCGGAGGCCTGCCAGTCCTTCTTTGGTGGGTACCTCTGTGTTTCCCCTCTGTGTAGCTCATAATCCCTCCTGTATGTTCCCTGGTCTCGTCTATGTGTCTGATTATGTGGCTCGTGTTCTTGTCTAAGGGGTCTATACTTACTATATGTCTCTGTGTTCCTACAACCTCTGGAAAAATGTCCCTCCCTCTGGATGTGATAACATTTTATTGACCTTCTCCTGTCTTCAGAGGTCTGGGGTTTCGGTTGGTTGGTCATTCCTTCAAGTGCCTGTATACTCACCACCATCAACTTCTCCCCCTGTGCCTCCTTCCGTCTCAGATTGTTTTTGTCATGTTCCACTGCGGATTCCCTAAGGGCATCCACTGTTATCCCTCTCCAGTTGGGCAGAGAAGACTCTATCCTGACTTTCAATGGCTCCCTGAGTCCGTCCATTAACACTGAGACAGCCACCTCCCTATGATTCACCTCGTCTTTGATATTCTCGTTCCCAGTGTGCTTAGCCATTTCTGCTATCGCCCTGTGGAAATAGTCTGCTGCTGGTTCAGTTTCTTTTTGTTTGATGGTAAATATTTACCCCAATTCATCACAACCGGAAAATATAGTGCTAATTGAACATTACTTTTTTTTAATGTTCTCTTGGTTATATTCATCCGTCAGAGGTTCATCTTTCTCTATTTTGCAATCATTTATAAATTTTTGGTGATCAATATTAGGGGGAAGGCACGCTCGCTACACAATCCGCCAATCTTTCTTTGTGGGTTCATGGGCATTACCCAGATCCCTGATGAATTTTTGACATTTGGCCAAATCCTTGCTAGGATCAGGGAATTTTTTAATGATTTACCGCAGTTCAGACCTGGTCCACGGGCAATACATTGCAATATTCCTCATGGGGGTTACCCCGTCCCTTTCAGTTCTCCCATTGGGGACAGCTATTATGCGGATGGGATGTATCCCAGCTATATCACTTCTTTCTGAACCAACATGGGGATACACTGTCTCTTCATAATGGACGGACCCATACTTACGGTAGCTCTGATCCCAGCCGTCTCACCTGAAGAGGAAGCAGTTGTTGCTCTTACCGGTTGGGCTTGCCCCACCTGGGTTTCTTGTATGGTCACTGCCTGAGAGAGGGCTGAGATCAGGCTAGGTTCATCATCCTCCTCTAAACAATGATCCTTGAAAGAACTTAGGACAGGGTACAATTTGCAAGGGTTAGGGTTAGTACAGTTTAAAAGTGCATTTCTATCATTTCCTGGTATGTTATTGGTTGTAGTGGCCTTCTCTCCATCGACATATGGCAGTGGGGGTGCGCTCTCATTCACATTCCTGTCTGGTTTTGACCTCGCTGTGCGAGCAAGTTACCTTTGCATTTCTCCTTCCTGTTGCCATATGTTTAAACAGTCGTTATGTCTGATCCTCAGTTTCCTGGATTTGATCAGACATATTCTATTTCTAACATTTTGCAGAACCTCTGTGTCAAAACTACCAACCCTAGGAAATGATGCCCTATCTTCATCAGTCATTCGTGCCCATTCATCACAAAAAGCCTCTGTGTAAGGACCATACTTCCTACACATAATATAACCAGCGGACCCTTTCGGCCCCTTTTCTTCAGCCTGAACCCTAGCTGCCAAACGTCTCTCGCTTGTGCATTTGGCTCCCATTGTGGGCCTTTTAACACGATCCCCAAATGACAATACGAGCAAATGGTGAAAGTCCTCAGAGTTCTTTCACCAACTCCTTCTCAACCGAGTATACAATGTCCCACCAACTGATGACACGCGTAAATCAGAGAGGACCCTATCAGACCCCTCAGGCACTGGGAGCACGAAATGTATTTACTGAGTAATACCACACCTTTCCAGTGGAGGTTACAGGCCTGCTACTTTAGGGTTTCTATCCACTGGAATTCCTTGTGAAAAACGTCACCACACCATCCAATGAATGTCCACCAAGAATCTTCTTGGGAGAGCAGTGAAGTTCTTAACTCTTTACTCAATCACCTCTGCGTATGCTAACACAGTGTGTATGATGACACTATTTGTGCAAAATGACGCAAAAACCGTATCACGTTGCGACGCGTATCACATGAGCAGAGGTGCGGTCAAATCGCACGGCTCACAAATACTTGTTATTTGTGTGCCTTATGATTATGAAGACA
Organism: Pseudophryne corroboree; assembly: GCF_028390025.1. Lineage (NCBI taxonomy): Eukaryota > Metazoa > Chordata > Amphibia > Anura > Myobatrachidae > Pseudophryne > Pseudophryne corroboree. The sequence goes on from NC_086450.1 coordinate 123,035,179, forward strand.
ATTTAACTTTTTACAGTAGGCTATGTCTCCGTCACCTGGAGTGTTTTACAAATGGGCTAAGTCCACACCTGTCTATACTAACGTGTGGTTGCGAGCCACCACACCACCGCAGCTTCTCCTAGCTGAGTGTCAAACTACGGGATCCCGAATTCCGGGGTTCAAGCCACTCACACTTCCTTTTCAACAACCCACACTTTTGTATTTTTCTGTACAGAAAAAAAAATCACTCCCTTTGATTGATAACTTGCCCCAGAGGTAGTACACTTATAAGATTTTCAGTAATTTGTCTAAAATCGGATAGTTATTTATTAAGGTAAAACTATAAGTCTTTTATCTCACTTTAAGATTAACGTCTGTTGTGGCAACTTTGCACTCGCTAGTTTATGCAAGTTTGCGTAATTACGCGCCTGTGCGCGTAATTGTGCACACGTGTGCATTCCCGTACGCCCACTTTATGTACCTTTGTACTGTGCCACGTGTGTTCGCAAGTACGTACTCCTACGTATAAATATACGCAGTAACCGCACTTAACTCAATCACATAAAAAAAATAAGAATTTACTTACCGATAATTCTATTTCTCGTAGTCCGTAGTGGATGCTGGGAACTCCGTAAGGACCATGGGGAATAGCGGCTCCGCAGGAGACTGGGCGCAAAAAAGAAAGCTTTAGGACTACCTGGTGTGCACTGGCCCCTCCCCCTATGATCCTCCTCCAAGCCTCAGTTAGGATACTGTGCCCGGACGAGCGTACACAATAAGGAAGGATTTTGAATCCCGGGTAAGACTCATACCAGCCACACCAATCACACCGTACAACTTGTGATATGAAACCCAGTTAACAGCATGATAACAGAGGAGCCTCTGAATAGATGGCTCACAGCAAGAACCCGATTAGTTAACAATAACTATGTACAAGTATTGCAGACAATCCGCACTTGGGATGGGCGCCCAGCATCCACTACGGACTACGAGAAATAGAATTATCGGTAAGTAAATTCTTATTTTCTCTGACGTCCTAGTGGATGCTGGGAACTCCGTAAGGACCATGGGGATTATACCAAAGCTCCCAAACGGGCGGGAGAGTGCGGATGACTCTGCAGCACCGAATGAGAGAACTCCAGGTCCTCCTCAGCCAGGGTATCAAATTCATAGAATTTTGCAAACGTGTTTGCCCCTGACCAAGTAGCTGCTCGGCAAAGTTGTAAAGCCGAGACCCCTCGGGCAGCCGCCCAAGATGAGCCCACCGTCCTTGTGGAATGGGCTTTTATTGATTTAGGCTGCGGTAATCCTACCGCAGAATGCGCCAGCTGAATAGTGCTACAAATCCAGCGCGCAATAGACTGCTTAGAAGCAGGAGCACCCAGTTTGTTGGGTGCCATCAGGATAAACAGCGAGTCAGTTTTCCTGACTCCAGCCGTCCTGGAAAAATAAATTTTTTAGGGCCCTGACTACGTCCAGCAACTTGGAATCCTCCAAGTCCCCAGTAGCCGCAGGCACCACAATAGGTTGGTTCAAGTGAAAACCTGAGACCACCTTCGGGAGAAACTGAGGACGACGAGTCCTCAACTCTGCCCTATCCATATAGAAAATCAGATAAGGCCTTTTACATGACAAAGCCGCCAATTCTGACACACGCCTGGCCAAGGCCAAGGCCAAGGCCAACAGCATGACCACTTTCCACGGGAGATACTTTAGCTTCATGGTTTTAAGTGGCTCTACCCATGCGACTTTAGGAAATCCAACACCACGTTGAGATCCAAAAAGTGCCACAGGAGGCACAAAAAGGAGGCTGAATATGTAGTACTCCTTTAACCAAAGTCTGAACTTCAGGCAGTGAAGCCAGTTCTTTCTGGAAGAAATTCGACAGAGCCGAAATCTGGACCTTGATGGACCCCAATTTGAGGCCCAAACGTCACCCCTGCTTGCAGGAAGTGCAGGAATCGACATAGTTGAAATTCCTCCGTCGGGGCCTTCATGGCCTCCCACCAAGCAACAAATCTTCGCCAAACGCGGCGATAATGTCTTGCGGTGACATCCTTCCTGGCTATGATCAGGGTAGGGATGACTTCCTTCGGAATACCCTTTTCCTTTAGGATCCGGTGTTCTACCGCCATGCCGTCAAACGCAGCCGCGGTAAGTCTTGGAACAGACAGGGTCCCTGCTGCAGCAGGTCTTGTCTGAGCGGCAGAGGCCAAGGGTCCTCTGCCAGCATCTCTTGAAGTTCCGGGTACCAAGCTCTTCATGGCCAATCCGGAACCCCGAGTATGGATTTCACTCCTCGCCTTCTTATTATTCTCAGTACCTTGGGTATGAGAGGTAGAGGAGGAGACACATAAACCGACTGGTACACCCATGGTGTCACTAGAGCGTCCCCAGCGATCGCCTGAGGGTCCCTTGACCTGGCGCCATATCTTTTCAACTTCTTGTTGAGGCGGGACGCCATCATGTCCACCCGTGGTCATTCCCAACGGCTTACCCGCATTTGGAAAACTTCTGGATGAAGTCCCCATTCTCCTGGGTGTAGGTCGCCCATCGGAGAATCCTTGTGGCTTCTGCCATCGCCATCCTGCTTCTTGTGCCGCCCTGTCTGTTTACATGGGCGACCGCCGTGATGTCGTCTGATTGGATCAGTACCGGCTGGTTCTGAAGCAGGGGCCTTGCTTGGCTTAGGGTATTGTAAATGGCCCTTAACTGCAGAATATTTATGTGAAGCGAAATCTCCTTGGAAATTTCTTCCCTGTGTGACTGCACCCCAGCCCCGAAGGCTGGCATCCGTGGTCACCAGGACCCAGTCCTGTATTCCGAATCTGCGGCCCTCTAGTAGATGAGCCCTCTGCAGCCACCACAGCAGCTACACCCTGTTTCTTGCTGACAGGGTTATCCGCTGTTGTATCTGTAGATGGGACCCGGACCATTAGTCCCACAGGTCCCACTGGAACGTCCTTGCGTGGAGTCTTCCGAATGGAATTATGCTTCGTACGAAGCTACCGTTTTTACCAGGACTCGTGTGCATTGATGTACCGACACCTGTCCTGGTTTTAGGATGTCTCTGACTAGAGATGACAACTCCTCGGCTTTTTCCACTGGAAGAAACACTCTTTTCTGGTCTGCGTTCAGAAACATTCCCAGGAACAGAAGACGTGTCGTCGGGACCAGCTGTGACTTTGGAATATTGAGAATCCAGTCGTGCTGTTGTAGCACTTCTGCTACCCCCACTACCAACTGTTCTTTGGACCTCGCCTTTATCAGGAGATCGTCCAAGTACGGGAAAATAAAAACTTTCTTCTTGCGAAGGAGTATCGTCACTTCGGCCATTACCTAGGTAAAGACCTTCGGTGCCGTGGACAACTCCAACGGCCGCGTCTGGAACTGATAGTGACAGTCCTGTACCACATATCTGAGGTACTCCTGGTGAGGGGGGTAAATGGGGACATGCAGGTACGCATCCTTGATGTCCAGGGAGACCCTGTAATCCCCCTCGTCCAGGCTCGTAATAACCGCCCTGAGCGATTCCATCTTGAACTTGAATCTTCTGATATAAAAGTTTAAGTATTTTAATTTCAAGATGGGTCTCACCGAACCGTTTCGGTACCACAACCACTGTGGAATAGTAACCCCTTCCTTGCTGAAGGAGGGGTACCTTGACAATCACTTGTTGTGATTATAGTGTTGAATATCCACCAACACCGTCTCCCTGGCAGAGGGATGTGCCGGTAAGGCAGATTTTAGGAAACGGCGGGGGGAAGAACATCTCGAACTCCAGCCTGTACCCCTGAGATCCTGCTTGAAGGACCCAGGGATCCATGTGAGAGAGCCCACTGTCCGCTGAAATATCTGAGACGGGCCCCCACCGTACCCGGGTCCGCCTGAGCAGCCCCAGCACCATGCTGTGGACCTACCGGACGCAGGGAGGACTTCTGGTCTTGGGAACTAGCTGTGTGTTGCAGCTTTTTTCCTCTACCTTTGCCTCTCGGCAGAAAGGATGAGCCTCTAGCCCTCTTGCTTTTCTGGGGCCGAAAGGATTGTACTTGATGATACGGTGCTTTCCTTTGTTGTGGGGTAGCCTGTGGCAAAAAAATCGATTTCCCAGCAGTAGCTGTGGAAACGAGGTCTGAAAAACTATCCCCAAACAGTTTTACCCCCTTATAGGGCAACTTCCATGTGCCGATTCGAGTCGGCATCGCCTGACCATTGTCAAGTCCATAACCCCCGTCTGGCGGCAATGGACCTAGCGCTTATTTTTGATGCCAGCCGGCAAATATCCCTCTGAGCATCACGCATGTACAGTATAAGACCACGTCTTTTATATGCTCTATTTTCAGCAAAATATTGTCCCTATCCATAGTTATTTTCCGACAGGGAATCTGACCACGCAGCGGGAGCACTGCACATCCATGCCGAAGCAACGGCTGGTCGCAATATAATGCCCTAGTTTGTGACCATATCTTATAGGGTAAACTCCTGCTTTCTATCAGCAGGTTCCTTCAGGGCGGCCGTATCCGGAGACGGTAGTGACACCTTTTCTGATAAGCGTGTAAGCGCTGTATCTACCCTATGGGGTGTTTCCCCGCGTGACCTATCCTCTGGCGGGAAAGGGTACGCTGCCAATAGCCGTTGTAGAAATGATCAATTTCTTACCGGGGGAAGACCACTCTTCCTCACACACCTCATTTAATTTCACAGATGCAGGAAAAACTACTAATAGTTTTCTCTCACCAAACACAATACCCTTTTATGTGGTACCTGGGGTATCATCATAAATGTGTAATACATTTTTCATTGCCTCAATCCTGTAACGGGTGGACCTATTTGGAGGGTACACCAGTCTCATCGATGTCGACACTGGAGTCAGTATCTGTGTCGACATCTGTGTCTGTTATTTGAGGTAGCGGGCGATTTTAAAGCCCCCCATGACATTTGAGACGCTGGAACAGGCACAAGCTGAGTAGCCGGCTGTTCCGTGTCGTCGACCTTTTATGTAAGGAGTTGACACTTTCACATAATCCTTCCATAAGTTCAACCACCCCGGTGTCGACCCCGCAGGGGGTGACAACATATTTACAGGCATTCGCTCCGCCTCCACCTCATTATCCTCCACATACCTGTCGACACAGCCGTACCGACACACAGCACACACACAGGGAATGCTCTGATAGAGGACAGGACCCCACAAAGCCCTTTGGGGAGACAGAGGGAGAGTATGCCAGCACACACCAGGGCGCTATATATCACAGGGATAGCACCTATAAAAAAGTGTTTTCCCTTATAGCTGCATATATTTGTATACTGCGCCTAAATTGTGCCCCCCCCTCTCTTTTTAACCCTTTCTGTAGTGTATTAACTGCAGGGGAGAGCCAGGGAGCTTCCCTCCAACGGAGCTGTGAGGGAAAATGGCGCCAGTGTGCTGAGGAGATAGGCTCCGCCCCCTTCTCGGCGGACTTTTCTCCCGCTTTTTTCTGGAATCTGGCAGGGGTTAATATACATCCATATAGCCCTGGGGGTTATATGTGATGTATTTTTGCCAGCCAAGGTGTTTATATTGCTGCTCAGGGCGCCCCCCCCCCAGCGCCCTGCACCCATCAGTGACCGGAGTGTGTGGTGTGCATGAGGAGCAATGGCGCACAGCTGCAGTGCTGTGCGCTACCTTGGTAAAGACTGATGTCTTCTGCCGCCGATTTTCCGGACCTCTTCTTGCTTCTTTTTCTAAGAAGCTCAGGAGAGCCCCCTAGATTGCACCCAGCTCGGTCGGGCACAAAAATCTAACTGAGGCTTGGAGGAGGGTCATAGGGGGAGGAGCCAGTGCACACCAGGTAGTCCTAAAGCTTTCTTTTTTGTGCCCAGTCTCCTGCGGAGCCGCTATTCCCCATGGTCCTTACGGAGTTCCCAGCATCCACTAGGACGTCAGTGAAATAGAACAAAACTTTGTGCTTCTATTGCTTTTTGATTAATATACAATACTTCCTTTGTTCCCCACACTCACTGAAAGTCACCCACGTGGATAACTTCCGTTGAGTGCTGCCCAAACTTTTGGGCAGGAACTGAGTCTTGTATGTGCTTTACAAGTAACCACTAAACAAATATAACAAATGTATAACAAATAACTTATCCGATTCTATGCAGATTTATAATGACTATTACAACCTATGGCAACAATGTATGAGAATATACGCAAGATATCTGTATGCTTGTGCGTTTATTTTCGCACCAACAGACCCAAAGAAAAAACAAATGTTTTTTTTCTTTGTTGTCCCTCAGTTCGCACCAGCACCTCTGAGACTATGCAAGACAGACGTGGTTTAACAACATTAGGTAGTTTTTAACAACACAAAAAAGAAATTGTTTTACTTTAGATGCGTCCCCACCCTTTGTTGTTAGACCAAAGTCTGTAAGGCTTTGCAAGTCCGGGAGTGTGAGGTGAACTGGACAGAGCCCCCAACTGTTAAGTTTGCTTAAATTACAAGGAAAAGCAATACATTATCACACTGTGGTTTGAGCTGCTGCAGCCGCTGCATATAAATATAACCGCTAAAATGTGTATATACGTTGCGTACACACGCCGACACGTTACTCGCACAGTATAACAACACGTGCGGCTGAATACACCTTACTCCAAACAAGAATGGAATGCGACACCAGTAGTTAAATGTAATGTTGTGGTCCAATGCATCAACAGTATTTACTTGAATATATATATTTAAAAAAAGGGTACAACAGTATATGCAGAGAAGAGCTACAACCAATAATACATACGTTTAAACGCGAGCGCTCCTGGATCCAGGCATCAGTCAGTCTTGGCAAGATGACCTGAGAGAATAGGGACTGAGCCTGGTCAGGAGGCCTCTCTTTTACACAATGTGTCCAAATACAGTACAATGGGAAGTGTAAGCTCTTTTTTCATAGGTCAGAGGGCAAGTTATTTACAGTATATGAGGGGTCATAGGCTAACAACATGTAAAGCTGAATATCTCTGTTGTTTTACCTTTTAAGTGTATGTAAGTTGCTGACAAAGTGTGGAGACTATGTGTATATTATGCACTATGTGAATAAAGTATTGAATATGTCTTTGTGGCTTTTCTGTGCGAATGCGTTTGCTACTGTATATACTCTTGCCACATGTTAATACGCAAGGCCTGGGTACGTAGCATGCGTGTATGCGCATGCACGGCGGCAACACGCACAAACAGAGGCCACTCTGGAGTTTGCACATGTGTGTGTGTAATATTTTTTACTTTGACACTATGGACTCTTTAAAGACACCATGGGGTATATTTACAAAGTGTCAGTTTGGACTTATTTAGCAGATTCCCAGTGGTTTAGTAATCAACTGATTTACGAAAGCCAAAACCAAGGGGAATCCTCAGTCAATTCAAGCTTTAAAATAAATGAACAGTCAAACCAGGGCTGGAATCCCTATGGAAATGGGGACCTCCCCAGAAATTACAGCCCCCTCCCTATGGACAACCAGCCATGGTTCCAAAACCCTGGAGCTTTGGGTACGAAGATACAGTCATAAATGATATTGGCCCACAGTCCCCAGCCAGCCTGACAGGGCTTGATGACACTTGGTAAACCACAAGTGCCAGCATGCCCAGGTATTAAGGGTCTGCTGGCACCTGTCCTCCACCTGTACAGAAAAATATCAAAATGATTGCAGTACATACACCATATGTAATAAACTGCTACCGTTGAGGTATTAGTACTTTTCACTGAAATGTGTTGCATGAATGATCTAACTAGTACTGTAATTTAAGTAAGAGAAAACTTTTCGATACTGAGAGAGGCAAGTCCCTCCTATTTTCAACATAATGGGGTAAATTTACTAAGCTCCCGATTTTGACCGAGATGCCGTTTTTTCATCAAAGTGTCATCTCGGTAATTTACTAAGCAATAATCACGGCAGTGATGAGGGCATTCGTAATATTTTGAAGTCCTAGGAAAAAAATCACGAATGAATACACCATCGGTCAAAACGCGGCTGTTTAAGTATGAATCTCGGTCATTTACTAAGAAGTGCAAAGCAAAAAAAAAAAAAACACACTGCCGTGAAAAATTACAACTCGTAAAAAAGTGCTAAAAAAAACAGACCTTTTTTTTTTATTCGTGATTGGATAGGCATGCACGGATCCATGAGATCCGTGCATGTATATCAGTGGGAAGGGGTGGGAAAGTGCTTATTTTTTCAAAAAAAATTGCGTGGGGTCCCCCCTCCTAAGCATAACCAGCCTCGGGCTCTTTGAGCCGATCCTGGTTGCAGAAATATGGTGAAAAAATTGACAGGGGTTCCCCCATATTTAAGCAACCAGCATCGGGCTCTGCGCCTGGTCCTGGTTCCAAAAATACGGGGGACAAAAAGAGTAGGGGTCCCCCGTATTTTTAAAACCAGCACCGGGCTCCACTAGCTGGACAGATAATGCCACAGCCGGGGGTCACTTTTATATAGTGCCCTGCGGCCGTGGCATCAAAAATCCAACTAGTCACCCCTGGCCGGGGTACCCAGGGGGAGTGGGGACCCCTTCAATCAAGGGGTCCCCCCCCCAGCCACCCAAGGGCCAGGGGTGAAGCCCGAGGCTGTCCCCCCCATCCAATGGGCTGCGGATGGGGGGGCTGATAGCCTTTGTTGTAAAAGAAAAGATATTGTTTTTAGTAGCAGTACTACAAGGTCTAGCAAGCCTCCCCCGCATGCTGGTACTTGGAGAACCACAAGTACCAGCATGCGGCGGAAAAACGGGCCCGCTGGTACCTGTAGTACTACTACTAAAAAAATACCCAAAAAAACACAAGACACACACACCGTGAAAGTATAATTTTATTACATACATACACACATACATACATACTTACCTTATGTTCCCACGCAGGTCGGTCCTCTTCTCCAGTAGAATCCAAGGGGTACCTGTTGAAGAAATTATACTCACGAGATCCAGGGGTCCAGGGTCCTCGGGGAATACAGGTGTAATCCACGTACTTGAAAAAAATAACAAAACGGACACCCGAGCCACGCACTAAAAGGGGACCCATGTTTGCACATGGATTCCCTTTTCCCGACTGCCAGAAACCCACTCTGACTGATGTCTAAGTGGGTTTCTTCAGCCAATCAGGGAGTGCCACGTTGTAGCACTCTCCTGATCGGCTGTGTGCTCCCGTACTGAGTGACAGGCGGCACACGGCAGTGTTACAATGTTGCGCCTATGCGCTCCATTGTAACCAATGCTGGGAACTTTCTGCTCAGCGGTGACGTCACTTTAGGTCAACCGCAGGGCAGAAAGTTCCCAGCATTGGTTACAATGGAGCGCATAGGCGCTACATTGTAACACTGCATGTGTGCCGCCTGTCACTCAGTACAGGAGCACACAGCCGATCAGGAGAGTGCTACAACGTGGCACTCCCTGATTGGCTGAAGAAACCCACTTAGACATCAGTCAGAGTGGGTTTCTGGCAGTCGGGACAAGGGGATCCATGTGCAAACATGGGTCCCCTTTTAGTGCGTGGCTCGGGTGTCCGTTTTGTTATTTTTTTCAAGTACGTGGATTACACCTGTATTCCCCGAGGACCCTGGACCCCTGGATCTCGTGAGTATAATTTCTTCAACAGGTACCCCTTGGATTCTACTGGAGAAGAGGACCGACCTGCGTGGGAACATAAGGTAAGTATGTATGTATGTGTGTATGTATGTAATAAAATTATACTTTCACGGTGTGTGTGTCTTGTGTTTTTTTGGGTATTTTTTTAGTAGTAGTACTACAGGTACCAGCGGGCCCGTTTTTCCGCCGCATGCTGGTACTTGTGGTTCTCCAAGTACCAGCATGCGGGGGAGGCTTGCTGGGACTTGTAGTACTGCTACTAAAAACAATATCTTTTCTTTTACAACAAAGGCTATCAGCCCCCCCATCCGCAGCCCATTGGATGGGGGGGGACAGCCTCGGGCTTCACCCCTGGCCCTTGGGTGGCTGGGGGGGGGACCCCTTGATTGAAGGGGTCCCCACTCCCCCAGGGTACCCCGGCCAGGGGTGACTAGTTGGATTTTTGATGCCACGGCCGCAGGGCACTATATAAAAGTGACCCCCGGCTGTGGCATTATCTGTCCAGCTAGTGGAGCCCGGTGCTGGTTTTAAAAATACGGGGGACCCCTACTCTTTTTGTCCCCCGTATTTTTGGAACCAGGACCAGGCGCAGAGCCCGATGCTGGTTGCTTAAATATGGGGGAACCCCTGTCATTTTTTTCCCCATATTTCGGCAACCAGGATCGGCTCAAAGAGCCCGAGGCTGGTTATGCTTAGGAGGGGGGACCCCACGCAATTTTTTTTTAAATATTTGACAGTGTTTAATTTAAAAAAAACAAAAAAAATGAACCCCAGCACGGATCACACAGATCCGGCCGAGATTCATTGTAAAAAAGTCGGCAGTGTTTTGCTAATCACTGCCGTAAAAATAGAAAAAAAAACCACGAATGACATCGACATCGGAACAAAAGAAAAACCCGAATACGACAGCTTAGTAAATTAGTCGTAATCAATTCAAAAAGTTGCAGTTTTACACTTTCGATGTCATTCGTGATTGAACTTTGACCTGAAACGGGAAAATACGAATCTTAGTAAATTTACCCCAATGTGTTGGGTAAAAGCTAGCTAGGTACAGATCAGGTAATAAATACAACTTTTCTGCAGGACCCAAACAGTAGACGTCTCCACTGGGTCTCTGTGTGCAAAGCAGAGTCAGACTATGTAATACACAAATCTAATAACAATTACCAGATACAATAATAACAAACTACCTCTACTTTATATACTGCAGTATAAAATGATTTCAACACTGTTCAGTGTCTCTAGGGTTTAAACCCAACTATGAGCTCGGTGGTGCACATTATATCTGGCTCCGGATTTTTTTGCACTGGGGAAATTCTGATAGTAAAAAATGGTAATTCCTATTTCATAAAAAGGGAATGCCGCAGCTTTTGGTTGTAAATAAGGAATTCTGGGCCTGATTCATTATGGATCGCTATTGAGGCTGAGATAGCGATGTTCACAAATCTGCTATTGCTAAAAATCACATGTGAAGAGACGCCCAGAAAGGATAAAAGATGCCCACCGATACATTCACAAATCTGCGTATGCATTAGTAGATTCGCAATGCATACTCAAAAAAAGGACACCATCGACATTTGTGGCTGACCCCAGCATACTCAAATCAATGAAAATGCACCGGGCGCCATATTTTTGAATGCAGCGTTCACAGATGATGTCAGATCCACTCCCTTAAAATGTCCATGACACGCCTGTGTTTTCCCAACCACCATATTACCACCCACAAACTATCACTTCCTGTCAATCCAAATATGTACTCTTTACAATTAGGCTTCCTGTCAAATAAAGGGGGTCATTCTGACCTGATCACACGCTGCCGTTCATCGCAGCACAGCGATCAGGTCAGAAGTGCACACGCGCCGGCGCCGCAGTGTGCCGGCGCATGGCTGACAGCTGACGCCTGTTGTTGCCTAGCAATTGCCTCTGCCTGATTGACAGGCAGAGGCAGTCGCTGGGCGGGAGGGGTGGCACGTTTTGTGGGTGCGGCCCATGGCCTGCAGCAGCTGCGTGACGTCACATGCAGCCGCTGCGACCCATCACACTCAGCCACTGCGACCCGGGCAGCGACGAGTAGCTCCCGGCAAGCAAGCAAAAGCTGCACTGGCAGGGAGCTACTCCTGAAGCGCAAAAGCATCGCCGCTGTGCGATGCTTTTGCACTTCAGCGGGGGGGGGGGCTGACATTCAGGGCGGACTAGTCCTGTGCTGGGCATCCCCCGCCCCCCGCATGTCAGTCTGCCTGATCGTAGCCCTGCAAAATTTTGCAGGGCTACGATCAGGTCTGAATCACCCCACAATGCGTTCACTTTACAATTAGGCTGCATACGCAAGGCGATCACATTTTGGCCTTCGCGCACGTGCCATGCGTTCACAGTGCATGCGCATTCTGCCAATAATCGCTCACTGCGTGCAATCTCACATTTGCAATTGGTAATGAATCAGGACCTCTATCTCTTTTATTGAAATACTTACAGTAAAGGTGCCCATACACTAGAGAATCTGTATATGATGATTTCTCGTTAACGATTTCCCTTGAACTCCCCCGGCAGCTCCTCAGCAGTCCTGGGCAAACGATATAGTACAATACACATGATATATCTTTAAGATATAGCTTAAGATCTGGGAGTGGCTACATCCAGGAGCATGTTGTCGTTGATGATAGCTTCAGATATTCCCTGCGGCGGGACGCGCATCGTGATCGTTATTGTTCTTAGACACTGAACGATCTGCACTATTATGAACGATTTGTAGTTCCGATCAGTCGGAAATGGACAAATTGATCATAATATCGTCTCGTGTATGGGCACCCGGATCCGGTCGTTAGGTCGACATTAAGTAGGTCGACACTGTCTAGGTCAACAGGGACTATAAGTCGACATGTTCTAGGTCGACATGACAAAAGGTCGACATGAGTTTTCCCCATTTTTTAATTTTTTTTAACTTTTTCATACTTTACGATCCACATGGACTACAATTGGGAACGGCAACCTGTGCTGAGCGCAGCGAGGCGCATTGCCCGAGGCATGGCGAGCGAAGCGAGGGGACACAGTGTACTAATTGGGGTTCCCGGTCACTGTACGGAGAAAACAACACCAAAAAAAGTTAAAAAAACTTATGTCGACCTTTTCTCATGACGACCTAGTACATGTCAACCTAGAAACCATGTCGACTTTACTGTCACCTAAGTCTAATCTACCTAACCACACCCATGGGCACCTTTAGACCTGAATGCAGGGTATTTTACATGAAGGTCTTTAAACAGCTGTTATATTTCAATGTAACAATCTATTTGCTGAACACAATGTTGCAGAGTCTGTCTGAAATTTAGGAAATATTAAGGAGCATATCCTTAGTGTCTTTCTAACTTTAAACATCGACACCTGGGGGTTTCTGTAATGATCAGACTTTATTGTGATCTGTACGGGGAGATACCGAGGCCACCTCTTCTGTACTCGGGGGTCATTCCGACCCGATCGCTCGCTGCTGTTTATTGCAGCGCAGTGATCGGGTCGGAATTGCGCATGCGCTGGCGCCGTAGTGCGGTGGCGCATGCCGGACAGCCAAAGGCCGTCGTTTCCCTGCAATCGCCTCTGCCTGACCGGACCGTGTGGGGGCGGGCCACAGCGGCTGCGTGACGTCACACGCAGACGCTGTGGGCCGGGGAGCGACGAGTAGCTCCCGGCCAGCACGCTAAAGCTGCGCTGGCCGAGAGCTACTCCTAAAGTGCAAAAGCATTGCCTCTGTGCGATGCTTTGCAATCCTGCGGGGGGGCACTGACATGCAGGGCGGGATAGCCCTGTGCTGGGCGTCTCCCAGCATGTCTATTGTCATGATTATAGCCCTGCAAAATTTTGCAGGGCTATGATCAACCATGGTATAAAGATGTGGTTGTGTTTTTGCTACAAACCTCCCTCTGTTAACTGAGGGTGTGGATTATTAGATCTACACTAAAAGGTCAATAGGTCTACCACTAATGGTAGATATGCATTAGGTTGACAGGGTCAAATGGTCGACATAGAATAGGTAGATAGTAGGAAAGGTCGACAGGGTCAAAAGGTTCACACGGAAATGGTCCACACAAAAAAGGTAGACATAATCTTTTTTTGTTTTTTTGGGCGTTTTGGGCAGGTTACTATTCCAAATCATAGTCCACGTGGATGGTAAGGTACTGTATGAAAAAGTAAAAAAAATGAAAAATAAAATAAAACTTGTGTGTACTATATGTGTGTAGACTGTAGACCATTGTCATGTCAACCTTTTGACCCTGTGATCTTTTGACCCTGTCGACCTGTCTACCTTTTGACCCTGTTGACCTTTTGACCCTAACCTACAGTAGGTCTACTATTAGTGGTAGACCTATTGACTGTAGACCTTTTTAGTGTAGATCTATAGTCCGGATACCGTTAACTGCTGGGTCCACTTTGATGCAGCTGGCTCCAAACTGTCCCTGCAAGCTCCAGTCTCAAACTCTCAGCAGTCATACTTCGCAGATGCAGCTTCTGCCTGGCTCCAACAGCAGCTTCTCCCAACAGCTCCGCCTTCGGACCGCCTCCCCTGTCTGTCAGCTGTGTCTCTACTTTTGCACGTAACTGAAGCTGGCTTGCCTCTCAGCTGATAGCCCCAGCTATGATCAGCATCTCCCTGAATTAGGAATGTCCCCTGTCACTGGGATTAGTCCCATTAAAATGGAGGGGATCGCTGGCCAGTCGCAGATCCTGCCCACAGGTCAGTCCAGTCTAAAAAACTTTTAACTGCTGCTGGCTTCCGCCTGCTGCCCGCATGCTAGCAGTAGCAGACCCTCCTGTCCAACTGTCTCCTGCACATATGCCATGCCTGTCCCTGTGCTCCATTGAGGAGCTGTGGTATTATCCTTAATGGTTATTTATACGTAGTGATACTTAAACCTCCTCAACACATTCTCGTTTCACCATTTAATAGTTACTCAATTCATAAGAAGTCCTCTCTGTACCATGTAGCATCCCGGACTCTTAGCAAATTGAAAATACCTTATTGATAGGACACGCTGTATATGAATGGGGCAGCACTAATTGGTCAGCTTGTGGCAGATCCCATGCTTTGACCAATCAGTGCAGTTGACGCCAAACTATGCCAAATAGTAGTGCCATAGTTCACTTTATGCCAAACAACGCCCTCAGTTAATATTATACCACATTGTTGTGCCCCAATTCATATTATGCCAGATTGTAGTGCCCCCGGTTCATACTATGCCACAATGTAGATCCATACCTTTGACGTGGAAACTGTTGGCAGAGTGTTCTGGGCTATCTGGTGCAGTGACGTCAGTCCACATACTTTGTGACTTAAACTGTTATGCAGGTTTATTTAGTTTACACAGGTGACTCAGATGTAACACTGATAGCGGTAATCAGGAGCCCATATATCACACAAGGTAACAGCATTAGGTAGTAGTACTTATCAGGAGATGTCTGTGGTGGTGAAGCATGGAGGACTGCACAGCTGTGCAGTCTGACTCCCAATGTAAAGAAGATGATGCATGCACTGGAACACTGTGAGTCTCTGTAGCTGAGATCTGCTCCCAGTCTCAGCTCTGCACACTTGTACACCAGCACTCTGTCTCTCAGTCTCTCTGTGTCACACTCTCCTCACTCTCTCTGAGATGGAGGAACAGGAAACTTACATCATATAACTCTGCCTCTGAGTGACTTTTGGCACTAGAGGTCTGACACTAGGGGATGCACCCATAGACTGGTGGACAGAAGGAGACAGGTACAAAGCGCACCATGGGGCCGATTCAGACCTGATTGCTGCTTGTCGTTTTTCGCACTGCAGGCGATCAGACATAGACTGGTACAATGTGGATCACCACTCAGTGATGGGTTTGTGCAAAGGATCCGTCCGCACGGGCATTCGCAAGGAGATTGACAGGAAGAGGGCGTTTGTAGGTGTCAACTGACCATTTCATGGAGTGTTTGGAAAAATGCAGTTGTGTCCATGTGTTTGCAGGGAGGGTTCCTGACGTCAATTCCGGTCCTGGACAGGCTTATGTGATCGCAGTGGCTGCGTAAGTCCTGGGCTGCACAGAGACTGCACATGCGATCACACACTTCCAAAGCTAAAAGACACTCCTCCTGTAGGCGGCGACTATCCGATTGGTTTGGTTGCAAAAATCGCTGCCCAGTGATCAGGTCTGAATTAGCCCCCATATCCCAAGAGAAACAAGGCCAAGCGACTCAACTATGCACGAAAACATAGGAACTAGCTAGCCCAGGGAGGCAGAGGGAGATTAGGGAGGTAAATGTGTGGTTTAGAGACTGGTGTAGGAAGAAAATTTGTGTTCTTGGAACACTGGGCAGACTTCTCAGTCAGGCGCCATCTTTTTTGTCGCAATGGATTGCACATGAATGAGGAGGGGGCTGCAGTGCTGGGGGGCAGGATGGTTAGAAGGTTGGAGGAGCTTTAAAACTAGGAGTCTGTGGGGGGGATGTTTAGCTAGAAGCTACGGGCCAAACAGTGAGGATGGGTGTAGTGAACAATTTGGGGGTGAAGAAGGGGGGAGTGAAAGATCAGCCGGCAAGGGTATCTGCATGGGTATTGGCACCGGAAATATGGTCACAGGTATTGCCCAGATAATCCCAATTTATTACCTAATGACGAATATGGCTCAACAATACGGTAAATAGAAAATTATGTCCATAGCATAAGGGAAGATACTAACATCAGGGGGAGGGGGTGAGTTTAGAAAGTCTCAATAGGTCAAATAGAGATAGTGGTGAGGAAGGCTGTATTAAGTATGATGGGGTAAGGGTAATTCTAGAAAGGCACTCGTAAATAAAGATAAGATACCATTAAAACAAACGGGCAAGGGAGAGGCTAAGCTAAAATGTATGCTTGCGAACGCAAGAAGCCTATCAGGTAAAATGGGCGAATTGGAATGGCTTGTATCAAAGTCCCAGTATGATATTATAGTTATTACGGAGACATTGTGGGACGACTCTCACGACTGGGTTGCGAATTTGGAGGGATATTCTCTTTTCAGGAGGGATAGGGCTACCAAAAGGGGAGGAGGGGTATGTCTCTTTGTTAAACCATCTCTAAAACCCCAAACTTTATAGATGGTATTTACGAGGGGACTGGAGATAATGTGGAGTCGCTATGGATTGAGATCACAAGTGGGAGCACAGAAGCAAAGAAACTAGTCATTGGCACGTACTACATGACGAGGAACAACTCTTGCAGCAAATTGAAAAATCTAGGAATGGGGGACATCCTAGTGTTAGGGGGTTTTAACTATCCTGATATAAATTGGAGTAGCGATTCATGTGTAAAAACTAGGAGCAGCAGGTTTTTAAATACATTAAAGGATCAATACTTGACACAATTAGTTGAGGACCCAACTAGGGGTAAAACTATTCTGGACCTAGTTATTACCAATAATGTGGACATTATATCAAACACTAAAGTAAGGGAGACCTTGGGAAACAGTGACCACTATATGGTCTCATTCGACATCAGTTTCAAGAAACATAGCTAAAAGGGAGCAATTAAACATTTAACTTTAGAAAAGATAACTTTAATAAGCTGAGACCAGCACTAAACGACATTGACTGGGAAGTTTTGTTTCATGGTACAGACACAATGGAAATGTGGGATGCTTTAAAAGGGTTGCTTGATAGCAATATTCACAAATTCATTCCCATGAGCAGTAAACGCAGAAGTACTAAGCACAACCCAATGTGGCTTAATAAGGAGGTCAAAGAAGCAATGGCTAATAAGAGGTGTGCTTTCAAAACATTTAAATCTAATGGAGGGGAGGAGTCATTCCAGTATTATAAGGAATGCAATAAAGAATGCAAAAAAGTAATAAGGGCAGCTAAAATTTAAAACGAAAAAGGAAATCGCTATAGAGAGAGTGAAACCAATCCTAAAAAGTTTTATAAATACATAAATAGTAAAAGGTTAAAGAAGGAGAACGTAGGCCCATTAAAAAACTTGGAGCTTTCATAAACAATGATAAAATGAAAGCGGAAATACTGAACAGTTTTTTCCCCTTAGTATTCACCAGGGAAGATCAGACGGTGAGAGTAGTGCATAACGATAGTGAAGGTAATGACTCTTGGCTTGATGCTTGTTTAAGTGAGGAAGTAGTCCTGGAGAGACTAAGCAACATAAAGATTAATAAATCACCGGGCCCAGATGGTTTTCATCCGAGGGTTATTATGGAGCTTAGGGCACAGCTAGCAAAACTCGTATACTTGATTTTCCATAGTTCAATTAGATCAGACATGGTACCAAAGGATTGGCGCATAGCTGAGGTAGTGCCTTTATTTAAAAAGGAACTAAAAATAACCCTGGTAATTATAGACCAGTTAGTTTAACCTCTATGGTGGGTAAAATATTGGAAGGTCTTTTAAGGGATAGCATAGAGGATTATCTGCAGGTTAATAAGATTATTAGCAAAAGTCAGCATGGGTTTGTAAGGGAAAGGTCATGTCAAACTAACTTAATTTCTACGAGGAAGTGAGTGAGAATCTTGACCAAGGAAAAGCAGTGGATGTGGTGTATTTAGATTTTGCAAAAGCCTTTGATACAATACCTCACAGGAGACTGATCATCAAATTAAGGGAACTTGGCATAGGATATACTATTTGTACATGGATAGGTAATTGGCTGGATAACAGAGTACAACGAGTAGTGGTCAATGGGATGTTCTCCAGCTGGGCACCAGTAGTCAGCGGAATACCACAAGGGTCCATACTTGGCTCGCTACTGTTCAATATATTTATCAATGCTCTAAGAATAGGTCTGGAAAGCAAAGTGTCAATCTTTGCAGATGATACTAAACTGTAAGGTAATTAATTCAGAAAGCGATGTGGAGTCTATACAGAATGACTTATTTAAACTGGAAACCTGCGCGTCTAAATGGGAAATTAGGTTTAATATAGATAAATGCAAAGTTATGCATTTTGGGACAAAAAACACACTAAATGGGGAAAATATAGGTGTAACTATGGTGAAAAAGATTTGGGGTGAACATAGATAATAGGCTTAATAACAGTACACAATGTTAAAATGCAGCAAAAAAAGGCAAGTAAAGTGGTTGCGTGCATAAAACAGGGCATTGAGACAAGGGACAAGGATGTTATCCTGACACTATACAAACCATTGGTACGTCTGCACCTGGAAGATTGTGTTCAATTTTGGGCACCATGTTATAAAAAAGATATCTGGGAACTAGAAAGAGTTCAAAGGCGAGCGACTAAATTGATTAAAGGGTTAGAGACACTGGAGTACGAGGAAAGGCTTACTAGGTTAAATATGTATACACTAGAAAAGAGGCGTCTAAGAGGAGACATTATTATTATCTTCAAATATGTAAAGGGTCATTACAAGGAATTAGCAGGGGATTTGTTTATTAAAATAACTTAGTATAGGACACGTGGGCACTCGCTGAGGCTAGAGGAGAGAAAATTCCGTACACAACGTAGGAAAGAGTTCTTCACGGTAAGGACAATAAAGATTTGGAACTCCCTGCCGGGGAAGGTAATAAGGGCAGACTCTGTAAATGCATTTAAAAATGGATTGGACAAATTTCTAACTGGAAAAAGTATCCAGATTTATAGCATTTAACATAGTGTCATTAATATCTGGGAGTGGTAAGAATCATAGTTGTCAATTGGTACTAAACCATTACTTCAGCAAGTGCATTATAATAGGACCAGCTTAACACAGAATACAGGTTGAACCCGATGGGCATTTTGCCTCTTTTCAACCTCACTAACTATGTAACTATGTAACTGTAGTGCAGAAAAATGGAAGCAAGTGCCCTGGTTGGGTAGCAGTTGATTTAACGATTGACACAATACTGACGGTCATAATCCCAACAGCCATTGACCGACAGTCAAAATACAGACACAGTAAAAATACCAACATTCATTATACCGACATGTTCAAAATGCCGACAGAGTCAGAATACTGACATTTGAAATGACGACATGTCAAAATGTCGTATAATCAGGGAGGCATCTGATTGGCTCCAAACTTATTCTGCAGCAGGACAACAACTCCAAACATACAGCCAATGTCATTAAGAACTATCATTAGTGTAAAGAAGAACGTGGAAGTGTTAATATAGCCCCCACAGAGCCCTGATCTCAACATCATCGAGTCTGTCTGGGATTACATGAAGAGACAGAAGGATTTGAGCAAGCTAACATCCACAGAAGATCTGTGGTTAATTCTCCAAGATGTTTGGAACAACCTCCCTGCCGAGTTCCTTCAAAAAATGTGTACAAGTGTACCTAGAAGAACAGATGCTGTTTTGAAGGCAAAGGATGGCCACACCAAATATTGATTTGATTTAGATTTTTTTTCTATTCATTCACTTTGCATTTTGTTAATTGATAAAAATAAATGAACACTTCTATTTTTGAAAGCATTCTTACTTTGCAGCATTTTTTCCACACCTGCCTATAATTTTTGCACAGTACTGTATACATGGGAACAACACTTGATACTCCAAATATAGAAATATAAGTAAATACAAGTGTGTATACATACAACTCAGCACTAAGGAAAGTCCATAGATGGAAGTCCCAAACTCTTATATCGATATGAGTATAGCAGATGACACAGATGTTAATATTCCTTCAATCAATGTTGGTAAAACACCCAGTGTACGGGAAGTAGCTGAAAACGTGAAATAGATATTCCCAAACAGTAGTTGGGGATCTCACATGGGAGTATTCCTTCAGAAATGTATGCTTACATCAAGAAATCTTGTACCCAGCCTATAGTATAACATTAGTTGTACTATTCTTCTCATAAAATAGGTGATATGTAAAATAGACAATTCACATGGTGTAATATGTATGAACAATACACACCTTCTAAGACCTTAGGTCCAAACAGAATCCAAAACACAGTCAGGGCTGCTTCCTGACAGGTTCTAGATGGCATACTGTAATGCATGTAGCTTATCCAATAACAAGGTGCAGATGGAACACAATAGGAGGACAATCATATTGAAATAAATCGTCTCATCTTTCCGGCTTTGTTTTCCATAAGGTCATTTATATTCTCATTACAATGACTCCTGTCAAGGGATGGGATATGTTAGGCAGCAAGTGAACACTCAGTTCTTGAAGTTGATGTGCTGGAAGCAGGATAAATAGGCAAGCGTAAGGATCTAAGCGACTTTGACAGGGGCAAAATTGTGATGGCTGGATGACTGGGTCAAAGGGGGTGACTGGGGTGTCCCCAGTATGCAAAATGTTAATACCTAGAAAAAGTGGTGCAAGGAAGGACAAGTGGTGAACCGGTGACAGGGTAATGGGTGCCCAACACAGAATAGCAACTGTAGCACAAATTACTGAAAAAGTAAATGTTGGATATGATAGAAAGGTATATGGGGGGTGGGGGTGGGGGGGGGCTGTACTGCACACCCTAATTCTACACATGATAAGATGTGCTACCATGATGACACTTGTAGTGCCACACAGGAAAAAAAGAAAATACAGATGCAGATTAGGCCCTAAAAAGTGCTAGATTAAGTACTACAATAATGTTGGCCCACAGCAGTCCTTTTTAGGACCTAAACTGCTTTTCACTAATGTTACACTTATTAACACCCTAATTACTACTTCTCACCTATATAACACTTTTAGTACTGAGCTGCTTCTTCTTAGTAGTGTAGCATCTTTTAACACTTATCACTAGTGTGATGCCTGGGTTTGGTTGTGTTGTGTTGCACAGTAGGGTCCCGTGTTTTGGATTTGAACCTCAGGAATGTTAAGGACCCACCTGATGTGGTCACCTGGTCATGGTAGGTGGGCCCATATGTTTTGGTCAAAAATGATGCTAAGAACCTCGAATTAACGCCATGTTAAATTGCAGAGTTTATTATAATTGTTATGATTGACAGTGTTCTAAGTGTCTAGAGTGTGCACCTGCAGTGCCAATGCTTCCCTTTTTCTACCACCAAAAGTGCGTACAATGGGCATGCGATTGTCAGACCTAAAGCACAGAGCAGTGGAAGAAGGTGGCCTTGTTTGATGAATCACTTTTTCTTTTTATATCTTGTGGTCAGCTGGGTGTTTCTGCATCATTTACCTGGACAAGAGATGGAACCAGGATGCACAATGAAGCTGAGACCAAGAACAAAGCCACTGGCTTCAGCACGCCCAGAAAACAGGGTTGACACGTCCCACCACCTTGTTTTCTGGAATGCTCCCCATCGCAGCTCCCAAACAGCAGCAGCATGTCATTCATGCTGTGGATTATATGGCACTATGGGGGTGATACCTGATGGTGGGGAAACTGCACATGCGCAGGACCAGTTCTGCGCATCTGCAGAACGGGTCCTGCGATACATCACAGGGATGCAAACGCCTCTGCATGATTGACAGGCAGAGGTGTTCGGAGGTAGGGATGGAGTCGGGGGTGTCTGGTATTACCGCAAACGGGGGCGTGTTGGCCCAATTTTCTGGCAGGGGCGAGGCCAAGGACTGCGTCATGGACACAGTTTCCTTAGACTCGAAAGGCCAGCTGCAACGCAAGGCTGAGTAAGTTCAGGCTTACTCAACAGCCCATCGCAGATAAACTGTTCATCCCATATGCGATTGCATCGCAAATACATGAAGGTCCTGCATTTGCATTGCTATGGATTGCTGAAAACAGCTTTGCAATTGCAATCCTTAGAGATTTAGGGGTTATTCCGAGTTGATTGTAGCTGTGCAAAATTTTGCACAGCTACGATCAACTTTCCTGACATGCGGGGGGACGCCCAGCACGGGGCTAGTCCGCCCCGCATGTCAGTCCGCCCCCCCTCGCAGAAGTGCAAAGGCATCGCACAGCGGCGATGCCTTTGCACTTCAGGAGTAACTCCCGGCCAGCGCAGCTTTAGCGAGCTGGCTGGGAGCTACTCCTCGCTCCCTGGCCCGCAGCAGCTGCGTATGACGTCACGCAGCCGCTGCGGCCCGCCCCCCGTTCGGTCCGGCCACTCCTGCGTTGGCCGGACCACGCCTACGAAAAGGTGGCCAAACGCCACCGTTTCGCCCCCTCCCGCCCATCGATCGCCTCTGCCTGTCAATCAGGCAGAGGTGATCGCTGTCCTGCCACGGCCGTCGGTTGTCCCGCATGCGCAGGCGCACAAAGGCGCCAGCGCATGTGCAGCAGGGACCCGTTCGCTCTGCTGCGTGAAAACGCAGCGAGCGACCGGGTCGGAATGACCCCCAAAAGGCTCTAGGACTGACATTGCACTTGCAGGACCAGATCATTACATGTGCAGTGCGACTCCTGTACATGTTCAGGTCATTACATCAGAGATTTATGTATTTAATTTATATAAATACCTGAATCAGACGTGTGACACGCCCACTTTTTAGAAGCCACACCCAGTTACCTCCCATAAACAAACACTATCAATCACTTTGCATCCAAATTCTCACAGCTCCGCGCAGTACAAAACAAATGCTTAACTTTGCAAACACCTCTGAATCAGGCCCCTTATTCCCATACAGTATATAAATGGGTGTGGATCATCAAATCAACGGTGTCTAGGTCGACAATGTTTAGGTCGATCACTATAGGTCGACAGTCACTAAGTTGACATGGTCTGAAGGTCGACAGGGTTTCTAGGTCGACATGTGCTAGGTCGACAGGTCAAAAGGTTGATATGAGTTTTTCATGTTTTTTTGGTGACGTTTTCTCCGTACAGTGACTGGGAAGCCCAGTTAGTGCACCGTGTCCCCTCGCATGGCTCGCTTTGCTCACCATGCTTCGGGGCAAGGTGCCTCGCTCCGCTTTTGCTTCGCTCGGCACAGATTACCGTTCCAATCGTAGTCCACGTGGATCGTTAAGTATGAAAAAGTAAAAAAACCATGTCGACCTTTTGACATGTCGACATAGCACATGTCGACCTAGAAACCCCCTCGACCTTCAGACCCTGTCGAACTAGTGACTGTCGACCTATAGTGGTGGACCTAAACATTGTCATATAAATATAGTGAGCTTTCGCAAAAAAGAGAAAGAATCAATTAAAACCGTGTTAAACATAGAGGTGAGGGGTAAATACTGTATAATAGCCTGTGACTTGCAGGCATCGGCGACTTTCCGGTGAGCCTGCCCAAAGTTTTAAAAGGGCAATCATTTACAAGACAAAACTAAGTAGGTTTAGCCTTTTAAATAATTGTCCCTTGTAAACATCTGTCAGACTTTCCAGGAAAGTTGCCGATGCCTACAAGTCACAGACTAATACATTTCCCTGGAATCTCTCTTAGTCAGTTTGGTTATTAGCTTATGATTAGGTAGGACAAGGATTTTAGGTGTGGTGCAGCACAGTCTCCTTACCCAGGGCCGGCGCTACCATTAGGCAGCTTTAGGCTGCTGCCTATGAGCGCCGGCCACGGGAGGGCGTCACGCCCCTCCGTCCTGAATTAGTTTTACCTAAAATCTTCATGTGCAGCCAGGGCTGGCTAGTGGCGGCCGCAGTGCGGGTCTAACCAGCCGCAGTCGCCACAATCAGTCACCCCTGGCCAGCGTGAGCTGCGTCTGCCGCGCCCCCTCTGCTGATGGACCCCGGCAACCCCCGGCCAGTGTGAGCTGCGTCTGCCGTGCCCCCTCTGCTGATGGACCCCGGCAACCCCCGGCCAGCGTGAGCTGCGTCTGCCGCGCCCCCTCTGCTGATGGACCCCGGCAACAAGCAGGAGCAGCAGCGCGATGCTGCTGTGTCCTAAATACGGACAGGCAGCAGCAGCAGCATTCTCTCCTTCCTCCCCCTGCAGCCGTAGACAGGGAGGTCCGATCGCTGCCCCCGGCCTTCCATGCTCCTTCAATTGTCGCCATTTGCCACCAACTGTTGGCCGCCCCCCTGCTCCTGGCACCCTTAAGTTGTAGTTACCTGACCCTGGCCGGCTCCGCCTCCTGCCACTGCATCCTCAGTGTATAGCCACAAACAGTCCCAGCCACAGTCAGCAATAATATATATATATATATATACAGTATATATATATATATATATATATATATATATATATACACACTACCAGTTTCACTATCCATGTAGATGTAAGGGGAATACCAGATTCTGAACTTGAGCATGTGTGTATATATATATATATATATATATATATATATACACATACAGTATATATATATATATATATATATATATATATATATATACACACCCACACACACTCACACACACACACACACAGTGCTCGAAGTGGACTGGTATACAACGGTATGGCATACCGGCACTTCTTCGAGCACTGTGTCTGAAGACCCCCGCCGCATCGAGCTCTCGCTACTGACCAGGGCGCCGCTACTATTTCAAATCTGCCGCGGACCGCTCTTGCTTGGCTGCCAGTCCGCAACAGATTTGAAATAGTAGCGCCGCGGTCATAGGACCCACTGTGCCGCCAACCACAGCAGGGCGAAGGGGTCACTAAAAGACCCCTCTCGGGTGGGGACACATAAAAGGACCCACTCACTGCCATTCAGTGGCTGCCTGAGAACTGAGAGGGCTGCGGAATAAGCGAGACATGGGGAGGCAGGGAACATTAGCGGGAAGAGCAGAGTGGAGACCGGGGACACAGAGAGGAGCTGCCCCCATGACCAGCCGCCCTGACAGAGAGAGGGGTACATCGTCCGGACAGCGAGGCCTGAAGAAGCGCCGCACCGCAGCTACCAGCGAGCACCATGGCAGACAAGGAGGGAGGGTAAGTGTGGACTGTGCAGAAAGTTTGCGGCTCTTGTGCAGGAAACTCTAGAGGTGAGATCACAGCCGCCCTGTCACATAAGGAGGAGCGTCAGTGTGTGGCGGCACCCTTGGTGCCCGTCTTCATCACCCAAAGTCCAGCAGAGCGGCAAAGGTTCCATGCCCTATGCTGTTCCCTCTTTCTCCCTGTCTCTCTCTTTCTCCCGGCTCTGTCTCCCTGTCTCTGCGTCTCTCTCCCTCTGTCTCTAATCTCCCTGTGTGTCTCTCTCTCCCTGTCTCCCTCTCTGCATCTCTCTCACTCTCTCCCCCTTTCCCTCGCTTCTCTCTCTCCCCATCTGTCTCTCGCTGTCTGTCTTCCTCCCCTCTCTCTCCCTGTCTGTCTCCCTCATCTCTCTCTCCCTGTCTCTATTCTCCTTTCCCTGTCTATGTGTCCCTGTCTTTCTCCCTTTTATGTCTCTCTCCCTGGCTTCTCTCTCTGCCCATCTCCGTCTCCCTCTCCCTGTCTCTCTCCAGCGTCTCTCTTTCCCCATCTTTCTCTCCATTTCTCTCTCTCCCTGTCTCTCTCTCCCTTTCCCTGTGTCCCCATCTCTGTCTCCCTCTCCCTGTCTCTCTCCAGCGTCTCTCTTCCCCCCCTCTTTCTCTCCATATGTCTCTCTCCCTCGTCTCTCTCTCCCTGTCTCTCTCCTTCTCCCTGTATCTCTCCGTCTCTGCAGCTCTCTACCTCTCCCTCGCTTCTCTGTCTCCATGTCTCTCCCTGTCTCTCTCTACTGTCTCTCTCACCCCCTCCGAGTCTCCCTGTCTCTGCATCTATCTCTCTGTCTTCCCTCCCTCGCCCCTCTCTCCCCATCTCCGTCTCTCCCTCGCCTCTCTCTCCCTCGTCTCTGTCCCTCCCTCATCTCTCTCTCTCTCCATCTGTCTCTCTCTCCATTTGTCTCTCCCTGTCTCTCTCTCTCCCTCGTCTCTCTTCCTCGTCCATCTCTCTCTCATCTCCCTCTCTCCCTCGTCTCTTTCTCTCCCTCGTCTCTCTCTCTCCCTCGTCTCCCTCTGTCCCTCGTCTCTCTCCCTCATCTCTCTTCCCCTCTCCCTGTCTCTCGCCCTGTCTCTGCGTCTCTCTACCTCGCTTTTCTCTCTCTCCATGTCTCTCCCTCGTCTCTTTCTCTCTTTCCCAGTCTCTCTCCCTTTCTCTCGCTCTCTCCATCTCCCTGTCTCCCTCTCTCTGTCTCTGTGTCTCACACAGTAGGAAGGGGGACATGGCTCAGAAAAGGAGGTAGAGGGTGATATCACTCACACAGGAGAAGTGTGGTGGTGGTGGGGGGGGGGGAGGGGGTGCATGGTACACACAGGCGAAGGGGGGTTATCACTCACACAGGGCAAGGAGTCAGTAAAATATAAATCAATTTTTTGCAAGGGCGGGGGGGGGGACACAACATTTTTCTTGCCTCTGGGCAATTGAGCTGAAGTTACGCCACTGCTTACCCTGCTGCCTTTCTCTCTCCCTAGTCCCTACTGTATGCCCATGCTATCCCTCTCTCTGTCACTCTCCCTGTCCTCGCTGTCACTTTCCCTGTCCCTCTGTCACTCTCCCTGTCCCTATGTCCCTGTTGTCACTTTCCCCGTCACTCTCCCTGTTCCTATGTCCCTGCTATCACTTTCCCTGTCACACTCCCTGTCCCTATGTCCCTGCTGTCACTCTCCTTGAATTTTGTCTTTCCATATAGTATAATGTGAAATTCGGCTCATTCAGTGTGCTATAATGTGAATTTCGGCTCATACTGTGTGCTATAATGTGAATTTCGGCTCATACCATGTGCTATAATTTGAATTTTGGCTCATACTGTGTGGTATAATGTGAATTTTGGCCCATATTGTGTGCTATAATGTGAATTTCGGCTCATTCTGTGTGGTATAATGTGAAAGGGGCACCAGTACTAGAAATTATAAGGGGTCCTACTATTGTGGTGCACAATGTGTATAAGGGGTATATGGTGTTGTAAACTACACTGAAGGCCATGCCCCCTTTTGAGTGGCCACGCCCCCTTTTCCAGAGGCGCACGCATAATAGGCACTCACTTTTCATGAAATGGATAGACTGTATTATAAAAAGGTTGTGTGTGTGTGTATATATATATATATATATATATATATATATATGATGCATTTTTGCTCCAGTACAGGTACACATTTTCATTTTACGCGCCAACTGTTTATAGGTGGTGCACTGGCCATGTGAGACAACGACACCATTATTTTGAATTTGGAGCCATCCACAAGCCAATCGTAGCTCATGTACCGCAAGCTAGTCATAATGTGGCATAATGTGTAAGGGGCATTACTACTGTGTGGCATAATGTTATAAGAGGCATTACTGTGTGTGTCATAATGTGTAAGTGGCATTACTGTGTGGCATAATGTATAGGGGGCATTACTTTATGGCATATAGTGTTATAAGGGGCACTATTACTGTGTGGCATAATGTGTATAAGGAGTACTACTGTGTGGCAGGACGTGCATTGACTCTACTGTGTGGTTTAATGTAAATGGGCTCTACTGTGGCGTAACGTGAATAAGGGGCGCTACTCTGTGATGTAACATGAATAAGAAGCACTACTGTGTGACGCAACATCAACAAGACTCACTACCGTAACTTATCGTGAATGGGGGGGGAGGGGTAGGCTTACGTTTTGCCTAGGGTGCCGAGATACCTTCCACCGGCCCTGTCCTTACCTGCCTGGCAAGGGGTCTGCATTATGTTTCAGGTTGATCTCCTCCAACCATTGCTTGCCAGTCACTGCGGGTGGCAGATTTTACTGGAGACAGGGGACTGCAGTTCAGGTAAAATCCATCACTGTGGTGTACAGGTGCATATACACTTGCTTAGAAAATGAGCGATGTCACTTATTTTCACCCTTCCTGAGCGACGTCGTTCACTTTCTCGGCAAGTATGTATGCCGGCGACAACGAGCGGTGTGCGGCCCCGCGGGTCGTTAACGACCCTTGCTGTTGGCTGTGCATGCAGCTCAATTTGGACTGTCGTCCAAGAGCTGCCTGCATGGCCTGGCTGCGGCGTGACGTTGCTGAGCGATATGGTTGTCACATCGCTCAGTGTGTACTCCATGTCGCCGACCGCCCCGGCCCGGGAGGGAAAACACTAGGCGACGTCGCTCATAGAGCATGTCAGCTTGTATGTACCCACCTTAAGTCCCTAGAATTGATTGGTTACATTGTATCATTTGCACAGATCTGGACACCTGGGTCCAGTAAGTCTGTGTCCGACAACGCAGAACCTGGCCCCATCCCACCTTCAAAACAGGTGTCCCCTTTTTGAAGAATGGTGCTGGGTGTTGCCCACGCTTCTCTCCCCAAATGCCGCAGCGGCAGGCGATATTGGAAGACCTGTTCTGCACATGTGCAGAACGGGTCTTGCGTCTGCGCTGCCCCACAACCATCAGAGTTGTAGTTATACCTTTTGTTTTACATACAAATCTGAATTAGGCCCAATATTGCAGCATTCACTCATATCCGAACATATCCAAAAATGTGTGGCAGGATCACAGAACAGGCGAAATTAAAATAACCATGGCCATAGATCGTTTGGCCATTCTGATCACCCACTCGAATACACTGATTATTGTTTCAACTCAGAGACACTATTAATATACACAGCAAGTATTAAACTTAAAACACACAAGAGCAGCTGCCAAAGTTTAATGGAATAATGTATACAGCAAATACCCAACCCAGGGGCATCTTAAGAGATGAGGAGGCCCGTGTGCAGTCTCTGACTGGGCCCCCTCCTCTCTAGCTGGTAGCGCAATGAGACTCGGAGCACTAGGGTCAGGGCTGTTTCTAGACAATTTGGCTCCCACTGCGAACATTAAAAAGATGCCCCCCCAAAAAAAAATATATATATTTTCTAAAATGCGCCCCCACCATTTACATAAACAAAATCTCCTGGCTAGGGGGCATGACTATGCTAAAATGGACGTGGTCTCAAAGGAAAAAAAACGACTTTACACCCCAGTTTTTAACCCTGCACCAACAGTCCTCGGGGCCACCACGGGAAACAAAAAATTCCACCATATGAAGCCCCACACAGTAATGCTCCTTGCACTATATAATGACCCCTGCATGATATTATGCCACACACCATAATGCCTGTGATACATTATGCCCTACAGTAAGGCTTCTAATTACTTTTAAATTACCTGCTTGTTGCCAGGGGGTTTAATGCTCTAGGATCCATGCTTGTTGCCAGGGGTTTTATGCCATAGGTTCCATGCTCGTTGCCAGGGATTCCATGCTCGTTGCCAGGGGTTTCATGCTCTGGCTCTGTGTGTAATGCTCATTGCCAGGGGTTTCATGCTCTGGCTCTGGGTGTCATGATTGTTCCCAGAGGTGTGTCATGCTAGTTGCCAGGGATAATGCTCATTGCCAAGTGCACTTGCTGGCTCCTATCTTGCTCCCCCTTCTTCCTCCCATAGTACTCTGCTTGGGGGTGGAGTTTTGAGACATGAGCGGAGTAGTATGGGAAGGAGGAGGGGAAGCAGGATAGGAGACAGCAAGTGCCGCGGCTGGTGCCCCTTGCGGTTTGCCTGCCACTGGAAACGGCACTGACACGGTCACTAGGAGACCCTAGCGCTGTACCAGTGCGCATGTGTATGTCTCCATTGAAAATGGTGCAATGGCAATTTCCTGGTGATTTTCTTATTGCCACCTCACCATTTTTCTGGTGATTTGTGCTGCACTGCTATAGTCGGTGTGGGACTCCGGAGTGGTCAGCATTCATTTGATGGGTATATAGGGTGTGCGTTGTGCACCCATTATAGATACGCCACTGATCCAACCTCAAGCTCACTTACCCCTATTCCACTGCCGCTAAAACCCGGGTTATTGCTATGACAAACCCGGGTCACGGCTCAGTGGAAACTTCTCCCTCAAAAAAAATCCAAAACGGATACAGTGACCCGGGAATCCTATCTAGGTAGCAACCAGGGTTCCAACTGGATAGGCTGCAGTGTAAATGGGTAACCTGATTCATCCTACTCATGTGTCATTCACAGCATGTGAAGAGACGATTTCCCAATGCTTGGAAATGGTTATCTCCAAGCACCGGCAGAAGAGAGACTGCAACCGTGTGCAGTGTAAACGGCGCCAACCCAGGAATATTCCAAGCTGAAACCTACACCCTCCCACATCCCTGCTGCTCTCACTGGCCACAGCATGACACTCACTTTTGGCTTTTTCTGTCTTCTTCCCACGTGCTGTGGCTCCTGCTCTCTCTTTCAGCGGCATGTGATGCCATGAGCGCCAGGTTGCGGAAAAAATAAAATAAACTTTATTGCTCAGTGGTAGGAGTCCATTGGGCCCCCTTCTCTGTCCAGGCCCAGGACTCCTGTACCAGGAGTCCCCCGTTGATGGCGCCTCTGGTAGCTACACTGCAGTGTTTGAAGGGGAGAGGTATGGATATATTAATACCCTGCACAACAGTCTAGAGCCCAAAATTTAGCTAATATTGTCTACCACTTTATTTCGGTTTTATCTGAGCTTGCATTGATTTTCCAAAAGGTGCAGTCTCATCTGTCACTCAGGCCAACTGTGACCTCCTGCCTCACGCTTACTGCTTGTGGGCTAATTAAAGGTCACTATACATAGTTCAAGAATTACTTTATGAGTGGCCTCAGCGGCTGCCTAGATTTATTGCTAATGGTATCAATCACTTTAGGACAAAGTCAATCCCAAAAAAACTCTCAATATCATGATTTTCTCTTTTAAGAAACCGAATACAAGTAAAGCTGAAAATAAATAATTTTGCTTATTTCTACTGAAGTCTATGCAAAGCCTAGAACTGAGAATTTCCAAAACAGCAGTTTCATTATTTATTCATGTTGTGATCAAGAAAAAAAATGAACGCATTCTTCATGTGAAAGATGACCTAGTTTTGAGCCGTGTTGCATCCTAGCACATTGTAACTATTTACATTTCATTTTCTAGTTAATGATTGTCTGCAGCAAATACATTGTATTAGTTTCCTGTGACCCAAAACAAGCATCACTCACAAAGGTTGAGAAAATATTATTGTGAAAAAGCCAGTTGTGTCAAGATATTTGAGGGGATGCAATGATTCCCAGGTGGTTCATTTATATTGTCATCTCTTCATAAGTTATCTGGTTATCATTTAGCCAATAGGAGACATCGCTACCTGAGGGACCAGCCTACGTGTCATTCCAGAGAATGTTCAAAGAATGGTTGTATTTGGTGTCCTGAACACATAGCTAAAGATGGTGTTAGCTGCCACGGCCAAGTTCAGTAAATGCCACAGCTTAGCAGCCACCATAGAAAGCTATGGAGGCTGACTCTGCTGTCGGAAATGGAAGAACTGCGGCATATATCTCCTGTGATCCCTCCATGTTACATCCAGGTGATGCATATTAGTAGTGGAAATTCCCCCCAAAAAATGGAATTTTGAAGGTTATATCCCTCAAATAATATTTGAAAAATAGGCACCTGAATCCTTTATTACTGGCAAAAAGATGGACCATTCAATAAAACCAGGGTGCGATATCGTAGTCCATATTTGGCAACTGGCCTGATACTGCAATGTATATGAGTGTAAAACAATTAACATAACCATGAATAATTCTGAAACTGAGAGGATCATTAATGGCATGGTGGAAATTAGGTTAGAAGTTGACAACAAATAACGTCTAGCGGCATGTGTATGCGGTACTAAGAGGCTGGTATGAAAATGATCTGGCTGTACAGATGCGTCTTTTGCACTCAAATGTGCATCTTAGTTGCAATATGAAGCAACAAAACCATTTCACGAGACTGTAACTATTAATTTGATGTATAACACCTGTACATCTGTGTGCAATGAGTCTGCTTATATACAAACTGATACGATGCAGCAGCCACAGATTTTTTTTTCACATTCCATTGTGCTTCATCTGCGATTTTGTACATATTTAAAACAAATTACTGTACAGTTAAACATTGACCCCATGAATAAGTCTATGGTCTCACAAAATGGCTGCAAGAGCTGCAACGCTTGCACCCTGTGACATGTCTGCATTTTTACTGCCACTCCCTGTTCCCTCTACCAAAGTCTCTGACTGTCAATCACTTTGAGAATACATCCTTA
Organism: Pseudophryne corroboree; assembly: GCF_028390025.1. Lineage (NCBI taxonomy): Eukaryota > Metazoa > Chordata > Amphibia > Anura > Myobatrachidae > Pseudophryne > Pseudophryne corroboree. The sequence continues at coordinate 123,067,599 of NC_086450.1, forward strand.
CTGCGAACGGAATCGCAAAGGTACCTTGCGCATGCACAGTGTGACTGCAACGCATGTGCAGTCTTCCGACAATCGCTCAGCTGCAGAAATATCGGCACTGTGTACAACTTGTAATATGTTACCTCTAACTTTACCAGGTTTACTGCTGCATTTTTCATACTTAACAAAATAGCCACTTACTACTCATGTGCAATTATCCCCATCCATATCTGTCACTGACGCTTCTCATCTCTTTTGTTCTTCTCTGACAAACTGCTTGAATAGTTTTACAGCCTCACAGCACTGCTGTTCACCTCATAGCACAAACACGCATCATATAAAACACACAATAGACTTCCATGGGGCTCCCCCACCTTTGAACTTTGGATTAAGCTTCATGGAACTGTGGGCTTAGAGCAGGGAAGGGGAACCTTCGGTCCTCAAGCTGTTGTTGAACCACACATATCAGCATTCCTTGCTACAATTTTACTATTTGGCCATGCTAAAACAGTTGCAGGGCATGCTGGATGTGTAGTTCAACAACAGCAGGAGGGTCGAAGGTTACCCATTCCTGGCTTAGAGGCTGGACCATGCTTTGTATTCTCTCAGCACTGACACATGGTTCTCACATATAACCTGGATATGTTTTACCCACCGTGACATAGCTACAAAGTCATGTAGCTTTATGCTGCTGAGTTGTTGAGGACAATTTTTAATTACTGCCGATTGTGCCCCCCCCCCCCCATTCCAGCACTAAACAAAATAAAAACACACAACCACCGCTTTCATGTTCCCTTCTTTATTAGCAATAAGAAATATTTGTCTTGACTCTACTCTCTATCTCACATGTTTTTCACAATTATCATACCAGGGGCCGGAAGTAATGGCTTGCATACCGGCCTGAACTCCAAGACTTCGTCTGAACTTGCACGTTTTTTTAAAGCAGCAAAGGTTTACAAGGCACAGCTTGGTTGGTTTTGCCTTGTAAACGTTTGCTGCTTTAAAAAAAACTTACAAGTTCAGCGAGAGTCTCGGAGCTCCGGCCGTCTCGCAAACCATTACATCCGCACTCAGATCAACATATGCCACTAACCTTATTGACACTAGGATAGAACTGTGTTGCCTATTATGGAATATAAATAAGCATACAGTGGCATCACAAGGCGGGTGCGGGGGGTGCGGCCCACACCCGGGTGTGACGCCTAGGAGGGATGACACCAATCTGTGGGCTCCTCCGCAGTGACAGTAGCCAGGTGCTGCAGTGTGAAATTTTGCTACAGCACCCGTCTCCTGTCATAACAGAGGAGCCGACAGCGCTGCAGACAGTCTCCGGGGGAAGCCCAGTACAGCCCAGCATCTCCGGAGATGCTGGCCACGCCCCGGAGTGACAATCCACAAGGTCACGCCCCCTTTTTAGGCCACACCCCTTTTGCCACGAGCACGCCTCCGGCGCGCTGGCATATGCAGGGTGCGCACCAGGTGTCACCACACCCGGTGACGCCTCTGTAAGCATATTCACCTTTAATGCTAAATGGACTATCGGCATTCCACTCGCACAAAGAAATAAATCTTTACAAATGGTAGCTTCAGAGCACTGGGCTGATGGGTTGTGTGGAAAATCTGTGGCATGATAAAAGGTGTGTAGTGTGTTTTCCCAGGAGTTGGACTCTGAGGGATATATGGTTGTGGAAAATGGCTAAAAGAATAAAATAACAACCTAAAACAGCAACTTTGTATAAGCTACTGTGTGTTTATTGACACAAAAAAGGTAAAAGTCAAACATGGGCAGGAGTATGACCATTATTTCTATCACACTAAAATACACACTATAAAAAGAAAATATCTCAAAAGTTAAATGGTAAAATAAAATGTAGAAAATTAAGAATGAATAAATCACACAGGTAAAAATTTCGGTTCCGGTATGAATGGTCAACCATGTTATGGTCAACAGTCATTAGGTCGACCACTATTGGTCGACATTGACATAGTAACATAGTATCTAAGGTTGAAAAAAGACAATTGTCCGTCGAGTTCAACCTATTTGTGGTCCCCTATGCACGATTATTTTGTATAAAATTTTGACTGAAGTTGATGACTGCCGTTACGTTTTACCCCTCTTTTTTATAATAACCATAGTGTGTAACTATGCCCTGTAACCCTGGATATCCTTATCCATTAGGAATTTATCTAACCCATTCTTAAAGGTGTTGACTGAGTCAGCCATTACAACTCCCTCAGGCACGGAATTCCAAACATGTATTGTCCTTACCATAAATAAGCCTTTACGCCGTATTGTGCGGAATATCCTCTCCTCTAACCTGAGCGAGTGTCCACGAGTTCTCTGTGTTGATCTAACCAAAAACAGGTCCTGCGCAAGATCTGTATATTGTCCCCTTAAATATTTGTAAATGTTGATCATGTCCCCTCTTAATCTCCTCTTTTCCAGTGTAAACATGCCTAGTCTTGCAAGCCTTTCCTCGTATTCCAGCATCTCCATACCCTTAATTAGTTTGGTCGCCCGCCTTTGAACCTTTTCTAGCTCCAGGATATCCTTTTTGTAGTAAGGTGCCCAGAACTGTACACAGTATTCAAGGTGTGGCCTCACAAGTGATTTATATAACGGGAGTATAATACTCTCGTCCCTAGCATCAATTCCCTGTTTTATGCATGCTAATATCTTATTAGCCTTCTTTGCTGCAGTCCTAATTTGGGTACTACTGCTTAGTTTTCTATCTATGAGGACACCTAAGTCCTTTTCCAGTACAGAATCCCCTAATTTTACCCCATTTAGTAGGTAGGTGTTATTTTTGTTCTTGTTACCACAGTGCATTATCTTACACTTGTCTGTATTGAAGCGCATTCTCCATTTCGCTGCCCAAGCTTCTAATTTAACTAAGTCGTTCTGAAGCGACTCAGCATCCCCCTCCGCATTTATAACGTTACACAATTTGGTATCATCTGCAAAAATTGACACCATGCTCTCTAGACCTTCTGTTAGGTCGTTAATGAAAATATTGAACAACAGCGGTCCTAATACTGAGCCTTGCGGCACACCACTTAGCACTTCAGCCCAAGTTGAAAAAGATCCATTAACCACAACGCGCTGCTCCCTATTATCTAACCAGTTTTTGACCCAAGTGCATATTGTGCTTCCTATCCCTGATTCTTGTAGCTTGTAGATAAGTCTCATGTGTGGTACAGTGTCGAATGCTTTGGCAAAATCTAAAAAGATTACACCCACCTCTCTACCCTGATCTAGGTTTGCGCTTACTGTTTCATAAAAGCCAAGTAAGTTGGTTTGACAGGATCTGTCCATCATAAACCCATGTTGATTCCTTTTAATGACCTTATTGACTTCAAGGAACTTCTGAATACTATCTCTTAGAATACCTTCCAATACTTTCCCCACTATAGATGTAATACTAACTGGTCTATAATTACCTGGTTCAGCTTTACTTCCCTTTTTGAATATAGGCACTACTTCCGCTATACGCCAGTCTTTGGGAACCATACCTGATATTACTGAATCCTTAAAGATCAAAAATAGCGGTTATGCAAGTTCAGAGTGAAGCTCCATTAGAACTCTTGGGTGAATACCATCGGGACCTGGTGACTTATTAATCTTTAAATGTTTTAATCGGTCACAGACTACTTCCTCGCTTAAATAAGTACCTATCAGTGGGATATTCTCATTATTGAGATTGTGTTAGTCCCTGAATTGGGTCCTCTCTAGTAAATACTGTTGAAAAAAACTCATTTAGTGTGTCCGCTATGTCATTATCATTTTTGCTTAAGACTCCCAACTTGTCTTTTAAAGGGCCTATACTCTCCTTCTTTAATCTCTTGCTATTAATGTATTTAAATAATTTTTGGGGATTCGCTTTGCTTTCCTTTGCTACTGGTTTTTCAGTTTCTACTTTAGCCGCTCTTATTTCCTTTTTGCAAATTTTGTTACATTCCTTATAGTGCTGAAATGACTCTGCTTCCCCGTCAGATTTGTATTTTTTAAATGCTCGCCTTTTCTTGCTCATAAGTTCCTTTATCTTTTTGTTAAGCCACATCGGTTTATGATTTTTATTCCTTTTTTTTGCTGCTCGTAGGAATAAATTTGAGTGTATTTTTAGCTAGCAGGAATTTTAGTACCTCCCATTTCTCCGTAGTATTTTTTCCTAAAAACAAACCTTCCCATTCAATATCCCTGAATAATACCCTCATCTTTTTAAAATTCACTTTGCTAAAGTTTAGAGTCCTAGTTGAGCCAGTATAGGGCTGTTTATGAAAACTGATATTGAATGTGACCATATTGTGGTCGCTGTTTCCTATGGGTTCCCCTACTATAATACCTGATACCAAATCCCCATTGTTTGTTAATACCAGGTCTAAGATTGCATTGTACCAAGTTGGTTCCTCAATTAGTTGAACTAAGTAGTTATCATTAAGTGTGTTTAAAAACATATTGCCCCTAGCAGTATCACATGAATCGTTTTTCCAGTTTATCTCTGGATAGTTAAAATCTCCCACCACTACTATGTCTCCTACTCCTGCTGCTCTTTCAATTTGCTTTAGTAACAATTCCTCATCAGATACGTTGATACCAGGCGACCTATAGCATACACCCAATATTAACTTTTTTATTCCTTTTTCCCCGCATGCAATTTCTACCCATAATGTCTCGACAGTGTCTACAGTCCCCTCCTGAAAATCTTCCCGTATATAAGGTTTTTTTTTACTTTAAATGTTAGGATACAGTAAATGGGGTAAATCACACCCAAGGGTACTGGATACGAGTAAACCAAAAGAAGGGGTTAAGATAGAAATATTTGGTATCCGTTTGGATGGTTGACCATGTTATGGTCGACAGTCATTAGGTCGACCACTTTTGGTCGACATTGACATGGTCTACATGGACAAATGGTTGCCACGTGAAAATGGTCGACACGTGAAAAGGTCGACATGAGTTTTTTTTACTTTTTTGGTGTCGTTTTCTGCGTAAAGTGACCGGGAACCCCAATTAGTGCACCGCATCCGCTCGCCATGCTTCGGGCAAGGTGCCTCGCTACGCTCGGCTCAGATTACCATTCCCAATCGTAGTCCACGTGGATCGTAAAGTATGGAAAAGTTCCACAAAATAATTTTTTTTAAAAACTCATGTCGACCTTTTCATGTGTCAACCTTTCATGTTGACCATTTTCACGTGTTGACCATATGTCCATGTCGACCATGTCAATGTCGACCACAAGTGGCCGACCTAATGACTGTCGACCATAACATGGTCGACCATCCAAACGGATACCAAATATTTCTATCTTAACCGCTTCTTTTGGTTTACTCGTATCCAGTACCCTTGGGTGTGATTTACCCCATTTACTGTATCCTAACATTTTTCTTATTTTTAATCTTTGCCATGTGGTATAGAAGATCTACATGCCTGGAATACTATTGTATATTTACATATCTAACATTTATGATCATTTTTCACAGGTGTGGTATAGAAGATCTACATGCATTAGGTCTACAGTCATTAGGGCGATCCCATATGATCAACAGCCACTAGATCAACATGGACAAAAGGTTGACATATGAAAGGTTGATATTGGAAAAGTTCAACAGGTACAAAAGGTCGACAGGGTCAAAATGTCACACACTTTTTTTTGCATTTTTGGGGTTAATGTGGGTAGTTTTTGGAATCAGAGACCACCAATTGTTGAAACGCATCCCCTCATGGCCTTGCTTTGCTCGCCACGATTCAGGCACTGTGTCTTGCTCTGCTCTGTTTGCCACAAGGTTACTAAAGGTTATGATGTGTGACATGGATAGTCAAGGAATGAAAAAGGAGAAAAAAACAAGAAAACCCTGGGAAAAAAATGTGTCGACCATAAGTGTGTCGACCACTGTCATATGAATCTGTCAACCTTTCCAGTGTCTGCCTTTCATATGTGGACCTTTTGTCCATGACAACCTCTTGTCTGTGTTGAACAGTGTGAATCCAGAGTAAATGGCAAATTCTCATAACTGTGAATTCTCCTGGACATTTTTAGGTTCTATTACTGGCATTACCAGTTTTCTGGAGTAACATTTTTATTGGGGAATGTCTTTCAATATGTTGTGGATTGTAGTATACATTTATATGTAAAACTGTTATTAATAGCATTAAAAATAACACGTCGGACGTTTTTTTTAAAAGCGGCAATCACTTACAAGGCATGGCTTTGAAGATGTCCGCTTTAAAAAAAACTTCCGACAACCCGCACCTCTGGCCAACTCGGATTTGAAAGCAACTCAGGGTTGCTTTTGTGGGAACAGCATTAATTTATAGGAGACCATCATCTTATTTGATACTGGTATTTTGCTCCTTAATATTTTTTTTAAGTGACTTGTGTAATACCACTTTTCTGAAAAATATGCCAGCATCCAGTGGAAATAGGGAGGCCAATCCCGGGATCAGGATCGGCGGGATCCTGGGATTCTGGACCAAAAATGCAGGGATTTGAATCCCAGGATTGGAGCCTCCAATCCCGTTTTAATGGGATTACATTGCGCATGCGCACTTTTGCCGGGCAGAACTGAGCACTATAGCACAGCGCTGCCATGAACACACACTGACCGCGCCAGCGGCATTTCAAATGTAGTGCCGGCCACCAGCCAATCGGAGCTGGTGGACAGGCAGCCAATCAGAGTAGCGGCCGCAGCAGGACTGCCCTTTCTAACTGGCTGGCGGCCATCGCTACATATGAAATGCCGCCGGCGCTGTCAGTGTGTGTCCATGGCTGCCCACCTAATAGTAAGTAATACTAAGTATCGCTACCTACACCCACCCTCCGACACTGCTCCCGACATCTTCCCTCCCACGCTGCACCCTACACCCACCCTCCCACGCTGCTCCCTACATCCTCCCTACACCCACCCTCCTGCGCTGCTCCCTACATCCACCCTCCCGTGCTGCCCCTTACATGCTCCCTGCCGTGCTGCCCCCTACATGCTCCCTCCCGCACTGCCCCCTACATCCTCCCTGCTCCCTACACCCACCCTCCCGCACTGCTCCCTACATGCTCCCTCCCACGCTGCTCCCTACATCATCCCTACACCCACCTTCCCGCGCTGCCCCCTACATTCTCCCTCCCGCACTACCCCCTACATCCTCCCTGCTCCCTACATGCTCCCTACACCCACCCTCCCTTGCTGTTTCCTACACTCTTCTTCACTGCCCTTCAATTCCACTCTCCCTGATCCCTACTGCAATCCCAGAATTGAGACTTTTTCGATCCCGAATCCTGGGATTGAAAAAAATGGCCAGGGATTGGCCTCCCTAATCGGAAGGACAATGTTATTTTCAAGATTCTACCAAAGAAATATGAGACATCATAAATAATATTATCTATAGATTAAACTATATAGCACAGAGCAATACTAGGCTCATAGAGCAGTTCCATAATCATTCCCTCAGATGCTTAGCTCAATCATTATTATCATCCATATTATGAAGAGTAATGAATGGTTGTCATAATAGCACAACATCAGTTCCATAAATAAGTGAGTAATCTGGTACACTGGCTCTGGGATCCCTACACACAAATGCATTACACAAATAAGCCACACTTTCTCAAGATACGCAGGGATTGGTAGAAATCTGTAGAAGGTAGTCCAATCCCCGTAATCATTTAATAAGTGAATTAGCAATATTATGAATTCTTTTTTAGGAAGAGGTAAATCAAAAGAAAGTTTACATCAAATAATACTTTCTTTTTAACAAAGGCCAATGTTCACCGGTATGTCTTATCTGACAAAGAAAAACATTTGACTTACGATTATAAATGTGCATACACACTGCAATATTTTAGTAAATATCGCTCATTTTCCCCCTTCTGAGCAATATTGACTAAAATATCGCACAGTGTGTATGCCGCAAATGACGGCCGATGTGCATTCCTGGAAGTCGTTAACGACCCCCTCTGCTGGGCCGACCGCGGCGTGACATCACTGAGTGATATTGTTTGCGGCATAGCGTAGTGTGTACGTACTATGTCAGACGGCCTGAGAGGGAAGGAAACACACTGGGGTAAATTTACTAAGATGGGAGTTCTATTTAAGATGGGATGTTGCCCATAGCAACCAATCAGCTTCTACTTCTCATTTATCTAGCACCTTCTAGAAGATAATACCTGGAATCTGATTGGTTGCTATGGGCAACATCCCATCTTAAATAGAACTCCCATCTTAGTAAATTTCCCCCACTGTGTGATATCGCTCAGTGTGTACCAATCTTACCTACTTAAACTGGGCATACACAATACAATTATCTGGCAGATGATCTGTCAGATCTGGCTAGTTGGACCAGCCAATCTGATTGTGATTTGCAAATATCGGTGCTCAAGACACGCTAACAGTCCAGGTTTTAGTGATTTCCATGGTTGAGGACAGGTGACTTAATTAGTACCTCACTTATTTTGATTTAGCCATCTGTGCTGAAGCCTGGATATCACTAAAACCTGCACTGTTAGTGTGCATTGAGGACCGAGGTTGGGAATGCCTGCCCTAGGGACTCAGGTGGCCTCCTCTACCCAATTCTGAGGCACAATCACCAATAACATAGGGCGAACCAACTGTAAAAATTGCAAAAAAAGATGCGGGCGCATGGGCAGTGCCCGACCTGCGCATGTGCCCACTTTTTCTGTGGGGGGCTGCAGAAAATGCGATCGCCTCTGCCTGTCAATCAGGCAAAGGTGGTCGCGGGGCGGGGGGGGGGCGGCAACGCTCCGTTTCCTAGGCGGAGATGGAGTGTTGCGGGGGTGGAGGCAGCCAAAGAGGGGTGGCATTTTGGAAAGGGGGGGGGCATTGCGTGGGTGTAATCGCGGCGGCTGCATGACGTCTCACGCAGCTGCCGCGATCAGAAACATTGCAGCAGATTTCCTGCAGACGCAGCTATGCTGCACCAGCAGGAGGCTACCTCAAATTCTATGATGAAGCGCAATTTCTGCTTCATCAAGGGTGGGAGGCGGCGGTCAATATACTGGGCGGCCTGCGATGGGCGGCCCCCAGCATGTAAATAAAATGATTGCAAATTCCGCTAATTAGCAGAATTTACAATCCTTACTGAATCAGCCCCACAGTACATAAAAGCCAAATAGATAAACATCTCAAAGAAAGAGATGCACCAAGCAGAGGTAAATAACAGTGAAAAAGAGCAGTCATAACCAGTGGCGGATTATAACTAGGGGCTGCAGACCCCCACAATAATCTGCCACTCGCGGTAACTGCCTAGTAGTGGCAGTACCTTCCCATGGAAAGTGCATCTTGCTAATCACAGCCAGACAGGCAGTCCCAGGGATTGGTGTTTTCTTCCCCTGGGACTGCCAGTCTGGCCTGAGATAGCAGGTAGGGCACTTCCTATGGGAAGCCACTCCTTTTGCTATAACGTCAGCCCAATCTGGCTTCTATGGGTTACAGCTGATACAGCCCATAGAGGCCAGCCTATTCAGCAGTGCCAGTGTTAAGCCCTGCCCCTGAATCTAAGCCCCACCCACACTGCCACCCAACCTAAGCCCGCCTCCCAGTGACATTAGCTATCAATCACCGGGAGAGCAGGAAGGAGAGGTGTGCAGACAGACAGGGCTAGGAAGCACAATATGCACTTGGGTCAAAAATTGGTTAGATAATAGGGAGCAGCGCATTGTGGTTAATGGATCTTTTTCAAATTGGACTGAAGTGCTAAGTGGTGTGCCGCAAGGCTCAGTATTAGGACCGCTATTATTCAATATTTTCATTAACGACCTAACAGAAGGTCTAGAGAGCATGGTGTCAATTTTTGCAGATGATACCAGATTGTGTAAAGTTATAAATGCGGAGGGGGATGCTGAGTCGCTTCAGAACGACTTAGTTAAATTAGAAGCTTGGGCAGCGAAATGGAGAATGCGCTTCAATACAGACAAGTGTAAGGTAATGCACTGTGGTAACAAGAACAAAAATAACACCTACATACTAAATGGGGTAAAATTAGGGGATTCTGTACTGGAAAAGGACTTAGGTGTCCTCATAGATAGCAAACTAAGCAGTAGTACCCAAAGTAGGACTGCAGCAAAGAAGGCTAATAAGATATCAGCATGCATAAAATGGGGAATTGATGCAAGGGACGAGAGTATTATACTCCCGTTATATAAATCACTTGTGAGGCCACACCTTGAATACTGTGTACAATTCTGGGCACCATACTACAAAAAGGATATCCTGGAGCTAGAAAAGGTTCAGAGGCGGGCGACTAAACTAATTAAGGGTATGGAGACGCTGGAATACGAGGAAAGGCTTGCAAGACTAGGCATGTTTTCACTGGAAAAGAGGAGATTAAGAGGGGACATGATCAACATCTACAAATATATTAGGGGACAATATACAGATCTTGTGCAGGACCTGTTTTTGGTTAGATCAACACAGAGAACTCGTGGACACTCGCTCAGGTTAGAGGAGAGGAGATTCCGCACAATACGGCGTAAAGGCTTTTTTACGGTAAGGACGATACGTGTTTGGAATTCCCTGCCTGAGGGAGTTGTAATGGCCGACTCAGTCAACACCTTTAAGAATGGGTTAGATAAATTCCTAATGGATAAGGATATCCAGGGTTACGGTGCATAGTCACGCACTATGGTTATTATAAAAAAGAGGGGTAAAACGTAACGGCAGTCATCAACATCAGTCAAAATATTATACCAAATAATCCTGCATAGGAAACCACAAATAGGTTGAACTCGATGGACAATTGTCTTTTTTCAACCTTAGATACTGTGTTACTATGAATCACCGCTGGTCATGACAACTGGTCTAAATTGTTATTAAATCAAGAATAATAAGAATAATTATTATTATTATTTAAAAAAAAACAACAACTTGTCTATTGCATTCATGGTGAAAAAATAAGATTTTACTTACCGATAAATCTATTTCTCGTAGTCCGTAGTGGATGCTGGGGACTCCGTCAGGACCATGGGGAATAGCGGCTCCGCAGGAGACAGGGCACAAAAGTAAAAGCTTTAGGATCAGGTGGTGTGCACTGTCTCCTCCCCCTATGACCCTCCTCCAAGCCTCAGTTAGGATACTGTGCCCGGACGAGCGTACACAATAAGGAAGGATTTTGAATCCCGGGTAAGACTCCTACCAGCCACACCAATCACACTGTACAACCTGTGATCTGAACCCAGTTAACAGCATGATAACAGCGGAGCCTCTGAAAAGATGGCTCACAACAATAATAACCCGATTTTTGTAACAATAACTATGTACAAGTATTGCAGACAATCCGCACTTGGGATGGGCGCCCAGCATCCACTACGGACTACGAGAAATAGATTTATCGGTAAGTAAAATCTTATTTTCTCTGACGTCCTAGTGGATGCTGGGGACTCCGTCAGGACCATGGGGATTATACCAAAGCTCCCAAACGGGCGGGAGAGTGCGGATGACTCTGCAGCACCGAATGAGAGAACTCCAGGTCCTCTTTAGCCAGGGTATCAAATTTGTAGAATTTTACAAACGTGTTCTCCCCCGACCACGTAGCTGCTCGGCAGAGTTGTAATGCCGAGACCCCTCGGGCAGCCGCCCAGGATGAGCCCACCTTCCTTGTGGAATGGGCCTTGACAGATTTAGGCTGTGGCAGGCCTGCCACAGAATGTGCAAGTTGAAATGTGCTACAAATCCAACGAGCAATCGTCTGCTTAGAAGCAAGAGCACCCAGTTTGTTGGGTGCATACAGGATAACAGCGAGTCAGTTTTCCTGACTCCAGCCATCCTGGAAACCTATATTTTCAGGGCCCTGACAACATCTAGCAACTTGGAGTCCTCCAAGTCCCTAGTAGCCGCAGGTACCACAATAAGCTGGTTCAGGTGAAACGCTGACACCACCTTAGGAAGAAACTGGGGACGAGTCCGCAGTTCTGCCCTGTCCGAATGGACAATCAGATATGGCTTTTGTGAGACAAAGCCGCCAATTCTGACACTCGCCTGGCCGAGGCCAGGGCCAACAGCATGGTCACTTTCCATGTGAGATATTTCAAATCCACAGATTTGAGCGGTTTAAAATGTGATTTGAGGAATCCCAGAACTACGTTGAGATCCCACAGTGCCACTGGAGGCACAAAAAGGGGGTTGTATATGCAATACTCCCTTGACAAACTTCTGGACTTCAGGAACTGAAGCCAATTCTTTCTGGAAGAAAATTTACAGGGCCGAAATTTGAACCTTAATGGACCCCAATTTGAGGCCCATAGACACTCCTGTTTGCAGGAAATGCAGGAATCGACCGAGTTGAAATTTCTTCGTGGGGCCTTCCTGGCCTCACACCACGCAACATATTTTCGCCACATGTGGTGATAATGTTTTTCGGTCACCTCCTTCCTGGCTTTGACCAGGGTAGGAATGACCTCTTCCGGAATGCCTTTTTCCCTTAGGATCTGGCGTTCCACCGCCATGCCGTCAAACGCAGCCGCGGTAAGTCTTGGAACAGACCTGGTACTTGCTGAAGCAAGTCCCTTCTTAGCGGCAGAGGCCATGAGTCCTCTGTGAGCATTTCTTGAAGTTCCGGGTGCCACGTCCTTCTTGGACAATCCGGAGCCACGAGTATAGTTCTTACTCCTCTACGTCTTATAATTCTCAGTACCTTGGTTATGAGAAGCAGAGGAGGGAACACATACACCGACTGGTACACCCACAGTGTTACCAGAACGTCCACAGATATTGCTTGAGGGTCTCTTGACCTGGCGCAATACCTGTCCAGTTTTTTGTTCAGGCGGGACGCCATCATGTCCACCTTTGGTCTTTCCCAACGGTTCACAATCATGTGGAATACTTCCCGATGAAGTCCCCACTCTCCCGGGTGGAGGTCGTGCCTGCTGAGGAAGTCTGCTTCCCAGTTGTCCACTCCCGGAATGAACACTGCTGACAGTGCTATCACATGATTTTTCGCCCAGCGAAGAATCCTTGCAGTTTCTGCCATTGCCCTCCTGCTTCTTGTGCCGCCCTGTCTGTTTACGTGGGCGACTGCCGTGATGTTGTCCCACTGGATCAATACCGGCTGACCTTGAAGCAGAGGTCTTGCTAAGCTTAGAACATTGTAAATTGCCCTTAGCTCCAGTATATTTATGTGGAGAGAAGTCTCCAGACTTGATCACACTCCCTGGAAATTTTTTCCCTGTGTGACTGCTCCCCAGCCTCTCAGGCTGGCATCCGTGGTCACCAGGACCCAGTCCTGAATGCCGAGTCTGCGGCCCTTAAGTAGATGAGCACTCTGCAGCCACCGCAGAAGAAACACCCTTGTCCTTGGAGACAGGGTTATCCGCTGATGCATCTGAAGATGCGATCCGGACCATTTTTCCAGCAGATCCCACTGAAAAGTTCTTGCGTGAAATCTACCGAATGGAATCGCTTCGTAAGAAGCCACCATTTTTCCCAGGACCCTTGTGCAATGATGCACTGACACTTTTCCTGGTTTTAGGAGGTTCCTGACTAGCTCGGATAACTCCCTGGCTTTCTTCTCCGGGAGAAACACCTTTTTCTGGACTGTGTCCAGAATCATCCCTAGGAACAGCAGACGTGTCGTCGGAAACAGCTGCGGTTTTGGAATATTTAGAATCCACCCGTGCTGTCGTAGAACTACTTGAGATAGTGCTACTCCGACCTCCAACTGTTCTCTGGACCTTGCCCCTATCAGGAGATCGTCCATTTTCTTTGAAGAAGAATCATCATTTCGGCCATTACCTTGGTAAGGACCCGGGGTGCCGTGGACAATCCAACCGGCAGCGTCTGAAACTGATAGTGACAGTTCTGTACCACGAACCTGAGGTACCCTTGGTGAGAAGGGCAAATTGGGACATGGAGGTAAGCATCCCTGATGTCCCGGGACACCATATAGTCCCCTTCTTCCTGGTTCGCTATCACTGCTCTGAGTGACTCCATCTTGATTTGAACCTTTGTATGTAAGTGTTCAACTATTTCAGATTTAGAATAGGTCTCACCGAGCCGTCTGGCTTCAGTACCACAATATAGTGTGGAATAATACCCCTTTCCTTGTTGTAGGAGGGGTACTTTGATTATCACCTGCTGGGAATACAGCTTGTGAATTGTTTCCACTACTGCCTCCCTGTCGGAGGGAGACGTTGGTAAAGCAGACTTCAGGAACCTGCGAGGGGGAGACGTCTCGAATTTCCAATCTGTACCCCTGGGATACTACTTGTAGGATCCAGGGGTCCACTTGCGAGTGAGCCCACTGCGTGCTGAAACTCTTGAGACGACCCCCCCCCACCGCACCTGAGTCCGCTTGTACGGCCCCAGCGTCATGCTGAGGACTTGGCAGAAGCGGTGGAGGGCTTCTGTTTCTGGGAATGGGCTGCCTGCTGCAGTCTTCTTCCCTTTCCTCTATCCCATGGCAGATATGACTGGCCTTTTGCCCGCTTGCCCTTATGGGGACGAAAGGACTGAGGCTGAAAAGACGTTGTCTTTTTCTCCTTTATACGGCAATACTTCCATGTGCCGTTTGGAATCTGCATCACCTGACCACTGTCGTGTCCATAAACAACTTCTGGCAGATATGGACATCGCACTTACTCTTGATGCCAGAGTGCAAATATCCCTCTGTGCATCTCGCATATATAGAAATGCATCCTTTAAATGCTCTATAGTCAATAAAATACTGTCCCTGTCAAGGGTATCAATATTTTCAGTCAGGGAATCCGACCAAGCCACCCCAGCGCTGCACATCCAGGCTGAGGCGATCGCTGGTCGCAGTATAACACCAGTATGTGTGTATATACTTTTTAGGATATTTTCCAGCCTCCTATCAGCTGGCTCCTTGAGGGCGGCCCTATCTGGAGACGGTACCGCCACTTGTTTTGATAAGCGTGTGAGCGCCTTATCCACCCTAAGGGGTGTTTCCCAACGCGCCCTAACTTCTGGCGGGAAAGGGTATACCGCCAATAATTTTCTATCGGGGGAAACCCACGCATCATCACACACTTCATTTAATTTATCTGATTCAGGAAAAACTACAGGTAGTTTTTTCACACTCCACATAATACCCTTTTTTGTGGTACTTGTAGTATCAGAAATATGTAACACCTCCTTCATTGCCCTTAACAAGTAACGTGTGGCCCTAAAGGAAAATACGTTTGTTTCTTCACCGTCGACACTGGAGTCAGTGTCCGTGTCTGTGTCGACCGACTGAGGTAAAAGGACGTTTTAACGCCCCTGACGGTGTTTGAGACGCCTGGACAGGTACTAATTGGTTTGCCGGCCGTCTCATGTCGTCAACCGACCTTGCAGCGTGTTGACATTATCACGTAATTCCTTAAATAAGCCATCCATTCCGGTGTCGACTCCCTAGAGAGTGACATCACCATTACAGGCAATTGCTCCGCCTCCTCACCAACATCGTCCTCATACATGTCGACACACACGTACCGACACACAGCACACACACAGGGAATGCTCTGATAGAGGACAGGACCCCACTAGCCCTTTGGGGAGACAGAGGGAGAGTTTGCCAGCACACACCAAAAACGCTATAATTATACAGGGACAACCTTTATATAAGTGTTTTTCCCTTATAGCATTTTAATATATATAGTCATATCGCCAAATAAGTGCCCCCCCTCTCTGTTTTAACCCTGTTTCTGTAGTGCAGTGCAGGGGAGAGCCTGGGAGCCTTCCCACCAGCATTTCTGTGCGGGAAAATGGCGCTGTGTGCTGAGGAGAATAGGCCCCGCCCCCTTTTCGGCGGGCTTCTTCTCCCGTTTTTCTGAGACCTGGCAGGGGTTAAATACATCCATATAGCCCCCAGGGGCTATATGTGATGTATTTTTAGCCAGAATAAGGTACTATCATTGCTGCCCAGGGCGCCCCCCCCAGCGCCCTGCACCCTCAGTGACCGCTGCTATGAAGTGTGCTGACAACAATGGCGCACAGCTGCAGTGCTGTGCGCTACCTTATGAAGACTGAAAAGTCTTCTGCCGCCGGTTTCTGGACCTCTTCACTTTTCGGCATCTGCAAGGGGGTCGGCGGCGCGGCTCCGGGACGAACCCCAGGGTGAGACCTGTGTTCCGACTCCCTCTGGAGCTAATGGTGTCCAGTAGCCTAAGAAGCCAATCCATCCTGCACGCAGGTGAGTTCACTTCTCTCCCCTAAGTCCCTCGATGCAGTGAGCCTGTTGCCAGCAGGACTCACTGAAAATAAAAAACCTAACAAAACTTTTACTCTAAGCAGCTCTTTAGGAGAGCCACCTAGATTGCACACTTCTCGGCCGGGCACAAAAATCTAACTGAGGCTTGGAGGAGGGTCATAGGGGGAGGAGCCAGTGCACACCACCTGATCCTAAAGCTTTTACTTTTGTGCCCTGTCTCCTGCGGAGCCGCTATTCCCCATGGTCCTGACGGAGTCCCCAGCATCCACTAGGACGTCAGAGAAATGTAAGTGAAGAGCCTGAGCACCACAACCCCAACAAACATTCTGCAACAGCTTTGTTGTGAGGCGTAGGTAATATTACTGCCCGCGAGACTTTATTAATTTAAAAAATGAACACAGTGTAATGCAGACCACGAGGAATAAAGCCAGTGGTGTATTTATAATGGTGCAGGGTGTGTGGAGTCCACAGGCCCATATCTCAAGGGGGCCACATTCTGTACACCCTGCGCCCAGAACAGAACTGCCACTGTGACACGCAGCAGGCCCTCCCTATACATTTTGCTGGCGGTGCCATCTTTCTGGGGATCATTGTGTAAATATCATGCCGGCACAGCAGACATATAGGTAAATGAAGCAGTCAGGGGTGGGGTGGGCAGCAGGGATTGGGACACAAGGCAAAATAATCTGGTTGTGCAGTGCGCAGCACAGGGTGCATTGGAGTGTCTGCTTTGCATTTGGCTTCTGTTGGAATTCTTTAAGCCAACCAACTCCTCCACTCTGCATGTGGTACGTAAACATTAGCAATTATACGTGACCATTCTAGGGAGCAGTCTGAACATTGGTCATGGCACATAAATTCACAAATACAGCTCTGGCTTCTATGTACCTGTACTAAGGCAGCTGATATGGAATGCCCATGATGAATTTTTTTTTTTTTACAAAAGTCTCTTCAAACTCACATTAGAATTTATGCAACCCCCCACCACCTCTTTTCCCTCATTAACAAATGCAAGCAAAAATGTAGGTAACTAACATAATAAGGGAAATAGTCCCTGCAACTATCTACTAAAACAGGAACTCACCTAGAATCACCTAAACCATATATGTGTACTGTCCTAGAGCGTCCAGGAGGCTCCTAAATCTCGAGTGGTGTTCCAGGCTGCCCAGAAGAGCATTATGGGCAATTTCTCCACAGGCTCATTTCTCCGCTCTTTTTACTGCTCCATGAATAGACACCTCCGTCCACCCAGAGCCGCCTGAGTAAAGTGGGCAGCCCGCCCATCCGATAACATGATTTACGCTGAATCGCATCAGCGTAGCCACGCCACACACTTTGCATGTAATCCTAGCATAGTATAGCGAGGAGCAAGGCCATGATGACATTATTGTGCTGTCATGTCCCCCCATCTATGCTGCGCCATGCCCTCTGCTGTGCCAACCTGACTTTCTCATGTGTGCCCCATGCAAGGAACTGTACTAGTAATATAAAGCAATGAATGTCACTATTCCCCCCCCCCCCCCCCCCTCAAGACCCTCTGCACTAAAAATACAGAATTTAGAAATGGTCCCATGAGGTTAACCATGTGAACAAATGCAATTGCACACTAATAGGTACACAAAAGGCACATCTGCACTCCCTACGGTGCAAATGAAAGCCATAGAAAGCCTTGTGCTAGTGTTTTGCTTATTACTGTCAGTAATTTCCTGTCAGGCACATACAGTATAGTGGAAAGGTGAGAATATTGCAGCATTCGTACAATTACTTCAAGACTACCTGATGCCTTGATCCACACAGCTCCATGCCAATAGCCTAAACATAGCATCTGATAACATGCACTTTCCATATGCTTCATTGCCCTGGGGAGGACTTGTAGCAGGAAGCAGCAGTACAGAGATGTGCAGAGGAACAGACAGAGAGATGGTGGTGCACTCATACAGTCACAGCCAATATCGCTCAGGTGAATTTACAGGCATTCTATCCTGAGTTGTTGTTTTTATTAGAGATGAGATTCGGTTTTGAGAACCGAGTAAAACCGAGTAAAACCGAATCCGCTCATCTCTAGTTTTTATATAGATTTCATTTTGCCTAGAAGGTGTGCTTGTAGAAATAAGCCCTGGATACTGTAAAATACTATAAATCCACCCCTCATAAACTGGAACCTGTCCTAAAAAGCTTGTAAGCAACTGCATGGTGTGCTGTATGTGCCATTTGTGTTCCCCGTCCTTCCCCACTGAGCTTACTGCCACCGTTACCTGAAGCTGACAGGAAAATGGGGTTCATGTTTGCAACTGATCACAACAAAGCAGTCACACAACTGGGACTCGTACAAGGCACAAAGCAAGAGCAGACATAACAGTATGTCACAATTTTTTTTACAAACGCTTGTAAAAAAAATATTTTTTTTAACATTTAACAAATTTAAAGCATGTGCCATTTTCCTTCCTAAATGTTGTGTGGGACGCATGGGACGCTTGTGCCTGCCAGAATAACCCGTCTGCTCCGTCCTTGGCAGGTGCCTGTGTTTATAAAGGTTCGCTGTCTTTTTGAATAAATTAGGGCAGCTCGCGTTGCAGACTCCACTGCAGCCCCACCCACTCCCCCAATCTTCCAGATGTTAGAGCAGCCATGCGCTCCCTGCTAGGGATGTATGAACTTGTTCACCATACATTCATTTAAGCTGTCACCAGTCTGCTCTGGTAAAGCTATTGATCTTGTTGCCATGGTAACCCATCTTTACAATAGAACCTATCACTTCCTTTCAGCAGTGATACAGCTCCCATCCAATGATCCTTCTAGGTTAAGTAAGCAGGAGATGAGAGAGTTAAACGCTTAATGTAATGTGAAATGACTGCATAGGGAATATGTTGGGGAGGGGGGGGGGGGGGGGGGGCTACACAATGCATTTCCTTGTTTTTAACCCTATAATTCCCAGATGGCTCAGTTTAGAGGAGAGGTTAATCTACATGCTTAGAAATGAATGCACTCAGGCACCTATGGAATGGAGTATGCACTGAATGCACCGCCATCTACAGCCGGGAGCTTTGCCAGAGTAGTACAGATCTTCACGTACTCCTGGGAGTATAAGAACATACGTACCGAGCATAATAAAATAATTAACAAAAAAACTCAGGAGAGAGTGCTATTAATACAGCACTTTAGTCCTTAGCATCTAGGGGGTGTTACAAGCACATTCACCAGTGCATAGAATGGCTACAGCACTGTGCTACATAAACCTTGCATTGGTCACAGACCATACAGTATAGTTATTAAACATTTCCTTTCCAAAGTGGTAATTGGAAAAGCAACATTCTATTAAAGCAGTGCAACGTTTAAATGGCCAGACTGATGGATGCCATGATTGCTATGCTGGCACATCCATGCTTGTCCTGCTCTGCAGCACTGTACTGTAAATGAGTCCTGGTACCTAATTCATATATATCATAGCTCAGGACTATACCAGGGCAGAACCTCCCCCCTCCTCCCATTATACACAGATTTCTCCACACAGATACAGACTCCACCAGCCCCTCCCGGCAGAGAAAGTGAGAGATGGAGATCCCACGAGGTTTAAGGATGCTGACTCGGTGCCAGAAACCCAGCCCGTGTTATCTGCAAGAGGGCGGGGTAACCTAATGCAGCACTGGCAGCAGCATCTCTCCCTACACCCCGGGATCCCGCAGGACGAGGCAGCTACTGCGCATCTGCCAGAGTCTGCGGCTCGGTGGCCTGTGTAACGTCGCCATCTAGTGGATGCTGGTGATAGAGCACTGTAAAGGTTTGCAAGGAGCTGGGAAAGATTTTTATGTAGATCAACCATTGTTTATTAATAGTTATTTATAATACACACACGTATTCCGCAGCATTTTACAAAGAATATGCTTTTTTAGTCCTTCACATCCGTTCCTGTACCAGTGGAGCATACAATTTATTCCAGAGGCCAATTAACATCTATTATGTTTTTTTGGGAGAATGGGAGGAAACTCAGATCATTCAAGGAAACTCATGCAAACACTGAAGAAGATACAAGATACACACAGGTTGTTGATTAGGGGCATATTCATCATGAAGAAAATATGAACTGAGAATATTTATTCTTTAATTCTCTGCCTTCTCATTCACAATTTTTTTGCTATTCATCATTCCAGCATATTAAATGTATCACTTCCCAAAAAAACTGCTCCTTTTGCGGAGACAGCTTTTCAGAAAGTGATATTTTTTTTCCTGAGCTGCTCAGTGTTTTTCCTTCTATTTCACTACTGTGCATGCTCAGTCTAGTCCCCTGTGAGCGTGCCCCTTGTTTAGGGTGACCATATTATCCCTTTTACCTGGGACGATCATGGATTACACAGGTTCTGTGGCTGATTAAAACCAGCTGAAATGTAGGCTTGAAGTCTGCCAGCCACAGAACCTGTGTAATCCATGAGTGTCCCAGTTTAAAGGGATAGTATGGTCAGCCTACTTAATGCTGGGTCTGTCTGGCTGCAGAGGTCCCCTGCAGCCGCAGCCCCCCTCTACACCGCAGTCACCTGTGCTCAAGCCTTGATATAACTCATAGGTCTGCAAACTCGGTCCTCATTACCCCACACAGTGCATGTTTTGCAGGTAACCCAACAGGTACACAGATGTATTAATTACTCACAGACACATTTTAAAAGTTCCGCAGGTGGAGTTAATTATTTCACTTGTGATTCTGTGAGGAGACCTGCAAAACATGCACTGTGTGGGGTAATGAGGACCGAGTTTGCAGACCTATGATATAACTCAGTGGTTCTCAAACTCAGTCCTCAGGACCCCACACAGTGCATGTTTTGCAGGTAACTCAGCAAGTACACAGGTGTATTAATTACTCACTAACACATTTTATACGGTCCACAGGTGGAGCTAATTATTTCACTTGTGATTCTGTGAGGAGACCTGCAAAACATGCACTGTGTGGGGTCCTGAGGACCGAGTTTGAGAACCTGTGATATAACTAAAACCTGGACTGTTAATGCATACCTCACCACATGACCCTCTCCAGGAGGGACAAAATGCTCTGCTCCTGGACTTCCCTCTTAATTTAAGATTACCATCACCAGTGATGAGATACCTTTCTTATCCATTAACCTGTACGAAACAGGTGCCGGTCATAAATTAAGAGAAAAGTCCAGAAGCAGAGCATTTTGTCCCTCCTGGAGAGTGTCATGTTGGGAGGTATGGTAATGTGCTTTGAGGACTGAGGTTTGAAATGCCTGGTCTATCAGTAATAATTTCAGGTGTGAGTGAGCACACAAGTATTTAGATAGGCTTACCATAATAAACTGTATATCCTTAAACAGGGAGACTCAATTACTGCATACAAAGACAAGGTTGCAGGTGCACAATTCAAATTTGAATTGTGCACCTGCAACCATGTCTTTGTATGCAGTACTACTGAAAGCATACCTCCCAACATGACCCTCTCCAGGAGGGACACAATGCTCTGCACCTGGACTTTTCTCTTAATATATGATTGCCAGAACCTGTGCTGTAACACCTTTCTTATCCATTAACCTGTTCAACACAGGTGCCAGCAATCATAACTTAAGAGGGAAATCCAGAAGCAGAGCATTCTGTCCCTCCTGGAGAGGGTCATGTTGGGAGGTATGCTGAAAGGTCTCCACAGGGTCACACCTCTCATGCACCTCTCATTACGGTATGCACCACAGGATTCCTCCAATGTAATTACTAGAGATGAGCGGGTTCGGTTTCTCTGAATCCGAACCCGCACGAACTTCATGTTTTTTTTCACGGGTCCGAGCGACTCGGATCTTCCCGCCTTGCTCGGTTAACCCGAGCGCGCCCGAACGTCATCATGACGCTGTCGGATTCTCGCGAGACTCGGATTCTATATAAGGAGCCGCGCGTCGCCGCCATTTTCACACGTGCATTGAGATTGATAGGGAGAGGACGTGGCTGGCGTCCTCTCCATTTAGATTAGGAGAGAGAGAGAGAGATTGACCTGAGGCTGATACTGTAGAAGAGAGTGCAGAGTTTAGTGACTGACCACAGTGACCACCAGCAGTGCAGTTGTTTTATTTAATATATCCGTTCTCTGCCTGAAAAAAACGGTACACACAGTGACTCAGTCACATACCATATCTGTGTGCACTGCTCAGCCCAGTGTGCTGCATGCCTGCATCATCTATGTATATATTATATATCTGACTGTGCTCAGCTCACACAGCTTATAATTGTGGGGGAGACTGGGGAGCACTGCAGTGCCAGTTATAGGTTATAGCAGGAGCCAGGAGTACAAGACAGTCACATACCATATCTGTGTGCACTGCTCAGCCCAGTGTGCTGCATCATCTATGTATATATTATATATCTGACTGTGCTCAGCTCACACAGCTTATAATTGTGGGGGAGACTGGGGAGCACTGCAGTGCCAGTTATAGGTTATAGCAGGAGCCAGGAGTACATATTATATTAAAATTAAACAGTGCACACTTTTGCTGCAGGAGTGCCACTGCCAGTGTGACTGACCAGTGACCTGACCACACTGACCACCAGTATAGTTAGTAGTAGTATACTATATTGTGATTGCCTGAAAAAGTTAAACACTCGTCGTGTGACTTCACTTGTGTGGTGTTTTTTTTTTTATTCTATAAAAAACTCATTCTGCTGACAGACAGTGTCCAGCAGGTCCGTCATTATATAATATATATACCTGTCCGGCTGCAGTAGTGATATATATATATTTTTTATATCATTATTTATCATCCAGTCGCAGCAGACACAGTACGGTAGTTCACGGCTGTAGCTACCTCTGTGTCGGCACTCGGCAGTCCATCCATAATTGTATACCACCTACCCGTGGTTTTTTTTTCTTTCTTCTTTATACATACATACTACTACATCTCTTTATCAACCAGTCTATATTAGCAGCAGACACAGTACAGTACGGTAGTTCACGGCTGTGGCTACCTCTGTGTCGGCACTCGGCAGTCCGTCCATAATTGTATACCACCTAACCGTGGTTTTTTTTTCTTTCTTCTTTATACATACATACTACGACATCTCTTTATCAACCAGTCTATATTAGCAGCAGACACAGTACAGTACGGTAGTTCACGGCTGTGGCTACCTCTGTGTCGGCACTCGGCAGTCCGTCCATAATTGTATACCACCTAACCGTGGTTTTTTTTTCTTTCTTCTTCATACATACATACTACGACATCTCTTTATCAACCAGTCTATATTAGCAGCAGACACAGTACAGTACGGTAGTTCACGGCTGTGGCTACCTCTGTGTCGGCACTCGGCAGTCCGTCCATAATTGTATACCACCTACCCGTGGTTTTTTTTTCTTTCTTCTTTATACATACATACTACTACATCTCTTTATCAACCAGTCTATATTAGCAGCAGACACAGTACAGTACGGTAGTTCACGGCTGTGGCTACCTCTGTGTCGGCACTCGGCAGTCCGTACATAATTGTATACCACCTACCCGTGGTTTTTTTTTCTTTCTTCTTCATACATACATACTACGACATCTCTTTATCAACCAGTCTATATTAGCAGCAGACACAGTACAGTACGGTAGTTCACGGCTGTGGCTACCTCTGTGTCGGCACTCGGCAGTCCGTACATAATTGTATACCACCTACCCGTGGTTTTTTTTTCTTTCTTCTTCATACATACATACTACGACATCTCTTTATCAACCAGTCTATATTAGCAGCAGACACAGTACAGTACGGTAGTTCACGGCTGTGGCTACCTCTGTGTCGGCACTCGGCAGTCCGTCCATAATTGTATACCACCTAACCGTGGTTTTTTTTTCTTTCTTCTTCATACATACATACTACGACATCTCTTTATCAACCAGTCTATATTAGCAGCAGACACAGTACGGTAGTTCACGGCTGTAGCTACCTCTGTGTCGGCACTCGGCAGTCCGTCCATAATTGTATACTAGTATCCATCCATCTCCATTGTTTACCTGAGGTGCCTTTTAGTTGTGCCTATTAAAATATGGAGAACAAAAATGTTGAGGTTCCAAAATTAGGGAAAGATCAAGATCCACTTCCACCTCGTGCTGAAGCTGCTGCCACTAGTCATGGCCGAGACGATGAAATGCCAGCAACGTCGTCTGCCAAGGCCGATGCCCAATGTCATAGTACAGAGCATGTCAAATCCAAAACACCAAATATCAGTAAAAAAAGGACTCCAAAACCTAAAATAAAATTGTCGGAGGAGAAGCGTAAACTTGCCAATATGCCATTTACCACACGGAGTGGCAAGGAACGGCTGAGGCCCTGGCCTATGTTCATGGCTAGTGGTTCAGCTTCACATGAGGATGGAGGCACTCAGCCTCTTGCTAGAAAAATGAAAAGACTCAAGCTGGCAAAAGCAGTAGCACCGCAAAGAACTGTGCGTTCTTCGAAATCCCAAATCCACAAGGAGAGTCCAATTGTGTCGGTTGCGATGCCTGACCTTCCCAACACTGGACGTGAAGAGCATGCGCCTTCCACCATTTGCACGCCCCCTGCAAGTGCTGGAAGGAGCACCCGCAGTCCAGTTCCTGATAGTCAGATTGAAAATGTCAGTGTTGAAGTACACCAGGATGAGGAGGATATGGGTGTTGCTGGCGCTGGGGAGGAAATTGACCAGGAGGATTCTGATGGTGAGGTGGTTTGTTTAAGTCAGGCACCCGGGGAGACACCTGTTGTCCGTGGGAGGAATATGGCCGTTGACATGCCTGGTGAAAATACCAAAAAAATCAGCTCTTCGGTGTGGAACTATTTCAACAGAAATGCGGACAACAGGTGTCAAGCCGTGTGTTCCCTTTGTCAAGCTGTAATAAGTAGGGGTAAGGACGTTAACCACCTCGGAACATCCTCCCTTATACGTCACCTGCAGCGCATTCATAATAAGTCAGTGACAAGTTCAAAAACTTTGGGTGACAGCGGAAGCAGTCCACTGACCAGTAAATCCCTTCCTCTTGTAACCAAGCTCACGCAAACCACCCCACCAACTCCCTCAGTGTCAATTTCCTCCTTCCCCAGGAATGCCAATAGTCCTGCAGGCAATGTCACTGGCAATTCTGACGAGTCCTCTCCTGCCTGGGATTCCTCCAATGCATCCTTGCGTGTAACGCCTACTGCTGCTGGCGCTGCTGTTGTTGCTGCTGGGAGTCGATGGTCATCCCAGAGGGGAAGTCGTAAGCCCACTTGTACTACTTCCAGTAAGCAATTGACTGTTCAACAGTCCTTTGCGAGGAAGATGAAATATCACAGCAGTCATCCTGCTGCAAAGCGGATAACTGAGGTCTTGACAACTATGTTGGTGTTAGACGTGCGTCCGGTATCCGCCGTTAGTTCACAGGGAACTAGACAATTTATTGAGGCAGTGTGCCCCCGTTACCAAATACCATCTAGGTTCCACTTCTCTAGGCAGGCGATACCGAGAATGTACACGGACGTCAGAAAAAGACTCACCAGTGTCCTAAAAAATGCAGTTGTACCCAATGTCCACTTAACCACGGACATGTGGACAAGTGGAGCAGGGCAGGGTCAGGACTATATAACTGTGACAGCCCACTGGGTAGATGTATGGACTCCCGCCGCAAGAACAGCAGCGGCGGCACCAGTAGCAGCATCTCGCAAACGCCAACTCTTTCCTAGGCAGGCTACGCTTTGTATCACCGGTTTCCAGAATACGCACACAGCTGAAAACCTCTTACGGCAACTGAGGAAGATCATCGCGGAATGGCTTACCCCAATTGGACTCTCCTGTGGATTTGTGGCATCGGACAACGCCAGCAATATTGTGTGTGCATTAAATATGGGCAAATTCCAGCACGTCCCATGTTTTGCACATACCTTGAATTTGGTGGTGCAGAATTATTTAAAAAACGACAGGGGCGTGCAAGAGATGCTGTCGGTGGCCAGAAAAATTGCGGGACACTTTCGGCGTACAGGCACCACGTACAGAAGACTGGAGCACCACCAAAAACTACTGAACCTGCCCTGCCATCATCTGAAGCAAGAAGTGGTAACGAGGTGGAATTCAACCCTCTATATGCTTCAGAGGTTGGAGGAGCAGCAAAAGGCCATTCAAGCCTATACAATTGAGCACGATATAGGAGGTGGAATGCACCTGTCTCAAGCGCAGTGGAGAATGATTTCAACGTTGTGCAAGGTTCTGATGCCCTTTGAACTTGCCACACGTGAAGTCAGTTCAGACACTGCCAGCCTGAGTCAGGTCATTCCCCTCATCAGGCTTTTGCAGAAGAAGCTGGAGACATTGAAGGAGGAGCTAACACGGAGCGATTCCGCTAGGCATGTGGATGGAGCCCTTAATTCGCTTAACAAAGATTCACGGGTGGTCAATCTGTTGAAATCAGAGCACTAAATTTTGGCCACCGTGCTCGATCCTAGATTTAAAGCCTACCTTGGATCTCTCTTTCCGGCAGACACAAGTCTGCTGGGGTTGAAAGACCTGCTGGTGAGAAAATTGTCAAGTCAAGCGGAACGCGACCTGTCAACATCTCCTCCTTCACATTCTCCCGCAACTGGGGGTGCGAGGAAAAGGCTCAGAATTCCGAGCCCACCCGCTGGCGGTGATGCAGGGCAGTCTGGAGCGACTGCTGATGCTGACATCTGGTCCGGACTGAAGGACCTGACAACGATTACGGACATGTCGTCTACTGTCACTGCATATGATTCTCTCACCATTGAAAGAATGGTGGAGGATTATATGAGTGACCGCATCCAAGTAGGCACGTCACACAGTCCATACTTATACTGGCAGGAAAAAGAGGCAATTTGGAGGCCATTGCACAAACTGGCTTTATTCTACCTAAGTTGCCCTCCCACAAGTGTGTACTCCGAAAGAGTGTTTAGCGCCGCCGCTCACCTTGTCAGCAATCGGCGTACGAGGTTACATCCAGAAAATGTGGAGAAGATGATGTTCATTAAAATGAATTATAATCAATTCCTCCGCGGAGACATTGACCAGCAGCAATTGCCTCCACAAAGTACACAGGGAGCTGAGATGGTGGATTCCAGTGGGGACGAATTGATAATCTGTGAGGAGGGGGATGTACACGGTGATATATCGGAGGGTGATGATGAGGTGGACATCTTGCCTCTGTAGAGCCAGTTTGTGCAAGGAGAGATTAATTGCTTCTTTTTTGGGGGGGGTCCAAACCAACCCGTCATATCAGTCACAGTCGTGTGGCAGACCCTGTCACTGAAATGATGGGTTGGTTAAAGTGTGCATGTCCTGTTTTGTTTATACAACATAAGGGTGGGTGGGAGGGCCCAAGGACAATTCCATCTTGCACCTCTTTTTTCTTTTATTTTTCTTTGCATCATGTGCTGTTTGGGGAGGGTTTTTTGGAAGGGACATCCTGCGTGACACTGCAGTGCCACTCCTAAATGGGCCCGGTGTTTGTGTCGGCCACTAGGGTCGCTAATCTTACTCACACAGTCAGCTACCTCATTGCGCCTCTTTTTTTCTTTGCGTCATGTGCTGATTGGGGAGGGTTTTTTGGAAGGGACATCCTGCGTGACACTGCAGTGCCACTCCTAAATGGGCCCGGTGTTTGTGTCGGCCACTAGGGTCGCTAATCTTACTCACACAGTCAGCTACCTCATTGCGCCTCTTTTTTTCTTTGCGTCATGTGCTGATTGGGGAGGGTTTTTTGGAAGGGACATCCTGCGTGACACTGCAGTGCCACTCCTAAATGGGCCCGGTGTTTGTGTCGGCCACTAGGGTCGCTAATCTTACTCACACAGTCAGCTACCTCATTGCGCCTCTTTTTTTCTTTGCGTCATGTGCTGATTGGGGAGGGTTTTTTGGAAGGGACATCCTGCGTGACACTGCAGTGCCACTCCTAAATGGGCCCGGTGTTTGTGTCGGCCACTAGGGTCGCTAATCTTACTCACACAGTCAGCTACCTCATTGCGCCTCTTTTTTTCTTTGCGTCATGTGCTGATTGGGGAGGGTTTTTTGGAAGGGACATCCTGCGTGACACTGCAGTGCCACTCCTAAATGGGCCCGGTGTTTGTGTCGGCCACTAGGGTCGCTAATCTTACTCACACAGTCAGCTACCTCATTGCGCCTCTTTTTTTCTTTGCGTCATGTGCTGATTGGGGAGGGTTTTTTGGAAGGGACATCCTGCGTGACACTGCAGTGCCACTCCTAAATGGGCCCGGTGTTTGTGTCGGCCACTAGGGTCGCTAATCTTACTCACACAGTCAGCTACCTCATTGCGCCTCTTTTTTTCTTTGCGTCATGTGCTGATTGGGGAGGGTTTTTTGGAAGGGACATCCTGCGTGACACTGCAGTGCCACTCCTAAATGGGCCCAGTGTTTGTGTCGGCCACTAGGGTCGCTTATCTTACTCACACAGTCAGCTACCTCATTGCGCCTCTTTTTTTCTTTGCGTCATGTGCTGATTGGGGAGGGTTTTTTGGAAGGGACATCCTGCGTGACACTGCAGTGCCACTCCTAGATGGGCCAGGTGTTTGTGTCGGCCACTAGTGTCGCTTAGCTTAGTCATCCAGCGACCTTGGTGCAAATTTTAGGACTAAAAATAATATTGTGAGGTGTGAGGTATTCAGAATAGACTGAAAATGAGTGGAAATTATGGTTTTTGAGGTTAATAATAATATGGGATCAAAATGACCCCCAAATTCTATGATTTAAGCTGTTTTTTAGTGTTTTTTTAAAAAAACACCCGAATCCAAAACACACCCGAATCCGACAAAAAAAATTCGGTGAGGTTTTGCCAAAACGCGGTCGAACCCAAAACACGGCCGCGGAACCGAACCCAAAACCAAAACACAAAACCCGAAAAATTTCAGGCGCTCATCTCTAGTAATTACACAGGTTCTGTGACTGATTAAAACCAGGTGAAATGCAGGCTTGTAGACAGCTAGCCACAGAACCTGTGTAATTCATGAGTATCCTGGTTTAACGGTATAGTATGGTAAGCCTATATTCAGGTACCTTCCTATTCCGATAAAAATTCATGAATTTGGAGGTATTAAGAATGCATTTTCATATATTGAAAGAAGTGTGTTTTTATTCACAGGGGCGTAGGGAGGGTGGTACAAGTGGAGCTTGAGCTCCAGGCGCCACTGGGGACATAAGGCGCTGTCTCACTGCACAGCTGAGAGCCGGGATCTCGGGCAGGGTCGGACTGGCCCACAGGGGAACAGGGTAAACCCCCGGTAGTCCGCACTGCCTGTGGGCCCGCCTCCTCCTCTAGGGATCAGGTTCCAGACTCTATCCTAGTGCACTTGAATTATGAATTATACTTATGTTACATTATATTTCACAAGAATATGGATTATTATATATTTACCAGGGGGAACAGAACATGTACTGTGTAATGGTTAGCCAAACCTCTGTGGTGGCTGGCCACGCCTCAGTGGAGCCTGGCCACACCCTTAAGCATGGACCCCTACAACAGCATACCCCCGGTGGGCCCTTCATGCCCCAGTCCAACACTGATCTCGGGCAGGGGTAGGAGGAGATGACTAGAAGAGAGGGAAGGGGTGGCCACCACACTGCCTGCATGTTGCATATCACTGATTGCACAGTGCAGTGCAGTGTGGTGTGGTAGGTTGTTAGGGAAGTGAGGGGGTTTGGAGGCTTGTCAGAAGAACTTTCCTGGCTGTCAGGGATCTGGAACATGCAGGCAGTGTGATGGCCACCCCTTCCCTTTCCTCAGTCCTTTCCTTCTACCCACGGAGGTCCAGCCTGTCAATCACATAGAAGCTCCACCCCTCCAGGCTGGAACGAGGAGCTGCTCTGCTGCTGCCCTCTTGGTCAGAGTTAATGTGTGTATACTGTGTGTTTATGTCTGTGTATGCTGTGTGTAAATGTGTTTGTGTGTAAATGTGTGTGTATAACTGTATATGTCTGTGTGCTAATGTGTATACAAGTATGTGTGTGTTTGTGTATATATAGCTTTGTATACAGTATATGTGTGTGTTTGTGTATATATAGCTTTGTATACAGTGTGTGTGTATAACTGTGTATATTTGTGTGTTTATGTATGTCTGTGCCTAAATGTGGGGGAATCTATGTATGTATGTATGTATGTATGTATGTATGTGTGGTGGTGCGTGGGGGCACCATGACACGACCCTGCTCCGGGTGTCATGTCTCCACGCTACGCCTCTGGTTAGCATAGGCGTCGTGTGGAGATATGACACCCGGAGCATGGTCATGTCACGGCGCCCCCACCCACCACCATACATACATACATACATACATACATACATACATTCACACACATTTAGGCACAGACATACATAAACACACAAATGTACACAGATATATACACACACACACACAAATATACACAGACATACACATATACACACAGACATATATAAACAGTAAACACATACTGTATACAAAGATATATATATACACAAACACACACATACTTGTATACACATTAGCACACAAACATATACACACACATTTACACACAAACACAGACATATACACATAAACACATACCCTCCAACTGTACCTTTTTGGCAGGTACAGTACCTTTTTTTTATGGTCTGTACCGATTTTTGGCTCTCCAAACTTCCAATGAAAGTATAGGAAAATGGACGTGGCCACGCCCCTTTTCCTACTTCGTACCGATTTTTATGTGTAAAATGTTGGAGGGTATGTAAACACACAGTATACACTGACATAAACACATACACACACAGAAACACACAGTATACACACATTCTCACCAAGAGGGCAGCAGCAGAGCAGCTCCTCGTTCCAGCCTGGAGGCGCAGAGATTCTATGTGATTGACAGGCTGGACCTCCGTGGGTAGAAGGAAAGGACTGAGGAAAGGGAAGGGGTGGCCACCACACTGCCTGCATGTTCCAGATCACTGACAGCCAGGAAAGTTCTTCTGACAAGCCTCCAAACCTCCTCACTTGCCTAACAACACACCACACTGCACTGCACTGGACTCTCTGCACTGTGCAATCAGTGATATGCAACATGCAGGCAGTGTGGTGGTCACCCCTTCCCTCTCTTCTAGTCCTCTCCTACTACCCCTGCCCGAGATCCTGTCTCTCAGCTGTGCAGTAAGCCGGCGCCTTCAGTCCCCAGCAGCGCCTGGAGCTCAGGCTCCACTTGTTCCACCCTCCCTACGCCCCTGCTGGTCAGACGTACAGTACAATATATACAAAGACTTCTCTAGGTGCATACCTGAATTCCCACAAACAAATTTGTTGTGATTTGCTTTTATTTTGCATATATGTTCCACAATTTATTTATGTACTGCAGTATATGTTATTCTTGTGTTTCCAATTATCTTTGACACGAAACGGATAATAATAATAATAATAATAATAATAGAGATATGTGCTACAGCTTGTGTTTTGGTTTTGAATCTGAATCTGTATTAAAATTGTGTTTTGATTTCTCTGACGTCCTAGTGGATGCTGGGTACTCCGTAAGGACCATGGGATATAGACGGGCTCCGCAGGAGACTGGGCACTCTTAAAAGAAAGATTAGGTACTATATCTGGTGTGCACTGGCTCCTCCCTCTATGCCCCTCCTCCAGACCTCAGTTAGTATCTGTGCCCGGCCAGAGCTGGATGCACCCTAGGAGCTCTCCTGAGCTTCCTAGAAAAGAAAGTATTTGTTAGGTTTTTTATTTTCAGTGAGATCTGCTGGCAACAGACTCACTGCTACGAGGGACTGAGGGGAGAGAAGCAAACCTACGTGCTTGCAGCTAGCTTGTGCTTCTAGGCTACTGGACACCATTAGCTCCAGAGGGATGAAACACAGGGCCCGACCTCGATCGTCCGTTCCCGGAGCCGCACCGCCGTCCCCCTTGCAGAGCCAGAAGACGGAAGAAACAGAAGAAAACCGGCGGCTGAAGACTTTGGTCTTCAATAAGGTAGCGCACAGCACTGCAGCTGTGCGCCATTGCTCCCTATGCACACCACACGCTCCGGGCACTGGTGGGTGCAGGGCGCTGGGGGGGGGGGGGCGCCCTGGGCTGCAATATGTATACCTTTTTGGCAAAATGCACATAATACAGTCTATAACACTCTATATGTGCCTAATCCCCTGCCATAAACTTTATTAAAAAAGCGGGAGAAGCCCGCCGCGGAGGGGGCGGGGCTATCTTCCTCAGCACACCGGCGCCATTTTCTCTTCACAGCTCCGCTGGAAGGACGCTCCCCAGGCTCTCCCCTGCAGTATATACTACAAGAAGGGTAAAAAAGAGAGGGGGGGGGGGGGCACATAAATTTAGGCGCAAATTGTGTAAATAGCAGCTATTGGGAAAAATCACTCAGTATAGTGTGCATCCCTGTGATATATAGCGCTGTGGTGTGTGCTGGCATACTCTCTCTCTGTCTCCCCTAAGGACTTAGTGGGGTCCTGTCCTCAGTCAGAGCATTCCCTGTGTGTGTGCGGTGTGTCGGTACGGCTGTGTCGACATGTTTGATGAGGAGGCTTATGTGGAGGCGGAGCAGGTGCCAATAAGTGTGATGTCACCCCCTGCGGGCCCGACACCAGAGTGGGTGGATATGTGGAAGGTATTAACCGACAGTGTCAACTCCTTACATAAAAGGTTCGATGACGTAACAGCTGTGGGACAGCCGGTTTCTCAGCCCGCGCCTGCCCAAGCGTATCAAAGGCCATCAGGGGCTCAGAAACGCCCGCTACCTCAGATGGCAGACACAGATGTCGACACGGAGTCGGACTCCAGTGTAGACGATGATGAGACATATACACAATCCACAAGGGGCATCCGTTGCATGATTACGGCAATGAAGAATGTGTTGCACATTTCTGATATTAACACGGTTACCACTAAAAAGGGTATTATGTTTGGGGAGAAAAAGCAGCCAGTGACTTTTCCCCCATCTGATGAGCTGAATGAATTGTGTGAAGAGGCGTGGGTTTCCCCCGATAAGAAACTAGTGATTTCTAAGAGGTTACTGATGGCGTACCCTTTCCCGCCAGCGGACAGGTTACGTTGGGAAACATCCCCTAGGGTGGACAAGGCGCTCACACGCTTATCTAAAAGGGTGGCACTGCCGTCTCAGGATACGGCCGCCCTAAAAGAGCCTGCAGATAGAAAGCAGGAGGATATCCTGAAGTCTGTGTATACACACTCAGGTACTATACTGAGACCTGCAATTGCTTCAGCATGGATGTGTAGTGCTGCAGCTGCGTGGTCTGATACCCTGTCAGAGAATATTGATACCCTTGACAGGGACACTATTTTGCTACCATAAAGCATATAAAAGACGTCGTCTTATATATGAAAGATGCACAGAGGGATATTTGCCGGCTGGCATCTAGAATTAATGCAATGTCCATTTCTGCCAGGAGAGTATTATGGACTCGGCAATGGACAGGTGATGCTGATTCTAAAAGGCACATGGAGGTTTTGCCTTATAAGGGTGAGGAATTGTTTGGGGATGGTCTCTCGGACCTCGTATCCACAGCAACAGCTGGGAAATCGACATTTTTACCTCAGGTTCCCTCACAGCCTAAGAAAGCACCGTATCATCAGGTACAGTCCTTTCGGCCCCAGAAAGGCAAGCGGGTCAGAGGCGCTTCCTTTCTGCCCAGAGGCAAGGGGAGAGGGAAAAAGCTGCACCAGACAGCCAGTTCCCAGGAACAAAAATCCTCCCCCCTGCTTCCTCTAAGTCCACCGCATGACGCTGGGGCTCCACAGG
Source organism: Pseudophryne corroboree (assembly GCF_028390025.1). Classification (NCBI taxonomy): domain Eukaryota; kingdom Metazoa; phylum Chordata; class Amphibia; order Anura; family Myobatrachidae; genus Pseudophryne; species Pseudophryne corroboree. The sequence goes on from NC_086450.1 coordinate 123,101,444, forward strand.
CGGAGCCAGGTGTGGTGGGGGCGCGTCTCCGGAACTTCAGCGACCAGTGGGTTCGCTCACAGGTGGATCCCTGGGTTCTGCAAGTAGTATCACAGGGATACAAGCTGGAGTTCGAGGCGACTCCCCCTCGCCGTTACCTCAAATCAGCCTTGCCTGCTGCTCTCAGAGAAAGGGAGGTAGTACTGGCGGCTAGTCACAAGCTGTATCTTCAGCAGGTGATAATCAAGGTACCCCTCCTTCAACAGGGACGGGGTTACTATTCCACAATGTTTGTGGTACCGAAACCAGACGGTTCGGTGAGACCCATTCTAAATTTGAAATCCTTGAACATTTATATAAGAAAGTTCAAGTTCAAGATGGAATCGCTCAGGGCGGTTATTGCAAGCCTGGAAGAAGGGGATTTTATGGTGTCACTGGACATCAAGGATGCTTACCTGCATGTCCCCATTTATCCACCTCACCAGGAGTACCTCAGGTTTGTGGTACAGGACTGTCATTACCAATTTCAGACGTTGCCGTTTGGTCTGTCCACGGCACCGCGGGTATTTACCAAGGTAATGGCCGAAATGATGATGCTCCTCCGAAAGAAGGGAGTCATAATTATCCCGTACTTGGACGATCTCCTTATAAAGGCGAGGTCCAAAGAGCAGTTGCTAGTCAGCGTAGCACTATCTCAGGAAGTGCTGCATCAGCACGGCTGGATTATGAATATCCCAAAGTCACAGCTGATTCCTGCGACGCGTCTGCTGTTCTTGGGCATGATTCTGGACACAGAACAGAAGAAGGTGTTTCTCCCGGAGGAGAAGGCCCAGGAATTATCATCTCTGGTCAGGGACCTCCTGAAACCAAAGCAGGTGTCGGTGCATCACTGCACGCGAGTCCTGGAAAAGATGGTAGCTTCTTACGAAGCAATTCCCTTCGGCAGGTTCCATGCAAGGATCTTTCAGTGGGATCTGTTAGACAAGTGGTCCGGATCGCATCTCCAGATGCATCAGTTGATCACCTTGTCCCCGAGGGCCAGGGTGTCTCTGCTGTGGTGGCTGCAGAGTGCTCATCTGCTCGAAGGCCGCAGATTCGGCATACAGGACTGGGTCCTGGTGACCACGGATGCAAGCCTCCGAGGTTGGGGGGGCAGTCACCCAGGGAAGAAACTTCCAAGGACAATGGTCGAGTCAGGAAACTTCCCTACACATAAATATTCTGGAACTAAGGGCCATTTACAACGCCCTGAGTCAAGCAGAACCCCTGCTTCAAAACCAACCAGTTCTGATTCAGTCAGACAACATCACAGCGGTCGCCCATGTAAATCGCCAGGGCGGCACAAGAAGCAGGATGGCAATGGCAGAAGCCACAAGAATTCTTCGATGGGCGGAGAATCACGTGATAGCACTGTCAGCAGTGTTCATTCCGGGAGTGGACAACTGGGAAGCAGACTTCCTCAGCAGGCACGACCTCCACCCGGGAGAGTGGGGACTTCATCCAGAAGTCTTCAAGCTGATTGTAAATCGCTGGGAACGGCCACAGGTGGACATGATGGCGTCCCGCCTCAACAAAAAGCTAAAAAGATATTGCGCCAGGTCAAGGGACCCTCAGGCGATAGCTGTGGATGCTCTAGTGACACCGTGGGTGTACCAGTCGGTGTATGTGTTCCCTCCTCTTCCTCTCATACCCAAGGTACTGAGGATAATAAGAAAAAGGGGAGTAAGAACTATGCTCATTGTTCCGGATTGGCCAAGAAGAACTAGGTACCCAGAACTTCAGGAAATGATCTCAGAGGACCCATGGCCTCTGCCGCTCAGACAGGACCTGCTACAGCAGGGGCCCTGTCTGTTCCAAGACTTACCGCGGCTGCGTTTGACGGCATGACGGTTGAACGCCGGATCCTAAAGGAAAAGGGCATTCCAGATGAAGTCATTCCTACGCTGATAAAAGCTAGGAAGGATGTGACAGCAAAACATTATCACCGCATATGGCGAAAATATGTTGCTTGGTGTGAGGCCAGGAAGGCCCCAACGGAGGAATTTCAGCTGGGTCGATTTCTGCACTTCCTACAGTCAGGAGTGACTATGGGCCTAAAATTGGGTTCCATAAAAGTCCAGATTTCGGCCCTGTCTATTTTCTTTCAAAAAGAACTGGCTTCACTGCCTGAAGTTCAGACGTTTGTTAAGGGAGTGCTGCATATTCAGCCCCCTTTTGTGCCTCCAGTGGCACCTTGGGATCTCAATGTTGTGTTGGATTTCCTAAAATCACATTGGTTTGAGCCACTTAAAACCGTGGAGCTAAAATATCTCACGTGGAAAGTGGTCATGCTGTTGGCCTTGGCTTCGGCCAGGCGTGTGTCAGAATTTGCAGCTTTGTCGTGTAAAAGCCCATATCTGATTTTCCATATGGACAGGGCAGAATTGAGGACTCGTCCCCAATTTCTCCCAAAGGTGGTATCAGCTTTTCATTTGAACCAACCTATTGTGGTGCCTGCGGCTACTCGTGACTTGGAGGATTCCAAGTTGCTGGACGTAGTCCGGGCCCTAAAAATCCAGGACAGCTGGAGTCAGAAAAACTGACTCGCTATTTATCCTGCATGCACCCAACAAGCTGGGTGCTCCTGCTTCAAAGCAGACTATTGCTCGCTGGATCTGTAGCACGATTCAACTTGCACATTCTGCGGCTGGACTGCCGCATCCTAAATCAGTAAAAGCCCATTCCACGAGGAAGGTGGGCTCTTCTTGGGCGGCTGCCCGAGGGGTCTCGGCTTTACAACTTTGCCGAGCTGCTACTTGGTCGGGTTCAAACACATTTGCAAAATTCTACAAGTTTGATACCCTGGCTGAGGAGGACCTTGAGTTTGCTCATTCGGTGCTGCAGAGTCATCCGCACTTTCCCGCCCGTTTGGGAGCTTTGGTATAATCCCCATGGTCCTTACGGAGTACCCAGCATCCACTAGGACATCAGAGAAAATAAGAATTTACTCACCGGTAATTCTATTTCTCGTAGTCCGTAGTGGATGCTGGGAGCCCGTCCCAAGTGCGGACTCTCTGCAATACGTGTATATAGTTATTGCTTAACTAAAGGGTTTTGTTATGAGCCATCTGTTAATGAGGCTCATTTGTTGTTCATACTGTTAACTGGGTATAGTTATCACAAGTTGTACGGTGTGATTGGTGTGGCTGGTATGAGTCTTACCCTGGATTCCAAATCCTTTCCTAGTAATGTCAGCTCTTCCGGGCACAGTTTCCCTAACTGAGGTCTGGAGGAGGGGCATAGAGGGAGAAGCCAGTGCACACCAGATATAGTACCTAATCTTTCTTTTAAGAGTGCCCAGTCTCCTGCGGAGCCCGTCTATACCCCATGGTCCTTACGGAGTACCCAGCATCCACTATGGACTACGAGAAATAGAATTACCGGTGAGTAAATTCTTATTTTTTGTTTTGCCAAAAACTGCCCTCATGTGTTTTTGTTTTGTATCTAATTTTTATTTTTTAAATTGATAAAAACAGCTAAAATCCTACAGTATTATTAACCTCAATAACATTAATTTCCAGTCATTTCCATTGAATTATGACCATCTGTTTAAAAATGTTTTGCAAATTTGCAACCAATCAAACCAACTCGTAAGTACTTTCAATAGAAAAAAAAACAACACAGAAATTTACTAAGAATCGTGTGTGGAATGTCATTGCTCAAAAGTAGTTAACAAACAGCAAAGAAAAAAACGCTAAGCATGTGTAAAATAGCAACAGCAGACATGGATGCCCCTTACATAGGTGCAAATGCCCCCAGCACATGCCTATTCTCAGTGCCCAATCTGTATCTCCTTCCTGGGGGCCCTCAGCCACTGATGACTGGCACTCTTTTCCCATGTAAAGCCCCAATCAATAAGCCTTTTTGTTGAGCAGCTCCCCAAATTTCCCCAGCCATAGAAACAGTGTTCCGTACCTGCGGGGTACAGTGCAGAATACTTTGGGACACACGGTTAAATATTGAGCGATTTACAGTGATGGACGCAGTAGCGGATCTTGCCACGGGCAAGCAGGACTTTTGCCCGGGGCGCCGCCTTCCGGAGGGCGCTGGCGCCATCCGGAGGGCGCCGCACCATGGCAAGATCCGCCACTGCTGTGCCCTCCGCTGCCCGCTGTGTCCCCCGGCTCCTGCGGCTGTGGTCCCCTGTGAAGGGAACTAGACGCGTAGCGTCTAGTTTCCCTTCGCGGAGAGGACCGTTGCTGAGCGGTGCGCGATGACGTCATCACGCACCGCACAGCAAAGGTCCTCTCCGCGAAGGGAACTAGACGCTACGCATCTAGTTTCCCTTCGTGGAGAGGACCTTTTGCTGTGCGGTGCGCGATGACGTCATCGCGCACCGCTCAGCATTTAAGCGGCGCTTCTACTATACAGGGGGCGTAACTGACCATGCCCCCTGTATTAAGCCATGCCCCCATTCCCTGCCCGGGGTGCCGAGGGCCCTCGAACCGGCCCTGGATGGTCGAATATAGTGCAGACTGGATACAGTATGGGTCGGATACAGTGTGGGTTACAATTTGAGTCGGATACAGTGCAAGTTACAGTGTGGGTCAGAAACAGTGCAGGTTACAGAGCGGGTTGGATACAGTGCGGGTCTGACATACTGCAGGTTGGATACAGTGTGAACTGCATACAGTGCGGCTCAGATACAGTGCAGGCTGGATACAGTGTGGTATATACACACCAGCACTGGCTGTTTTAAGAAAGGAACAGAACAGCTTATATAATAAATATAACAAATGTATTAATTTCACATAATACATTTTTTTTATTAATAATAAAAGGTTATTATAAATAAAACACAGTCACTGTGCTTAAATAGTTTAGTTGCCACAAATGCAGATGGATTATAGCTGGCTAGGACTTAAAGAATATCCAGTGTTCCTGTAGTAGGGATAATAAGCATACCGGTTGAAGGTTTGGCAATGTCCCATATGCAGTGGGTGTGATGTTACCGGTGGGCCAATACAGATGGTTCAGTCCAATTATACCTTGGCTAGGAGGATTCTTCTAGTCCAAGTTACAGTGTGGGCCGGATACAGTGCAGGCAGGGCCGGTGCAAGGTCTCTGGCAACCTAGGCCAAACATCAGTCTACTGCCCCTAATCACCACCAATACCCACTTTCCAGCCCTTCATATGAAAGTATGATTAATAATTTCCACAACCACCACTTGCATCCAGTACAACAAGAATAGACATGCCATTTGTCGCCAAAAAATAGTTCACTTACTGTGACAGCAAGCAGGAGGGGCCCCACCATGGTAAAGCTGTGTACATTGCCAGCGCCGGGGGTGCCACTGCACTGTAATTTAGATGCATTAGCAATATATAGAAAATGCATATCTTATAAAATAAAAGTCTATGCTGAGATGCAAGGTGCAGCTTAGCTGCAAAGTTCTTTGGGTACCAAACGGTGCTATTTGGCGTGATATGAGAATAGGCGTTTAAAGACACATCTGTATAAGACTGTCATGAAACAGGACCTCTTATCTTTTACATGATATACTGTAGGATACCTGGAATACTGTTGTGTATTTACATGCTGTAAATAACATTTATGATCATTTTTCAGATGTTTAAATAAAACTGTGATTTTATATATATATACATATATATATATATATATATATATATATATATATATATATATATATTAGTGATGTGCACCGGACATTTTTCGGGTTTTGTGTTTTGGTTTTGGGTTCGGTTCCGCGGCCGTGTTTTGGATTCGGACGCGTTTTGGCGAAACCTCACCGAAAATTTTTTGTCGGATTCGGGTGTGTTTTGGATTCGGGTGTTTTTTTACAAAAAACCCTAAAAAACAGCTTAAATCATAGAATTTGGGGGTCATTTTGATCCCATAGTATTAACCTCAATAACCATAATTTCCACTCATTTCCAGTCTATTCTGAACACCTCACACCTCACAATATTATTTTTAGTCCTAAAATTTGCACCGAGGTGTGTGACTAAGCTAAGCGACACAAGTGGCCGACACAAACACCTGGCCCATCTAGGAGTGGCACTGCAGTGTCAGGCAGGATGGCACTTCAAAAAAATAGTCCCCAAACAGCACATGATGCAAAGAAAAATGAAAGAAAAAAGAGGTGCAAGATGGAATTGTCCTTGGGCCCTCCCACCCACCCTTATGTTGTATAAACAGGACATGCACACTTTAACGAACCCATCATTTCAGTGACAGGGTCTGCCACGCGACTGTGACTGAAATGACTGGTTGGTTTGGGCCCCCACCAAAAAAGAAGCAATCAATCTCTCCTTGCACAAACTAGCTCTACAGAGGCAAGATGTCCACCTCATCATCATCTTCCGATTCCTCAGCCCTTTCACTGTGTACATCCCCCTCCTCACAGATTATTAATTCGTCCCCACTGGAATCCACCATCTCAGGTCCCCGTGTACTTTCTGGAGGCAATTGCTGCTGGTGAATGTCTCCACGGAGGAATTGATTATAATTCATTTTAATGAACATCATCTTCTCCACATTTTTTGGAAGTAACCTCGTACGCCGATTGCTGACAAGGTGAGCGGCTGCACTAAACACTCTTTCGGAGTACACACTGGAGGGAGGGCAACTTAGGTAGAATAAAGCCAGTTTGTGCAAGGGCCTCCAAATTGCCTCTTTTTCCTGCCAGTATACGTACGGACTGTCTGACGTGCCTACTTGGATGCGGTCACTCATATAATCCTCCACCATTCTTTCAATGGTGACAGAATCATATGCAGTGACAGTAGACGACATGTCAGTAATCGTTGGCAGGTCCTTCAGTCCAGACCAGATGTCAGCACTCGCTCCAGACTGCCCTGCATCACCGCCAGCGGGTGGGCTCGGAATTCTTAGCCTTTTCCTCGTACCCCCAGCATCTCTTGCATGCCCCTGTCATTTTTTAAATAATTCTGCACCACCAAATTCAATGTATGTGCAAAACATGGGACGTGCTGGAATTTGCCCAGATGTAATGCACGCACAATATTGCTGGCGTTGTCCGATGTCACAAATCCCCAGGAGGGTCCAATTGGGGGTTAGCCATTCTGCGATGATCTTCCTCAGTTGCCGTAAGAGGTTGTCAGCTGTGTGCCTATTCTGGAAAGCGGTGATACAAAGTGTAGCCTGCCTAGGAACGAGTTGGCGTTTGCGAGATGCTGCTACTGGTGCCGCCGCTGCTGTTCTTGCTGCGGGAGGCAATACATCTACCCAGTGGGCTGTCACAGTCATATAGTCCTGAGTCTGCCCTGCTCCACTTGTCCACATGTCCGTGGTTAAGTGGACATTGGGTACAACTGCATTTTTTAGGACACTGGTGAGTCTTTTTCTGAGGTCTGTGTACATTTTCGGTATCGCCTGCCTAGAGAAATGGAACCTAGATGGTATTTGGTACCGGGGACACAGTACCTCAATCAAGTCTATAGTTGCCTCTGAATTAACGATGGATACCGGAACCACGTTTCTCACCACCAAGGCTGCCAAGGCCTGAGTTATCTGCTTTGCAGCAGGATGACTGCTGTGATATTTCATCTTCCTCGCAAAGGACTGTTGGACAGTCAATTGCTTACTGGAAGTAGTACAAGTGGTCTTCCGACTTCCCCTCTGTGATGACGATCGACTCCCAGCAGCAACAACAGCAGCGCCAGCAGCAGTAGACGTTACACTCAAGGATGCATCGGAGGAATCCCAGGCAGGAGAGGACTCGTCAGACTTGCCAGTGACATGGCCTGCAGGACTATTGGCTTTCCTGGGTAAGGAGGAAATTGACACTGAGGGAGTTGGTGGTGTGGTTTGCAGGAGCTTGGTTACAAGAGGAAGGGATTTAGTGGTCAGTGGACTGCTTCCGCTGTCACCCACAGTTTTTGAACTTGTCACTGACTTATGATGAATGCGCTGCAGGTGACGTATAAGGGAGGATGTTCCGAGGTGGTTAACGTCCTTACCCCTACTTATTACAGCTTGACAAAGGCAACACACGGCTTGACACCTGTTGTCCGCATTTGTGTTGAAATAATTCCACACCGAAGAGCTGATTTTTTTTGTATTTTGACCAGGCATGTCAATGGCCATATTCCTCCCACGGACAACAGGTGTCTCCCCGGGTGCCTGACTTAAACAAACCACCTCACCATCAGAATCCTCTTGTCAATTTCCTCCCCAGCGCCAGCAACACCCATATCCTCATCCTGGTGTACTTCAACAGTGACATCTTCAATTTGACTATCAGGAACTGGACTGCGGGTGCTCCTTCCAGCACTTGCAGGGGGCGTGCAAATGGTGGAAGGCGCAAGCTCTTCCCGTCCAGTGTTGGGAAGGTCAGGCATCGCAACCGACACAATTGGACTCTCCTTGGGGATTTGTGATTTAGAAGAACGCACAGTTCTTTGCTGTGCTTTTGCCAGCTTAAGTCTTTTCTTTTTTCTAGCGAGAGGATGAGTGCTTCCATCCTCATGTGAAGCTGAACCACTAGCCATGAACATAGGCCAGGGCCTCAGCCGTTCCTTGCCACTCCGTGTCGTAAATGGCATATTGGCAAGTTTACGCTTCTCAGACGCTTTTAATTTTGATTTTTGGGTCATTTTTTTACTGATCTTTTGTGTTTTGGATTTTACATGCTCTGTACTATGACATTGGGCATCGGCCTTGGCAGACGACGTTGATGGCATTTCATCGTCTCGGCCATGACTAGTGGCAGCAGCTTCAGCACGAGGTGGAAGTGGATCTTGATCTTTCCCTATTTTACCCTCCACATTTTTGTTCTCCATTTTTTAATGTGTGGAATTATATGCCAGTATCAATAGCAATGGCCTACTACTATATTTACTGCGCAAAACTAAAATGCACCACAGGTATAGAATGTAGATGGATAGTATACTTAATGGATGACGAGTGACGACACAGAGGTAGGTACAGCAGTGGCCTACCGTACTGCTATATATAGTATACTGGTGGACACTGTCAGCAAACTGCAAAACTAAAATGCACCACAGGTATAGAATGTAGATGGATAGTATACTTAATGGATGACGAGTGACGACACAGAGGTAGGTACAGCAGTGGCCTACCGTACTGCTATATATAGTATACTGGTGGACACTGTCAGCAAACTGCAAAACTAAAATGCACCACAGGTATAGAATGTAGATGGATAGTATACTTAATGGATGACGACACAGAGGTAGGTACAGCAGTGGCCTACCGTACTGCTATAAGTATATATAGTATACTGGTGGACACTGTCAGCAAACTGCAAAACTAAAATGCACCACAGGTATAGAATGTAGATGGATAGTATACTTAATGGATGACGAGTGACGACACAGAGGTAAGTACAGCAGTGGCCTACCGTACTGCTATATATAGTATACTGGTGGACACTGTCAGCAAACTGCAAAACTAAAATGCACCACAGGTATAGAATGTAGATGGATAGTATACTTAATGGATGACGACACAGAGGTAGGTACAGCAGTGGCCTACCGTACTGCTATATATAGTATACTGGTGGACACTGTCAGCAAACTGCAAAACTAAAATGCACCACAGGTATAGAATGTAGATGGATAGTATACTTAATGGATGATGACAGAGGTAGGTACAGCAGTGGCCTACCGTACTGCTATAAATATATATAGTATACTGGTGGACACTGTCAGCAAACTGCAAAACTAAAATGCACCACAGGTATAGGATGTAGATGGATAGTATACTTAATGGATGACGAGTGACGACACAGAGGTAGGTACAGCAGTGGCCTACCGTACTGCTATAGTATACTGGTGGACACTGTGTCAGCAAACTGCAAAACTAAAATGCACCACAGGTATAGAATGTAGATGGATAGTATACTTAATGGATGACGACACAGAGGTAGGTACAGCAGTGCACTCTGCACTGTACTCCTCCTATATAATATTAATTATACTGGTGGTCCCCAGTCCCCACAATAAAGCAGCACACTGAGCACAGATATGGAGTGTTTTTCAGGCAGACAACGTATACTGGTGGTCACTGTCAGCAAAACTCTGCACTGTACTCCTGCTATAGCTGCTCCCCAGTCCCCACAATTAAGCAGTGTGAGCACTCAGCACGGGTGGTCTTCTGTTTGCCGGCGGTCGGGCTCCCGGCGCTCAGTATACCGGCGCCGGGAGCCCGACAGCCGGAATACCGACAATTATTTTCCCTCGTGGGGGTCCACGACCCCCATAGAGGGAGAATAAAATAGTGTGGCGCGCGTAGCGCGCCACCGTGCCCGTAGCGTGGCGAGCGCAGCGAGCCCGCAAGGGGCTCATTTGCGCTCGCCAAGCTGTCGGTAAGCCGGCGGTCGGGCTCCCGGCGCCGGGATGCTGGTCGCCGGGAGCCCGACCGCCGGCCAGCCGTAGTGAACCCCTCAGCACAGATATATTATGCAGCACACTGAGCACAGATATGGTATGGAGCGTTTTTTTCAGGCAGAGAACGGATAAAAACTGGTGGTCACTTATCAGCAAAACTCTGCACTGTACTCCTCCTAACAGCTGCTCCCCAATCCTCCCCACAATTAAGCAATAAACCAATCAACTTCTACAATAAACGGAGAGGACGCCAGCCACGTCCTCTCCCTATCATCTCCAATGCACGAGTGAAAATGGCGGCGATGCGCGGCTGCTTATATAGAATCCGAATCTCGCGAGAATCCGACAGCGGGATGATGACGTTCGGGCGTGCTCGGGTTAGCCGAGCAAGGCGGGAAGGTTCTAACCTGCCTCGGACCCGTGTAAAAAAGGTGAAGTTCGGGGGGGTTCGGTTTCCGAGAAACCGAACCCGCTCATCACTAATATATATATATAATTAAAGGGGTGTAGTATGGTATGTCGGCGGGCGTGCTGCCGGCGACTAGCATACCGGCGCCGGGAGCCCGACCGCCGGCATACCGACAGCGTGGCGAGCGCAAATGAGCCCCTTGTAGGCTCGCTACGTGCGCCACGCTATTTTATTCTCCCTCCAGGGGGGTCGTGGACCCCCACGAGGGAGAAAAAGTGTCTGTATGTCGGCTGTCGGGATTCTGGCGCCGGTATACTCTGCGCCGGGATCCCGACAGTCGGCATACTGAAGACCACCCCATTAAAGGGGTGTTTGCAGGGCAGGACAAGGAGGCTGACAGCTTTCAAAACACACTGATTGAACTTGAATGCTCACATTGGGTTTGTGTCAGAAATTTCTCACTCCGCACTTAGGGATTCGCTTCTCTAACAGCAGACACAGAATGACTGATAGATTTGCAGACTTCTGTAGAAATGCACTGAGTGGCTTGGTGGATTCATATGTTTAGATAAATTAGGAGATCCCACCATCTACTGGCCTAAATATGTGGGTCTGTAATGAAGTTGAAAGAGAACACTAGACTTTTTAGGAGCACAATTGGGGGAAAAAAGCACGGTCTAATACAGGTTGAGTATCCCATATCCAAATATTCCGAAATACGGAATATTCCGAAATACGGACTTTTTTGAGTGAGAGTGAGATAGTGAAACCTTTGTTTTTTGATGACTCAATGTACACAAACTTTGTTTAATACACAAAGTTATTAAAAATATTGTATTAAATGACCTTCAGGCTGTGTGTATAAGGTGTATATGAAACATAAATGAATTGTGTGAATGTAGACACACTTTGTTTAATGCACAAAGTTATAAAAAATATTGTCTGAAATGACCTTCAGGCTGTGTGTATAAGGTGTATATGTAATATAAATGCATTCTGTGCTTAGATTTAGGTCCCATCAACATGATATCTCATTATGGTATGCAATTATTCCAAAATACGGAAAAATACGATATCCAAAATACCTCTGGTCCCAAGCATTTTGGATAAGGGATACTCAACCTGTAACAACAATTTAATACAACACTTCCCTGCACTAGTAGAAAACATTTGTCTACAAATGCAAAATAAACCCCAGAGCTTAGAATATATTAGATCACTTAAAATAAGTATAATATATAATAATCATGATGATTAACGGAGTGAAAGAAAGTATTTTATATAGCAGACATAAGAAAAAACTATAATCCTTTGAGGGGGTCTAGAATACAACAGATTTACTAGAGTAGCGAACTATACTATAAGACTAGAGACTAAGGGGGTGATTCACTAAAGGATCGTAGAAGCGATCCTTTGTGCAGTTTCCCGATGGTGAGCAAACTACACATGCGCAAAGCCCGTTCTGAACATATGCAGAAGGGTCCCGCGATGCAATCGCAAGTAAGCAAATACCTCTGCCTGAGCGACAGGCAGAGGCAATCTGAGGTAGAGACGGGAGTGGTGTGGCCAAGGACTGCGTCATGGACGCAGTTTCCTTGGCCTCCCAAAGGTACCTGCGATGGCAAGCCTGAATCACAGGTGAATATCGCAACCATCTCATCTCATATACGATCACATCACAAATGCAGGAAGGAAGTGTTCTGCACCTCCTACTGCATTTGCATTGCTAATGATGCTGGTGAAAAGAGTTTAGCAATTGCACTCCTTAGTGAATTAGGCCCTAAGATATTAAGCATATTTTACTGAGAAAAATGTATGCATTTTAAAAGGGCTATTTATCAAACATACAATATTAAAGTTCTGAGTGAAAATCTGTTTTGGAGTTACATGTGCATTACGTTACTTGTACTCCCACACAAGGCCGTAACTAGGTGTGTGCGGAGTGTGTGATTGCACATAGCGCTGCAGGGTAGGGGGGCTGTTGGCGCCACTTGTCAATGATCTGTTTTAATTACATACACTTGTAGCTTCCCCCTTTTTTGAAGTCCGGCATCTCCTGCCAGCCCACCTCCTACCACCACCCTTTCTGTTGCTAAACCTATACAACATTCATGAACTTAGCTTGAGTACTCTTTGTTATTCACTCACACTGATGATGGTGGTGCATTATCTAGTCATGTTATGGCTTTCTGCAGACATCCTATGGAAGGTGTGTCCTTTTAATTCTAGATGGAGCCACAAAGCATAAATATGACTCCTAAGGGCACAATACATTAAGAAGCATTATAAGACAGCAATGATTATTATTGAATAGATTGGGTCATTAATGTTTAATATAGCGAAAGGACACTACATACAGATTACGATGGTCCGATGCTCGCAATGCTCCCAATCGATGTTTCGATGTTTGGGGGAGGGGGCTTTTTTATTTTATTTAATTCAAATCATTTTGGATAGGGTTAAATTCATGTTCTTCACCTAATTCACTCATAAAAAAAAAAAAAAACTGACCATTTCGGAGCGTTTTTTTTGGGGAAAAATAGTCAGTTAAGTGGTTAAAAAAAAAAAACTATTGTTAACACTATTGTTAAAAAAATAATGTAGAAAATGTCCTCCATGTAAAAAAAGGCGTGTCTGTCCCTTTAAAGTGACATCACCAAATCCAAATGCCATAGCAGAGCAGTGACAGTTGGTGTGCTGTGGCTGTTTATCAGAGCTGTAGGCTGTACCTAACCGAGGAGACCGCAAGGGATCTGTTGGAAAGGCGATTATTTAAAGAGGTGTTCACTGGCAACATCCGTCATGTCAGGTTGGAGCATAAACTACAGTATCTATAATATGTAGTAAATGGTTATAAGGCAGGATTAATTTAAGCTTCAGTCATGTCTGCCTTGCCATAAGTGCCTAAGTTAGTAATACTTAATTGATGCCAAACAGGTATTATCCTATATATTTACTTGCTATAATGACATTACCTTATTTAAATGACCATATTTGGCAAAGAGTTTTCCTGCCAACATTCCTGATTTGGAACGGGACATTTTAGGCTTCTGATTTTCTTAGTCCATTTTTGATCCACCCACAGGACACCGCCTAAGAATAAATAACATAGCCTAATCTCTTGTGTAGCAGAAATAGGGATTGTACTCCCAAAATCAGGACTATTAGGAATATGCAAATGTGCAATTAGGGGATTAAGACTCATGAATACTAGGAAAGTACTAACATAGAATTAAATCTGATCATTTTGGAAAGTCTCATTTTATGCTACATTTGTGCATACAGTACTTGCCACCGTTTTGTCTCTCCTGTCCGGAAGCAGCCCAGAGAGGAGATGCTGTGGGTTGCGGGGCCAGGCTGTCGCTTCATTAGGCGATTTGCATAATTTAGCCCCTCCCCTCAATACAGCAACGTGATTCCGGTGATTATCTCCAAAATAGGAAGCGTGCAGGATGCGGGAAATCCACCTACTCTTCTGGGGGTGCAGGGGACTACCCAAGTCTCTCACAGCTTCCAGGAGAGTAGGCAAATATGCATGTGTAATATACACTGCATTTCTCTAGCTTTTACCACATTTGTACCAAATTCATATTTCATAGCTCTTTTAGAGTAAGCACCTTTTTTTTATTTATATTTATACTTTTCATAACAGTATCTTTTGTCAACTGGCTGCATTTTGTTTTTGTTTTGTTTTTTTTTGTTCCCAGAGTAGACTGGGGTAGGTCTACCCTAACTGCACTTAATTACAACTAAAACACAAGCTACATTACTATCTTATCCAGTAACAGTAACTGAGGAAACACCCATATGTATGTGATGAAGGCAACCATGGGGGTAATTCAGAGTTGATTGTAGATATGCTAAATTTAGCACATCTACGATCACTTTCACAGACATGCGGGGGGACGCCCAGCGCAGGGCTAGTCCGCCCCGCCGCACAGGTACCAAAGCATCGCACAGCGACGTAGGGAGCTACTCGTCAGGTACTGACGAGTAGCTCCCTACCAGCGCAGCTCATGCTTGCTGGCAGGGAGCTTCTCGCCGCATCCTGGGTTGCAGCGGCTGCGTGTGACGTCACGCAGTCGCCGTGGCCCGTCCCCCCAACGGTCCGGACACGCCTCCGTTGTCCAGACCATGCCCCGCTAACAGCGTTTTAACGCCGTTGGTATGCCCCCTCCTGCCCGCGACCCCCTCTGCCTGTCAATCAGGCAGAGGCGATTGCAGCCCAAAGATGCTGATAGCATCTCACTGGGCTCCAGGGGTGCGCACGCGCAGTGCGGCAGCTGCGCCTGCGCACTCCATAAAAAGATTTAGACTGCGAAAGCTGCCGCTGCATTGATCCATTCTGAATTACCCCCCATGTTTGTTTTAAATCTCTGCTTGTGCTTTCCCACTGTACAGTGTGAGTGAATGTGAGTTTCTCTCCTACTAAGAAATCTAATTTCTTTCTTGCAGGCTCCATCAAAACGCCCCTTATTAATGTGGGCCGAGAGTTACAACCCACTGTAAGAGGGATCAGACGAAGGAGAATGCAAGTGGCCGAAAGAATTCAAGTGCTGAATAACTTGAGGCTGCTGATGGAGGCCAGGCCATTTAGAAGAAATTAGCAGCGCCGTAGCTAAGGCAGATGCCTTGTGGGCGCGACAGGCTGCCGCTATGCTAATTACCTAGTACCGCTGTGTGTCCAACAACTTAAGGAGGGAAAGGGGGCACTCGAGGGGAAGGCCAGGATCTCGCGCCTCAGTCGGCATCACGGGGCGGGGGTTGGAGAACTCTGGAAGAATCCCAGTGGGCTCCGGTCCTGGTCCGGTACTTCGCAGACGCCCCCCACGACAGGCCCGTGATACGGGGTCTGTCTGGTTCCCCAGTAGTGCGTCCTGTCCCAGCGGTATGCACTCTGGATGCTGGGTGCACGGGGAATACTTGCCTACCTGACCCTCTCCATGAGGGAGAAAATGTTCTGTTCCTGGACTTTCCTGGTAATGTATGATTGCCATCACCTGTGGTGAGCTAGTTAATTGATAAGAAAGGTGTTTCACCACAGGTGATGGCAATCATACATTACCAGGAAAGTCTCAGGAACAGAACATTTTCTCCCTCATGGAGAGGGTCATATAGGCAAGTATGGCACGGGGGTAGGTCAGTGGGGTCATGGGCATGTCCGCAGCGAGAGAGTGAGGTTGTGAGTGCCAGCGGCACTCTCACAAGGCCCTGTGATGCAGGGACTGGTGAGAGCACCAGAGTGTGGAGGTAGACGAGAAGCTGGCGCCATTTTGATGGCTCAGATGCAGAGTGATGGCAGCTCTCCGCTGCATGGGGGGCTGTGGGGGGTGTCGGATGCGGCTGCTTTGATAGGGAGGCAAGTGCCTCCGAGGGGGCAACAGTCCAATCGTGCTAGGTAGCCTTCTAGGGTATGTGCTGGTAGGTCTTATGCGGATCTGTTATGGCAGGCTCCTGCGCAGGGACGAGGTGTGGGGCCCTCTAGTCGCCTCCCTCCTAGGGCTGAGGATAGCGCTGGGGGCAATTTTGATGTGGCTGCAGTGTCCTCTCTGTGTGCTTCAATAGCATCAGCGATGGTTCCCATTATTACCACCATTCCTGGTGGAGGGTTTCAGGTAGTAGGATGGGGGTTGATACTTCTGCGCTGGCGTCGCAGTTGGTGCAAGTTTTATTGCCCGCTTTACTGTGTCATTGCTGGAGCATAAGGAGGGGCCATGTCCAGGGAGTTTGTGTCAGATGCTATTCCTGTTGTGCCGAAAGTGTTCGCTAACGGCCTTTTCTCATGTGCCGACTCGTCCAGCGACAGTGGTGACATGGAGAGACCTCATACTGAGGGCGAAGCACCAGGGACCTCTTGTGCCACTGTAACCGGTGGGTCCCCTGGTGATCCAGATTGGGAATGGGGCGTTTCATCCGGGTCAGGCTCTAGCATGTCTGAGTCCAGCAAGTCAGGGCATGAGTGCGGGTCGTGCCAGGGCAAAAGTGGCAGGGGCAGGAGGAGACAGTGGAGAAGGGGGTGAAATGGTGACCTTCTCCAAGAGGGTCGTTTTGCCTAGGCTGGCGTCTCATGTCGTGGTCCAGGAGGATGGGGTCTTTTGTAAGGTGCTTCACTCCAAGACTGGTAGAGGGCATTGGGTTTCACTGGGTCGCTGTCAGGATTGCAGGATTTGTCCCATGGTCTTGACTGCGTCCTATATGACGCTTTGCCCAGTTTCAAAGGGCGCTTGGTTGATGCATTTGGATGCATCGCCACTTACCTGTTGCAGCGGGTTGGTCCATAAATCAAATCCGGGTGTTGGGCAGGTGGAAATCTTGAACTGTATGTTCAAGAGATACATCAGGTTTTAGCCTGTGCAGTGCATCCTAACTTGAGGATTAGCTACTCGCCACCTTTGGTGGGGGTCTTGAGGAATTTTTTGTTTTACCTCCAGTTTTAACTTCGGCTTCTGCCGGCTGGTGGATGATTTGTGTTTTTTGCCTCAAGTCAAGTTAGGTTAACCCACGCACCTGCTAGGCCGTTCTTTTCCGCCACCACCATACTTTAGTTTATTTAAATTCATCTAAAATTAAATTCCTTTAAATAAAATGTTGACCCCTTTCACCGCCAAGTCAGTTGTCCGTGTCATTATTTATTTAGTTAAGATTGTGTGAGTGGAGTGTGAGTTATTGGCAGATAGAGAGTTTATCTAGTAGAACTGGACGTGGCACAATGGGGGTAATTTCAAGTTGATCACAGCAGGAATTTTTTTAGCAGTTGGGCAAAACCATGTGCACAAAATAACCCACCCAAATCTAACTCTCTCTGCACATGTTATATCTGCCCGATATAACATGTGCAGAAAGAGTTAGATTTGGGTGGGTTATTTTGTTTCTGTGCAGGGTAAATACTGGCTGCTTTATTTTTACACTGCAATTTAGATTGCAGATTTATCTCACCACACTCAAATCTATCTCTCTCTGCACATGTTATATCTGCCTCCCCTGCAGTGCACATGGTTTTGCCCAATTGCTATCAAAAATCCTGCTGCGATCAACTCAGAATTACCCCCATGGTGCGCTCTCTCTGCTACCTCCACACCAGCTGTGACAGCACTAAATAGAGGACCCCTGGGAGAGCCGGACTAGACCTAACACTTGGAACTACTGCCGGCCATTCGGCCTGTAACCGCACCGTACACTTACCCTCAGACGCTATGACTCCTCATAAGAGCCAGACCAGTTCAGTAGAAACCACACTGCTGGAAAAGGGAGCCGCTGGGAGCAGTCCACATTAAGTGGGACGCTTTGACACAGGAAGCAGGACACACTGTACAACAGTTTCTTAGCAGCAAGACTGAAGAGAACGGGACGCCATTTACAAAGTGTGCTATAACTACACTCTATTACATTTATTTGTGAAGTCTAGATTACTAGACTAGTACTAGATATTGGCACCCCAACAGTTTTAACTATGACCATTATATATTTATATACAACGCCCTTAGGCCTTATTATATAGTAACCACAGTGTTAGTGTTTTATGTATATAACTTACTATATCCTATGTTTGTGCATACATTATCAATTTGTGATTTAGATAATTAAACTTATAAACTTAAAAAATAATAATAATAATAATAAAAAAAACAATAATAAATATTGTACATTAACATTACCAGATCTTCACTCCATAAGTAAAAATAGATATTTGTGATACAAGATATTCATCTACCACATAGGGGGGTATACAATTAAGCACGATAAAACATTGGGTGCAAAAAACGATTGCAATTTTTTACAGATATATTTTTTTTTACAGGCTATCCAATTAGAATGCCCGTAAAAAAAATAATTTTTTTCATGAAAACACACAGGTTCAGTGACACCTTTGTATTTTGGAGGCCTGGGGCAGGTGAAACAAAATCCCCTATTAGCTGCAGCTCGCGTCAGCTTATCAGAGCTAATTGGATAGCCCGCAGCGATAAAATTACCTACTGTAAATGGACGTTAGTAATTGGATACTGGCCTTAGCGCCTGTACTACGTATTATAGGTGACTGTTGTGTGACTATACCCCTTTACAGTAAGACCACACCCCTTTTGGAGTCATTATAAAAAAAAATGGGGGGGGGAGGGGGGCACCAGTGTTCTTTCTAGCACAGGGCACTAAGACACCTAGTTACGGCTCTGCTCCCACAACAGCTAAAAAGCTACTGGTTTTCTACAACTGCCATAGACACAAAGTACAATTGGGGGTTACAATAGGATTCTCCTTCTACACCAGAAAATAAGATTTTACTTGCCGGTAAATCTATTTCTCGTAGTCCATAGTGGATGCTGGGGACTCCGTAAGCACCATGGGGATAGACGGGCTCAGCAGGAGACATGGGCACTTTAAGAAAGAATTTAGGTTCTGGTGTGCACAGGCTCCTCCCTCTATGCCCCTCCTCCAGACCTCAGTTAGAGAAACTGTGCCCAGAAGAGCTGACAGTACAAGGAAAGGATTTTGGTAATCCAGGGCAAGATTCATACCAGCCACACCAATCACACCGTATAACATGTGATAACAACCAGTTAACAGTATGACAAATATTAGAGCATCAGGTCAAACCCTGATGCAACCATAACTTAACCCTTATTGAAGCAATAACTATATACAAGTATTGCAGAAGAAGTCCGCACTTGGGACGGGCGCCCAGCATCCACTACGGACTACGAGAAATAGATTTACCGGTAAGTAAAATCTTATTTTCTCTAACGTCCTAGTGGATGCTGGGGACTCCGTAAGGACCATGGGGATTATACCAAAGCTCCCAAATGGGCGGGAGAGTGCGGATGACTCTGCAGCACTGATTGAGCAAACACAAGGTCCTCCTCAGCCAGGGTATCAAACTTGTAGAACTTTGCAAAAGTGTTTGAACCTGACCAAGTAGCTGCTCGGCAAAGCTGTAATGCCGAGACCACTCGGGCAGCCGCCCAAGAAGAGCCCACCTTCCTAGTGGAATGGGCCTTAACTGATTTTGGCAGCGGCAATCCAGCCGCAGAATGAGCATGCTGAATCGTGTTACAGATCCAGCGAGCAATAGTTTGCTTTGAAGCAGGAGCACCAAGCTTGTTGGAAGCATACAGGATAAACAAAGACTCTGTTTTCCTGACCCTAGCCGTTCTGGCTACATAAACCTTCAAAACCCTGACCACATCAAGTAACTCGGAATCCTCCAAGTCAGTAGTAGCCACAGGCACCACAATAGGTTGGTTTATATGAAAGGATGAAACCACTTTCGGCAGAAATTGTGGACGGGTCCGCAATTCCGCTCTATCCGCATGGAAAACCAGATAGGGGCTTTTATGTGACAAAGCCGCCAACTCTGACACACGCCTAGCCGAAGCCAAGGCTAATAGCATGACTACCTTCCACGTGAGATATTTCAACTCCACCGTTTTGAGTGGATATATATATATACACATACACACACTGCTCAAAAAAATAAAGGGAACACTAAAATAACACATCCTAGATCTGAATGAATTAAATATTCTTATTAAATACTTTGTTCTTTACAAAGTTGAATGTGCTGACAACAAAATCACACAAAAATTATCAATGGAAATCAAATTTATTAACCCATGGAGGTCTGGATTTGGAGTCACACTCAAAATTAAAGTGGAAAAACACACTACAGGCTGATCCAACTTTGATGTAATGTCCTTAAAACAAGTCAAAATGAGGCTCAGTAGTGTGTGTGGCCTCCACTTGCCTGTATGACCTCCCTACAACGCCTGGGCATGCTCCTGATGAGGTGGTGGATGGTCCCCTGAGGGATCTCCTCCCAGACCTGGACTAAAGCATCCGCCAACTCCTGGACAGTCTGTGGTGCAACGTGGCGTTGGTGGATGGAGCGAGACATGATGTCCCAGATGTGCTCAATTGGATTCAGGTCTGGGGAACGGGCGGGCCAGTCCATAGCATCAATGCCTTTGTCTTGCAGGAACTGCTGACACACTCCAGCCACATGAGGTCTAGCATTGTCTTGCATTAGGAGGAACACAGTGCCAACCCCACCAGCATATGGTGTCACAAGGGGTCTGAGGATCTCATCTCGGTACCTAATGGCAGTCAGGCTACCTCTGGCGAGCACATGGAGGGCTGTGCGGCCCCCCAAAGAAATGCCACCCCACACCATTACTGACCCACTGCCAAACCGGTCATGCTGGAGGATGTTGCAGGCAGCAGAACGTTCTCCTTGGCGTCTCCAGACTCTGTCACGTCTGTCACATGTGCTCAGTGAGAACCTGCTTTCATCTGTGAAGAGCACAGGGCGCCAGTGGCAAATTTGCCAATCTTGGTTTTCTCTGGCAAATGCCAAACATCCTGCACGGTGTTGGGCTGTAAGCACAACCCCCACCTGTGGACGTCGGGCCCTCATACCACACTCATGGATTCTGTTTCTGATCGTTTGAGTAGACACTTGCACATTTGTGGCTTGCTGAAGGTCATTTTGCAGGGCTCTGGCAGTGCTCCTCCTGTTCCTCCTTGCACAAAGGCGGAGGTAGCGGTCCTGCTGCTGGGTTGTTGCCCTCCTACGGCCTCCTTCATGTCTCCTGATGTACTGGCCTGTCTCCTGGTAGCGCCTCCATGCTCTGGACACTACGCTGACAGACACAGCAAACCTTCTTGCCACAGCTCGCATTGATGTGCCATCCTGGATGAGCTGCACTACCTGAGCCACTTGTGTGGGTTGTAGACTCCAGCTCATGCTACCACTAGAGTGAAAACACCGCCAGCTTTCAAAAGTGACCAAAACATCAGCCAGAAAGCATAGGAGCTGAGAAGTGGTCTGTGGTCACCACCTGCAGAACAACTCCTTTATTGGGGGCGTCTTACTAATTGCCTATAATTTCCACTTGTTGTCTATTCCATTTGCACAACAGCATGTGAAATTGATTGTCAATCAGTGTTGCTTCCTAAGTGGACAGTTTGATTTCACAGAAGTGTGATTGACTTGGAGTTACATTGTGTTGTTTAAGTGTTCCCTTTATTTCTCTTACGTCCTAGAGGATGCTGGGTACTCCAAAAGGACCATGGGGTATAGACTGGATCCGCAGGAGCTTGGGCACACTAAAAAGACTTTTACTGGGTGTGAACTGGCTCCTCCCTCTATGCCCCTCCCCCAGACCCCAGTTAGACTTTGTGCCCAGGAGTGACTGGACACACACTAGGGGAGCTCTACTGAGTTTCTCTGGAAAGACTTTGTTTTTATTTTCAGGGAGACCTGCTGGCTACAGGCTCCTTGCATTGTGGGACTGAGGGGAGAGAAGTCAGACCTACTTCTGCTTAGTTAAGGGCTCTGCTTCTTAGGTTACTGGACACCATTAGCTCCAGAGGGTTTGATCACTTGGTGCGCCTAGCTGCTTGTTCCCGGAGCCGTGCCGTCACCCCCCTCACAGAAGCCAGAAGAAAGAAGCCGGGTGAGTATTAGAAGATTCAAAGACTTCAGTGATGGCAGAACACTTCAGTAACGAGGTACAGCGCAGCGGTAGCGCTGCGCTCCATGCTCCCACACACACCACCAACGGCACTCACAGGGTGCAGGGCGCTGGGGCGCCCTGGGCAGCAGTTACTGAGGTTTTTTACAACTGGTGAAAGCTATATTAGGTGCCCGGGCACCGTATATAAGACCCCCGCCAGTATAAAGAATTTGAATTCGAGCGGGACTGATGCGCGTGGGAAGGGGAGGGGCTTAGCCGCACAGCTCACCAGCGCCATTTTCCTCTCTCCACAGCCGCTGCAGAGAACGCTGGCCCGGACCTCCAGGCTCCTCGCAAGTAACATGGAGCAAAAACGGGGGGGGCACAAATATTTTGGTGCTTTTATTGTTATTAACAGCGCTACTGTCATATATTATTGTGGTGTAGTATATGGGCGCTGGGGTGTGAGATGGCATACTTCCTCTGTGTTTCTCTCTCCAGGCTTCCCTGTAGGCTGTCCCCTTTATTTGGCCAGTGTGTGTGTTGGGTGTCTGTACTTCGTGTCGGCATGTCTGAGGCTGAGTGTTCCTCTCCGGAGGAAGTTACTGGGGGTGCAGAAAAGGAGCTGAACATGGCTCTGTCGGCACAGCCGACTGCTGATTGGGTTGCTATTTTGAGTACACTTAATACTAATGTGGCATTGTTGTCTAAGAGGCTGGATAAATCTGATTCTCAGACACAGACATGGAGAAAATCCATGGAGGATGCTTTGGCTCAAGTGCAGACCCCCTCAGGGTCACAAAAACGTTCATTTACCCAAATGGTAGATACGGTTTCCGACACGGATTCCGATGTTGATTTTAATGAAACTACTTTACACCCAAGGGTAGTTAAGAGTATTCAGTACATGATTGTGGCTATTAAAGATGTTTTGCGTATCTTTGACGAACCTACTGTTCAGGAGACAAGGATTTGCCTTTTTAAAGGGAAAAAACCTGAGGTGAAGTTTCCCCCCTCTCATGAAATGAACGCTCTTTGTGAAAAAGCTTGGGAGTCGCTGAGCATGAGGTGGCAGATTCCCAAGAGAATTTTTATGGCGTATCCTTTCCCCTCTGATGACAGGGAGAAACGGGAATCGGCTCCGAATGTCGACAAGGCTCTCTCCCGTTTGTCCAAGAAGGTGGCGCTTCCGTCCCCTGACACGGCTGCTCTCAGGTATCCGGCGGATCGCAAGCTGGAGATGTCTTTGAAGGCCATCTTCGTGAATACTGGTGCATTGCTCAGACCTGCTGTGGCGTCGGTATGGGTGAGTAGTGCTATTGCTAAATGGGCTGATAATTTAGCTTCTGATATGGATACCCTTGATAAAGATAGTATTCTTTTGACTCTTGGTTATATCAAGGACGCTGCAGATTACCTAAAGGATGCGGCGAGAGATGTTGGCCTCTTGGGATCAATAGCCAATGCCAAGGCGGTCTCAGCTAGGAGGGCGCTGTGGATCCATCAATGGAATGCTGATGCCGACTCCAAGAAAAATATGGAAGCTCTCCCCTTTAAAGATAGTGTCTTGTTTGGTGACGGCCTGGCTGACCTGGTGTCTACCGCTACTGCGGGTAAGTCATCTTTTCTTCCTTATGTTCCCACACAACTGAAAAAGGCTCCCCATCAACAGATGCAGTCCTCTCGACCTAATAAATACAAAGGAGGTAAAGGCTCGTCCTTCCTCGCTTCAAAGGGTAGAGGAAGGGAAAAGAAGTCGCCTGCAGTATCAGGCACCCAGGATCAAAAGTCCTCCCGCGCCTCTACCAAGTCCACCGCATGACGCTGGGGCTCCCCTGCGGGAGTCTGTGCCGGTGGGGGGCCATCTCCGGATCTTCAGTCAGGTCTGAGTTCAATCAGCCCTGGGTCCTTGGGTCGTAGACATAGTGTCCCAAGGGTACAAGCTGGAGTTTCAGGAATAGCCCCCCCCCCCGCCGCTTTTTCATATCGGCCTTGCCAGTTTCTCTTCCAGAGAGAGAAGTAGTAAATGCTGCGATACAAAAGTTGTGTCAACAAAGGGTCATTGTTCCCGTTCCCGTTCCCCCGTCCCAACTGGGGGAAGGGTTCTATTCGAGCCTTTGTCGTACCGAAGCCGGACAGTTCGGTCAGACCGATTTTGAACCTAAAATCCCTCAATCCATACTTGAAAACTTTCAAATTCAAGATGGAATCTCTTCGAGCTGTGATCTCCAGCCTAGAAGGGGGGATTTTATGGCATCAGTCAACATAAAGGATGCCTACTTACACGTCCCGATTTATCCTCCGCATCAGGCCTTCCTGAGATTTGCAGTGCAGAATTGTCATTACCAATTTCAGACGTTGCCGTTTGGGCTTCCCACGGCCCCGAGGGTTTTCACCAAGGTTATGGCAGAAATTATGGTACTCCTGCACAAGCGAGGGGTCACAATTATCCCGTACTTGGACGATCTCCTGATAAAGGTGAGGTCAAAGGAACAATTGTTAAAGAATGTGGAACTCTCCCTGACAGTTCTGCAACATCACGGTTGGATTTTAAATTTACCAAAGTCTCAGTTAATTCCGATGACTCGGCTGCACTTCCTGGGCATGATCCTAGACACTCAGCTTCAGAGAGTGTTTCTTCCGTAGGACAAAGCTCTAGAAATACAGACCATGGTCAAGGAGCTGTTGAGACCGACAAGTGTGTCAATTCATCAATACACTCGAGTGCTAGGGAAGATGGTGGCGGCTTACGAGGCCATTCCGTTTGGCAGGTTTCATGCCAGGGTGTTTCAGTGGGACCTGCTGGACAAATAGTTCGGGTCTCACCTACGGAAAATAAGTCTATCTTCCAGGGCCAGGATCTCTCTCCTGTGGTGGCTGCAAAGCTCTCACCTCCTAGAGGGACGCCGTTTCGGAATCCAGGACTGGGTCCTGCTGACCACAGATACAAGTCTCCGAGGCTGGGGCGCAGTCACGCAGGGAAGAAGTTTCCAGGGAAAATGGTCAAGCCAGGAATCTTCTCTCCACATAAATGTTCTCGAGTTAGGAGCCATTTACAACGGCCTCCTGCAAGCAAAGAACCTTCTTCAGGGTCTCCCTGTCCTGATCCAGTCGGACAACATCACAGCGGTGGCGTACGTAAACCGCCAAGGCGGAACAAGGAGCATGGCGGCAATTACGGAAGCCACAAGAATTCTCCACTAGGCAGAACAGCATGTGAGCGCTCTGTCCCGGGCGTGGACAACTGGGAAGCAGACTTCCTCAGCAGACACGATCTCCATCCAGGAGAGTGGGCTCCTCATCAAGAGGTGTTTGCAGAAGTGACAAGGCGTTGGGGTGTTCCTCAGATAGACATGATGGCGTCTCGCCTCAACAAGAAGCTTCTGAGGTATTGTTCCAGGTCAAGGGACCCCCAAGCCTGTGCAGTGGACGCCCTAGTAACTCCGTGGGTGTTTCAGTCGGTGTATGTATTCCCTCCGCTTCCTGTCATTCCAAAGGTGCTGAGGATCATAAGACGAACAAGGGTTCAGGCAGTACTCGTCGTTCCAGATTGGCCGCGGAGGGCCTGGTATCCGAATCTTCAGGAATTACTAGTGGAAGATCCCTGGCCGCTTCCTCTAAGAGAGGACCTGTTACTGCAGGGGCCCTGCCTATTTCCGTCAGAAGGGTATTCCCGGGGAAGTCATCCCCACTCTCCTTAAGGCTAGGAAGGAGGTCACGGCGAAACATTATCACCATATTTGGAGAAAATATGTGTCGTGGTGTGAAACCAAAGCTGCTCCTGCGGAGGAGTTTCACTTGGCTCGGTTCCTCCATTTTTTGCAGGCAGGCGTGGATGCGAGTCTGAAATTGGGTTCCATCAAAGTGCAGATTTCGGCTTTATTTTCTTTCAAAAGGAATTGGCCGTCCTTCCTGAGGTTCAGACTTTCGTGAAGGGAGTGCTGCATATCCATCCTGCATTTGTGCCACCTGTGGCGCCGTGGGATCTTGAAGTGGTGTTGCAGTTTCTTATGTCTCACTGGTTTGAGCCTTTGCGTAAGGTTGAGTTGAAGTTTCTCACTTGGAAAGTGCTTTTGGCTCTGGCGTCTGCCAGACGAGTGTCCGAGTTGGCGGCCTTGTCTCACAAGAGCCCATATTTGATCTTTCATTCGGATAGAGCGAAATTGAGGACTCGTCAACAATTTCTGCCGAAGGTGGTTTCTTCGTATCACATAAACCAACCTATTGTGGTACCTGTGGCTACAGATGCTGTAGCGGTCCCAAAATCTCTTGACGTTGTAAGAGCTTTGAAAATTGATGTCGCTAGAACGGCTCTTACTAGGAAGACAGAGGCTCTGTTTGTCCTGTATGCTTCCAATAAGATTGGAAATCCTGCTTGTAAGCAAAGCTCATTCAGTAAAGGCCTATTCTACCAGGAAGGTGGGCTCATCTTGGGCGGCTGCCTGAGGGGTCTCGGCACTTCAACTTTGCCGAGCAGCTACGTGGTCGGGTTCAAACACTTTTGCTAAGTTCTATAAGTTTGATACCCTGGCTGTTGAGGACCTCATGTTTGCTCAATCGGTGCTGCAGAGTCGTCCGCACTCTCCCGCCCGGTCTGGAGCTTTGGTATAGACCCCATGGTCCTTCTGGAGTCCCCAGCATCCTGATAAAGCTGGATTCTTTTATCGTATAAACAACCCTTTATGAGGTCTAAGAACACTGTACGCTGTTTACTTAAGAAGTACCGTAAGGGTACGCTAGTTGCGTAACGATCGCTCAGCCGTAGGCGAGACGCTCAAGCGTCACGTTCGCTCACGGCCCAGAGATCACAGGCAGGCACGCTATTGGCTGAGACTAACGTAATGATTCGCTATGGCGTAGCGGACGCTCGAGACCACGAGGAGATCACCAGCGGCGCAGACGCTCACAACGCTATACCTTGATATCTATACCTTTAACAATGAGATACACAGTATACCTTTATGTAGAGACAATGTGTAAGTGCAACCTGGTGTAACCTGATTAACTACAAAGCTGCTTGAGCGTCACCGACGCTCTGTGAACACTTAACACTATGAGAAAATACACAGATACTTGTTTAGGGTCCAAAGCCTATTAAATGTATTATAACTAATATACTTGTAAAAAGGAATCACAGTACAAATGATACACTACAATATAACAGAGACTTCCTAACCAAATAACTACACTATAAATACAATACAATACAATCTAATCAAGGGAAAATACGAGAGAAAGAGTAGAGAGAGAGAGAGAGAGGTAGAGATGAGAGAAATGGCTCACAGTAAGACAATATGATTACGGAGAGAAACTTACGCACAAGGGGAAACGATCGCAAGTGCTTCTGGACATCCAGCTTCCCGATTATCAGCACTGAGAACCGTTTGAAGAGAAGTGAAAGCTGGATGCCACAGGCCCGTCTTTTATGCTACTCACACAATGCAATCCAATGGTCCCTACAATCTCATTGTCCATTGGACGCAGGAATTCGGCTTCGCATCATAACAAAAGGTCATAGGGTGATTCATACAGGTGGGCTGTGACGATTTCAAACAGCTCAGGTGGGTGGGAAACTAGGTTTCCCGCCGCATACCTGAGTAAGAGTAAATAATAGTAATGGACATAAACTTCTTATGTCCATAACTATTCGCACGAGCGATTAATACGCTCCAAACCAACACCGGAATATTGCTATTTAAATACTCTTCCGATGGGTACCAAACACTGCTGTATGACTCCTGTTAGACCCTTCCTACAATACAAAGAGGGATTCCTCCGTTCAGGGACATTCTATATTAACCAAACTTTCAGAATCTATCAAAGGGACCATGATCTACAAACTACATTAATTGTGAAAATATGTAACGATTGAGTCGCACGCTACGACTACATAAACTCTACCGTAAATACGCATACCGTGCGCCCGCGGGTGCACGCTATTGCGGGTATGCGCCTTCACGGGAGAGCGTACGCATGCGCAGCGCGGACCAGTGTGCGGTGCAAATATGGCAGTATGTATGGGGATATTTTTCTGACTTTGACAGTCCACCCTTTGGCAGTCAATAATAACTGCCACCTTCAAAACATTTCAAAAAGGAGAAAAATATAAGTCAGGGGTTAATTCATTTCCATGGTTGGGTAAGGAAGAAGAGAGGAGTAGGTGTGAAGAGGGTATGACCTAGTGAGATAGCAGAAGCATGTGTGTATGAGTCCATGTTTGGGGGGTCATGTATCATCGTGCCGTACGTGTTGTAAATCAAGCTTCGAGGTATTGCGAAGTATACATTTGAATTCCTTCTTATCCCGTGGTACAGGTCTGTGGATGGGCTGTCAAACTTTACCGAGCTCTTTTCGGCTTTTGAACAAAATGGGGAGCACATTTTAGTTGATGATACATGAATGGGGGAATATGTGATTGCTGATATCTGTGCCTGTATTCCCTATACTATGTGTGTTATTACCTGAGGGTTGTAGAGATGAAGATGAAGAACACTTATGGAAAATGCAATGATATTCTATGTCAGGTAAATGTACATCTGTCGTTGAAGTTTTGTTCGGTATCAGTTGAAAGTCGTCTTCTTTGCGCTGTTTTGCTCGTTAGGCATGAGCAATAAGCTTTGTCAATGCCATCAGATTTACAAAAAAAATGTTGGGCTAGCGTAAGTTTAAGAATACTAGGGAAACTGGGGATCCATGGCAAAGTTCATCAAATGTCCATTTCTCAAGTGGTCAAAACTCCTTCTTTGGTCCATCCGTTGTCTGTATAGCGTCTCGTCAACTTCCTCGTCCAAGGGGGTCTTTTTATCTTGGAGAAAAGCAGAAAAACAGGTGAAAGAAACGGACCGTATAATCGCATTTTTCATCACATCCTGGTTTCTATCATTGGGTCATAAATCAAATCCAGGTTAATTACAGTTTCCTCACTCCTCAAACTCATCACTCTTGTACTTTGTTTGCACCTCATTAAAGCCTGCCCGCATCTAAATATCAATCCAATAGATATAACAACACCTAAAATACATAGGAGAAACTTTCCAACATCCATTATGACTCCTTGAGCCCAGTCTCCCAAACCGGAGAACCAATTTCGCGGGTTCAACCATGACACCCAACTAGTCAGCTCATTACCTACAGCAGCAAGGGTGAGATTGTGTTTTCGGCGAAATTCCCACTTTAATTGGAGAATATCGTCCATCTTTTGGTCTATGACCTCTACCGGATCCTCGGTGCTATTCGTGATGTACGTGCAACACTTCACGCCGTACTGTGTTGCCAATGTAACACAATGGCCCTCATTCCGAGTTGTTCGCTCGGTATTTTTCATCGCATCGCAGTGAAAATCCGCTTAGTACGCATGCGCAATGTTCGCACTGCGACTGCGCCAAGTAACTTTACTATGAAGAAAGTAATTTTACTCACGGCTTTTTCTTCGCTCCGGCGATCGTAATGTGATTGACAGGAAATGGGTGTTACTGGGCGGAAACACGGCGTTTCAGGGGCGTGTGGCTGAAAACGCTACCGTTTCCGGAAAAAACGCAGGAGTGGCCGGGGAAACGGTGGGAGTGCCTGGGCGAACGCTGGGTGTGTTTGTGACGTCAACCAGGAACGACAAGCACTGAAATGATCGCACAGGCAGAGTAAGTCTGAAGCTACTCTGAAACTGCTAAGTAGTTAGTAATCGCAATATTGCGAATACATCGGTCGCAATTTTAAGAAGCTAAGATTCACTCCCAGTAGGCGGCGGCTTAGCGTGTGTAACTCTGCTAAATTCGCCTTGCGACCGATCAACTCGGAATGAGGGCCAATATCCGCCTGTCACTGCTGTGAGGTAATTAAGAACCATTCTATGCTGTACCAGTTCTGTTTTATAAGCTTGGAGTTCTCTTCCAGTGTATCTAAACGTGTCATCATACATTTCAGTGATATTATCTAACAAATTTGCAAGCGCAGAGATGTATCTATAATTCATCACTCCTAGAGCGGTGCGAGTGAAATCTAACGCCACCAGAACCTGAATCCCGGTGGATTCATGGATCAGATCAGAGGCCGGATGCTCTAACCTTTCTGACAGTTGTCTTTTAACTCGGTGCTCGTAATGAGTGTGAGTATAAGGAGCTTGGGCACCACGGTGTATGTCTTTCATTTTATCATGTGTTACAGTCATTACTTCAGGCAATACTCTTCCAATATAACACAATCCTTCAGAGTTTGGGGCAAGCCACTTGTACGCCTTTCTCCCGCATATGAAATATGCATCATCGGGGAGAACATATGGGACGGAGAAAGACATTACCATATTACACACCTTCCAGGTGAAATCTCCTAGCCCTAATTCTTCCATCTGCTTAATGCACGTATCAGGTTGTACGATATGTGCACAGTATCCTGGTGATACTTCTCCAACTCTAGTAATCCTATTTCCTAAGGTATATCTATACCTGAAAGATTTTCCTCTACTGGCTATGTGGCGTACAAGCTCTGTATCTGTAGGCATTCTATCTGCTCTATGCGAGAAGGTCACGGTCAGGTTGCTCCATGACACTTCCCAATTTCCCGGCTGTCGGGGATTGGAGATGTTAAAACATAAGAGGGACCTATCCACATGGTATTGGTGGAGCTTCAAACTAGGAGGGCTGGAGATATTAAACCTCCTGTCCACCGGTCTCCCACCATTTAACTCAAGTACCTCCCCTATCGTTAAGGGAAATGGTACTAGCCCTGATTTGCTATGACCCTGAGGTACTTGAGAGCATACCCAACAATCTGTTTTGTTTAACACATTACCCACTAAGGAGTGATAGTCACTCAATGGATGCCGGTCCATATGGATATTAAAACTGGATTGGCATTTCTTTATGCACCCATCCTCAATGACATTGTTACAAAGCCTGCAGATACAGTTTTCTTCAGCTAACAATCCGTCACAATTTCTTCTATGATCAATGCTATCGGATCGCTTTCTGATACTCGCCTTTGCTTGTTGGTTAGGTTGATCTTGGAAAACTACGCCTCCATCATCATAATCGGAACCCATTCCAGAACCTCTCTCGACCTCCATGGTACTCTCGCCGGAACAGACTGCTCTAGTCAACATCATGGTTAACAGGAAGATCCGGATCACAGTCTCTTGGGGCAAGTCCATCTTTGAGGAGGAAATGGAGAAGAATGAGAAGGGGGAAAAAGAAATTTCAAGGGAGAGGGGATGGGAAGTGGAGAAAAACAATAAAAGGGATTGGGGAGTCGACAACTGCTTTCGGTCTTCAAGGCTCAGGTGCCGCCTCAGTCCTCCTGGAACAGACACTCCAGTGATACAACCTCTACCGTCTGTTCCTTATCACGGGACTTCTCTGGATCAGCAACCTTCTTGCAGTGGGATGAATGGACCCAAGTCTCTCTCTCAGCAACCTTCAATGCTGTGGTGCTAGTCAATAAGACCTGGTATGGTCCTTCCCATCTATCAATAAGACAACCTGAGCGTAGAAAATTTCGTATCATTACATAATCCCCAGGTTCAATGTCATGACAATTACTATCTGGTAAATCAGGAATCACCAACTTCAGATTTTCATTTTGATTCCTCAACTGTTTACTCATGTTAATCAAGTACTTTACAGTCACTTCATTGTTACATTTCAAATCATCCTGAGGGTTAATCATGACATGCGGTTGTCGACCAAACAAGATTTCAAAGGGGGACAAATTAAGAGGGGACCTGGGAGTGGTTCTGATGCTATACAAAACAATGGGTAAAGCTTCTGGCCACGTCAATCCTGTCTCTGCCATTACTTTACTCAATTTATTTTTAATAGTGCTGTTCACTCTTTCGACCTTCGCACTCGCCTGTGGACGGTACGGAGTGTGCAGCTTGCTATCAATTCCCATCAACTTACACATTCCTTGAAAGACATCACCTGTAAAATGGGTACCCCTATCACTTTCGATTATTCTAGGGATACCATATCTACATACAAATTCCTGCACAATTTTCTTAGCTGTAAACATAGCGGTATTTGTAGCCGCTGGAAATGCTTCGACCCAATTCGAGAAAACATCTATACAAACAAGTACATATTTCAAATTTCGACAAGGGGGTAATTGAATGAAGTCAATTTGTATTACCTGAAAAGGGCCGCCGGCAGGTGGGATATGGGATGGTTCTGTAGGTATTGCCTTTCCAATATTCTTTCTCAGACAGGTAAGGCATGACATTGCTCTTTTACTCGCATGAGAGGAGAATCCTGGGGCGCACCAGTATGCTCTTACCAATTTGCACATTCCCTCCTTGCCTAGATGAGTCAGCCCGTGAGCTGCTTCAGCCAGACATGGAAGATATGCTCTGGGGGCCACTGGTTTACCATGTCCATCCGTCCAGAGCCCTGAGGACTCCTGGCCATATCCCTTTGCCTTCCAGACTGCTCTTTCCTGTGTGGAACACAAATTCTGCATCTCACACAACTTTTGTGTGTTGATGGTATTGAATACCATCAGTTGTGTGGTGTCTGTCGGTATGGGGGTAGCAGCTGCTAACTTAGCAGCTTCGTCTGCTCGGCTGTTACCAAGTGATACTGGGTCTTGACTATATGTATGTGCTTTACATTTGATAACAGCCACTCTGTCGGGTTCCTGTATCGCTGTTAGAAGCCTTTTTATATGAGCTGCATGCGCTATCGGTGTACCAGCTGCCGTCATGAAATTTCTGAGACGCCATAGGGCTCCGAAATCATGGACTACCCCGAATGCGTATCTAGAATCGGTGTAGATATTGGCTGACTTACCCTTAGCCAATTCACATGCTCTGGTTAGGGCGACCAGTTCAGCAACCTGGGCTGAGTGAGGTGGGCCTAGCGGTTCCGCTTCTATGGTGTCTTGGTCATCTACGACTGCGTATCCAGTACACAAGTCTCCCGAGTCTGACTGTCTGTGACAACTACCGTCCGTGTAGAGCGTGAGTTCTGCATCTTCCAGTGGATTGTCACTGATGTCAGGCCTTGCGGTAAAATTTTGGGTCAAATATTCCATACAATCATGTGTATCTTCCTTTGTATTAAATCCTCCTTCCCCATCACTCTCACCTTCCACCCTTTGTGCCTGACCAGGCACACCTGGGAGATATGTTGCAGGATTTAATGCACTGCATCTCCTTATGGTGATGTTTACTGGGGCCATTAGTGCCAATTCCCATCTTGTAAACCTCGCTGATGAGACGTGTCTGGTTTGGGCAGAATTCAATAAGGCTGATACCGCATGTGGCGTATGGATTGTGAGGTTGTGGCCTAGCACGACATCTTCGCTTTTTGTCACTAGCAATGCTATCGCCGCAACGCTTCGCAAACATGTGGGGAGGGATCGCGCTACCGTATCTAGCTGAGCGCTGTAGTATGCAACTGGCCTGCTGGCATCACCGTGTTTTTGGGTTAGTACACCTGCTGCGCACCCAGCACTTTCTGTTCCGTATAGTTCGAAGGGTTTCCCATAGTCTGGCATACCTAGTGCTGGCGCCTGCGTTAGGCACTGTTTGAGTCTCTCAAATGCTGTTTCGGATTCGTCGGTATGCGAAATCCGATCAGGTTTGTTTGAGGAGACCATTTCCTGCAAAGGTAACGCCAATATGGAAAATCCTGGGATCCAATTACGGCAATACCCACACATTCCTAAAAACGTTCTGATCTGTTGCTGGGTTTGTGGCAGTGTCATGTCTCTAATTGCTTGGATTCTATCAGCGGTCAGGTGTCTCAGTCCTTGTGTTAGACAGTGTCCCAAATATTTTACCTTAGTTTGGCATAATTGCAACTTGTCTTTGGAAACCTTGTGACCTGTATCTGAAAGATGAAACAGGAGCTGTTTCGTATCCTTCAGAGAAGCTTCCAGTGAATCTGAACACAGCAGTAAATCATCCACATACTGTATCAATACTGATCCACTCTCCGGTTGGAAAGACTGTAAACAATCATGCAAAGCCTGAGAAAATATACTTGGACTATCTATGAAACCTTGGGGTAATCGAGTCCACGTGTATTGGACTCCTCTGTAAGTGAATGCAAACAAATATTGGCTGTCAGGGTGCAGAGGTACCGAAAAGAAAGCGGAGCAGAGGTCAATAACAGTGAAAAATTTGGCAGTGGGAGGAATTTGCATTAGGATGACAGCTGGATTTGGCACTACGGGGAACTGACTCTCAACTATTTTGTTAATCCCCCTTAGATCCTGCACTAGCCTGTAACCCCTCCCCCCACTCTTTTTAACAGGGAAGATGGGACTATTGGCTGTGCTGGACGTTCTTACCAGAATGCCCTGTTGTAGCAAGCGCTCTATTACTGGAAAAACTCCTAACTCCACCTCTGGCTTCAGAGGGTACTGTGGGATTTTTGGAGCTATCCTACCATCTTTTACTTGTACAACTACTGGAGCTACGTTTGCCATTAATCCAGTGTCCTGTCCGTCTTTTGTCCAAAGTGACTCTGGTATCTGAGATGTCATCTCTTCTACTTGGGATGGATTCCTATTTGTCATAATGGAATGTGACATTAATTTTGATGGGGAGTCTAACATGTCTCGCACTTCCTGAGCGTGATTCTCGGGTATATCCAAGAATACACCTTCAGAAGTACAATAAATGACGCACCCCATTTTACATAGTAAGTCTCTACCCAGGAGATTGGTTGGTGCAGATGCAGCCAGCAGAAAAGAATGCTTGGTATGCAAAGGCCCTATTGTAATCTCGGCTGGTTTGCTAACAGGGTAATGCTGGACTACTCCTGTTACTCCCATGGCTGGAATTGTCCTACCAGTGGTTCTCCTGCCCACTGTCGAATTTATCACTGACTTGGCCGCCCCTGTGTCTACAAGAAAGTTTAAAGTTTTACCAGCTACATTGATTGCAATCTCTGGTTCACTTCCAAGACTGGCAATCAACTTAACTGGATGCAGATTACAGGTATGGCCACACCCCTATTGGGTATGTTGACCTCCCTGAATCCCGCTGGCAGCAACTACTTGTGAGGGAGTTAGCTGGGAACTACCAGAGGCATGCCAATCTCTGTTCGGGGGGTATCTTTTTGTTTCCCCTGTATGTGGCTCAAAACTCCGCCTCTGTGGACCCTGCTCCCAATGTCTTGTGTTGTGTCGTTGTCTAGGGGGTTGAAAAGATCTTTGTACACTCTTTATTCTACAGTCTCGTGCATAGTGTCCCTGTCTGTTACAGGAATAACAAGTTATTACAGTTGACTTACTTACAGGATTCGATGGTACATACGCAGGCTGCTTTGTGGTCAGCGCCTGTATACTTACTGACATTAACTTATCACTTTGCGATTCTCTGTGCCTGGTGATGTTTCTGTCGTGATCAATAGCAGCCTCTCTCAAAGTGGACACTGACAGACCTCGCCAACATGGTTGCGTGGTCTGTACCCTAGCCTTTAATGTTTCCTTTAAACCATCCATCAGTACAGATACTGCTACTTCTTGATGGTTTGGGTTGGTCCTAATGTCTTCTATACCAGTGTATTTTGCCATTTCTAATAGTGCCCGGTGAAAATATTCTGCTGCCGTTTCGGACTCCTTTTGCTTAATGGAGAATATTCTGTTCCATTTTACAACGGCTGGGAAATACTCCTTTAACTGTAAATTTATTCTTTTTACATTATCTTTGTCGTACACATCTGAAAGCGGTACATCTTTATCTAGTCCACAATCAGCTAAGAATTGAACTGAGTCGACATTTGAAGGTAAGCAAGCTCTTAGCACTATCTGCCAATCCTTATTATTGGGCTCTAAAGTGTTTCCTAGATCCCTGATGTATTTTTGGCTTGCAACTAAATCTTTTCTGGGGTCTGGGAATTCAGACACTATGGTCCTCAATTC
Organism: Pseudophryne corroboree; assembly: GCF_028390025.1. Taxonomy (NCBI): domain Eukaryota; kingdom Metazoa; phylum Chordata; class Amphibia; order Anura; family Myobatrachidae; genus Pseudophryne; species Pseudophryne corroboree. Next base: position 123,137,514 of record NC_086450.1, read on the forward strand.
CATTCTAGTAAACGGGCAATACATGGCAATGTTCCTAACGGGTGTGGCTCCTGATGCATCTGTTTTCCCATTGGGAACTACTATCACCTTAACTGGATTAATTCTAACAACTTCACTCTGTGTAGATTCTACAGCTTGTTGTGGTACAATTGTCTCAGCATAATGCATGGTGCCGTACTTACCCGTTGACACGACCTCACCTATCCCTCCGCTAGGGGCCTTCACTAATCTCGTGAGTGGAGCAGTTCCTACTGTGGTTTCTGATATGGTGGCCGCTAGAGAGAGTGCTGAAATTGTTGCCGAATCGTCTTCTTGATCACACTCCTGAGGAAAGTTCAAAACAGGGTACAACTTGCACGGGTTAATAATTGCATGGTTTACTTGGTTAACATCATTAACATTTACAGGGTTGCTAAGAGTTTGTGTTTTACACCCCAGTGCGTTTTTCTCCGCAATCAACTTCTCTCCTGTAATGTATGGTGGAGGTGGGGCTGTGGCTATCAGTTTCCTGACTGCCCCAGATCCCGCCGCCAGAGCCAAACCTCTCTGTATCTCACCTTCCTGTTGCCACAACTGTAAATAATCATGATGCTGAATTCGTCTCTTTGTTGATTTTATGAGACATATCCTCCTCCTTATATTTTGTAACACTTCTGGGCTGAAGCTACCTATTCTTGTGAATTTCTCCCTGTCTTGTACAGTCATTCTCTCCCATTCATCACATAAAACCTCTGTGTGACTTCCATATTTCTCACACATGATGTACCTTGCCGACCCGACTGGTCGGTTCTCTGAATCAACCCGAACCGAGGTTGATCGCCCCCTACCTGAACAACTGGCCCCCATAATCTGCAGGCGTTGCTTACTACTCCTTTGATCTTTATATCACGGTCTTCAGCGAACCCTTACAGCAAACCAAATTATTCAAAATAGGCCGGCGGTGGCGGTTTACCGAGTACCCCACTCACTCGCTCACGTCGACCAATACGACCTGGTCACACCGATATGGTGCTGGCGTACTCGACCTAGAGCACCTACCAAAAACCTTCTGTTTACTGGAACATGTGAGGGTTACCCGAAGGACACTTACTCTTTCCAGTAAAGGTGGGGTTGTTAGATAGTTCCTGAGTGACCAGCGAACTTCCCTTCCAAAAATAAAAAATTACACAAATCACGTCAGAATGTACAACTAGCGTTTATGACCTTTGTACGCAAAATGATACTAGTCAGGTTTACTAATGCACACAATGACGTGCGGTACAATCGTTCAGTACATAAGCACTACTTGTTATGTACTGAGAGATCAATGGAATCGAAAATTTCGGCTGCGAATTCCTTCAGCCAGAGCTTGTACGGCCTATATGGGTTTCTGCACCAACCCCCGGGGTTGTGCCTCTTACCTTTATAGCGGACTTCTTTGTCTCCTTATGACCTCCTGGTCTGTTATGACCTCCTGGTCTTGTTCTGTACGACCTCCTGGTCTGACCTCCTGGTCTTGTTCTATACTGGTCCGCTATACTCTAATGCTCAAATATTATGTTTAACCAAGGATGCCTCCCTAGCCACCGTGCACGTCACTTACACGCGTGTACCTCACGAGTACTCGACTTTTCTTGTGGTTCAACCTTTAAGTTATATAAACTTATGTGATAAAAACACACTCACTCAACACATGTACACTTTTGTTTCTATATCTATTTCTGCGCAGAAATTTTTCTTTAGCCCAGCTGTGTTACCAATTAGGAGCAGGATCTGTTAATTAAATTTCGGACACCAAAAATAGACTTGCGTTATTTACCGCGTCGCGTTATCTACTGCTTTGCGCTAATTATCGCCTTTTCGTTAATTCAACTTATCGTGACTTGAGCTACGTGGGCGTAACCGAACGCTCCGTTTGCGTAATGAACGCTGCGTGCGTCAGCCTTTGGATTGCGTACGCTAGTCTTTGTTAGAGACACGTGTACGCAAAGCAAAGATCCACCGTAACACAATATACTTTTATCAATGTAGATGATCCCTGATCATCCACCGCGTACCCCACTGGCTTTGCCTTATCTCCTAGGCAAACCTGTGTGTTGGTCTATACTTTAACTATTACCTCTATTCTTAAACTATGAAATAACAGCAAATCTCTTTTAGCACTTTTCTATCAACTATAAAACTGGCAAACAGGATAGTGATATACGAAAAATGAAATACACAGATGGAAAAGAAATGCAGATATATATATGTATGCGTGCGTATATACGCAAGACAGAAGAAAAATAAAGTTTTAAAAAAAAAAAACACAAGCGTTTTGTTCTTACCTCCGGTTCCCGGGTTCCTTCAGCACTCTTTATCTAAGCGAAGCAGACGCTTATCCCATCAGCACTGCGAGACAACCTCCCGCCCTTTGCTGAGGGATAATGTCTGCTGATCTACCTAGTGCAGATATGTGAAGGACTGGACGGCCCCCAATTGATAAAGCTGGATTCTTTTATCGTATAAACAACCCTTTATGAGGTCTAAGAACACTGTACGCTGTTTACTTAAGAAGTACCGTAAGGGTACGCTAGTTGCGTAACGATCGCTCAGCCGTAGGCGAGACGCTCAAGCGTCACGTTCGCTCACGGCCCAGAGATCACAGGCAGGCACGCTATTGGCTGAGACTAACGTAATGATTCGCTATGGCGTAGCGGACGCTCGAGACCACGAGGAGATCACCAGCGGCGCAGACGCTCACAACGCTATACCTTGATATCTATACCTTTAACAATGAGATACACAGTATACCTTTATGTAGAGACAATGTGTAAGTGCAACCTGGTGTAACCTGATTAACTACAAAGCTGCTTGAGCGTCACCGACGCTCTGTGAACACTTAACACTATGAGAAAATACACAGATACTTGTTTAGGGTCCAAAGCCTATTAAATGTATTATAACTAATATACTTGTAAAAAGGAATCACAGTACAAATGATACACTACAATATAACAGAGACTTCCTAACCAAATAACTACACTATAAATACAATACAATACAATCTAATCAAGGGAAAATACGAGAGAAAGAGTAGAGAGAGAGAGAGAGAGGTAGAGATGAGAGAAATGGCTCACAGTAAGACAATATGATTACGGAGAGAAACTTACGCACAAGGGGAAACGATCGCAAGCGCTTCTGGACATCCAGCTTCCCGATTATCAGCACTGAGAACCGTTTGAAGAGAAGTGAAAGCTGGATGCCACAGGCCCGTCTTTTATGCTACTCACACAATGCAATCCAATGGTCCCTACAATCTCATTGTCCATTGGACGCAGGAATTCGGCTTCGCATCATAACAAAAGGTCATAGGGTGATTCATACAGGTGGGCTGTGACGATTTCAAACAGCTCAGGTGGGTGGGAAACTAGGTTTCCCGCCGCATACCTGAGTAAGAGTAAATAATAGTAATGGACATAAACTTCTTATGTCCATAACTATTCGCACGAGCGATTAATACGCTCCAAACCAACACCGGAATATTGCTATTTAAATACTCTTCCGATGGGTACCAAACACTGCTGTATGACTCCTGTTAGACCCTTCCTACAATACAAAGAGGGATTCCTCCGTTCAGGGACATTCTATATTAACCAAACTTTCAGAATCTATCAAAGGGACCATGATCTACAAACTACATTAATTGTGAAAATATGTAACGATTGAGTCGCACGCTACGACTACATAAACTCTACCGTAAATACGCATACCGTGCGCCCGCGGGTGCACGCTATTGCGGGTATGCGCCTTCACGGGAGAGCGTACGCATGCGCAGCGCGGACCAGTGTGCGGTGCAAATATGGCAGTATGTATGGGGATATTTTTCTGACTTTGACAATCCTCTAGGACGTAAGAGAAAATAGGATTTTAATACCTACCGGTAAATCCTTTTTTCCTAGTCCGGAGAGGATGCTAGGCACCCGTCCCAGTGAAGACTGTTCCTTGCGGTTGTATTGATACTGGTTACACGTGGTTTGTGTATCAGTTATGTTCAGCTTGTTGCTGTTGTTATGGAAAAAATAGGGAAAGAGATGGCACAGGGTGCCACAGAGTGTAATCTTAATGTTACATAAAACCATACTTCCCTTGCAATACTGCGTCCAGTCTCAGAAATGCAGAATGTCCACCTTATTCATTGACCAGGCATGTCAGCGTGTATGCAAAGACAGAGGGAAAAAACGTCATGTGCAAAAAACGTTACATTTAATAACACATAAGACGATTCACATAAGGGACTGATTTTTACAGAACATATAATAAAACCACAGCCACATATGGATCCACAGAACAATTACCAGAAAATTTGAGAACCATAGAAACAGTTCTCAAATAGGCTCTTAATCACCACGAGACCACCCAGGTATGGAAACTGGGAAATAACCTGGTCCTTGTTGTGCAGTGTCCGCTGTATGAGGCTGGTGAAAACTGCCAACGCGTTTAAACTCCTTCCTGGAGTCTTTTTCAAGGCATAATGAGCATGTAGTAACAGGTACTCTATTTAAACATATGAATATCCAATCCTGAGTCTCCTTTACGGCGGGACATCCTGTCCTAACGTCCCGACCGGACGTCTGTGTTCCTATGTTGCCATGGCAACAGCTCGTCATCTCCGGCTGAAGTGTACTCACTTCCGCCATGTCCTAGCCTCCACGTGGTCTCCGCAACCGCTCGTCACATCCGGCGGAAGTGTGTCCACCTCCGTCTTGTCCTCGCCTCCACGTGGTCTCTGCGATATCCAAGATTACTGCTCAGTCTAGACCGGAAGTTGGACGTGTACCATCGTGGTATCGTTATCCATTGACTCAGTTTAGTTATTTGTTAATGTTGCCAAGGAAACGTCCATAGTTCCTGGATATTGGCATAATGTCCATCAGTCCAAATACATGCCACAAATAACTACAATAGAGAAAAACCGTGTTTTAAGAAAACACAAGTGCATTATAAAACCGTTTAGAAAAAAACCATTAAAACGTTAAAAAATAAAAAAACATTACAACTAATCATTCTTAAGAAAAACATAGAAGAAGGGGGGGTTGCGGATAAAAGTTATGTCCCGTATAGCACCAGAAAGGAAAAGAGAACCCGTGCAGCAACAAATAATTGGATTTCAAATAAACCATTTAAGTTCGAAGTCCTTATTTAGACCCATGGGGTGTAATGTGTTACATTCATAAATTAATTGCATCTCTTTTCTTGCTAACATCGTTGCACTGTCTCTCTGACGTTGACTGCATTTGACCACCTTTATTGCTGCAAATCTGATAATACCTCTTGTGGAGCTCTCGTGTTGTAGTTTAAAGTGGTTTGACAGTGCATGGGTCTCGAGACCCTTCCTAATGTTTCTGCAGTGCTCGCCGAGGCGAGTTTTCAACGGTCTAGTAGTGCGACCGATATAGAAGAGATTGCACCTACATTGAATGAAGTACACTACATTTTTCACATTACATGTAATAAAATCCAGAATCTTAATGGTTCTCCCATTAATACATATGGATTCCAACTTCTTGGACCCGTCACTCGGGATTTCCCTGCACCCTAAACAGGTTCCACAACGGTGAAAACCCTGTGTCAAGATCCTTGTCTCCCGTTTTTTTTGGGGGGAGATAGCTATTGACCAGAGCTTTCTTTAGATTTGGTGCCTTTTTGTATATAAATTTAGGACGGTCGGGTATTAACTTCCTTATAATGGGGTCCTTTTTTAAAATATCCCAGTTCTGTCTGACTGATTTTTCCAATAGTCTATATTGGGAGTTAAAGCTTGTGATGAACGCCCACTCAAACTTTTCCTTACTTGATTGTTTGGGGGGTTTTCCTTCCAGGAGGGCCATCCTGTCGATCTTATCCACCTCTTGTATTGCATTAGTGACTTTCTCCCGTCTGTACCCACTTTTTTCAAACCTCTTCTCCAGGTCATGTGCTTGATTTTGGTAAGTTTCTTGTGTTGTACAATTTCTTTTTAGGTGCTTCAGTTGACCATAAGGGATCGTGTCTAACCAGTTTGAGTGGTGACAGCTATTCGCATGGATATACGTTAAAGAGTCTGTTTCTTCTGTATACGATTTTGTGTTCAAAGAGTTATTCTCTATGTAGATGTTTAGATCCAAAAAGTTCACTGATTTTTTGTCTATGGTGAACGTAAGCTCTATGTGCAAGTGATTCCTGTTTAAATAGGAACAAAAAGATTCCAAGGAGGGTATATCGCCTTTCCATATAAACATAATGTCGTCTATATAGCGCCTCCAGGACACCAGGTTCGCTCCAAATGGGTTGTTATTGAAGATGTAATCTGATTCCCATTTCCCCATGAAGATATTCGCGTAACTAGGAGTGAACCTGGTGCCCATCGCTGTACCAACTTTCTGAATATAGTAATCATTATCTACAACAAAGTAGTTGTTAGTGAGGATGAACCGAATGCCTTCTAGGATGAAGTTCTGAGTATCCTTTTCTATAGAGCTCATCTCTAGATAAGATTTTGTTGCGAGGATTCCTGCTTCGTGCTCGATGATCGAGTATAGCGATTTGACATCTGCTGTAACTAGCACAAAGTCTTCCTCCAATTCGATGGTGGATAGAAAAAGTAGGGCATCTTTAGTGTCTTTAAGGTGGGAGGGGTTATTCAATACTAATGGCTGAAGAAAGAAATCGATATATTCTGATAGATTGGCCGTAGCCGAATCTATGCCCGACACTATGGATCGCCCTGGGGGGGGTGTGGCATTCTTATGGACTTTGAGGAGTAGATAGAGGGTAGGGATCACTGGTGTCAAATTAAGCATGAAATCTTTCTCTCTATCCTCTAGTACCCCCATTTTGTTATATTTCTCCAATAGAATTTGCAAATTGGAGATTATTCTTGGTGTAGGATCTAATCTCAATTTCGAGTATTGGCCTTGATCTTTCACATGTAACTCTAATTCTTTACTGTACCACTCCTTGTTCATGACCCCCCCCCCCCCCCCCCGCCCTTATCGGCGGGTTTGATGATCAGATCCTGATTGGATCTTAATTCCTTTAGGGCTGCCCTTTCTTTGTAGGAAAGGTTACATTTGAAGCCCGTTGGTTTTATGTTCCTGAGGTCATCCTGTACCATCTCGCTGAAGGTCTCTATAAAGTTGCCCTTCACATGGGCGGGAAAAAATAATGATTTGGGTTTAAAAGGCGTCGGGTTTGCTATCTCTGTTGTACCCAGATCATTTATCGTTAATTTGGTGGCAAAAAACATTTTTATACAGAGCTTCCGGACAAATTTGTGTATGTCAACGAAAGTCTCAAATTTATTAATGGGGACTGAGGGTGCATACTTCAGCCCCTTTTCGAAAATACTTTTTTCATGTATAGTTAGTCTATGTGAACTTATATTGAAGATTTTTACACCCTGCTCTTGATCCCCAGGCTGTTTTTCTATGGAGTCATTATCCAAGCCCACCTCTGTGCTATTTGGGAGGTCTGGGATGGGGATACATTTGTTCCTCTTTTTCTTCAGTCTCTTTTTTATATTATTATCTCTTTGTCTGGCTTTTCCATTTTGACCCTTGGATCTCTTCATACCCCCTCTCTTTCCCCTGTGGGTTTTATAGCATTTTATTTCCACCGTGTGATCCTTTCTCGTCTGTCTAAAAAACGCAGATTCTCTTCCCTTTCATCCAAGGCCCCGTATCTGTTTCTAAGTTGCATCGGTCTTGAAATCTGAAATCTCGTATCTTTCCTATCTCTCATTCTTTTATGCAATCTCTTCTATATCAGTCGCACTACTAGACCATTGAAAACTCGCCTCGGCGAGCACTGCAGAAAACTGAGTCAATGGATAACGATACCACGATGGTACACGTCCAACTTCCGGTCTAGACTGAGCAGTAATCTTGGATATCGCAGAGACCACGTGGAGGCGAGGACAAGACGGAGGTGGACACACTTCCGCCGGATGTGACGAGCGGTTGCAGAGACCACGTGGAGGCTAGGACATGGCGGAAGTGAGTACACTTCAGCCGGAGATGACGAGCTGTTGCCATGGCAACATAGGAACACAGACGTCCGGTCGGGACGTTAGGACAGGATGTCCCGCCGTAAAGGAGACTCAGGATTGGATATTCATATGTTTAAATAGAGTACCTGTTACTACATGCTCATTATGCCTTGAAAAAGACTCCAGGAAGGAGTTGAAACGCGTTGGCAGTTTTCACCAGCCTCATACAGCGGACACTGCACAACAAGGACCAGGTTATTTCCCAGTTTCCATACCTGGGTGGTCTCGTGGTGATTAAGAGCCTATTTGAGAACTGTTTCTATGGTTCTCAAATTTCTGGTAATTGTTCTGTGGATCCATATGTGGCTGTGGTTTTATTATATGTTCTGTAAAAATCAGTCCCTTATGTGAATCGTCTTATGTGTTATTAAATGTAACGTTTTTTGCACATGACGATTTTTCCCTCTGTCTTTGCATACACGCTGACATGCTTGGTCAATGAATAAGGTGGACATTCTGCATTTCTGAGACTGGACGCAGTATTGCAAGGGAAGTATGGTTTTATGTAACATTAAGATTACACTCTGTGGCACCCTGTGCCATCTCTTTCCCTATTTTTTCCATAACAACAGCAACAAGCTGAACATAACTGATACACAAACCACGTGTAACCAGTATCAATACAACCGCAAGGAACAGTCTTCACTGGGACGGGTGCCTAGCATCCCCTCCGGACTAGGAAAAAAGGATTTACCGGTAGGTATAAAAATCCTATTTTCTCTTACGTCCTAGAGGATGCTGGGGACTCCAGAAGGACCATGGGGTCTATACCAAAGCTCCAGACCGGGCGGGAGAGTGCGGACGACTCTGCAGCACCGATTGAGCAAACATGAGGTCCTCAACAGCCAGGGTATTAAACTTATAGAACTTATTTTTTCCATTGCATGTACGATTTGGTGTTTTGTGGAGAGACACCTATTTGGGTCTGAGTAGTCGCAAGGCAGCCTCTTCTTCTCACTTGGTTGCGCTGTCCGTGGTGCACAGGAAAGACCTGTCTGTTTCACATGTTGCTGTTGTTAGTTCATACTGTTATCTGGTTTCATGCTACTCCAGTTGTTCGATATGTTTATGGTGTGGGCTGGCATGTTTATCACCCTTAGTTAACGAAAATCCTTTCCTCGAAATGTCCGTCTCTCCTGGGCACCAGGGACGTGCGGTGAGCTAAATTGCTCACGAGGCACTAGCTTGCACCAGAGCTAGATTTACAAACAATATATGAGCCAAAGGGTACATGGGGCCATTATACACATGTGCAGCAGTATAAACTCCTGAAAATTTTGTGAGTTTTAATTAGAGATTTGCTGAAAAGATAGGCAGGTGAGGCACTGCCTCACCTGCCATATACTTTTTACTCCACAGTTTTGGCTATAAAAATGTTTAGAATAATGCAACAAAGATATTTCAAACATATTCTTTGTATTTTTCATATACTTTATACAGTAAAAACTCTAGCACAAACGTTAGTTTGACAGGAAAGGCTCTGCCTGACCTGCCTCACCCCACCACACATCACTGCTGGGCACAGTTCCTATAACTGAGGTCTGGGGGAGGGGCATAGAGGGAGGAGCCAGTTCACACCCAGTAAAAGTATTTTTAGTGTGCCCAAGCTCCTGTGGATCCCATTTATACCCCATGGTCCTTTTTAGAGTCCCCAGCATCCTCTACGGACTAGGAGAAAAGGATTTACCGATAGGTATTTAAATCCTATTTTTTTTTAGCAGTGTATATATAATATATCCATATAGTGATGTAGAGGGGTTCATATAGGGACTATGTGGTTAGGATTTTCTGACATTTATTTATTACTAGCTGGAGTGCCCGGCATTGCCCGGTATTTTAAAAATGTCTGTTTACAAAAATAATATTAAACACACAGTATAAATAACATTGTAGATAGCTGAATACCTGTGCTTTGCTACGGGATGATGATGGTTAATTAGAATGATAGTTGTTCGTTAATTTACGTTGGTTGGAGATCTAGTATATAGGCATATCTTGCTTCCCTGATGCACTTTGTGTAGTCGCCGGACCCCCTTTTGGTCCCCCAAGGTTTGGTCCCCCAACTCTCAGGCTGTGGCTTCCTGCTGCCTCCATTCCCCTCCTCACATCATGTCAGTGCCCCTGTGAAATTATCATTTTTTTTTTAACAGTTTCTTATATAGCGCAGCACATTATGTATCTCCTGATATACTCTGTGCTGCTGGGGGACCATGCTACTTCCACTATATAACTCTCAGTGTGTGGGATTGTGCTACCGGCATTCCCCTCCTGACATCATGTCACTGGCTCTGTTACATGCAGCCCTGTCATCACTGACATATCATGCATGTCCTGATATAGGGGGTCATTCCGAGTTGTTCGCTCGCTAGCAGATTTTAGGAGCATTGCACACGCTAGGCCGCTGCCCTCTGGGAGTGTATTTTAGCATAGCAGAATTGCGAATTAAAGATTAGCAGAATTGCGAATAGAAAATTCTTAGCAGTTTCTGAGTAGCTCCAGACTTACTCCTATACTGCGATCAGCTCAGCCCATTTCGTTCCTGGTTTGACATCACAAACACGCCCTGCATTCGGCCAGCCACTCCCCCGTTTCTCCAGACACTCCCGCGTTTTATCCTGGCATGCCTGCGTTTGTCCGCACACTCACTGAAAACGGTCAGTTTCTGCCCAGAAACACCCACTTCCTGTCAATCACACTCCGATCACTTCAACTATGAAAATTCTTCATGCGGACATGAGTAAATCTACTAAGTTTTGTGCTAAAACACTTAGCGCATGCGCACTGCATACCATGCGCATGCGCATTTTTGCCTTAATCGCTCCGTTGCGAAAATCGGCAACGAGCGAACAACTCAGAATGACCCCCATAGTATGTGCTGCTGGCCCACCCCTAGGGGTGCTAGTGGTGTGTTACTCCCACAGTGTTTGTTCCCGGAGTGTAAGTCAGTTGTGTAGCAAGTTTGGTGTAAATTGCTCCAGGCATTCAGGAGTTATGCTGTCTCCTGAAATACTCTGTGCTGCTGACCCACCCCTAGGGGTGCTAAGGGTGTCTGACCCCACAGTGTTTGTTCCCAGATTGCAAGTCATATGTGTACCAAGTTTCTTGTAAATTGATCCAGGCATTCGGTAGTTAAGCTTTCTCCTGAAATACTATGTGCTGCTGTCCCACCACTAGGGGTGTCTAACTCCCACAGAGTTTGTTCCCCGATTGTAAGTCATATGTGTTCCAAGTTTGTTGTAAATTGTTGCAGGCATTCCAGAGTTATGCTGTCTGCTGAAATACTCAGTGCTGCTGCCTCACCCCTAAGGATGCTAGTGGTGTCTAACCCTCACAGAGTTTGTTCCCAGATTGCAATGCATATGTGTACCAATGTTTGAGTACATTGCTCCAGCAATTCCGGAGTTATGCTGTCTCCTGATATACTCTGTGCTGCTGTCTCCCCCCTAGGGGTGCTAGGGATTTCAAATTGTTTTAGTTACCTCCGCCGTGTTTTAATACGCTTGTATGTCAAATTTCACTATCTTCGCTTGTAAACTGTGGATTTGTATAGAAAGACAGAAGTAGTATATATAGTAGTATATAGTAGATAACAAAGGTGAGAATATGTATTAAAAACATAAAGGCAGCACATATAGTTTTAATTTTTCTGAAGCGGCCACACAAAAATGTAAAGGGAATCTGAGAATAATTAATATTATGCCATATCCTTTGTAGGGTGGCCACGGACACCTTCCTACAAAAGTACCTCCAAACATGTTGATATATTGATATGGAAGAGATCTGCAGGAGATCCGCGCCTACCTGGTCTTCCCCGATTTGAGTGAATCCAAGCCACGGCTTGGATTTCTCACCTTGCTCTGATTCAACAAAATGAGACAAAATTTCATAAATCTGGCACCAGATTTTCGCGGATTTTGGATTCTATATAAGATCCTGCAGCGGTGACTTGGCGCCATTTCTCACTGTCCACGATGATGTGCTGTCTCCATTGTACTGTGGAGGTTATTCAGGTTTGTTAGCAAAACAATACAGTAATCAATTGGCCAAAACCATACTGCACTGCAGGTGGGGAAGATGTAACATGCGCAGAGAGATTTAGATTTGGGTGCGTTCTATTGTTTCTGTGCAGGGTAAATACTGGCTGCTTTATTTCTACACTGCAATTTACATTTCCGTTTGAACACACCCCACCCAAATCTAAGACTCTCTGCACGTGTTACATCTGCCCCACCTGCAGTACAAAATAGTTTGGCCCAATTGCTTACTTTTTAGGTTTGCTAACAAACCTGAATAAGGCCCAGTATCCATACCATCCTGTAAGTTGCTGCTGCTGTGCTGTCTCCAACCACTCCAAATATAAGTGTGACTCCGCAGTGTCATTTGCAAAAAAATGTTTAAAAATTAATAGAAAATAGGATTTTAATACCTACCGGTAAATCCTTTTCTCTTAGTCCGTAGAGGATGCTGGGGATGCTTTAAGAACCATGGGGTATAGACGGGATCCGCAGGAGACATGGGCACACTATGACTTTGAATGGGTGTGTACTGGCTCCTCCCTCTATGCCCCTCCTCCAGACTCCAGTTATAGGAACAGTGCCCAGGGAGACGGACATTTAGAGGAAAAGGATTGATTTAATTAATTTAAACTAAGGTGAGATACATACCAGCTCACACCACTAACACGCCGTACAACATGGCATTCAACAACAACGCATGCAACGGCATGACCAGCAACAGTCACAGATTGACTGAACTCAACGCAACATGAGCGTAACTATAACCAAACTGCAGATACAGCCCGCACTGGGACGGGCACCCAGCATCCTCTACGGACTAAGAGAAAAGGATTTACCGGTAGGTATTAAAATCCTATTTTCTCACACGTCTTAGAGGATGCTGGGGATGCTTCAAGAACCATGGGGTTTATACCAAAGCTCTAGAACGGGCGGGAGAGTGCGGATGACTCTGCAGCACCGATTGACCAAACAAGAGGTCCTCCTCAGCCAGGGTATCAAACTTGTAAAACTTCGCAAAGGTGTTTGAACCCAACCAAGTAGCAGCTCGGCAAAGTTGTAACGCCGAGACTCCCCGGGCAGCCGCCCAGGATGAGCCCAGCTTTCTGGTAGAATGGGCTTTCACCGATTTTGGTAACGGCAATCCTGCCGTACAACGAGCCTGCTGAATCGTATTACAAATCCATTGCACAATAGTCTGCTTAGAAGCAGGAGCCCCAATCTTGTTGGGAGCCCACAGGATAAGCAGAGCCTCTGTTTTCCTAATCTGCGCCGTTCTGGCGACATAGATGTTCAAAGCTCTGACCACATCGAGAGACTTTGACTCCGGCAAGACGTCAGTAGCCACTGGCACCACAATAGGCTGGTTAACATGAAATGGTGAAACCACTTTAGGCAGAAATTGCTGACGAGTTCTCAACTCTTGTGAGACAAGCTGCCAACTCAGACACTCGCCTTGCAGACGCCAAGGCCAACAACATGACCACTTTCCAAGTAAGGAATTTTAACTCAACCTTGCGCAAAGGTTCAAACTAGTGATGTGCACCGGATATTTTTCGGGTTTTGGTTTTGGATTCGGTTCTGCGGCCGTGTTTTGGATTCAGACGCGTTTTGGCAAAACCTTCCTGAAATTTTTTTGTCGGATTCGGGTGTGTTTTGGATTAGGGTGTTTTTTTACAAAAAACCCTCAAAAACAGCTTAAATCATAGAATTTGGGGTCATTTTGATCCCATAGTATTATTAACCTCAATAACCATAATTTCCACTCATTTCCAGTCTATTCTGAACACCTCACAATATTATTTTTAGTCCTAAAATTTGCACCGAGGTCAATGGATGACTAAGCTAAGCGACCCAAGTGGCCGGCACAAACACCTGGCCCATCTAGGAATGGCACTGCAGTGTCAGACAGGATTGCACTTAAAAAAATAGTCCCCAAACAGCACATGATGCAAAGAAAAAAAGAGGTGCACCAAGGTCGCTGTATGGCAAAGCTAAGCGACCCAAGTGGCCAACACAAACACCTGGCCCATCTAGGAGTGGCACTGCAATGTCAGACAGGATGGCAAATTTAAAAAATAGTCCCCAAACAGCACATGATGCAAAGAAAAAAAGAGGTGCACCAAGGTCGCTGGATAGCTAAGCTAAGCGACCCAAGTGGCCGGCACAAACACCTGGCCCATCTAGGAGTGGCACTGCAGTGTCAGACAGGATGGCACTTAAAAAAATAGTCCCCAAACAGCACATGGCGCAAAGAAAAAAAGAGGTGCACCAAGGTCGCTGGATGGCTAAGCTAAGCGACCCAAGTGGCCGACACAAACACCTGGCCCATCTAGGAGTGGCACTGCAATGTCAGACAGGATGGCAGATTTAAAAAATAGTCCCCAAACAGCACATGATGCAAAGAAAAAAAGAGGTGCACCAAGGTCGCTGGATGGCTAAGCTAAGCGACCCAAGTGGCCGGCACAAACACCTGGCCCATCTAGGAGTGGCACTGCAGTGTCAGACAGGATGGCACTCCAAAAAATAGTCCCCAAACAGCACATGATGCAAAGAAAAAAAGAGGTGCGCCAAGGTCGCTGTGTGACTAAGCTAAGCGACCCACGTGGCCGACACAAACACCTGGCCCATCTAGGAGTGGCACTGCAGTTTTCTAGCAAGAGGATGAGTGCTTCCATCCTCATGTGAATCTGAACCACTAGCCATGAACATAAGCCAGGGCCTCAGCCGTTCCTTGCCACTCTGTGTCGTAAATGGCATATTGGCAAGTTTACGCTTCTCCTCAGACGCTTTTAATTAAGATTTTTGGGTCATTTTACTGAACTTTTGTTTTTTGGATTTTACATGCTCTCTACTATGACATAGGGCATCGGCCTTGGCAGACGACGTTGATGGCATTTCATCGTCTCGGCCATGACTAGTGGCAGCAGCTTCAGCACGAGGTGGAAGTGATCTTGATCTTTCCCTATTTTACCCTCCACATTTTTGTTCTCAATTTTTTAATGCGTGGAATTATATGCCAGTAATATATCAATAGCAATGGCCAACTGTACCGTACTGCTATATATTATATACTGGTGGTCAGCAAAATTATGCACTGTCCTCCTACTACTGTGCACAACAACTAAAATGCACCACAGGTATGGATGGATAGTATACTTGACGACACAGAGGTAGGTAGAGCAGTGGACTACTGTACCGTACTGCTATATATTATATACTGGTGGTCAGCAAAATTATGCACTGTCCTCCTACTACTGCGCACAACAACTAAAATGCACCACAGGTATGGATGGATAGTATACTTGATGACACAGAGGTAGGTAGAGCAGTGGACTACTGTACCATACTGCTATATATTATATACTGGTGGTCAGCAAAATTCTGCACTGTCCTCCTACTACTGCGCACAACAACTAAAATGCACCACAGGTATGGATGGATAGTATACTTGACGACACAGAGGTAGGTAGAGCAGTGGACTACTGTACCATACTGATATAATACTGGTGGTCACTGGTCCGCAAAATTCTGCACTGTCCTCCTACTATATACTACAATGCAGCACAGAAATGGAGCGTTTTTCAGGCAGAGAACGTATAATACTGGTGGTCACTGGTCAGCAAAACTTTGCACTATCCTCCTACTATATAATACTGGTGGTCCCCAGTCCCCACAATAAAGCACACTGAGCACAGATATTTGCAGCACACTGAGCACAGATATGGAGCGTTTTTCAGGCAGAGAACGTAGATATTTTCAGCACACTGAGCACAGATATTTGCAAGCACACTGAGCACAGATATTTGCAGCACACTGAACACAACTGAGAGAACGCTGCACACGTCCTCTCCCTATCATCTCCAATGCACGAGTGAAAATGGCGGCGACGCGCGGCTTCTTATATAGAATACGAATCTCGCGAGAATCCGACAGCGGGATGATGACAATCGGGCGCGCTCGGGTTAACCGAGCAAGGCGGGAGGATCAGAGTCTGCCTCGGACCCGTGTAAAATGGGTGAAGTTCGGGGGGGTTCGGATTCCGAGGTACCGAACCCGCTCATCTCTAATTCAAACCAATGTGATTGCAAGAACCACATTAAGGTCCCATGGTGCCACTGGGGGCACAAAGGGAGGTTGGATGTGCAGCACGCCTTTTACGAAGATCTGAACTTCTGAAAGGGAGGCCAATTCTTTTTTTTAAAAAAGATCGACAAGGCCAAAATCTGTACTTTAATAGAGCCTAACTTTAGGCCCGCATCCACACCTGCTTGTAGGAAATGGAGCAAACGCCCCAGGTGAAATTCTTCCATAGGAGCCTTCTTGGATTCACACCAAGACACATATTTTCTCCAAATACTTCTTTTCTAGTATCACTGACCTGGTTTGGGAGGGTTGTGGACTCGGGGTTTCTTCCGATGACCGGGAAGTGGAACCGCAACTGGGCCGCAGCAGAGATGGCCGGATGTAAGTCTTCCTCATGCAGGATCAGATCGGTGGACAGGAGGCACGTGCGGACGCTGAAGGTCTCCTGAAAGAGAGAACTTGACAGGTGCTGGTGAATCACAGAAAATACTAGGTGCTGGAGGCACAGAGGTGCTTGGAGGCACGGAGGTACTGGAGGCACGGAGGTGCTTGGAGGCACGGAGTTGCTTGAGGCATAGAGGTGCTTGGAGACACGGAGGTGCTGGAGGCACGGAGGTGCTTGGAGGCACGGAGGTGCTTGGATGCACGGAGGTGCTTGGAGGTGGAGGTGCTTGGAGGCACAAAGGTGCTTGGAGGCACGGAGGTGCTGGAGGCACGGAGGTGCTTGTAGGTACGGAGGTGCTGGAGGCACGGAGGTGCTTGGAGGCACGGAGGTGCTGGAGGCACGGAGGTGCTGGAGGCACGGAGGTGCTTGGAGGCACGGAGCACTGGAGATCGCAGGCACAGTAGCACGATGATACTCAGGCGCCGGAGCACTGCCCGGCATCTGAATTTGAACTTCCCGCCAGGGCCTGATTGGAGGACGGGCCGATGACGTCACCCGCAGCTCCCGAGGACGTCTGACGTACACGCCGGCTAGACGGAGCGCCGGACGCCGGGACCCGCCAGCAAGGACGGCCGCGCGGAGACCAAGCGCGCCTGGAGAGGTAAGTAAGAAGACCGCGGCACCGTGACAGTACCCCCTCCTCTAGGAGTGGCCCCTGGACACTTTCCCGGCTTTGTAGGATGTCTAGCATGGAAGATCCGGACTAGTCGAGGAGCCGAGACCTCAGAAGCCTTTATCCAACTTCTCTCCTCAGGACCATATCCTTTCCATTCCACCAGATATTGCAGATTCTTGTGAAGGTAACGAGAGTCTAAAATATTTTTGATCTCGAAGTCTGTCCCTGTTTCAGTCTCCACTGAGGTGGGGCTAGAGGTCTTTGAATGAAAACGATTAAGGACGAGAGGACGAAGAAGAGAAACATGGAAGGCGTTAGGTATACGTAGGTGCGAAGGTAAACGCAGCTTGCAGACCACAGGATTCAGGACTTGTAGCACAGGGTAAGGACCGATGAATCTTGGAGCAAACTTCATGGTGGGAACCTTCAACCGGAGATTACATGTGGACAGCCATACCCTGTCACCAACCTTGTATTGTGGAGCGGCTCGCCGTTTCTTATCTGCAAAGAACTTGTACCGGACTGAAACCTTCTTAAGATTAGCATGAACCTTACTCCAAATTTGTCTGAAGTGTAGTAGAGTGGACGTTACAGCTGGAACCTCTTCCATCGGAAGGCTTGGTAATTCTGGAACACGTGGATGGAACCCATAGTTGATGAAAAATGGAGATTCACCAGTGAAAGAATGAAACGAATGATTATGGGCAAACTCCGCCCAAGGTAACAACTCCAGCCAGTTGTCCTGTGAAGGGGAGAGATAAAGACGGAGGAGAGTCTCTAGATCTTGATTGACTCGTTACGTTTGTCCATTCGTTTGGGGATGATAAGCGGACGAAAACTTAAGTTTAATCTGTAGAGTCGAACAGAGGGCTTTCCAAAACCTTGCGGTGAACTGTACCCCATGATCAGAGACTATTTCCTGTGGCAACCCATGCAACCGAAAATGTTCTTGGATGAACAGTAGAGCTAGTTTCGGAGCTGTCGGTAGACCAGTCAAAGGAACGAAGTGTGCCATCTTCGAAAAACGGTCGACGATTACCCAAACGGTGTTGCAACCCTTGGAACGGGGCAAGTCAGTGATGAAGTCCATGGAAATATGAGTCCAGGGTTTCATAGGAATGGACAGAGGACGAAGTAACCCAGCAGGAGGTAAACGGGGAGACTTATGCTGTGTACACTGGGGACAGGAATTAACGTAATCCTGTACATCCTTCCTCATGGAGTCCCACCAGAAAGATCTTTGCAGAAACTTGTACATCTTCTGGGCGCCGGGATGACCGGAGAATTTGGAGATATGGGCCCACTGAAGTATCCTCGACCGGAATTTGACTGGTACGGACATTCTTCCAGGAAGAGGACCTGGAGTAGTCGAGGCAGCAGAGACAGAAATTGGATTCAGAATTAAACTCCGTTCAAAGAAATCCTCATCATCTGTGGGAGTTTGTGAACGGGACAGGGCATCCGCTTTGGTATTGAAAGTCCCGGCTCGGTACTTGATAACAAAAGAAAAGCGAGTGAAGAAGAGTGCCCATCTAGCTTGGCGAGGATTCAAGCACTGTGTGATTTTGATATACAACAAATTTTTGTGATCAGTGTAAATGGTAGTCACATGTTTGGCCCCCTCTAAGAGATATCTCCACTCTTCCAAGGCAGATTTAATCGCCAAGAGTTCCTGGTCTCCAATAGTGTAATTCCGTTCAGCCGGAGAGAATTTACGAGAGTGAAAGCCGCACGGATGTAATTTCTTATCTGAGGCGTACTGAGAGAGAACGGCCCCAACTCTGACCGAGGATGCGTCGACTTCTAGGAAGAAAGGTTCCTCGAAATTTGGTTGTTGGAGTACTGGAGCGGACATAAAAGCTGATTTCAAGTGGGAAAAGGCCTCTATGGCTTCGGGAGGCCACAACCCCGGGTTGGAACCCTTTCTCGTTAGGGCGGTAATGGGTGCAACAATGGTGGAGAAACCTCTAATGAACTTTCTATAATAGTTCGCAAAACCCAGGAATCTTTGTATTGCTTTGAAGGAGAGTGGCTGTGCCCAGTCCCGAATGGCTGAGAGTTTCTCCGGATCCATGCGAAGCTCCATCCCCGAGATAATATAACCGAGAAACGGTATTGATGTCACTTCGAAGGTACACTTGGACATCTTGGCATAGAGATGATTCTCATGTAGACGGCAGAGTACCTCTTTGACTTGTATCCTGTGTTCAGCAAGGTCTTTTGAAAAAATCAGGATGTCATCCAAATACACCACGACACTTAGGTATAACATGTCTCGGAAGATTTCGTTGACGAATCCCTGGAAGACAGCAGGAGCATTGCTAAGACCGAACGGCATCACCAGATACTCATAATGCCCATCCCGGGTATTGAAGGCAGTCTTCCATTCATCTCCCTCTCTGCTGCGTATAAGGTTATAGGCCCCCCTCAAATCAAGCTTGGAAAAAACATGGGCACCACGAACTCTATCAAATAGCTCTGTGATTAGAGGCAAGGGGTATTTATTTTTGATGGTAATATCATTTAAGCCGCGGTAGTCGATACATGGTCTTAACCCTCCGTCCTTTTTTTTCACGAAGAAAAAGCCCGCTCCAGCCGGGGAAGTAGAGGGGCGGATGAATCCCTTGTGAAGATTGGTTTTGATATAATCAGACATAGCCTGTGTCTCTGGGAAGGACAGAGGATAAATGCGACCCCGAGGCGACATTTTCCCAGGGATAAGGTCAATGGGGCAGTCCCAAGCCATGTGGGGTGGTAACTGGTCAGCTGCTTGTTCCGAAAACACATCTCTAAATTCTTGGTACGCCTCTGGCATAGGTTCTTCCTCCGCCTTAGAAGAAACACGAAACAGACAGACAGGGGTGAGACAGTTAGCGTGACAAAAAGAACCCCAAGACCGAATCGGTGCGGTCTTCCAATCGATATGGGGATTGTGACTTTTGAGCCAAGGTATTCCGAGAACCAGATCGTGATGCATTTCCGGGATCACCAGGAACTCCAAATATTCTTGATGTAGAGCCCCGACCTGTAGTTTAACTGGAACCGAGCGTTCTGTTATGATACCCTTGGATATCCTAGTACCATTGATGGCTGTCAAGGAAATAGGCCGTTCGATGGACCGTACTTCCAAATTCAGGCTTTGGACACCGAGGGAAGAAACGAAATTCCCCGCAGCTCCGGAGTCCAACAGGGCTTCAAAAGACTTGGAAGTAGCCTTGGTGATTAACGTTACAGGAAGCAAACAGTCCGAAGCGGGAGAAGATTTGGTCGTAACCCCCAACTTGACTCCTCCGGAACAAGCTAGACCTTCTCGTTTCCCGGACGGGATTTGCAGGACTTGATGAAGTGACCCGCAGCTCCGCAGTACAGGCAGAGCTTACCCTCATGACGACGCTGCCGCTCCTCCGGGGACAATCGGTATCGGTTAATCTGCATGGGTTCGTCCGGACTTGGAACCACCGCTTGCCTTGCAGGAGGAAGCCGGAACCTAGAACGATCCGATCGACTACGTTCACCTCCACGTTCCTGCATCCGGAGATCTACCTTGACACAAAGAGAGATCAATTCCTCTAAAGAATCCGGAAGCTCTCGAGTGACCAACTCATCCTTCAGGCGATCAGAAAGACCGTTCCAGAAAGCAGCTCTCAGAGCCTCATTATTCCAACGAAGTTCAGAGGCAACGGTTTGGAAATGAACCACATACTGACCCACGGATCGGGAGCCTTGACGGATGCGGAGTAAGTCAGAAGAGGCCGAGGTCATCCTGCCGGGCTCGTCAAAAATTTGTCGAAAAGACGTGATGAATTCGGAGTAATTGGAAACCAGTGAATCAGAACGTTCCCATAATGGAGACACCCAATCCAAGGCAGATCCTTCCAGCAGAGAAATAATATATGCTACCTTGGACCGGCCTGTAGGAAAGTTGTGAGCTAGTAGCTCGAAATGTACCTCGCATTGGTTTAAGAAACCACGACAATTTTTAGGATTCCCATTATAACGGGACGGCGTAGGCAGCTGAAGGCGCGGAGTGGCACCGGCCGATGGTTGGACATTGCTGGAGGTGGCAACTGGTGCAGCTACTGGAACTGGTGCCGGAATTACTGATGCTAGAGACACCTGAATCTGATCCAGACGTCCGGACAACTCCTGGAGGTACTGCATCACCTGACCTTGTGCCGCTTCCTGACTTTGTACACGGGAAGCCAGGTTCTGGATGGCACTTGAGTCCGTGTTCCGATTCCCCGGGTCCGTGTGGCCTGAGTATACTATCACTGACCTGGTTTGGGAGGGTTGTGGACTCGGGGTTTCTTCCGATGACCGGGAAGTGGAACCGCAACTGGGCCGCAGCAGAGATGGCCGGATGTAAGTCTTCCTCATGCAGGATCAGATCGGTGGACAGGAGGCACGTGTGGACGCTGAAGGTCTACTGAAAGAGAGAACTTGACAGGTGCTGGTGAATCACAGAAAATACTCCACGGAGGTGCTTGGAGGCACGGAGGTACTGGAGGCACGGAGTTGCTTGAGGCACGGAGGTGCTTGGAGACACGGAGGTGCTGGAGGCACGGAGGTGCTTGGAGGCGGAGGTGCTTGGAGGCACGGAGGTGCTTGGAGGCACGGAGGTTCTTGGAGGCACGGAGGTGCTGGAGGCATGGAGGTGCTTGGAGGCACGGAGGTGCTGGAGGCACGGAGGTGCTTGGAGGCACGGAGGTGCTGGAGGCACGGAGGTGCTTGGAGGTGCTGGAGGCACGGAGGTGCTTGGAGGCATGGAGGTGCTGGAGGCACAGAGGTGCTTGGAGGCACGGAGCACTGGAGATCACAGGCACAGTAGCACGATGATACTCAGGCGCCGGAGCACTGCCCGGCATCTGAATTTGAACTTCCCGCCAGGGCCTTATTGGAGGACGGGCCGATGACGTCACCCGCAGCTCCCGAGGACGTCGGACGTACACGCCGGCTAGACGGAGCGCCGGACGCCGGGACCCGCCAGCGAGGACTGTCGCACGGAGACCCAGCGCGCCCCGGAGAGGTAAGTAAGAAGACCGCGGCGCCGTGACATCTAGCTTGAAGAAGTCTAGGAATGACTTCACTGGGAATACCCTTTCGGGCTACGATTTGGCACTCAACCGCCACGCCATCAAACGCAGCCGCGGTAAGTCCTGATACACGCACGGCCCCTGTTGTAACAGGTCCTCCCGAAGAGGAAGAGGCCAGGGATCTTCTATGAGCAACTCCTGAAGATCTGGATACCAGGCCCTTTTTGGCCAATCCGGAACAATGAGGATCGCCTGAACCCTTGTTCTTCTTATCATTTTTATCACCTTTGGAATGAGTGGAAGTGGAGGGAACACATAGACCGACTGAAACACCCACGTTGTCACTAGGGCGTCCACTGCTATCGCCTGAGGGTCCCTTGACCTGGAACAATATCTCTGAAGTTTCTTGTTGAGGCGGGACGCCATCATGTCCACTTGAGGAACTCCCCAACGACTTGTGCAAAGACCTCTTGATGAAGACCCCACTCTCCTGGATGGAGATCGTGTCTGCTGAGGAAGTCTGCTTCCCAGTTGTCCACTCCTGGAATGAAGACCGCTGCCAGAGCGCTGGCATGCCTTTCCTCCCAGCGAAGAATCTTCGTGGCCTCGGTTTATGTACGCCACTGCTGTCACGTTGTCTGACTGAATCAAGACCGGCAGACCTCGAAGAAGGTGTTCTGCGTGCAGTATGCCGTTGTGGATGGCTCTTAATTCCAGAATGTTTATGTGTAGACAAGCTTCCTGGCTTGACCACTTTCCCTGAAAGTTTCTTCCCTGTGTGACTGCTCCCCAGCCTCGGTGGCTTGCATCCGTGGTCACCAGGATCCAATCCTGAATCCCGAACCTGCGTCCCTCCAGAAGGTGAGAACTGTGCAGCCACCACAGAAGGGAAATTCTGGTCCTGGGAGATAGAATTATTTTCCGATGCATGTCCAGGTGAGACCCGGACCACTGGTCCAGCAGGTTCCACTGAAACACCCTGGCATGGAACCTGCCATACGGAATGGCCTTGTAGGCCGCCACCATCTCCCCCAGCAACCGAGTGCAGTGAAGAACTGTCACCTTTGCCGGTTTCAGAATCTGTTTTACCATGTTCTGTATTTCCAGAGCTTTTTCCACTGGAAGAAAAACTCTCTGCAATTCGGTATCCAGAATCATACCCAGGAATGACAGCCGTGTAGTTGGATTCAACTGTGATTTTGGCAAATTTAGTAGCCAACCGTGTTGTTGCAGAATCGTCAGTGAAAGAGCAACATTCTTCAGCAATTGCTCCTTGGACCTCGCCTTTATGAGGAGATCGTCCAAGTACGGGATAATTGTGATTCCCTGCTTTCGCAGGAGAACCATCATTTCCGCCATTACTTTGGTAAAAATCCTCGGAGCCGTGGACAGACCAAACGGCAACGTCTGAAATTGGCAATGACAATCCTGCACAGCAAATCTCAGGTAAGCCTGATGTGGAGGATATATGGGGAAATGTAAGTAGGCATCCTTTATGTCGACCGACACCATAAAATCCCCTTCCTCCAGACTGGAGATCACTGCTCGTAGAGACTCCATCTTGAACTTGAATCTTTTCAGAAAGAAATTGAGGGATTTTAGGTTTAGAATCGGTCTGACTGAGCCATCCGGCTTCGGGGACCACGAACAGGCTCGAATAAAAACCTTCCCCCTGTTGAGACGGGGGTACCGTGACAATCACTTGATTTTGACACAACTTTAGTATCGCAGCGCTTACTATTTCCCTTTCTGGAAGAGAAGCTGGCAAGGCCGATTTGAAAAATCGGTGAGGGGGCCCATCTTGAAACTCTAACTTGTACCCTTGGGTTACTATGTCTACTATCCAAGGATCCAGGTCCGAGCGCACCCAGACCTGACTAAAGAGTTTGTTACGTGCCCCCACTGGAGCGGACTACCTCAGAGGAGCCCCAGCGTCATGCGGTGGATTTGGTAGAAGCCGGGGAGGACTTCTGCTCCTGGGAACTTGCCACAGCCTGTGACCTTTTTTCCCCTTCCTCTCCCCCTCGCAGCAAGGAAGGAGGACCCACGTCCTCTTTTGAATTTGTTGTGCCGAAAGGACTGCACCTGATAGTTAGGCGATTTCTTCTGCTGTGCAGGAACATAAGTAAAAAAGATGACTTACCCGCGGTAGCTGAAGATACCAGGTCAATGAGGCTGTCACCAAACAAGACCTTACAGTTAAATGGTAGAGACTCCATCGCCTTCTTAGAATCAGCATCAGCATTCCATTGATGAATCCACAATGCTCTCCTTGCTGAGACTGCCATGGCATTGGCCCTTGATCCCAAAAGGCCAATATCCCTAACAGCTTCCTTTAAATATGATGCAGCGTCCTTGATGTGACCCAAAGTCAAAATCACACTATCCCTGTCTAGGGTATCTACCTCAGAGGACATGTTATCTGCCCACTTTTCAATAGTGCTACTCACCCAAGCATGAGTAGCGACCCTGTAGTGACATAAATGGATTTCAGGGTATTTTCCTGCTTACGATCCGCAGGATCCTTTAGGGCTGCCATGTCAGGGGACGGGAGCGCTACCTTTTTGGATAGACGCGATAAAGCTTTGTCTACCGTGGGGATTGACTCCCACCTTTCCCTGTCCCCAGAGGGGAACGGATATGCCATTGGAATTCTTTTGGGAACATGTATCTTTTTGTCAGGATTTTCCCAAACTTTTTCAAAAAGTGCGTTCAGTTCATGAGAGGGAGGAAACTTTACCTCAGGTTTTTTACCTTTAAACATACAGACCCTAGTATCAGGAACAGCAGGGTCCTCAGTGATATGTAATACGTCTTTTATCACCACAATCATGTACTGAATACTCTTAGCCAGTTTCGGATGTAATCTGGCATCACTATAGTCGACACTGGAATCAGAGGCCGTGTCGGTATCTGTATGTGCTATCTGGGTAAATGCACATTTCTGTGACCCCGAAGGGTTCTGGGCCTGTGACAAAGCATCCTCCATGGATTTCCTCCATGTCTGGTTCTTAGACTCAGATTTATCAAATCTCTTAGCCAACTTAGTCACATTTGCGTTTAAAACACTTAACATATTCACCCAATCATCTTTCGGCGGTGCCGACACTGCCACTCTCACAGAATTGTCTGTCCACACTCCAGCCTCCTCCTGGGAAAAGCATTCAGCCTCAGACATGTCGACACACACACACGTACCGACAGCCACAACCACACTGGGGCTATAGGAGACAGACCCACACTAAAGCCTGCCAGAAAGAAACAGAGAGAGGTCTGCCAGCTCACACCCAGCGCCAATCCCGGTACTGAGGCCAGTAATAAGACTGCCCAGACCTGCCAGCGCTTTTTTATATAAAAATAAACCACCGTTTTGCACCTGTTACTTGCACAGTGTGGAGGACAGGGCCAGCGTCTCTGCAGCCTTCTGTGAAGAGAAATATGGCGCTGGTCAGAGCTGTGCGGGCTAAACCCCGCCCACTACATGGCGCGCTTCCGTCCCGCTCAAATTCTTTATATTGGCGGGGGTCCCTTAACTAGTGCCCGGGCACTGTTAACTACTATGCCAGTGCTGTCTGAGGTCCCCCCATGCTGCCCAGGGTGCCCTCCCTGCGCCTTGCACCCTCAGTGCCGTGATCTGTGTGGGAGCATGGCGCGCAGCGTGGCCGCTGCGCGGTACCTCAGACGTGTCTTCTGCCATCACTGAAGTCTTCAGTTCTTCTCATACTCACCCGGCTTCAATCTTCTGTCTCTATGAGGGGGGTGACGGCGCGGCTCCGGGAACAAGCAGCTAGGCGTACCAAGTGATCGAACCCTCTGGAGCTAATGGTGTCCAGTAGCCTAAGAAGCAGAGCCATTGAATTCTTAAGAAGTAGGTCTGCTTCTCTCCCCTCAGTCCCACGATGCAGGGAGCCTGTTGCCAGCAGGCCTCCCTGAAAACAACAAACCTAATAAAGTATTTTCCTGAGAAACTCTGGAGAGCTCCTCAGTGTGCATCGAGTCTCACTGGGCACAGAATCTAACTGGAGGAGGAGGGGCATAGAGGGCAGAGCCAGTTCACACCCATTCAAAGTCTTATAGTGTGCCCATGTCTCCTGCAGATCCTGTCTATACCCCATGGTTCTTGAAGCATCCCCAGCATCCTCTAGGACGTATGAGAAAGTTTTTTGTTTTTTTTACAAATTGTGTATGCTGTACGCACTGCGTTTGTTTGCATACATATAAGTGCTATAAAACCCTGCAGTGTGAGCTGTCATTTGCAAAAAATATACTGTATATGGGGGGTCATTTCCGAGTTGTTCGCTCGTTGCCGATTTTCGCTATACTGCGATTAGTCGCTTACTGCGCATGCGCAAGGTTCGCAGAGCGTATGCGCTTTATTTATTTTACACAAAAGTTAGGTATTTTACTCACGGCATAACAAAGCTTTTTCATCGTTCTGGTGATCGTAGTGTGATTGACAGGAAGTGGGTGTTTCTGGGCGGAAACTGGCCATTTTCTGGGAGTGTGCGAAAAAACGCTGGCGTTTCTGGGAAAAACGCAGGAGTGTCTGAAGAAACAGGCGAGTGTCTGGGCGAACGCTGGGTGTGTTTGTGATGTCAAACCAGGAACGAAACTGACTGAACTGATCGCAATGTAGGAGCAAGTCTGGAGCTACTCAGAAACTGCTAAGAAATTTCTATTCGCAATTCTGCTAATCTTTCGTTCGCAATTCTGCTATGCTAAGATACACTCCCAGAAGGCAGCGGCTTAGCGTGTGCAATGCTTCTAAAAGCAGCTAGCGAGCGAACAACTCGGAATGAGGGCCATTGTTCTGTTGTTTGCACTACTTCTGTGTATTGTACCCCACTGCGTTTGTTCACAAATGTCACAAATCCCTGAGGAGAGTGTAAGTGTGTCCACATGTGCTATGTGTGAGCCTAACCTTTCTGATACTGTACCTGTAGAGAAGCTTTATTTTGCCATTTATGCTCTCTCTATAAATGTGAGATTGCTTCAGAAATATAGCCGATGACTTAAAAATTGAGGATGCCACTGACGAAGTGCAAGAAGATGAGAGGGATATTTGTGTAGCTGATGCCGGCGCTAATGAGGATGTTGGTGATGAGGATGTTGTTTGTGTAAGTCAGGCGCCTTTAAAAGCAGTTCTATCCCATGATAAGAAGGCTATTGTCATGCCAGGGCATACGACCAAAAAATCCATCTCTCACAGATGTAGCCACGCTCATTGTGGCTACATCTAGGTGCCTTTGTGCCTGGTTTGCTGTGACTGCATGCCCAAATAAGGCGCGTGTACCTTAGATGTGCAAGTGCCCCATTTGCATGAATGGGGGCAGCAATAGGCACAGCTCGGCGAGGCTAGGCGCGCAGTGCCGGGAGTGCCTGTAAATGGCAGATGTAGCCACGTTGAGTGTGGCTACATCTGTAAGTGTGGAATTATTTTTACCCAAATCCTAACATTTGTCTAGCCATCTATAGCGTTTGCAAAACAACAGTTAGTAGAGGTAGGGCCGTTAACCGTCTAACCCTCTGGCAACCTCCACCCTGTTATGTCATTTGCAGCGAGTTCATGGAAAGTTTTTTGGGAAAATCAGAAACTTGTGTTAAAAAAATATCTACAAGCAGTCCAGAATCAGCTACCTCTCTTCTCTCATCTAGATGCTAGCATCTGCAATCTCCACCGCCAACATCTTCATCAACAATATCCTCACTAATGATCTGAAGTAGTCCTGCATCCAATTTGATATGACTTGGTGACTCCTCCCCTATCCAGGATTCCTCAGAAGAATCCTCGACTTCTAGGCATGCTGCTGCTGGCGGTGGACCTTCATTCTCAAAGTGGGCCAATACTAGTAGTTTCAAACAAACGTTGACGGTTAAACAATTTACAAGAGGAAGCAAGTATGACGGTTGTCACCCAGTCGCACAGCGGAAGACTGATGCATTGACGGCTATGCTAGTATTAGATCTGTGGCAAATATCCACCATTAATGCAGCTGTTTTTAGACAGTTAATTGAGGTCCTATGTCCCCAGTACCAAATTCCATCTTATCTTCATTTTACGAGACAAGCAATTCTTTGCCTGTACCAGGACTTTAAAAAATCCCTAATTATTGGCCTACAAAAAGTCATTGTACCCACTGTCCACTTAACAGCAAATATGTAGACAAGTGGAACTGGCAAACTAAAGATTACATGACTGTGACAGCTCACTGGGTGGGTGAATCGTCTTCAAAATCAGGAACAACAGCAGCATCTAACAACAATGCCAGCTCATTCAGAGACTCTGTGTATCACTGGCTTCACTAAGAGGCATATATACCACTGACAACCTCTTAGGAAAAGGGATGTCATAGCAAAATGGCTTACACCGCTTGGACTCAGGATTTGTGATTTCTGATAATGCTACAAATATTGTAAAAGCATTACAGCTTAGTAAATTCCAACAAGTCCCATGTTTTGCTCACACTATAAACTTGGGTGGTACAGAGATGAAGAAAGAAATTACATGACAAAGTAAATGACGGGCGTGCAGGAGATGCCGTCTGTGGCCCGAAAAATGTTGGGACATTTTCAGCATTCGGCAGCTGCAAGCAGAAGAAGGCAATGCTTTCAAGAATAGTTCAATCTACCCTGCTACCAACTGAAATAAAAGGTGGTACAAAGGTGAATTTCCACCCTTTACATGGTTTAGTGAATGGAGGAACAGCAAAAAGCTATTCAAAGCTACACAACAAGCCATGATATTGGGAGAGGAGGGGGAATGTATCTTACTCCAGTGCAGTGGAGAATACTTTCCATATTGTGCAAGGTGCTGAAACCATACAAAGCAGCCATCTATGAAGTGAGTTCAGACACTGTCAGGTAATTCCAGGAAACAGGGGTAAATTACCACAAATTGGGTAAAAATGAAATTCCTGGGGGTAATAGACAGTTGCGCTGCCGAGACACAGCCCCGACCAGCATCGGCCGGCTCACGATGTGACATGCTGACGCCACACCACGCTCCCTCCTGCCCACCCTGTGCTGTGTTCCTGGCCGTGGTGTGACGTGCTGATGTCACACCGCGCTCCCTCATGCCTGCCCATCCTGCGCTGTCCTGTCCTCCCGCCCGCTGCCCGCCAACCCACACACAGAACTTGAAGTGTTTTGTGGCTGACCACTGACGGAGTTCCGCAGGATCAGACAGTGGCCTACATAACAGTGGAAAATTCCCACTGACATTACTGAGGCGAGGATGGGACCATCTGTCTCCTAAAAGTCGTGTCCCCTTCCCTCCTCATCCATCTTTCTTACATTCATTCTGGTGTTTTGGGGAGAAAGTGTTAATTAACCCATTCATTGCCAAAAAATAATTGTCTAAAAAAAAAAAAAGAATTTATATATATATATATATATATATACACACACACACACACACACACACACACACAGTATCTCAGAAATGCCATATAAACAGTGATAACCTGTATATATGCACAATAATATATGATTTCCTTCCTTTTAACTGAAGGGGGTAACGTCGGCGTATCTAAATATAATTTGGGGTAAAAGGTAAAAAACTTCCTTCATCCCTGCTCTAATTAAACTTTTGAAAAAGCAGCTTGAGAAATTGAAGGAGGAGATAAAATGAAGCAATTTTGCTAAGTATGTCACACTTGTAGATCAAGTATTTTATTCACTTTGCCAGGATCCAAGGGCTGTCAATATCTTGAAATTGTATCACTACATTGTGACGACCGTGCTTGATCCTAGGTTTAAGTATTACGCTGTGTCTTCCTTTCCAACTGACCCAGATCTTAAGAGATGCAAAGAGCTCCCGGTGAGCAAGTTAGCAGCTCAAGTGGTACATTTATGCCAGGACAATGTTTAGAGGCACCCGGTTCTCTGTACTTGCACCTGTAATCAGGTAGCAGGTGTAAAGAGCCGGGTGCTTCTAAACATTCTCCCGGCATAAATGGCCCGGAAGCAGTTCCCCAGTCAGCTAGTCTGAAACTGCACGAAAATGTCTCCTTCAGTTTCTGCTGCAACTGCTGCTTCCAGGAAAAAAACTCTGCTTTCCCATGAGACCCAGTGGTGATGCAGAGGACTCAACACAACAGTATGACATCTGGTTGGGTCTAAAAGAATTGCCCAACATTTGTGACACCTCTACCATCTGATACGGTCAAAATCCAAAGAATGGTGAATAATTATTTAAATGACAGCATACAAATAGGCATGTCACAGAGTCCCTTTGAGTACTGTAAGAATAAAAAGGCAATTTGGAGGCCCTTGCACAGTACAGTACAAACTCACTTTTGCATTACTTAAGCTGCCCACCATACAGTGTGTATTCATAAAGAGTTTTCAGCACAGCCGGGAACTTTGTAAGCGATCAATGAAGTACTGGGAAGATTCTGCAAGGAAGACCTTTACTGGATAGAGACTTCTGTAATGGTGGATTCCAGCGGGGATGAATTAATATTGTGTAAGAATGATGTACACACTGATGAGTGTGAGGATAAGGAGGATAATGATGATATCTTGCCACTGCAGAGATCATTGACAACACTGTTAGCTTTGCTGCCTTAAGCCTATTGGTAGCTTGTTTTATGGGGCCCAAGCAAACCAAGCACTTCAGCCACAAAAGGGGCAGTCCCTGTCGCTGAAGTGCTTAGTTTGTTAAACTAAGCATTTCATTTTTAATATCAAACATAAGGATGGGTGGGAGGACAATTCCATCTTGCACCATTTTTCTTTTCTGCCACTGCTGTGGGGCAATGTTTCATAGATGTGCTATAAACTGCTGTGCGTTTGTGCCGCTGTAGCCTTTGGCCAATATCGGTAAAAACAATATTATGAGCTATGAGGTGGTCAAAATTGAATGTACATTACTGTAAATGAATGTTATTAAGGTTAATAATACCGTAGGAACAAGAAAGGCCCAAATTTTGCAATTTTAGCAGTTTTTATCAATAAAAAAATAATAATACAGATCTAAAACCAAAACACTTGTGGCTGTTTTGGCAAAACCAAAATACAAAGTTAATACATATCCAAAACCAAAACACGGGGGTCGGCGCACATCCCTAATGAAAGTATGTTGAACTCTGCATCAGCCCCAGAGCATTTGAATATGCAAGATGCAGTACCTAAGTCTTAGCAGTATAGAGGAGTGAGTACAGTCCTGTAACAGGGAGGCAATGCGCCCTGTGCCGGTACCTACCCTTAAACCTGCAATGTCGTGATGTCGCACATTGGGGGCAGTAGAGCATCATAAGGCTCTGCAGGAGCTCTGCTAGTTACAAGGTGCCATTCCAGAAACCATGCAAGCCACATGCAGGTGAGATGGGACAGTGACAGCACCATTTGAACACCCCTAGTTACGGCCCTGGGAAGTCACAACAAAAATTCACAATTAGATGAAGGTTATTGTACCTGTGTGTGGCCAGCAATATGGTTCAGCTGTGTGTAGGGCCATCAAATATTAGCCTGACTTTGGTACTATGGTGGGCATGGCCAATGTGTGTGTGTGTGTGTGTGTGTGTGTGTGTGTGTGTGTGTGTGTGTGTGTGTGTGTGTGTGTGTGGTAATTTCTGTTTTGGGGCCCTCTGAAGAAGCTACATGCTGAGTGGGTGCTTGTCTACGCTACCTCCCTGGCATTCTTAAGCGCCCCAGAGAATCCCAGGCCTGGGTAATATATGTACCCACCATCTTCTAAGCACCCCTGCCAGTCTATGATAGGAGGGTGCAGTGTGATGAAGTGAGTGTGCAGATATATGTGCCCAAAATGGGTGAATGGTTCACACAGCAGAAAAGCAAAGTAAAGGTCAGAAGCATAAGTTGGTCCAGATGACAATAAACAGAATTCAAGTAGAAGGTCAGTACAGGTGTCAGTAAGACAAAGTCAAGGTCACAGGCAAAAAGTAAACAGAGACAGCAGTCAGCAATGTCTAGTCACAAGCAGGGGTCAGAAGCTTCACAGGAGACTGGAAACATTAGTGAGTGAAAGCTATGACTGGAAAACTATGGTTGTAACATTTACACATAATGCAGTACCATCCGGGAGGTGTGTTATTGGCTCTACATTCATTCTGCAACAGGATAATGACCCCAAACATACAGCCAATGTCATTAAGAGTTATCTTCAGTGTAAAGAAGAACAAGAAGTCCTGGAAGTGATGGTATGGCCCCCACAGAGCCCTGATTTCAACATCATCAAGTCTGTCTGGGATTACATGAAGAGACAGAAGGATTTGAGCAAAGCCTACATCCACAAAAGATCTGCGGTTAGTTCTCCAAGATGTTTGGAACAACCTCCGTTCCGAGTTCGTTCAAAAACTGTGTGCAAGTGTACCTAGAAGAATTGATGCTGTTTTGAAGGCAAATGGTAGTCACACCAAATATTGGGCCTAATTCAGATCTGATCGCAGCAGCAAATTTGTTAGCAAATGGGCAAAACCATGGGCCTAATTCTGAGTTGATCGCAGCAGCAAATTTGTTAGCAGTTGGGCAAAACCATGTGCACTGCAGGGGGGGCAGATATAACATGTGCAGAGAGAGTTAGATTTGGGTGGGGTGTGTTCAAACTGAAATCTTAATTGCAGTGTAAAAATAAAGCAGCCAGTATTTACCCTGCACAGAAACAATATTAGCTAGTATCACTCCGTGTGTAGGCCCATAAGGTCATACAATAGCATGTATGACTTTGCGAGAGGGTCCCGCATCCACAGCTTAAGATGTTGGGAGGTATGCAATAGTAATTTCCCCACTATGGAGAATCCCGCTAATCAGTGCTGGTCTGTTCATATATGTTTATGAGCTATACTTGCTGCTGAGGCACCTCAGTGTCAGTGCAGTGAGAACGCTGCTCCTGTCTGTAATCAGGTGAATCCCCAGCTTGTGAAAGAGAATGCAGGAGACCTCAGTGAAGAATATGATAGATAATGCTGTAGCAGGGCCATAGTTCCGGATGTCAATCACTGTAGTTAAATGATGATAATCATGGTACCAGATAACAGCCAATCATTCCACGGCTGGTCACATATGTCACAGGACCCCTACCAAGGCCAGTCCCGTATATGTAAGGGGTCCAGTGATATTGCTGACAGCTATATCAGGCTGCAATTCCGGTCCGACCGACGCACAGTCAGCCCCATGTGCTGGGGGGATTACTGCAAGCACCGTCAGGTGCAGCACAGCTCTGTGCTAGAGACCAATGTACATGCACAGACAGTGTAAAGCCAGGTATATGGTACAATTATGGAGAGAATATATTACTGCTGCCTGTATGAATTATTGAAAAGGCTTAAAAGCGGTGTGCATGAGTAGCAATCCCAGAAAAGTGAAAGTCTGTGGGGTATATTCAATAAGAGTCGGGTCCATTCCGACATGCAGTTGTCGGAATGGACCCGACAACCCCTATTCAAAAGAGCGGCCAAATCCGACTGTCGGATTTGGCCGCTCCCGGTGTCTTGTCCTGCTGCTGCTGGCAGCGGCTGCCGGGTGCGCTGACAGCAGCGGCGGGGGGAGCTGTTAGTGGCGCCGGGGAGGGGGGGCTGTCAGCAGCTGCCGTGGGAGGGATGTCTGCGGCGGTGGGGGCAGCAGCGGGAGAGCAGCGGAGGAGGAGGAGACGGAGAGGAGACGGGGGTAGCAGCGGCTGCAGCAGCGGAGGCTCATGTCGGCGTCCACCCGGCTCCAGCAAGCAGAACCTCGCTTGCTGGAGCTGCGTGGACGCTGCCACTGGGTTCCTGCTCTCCCCGCTGCCCCCCCCCCCTTCCATCTCCTGCTCTCAGTTTACCTCATCTCAATCCAACTTTTTTTAAAGTCTGATTGAGATTGTTGGAAACAGGGCTAAAACCTGTCGGGTTTGGCCCCGTTTCCGACAATGCACGCTGATCGGTCAGCGTGCATTCCGACAAGTCGGGTTTCCCGACTTGTCGGAATAAACGGGACCCTAGTGAATAGGTCGGAACCCCTTCCGACCTAAAACTGTCGGAAGCTGCCGTCTTTCCGACAAGACGGCAGCTTCCGACAGTTATTGAATATACCCCTGTATCTCTCCAGGAGGCAGAAACCTTAGATTTCTTAGAACATAGATTTTATGTAATTATATTATGAATTCTATTTGAAATATATGCTTTTTCATAAATATTTAAAATTCATCAGTTATTGAACCTTTGTGTGCAGCGCTACATACTACTTTTCTCCCAGCCCAGGAGTCTAGAACCAGTCCAGAGGAAGTCCTGACTGGATCTGGTCTTCTTTTGTCCAAAGCAAGTCCAATGGAAGCCCTGATATGGTCTACGTGTTAAAGGGAGTCTAGAATTGTAGAAAGGTTAATGTAGCTCATTTTCTTTGTATTATAATCAGTGACAGATTTTACTTAAGGGTTGTAGAACTGCTAGGGTAGTGTGTGTAGAATTTTGAGGGGATAAATTAATTATTGTTTTTTTTGGAATAAGGCTGTAACATACCAAAATGTGGAAAAAGTGAAACTTTCCGGATGCACTGTACACTACACATTCAGGGACAGGGGCTCCAAAAGTACCCCATCCCTGCAACGTGTTAGGAGTAAAGTAAGTGGATCAGTGGTACCTTCACTTCTCTATTGGGACCCCGCAGTATTACTGTGCATACGTGGTCTATTGACTACACATGTGCACAGACATAGCTGGGGAGCATTCTGGACGAACCCTCAGAATGTAGCCCATCTTCTGATGGCATTAGCTGCCAGGGCCAAACGCCAGAATGTGATTGCTAAATCTGACTACTTTGCAGCCCCAATAGAAACCTATCGGGCCTATGCCTGCTGTTGGAGATGGGGGGATTGCAGCAGATATGGAAATACTGTATCTGCTGCGGTCCCTCCTTCATACATTGGGGTGATACTTAATATTTGTGTGTATCCCCCAAACACTGGTGTATTCAGGGGGATATGGTGCAAATAATGAGTGATAAATGGGCCCCTTAATGTGGGATTTACAATACTTTGTGGCTCTGAGTTACAAGTTATTTTAATAAGTACCATACTGTTCTGATTTAAAACACCAATAGAGAGATGGTCGGAGTGTTGAGCAAAATAGAAGGAACTCATCGCCTTCTGAATATATAAAATTCCAGTTCCACCCGAATGTGGTTTGTAGGTTGCCTGGATTTGCACCCTGCAGCCAGTAGCACAAGCCCAGAGCTGCCTGGATTCTCCAAGGGATGCTCCGGGCAGGCAACCAGTAGCCTGTGGAGCTGCCCGGTGCGTCCTTAGACGTGCTCTACTTCCCAGAGCTGGAAGCCCTGCAACCTAGGCATGACATCATTACCTCATGGTATTAGGGGTAGGGGCCGGCCCAAGGGCGCACTGCCTCTCTGTTACGGTGCTAGATGACATGTGTCCTTGTTCTCAGATCCAAACTTGGTGGGAAGGTCCGAGCCAATGCTGAACAACTCCTCTCTAATAATTGATATACAGTAGATCATAAACATAGATATTAGATAGAAGGATATCTCAGCAGAGATAACAAGCTGTCATCTCACTTGCGCTAGTAATTACAACTATGCATAGAGCGAAAATTGACTTACATTCGTGTTTTACTTAACATGCTGTGCAATACAGTAATCTGAACATACTCTACACACATAACCAAAGTATATGAACCCTTTAAAATGTTAATGCTAAGTGATATGAGAATGGCATATCATTTAGAACACAGGTTATTAGTTCACTACTCTGTTAATACTTTACAACAAATATATTCAGATGGATAATGGATAATATTGATTAAATAACACAGTGCCTGTAATCATAAGTCACTTGCTCATTGAATAATGGATAGAATTATGTTTTCATTGCTTAGTTTCAGTAAAATCTCTCCTGTATAACCATTAGTAATCCCTAATTCCCCAAAGAGGAAGTAAATAAGAGTACAAAGGAGAAAATCCAAACGGATGGTTAAATATTATTTTGGGCAGATGTCCATATCTCGCTTGTGTTTCACACTAGTATATGGAGGAATTCATTAAACAAGGAGTAACATTATCACTGCATTTAACTTCTGTGAAAACCCACATACCTATTCAAGAAGTCTCATATACCTAGGCTTACCATAATATCACTTTAAATCGTGACGTTCATGGATTACACAGGTTCTGTAATGCAGGCTTGAAGTCATCAGCCTCAGAACCATAGGTGTCTCAGTTGAAAGAGATAGTAGCCTACCTATACCTATCATTGTACCTGATATTGTCTAAATGGGATCCGTTCAGGATCCCGGCTGTCGAAAGACCGACGCCGGAATCCTGACACTGGTTAGAATGCCGGCATCCCGAATAGGAACACAGTGCCGGCGCCGGAATCCCGATCGAGTGACTGCCGGGACGTCGGAGAGGTAAGTCACACAGTGGGAGGGAGGGGGGGGGGGGTTTAACTTTACTCTGCAGGGGGAGGGTTAGGTTTAGGCTGTGGGTAGGAGGGTTAGGTTTAGGCTGTGGGTAGGAGGGTTAGGTTAGACTGAGGGCTGGGGGGTTAGGGTTAGGTACCACAACGGAGGTTTAGGGGGTGATGCGTAGATTACTTCCCGACCCCTTTCGGGATTCTAAATAGCTGAATGACGTAATCGGTATTCTGACTGCTGACATCCCCCCCCCCCCCAGCATTTCACCCCGACCATCTAAATATGACAAAGATATAATAAACTCAACTAAAGATGGAGCTATCATTTAGCTTGATTTCCACCAAAAGCATTGCTACTGTAGCTGCATTACTTTAAAACAAAGGAAACTGTTCAACTGTGCTGTAGTGCTGTGTTCTGTACTTTTAGCTGGGAACCGACAGAGGAGTTAAGATTACAGGAATGAGCTAGAACCTACATGCATTCTACTCGTCAGGTGGAAGCAGAGGTGTCGCTAGGTGCCATGGTGGGTATCCGAACTATAGCTCTACACTAAAAAAAGTCTACAGTCAATAGGTCTACCCCTAATGGTAGACATGCATTAGGTTGACAGGGTCAAAAGGTCAACATGTAAAAGGTAAACGGGGTCAAAAGGTCAACATGACAATGGTCGACACTTATGGTAGACACACGTTTTTTTCCAGGTTTTTTTTCATGTTTTTCAACCTTTGTACACTTTACCATCCAAGTGGGCTACGATTGGGAATAGTAATGGCACCTTGCCAAAGCATGGTGAGCAAAGCAGGACATGCGAGTGAACGTGGTACACTAATGGGACTTGTTTGTGGCAGAAAAATGACAAAACACCCAAAAATAAATACAAAACTATGTCTACCTTTTTTGTGTCGACCCTTTCCATGTTGACCATTTGACCCTGTCGACCTTTCCTACTGTCTACCTATTCTATGCTAACTTTTTGACCATGTCAACCTTTTGACCCTGTCGACCTAATGCATGTCTACCATTAGTAGTAGACCTATTGACTGTAGACTTTTTTAGTGTAGATCTAATAATCTGCACTCGCCATGGTGCCCACAGCAAGGGTATGTTTCGGTACCCCATCTCCTGTACTGAATTGGGTGCATGTTACATTTGAAAAGGAAAAATATGATAAAAATCCTAAATTGGTGACAGGGCCAGTTCTAAACCTTGTGGATCTCAGGGTGAAAGTTTCCTTTGGGCACCCCCACGTCTAAAATAGTGACAGTAAGCTTCGAAGATGCGCAACAAAATATAGGGGTGTGGCTTCATGGGGAAGAGGCGTGGCCACATAATAGTATCAATTCTGATTACACCGCACAGTATTGTCTGTTATTCACATTACACTGCACAGTATTGTCTGTCTTTCACATTACATCACAGTAGTGTCTGTTATTCACATTACATCACACAGTAGTACAACTTATACACTTTAGGCCACACAGTAGAGCTCCTTATACACGTTACACCACACAGTAGAGATCCTTATACACGTTACACCACACAGTAGAGCTGCTTAAACATGTTACACCACAGTAGTGCCGCTTATACATGTTACACTACAGTAGAGGCGCTTATACACGTTATGCCACAGTAAAGCCGCTTATACATGCGACTCTACAGCTTCTAATGCAGGGAGAAGTGCTCCAGCAGCTGGGGCAGAGAGAGGTGCTGCAGCAGCAACTGGGACAGAAAGAGGTGCTGCAGCAGCCTGGGCAGAAAGAGGTGCTGCAGCAGCTAGGGCAGAGAGTGGTGTAGCAGGACAGAAGTAACCCTGCTGCACAGCTACAAGCAGACAGTGAGACATATAAAGAGGGCGGCAGAGCTAGCGTGCGTAGGCAGAGGGCTACACTAAACATGCGAAAGCATCATCGCCGTGCGAAGCATTTGCATGTTTTTCAGGGGGGAGGGGGTTTGTCAAGGCCTGGCATGCGGGCGGACCTGCCCTGTGCTGGGCGTCCCCCCGCATATCAGTGTAATGAATCGTAGATGTACGATTTTTCGCACATCTATGATCCATGCTGAATTAGTCCCTAAGTCTCAAGTGGCTTTGGCATCATTTTTAAGGGTGCTTAGAGTATATACAGAGACCTTTCATAAAGTGACACTAGAGAAAATAAATATACAATATTTAGTTTTAAAAAACAAAGTATAGCAAAAAAAAAATCATTGATATCCTGTGACGCTTCACTGAATATGAACAATTTCTCATTCAGAGGTATGACTCTAGAGGTACTCGCCAAGAAAGTGCAACTGACAGACTAACAATCAAATAACGTTTAAACGGACTTGTTTTAGTTAGTGATTATCTGTTGGGGGGGGGGGGGGGGGATTTGTGGCTTTCGTCATGCCTCATTAACTGAAGTAAAGTATCACCTCCGAAAAGCTGCTCTTTCTGCAGAGTCACCTTTTCAAATGTATAATACTTTCCCTCTACAAACACGGTGTTGCCTTACTATTTGCTGGATCCCCCCAACCCAACCCCACACACACACACACACACACACACACACACACATACCCTTCAGGCAGTCTCTGCGTAGTGCTGCATCAACACTCCCCCCCCCCCCCCCCCCCCTACAGCTTCTTCCTTCTTGTGGATCCTTCCCAACCCCTGCATATTCTGGTGGCCTCAGTCACTGCACTGCCCCCCTTCCCCTTTAGCGTCTTGTAGACTCATTGCACTCATTGATCCTTTGCACACCAACTGTCGCCCCAGTTAATTTCTAGAAAAGTGGGGAAAAATTATAATTTTGTAGGCATTAAGGGGTGATGAATAGACCCCTCATTGAGCAAGCCAATGTCAGAACTTTCATTGTTTCTTTATAAGCATCTGCTTTTGCACAATCGTATTCTTCTGCAAATGTTCTGTAGCAGAAACTATTTCTCCACAGTAAATGATTCTTCCAACTCTTGCTAGTTCTCTTCTAGAGTCTTTTCAATAAGCTTAAAGACACTTGAGCACTGCTTCTTATGTTTCACATTGGGAACATCTCCTTCAGCTTGTTAAGTACCTGTCTCTCTCTCTCTTTTACCCACTAACTCTGAATCTGCAATAAGCAGAGAGATGTATTTTTCCAAAAAGCACTTGGAGCCTCTCTGTAAAAGTACAACTTTGTTAATATTCTTTAGACTTTTAAGTAATTCACACTTCACACGCGTTGTTTGCAAGGATATCATTAAGTCTCTCACTTGGCTGACATAGATTTGCCTGAGCTCCACTCAAGCCTCCTGCCTGAGGCACAATGGCTGCATTGGGTTACACGAGTGCCACATGTAAGTTTGCGCTGTGGCCTAAGCTCCACTGGTGCTCTCTCCAGGGCTGCAGGCAGGTGCCCCTGTTTAGTGCTGTGAGGGAGGATCCTGCATTCCCAGGCATGGACAATGGCCAACTAGCACCACTTAGCAGTTACCATCGCACCACATACGTATCAAGCCTTTTGTGTCACCTTGGTATCTTAATCTAGTATTAAATGCTCTTATACAGTATTTGATCCCTTTGAGTATTTATATGTTGCCTCACTAAAGTGTCTTACACTTAAAGGCCCTGATTCAGAGATGCACATAGTTTATATGTTCGGAAATAAATGTGACTCTCCACCTGTATTCAGAGATGGACACTTATATGCAACCGCGTTTCACCATCCAGATGCTGAAGGGTAACAGCCATCATCAGCAGGTATGTGAACCAAACTGCTTCATTGGTGCAAGAGATCTGGTTATAGTCGAACAGATCTCTGCATACACTCAACTCTAAATAGGCCGCAATTCCATCAACATGCCCGTGGAATACGTATTCCACATGTAAATGCCCTGGTGCCATTTGAGTTACATCCACTTAGTCACAACTGGAAATCGGACTAAGATGTGTCCATCTCTGTACTGCCCATAATTGCACTAAGTTGCAAATGAAGGCTGCTATATTGGGCACAAAGTGTTTCTGGTAGTAACATCACATCTTTCCATTGGGCGGGAGAGTTACAAGCCCTATGCTGTACAATGCCTTTCTTGAACAAATATGTAGACAAAATGGTGTGGAGAACTATTCCATGTTCCCTACCTCAGGTAGTTAACACTTTTCATACCAATCATGAGATCATGCTGTGAACTCTCTGGGAGGTGCAAAGTCCATGCCACTCCACTGGATAGAAGTTATCTAGTGGATGCTGCTACCATTAAGAAACAAAGAGGAAACAGGATCTCATTTGAATACGTAGAAAAGGAGACGAAGGGTTAACTCTAAGGTGAAGGTTCACTACAGGTCCTAAATGGTACTGTTGTGTAGGGTCCTTAGTTATATAATACTCTTTTAGTAGGACTTGTATGTTCATAGTATAAAAGAAAGGCTGCTCAACTCTAGGATAGTTTTTCAAATTCATTTTTGTCAATATAAAGTTTGTGAGCAGACCATATGAAATGGTTTTACTCAAGATAACATTTTCCATGTTACAGCCCACTTTCTCAGATGGAAACTGCTGATATTTGTGGAAGGGATCAAATCTTGGAGTTAAGTTTTGTACAGTTTTTAATTTCACTTGAATGTGCAGAGATATCTCCTCTTATATCACTTCCCACCACTAACAATAAAGAACAGCTACTGTACATACCCTCGATCTTGTCATTGCAATTTTTGCCTTCCTCTCCAAAACAAAGGAATTCAGAAAGACTGATCAACTTTCCAACATTCCTACAGGATGCTAAGTACATGCTCCATCCAAATGGACTCTTGAAATCTGATCAGGGATGTTATTGTGAGATTTACGGGGGAAATGGACATGAGGTGCCAGAAGTAATACGGCCTATTCTACAAAGTTGGTGACAGACCATCTTTAGAAGACAGCAGA
Organism: Pseudophryne corroboree; assembly: GCF_028390025.1. Taxonomy (NCBI): domain Eukaryota; kingdom Metazoa; phylum Chordata; class Amphibia; order Anura; family Myobatrachidae; genus Pseudophryne; species Pseudophryne corroboree. Next base: position 123,179,000 of record NC_086450.1, read on the forward strand.
GTGGTAATTCTCAAAGACTCTAGAACTGGAGGAGTTTCTTTTTCTTGCCTCTACTCAGTTGACTAAGGGATTAACTCCTTTGTTATGGCTTCCTTTTAGTATTTTAAGGAAATAGATGTAACACTAATATACAGTACAAGAGCATATGTTCCACCCATAAAATGTAGCAAGCTTTATTATAGTGCGCACCTGGCAGACTCAAGACTTTATATAGACTTTAGGTCCGACATGCCCGTTCACTGATGTGCTCAAGCTATTGGTGTGAATTTTTGGATTTTACAGTGTATTTTTGTGTAAGTGTACAGTAGTATAAAATACAAACATCGCAATATAGCATTAGCAATACAACAAAGTAAATAGGAAAGAGTTGCAGCAGTAGTAACCAATTCAAGTCCTAGCAACTCCAACTCAAAAAACAATCCTATATTCCTAGTGCAAATCACATTATGACATATGACATGGAATGTGTTATAAGGGTGTTCACCTAAGTTATCCAACATGTTGGTGCCCATTACAAGAGTTGTGTCTGTTGTCTTCCAGTAGTGCTCTTCAGCTGGTAAGGAGAAGTGTATTCCTAACATCTGCCAATTTCAAGGAGCACTTCCACCATTGTTTCAGATATCACAATCATAGTTTATCCCTTGTAAACACTAAGGTCCAGATGTATTAAGCCTTGGAGAGTGATAAATAGCATGGTGATAAAGTACCAGTCAATCAGCTCCTAGCTGTTACAGGCTGTGTTTGGAAAATGACAGTTAGGAGCTGATTGGTTGTTACTTTATCACTATGCTATTTATCACTCTCCAAGGCTTGATAAATCTGGGCAATAGCCTGCAACATGGCAGTTAGGGGCTGGTTGGCTGGTACTTTATCACCGTGCAATTTATCACTCTCCAAGGCTTGATAAATCTGGGGCCAATTCTTTTCACTGTGATATTTCTTGGCTCAGCAGAATTTACAAGGATGTGAGTATGTGAGATCTATCCTCAGTGTACCCTAATCAACTGCCTCTTATAACTGCTCTTAGTCCCGTCTTCAAGAACAGCAGCATTGCTTTATGCTTAGACCTTAGTTAATGTGGACAAATACATAAGATTTTTAGAAGTTAACAGTATTGATATACAATGTCACTCCTAACTTTTAGAAAGTGTAATGAATTTTACAATTCAATGAAGGCAATTCAATTAAATGCAATGTGTGGCTGCATACATCTCTGATACCTAAGATAGTCAACATAGCTCATTATACTGCACATTACCATGGTGGTGATGTCAAATGAGCAATGTTGCAGACACAATGGGCGAGAGTCAAATTTTATCTCGCCAGCAGCCACTAGATAGCGTTCAAATGGAGATAATCAATTGTAGCTCCGTTCGGGTGCGATGGTTACCGGCGTGGAGAGCTGAAATGCGTGAAAAGTGACCCTGTTTGGGCCCCCAAACAGCACTTTTCACGATCGTGCCCAGCACTCTATGGACGCAATAGCTGCGCCTGAAACCCCAATTGAATGGCGCCCCGCGATCTACAGTTACTTTAGAGTAATGGTGCAAAACATTTGAATTCCGTCCAATGTGTTTCGTTCATGAATGTTCCACGCTACCATCACAGTTATTTGAATCTCCCCTTGTGAAAATTGATAGCTATATCTATCTGTCTATATATATATATATATATATATATATATATATATATATAAAAACATAAAAGATATAGCGCTGGGTGATACAGTCTGGAGAATGAACGCATATAAGATATATGTATAGTTCAAAAGTGGAACCACAGCTGTCCAATGACCGCTCAGAAGCACTAGATCCTCCTAAGAAACTCCAGGACCGCTGCTCCCCTTTCAACCAATCCGAACTCCACCAGAGAATATATCTGTTAATAGAACATATATAGGGGGCGCTCCATAGTGCATAAAACTTTTTTATTTTTAAAACACAGAGTGCTTAAAACAAATGTATTACATTCGTACCAGACGGCAACCAGTGTGGGCTGGTTACCACATGATTCCACAAATGATCCCCGGATAGCAGCTAAAACGGGTGTCAGTCAGTCGCACTGGAAACCTCCACCCGCCGGCAGTGGCTTTCCCTGGGACTCACGGGCAGGAATCACTCACGTCCGTGACTCCTCGTTCAGCAGACACGGAGATCCTCAACGTCACTGGACTCCGCCCCAACGCGTTTCGTCATCGACTTCGTCAGAGGGCTGGAGTCTGTGACGTCTAGATTCCTTTTAAAGGGTCACATACTTCATTTACATAAATGTTAAATTAGTGCTCCGGAGCGGCAGGTAGAAGTTAAAAGCAAGCATGCCAATAATTATTTGCACATGCATACAATTAAATAGGAACAAAAGACCCATATTGAAAGCGATGTTAAAAACCGCAATTGGCCACTAAATTTACAATGCAGCTGCGGCGAGTGAAACCCAAAGCCAAATATACTAGTGATAATTGGCACAGATATACAAATACATGTATATAAATATGGATATTCAGTGTCCCATATTTAAAATAATTATTTTTTACAAACTAAAACCATATTAAATACACCGATCCGCCGCTCAGTTTACAATATGCCCAATAAATAAAAACTGAAAAAACCCACAGTCTTATACAGGCTGATAGGGTCAGGTTAAATTACACATTACATATGTGTAAACTCAAAAGATTTTTAGATTTCTAGATTGCACAATGGATACAAGAAATTAAAAGATATAGATACAACAAAGGAGTAATATACACACAAAAGCAAGGATAATACAGTACTTGAACTCAGCCAGAGGTCCAAGGACGGACTTGGTTTAAGAAGAGCATTATTTGAGGAAGGGTGTAACTTCAAATCCCTCATTTAACCCTTCCGGTTTCAGTGTTTTAAGGGTCAGTATCCAAAAAGTTTCCCTTCGTTCTAATTCTACATCTCTATCTCCACCATTCTTATTTAGGTGGACATGTTCTATACCTTTGAAACGTAACCTAGTGGGATCACTACAATGCTCTTCTTTAAAGTGACGTGGAACACTATGATTTGTTACTTGATTTTTTATGTTCCTAGTATGTTCAAGGATCTGGATTTTTAACATTCTCTTGGTTTTTCGTATATACCTGTATCCACAGGGACATATAATCATATACACCACGTGAGTGGAATTGCAGTTAATGAAGCTGTTAATGCGATATGTTTTATTTTTATTTTTATCATAAAAGACAGTTTTCTCCTTATCTATTAATTTACACACTTTACAGCTTCCACATGCATAACACCCTGTGATATCATCCAGAAAATGCTTATCCTTTTTCTCTCTAATAGGTTCCAACCTACTTCGTGATACCAAAGTTTTAATATTTTTTGCTTTTCTATAAAAGACCCCGGGGTAATTGGGAAGGTGCTCTCCCAACACCGGGTCTAGTTGTAAGATATGCCAGTTCTTTTTAAGAATGGCTTTAATTGCTCCTGCTTCATTGTTATAATCTGTGACAAACGGGCATACACCTTTATCATTCTTAAACCTGGTGTTTACTGTTTACTGCCTTATCTTTATACACTAGTAAGTCCTTTCTCTCCTTATCCCTCGCCCTATTTTTGTTTAAAAGATTCATCGACGATATCCTGATAGTGTGGAGGGGGGATGAGGATCTTCTGCCAACATTCATTAATACCATCAACTGTAATGAATATAATCTGAAATTCACACATAAGGCAGATAAATATAAAATAGAGTTTTTGGATCTAGTTCTTGACAGCACAGAATCCCTGACTACAGGAAATATTAACACCTACACATATTTTAAGAAAGTTGACTGTAACAGCTATCTTGATTTTTCCAGCTGTCATTTACCAAGTTGGAAAAGAAACATACCCTTTTCTCAGTTCACCAGACTCAGACGAAATTGTGCTAGCCTGGATAAATTCGATGAACAGGCTTCCATATACACAGAGAGATTTCTAGACCGAGGCTATCCAGCAAGTTTAATTGAGCAATCCAAAAATAGGGTGAGGGATAAGGAGAGAAAGGACTTACTAGTGTATAAAGATAAGGCAGTAAACACCAGGTTTAAGAATAATAAAGGTGTATGCCCGTTTGTCACAGATTATAACAATGAAGCAGGAGCAATTAAAGCCATTCTTAAAAAGAACTGGCATATCTTACAACTAGACCCGGTTTTGGGAGAGCACCTTCCCAATTACCCCGGGGTCTTTTATAGAAAAGCAAAAAATATAAAAACTTTGGTATCACGAAGTAGGTTGGAACCTATTAGAGAGAAAAAGGATAAGCATTTTCTGGATGATATCACAGGGTGTTATGCATGTAGAAGCTGTAAAGTGTGTAAATTAATAGATAAGGAGAAAACTGTCTTTTATGATAAAAAAACAACTAAAACATATCGCATTAACAGCTTCATTAACTGCAATTCCACTCACGTGGTGTATATGATTATATGTCCCTGTGGATACAGGTATATAGGAAAAACCAAGAGAATGTTAAAAATCCAGATCCTTGAACATACTAGGAACATAAAAAATCAAGTAACAAATCATAGTGTTCCACGTCACTTTAAAGAAGAGCATTGTAGTGATCCCACTAGGTTACGTTTCAAAGGTATAGAACATGTCCACCTACATAAGAATGGTGGAGATAGAGATGTAGAATTAGAACGAAGGGAAACTTTTTGGATACTGACCCTTAAAACACTGAAACCGGAAGGGTTAAATGAGGGATTTGAAGTTACACCCTTCCTCAAATAATGCTCTTCTTAAACCAAGTCCGTCCTTGGACCTCTGGCTGAGTTCAAGTACTGTATTATCCTTGCTTTTGTGTGTATATTACTCCTTTGTTGTATCTATATCTTTTAATTTCTTGTATCCATTGTGCAATCTAGAAATCTAAAAATCTTTTGAGTTTGCACATATGTAATGTGTAATTTAACCTGACCCTATCAGCCTGTATAAGACTGTGGGTTTTTTCAGTTTTTATTTATTGGGCATATTGTAAACTGAGCGGCGGATCGGAGTATTTAATATGGTTTTAGTTTGTAAAAAATAACTATTTTAAATATGGGACACTGAATATCCATATTTATATACATGTATTTGTATATCTGTGCCAATTATCACTAGTATATTTGGTTTTGGGTTTCACTCGCCGCAGCTGCATTGTAAATTTAGCGGCCAATTGCGGTTTTTAACATCGCTTTCAATATGGGTCTTTTATTCCTATTTAATTGTATGCATGTGCAAATCATTATTGGCATGCTTGCTTTTAACTTCTACCTGCCGCTCGGGAGCACTAATTTAACATTTATGTAAATGAAGTATGTGACCCTTTAAAAGGAATCTAGACGTCACAGACTCCAGCCCTCTGACGAAGTCGATGACGAAACGCGTTGGGGCGGAGTCCAGTGACGTTGAGGATCTCCGTGTCTGCTGAACGAGGAGTCACGGACGTGAGTGGTTCCTGCCCGTGAGTCCCAGGGAAAGCCACTGCCGGCGGGTGGAGGTTTCCAGTGCGACTGACTGACACTCGTTTTAGCTGCTATCCGGGGATCATTTGTGGAATCATGTGGTAACCAGCCCACACTGGTTGCCGTCTGGTACGAATGTAATACATTTGTTTTAAGCATTCTGTGTTTTAAAAATAAAAAAGGTTTATGCACTATGGAGCGCCCCTATATATGTTCTATTAACAGATAGATATATATATATATATATATATATATATATATATGTGTGTGTGTATGTGAAAGCCCTCACTCACTCACTCACTCACTCACTCACTCATCACCAATTCTCTTACTTCCAGATATGTAAGGAAGCTGAAATATAACATATGTATTCTTCAGGTGGGAAATAGGAATACTACGTAATTAGAATTTGAATAAACCTCCCCTAAGGGGATGAAAAGTGGGTTGACATAATGACATCATTACCGATGCGTGGCTTGTGTTATGTAAACAATTAACGCCAAAATGGGCAACTGGATCAAAATTTGGATTGCCCTTCCAGTGTGCAGAATTTAATAAACTACAAAAATGATCCCATCACTTTTTACCGTATCTGCTATGGGTGCTCTTCGAGTAACGCCAAGAACCATGGATTAATATTTACTTACATTAAGACGTCTCAAATTTACATCTCCATAGATTTACCAGATTTTTAACATTCATTTATATTTACAACCGAGAAAGTCAGAAACTCCCGTGCAAAGAACGGGTAGAACAGCGAAGGGTATATTTACTAAGCTCCCGATTTTGACCGATTTGATGTTTTTTCATCAAAGTGTCATCTCGGGAATTTACTAAACTGAAATCTCGGCAGTGATGAGGGCATTCGTATTTTTTTGGAAGTCAAAGAAAAAAAATACGAATGAATACACCATCGGTCAAATGCGCCTGTTATTTTATACAACTCGATAATTTACTAAAAATTCTAATTCACAAACACTGCTGGCAATAGCCAAACACTGCCGTGAAAAAATACAAATCGTAAAAAAAAAGCCGTTTTAAAATAGACCTGCTTTTTTTTAACCGTGTTCTGATAGGCATGCACGGATCCGTGAGATCCGTGCATGTTTATCAGTGAGAAGGGGTGTGAAAGGGTTAAAAAGCAGTAAAAAAAATTGCGTGGGGTCCCCCCTCCTAAGCATAACCAGCCTTGGGCTCTTTGAGCCGGTCCTGGTTGTAAAAATATGGGGGAAAAATTGACAGAGGTTCACCCATATTTTATCAACCAGCACCGGGATCTGCGCCTGGTCCTGGTGCAAAAAATACGGGGGACAAAAAGCGTAGGGGTCCCCCGTATTTTTTGAACCAGCACCGGGCTCCACTAGTCAGAGAGATAATGCCACAGCGAGGGGACACTTTTATCTTGGTCCCTGCGGCCCTGGCATTAAATCACTAACTAGTTACCCCTGGCCGGGGTACCCTGGAGGAGTGGGAACCCCTTAAATCAAGGGGTACCCCCCTCCAGCCACCCAAGGGCCAGGGGTGAAGCCCGAGGCTGTCCTCCCCATCCAAGGGCGGCGGATGGGGGGCTGATAGCCATAGTGTAAAATAAAAGAATATTGTTTTTTGTAGCAGTACTACAAGTCCCAGCAAGCCTCCCCCGCAAGCTGGTACTTGGAGAACCACAAGTACCAGCATGCAGTGGAAAAACAGGCCCGCTGGTACCTGTAGTTCTACTACAAAAAAAATACCCCCAAAAAAACAACAGTAAAACTTTATTACTGGGACTTGTAGTACTGCTACAAAAAACAATATTCTTTTATTTTACACTATGGCTATCAGCCCCCCATCCGCCGCCCTTGGATGGGGGGGACAGCCTCGGGCTTCACCCCTGGCCCTTGGGTGGCTGGAGGGGGTACCCCTTGATTTAAGGGGTTCCCACTCCTCCAGGGTACCCCGGCCAGGGGTAACTAGTTAGTGATTTAATGCCAGGGCCGCAGGGACCAAGATAAAAGTGTCCCCTCGCTGTGGCATTATCTCTCTGACTAGTGGAGCCCGGTGCTGGTTCAAAAAATACGGGGGACCCCTACGCTTTTTGTCCCCCGTATTTTTTGCACCAGGACCAGGCGCAGATCCCGGTGCTGGTTGATAAAATATGGGTGAACCTCTGTCAATTTTTCCCCCATATTTTTACAACCAGGACCGGCTCAAAGAGCCCGAGGCTGGTTATGCTTAGGAGGGGGGACCCCACGCAAATTTTTTCTTGATTTTTAATACTTTCATTTTTTTTTAAAGGTGCACAATGAAGCCCTGCACGGATCTCACAGATCCGGCCGAGATTCATTGTGTTAATTTCGGCAGTGTTTTACTATTCACTCCCGTAAAACACTGGCCGAAAATACGAATGACATCGACATCGGAAAAAAACGAAAATGCAGAATACGACAGCATAGTAAATGAGGCATACAAAATTCAAAAAGTTGCAAATTCACACATTCGATGTCATTCGTGTTTGAACTTTAACCTAATTCAGAAAAATACGAATTTTAGTAAATATACCCCTTAGTTTACTACTAAATATCTTATTTTACATTTTAGCTTTATAGTAAAAGAGATGAAATGCTGCCCTCTAGTGTCCACCAGACACTAAACCACATACTGTACTTTAATATATATTTTGATATTAAAAGCCTAAATAATTGCAACAGTTACACTTCTGCTAAGCAAGAAATCTCGAGCAAATAGAAGGGATTCTATTTATAAAAGGGAGTCTTTTTTATTGGCATGTGGCTGCAGTCAAATCTGCTGGAAAGAGAAAAAGACGCAAGCTTAAACTGAGTAATCTTTAACAAAGTCACAAAAGCTCAGAATGTGTCACAGTTCAGAAATATATATATACAGTATATATAAATGCAAAAGCCTTCACTCACTCACTCATCACTAATTCTCTTACTTCCCGATATGTTAGAAAGCTGAAATGTAACACAGGTATTCATGTGGGAAATAGAATAACTACATAATTAGAATATTAATAAACCTCCCCTAAGGGAATGAAAAGGGTGCTGACATAATGACATCATTACCGATGCGTGGCTTGCGTTGCGGGAACGACAGCGCCCAAACGGACAATCGGATAAAAATTTGGATTGCACCTCCAGTGTGTAGAATTTAATAAACTACAAAAATGCAAAAGCCCTCACTCACTCACTCACTGACTCATCACTAATGGGCATATTCATCATGAAAAAAAATTGCAATGAGAATTTTTAGTTTTCAATTCTCATTGTACTCTCACACAATTTTTTCATGATTCATTATTGCCCCATGACAAAATTATCACTTCCGAAAAACTGGGCTTCTTGAGAAGTTAGTTTTTTGGAAAGTGATAACTTTCCCACTGAAGCCGCAGCACCTCGCTATCCCCCCTCCCTCCCCCCTACCCCCACCTCCTCTCATATGTGTCCCGGCCTCTTTCCCCTTCAGCCAGCAACTTACGTATGTGTCCTGGCCAGGAATGAGATGGGGGGGGGGGGGGTTGCGGCAGCGAACCCAGGTTCCTGCCGGGCCCCTCCAACAAGGATCCGGTGATCTGGGGCCAGTGTATACATACTTTACATGCTGTGACAAAAACTCTCAGTACTTTTTGTAGTTGACAATTAGGACTGCCTTTTAATTCCAGAAAGGCACGGTGTTTACTTTCATGTTTTATTTTATTTTTCTGGTTAATAAAACTGACTATGGCCACTTACACCAGAAACCCTTGACTGCTGCACACTACCATCTACCCCAGGAGATACCTGTTCCCCTAACACTGTTATAATACATATATGGGCAAATTGGCTATCAAGCCGTGTACACACTAAGGCCCAGATTTATCAAGCCTTGGAGAGTGACAACTTGCATGGTGATGACGTACCAACCAATAAGCTCCTAACTGACATTTTTCAAACACAATTTGTGTTCCCTAATGCACACTGAGTGAGTAATAATACTACATAATAATCAGATAATACGGAGATCTCCGTATTATCTGATTATTATGTAGTATTATTACTCACTCAGTGTGCATTAGGGAACACAAATTGTTTTTTCTTACACAGAATTACCCCTCCCTTTTAGCACCTGACTGATATTACATCTGATTGAGCAGCTTTCCAATATTTGTGCATTTTTCAAACACAGCCTGTAACATGACAGTTAGGAGCTGATTGGTTGGTACATTTATCACTGTGCAATTTATCATTCTTCAAGGCTTGATAAATCTGGGCCTGTGAGATCTATCGTTTATCGCATCACTGTGCGTCCAACAGGGCAACACAATGTAATTTTACGTGTAGTATTGTCATACAGTACATCATGTACAGTGACCAGAGGCGTAACTAGCACGGGGCAAGCAGGGCACGTGCCCTGGTCGCCATGACAGCCCCAGCAGAAGGGAGTGTCACCGGCACCTGCACGACCGCTCGCCCCATGCTGCCTGCCGCTGCTACTAGTGCCCAGTCCGCCAGCGCCGCTACTCCTCCAGATGTGTTGTCTGGCTCCTGCCCGCCTCTGCGAGTGCAATGAATAGAGGGAGGGCCGAGGACCTGCCGTCTGCCTCCCAGCCGCAGCTGTGAGCACCAGTGTGCGCAGAGAAGGAAGGCCCCCGCCACGGACCTGCCATCTGCCTCCCGGCCGCCACTGTGAGCGCCAGTGTGCGCAGAGAAGGAGGGCCCCGGTCCGGACCTACCACCCGCCCGCTGACAATGATGGAGGGGTAAGCACAAATGTGTGTGTCCACTGTCCAGCAAAGGAGGTGTGTGTGTGTGTGTGTGTGTGTGTGTGTGTGTGTGTGTGTGTGTGTGTTGTTGGAGGGGTAAGCAGGTGTGTGTGTCTGTGTGTGTGTGTGTGTGTGTGTGTGTGTGTGTGTGTGTGTGTGTGTGTGTGTCCAGCAATGGAGGGGTGTGTGTGTTGTTGGAGGGGTAAGCAGGGGTGTGTGTGTGTGTGCATGTGTCCGGCAATGGAGGGGTAAGCAGGGACGTATGTATGTTGCTGGAGGGGTAAGCAGGGGTGTGTGTGTGTGCGTGTGCCTGTTTGTGTGTCCAGCACTGGTGGGGTAAAGTCGAGTGTGTTTGTGTGTGTGTGTACTGCCTGGAGGGGTAAGCAGGAGTGTGCATGTCACTGAATGTCCCTGGTGTGTGTGTGTTGGCCTGGAGGCGTAAGCAGAAGTGTGCGTGTGTGTGTGTGTGTGTGTGTGTGTGTGTGTGTGTGTGTGTGTGTGTGTATGTGTGTACACTTGGAGGCAGAGCTGGATTAAGGCTTCGGGGGGTCCGGGGTACTTAAGAGAGTGGGGCCCTAAAATCTAAAATTAAAATCATAACATCTTTAATTACTACAAAGAAAATTACAATTTGGTGGTAAATTTAAAAGAATCTTTCATATAGGGAGCACATGCATGTATATATAATATATACGTGTGTGTGTGTGTGTGTGTGTGTGTGTGTGTGTGTGTGTGTGTGTGTGTGTGTGTGTGTGTGTGTGTGTATATATATATATTTTACCTATGTACAGTGGTCGAAGCGGAAATTTTGAAGTGGGGGTATGGAAAAGTGAAGGTTACAATTATGCAAGCGCCTCCAGGGAAGGGGACGTGGCCACTCAAAAGGAAGCGTATCCTACAGTGTAGTTTACCACACCATATACCCCTTATACACATTATGCACCACAATAGTAGGACCCCTTATGCTACCTAGTACTAGTGTCCCTTTCAGGGTGGTATTCATGTGACCGACGGTCGGGAGACCGACGGTCACATGACCTCCTCCAGCATCCCGACCCCCACTATCCCGATGGTCGGCATGCTGACCAACAGGGACTATTTCCACTCGTGGGTGTCCACGACACCCATAGAGTGGGAATAGAGCCCGTGAGCCCGCAGTGTGGCGAGCGCAGCGAGCCCGCAAGGGGCTTGTTGCACTCGCCCCTCCCCGCCGGGATCCCGGCATCGGTATGCTGCCGGGATCCCGGCGTCGGTAAGCTGACCATACTACACCCCCCCTTTCACATTATAGCACACAGAATGAGCGGAAATTCACATTATACCACACAGTATGAGCTGAAATCACATTATAGCACACAGAATGAGCCGAAATTCACATTATAGCACACGGTATGAGTCAAAATTCACAATATAGCACAAAGAATGAGCCGAAATTCACATTATAGCACACAGAATGAGCCAAAATTCACATTATAGCACACAGAATGAGCCGAAATTCACATTAATGTAACCCCAATTCTCAGGGATATTAATGAAAGTATAGGTTACGAACAATACTGTGCCTCCACCCAAGTATTTTATCCTATTCGTTAGATGAATTAGGTTATCTATCTGTAATAGTGATAACAGTAACTCTTTAACAGTTTGTATCCATTCTTTACAGGTTTACCTGAAATGCTCAAAGGTCTTCAATTCCTCACCAATGGACAGACACAGGTAAGTAATCCATAGGACACCATTAACCATATATTTTACTTTGCAGGTATTAATAAATTAACATATATCTCTATATATCTATATATCTATATATCTATATATATATATATATATATATATATATATATACGTACAGTTACATCTCATTACATTTTATAAACAACACTAGTATTACTATGTATCATTGAGTCTGTAGTCAACCGGAAATTATATCAATTCATATGCCCCAATATATATTTATATATAGACATATACCCATAAATACACATAGGCCCTCATTCCGAGTTGTTCGCTCGGTATTTTTCATCGCATCGCAGTGAAAATCCGCTTAGTACGCATGCGCAATGTTCGCACTGCGACTGCGCCAAGTAACTTTACTATGATGAAAGTATTTTTACTCACGGCTTTTTCTTCGCTCCGGCGATCGTAATGTGATTGACAGGAAATGGGTGTTACTGGGCGGAAACACGGCGTTTCAGGGGCGTGTGGCTGAAAACGCTACCGTTTCCGGAAAAAACGCAGGAGTGGCCGGAGAAACGGTGGGAGTGCCTGGGCGAACGCTGGGTGTGTTTGTGACGTCAACCAGGAACGACAAGCACTGAACTGATCGCACAGGCAGAGTAAGTCTGGAGCTACTCTGAAACTGCTAAGTAGTTAGTAATCGCAATATTGCGAATACATCGGTCGCAATTTTAAGAAGCTAAGATTCACTCCCAGTAGGCGGCGGCTTAGCGTGTGTAACTCTGCTACATTCGCCTTGCGAGCGAACAACTCGGAATGAGGGCCATAGTTCAATACATAAATGTCGTCCATATAAATGTTCAATTTGCCATTAAGGTAGGTTGTTATCCTAGATACAGAGTCCCGGGAAAAGTATTTTCTTTTTTCCTATTTATATATGCATATATAAAGAATGTGGGTTCCTGTAGGAACTTCTTGTTAGCGAAGTATCTTTGATATTTTGTTATCGCTGCTGAGTCTTCTCAATAATTGTTTCCTCTAGCTAGAGTGTAACTCTCCACTATGTATTAACAGTATCTAACTCAGGGGTGGGGAACCTTTTTTCTACCGAGGGCCATTTGGATATTTATAAAATCCTTCGGGGGCCATACAAAAATTTTCAACTTAAAAAATGACCCTGCCCCCCAGTAGGTCTGCCCCTTAGAGTTACTGTGTGTGCGCGCCGGAGGCGCGCACGCGCCAAAAAAATGGGTATGGCCAGTTAAAATGGGACGTGATACACATATGCCCCCAATAGTGCGGTGCCAGATCCACAATTGCCCCCACAGTGCCAGGTATACAAATGCCCCTCACAGTGCCAGGTATACAGATGCCCCTCACAGTGCCAGGTATACAGATGCCCCCACAGTGCCAGGTATACAAATGCCCCTCACAGTGCCAGGTATACAAATACACCCCACAGTGCCAGGTATACAAATGCCCCTCACAGTGCCAGGTATACAAATGCCCCTCACAGTGCCAGGTATACAAATGCCCCCCACAGTGCCAGGTATACAAATACCCCCCACAGTGCCAGGTATACAGCCCCCACAGTGCCAGGTATACAGATTCCCCCACAGTGCCAGGTATACAGATGCCCCCCACAGTGCCAGGTATACAAATACCCCCCACAGTGCCAGGTATACAGATTCCCCCACAGTGCCAGGTATACAGATTCCCCCACAGTGCCAGGTATACAAATGCCCCCCACAGTGCCAGGTATACAAATACCCCCCACAGTGCCAGGTATACAGCCCCCACAGTGCCAGGTATACAAATGCCCCCCACAGTGCCAGGTATACAAATGCCCCCCACAGTGCCAGGTATACAAATACCCCCCACAGTGCCAGGTATACAGATTCCCCCACAGTGCCAGGTATACAGATTCCCCCACAGTGCCAGGTATACAAATGCCCCCCACAGTGCCAGGTATACAATTCCCCCCTACAGTGCCAGGTATACAAATACCCCCCACAGTGCCAGGTATACAGCCCCCACAGTGCCAGGTATACAAATGCCCTCCCCTCTCCCCTCCGTGCTGCTTACCGTGGACGCGACGGAGGAGAGCGAAGCTGTCGGGTGAAAGCGGCGGCGTGTAGTACTTCAAATCAGCCGCCGGTTCGAGAGCCAATCAGAGCTCGCGGACCGGCAGCCGCGGCTCCTGATTGGCTGCCGGTCCGCGAGCTCTGATTGGCTCACGGACCGGCGGCTGGTTTGAAGTACTACACGCCGCTGGTCCCATTCTACAGCCGCGCTCTCCTCCGTCTCCCTGCCCTGACAGCTGAGACACGCTGCCGCCCGACTGAGCGGCAGCGTGTCTCACTGACACAACCTGGTGGGCCGGACCAAACGGCTTCGCGGGCCGTATACGGCCCGCGGGCCGGAGGTTCCCCACCCCTGATCTAACTGGACGCTGTAGAACTAAGGCTACACTGTATATCAGTGGTCTCTGTTTCGGTACCAAGTATCATTTACCTTCTACAAGGGTATTATGAGATCACAAATTAGATAAATTGTATCCCCTCCGTCTAGACTGGCAGGTACAAGCTGTGGGAGGTAAAGTTCCTGAGCTGTGCTATGACTAACTCCTCCGGGTTAAATCTCTTTTACAGTCACTAAAAACTGAGCAGTTTCCTAATAGGTAATCCTCCTGCACAGTCCTGTATTATTATAGTATACTGTAGCAGCTGTAGTGTAGAGATTATGCTATAGGATTTATTTGTTAGAAATTGGTATTTCTATATGAACTCCTAAAATCCAGTTCCTTGTGAATAGGTGCGCATAGAAAAGGGTTACAGACCTCAGACGTTTTCACTATTGACTCCTGTCCATAGCTGGAAGACTTGAAGTATGGCCACTCCCCTTTCTCAATCTCATTGGTGGGCAGTGAGGCTTTCTCCCTATAGGGCTCACCCCTCTAGTGACACTCGGCGGGGCTTGGATGACCTCAATGGCGCTGATCTGACCTGACATCGGAGGTCTCCCTGTACGGGCCGGCTCTTGGTATTGCTGCCGCTGCTGGGGGCTGCTCAGGTCTTCTCCAGCGCTCCCCCGGCCTGTCACTCTGGATGCCGCTCCGCCTCTCCGGATGTCGCCGCCTCTCCGGACCTCTCCAGCGCTTCCCCGGCCTGTCACTCTGAATGCCTCTCCGGATGTCGCCACCTCTCCGGATGTCTCCGCCTCCCGATCTCTGCCTTCTAGTGTGACTCGCCGGCGCTTTCAGGGGACAGCGCTCTTCGGTGCACTACCACCAGTAGTCGCGGCACCCTCTCTTCCAGCGCCCGCTGACAGTTACAGCTCAGTTCAGCGGCGCAGAAGAGGAGAAACCACTCCCATGGCTGCGCACCCAATCCTCTCTCTCTGCAATGGGGTGCTCTCCTATTTATATCCCATTACAGAGTCGCATGGCCCTTCTCCTTCCCGCCGACATCGCGTGGATCACCTGTACCTGCATGTGCCCATTGTCATTCCAGAGCACAGATTCCACCAACCAGGTGACATGCATTTTCAATCCACCTGTGACGTGTATGGTCACTTCATGTGTACAATGCATAGTATCCTCTATAAATAATTCTCTCCCCTTCATTAATGGAGACATATAATACAGTATAGATCAATAGTATATCCTGACATATACATATATATCTCTGACCACTATATTTAAGTAAATATATGCATAAGTACCTCCATTCTGCCGTATATAGTGTTACATTCCTCCCCCTGAAGAGCAGATGAGAGTTCAATGTAATAGAAGAAAATCTGATCTCCACATATGCATGCATACCTTTTAAACAAATACCTTTTAAAATACACCGGTGTTATATAATGTTATTTAACAACCTTAGTAAACCCAAAGTACGGCCAAGAATAAATGATACTAGGATGAACTGTTCTTTCCACAATATTAGGACATCCTAACTGATCGTAAGTTAACATTCTAGGGGGCCTACGTACCCTCTAAGGTAGAGGGGGTGTTGAATAGTCACCTAGTTGATTCTTAGTGTAGTCAACATAGGGGCCATCGCCTATTGATGACTCCTCCTTCGGATAAACTATCTCCCCTTCACCTGGTGGCAAACTAAAGTCTTGAACCGTTAGGTTAGTAGTCTGATTTTGAGGGGATGGAGTTATTTTTTCAGTCCTATTTTCATAGAAGTACCCAAATTCGGAATTCAGGGCATCAGTCTCTAACTTATCAGGTGGTAGGTCCATAGAGGATGTAGGTGTTTTATTATCTGGAATTGAAGCAATCCCTAGATTAGTCTCTGAATCTTCATTGGGAAGAAACACCAAATCATGTTTAATGGGTAATAGGTGCTGTCGGTGATAGGTGAGTACCGGTCCGTCAGTATGTTCTGGAACAATCTGATATACTGGTATTCCAGGCAATTTCTTTACCACTCGATAAGGTGTCTCCTTCCATCGATTAGCAATCTTCTGCCTTCTAGGAAAACCCAACCTTCTAAGAAGAACACGGTCACCTGGTGATAGAACTTGTTCTGTTACTCTCTTATCATAGGCCAATTTATTCTTATCATTCTGTCGCTGAGCTGCTTGGTTAGCCAGATCATAGGCTTCGTTAAGTTCTTTTCTCAAATTATTCACATACTTAGAGTGAGACGGAGCTTTAATAGTGGTAGGGGAGGTGCCAAGGCTAATATCTATAAGTAATTGTGCTTCTCTTCCAAACATCAACAAATATGGGGAGTACCCAGTGGCCTCGTTCCTTGTACAATTGTATGCATGTACCAGTTGACAGATGTACTTCTTCCATTGGAATTTCTGTTTATGATCTAATGTTCCAAGCATATTCAAAAGGGTTCGGTTAAACCGCTCTGGCTGAGGATCTCCTTGTGGATGATAGGGTGTCGTATGGGATTTTTTTATTCCGCAGCACATACACAATTCCTTAATGATTCAACTCTCAAAGTCAGGACCCTGATCAGTGTGAATATGTGAAGGCAATCCGTAATGCACAAAAAACCTTTCCCAGAGAGTCTTTGCCACCATTAGTGATTTCTGATCTGGTGTCACAAATGCCTGTGCATACCTTGTAAAATGGTCGGTAATGACAAGGATGTTACTATCTTGCCCGTTAGGACCTTCTATTGAAAGGAAATCTATACATATAAGTTCCATAGGCCCAGAACTTTGTAAATGAACCAAAGGTGCGGCATGCTGTGGTAGAGTTTTCCTTAGAATACAGTTTTTGCAGTTATGACAGTACTTTTCAATGTCTTGATTCATATAGGGCCAATATACTCGTTCAGCTATTAAATTTTGGGTCTTATCATAGCCTAGATGCCCATGATTGTCATGAAGTGCTTTTAATATCATGGGGACATAAGTGGCAGGCAACACTAATTGTATTTTAATTTTACCAGTAGTCGTCCATATTCTTCGGTATAAAATCCCTTGCTTAAAGAATAACTTGGTTCTTTGTCTAAGCAGTACTTGAGCTCTTTTGGACATATTGGGATGACCTAGCCGAGTTGATCTCGTCTTGAGATATCGTATGACGACCCTTAAATCAGTGTCACTGTATTGAGCTTGTTTTATTGGATCTTGTGACAACACCGACAGTTCACCCATTTCAGTTTTGGATATCCAACAGTACATTAGCGGAAGAGCAGCTCCAGATGCTCCTAATGCACTAATAGCCTCTTGAGTAGAGTTCTGTAATACAGAGATCTGATGACAAAGACCTTGAAGAGTAGGGGCAGGTAACTCTATCCATTCATCATTTGTGCTATCTGTCGGAAGATGTGGTAATCGAGATAAAGCATCTGCATCCGTATTTTGGATTCCAGGTTTGTATTTTAGACTGAAATTATAGTTTGAGAGTGCTGCTAATCATCGATGTCCAGTGGCGTCTAACTTGGCAGTTGAGTTGATGTATATCAGTGGATTATTATCAGTATGCACAGTAAACTTTACTCCATATAGATAGTCGTGGAATTTTTCCACCACTGCCCACTTTAGTGCCAAGAACTCCAATTTATGTACCGCATAGTTCTTCTCGCTGTTGGACAATCCTCTACTAACATAAGCTACGGGCCGTAACTGCTGATCTTGTTGTTGGTACAACACTCCCCCAAGTCCTTCGATGGATGCATCAATATGTAGTTCATATGGTAATTCAGGATTGGCGTAGGCTAAAATAGGAGAATGGGTCAGGAGGTACTTGAGTCGCTGAAAAGCATCTTCACACTGGGCCGTCCACCTATCTCCAAACTCTTCTTGAGGTTTAAAATACTTTCCTATTTCCCTATAGATTTCCCTATAGATTGTAAGCTTGCGAGCAGGGCCTTCCTACCTCTGTCTGTCTGTCTTTGCCCAGTTTTGTTCTATAATTGTTGTTCTAATTGTAAAGCGCAACGGAATATGCTGCTCTATATAAGAAACTGCTAATAAATAAATAAATTTGAATGACGACATCGACTAGCAGGTGGATACCCTTTGGTCAATTCCGTCAATGGACGTGCGACTTTTGAATATTGTGGTACAAACCGGCGGTAGTATCCACTGAACCCCAGAAATGAGCGTAGATCTTTTAAATTCGATGGTCTAGGCCAATCTTGTACTGCCGCTATCTTATCCGGATCAGTTGATATTCCTTCCCGGCTGACAATATGACCCAGATATCTGACAGTAGTTTGACACAAACGGCATTTGTCGATAGACAGCTTCAGACCTCTCCTCTGTAACCGATCCAATACTTTTAATAGTCGGTTATTATGCTCCTCCAATGTTCGGCCGAATACGATGACGTCATCGAGGTAAACAAGGACTTCACGGTAACACATGTCTCCAATGATTTTCTCCATGGTCCTCTGAAATGTTGCAGGAGCCCCCTTGATAACTTGTGGCATTTTAAGGAATTCAAAGAAGCCAATGGGACACAGGAACGCTGTTTTAGCATGGTCGTCAGGATGCATAGGAATTTAGTAATAACCGCAGCGCATGTCAAGAACCGAGAACCATCTACTTCCTTGAAGACAGTCCAAGGCTTCCTCCACCTTGGGTACGGTGTACTGATCATCAATGGTACGATTATTTAGGGTACGATAGTCAATACACAATCGAATGTCACCGTTTTTCTTCCGCGCTACCACAATTGCAGAAGCGTAAGGACTTTCAGATTCAGCAATCACATGATTTTCCAGAAGATGTTTCAAATGTTGTCTCACGTCCTCAAAATCGGCGGGAGCTAACCTCCTAGAACGCTCTCGGAAAGGTGTTTCATCCCGTAATCTAATTCGATGTTCTACCTCAGTGGCAGTACCTAAGTCCCACTCTCCAAAGGAGAAAACAGATTCCCTTAGTAGCATTTCAGCAATCAATTTATCCCTGTCCTTGGCAGACAGATCACTTCCCCTGAAACATTCTTCAATCTTGCTGGTGGCATCAACTGAACTTGTTATAGTATAGATGTTATTTTCAGGCATATCACTGGTACTGGATACACCAGTGTCAGTCCTCGGAGTAAATTGCTTCATAGTATCCTGCTGTATACACCACTTAGCCAGGGTCTTGAAGAGATGGGAATTTGTCCCCACTATAATTGATACCACTCCCTGATCTGATGGAGAGTCAGGGCACACTAATGCCAAAAAAGGAAGGGGAGCTTGGTAACCTGTGTCTTCATCTGTGAATTCAATTTGAGTGGTCACATACCTTAGATAAGGGTATTTTTGGTCACTCAGACCCCAGATCACCAGTCCATCAAAGGGCATTAGTTGTACATCAGAAAGATATTGTCTATACCAACTTTCAAAAATGATCGACACCTGTGACCCACTGTCCAATAATACTTGACATGCTTTTCCATTGATCAAGGCCAGTACCATTGGCGCTTGTCCAATTATTCCACTGGGAACTAGGTTGGACCACTGGGTACTCCCCATTGCACATACATAATCTCGGGGTCGATGCGGGGTTCATCGGCGTCCCTTGCACGTTTTCCGTCCGAGATGCTGACCGTGACTCGGTACTGTTCGCGATTACTCGGGAACTTTCATTCGGTATACATTCAAAAGAACGGTGTCCTAACTGCCCACATCGGTAACAAGTGAAGTTACTCCTATTATCTTGTCTTCGACTGAAGCCTCTCCCTCTGCCCGAAGGAGGTATCCTGGAATTTGAAGATGATGTATTCTGTAAAGAAATTAACTGATCCAATTTCTTATTTTGTTCCTCTAAAACTTTTAGCAATTGCTCATTAACGGAAGGAACTTCGGGGGTAGGAACAATAACTTTGACTCGTTTTAGACTTTTTTCTTGGTTTTCAATCTGCACCTCTTCCAATTTAACCTCTCTTATCAATTCTCCTAAAGTAGGAGGAGGATCCCTGGGCATACTACATCGTAATCTTTGAGCTACAGGATTTGTAGTCAGAGCCCCTCTAAAGATATACTTCAGTCGCTTTGCATCAATTTCTGGGGGATTAATCCCTCCTTTATCTAACAGTTTGTAAAGAATCTTGTCTAAGCGATATATATAACTGGTGAGGGTTTCGTTAGGTTCTTGGTAGGTCTGGTTTAATCGAGACAGCAGGTCTCCACATCTTCTAACATACCAAAAGAATAGTCCAGAGCCTCAAAATAGTCTTTTAGGGTAGCATGGGAATTACTTCTCCTAGTGGCATGAATGATCCCCATAGCTGGTCCCCTTAAGCTTTCCACAATTCTCTGTTTTTTAATATGCTCCGGACACCTTCACTTCTCAGAATGTTGCACTGCCGCCTCTCTCCATACATCATAGCTCTCTTCTCCAGTTGGAACTGGAATTACCCCTGAAAATATCCTTAGTCTTCTATATCTCCATCTTTCGAAATGGCTAACGACTTTATCCATTACATTCTCAACTTGAGGGTCTATTTTTTCATCACCCATTGATGCTTCTTCGGATGTATTACTAGTATTACGGTAACACCCAGCACTAGTACTCTCAACTTTACTATCTTCTTTAATTATGGCGTTCTCTCCTCCATCTGCATACTTATCCAATGGCCACCTCACTTGCAATCTCCTACCAGGTACCCTTTCTATTAAAATATTAGCTGGGATTACCGAAGCATCTAGCTGTATGTCATTACTTATTAAAATGGCACATGGTTCATCACTAACATCTTTCCACTTATCTACAATATGTGGTTGTTTCACTCCATTACATATTCTTTATTTCACTGATAATATCTTCCTCTGTAACATCTACAAAATTTCCCAGAATACTCACACTTTTCTGTACATCCACCCCCTTACTTCTACACCAGATATAGATATCTTCTCCACTAATCTCCATTTGTATCTATTTATTCGTATCTCAGCTCAGTGCCTCCAAATGTAACCCCTATTCTCAGGGATATTAATGAAAGTATAGGTTACGAACAATACTGTGCCTCCACCCAAGTATTTTATCCTATTCGTTAGATGAATTAGGTTCAGGGTATACTTGGGAACACCCGGTTAATATAAATATATATCTATCTATCTGTGATAGTGATAACAGTAACTCTTTAATAGTTTGTTTCCATTCTTTACAGGCTTACCTGAATTGCTCAAAGGTCTTCAATTCCTCACCAATGGACAGACACAGGTAAGTAATCCATAGGACACCATTAACCATACATTTTACTTTGCAGGTATTAATAAATTAACATATATATGTCTTAAGACAGCAGCCTTTGTCTTGTCTTTGAGGAAGACTTCTCTGTTGTTTTGCGATTGAAATGTACTGAAATCAACATTTAATATCTGTACAAAACTTTGTCGATGGTCACTGTAAACATATTGTGACATAATGTATTCAATTGTACTTTGTTAAATAAATATAATTGATTTTATGAATATTTAAATATAAGTGAATTATGAAGTTTTATTATAAGTAAGAACTTTAGATATACCAAAGGGATCCATTAGCGCCCTGGGGAAACGTTGCCATTTCTATTCTTAATTTAAGTACCCCTATCTAACAGGGGGTACTTTCCCCGAAGGTGCAGCTGGTCATTCTTAGCGCGATAAAGGTCTTTTTCTTCTTTGTATATATATATATATATATATATATACGTATATAAATACATATATATACATATATAATAACCCAGAACCTAATACAGCTTTTACTATTGCTCTGGTGCTGGTAGGTCCCCATCTAATGTATAGGGGTGCTGGCTGGGCGCAGGCTGGCTCCACACACTGTCCTCCCCGCTCCCTGCAGCCGTCGCTCAGCTGTCCTTCCTGTGCACACTCCATGCGTGCGGCGGCGGCGCCGCCAGCATTTTAATGCAGTATTGAGCCGCCGCGGGAGTGGGGACAGCCATGGATCAGGTGCCCTGCATGTGGAGCCACCGTGCCGGCTCCCGGGAACCGGGAGCGCAGCACCGCAGATCGGACTAGAGATCCGATCTGTGGCAGCAGCGGGGGGCCCTTTTAAAAAGGGGGGCCCGGGGTACTTACCCCCGGGGCCTCCCTCTTAATCCGGCTCTGCTTGGAGGGCTAAGCAGGAGTATGCGTGTGTTTCTGTGTGTGTGTGTCCAGCGCTGGAGGGGTAAACAGGAATATGCGTGTGTTTGTGTCCGGCTTGGAGGGGTAAGCAGGAGTATGCATGTGTTTCTGTGTACGTGTGTGTCAGGCGCTGGTGGGGTTAGCAGGAGTATGCGTGTGTTTCATGTGTGTGTTTTATATATATTAGAGATGTGCAGCGGGCATTTTTCGGGTTTTGTGGTTTGGTTTTGGATTCGGTTCCGCGGCCGTGTTTTGGATTCGGACGCGTTTTGGCAAAACCTCCCTTAAGAATTTTTGACGGATTCAAATGCATTTTGGATTCGGGTTTTTTTTTTTTTTTAAACCCCTAAAAAACAGCTTAAATCATAGAATGTGGGGGTAATTTTGATCCTATAGTATTATTAACCTCAATAACCATAATTTCCACTCATTTTCAGTCTATTCTGAACACCTCACAATATTATTTTTAGTCCTAAATTTTGCACCGAGGTCGCTGGATGACTAAGCTTAGCGACCCAAGTGGGCGGCACAAACACCTGGCCCATCTAGGAGTGGCACTGCAGTGTCAGACAGGATGGCACTTAAAAAAATAGTCCCCAAACAGCACATGATGCAAAGATAAATAAATAAAAAAAGAAGTGCAAAATGGAATTGTCCTGGGCCCTCCCACGCACCCTTATGTTGTATAAACAGGACATGTACACTTTTACAAATCCATAATTTCAGCGACAGGGTCTGCCACACGACTGTGGCTGAAATGACTGGTTGGTTTGGGCCCCCACCAAAAAAGAAGCAATCAATCTCTCCTTGCACAAACTGGCTCTACAAAGGCAGGATGTCCACCTCCTCCTGATCGTCCAATTCCTCACCCCTCCTCACAGAGTATTAATTCATCCACACTGGAATCCACCATCACAGATCCCTGTGTACTTTCTGGAGGCAATTGCTGGTAAATGTCTCCACGGAGGAATTGATTATAATTCATTTTGATGAACATCATCTTCTCCCCATTTTCTGGAAGTAACCTCCTACGCCGATCGATGACAAGGTTACCGGCTGCACTAAACACTCTTTCGGAGTACACACTGGAGGGGGGGCAACTTACGTAAAATAAAGCCAGTTTGTGCAAGGGCCTCCAAATTGCCTCTTTTTCCTGCCAGTATACCTATGGACTGTCTGACATGCCTACTTGGGTGCTGTCACTCATATAATCCTCCCCCATTCTTTCAATGGTGACAGAATCATATGCAGTGACAGTAGATGACATGTCAGTAATCGTTGGCAGGTCCTTCAGTCCGGACCAGATGTCAGTTTTTGCTCCTGACTGCCCTGCATCACCACCAATGGGTGGTTTTGGAAATGTTATCCTTTTCCTGGCATCTCCAATGTCGGTAGAAAATGAAGGAGGGGCTGTTGGCGGGTCATGTTACGCTTGACTTGACAAGTGTCTCACCAGCAGGTCTTTGAACATCTGCAGACTTGTGTCTGCTGGAAAGAGAGATACAACGTAGGCTTTAAACCTAGGATCGAGCACAGTGGCCAAAATGTAGTGCTCTGATTTCAACAGCTTGACCACCCGTGAATCCTGGTTAAACGAATGAAGGGATCCATCCACAAGTCCCACCACATGCCTAGCAGAATCGCTCCGTTTTAGCTCCTCCTTCAATCTCTCCAGCTGCTTCTGCAAAAGCCTGATGAGGGGAATGACCTGACTTAGGCTGGCAGTGTCTGAACTGACTTCACGTGTGGCAAGTTCAAAGGGTTGGAGAACCTTGCACAACGTTGAAATCATTCTCCACTGCGCTTGAGTCAGGTGCATTCCCCCTCCTTTGCCTATATCGTAGGCAGATGTATAGGCTTGAATGGCCTTTTGCTGCTCCTCCATCCTCTGAAGCATATAGAGGGTTGAATTCCACCTCGTTACCACCTCTTGCTTCAGCTGATGGCAGAGCATGTTCAGGAGTGTTTGCTGGTGCTCCAGTCTTCGGCACGCGGTGGCTAAATGCCGCAAGTGGGCCGCAATTCTTCGGGCCACCAACAGCATCTCCTGCACGCCCCTGTAATTTTTAAAAAAATTCTGCACCACCAAATTCATTGTATGTTCAAAACATGGGACATGCTGGAATTTGCCCACATGTAATGCACGTACAATATTGGCGGCATTATCCGATGTCACAAATCCCCAGGAGAGTCTAATTGGGGTGAGCCAATCTGCGATGATGTTTCCGTAAGTTTGTCAACTGTGTGCCTCTTATGGAAAGCGGTGATACAAAGCGTAGCCTGCCTAGGAACGAGTTGGCATTTGTGAGATGCTGCTACTGGTGCCGCTGCTGTGGGATGCAATACATCTACCCAGTGGGCTGTCACAGTCATATAGTCCTTAGTCTGCCCTGCTCCACTTGTCCACATGTCCGTGGTTAAGTGGACAGTGGGTACAACTGCATTTTTTAGGACACTGCTGACTCTTTCTGACGTCTGTGTACATTCTCGGTATCGCCTGCCTAGAGAAGTGGAACCCAGATGATATTTGGTACCGGGGACATACTACCTCAAGCAATTCTCTAAGTCCCTGTGAACTAACGGCGGATACCGCGCGCACGTCTAACACCAACATAGTTGTCAAGGCCTGAGTTATAGTTTGCAACAGGATAACTGCTGTGATATTTCATCTTCCTCGCAATGGACTGTTGGACAGTCAATTGCTTACTGGAAGTAATACAAGTGGTCTTCCTACTTCCCCTCTGGGATGACGATCGACTCCCAGCAGCAACAACAGCAGCGCCAGCAACAACAGCAGCAGTAGGCGTTCCACTCAAGGATCCATCGGAGGAATCCCAGTTAGGAGAGGGCTCGTCAGACTTGCCAGTGACATGGCCTGCAGGACTATTGGCATTCCTGTCTAAGGAGGAAATTGACATTGAGGGAGTTGGTGGGGTGGATTGCAGGAGCTTGGGTACAAGAGGAAGAAGGGATTTAGTTGTCAGTGGACTGCTTCCGCTGTCACCCAAAGTTTTTGAACTTGTCAATGACTTCTGATGAATGCGCTCCAGGTGACGTATAAGGGAGGATGTTCCTAGGTGGTTAACATCCTTACCCCTACTTATTACAGCTTGACAAAGGCAACACACGGCTTGACACCTTTTGTCCGCGTTTCTGTTAAAATAATTCCACACCGAAGAGGTAACTTTTTTTGGTATTTTGACCAGGCATGTCAATGGCCTTATTCATCCCACGGACAACAGGTGTCTCCCCGGGTGCCTGACTTAAACAAACCACCTCACCATCAGAATCCTCCTTGTCAATTTCCTCCTCAGCGCCAGCAACACCCATATCCTCATCCTGGTGTACGTCAACAGTGACACCTTCAATTTGAATATCAGGAACTGGACTCTGGGTGCTTCTTCCAGTGTTGGGAAGGTCAGGCATCGCAACCGACACAATTGGACTCTCCTTGGGGATTTGTGATTTAGAAGAACGCACAGTTCTTTGCTGTGCTTTCGCCAGCTTAACTCTTAATTTTTCTAGCGGGAGGATGAGTGCTTGCATCCTCATGTGAAGCTGAACCACTAGCCATGAACATAGGCCAGGGCCTCAGCCGTTCCTTGCCACTCCGTGTCGTAAATGGCATATTAGCAACTTTACGCTTCTCCTCAGACGATTTTAATTTCGATTTTTGGCTGATTTTATTGAACTTTTGTTTTTTTTATTTTACATGCTCTCTACTATGACATTGGGCATCGGCCTTGGCAGATGACGTTGATGGCATTGAATCGTCTCTGCCATGACTAATGGCAGCAGCTTCAGCACTAGGTGAAAGTGGATCGTGATCTTTCCCTATTTTACCCTCCAAATTGTTGTTCTCCATTTTTTAATGTGTGGAATTATATGCCAGTAATATATCTGGAATTAGACGGCAGTAATGTCTGGAATTAGATACCACTAGATAGATACCAGATACCATTGTGACTGGAATGATGATGACCTATGCACAGTGACAGGACACTACCACAGCACCCTACAGCAGCAAGATGCAGCACAAGACACTGGACTTTTAGTAATGTACTGTAGTATACAGGTCACCACAATGCAGCAGAAGACAATGAGCAGTGATACTGAGCACTGATGAGGATACTAGAACTGACACTGGGCAGCGAGAACAGCACTGGACTATTGTACTGTAGTATACTGGTCACCACAATGCAGCACAAGACAATGAGTAGTGATACTGAGCACTGATGAGGATACTAGAACTGACACTGGGCAGCGAGAACAGCACTGGACTATTGTACTGTAGTATACTGGTCACCACAATGCAGCACAAGACAATGAGTAGTGATACTGAGCACTGATGAGGATACTAGAACTGACACTGGGCAGCGAGAACAGTACTGGACTATTGTACTGTAGTATACTGGTCACCACAATGCAGCACAAGACAATGAGTAGTGATACTGAGCACTGATGAGGATACTAGAACTGACACTGGGCAATGAGATGCAGCACTGGACTATTGTACTGTAGTATACTGGTCACCACAATGTAGCACAAGACAATGAGCACTGATCCTGAGCACTGATGAGGATACTAGAACTGACACTGAGCAGCGAGATGCAGCACTGGACTATTGTACTGTAGTATACTGGTCACCACAATGCAGCACAGATACTGAGCACTGATCCTGAGCACTGATGAGGATACTAGAACTGACACTGAGCAGCGAGATGCAGCACTGGACTATTGTACTGTAGTATACTGGTCACCACAATGCAGCACAGATACTGAGCACTGATATTGAGCTGATATTGAGCTTTCCACTCAGAGAACGTAGCCACGTCCTCTCACTCTCTCGACAATGCACGAGTGAAAATGGCGGCGACGTGCGGCTCTTTATATGGAATCCGAATCTCCCGAGAATACGACAGCGGGATGATGACGTTTTTACCTCGTTCGGTTTTTCAGAGTCAGGCGGGAAGAACCGAGGCTGCTTCGGACCCATGTAAACCACGCGGAGTTCGGGGAGGTTCGGCTCTTGGAGAACCGAACCCGCTCATCTCCAATATATATATATATATATATGTATGTATGTATGTATGTATGTATGTAGGTCGAAGTAGCGGCACTTCTCCACAGACTCGGAAGTATATATATTTTTTATAATTAGCAGACAGCAGCAGCACGTAGGAAGGAGCACTGGAGGACTCACCGAAGCCCGGAGGAGGAGCGGATACATGCGCACCAGCTGAAGAGACGCGAGGGAGCGAGCCGCAGGACCAGGAGAGGACCAACGCCAGGGAGGAGCTGCCTGCGCCTATCACCAGAGCGACCAGAGCCGTCCGCGCTGAGTGGAGAAGACGCCACAGAAGAGGAGGAGTCCAGCCAGCCGCAGGACTGGGGAAGGACATCCAACCTTCAGTGGAGTGGGACCGTGCAGCAAGGGAGGAGACTGACCAGCGACGGGAGCACCGGCATCGCGGAGGACACCCGCTTATCGGAGCAAGGACGGCTCATACCGTGTGCTATAATGTGAATTTCGGCTCATACTGTGTGGTATAATGTGAAAGGGGCACCAGTACTAGATAGTATAAGGGGTCCTTCTATTGTGGTGCATAAAGTGTATAAGGGGTATATGGTGTGGTAAACTACACTGAAGGACACGTCCCCTTTTGAGTGCTCACGCCCCCTTCCTCAGAGCATGTGCGCACCTTCGGCGCGCGCATAATTACATCCTTCACTTTTCCATACCCCCACTTCAAAATTTCCACTTCGACCATTGCATGGAGGTGGTGCAATGCAGTTGGGGTGTGACCAACCACCCGAGGAGCTACCAGAAAGAAGAACAACTCCCTGGTCACCTCATCTGACTGATTATTCTTTCCCTTTGGCTCTGTGAAAGGGGCATGGGTCTCTTCTTTGCCAGTATGAGGTTACTCTTCCATCCACTTGAAATCCACTTGTGGTACCCCAAATAATATTTAGTTTTGTAATGTTTACAATGTTGTGCTAAATGGATTATCACAGGCCTTGATGATATCTTCGGTAAGTGTGTCAGGAAGGAGTAGCTTGTCTAAACTGTTCTGTTCAGCAATTCTCACTTTACATCAGAGAGGCAAGGAATTCTCCCCCAGAGACAAGACAGTATTCAGACCAGAAATTGTATTAAAATAAAGTCATTTTTACTAAGACCTACTGTACTTCAATAAGACCAAAGTTGGGTACATGACTTGCAAAATTACTTGAGACAAGGAAAAGAGGATTGGTATAAAAAATGCATGAAAAAATGAACACAGAATTGTTTTATTTACAAAAAAAATCTTCTTTTGCAGTCACTCCGCAATTGCATATAGGGGCTAATTTAGTAAGGATAGCAAATTCTGCTAATCAGCAGAATTTGCTATCCTTTGAATCGCATGCTGGGGGCCGCCCATCGCTGGGCAAGGCTGCACAGCATGCTGACCGGCGCCTCCCCCCCTTGATGAAGCAGAAATTGCGAGCGCCTCGCAATTTCTGCTTCATCGTAAAATTTCTTGATGCCTCCTACCGCCGCAGCTTAGCTGCGGCCACAGGAGACCTAGCGCCATCTTACCCATCGCGGCGGCTGCGTGTGACATCACGCAGCCGCCGCGATCACGTCCTTGACACTCCCCCGTTTGTGCCGCACCACCCACCATTCGCGTTGCTCCGCCCCCGCAACGCTCCGTCTCCTCCCTTGCGATTGACAGGCAGAGGCAATCACATTTTCTGCAGCCACAGGCCAACCACAAAAATTCTGGTTGGATCGCGATTTGTGATCCAACCTGAATTAGCCCCATAATTCTCTCCGCCACTTTTACAACAGAATGGCAGGTAAAATGGCCCCCTCTTCTTCTACAACACAACTGGACTATTCTTACTGCTTGGGGGGTCTGCACTTCTTTTCATCAAAAGCATCTCTTTCACAGTACTCCCAGGCTCAGCGTGCAAGTATGTATCTATTCTTCTGCAGCCTGACACCAGCTCCTACAACAATGGGACACAGGGCAGTACAATTGGTGTAATGGTTAGTATTGCTACCTCACACCACTAAGATCATGTGGTCTGTTCCTACCTGGACCCCAACTGTGTGGAGTTTGTATATTCTTCCTATGCATATGTAGGCTTCTTCTGGGTACTTGGTTTTCTCTGAAAATATACTGGTAGGTTAATTGACTCCAGACAAACATGAACTCTAGTGAATGTGTAAATAAATCATCACCAGCCATGTATGCATTTGGCCTTTACTGCCAGGCACATTCTTCACATCCAGTTACAGACTCCACTGGAAACACTCTGCAACTCCCGCCAGTCAGCAGGGGGTGTCTGCAGAAGTGATACCCTTCAAATTGTGGGGTATGCTGTGTACTCTACTGCTACAGTAGGCGCATAAATCTTGCCCTTCATCATACTTGCCTACTCTACCGGAATAGCTGAGAGGATCAGCGAAAATCGGGTAGCTGTCCCGGCCTCCCAGGAGAGTGGGCAAGTCTCCCTGCCTGCTGCCACCTGCCTGCACCCTGCCAATACACAACCCTCCCACTGCCGAGGGGCCGATAATGCATTTCACGGTGAATCGCGCCATTGTGGCCCTGCCCCTGTAGTGAGACCGGGTCCGCGGTGAACTAATTTTTGTGGATACGCCCCCTACCCAGCATCATGGCCCCAGTATGCCGCACCACACCTCCCTGAAATGCCGAGCTAGCAGCCTCCTCTCGGATGGGGCAGCCAAAATATCGGCAAGTACAGTATGCCCTTCATTATAAGAGCAGCATGAAGCAGAACATTCCTCCTATCTGTCCTTGCACTGAAGTCAATGGTCCTCATCAGGGGCGGATTGGGAACAAAAAAAAGCCCTGGAAAAAATTGTACTAGTGGCCCCACATGGGCAGCACCAGAGGTGTAAGGTCTAGCCATGGGCCATGGCAGCAGCACCCTCCTCCCAAGACTTTCCAGATAGTGGGCATGTCCAGCATCAAGGGGGAAGTTAAAAAAAAATCAAATTAAATATTATGAGTACATTATATGATACACCTTCAGAATTTAGGAAACTATATCATTCTTTAGAAAGATATATTTTCTTGCTTATTACCCCAACCGTATCCCAATCACTATTCACTCAATCTTATATGTCAGCCAAGCAGGCAGACAGAGAATACACTAGATCATCTGCAATCACAGGCTAAGTGGCAAAGTAATTTTCATCTATGCAATTTATTTTGCATCTTATTCATTATGTCTATAAAAAGGACCACATGTCCTCAAAAACAGGCCCCACGGGTGCGTCGGCCCACCGGGAATCTTCCCTATAAACCCTGTGGCCAATCCGCCTCTGGTCCTGATTCATGTTTGTAAGGAAAGCAAAAAAGCACACAACTGCCCAAAACCATGTTGCACTGCAGGTGGAGCAGATGTAACATATGCAGAGAGATTTAGATTTGGGTGGGGTGTGTTCAAGCTGAAATCTAAATTGCAGTGTAAAAATAAAACTGTCTAACAGTTGTGGGTTACATACAAAAGCAGCCAGTATTTACTATGCACAGAAAAGATACAAATGTATTTGCTCCCACTGCATGGCAACCTGGTTTGACAATTTTAAAAAAACAGATCTTACATGCGCTTACACTGAAAAAAGACAAAGCTGGAAATGTCGCAAAGGATCGCTCCTCGCCCTAATCCCCCTCCAAAAAGAGGAATAAAATCACACATCTTCGTAATTGCATGAGGAGGTGAGGTAGAGATAGGTATCCAAATTCCTTTAATTTACAGCTGATACCACAGCCAGTTATATTGGGGTCGGTGGTGCTCCCCAGAGTCAGAAACAGTGAATATATCTGGAGAGGAAAGAAGACTCTATGGCCTATATTTACTAATAATCCGAGTTTGACCGATTTGTGTTTTTTCTTCTAAGTCCCAACACGGGAATTCACTAAGCACAAATCTCGGCAGTGTTTGGGCTATTCGTAATGGTTTTAATGGCAAAGTTCAGAAATACGAATGAATAGACCATCGGTCAAACGCGGCTGTTATTTCATACAACACGGGTATTCACTATTCATTCGTATTTGGGTGTTAGTCTCTGAGTGCTCAATTGCGGTCGTATTTTTTTGCGATTCGTTAAAAAAAGCAGCAAAAAAAATAGACCTGCTTTTTTCAGGCGTGTTTACATGTGTTGCCACTTGCAAATCATTCACACCTGAATTAGGATGCCTATTAAAGGATCTTAGGCCCATTTCAATCAACCTACACTCAGAAATGGCAGCAGGACTGTGGGCCAGTGATCTTTTGTGTGCTGTGGGATTTCTCAGACTCAGACATCAGCCTGTAAGTAACCAGGGCCAAGAAACTGAACATGGTCAGCAGGTTGTACAGGTTCTGCGGAGGCTGCGCAGGCCTTGTTTTTTTAGGGGGCATTTAAACTTGAACGCATTGTCCGATGATAGGGTCATACAGATGTTCCGTCTAAATCGTACCAACATTTTCCGTCTGTATGACCTTGTCAAACTGGGCCTAGACCCTGAGACAGCACGCTCTCACTCTGTCTCAGGCCTGCACAAACTCCTGGCTGTGTTGCACTTTATGGCTACTGGGAGCTTTCAGGCTGAGCCTGGGGATGCCATAGGAATCTCACAGCCCTCATTTTCTAGAATATTAACACAGGTGATGTATAACTAACTACCTCCTCTGTTTTTGGTTGTTTTTAATTACTCTCGTGGCCAGTTCTGTCCTAAAATCTCATGTTTTATTTTCTATCAAATATGCACACAGGTGTTGGCTGTTTTCCAGCCCCACATCGATGCCTCAATCTGCTTCCCTACCCAGGAGTCTCAGTGGCATGCCGTCAGGGTAGATTTCTATGAGCTTGCTGGCATGCCCAATGTGCTGGGAGCCATAGATTGCACACACATTCAGCTTAGACCACCTAGGGGCAGGCAGCACATCTATACTAATCGTCATCTAGAGCACTCCACAAATGTGCAGGTGGTTTGTGATGCAAAACTCAAAATAATGAGTGTTGTTGCTGGTCACCCTGGGGGCTGCCATGACTCCTTCATCCTCAGTCAGTAATCCCTCTTTGATAAATTTGAGGAGGGACAAACGCCAGATGGATGGCTGCTGGGTATGTAATTTGATATGTGTAGGCCTGAATATACTTTGGTCAAATACAGTGTGTTACTTATGTGTTGCTTTATCTTAACATGAAACACGTTATTATATCTGTCTTTTAGGTGGTGGAGGATATGGCTGTTTCTCTTGGCTTCTAACTCCATTGTCCCGGCCTGATACCCCTGCTGAACACAATTACAATCATGCACATAAGTCCACGCGGAATGTGATAGAAAGATGTTTTGGTGTGCTGAAATCTAGGTTTCGGTGTCTGGATAAGTCTGGTGGCCTTTTGTTGTATAGTCCCTTGAAGGTGACTCAAATTGTGTTCTGCTGCTGCTTTCTTCATAATATGTGTTTGCAACAACATCTGCCACATGTTGATGAGGAGGAGGAGGATGAAGAAAGCAGCCAGCAAGCAGAGGAATTAGAGACATCTGATGATACTTGGAGTACAGATGTAGGGAGGCAGGTTGGCAAGACCTCATAAATACTTATTTTTAAGGTAAGTTTTGTTTGCTTCTTTCATTTTTTGTGTAAGCATAAATATATGTTACCCCATTTTTCATTTAAAAACCATTACTCAGAATGTGTCTGTCTCCTTGAGACATACAAACATACCCTCGCTTTATGCAAAACAAATGTAGCATGTGTATTGGGTTTATTTAAAATCTCTAAACAACAGATTATGAGTGGCATGCATAAAGTCAGGATAAGTGTTAATAAACTTGTACTGATAATTTATTAAAAGCACACATAATCCACATAGTAATTTATTTAGTATTTTACTTTATGAATGTGTGTAACGTCCTAATGTAACACTTCTCCACATATAATATGTTAGCCTTGAGGAATACATGTGTCCCTATGTGTGATGCTCCATCGTATTTAAGGGACACAAACTTAGTATCATCCAAAATAATTTATTTTGTTATGTTTGCTGGAGTAAACTTGCTGATTTGTAAGTCAATACACAGTTTTCAACATATATCCATTATTATACACATTATTTGTGTTCATTAAAATATTTACAATTTCTTTGTTTCTGCATCATGTGTAAGAATCTGATTACTCATTTTTAACACACGCAAACATGGCACAACAATAATGTCATTCATTTTGGGACTGAATTATCTAAATTGTTTCACAACATATTAGTACCTTTTTAGGCAACTCAATTGTGTTGTCGTCTAGAGAAGAAATGTAAAAGAGTTAAAAATCACATTGTAAGTTGTACTGGTCATGGATGAATCTGCATGGCTGCCAATTAGTCTGCCTGCAGGATATGAGAATGATTGGAATCTAGAAAGAGTAATGATTAGAAAAAAATCAAGTGGTCTTGTTACTGCATACTAAAGACATTTTGCATGGCTGCCAATTAGTCTGCCTGCAGGATATGAGAATGATTGGAATCTAGAAAGAGTAATGATTAGAAAAAAATCAAGTGGTCTTGTTACTGCATGCTACGATCAATGTGCAGATCAAATTACTTTTTCCTCCTCCAAAAAAATACAAATATGTTAAAGAATAAATGTGTTGCCAAAAATCCTGTTGTTGTTTGTAACACTTATAATTAATGATGTTCAACAAATTGACAAGGTGCTAAGTGTTATATATATTGTGACAAAACTACACTTACTAACTGTGATTATTTTCTTCTCTATACAGAAATCGGTGTCTCTATTTTTTATTTTTTTGGGGTTGGCTGCTTGGACTGCCCTTTGCCTTTACCACTGTCGTGTTGGCGTGCTCTGGTGGAGTGCCTTGGTGGTGAGGACACTGGTGATAGAATAGGAGTAGTCACAGGGCGGGTGCTAGGGTCTTCAACGCCCCCCTGCAAACTATAAATTTGCGCCCTTCCATACTTTACAAAGGGACAGCATGCACACATAATGCCCCCAGTAGTAGTGATGCTTCTACACATAGGGGTAAATGTATGATGTCGTTATGTGGGAGAAGTGGTATTAGTACACCTTATGTGCACTGATACCGGTTCTCACCCACGTATTGCTCTATCATGCGGGCTCAGTGACAGGGGTGCTGTGATATGCGCCCCTGTCCATACTGGCACTGCTTTATAAAAGATAGCATGCCAATATGAGGGTGCAATGTATGAACGGTCAGCATCGCTGACCGTTCTGACACTTGCAGCTGCAGGGACAGAGACGAATGCGATCGCAACGGCGATTGCAAGAAGATTGACAGGCGGAAGGCGTTCCGGGGCGGATACTTACCGTTTTCTGGGAGTGGTGAGTCCAACGCAGGCGTGTCCAGGCGTTTGTAGGGCGGTTGTCTGACATCAACTCCGGAACCAGTCATCGCAGCCGTCGAGCATGTCAGGACCTACTTAGAAACTGCAAAAAATATTTTTGCATAGCAGGGCTGCACAAGCGTTCGCAGCCTTGCTATGAAAAAATCCCTCCCCTATAGGCGGCGACTAGTCAATCACACGGGCTGCAAAAAGCAGCTTTGTGCGATCAACTCAGAATGAGGGCCATAGGGGGTCATTCTGACCCGTTCACTCGCTGCTTTTTGTCGCAGCCAAGCGAACTGGTCCCTACTGCGCTGGCGCCATAGTGCGCCGGCGCATGCCAGACAGCCGAAGGCCGTAGCAGTGCTGCGATTGCCTCTGCTTGATTGACAGGCAGAAGCGATCGCTGGGCGGGAGGGGGCGGAATGACAGCGTTTGGCCGCTGTTTCGTGGGAGCGGTCTGGCCAACTTAGGCGTGGCCGGACCAAATGGCGGGCGGGCCGCAGCGGCTGTGTGACATCAAACGCAGCTGCTGTGGGCCGGAGAGCGAAGAGTAGCTCACGGCCAGCACGCTAAAGCTGCGCTGTCCGGGAGCTACTCTTGAAGTGCAAAGGCATCGCCGCTGTGCGATGCCTTTGCACTTCTGCGGGGTGGGAGGGGGGGCGGCACTGACATGCGGGGCAGACTAGCACTGTGCATGGCGTCCCCCGCATGTCAGTGTGACTGATTGTAGCTGTGCTAAATTTAGTACAGCTACGATCAACTTGGAATGACCCCCATTATACGCACATATCTGGTGAAAGGAACTGACCAGGTCTGTAAATAGTTGTTCTCCAGGAGACCAGCGGTTGGTCAGCAATTGCAGGGGCAGGAATCCGGCCAAGTGTCTGTAAGCTCTGCTCCCTCTCCTCAGAAGGCAGTGGCACCAGGGTCGCAATGCAGAGCAGTATCCAGAAGTTTTAGCACCCTGGACGAGAGAGAGCACTGGCGCACAACCCCATCCCTTCCCATAGTTTGTGGCCGGGAACAATTTTTCCCCCTAAATTTAGCTATGAAAAAAATAGAAAAAATATATATACATACAATATTATTATTATTATTACAGGTTGAGTATCCCTTATCCAAAATGCTTGGGACCAGAGGTATTTTGGATATCGGATATTTCCGTATTTTAGAATAATTGCATACTATAATGAGATATCATGGTGATGGGACCTAAATCTAATCACAGAATGCATTCATGTTACATATACACCTTATACACACAGCCTGAAGGTAATTTTAGCCAATATTTTTTATAACTTTGTGCATTAAACAAAGTGTGTGTACATTCACACAATTCATTTATGTTTCATATACACCTTATACACACAGCCTGAAGGTCATTTAATACAATATTTTTAATAACTTTGTGTATTAAACAAAGTTTGTGTACATTGAGCCATCAAAAAACAAAGGTTTCACTATCTCACTCTCACTCAAAAAAGTCCGTATTTCGGAATATTCCGTATTTCGGAATATTTGGATATGGGATACTCAGCCTGTATTATTATCCTTTATTTATATGGCGCCACAAGGGTTCCGCAGCGCCCAATTACAGAGTACATAAGCACATAATCAAAACAGGAAAACAGTGACTTACAGTTGAAGACAATATAGGACAAGTACACGGTAACTAAGCATAACTATACCATTGAATGACAGAGATAAGTTCCAGGTGGCCAAAAACTGCGAGATTTGGGCAGTTGAGAATTATTAAAGTAAGAAAAGGATAAGCACATGAGGGAAGAGGGCCCTACTCGTGAGAGCTTACATTCTAAGGGTAGGGGTAGACAGACAGGGGTGACACAGATGGGGTACATAGAGAGCGTGGAACAGAGGGTTAGGATGAGATTTGGCTGGGTTTGGTAAAGAAATGGGTTTTAAGAGCCCGTTTGAAGTTTTGTAGAGAGGTGGAGAGTCTGAGGGGGAGAGGTAAAGAATTCCAGAGGAAGGGAGCAGCACGTGAAAAATCTTGTAGATAGAAGTGGGAGGAAGTAATCAGAAGACAGGAGAGTCGGCGTGCATTAGCAGAGCGAAGAGGACGGGTGGGAGAGTAAAGGGAGATAAGGTCAGAGATGTAAATGGGAGAGGAGTGGGTGAGTGCTTTGTAAGTGAGTGTGAGAAGTTTGAATTGGATTCTGAAAGGGAAGGAAAGCCAGTGAAGGGCTTGTAGG
The DNA here is from genome assembly GCF_028390025.1 of Pseudophryne corroboree. Lineage (NCBI taxonomy): Eukaryota > Metazoa > Chordata > Amphibia > Anura > Myobatrachidae > Pseudophryne > Pseudophryne corroboree. The sequence goes on from NC_086450.1 coordinate 123,216,009, forward strand.
AGAGGGGAGGTGGACGTAGTGCGTTTGGTGAGGAAGATAAGCCGGGCAGCGGCATTGAGGATAGATTGGAGTGGAGAGAGGTAATAGTCAGGGAGGCCAGTTAGGAGGAGATTACAGTAGTCCAGTCTGGAAATAATCAGTGAGTGAATAATGATCTTAGTGGCATCCTGGGTGAGAAAAGGTCTGATCCTGGAAATGTTTTTGAGATGAAAATGACAGGTTTGCGAGAGGTGCTGAATGTGTGGTTTGAAGGAGAGAGAGGAGTCAAGGATTACACCAAGACAGCGTACTTGGGGGCTAGAGGAGATAGTCGTGCCATCAATGGATAGTGAGATTGTGGGAGGTGAGGTTGTGCGGGAGGGTGGGAAGATGATCAGCTCAGTCTTAGACATGTTGAGTTTAAGAAAGCGCTGGGACATCCAGGAAGAGATAGCAGAAAGACAGTAGGAGGTACGAGTGAGGAGACCTGTGGAGAGATCAGGGGAGGAGAGGTAGATTTGAGTGTCATCAGCATAGAGGTGATACTGGAAGTTAAAAGAACTAATGAGTTCACCTAAAGAGGACGTATAGAGAAAGAAAAGGAGAGGAGAAAGAACAGAACCTTGGGGGACACCAACAGTTAGTGGAAGTGGGGGCGAGGTAGCATCATGAGAGGCGACAGAGAAGGAACGATCAGAGAGGTAGGAGGACAGCCAGGAGAGGGCAGTATCGCGTAGACCAAGAGAGTGAAGAATTTGCAGAAGTAGAGGGTGGTCCACAGTGTCAAAAGCAGCAGAGAGGTCAAGAAGAATAAGCAGAGAGTAGTGGCCCTTAGATTTGGCTGCATGGAGGTCATTGCAGACTTTTGTGAGGGCAGTTTCAGTGGAGTGGAGAGAGCGGAAACCAGACTGGAATGGGTCAAGCAGTGAGTGAGAAAAAAGAAAGGCAGTGAGGCGATTATAGACAATACGCTCAAGAAGTTTGGAGGCAAAGGGGAGGAGAGAGATGGGTCGATAGTTGGAGAGAGTGTTAGGATCAAGGGTAGGTTTTTTTAGAATAGGGGAGACAAGAGCATGCTTGAAGGCAGAGGGGACAGTGCCTGATGAGAGGGACAGATTGAGAAGGTGGGCAAGATGGGAACAGGCAGAAGGAGAGAGGAAGCGGAGGAGGTGGGAGGGGATAGGGTCGAGTGGGGAGGTTGTGGGGGGGGGGAGGAATGCATGAGGGCCATGACTTCCTAGCCAGATACATGGGAGAAAGATGTCAGAGTTGGTAAGAGGGAAGGGGAGGGGTGGCAAAGGATGGGTGGTGGCTGGTTGCTGGTCTGGTGGGATGTGATGTCCTGACGTATCTAGTCAATCTTGGATGTGAAATAAGTGGCAAAGTCAAGAGCAGACAATGAGTAAGGGAGAGAAGGTGGTGGTGGGCAAAGGAGGGAGTTAACAGTGGCAAAGAGGCGCCGGGGATTGGAAGTAAAAGTCAGGTTGTATATAAAGTATACATGGAGAAGTCTGTGGGCATATAAGGGGCATATGTTTAATAATTCAATGTTTTTCATTCATTATACTGTATAATGTTTAATTTGTGCTACCTGTCCCCTTTTATGTTTACTTTAATGTGTGCTTTCAATAATTTATGCAACCTGCCCTACATGTTTAAGTCGTGCCACCTGCCCCTTTTATATATTTAACTTGTGACCCTTCCCCCCCTTATATATTTAATGTGTCCAACATTCCCTCTTATATAATATAAATATATTATTGAAGCTGTGACACTCTCCACTCCACTTACAGTACCTTGCTTGCTCCTCTGCTGTGTCCCAGACAGAGTGAAGAATCACGATCTGATTCACGATCTGCCTTAGCCTGGTGGTGAATCTCTCAGATTCACGATCTGCCTCAGCCTGGTGGTTAGTGAAGCCCCGCCCCCTTTCAGTCTGTGTGGCTCCTCCCCTTTTCGTTCAATCACTGTCACAGGAGGAAGGGGTTGCGGGGGAGGCTTCAAGCTGCCGGCCCTGATGCCTGTCATACAGTGACAGGCACAGCAGCAGAGGGGACAGGGCGGCGCAGCTGCGGGGACGCAGAGCAGGGAGAGCACCTCTCCACCTTGGCGCCTACCTGCTTTGCATCCCTTTGCTGAGCGGGTAGCGCTGGGCCTGAGTAGTCGTACCAGAACTGCTGCTTGGTTGCTGTTGGTGCTGGGATCTGAGTGTTTCATTGAGGTTAGTAAGGGTGGCATTAAGTTCACGTGTTGCAGCATTTTGATTCTCTAAAATTCTGGTGATAGATTCATTGATCATTTGATTGTTTTCTAAGATGTTGATATAGCTTTGCTGTTGTCTGTGCTGCTCTTCCATTATGCATTGTAAGTTGCCCATGACATGTGTAATGTCTCCACGCATGATTTCCATGGTATTGGCAATTCTGGTGGTTGGTTCATTTTGGCGACTGATATTTCTGCTGATTCTTCTGAGATGGTAGGTTTGCAAAAATTTGGGTCTGCCTACGCAGGCAATCTTGATTAGTGGCCTGCTGCATAGCCCAACTGTCCCAAAACACTTGATCAGGGCCTTGTGCTACTGGTGTTGTTGGGCTGTGTTGTGGTGGTGGAGTGCTTTGCTGTGGTGGTGTGGTGGTGTACTCACAGGTGCTGGGTGGCTGATTCCTTTGATTAATGGATGCATTTGTAACATGATTGTCTCATCCATGTCACTGTGTTGCTGCTGTTGCGTCGGGATGCTGGTACCAGTACTAGAATCTGGAATTAGAACCATTTTGGCGTTAGTTAGACATATGTTTGAGAAATTAAAGCAAAGCAATAAACATGGAACACGTATTTAAATGGTGCTTTCAGATATCCAGCATAGCAACATCATCACTCAGAACTTAAATACAGACATATTCCTGTTTGTGGCAAATGTGTCTGGTTACTTCATTCTTAAAGCAAGCACATGAGTTGTATGGTAGATCAGACATACTCCACTATAAAAACACACTTTAAATCATAATGTATTGCCTTATAGTGTTTAAAACAGAAACATAGTAATGTTTTGGCATGTTGGTGCCAATGTTACGACAAACACATAAGTGAAATTGATGAAAAAAACCTTACTATTTGCCAAGCTTACACATGTGTTTATGTTGCAGCACCTTCCACACAATCTGCTGTTGTATGGCTGAAGTGGACATACATATCTTTACTGGATGTGGACATGGCCATTTTGCTCAGAATCCATTTGAATTTTTTTTTTTTTCCGGTAAGTATAGCAGATTTTGTGGAATTTAGAGTTAGTCTAATTAAATGGATTATTATTAGATGAGTAGTTGTTTAAATCATTACAGTTTCTTACTCACAATCAAGATGAGGGGAGTGTGGTTGGCGTCTTGGAGGTGTAACCAAAATTTGGAGTGGTGGGACCGAAGAAACTGTAGACAATCTTCGTGGCGGGGTAGACTGCTGTGGTTGTGATTGGACATCAGACCTTGCTTTCTTTGTTGCCTCATGTATTATTGTTTGGTGTGCTACAGGAGACCGCCTTCTGCAGCTCAAGACTTCTTTTGATGGACCTAGGATTTAAAGTGTACTTTTGTTATGGCCATTCCTTTACAAACATAACCTATACTACAATGGACACTTTACCTGCTTCCGCAGCGTCATCATCATCATCATCATCAGATGTCATGGGAGTGACTGTAGGCTGACTAGTACTGCTTTTTTCAACACTGTAAATAATGAAACAAATAAAATAACTAATTTATTCATGCTATTGTTGATACATCCACCCATTATGTTTATAAACATTCAATCTTTCAAAAATGGATGCTTATTTATGTGGGAATAATTTCTGAACAAAACCATAAAATAATTTAAAAAACACACACATTGGCCAATAGCCATATGCACTATGGAAAGTGCAACACAGGAAATAATGTACAGGACACAGACATAGGACACAGGGGCAGATTTATTAAGCCTGGTGAAGTGATAAAGTGGAAGGTGATAAAGCACCAGCCAATCAGCTCCTAAGTGTCATTTTGCAAACCCAGCCTGTAACATGGAAGTTATGAGCTGATTGGTTGGTAATTTATCAACTTCCACTTTATCACTTCACCAGGCTGAATAAATCTGCCCCACAATTACTAATACATACACATTAACAAGCCAAAACACAGACATCTTCATTTAAAAATGTTATGTAATTAATGAAAGATGCAATATAGAAAATGCTCTGTGATGTGGCACTCCAAACACACATTAGCACAATATGAGCCAAAAACCAAACCAACATTAAAAAAACCAGCATAATAGTACGGTAACTAAGTTTGCAGTGTTGGGTCAGGGTACAAATACAGACCCTAAATGAACCAAAAAATAGTGGGTTTGTCTTAAACAAGATTACTTACGGTACTAATGAAATTACACATGTAACTGGCTTCAAAGCCACTTTGCACTATTCCAGCCTCTAACATGTCAACCACTGTTTTTCAAACATTGCACATGGATAACAGAAATCAAAAACATAGGCCAACTTGCAAACTGACAAATGTGCAAAAGGAAAACATTATTGCTGGACAATTCAATGACACACCAAGTCCAAACTACACATGGAAAATGTACTGTTAAAAAACCACATGACATACAATAAAGTACTATGTTACATTGGCTTTTGTATAAAACATTACCCAAAACAATGTATTTGCTGACGCACACATGAAGATGGGAGTAATATGCAACGTCACATGACACACATTTCCACAAAAAATAACGCAAGAAGTAATGTAATAGAATGTTAAGACAAATACACATGCTCACCATCCTTCCTGGGCAGATCGGAATCACGGACATGGGTTGCAGACACTACTTCTGGAGGTATTAAACTCCACATGGGCTCCTCATAGTCCAGATATCTGGAAATATAGGGCTGTCCACCACCGGTTTTGCGAGCCGACTTCGCCTCCTTGGCCATTTTGGAATTGACACGTCGCTTTATGTCATAGTACTGTTTGCAGCACGTGTCCTCCGTCCGCTTGACCACCCCCTCACTATTTACAGCAGCAACAACTTTTGCCCACAACACCGTCTTCTTCCGTGTTGGAACCTTGGCGGACTCAGGCCCAAATAGCTGCCGCTGATACCTCATCAGCTCCCGCACCAATGCCACATTTTCAGCATAACTAAACTTTACATTCCGACCAGTTTTAGTAGTGGTGCGTGGCTGCGAAGCTCTCTGACTGTCACTATCACTGTCACTTGAGGCTGCTGCAGCAACCTCACCCACCTCTTCCACCTCACTAACCCCTCACTCTCACTCACCACCTCCACCTGACCAACCTCCTCCCCCTCACTCACACACTCCACCTCACTCACCTCAGCCATCTCAGCCACCTCTGAGTCAGACATAATTGTGTGGTTCACCAATTAACACAGAAAAAAAATACAAACACACTCCTCCACTACCACTGCACAACACACACACACACACACACACACACACACACACACACACACACACACACACACACACTGACAAGGGACTATAAATAAAATAAAAAACTTGGACAAAAAAAGAGACAAAACCAAAAAAAACAAGACTACAAGAATGACAAGACTACTTTCAAACACAATAATACACTCAGAAATTGCCCAAAAAACTCCTCACCAAACCAACTACTCACCAACCTCCACAGCACAACCTCCCTCCTCACCACTAACTAACCCCACGAGGTGCGGACGGTTTGGGGCGTATTTATATGGTTGCGCACAGACACTCCTACATCTGAAACACAACCAATCACGAACAGGGATGAAAATTGAAACTAAAAGTAAAAATGCGGCCGTGGTTGATAAATAACCCTGCCGCATTTAACATAGAAAATAAACCAGTAAAAACAACAAAAACACGTACGCAAACGACAATGACGGCCGTAAATGTGACAAAAAAAAACCCGACTGGCATCGACATCGGAAAACATGAAAACCATAAACTCGACTGCTTCGTAACTTGGCGTATATAGTTTCAAAAAGTTGCATGAAAATGCACCCGATAACAAACGAGTTTAAACACTACACAAACCGACTCAAACACGAATATTAGTAAATAAACCCCTATGTTGGGGGCACTCTTAAATATCCCAAGATAAACGCGTCAGAATTAATCTAAAATCTAACTTTTATTAAGTATATATTAAAATATAAGGACAAAACACAGACACATTACAAACGTACAAACAATCATATATTCCAAAAATGGATGAGTTTTAAAGAAAATAAATTTTTCTAGACAGTGAGTTAATGCCTTAGATTTAGGAAATTCTGCAAAATTCAGACCTGAATAGGTATTAGTCAATAGCCGTAAAATTCAAACCTAAATAGGTATTAAATAATCAATAGCAAAAGACATGGTGAAATGGATTGATTGCATGCACTTATTAGAAGGGAAATGTTTATGGATGTACTCTATATTAAACTGTTCAATACGCACTGCTAATTATACCATCTTTGCTGAGTATAGAGAGACAATGTGTTGCAGTGGTTACACTGATAACACTGGAATGTTGTGTCATACATCTGTTAGTGGCAACAGTGTATTAAACCAGCCTGAGTATCCCGGTTATATATCAAACATTGATTGCCTGAAATCTTTGTTCACAGGGTGGAGAGTATACTGGGGGTAATTCCAAGTTGATCGCAGCAGGAATTCTGTTAGCAATTGGGCAAAACCATGTGCACTGCAGGGGATTCAGATATAACATGTGCAGAGAGAGTTAGATTTGGGTGGGGTGTGTTCAATCTGCAATCTAAATTGCAGTGTAAAAATAAAGCAGCCAGTATTTACCCTGCACATAAATAAAATAACCCACCCAAATCTAACTCTCTCTGCAAATGTTATATCTGCCACACCTGCAGTGCACATGGTTTTGCCCAACTGCTAAAAAATTCCCTGCTGCGATCAACTTGGAATTACCCCCACTATTCAAAAGTGATGTATGGGCTGAATTGACTACTCAGCCCATACACTTGTACTTCCCCTCATTGTACTGTGTCTTAATATCTCACTATCGCACTCGTTAGATGGATCTTATCATCAGATAACCATGCAATTGCAAGAGTGTATTTGTCCATTCTGAATGTCACAGTTACATAGTATTTTATACAGTTTTTCCATCAGGTAACCATACAATTCAGCAACAGTATATTTAACCAATCTGAATGTCACAGTTGAATGATTTTTTCTACACGCATTTGGTTAAATACCACTGTGAATCTCTAAACTCCCGTCAGATACAATTTGGGCAGCAGTATGTTTGATCCAGTCTAAATATCATAGTTATGTAGTACCACATATATTTCTATGCCAGAGTAAAAAAAATTCCTTAAAATCAGGGTATTCTTTAGTGATCAGAAGTTCAGTGTCATCTGCACTATCCAACTCCACATCAAGCCAGTATATAGCACAACCTTCCAGCACCGCAACTGGCTAATTGTCAGCTTTGTTTCAACCTGTGCATCCCTTATTAGTGGAGGGAACAACAGGACAACTGATTATTGGACTTTCGTGATGAGAGGAAGAGGAGGGAACACGTAGACCGATTCGAACACCCACGGTGTTACCAGTGCGTCTACTGCTACTGCCTGAGGGTCCCGAGACCTGGCGCAATACCTCCAAAGTTTTTTGTTGAGGCATGACGCCATCATGTCTATTTCAGGAGTTCCCCAAAGACGTGTTACGTCTGCAAAGACTTCTTGATGAAGTCCCCACTCTCCTGGATGGAGATCGTGTCTGCTGAGGAAGTCTGCTTCCCAGTTGTCCACTCCCGGAATGAAGACAGCCGACAGAGCGCTTACATGATTTCCGCCCAGCGAAGGATCCTTGTGGCTTCCGCCATCGCGACTCTGCTTCTTGTCCCGCATTGGTGGTTCACATGAGCCACTGCTGTGACATTGTCTGATTGAATCAGAACCGGAAGGTTTTGAAGAAAACTCTCCGCTTGCCGAAGGCAGTTGTACATGGCCCTGAGTTCCAACACATTGATGTGTAGACAGGACTCCTGGTCTGGCCAAAGACCCTGAAAAGTCTTTCCCTGTGTGACCGCTCCCCATCCTCGGAGGCTCGCGTCCGTGGTAACCACGATCCAGTCCTGAATCCCGAACCGGCGACCCTCCAGCAGGTGAGCACTTTGCAACCACCACAGGAGGGACACTCTGGTTCCTGGGGACAGAGTTATTTTCCAATGTAAATGCAGATGGGACCCGGACCACTTGTCCAGAAGGTCCCATTGAAAAGTCCTTGCATGGAACCTTCCGAAGGGAATGGCCTCGTAGGCCGCCACCATTTTCCCCAGAACTCGAGTGCATTGGTGAACTGACACCCTTTTCGGTTTTAGCAGGTCTCTGACCATGTTCTGGATGTCTTGGGCTTTCTCTATTGGAAGGAAGACCTTCATTTGTTCCGTATCCAGTATCATACCTAGGAACGGTAGTCGAGTTGTCGGAATCAACTCTGACTTCGGTAGATTTAGAATCCAACCGTGTTGCTGGAGCACTCTCAGAGAGAGCGCCACACTGCTCAGCAATTTCTCTCTTGATCTCGCTTTTATCAGGAGATCGTCCAAGTATGGGATAATTGTGACTCCATGCTTGCGCAGGACCACCATCATTTCCGCCATTACCTTGGTGAAAATCCTCGGGGCCGTGGAAAGTCCAAACGGCAACATCTGAAATTGGTAATGACAATCCTGTACAGCGAATCTCAGGTATTCCTGATGGGGGGCATATATGGGGACATGAAGGTACGCATCCTTTATGTCCAGAGACACCATAAACTCCCCCTCCTCCATGTTGGCTATTATTGCTCAGAGAGATTCCATTTTGAATTTGAATCTTTTTATGTACAGGTTTAGGGATTTCAGATTCAAAATCGGTCTGAACGTACCATCCGGTTTCGGAACCACAAATAGGGTTGAATAGTAACCTCTTCCCTGCTGGTGCAGGGGAACCTTGATTATCACTTGCTGTATACACAGCGTTTGAATTGCAGCTAACACTATCATCTCTTTCCGATGTGGAAGCTGGTAGGGCCGATTTGAAAAATCGGCGCGGGGGCACCTCCTCGAATTCCAATTTGTAACCCTGGGAAACTATTTTCAACACCCAGGGATTCAGGTCCGAACTGACCCAGACCTGACTAAAAAGTCGAAGACGTGCCCCCACCGGTGCGGACTCCCTCAGGGGAGCCCCAGCGTCATGCTGTGGGTTTTGGAGCAGCCGGGGAGGACTTTTGTTCCTGGGCACCTGCCGAAGCAGGTGCTCTCTTGCCTCTGCCCTTACCTCTGGCGAGGAAAGAGGATCCCCGACCTCTTTTGGACTTGTGCGACCGAAAGGACTGCATCTGATAGGGTGTTGCTTTCTTTTGCTGTTGGGGAATATATGGTAAAAAATTTGATTTACCTGCTGTAGCTGTGGAAACCAGGTCCGTCAGCCCATCCCCAAACAATACATCACCCTTATAGGGTAGTACTTCCATATGTTTTTTGGAATCCGCATCACCCGTCCATTGGCGAGTCCATAAGGATCTTCTCGCTGAGATAGACATGGCATTGGCCCTAGAAGCTAGCAATCCAATGTCCCTTTGAGCATCCCTCATAAATAAGACTGCGTCTTTTATATGGGCTAGAGTTAGGAATATAGTATCCTTATCCATAGTATCAAATTGATCTGTCAGCTCATCTGTCCAAGCTGCAATTGCGCTACACACCCATGCCGACGCAATCGTCGGTCTTAACACAGCCCCCGTATGAGAATAAATACCCTTTAAGGTAGTTTCTTGCCTGCGATCTGCAGGGTCCTTAAGGGCCGCTGTGTCAGGAGACGGTAGCGCCACTTTCTTGGACAAGCGCGTCAGGGCCTTGACCACAGTGGGGGGTGATTCCCAAATTTCCCTGTCCTGCTTAGGGAAAGGGTATGCCATAAAAATTCTTTTGGGGATCTGCGGTCTCTTATCCGGAGTCTCCCAAGCTTTTTCAAAGAACTCATTTAATTCATGCGATGTGGGAAAATTAATAATCTGTTTCTTTTCCTTAAACATGTGTACCCTTGTGTCGGGGACCGAGGGTTCATCCACAATATGCAACACATCCCTTATTGCCACAATCATACACTGAATGGTTTTAGTCTAGGGTCCAATTTTACTTCGTCATAGTCGACACTGGAATCAGAATCCGTGTCGGTAGTAGTGTCTTCTGTTAAGGGACGCTTTTGAGACCCCGACGAGCCCTGTGAGTCGGTCCAATCTGAGGATTGACCGCCTGATGCCCCCCCTAAACCAGCCTTATCAAGCCTTTTATGTAAAGATGCCACACTTGCATGCAACGTATGCCACATGTCCATCCAATCTGGAGTCGGCACAACCGACGGGGACACACCACTCATTTGCTCCACCTCCTCCTTGGAGAAGCCTACCACCTCAGACATGTCGACACACACGTACCGACACCCCACACACACAGGGAGTTACCTATATGGGGACAAAACCCCAACCAGGCCCTTAGGAGAGACAGAGAGATAGAGTATGCCAGCACACACCCAGCGCTTAAAAACACTGGAATATATGACCAGATAGCGCTGTTATATGTATATAATTGTAATCTCCACTCACTGCGTCGCCAAAGTGCCCCCCTCCTCTTTTTTCCAGCCTGTGAAGCTCAGCAGGGGAGAGAACAGGGAGCCAGCATTTCCTCATGCAGTCTCTGTGGAGAAAATGGCGCTGGTTAGTGCTGAGGATCAAGCCCCGTCCACCCGACGGCGGGCTTCGGTCCCATCAACTTTCTATAGAAAAATGGCGGGGGTCACCGGATTTACTGTGCCACAGCCTAATACATGCTTATCAATGCCAAATATGAGGAATATTGCTGCCCAGGGCGCCCCCCCCTGCACCCTGCACCCTTCAGTGCCTGCTTGTGTGTGTGTGTGTGACTGGGAGCAATGGCGCGCAGCTTACCGCTGCGCGCTTACCTCATGAAGATCTGATGTCTTCTGCCGCCTGATGTCTTCTTTGCCTTCTCATACTCACCCGGCTTCTATCTTCGGCATCTGTGAGGAGGACGGCGGCGCGGCTCCGGGACGAACCCCAGGTGAGACCTGTGTTCCGACTCCCTCTGGAGCTAATGGTGTCCAGTAGCCTTAGAAGCAGTGCCCAACTTAACAAGCCAGCTCTGCTTCTCTCTCCTCGGTCCCACGATGCAGGGAGCCTGTTGCTAACAGGACTCCCTGAAAATAAAAAACCTAACAAAATTATTTTTCCACAGAAAACTCTGGAGAGCTCTCTGCAGTGCACCCATTCTCCTCTGGGCACAAGATCTAACTGAGGTCTGGAGGAGGGGCATAGAGGGAGGAGCCAGTGCACACCCATAGTCAAAGTTCTTTTTAGGTGCCCTATCTCCTGCGGAGCCCGTCTATACCCCCATGGTCCTTACGGAGTCCCCAGCATCCTCTAGGACGTAAGAGAAAAAGAAAGTAATACATTCAGTAATATTTGCCAAAGTACTAAAGCTGAACAAATTTTAAGAAAGTAAAAAGTTCACAGAACATAAATTATTCCAATGAGAACGTACAGCTCTCAAGAACACTTGATGCACTCATTTGGAATACTGTAATGTATGTTAGGATTCAATAGCAACTCACCCCTAAATTTTGCATGAATATATTGGGGTCCACCACTGTGACCTTTGACTTGGGCCCAATAATGTCTTATTATTAGAGATGAGCTGGTCGAAGATAGGGGATCTGGGGCAATCCGAGCAAACACTTGAATCTCCCTGCCTGCCCCAGATCCTAAATCGAGGCAAACCCTCAGGGTCCTGCTGCTGGATCTTGAGTTCTTTCCTCAGGTGCCAGTCCCATTGAATTCAATGAGCTAAATGCTGATTGGCTGAGAAAGCTGTCTGTCACGGCTCTCAGGCAAACAGCACATCCCCATAATCTTCAATGGGGTAAAATGGTGGCCCCCACCGCACTGATGACACCGCCGCCTGCACTGCCGACACTGCTGTCCACACTGCTGACACTCCCACACTGCCAGCACCCCCGCACTGAGGACACCACCAGCATTTCTGCACTGCTGACACAGCCAGCATCCTGACACAGAGGACATCACCAGCACCTCCACATTTTGCCGACACAGCTGGCACCTCCACATAGAGGACACAGCCCACACCCCCACACAGAGGACACAGCTGGCACTGCCGACACAGCTGACACACCCACACAGAGGACACCACTAGTCACCCCGCACTGCCGACAATGCCGGCACCCCTGCACAGAGGACACAGCTGGCATCCCTGCACTGCCGACACATCCGGCACCCTGCACAAAGGACACCAGCGGCACCCCCACACTGCCAACACAGCCAGCACTCCTGCACAGAGGACACCACTGGTACCCCTGCACTGCCGACAATGCCAGCACCCCTGTACAGAGGATACAGCTGGCATCCCTGCACTGCCGACACAGCCGGCACCCTGCACAGAGGACACCAGCGGCACCCTCATACTGCCAACATAGCCAGCACCCCTGCACAGAGGACACCACTGGCACCCCTGCACTGCCATCAACACCGGCACCCCTGCATTGCCGACACCACCGCCAAACCTGCAGTAGAGGACACCGCAGGCGTCCTGTACTGCTGACACCACCAGTACCCCTGCACTGCCAACACTGCTGTCAACCCTGCACAGAGGACACAGCCGGCATCCTTGCACTGCTGACACCACCAACACCCCTGCACAGAGCACACAGCCGGTACCCCCACATAGAGGACACTGCCGGCTCTCCCGCACTGCTGACCTCTGGCATCATCCTCCTCATAGACACCACTGGGGGCATTTATCATCGAGGGCCCCCCTCCCGCCTGTTGTCACAGTAAGGGCACTATTGGTGTATCTAACCCACATTTTATCCAACCTGTACTGTATTGACCTTTCACTGTATCTAACTGACATTGTATTTAACTCACACTGTATCCGACCAACACTGTATCCAACCTGCACTATCTGTAACCTACATTGTATCCGACCTGCACTGTATCTGATCTGCACTGTAACCTGCACTGTATCCAATCTGAACTGTATCCAACCCACAATATATCCGACATGCACTGTATCTGACCCACACGACTGTAACCCGCACTGTATCCGATCTGCACTGTATCCAATCCACACTGTACCCGAACCACACTGTTTTCAACCGACACTATATTCAACCCACACTGTATCCGATCCACACTGTCTGCACCCAGCACTGTATCCGACCTGCACTGTATTTAACCTGCACTGTATCCAACCCACACTGTATCCGACCTGCACTGTAATCCGCACTGTATCCAATCCAACCCGTGATGTATCTGACCTGCACTGTATTTGGCCCGCACTGTATTTGACCGTCAGGGATGGAACACTGATTTTTATGGTTGGGGAGATTTTGGGGAAAAAGTCTGATTGATTGAGGCCTTACATGGGCACAGAGTGCCCAGGAGAGAGGTACAGATTGGGCACTGAAAATAGGCATATGCTCGGGTCCTGTGCACTTCTGTAGGAAGCATTCAAATCTGCTGTTGCTATTTAACACATGGTTTAGGTTTTTTTTTTTTTTTGTTAACTATTACTACTACTTTAAACTAAAGTAATGATATTCCAGACACAGTTCTTAGTAAATTTCTGTGTTGTGTTATTTATTGAAAGTACTTGCGAGTTGGTTTGATTGATTATTGCTAAAACATTACTTATTTGCAAAACGTTTTTAACAGAAATAACTGTCGTGTGTTTTTGCCACTGGTCTGCTAGCCTTTAGCCTATGTTGTTGAAAACTGACTGGAAATGACTGGAAATGAATGTTATTGAGGTTAATAAAACTCTAGGAACAAAAATAGGCCCAAGTTATGTGATTTTAGATGTTTATATGATTTTTTGAATAAAATACAGATCCAAAGCCAAAACCAAAACACATAAGGGTGGTTTTGGCAAAACCAAATACAGATCCAAAACACAAAGGAAATACAGATCCAACACCAAAACACAGGGCTCAGCACATATCTCTACTTATTATAAATGTACTGGGTGGTAACTATGAAACAGGTCTGGAAGTGTGAAAAGAGTGATACCCCTTTCACATCGCACAAATAACCCGGTATCGACACAGCATATTGCCGTGTCGACACGGGTCAGTGTGCGATGTGAAAGCACTTTCGGCGAATTAGCGGGTCGCCTGACACGGTAATTCAACCCGGTATAAAAGAAGGATTATACCCGGGTTGAAAACCGGGTCAGGTGCAGTGTGAATGGGAGCTGCGTCGATGCAACACGGTTCCCATTCACAGCATAGGGAGAGGCGGCACAGGAGATGAGCTCATCTCCCAGCGCCGCCTCCAACCCTGCCTTGCTGCTGCTGCGCCCCCCCCCCCCCCCCCGCTGCTATGGCAACCGACCCAGTATATTGCCTGGTCGGAAAGCCAACAAAAGCAGAGCAAATGCCGGATCCCACCCGGTAAGGACACGTTTCTCTTACCGGGTGGGATCCGGCATTTGCGATCTGAAAGCGGTATGACAGAGGAATAGAAGTAGTTGTGACTAAATGAAGATAAGGTCAGAAAGGTTGGGGTCAGGGATGAATTTCAGGGACATATTGCAGTGTATACAATATTCATGGAAGTCTTACAAGATTAGCAGCCTGGCAGAAATTGCTAAAAAAAATGCAAAAGGCCATTGGGGGTCATTCCGAGTTGATCACTCGCTGCCTTTTTTCGCAGCATAGCGATCAGGCTAAAAATCGGCTGTTCTGCGCATGCGTATGGGCCGCAGGGCGCACACACCAAGTAATTTCACACAAAACTAAGCAATTTTACACAGGGGCGTGCAACTCTTTTCAGTCGCTCTGCTGATCGTTGTGTGATTGACAGGAAGAGGGTGTTTCTGGGTGGTAACTGAGCGTTTTCCGGGAGTGTGCTAAAAAACGCAGGCATGTCAGGCTAAAACGCAGGAGTGGCTGGGAAAACGGGGGAGTGGCTGGCCAAACGCAGGGCGTGTTTGTGACGTCAAAATAGGAACTAAACGGACTGAGGTGATCGCAATCTAGGAGTAGGTCTGGAGCTACTTAGAAACTGCAGGAAAAGATTTTCAAGCAACTCTGCTAATCTTTCGTTCGCACTTCTGCTAAGCTAAGATACACTCCCAGAGGGCGGCGGCCTAGCGTGTACACTGCTGCTAAAAGCAGCTAGCGAGCGATCAACTCGGAATGAGGGCCATTGAGTGTCGGGGTTTAGCACTTTCTATTTTATTAAAACTCTACCCCTTACAATAATGAATGAGCAGATGAAATTGGCCATAAAGACACAATTGGGCATCATATTAGTACAATTTTGAGCCAGAGTACAATTACCACGGTAGTGTAAAAGTCACAATCAAGCATTTCTTAAACTAAAGGTGCATACACACAGTGCAATGTTTGCTTACGATTTTGACTATATAGTCAAAATCATAAGAAAATTTAGTACATATCGCACCGTGTGTACACTGCTTGCGAAACCGATGCGCGCTCCCGTGAGGTCGGTATCGAAAGAAAAAAAAGACTGTGCAGGCAAGGCAATTTTGACTATATTGTGTACAATCTAGTTACTAGTAGAGTCAAAATTGTATATAGTCAAAATCGCACATTGTCAAATTTGCAAGTAAAGATAGTCAATATCAGTGGTTCTGGGTTCCGGGAAGTTCATGGGAAATCGCAAAGTTAAAATCGGCACTTAGCCAATATCTTACCGTGTGTATGCACCTTGAGATGCTTACATGCAAAGACATGTAAAGCCGAGTACACACTGGGCGATAAAGGGAATGCCGGCGATGAATGATTATATCGTTGAACGATATAGCGTTACACAATTAACGATCAGTGACCTCACCGCCAGCATTCCCAGACATGCAGCGCAGCCCGACATTGTCAGCTCAATATTGGTGATCGCTGATAGACGTGTTGGAGCGTGCATCGTTCATCGTTCACTGATATTACCCCACACACATTGGATGATATACTCCTAAAAAATAAATGATAACAACATTTATGTCGTTATCGTTTATTTTTTAGGGTGAAATCGCCTAGGGATAGGCTGCGGGAAGGGATGGCTAGGGTTTGGGTGATAGTGGATGAGGGTAAGTATACTTACTCAACCGCTGTCGAGATTATCTCCATAAGGATGCCGCTGATGGTCATCTCACTGCCTGCATCCCAAACGCCAGGATCACATATCACACCCATCCAGACTTACAAAACTACGCTATTTGGCAAAATTATTAACTGCCCTTCCACACCCAGAAAATCAGTACTGTCACAGGGCATGGTGTAGTGCATCAATGATTTAACTGCAAAACATCAACCATTATTTGTTTTTGGCCCCCTATCTTCTGTGTGTGATAACATGTAGGAGGTAAAGCTGACAGACTAAATCCATCTTGATAGTCAAGTACGTAGTATAGATTTATGTATCACAGGTTGTAGATAACTAGATGGGCCAAAGCTATAGTACTGCACCGTCAGCTTTCGCATACTGTTACTGTATAATATATATATAAAAAGACTGGAGGTCAAATCTCATGCTTAGCCATGTTGACAGCTATCTACTCTTCAGTCTTATCATGCAACCAGTCCAGGGGGCAGATACTTTACAATTCCTGTAAAAGGAACAAGCAATCTTGAATTTGGTGATTAACTGTTGCTAACCTGGACTGAAAAAAATAATATTTCTTTTATCAACTTTTTTTATCTTGTGGAAATGAAAGTTAAAAGTTAAAGAACCATCAAGATTATATATATATATATATATATATATATATATAATCGATAGCCCCATTTGGTAGGCCACAGGTTATGCAATTAAGCTGCACCATGCACCCTGCCACAGGTAGAATTACTAATGCAAAGAAAGTACAATACAGTAGCAGTGTGTTATGAACCACAAGTAGTGGTTCATTCCTGTTTGCTTTTCGTTTATGTATTTTATGTTATAGTTCTCTTGCAGGCCAGGATTTCCTTTGCTCTGGTTTAGAAAGACTCTTGTTGGCCGCCGGTGGTGAGTCTGTGTAATTGCAGCCTATTTCCATGTGTTTAGCCTCACCTGTCTGTTAATTGCACCTGTCAGTTTGGAGTCATGCAGCAGGGCAGCTGCATGACATAATTAATTAGGGTTCCTGCTGTGATTGGAGGTATTCCTTGTTATATTCTCCCTCACTGCCTGACACAGAGGCGGGTGATAGCTTCTGTCTAGCTGCTTCCTTCCTTGAAGCATTCCTGTCCAGGAGGCCTGTGTCTGATCCAGTGTCTGATCCAGTGTCTGATCCAGTATCCTGCCTTGAAGCGTTCCTGTCCAGAAGTCCAGTGGCTTTGTCTGTTCCTGATCCTAATCCCGTATTCTGTTCCTTGGTGTCCACTGGTCTGTCATTGGAACTCTGCCTGTCCTCTGGTCCTGAGAGCCTGTGTCAGCTACTTTGGGGGTTCCTGTCCGTTTGCCAGTATTTGTACCGGTTTCGTGAGTAGCGGCTTTGCCGCGTCCGTCGGCTTAGGCCGTAGATACTTGTTATTTTACTTTGGATTTATCTGCAGAGTGTTCTGCATATGCTGTCCTCGCCGGTTCACAACGGTGTTGTGTCGGCGTGTGGACAGTACTGCCTGTGTTGTAATTTTTTGTCTTGGCGGCTGCGCCGCACATACTTTATTTAAGTTCTGTAGCACCCCTAACTGGGTACTTCCTTCTTTAGTTAGAGGTTCCCCTTGTCATCGCCCCGTCTCAGTCTACGCCTTGTCTCCAAACAAGACCGGGGGGCATCGGAGTTGTGCAGACATAATCCGCCCTTCAAACGCGGCTGCCGTGGGCCCAAGAAACCATAGTCACGCAGGCGTAGGCTGACAATGAGGGTGAGACAATGGAGTTAGGGATCCTTGGGGGTGCTGCCAAGCTCCGTATCTATTGCAGCTTTACGTTCCTGTACTTGGGGCTCATCCGCCCAGTTCCAGGAGTACCAAGTACAGTGAACGTAACATTATCACCGGCCAATACAACAAAAAAGAAACAAAGCTAAATAGTAGTTTTTTCTTTTTTGGCCCAGTCCAGAGTCCTGCCTAGAATCCAGTCCTGTCTAGAATCCAGTGTGCAGAACCCAGTCCAGAGTGCAGAACCCAGTCCAGTCTTGTCTTGTTCAAAATCCAGTCCAGTCTTGTCTAGTCTAGTCTTGTCTTGTCTAGTTTTTAATCCTCCTATGCCAACTATGCAAGCCCTGCAGGCGTCTCTCTCAGCCCTGAACTCTGCTTTCAGTGCTTTGGAACCTGAGCGGCTGGAAGTTTTGCAGCAATCCTTAAAGCAACTGCAAAACCTTCTGACCAAAATTTTGCTTATCTTGCCAGAAGTTGTTGAGAGTACATCTATCTCTAAAGGGACTCTTGCTCACAATATGGTGACAAGAGAATCCTCAGGTTCGGTTGGAGAGAAAAGGTTTCAAAGTTTTCTGTGGCCCAGGCTCTCAGAAGAGGAGCGTCTGCGTCGCAGAAACTTAAATTTATGCCTATAATGTGGGGGCTTTAGGCCACTATCTGCAGACCTGTGAGTTGCACAAGCCAAAGTGTGGCGACAAGTCCTACCCTCTGGCCAAGTTGAGTCAGGATTTAAGACCTACTCCTGTCTCCACTGTGGCAGAGGTACTTGTCACAAAACCCACACTAAAAAGCACTCTGTCCTATAATTGGGGTCCTTGGGCTAGGGAGCCCCATTATAGATTCAGGAACCAAAGGAGAATGTTTCTCTCCTCTCTTGACTTTCCTGTTGAATCAGAGTTGCAAACCCCGGTAGTGGAATCTCAGAGTCCCGAAGCGGTACCCGATGCCCAGAGTCCAGAAGCGGTACCCGATGCCCAGAGTCCCGAAGCGGCACCCGATGCCCAGAGTCCCGAAGCGGCACCCGATGCCCAGAGTCCCGAAGCGGTACCCGATGCCCAGAGTCCCGAAGCGGTACCCGATGCCCAGGGTCTAGGAGCGGTGCCCGATGCTCCGGGTGAAAGAGGGACATCGGATATAATAGCTCAGGTGTCAATCTCAGAAGGGGTCTCAGAAGCTGTTACTCCAGATGGGAACTCGAGAAGCAAAACCCCAGAAGGGATCTTTGAAGTAATATCCCCAAGTGGGGTCTCGAGAGACACAGCCCCAGAGAAGGGTCTAGAGTTCGCTTCCCCAGGAAAGGACTCAAAAGGAATAGCTTTAGTGGGGGTTCTGAAGGTCATAGCTTCAGCAAAAGTCCCGGAGGCCATAATCCCGGTAGAAGTCTTGATAATTATCGACTCAGAGAGGGAGGCCGACGGTCCGGGCCCAGAGTGGGAGGCCGACGGTCCAGTCCCAGTAAAAGAATCCGAGTTGCTGACCCCAGCGGGGTTCCCGAAGGCCACTGCCCCAGCGGGGTTCCCGAAGGCCACTGCCCCAGCGGGGGTTCTGAGGGCCACTGCCCCAGAGAGGGTTCCGAGTGCCACTGCCCCAGAGGGGGTTCCGAGGGCCACTGCCCCAGAGGGGGTTCCGAGGGCCACTGCCCCTGGTGGGGTTCAGAAAGTCTCAGCCTCGAGGAAGGTCTGTAATGATTTGGTCACAGTGAAGCACTCCAGCCAGTCAGCACATAAATCACAGCCTATTACCATTGCTGCTGGATGTGCTTTCCTGTCTTCTCCCCACAGGAATTCCCCTAAAGTTTCAGTACCTAGGGGAATGGAACCAATCTATGGTCTGTTCTCAGATTCTGAAACTGATGAGATTTCTTATGTACAAAGAAAAATGGAAAGTGGTGGGCGCAACACCATATAATCTTACATATAAGAAAACGATGGACTGAAGGATTCTCTCTTAGTCCGACAGCAAGGGCTTAGTGGGTCTGAAGTGAATTCTCTCTGTATGTCTTCTCAAGGTATGGTTTTTATCTCGGTATGAAGAGACAAATCATGGAACAGACCAGTTGGACAAAAGACAACAGATTTAATCACACTAAGCACTCACAATTTGACAGTTAAAACGAGCATGTACCCACATGTGAAGTGGATGGAGCTAGCTGGCATCTGGTACTCAAATTACCCTCCCAAAAGGTACTGGAAACTCCGGAATCCACAGCACATCAGGAGAAAATGACAGTCCAGGTCAAACAGCTAGAGCCCTTCACAATCGAACGCCACCAGCTTAACGCGTTTCGGACTATACAAGTCCTTCCTCAGATTTCTTATGTGCCTGGGCATTCTAGTAGGAAAGGGAAGAATCATCTGACTGCTCGACCTATATATTTTGAAGAATTTTTTGAGCCAGAGATGTCTTCCTTTCCTGGTGTCTTCAAGCAGGCACAGGGGAAAAAGTTGAAGAAGAAGAAGAAAAAGAAATATTGCTAACTCTTGCCTTGTTGTATATTAAAAAAATAATATTTTTTTTTTCCTGTCTTGTGTCCAGTGGCCACCGTCAAGGGGGTGTTAGGGTCTCCTGCTCTGTGCTGCCACATCGTCATGGCAACCGGGAGACAAGTGCTAGCGGAGTAACCTGAGCGTAGCTGATACTCCGGTTCGGGTCTTTTGCTGTGCAGTGGTTACAGGCTCTGTGCACGGCAGGGGATCCGGTGCTGGTTTTTGTGCTCACAGTCTGTGAGGTCTGAGTGGGGCGTGGACAGCACCTGCTATATAAACCCTCTTCTCAGGTTAGGCAGATGCTGCTGAATCTTTGTTGGTTAGTCAGTTCCTGAAAGCTAGCTAGTATTGTGTAAACTTTGTATTTGTTTGTTGCTTACTGCAAATAGGCCTTGGGATTTGGTATTACACTCTGCCAATCCAGACCTAGCAGTAAGACTGGAGTCAAGTCGTTTAACCTGCTGGGGTTCTTTTGCTACTCTGTGAACCTAGCAAGTTTGCGGCTGTATTCTCAGACTTGCCTGCCAAAATCCTTTCTCACTGTGCAAGGTGTTCAGGTGTCAGTTTAGTGGCAGTAAGCTGAACCAGTGCACTGCAAGTGAGGACTAGGATTGTGGAGACTCTCCTTGTGTCTATTATTCCATCTCTGACCAAGGAGTTTACTGCCACACCCGTTGGTAACCCTTTAGGGTTTTGCTGTTGCCCTTAGCAACAGCATTTCGGGTTCTCTACGTATTAAATCACTACATCTCGCTTCTTTCCATCTGAGCATTCCTAATACTAGGGAGACACCCAGTTTCTTAGCCTTTGGGCTTCTCTGTTCACTTTGTGTTTATTTTGTTACCCTATCACATTCTGTGTATGTACTGTCATATTCCCCAGTCTGTCTGTGAGTTCATTTGTTTTGCATCCCTCACCGTTCAGACACCAGTACATTCCTGCTGGCACTGGTGTGCATAACAGGGGGGGCACTGTTACAAGCTGTTGCCACAGCTTGTTTCTGTTTCTTGTCATTGTCTGTTTGTTCCAGTGTCAGGTTTTTTAGTGTATCCCTTGTTTTTGAAAATCTGAATTTTGGGGTCCGTTAACCCCTCCTCAAGGGGGCGGGGTACTGTTATGAGCCACGGCAGTGGCTCATTCCTGTTTTGCATTTTGGTTATGTATTTTATGTTATACTTCTGTTTCTGTTCCCCGTGGGTGTCATGGGGTGTCCGGAGTCCACCCATAAGGAGAGGGTACTGTTATGAACCACAAGTAGTGGTTCATTCCTGTTTGCTTTCCGTTTATGTATTTTATGTTATAGTTCTCTTGCAGGCCAGGATTTCCTTTGCTCTGGTTTAGAAAGACTCTTGTTGGCCGCCGGTGGTGAGTCTGTGTAATTGCAGCCTATTTCCATGTGTTTAGCCTCACCTGTCTGTTAATTGCACCTGTTAGTTGGGAGTTGTGCAGCAGGGCAGCTGCACGACATAATTAATTAGGGTCCCTGCTGTGATTGGAGGTATTCCTTGTTATATTCTCCCTCACTGCCTGACACAGAGGCAGGTGATAGCTTCTGTCTAGCTGCTTCCTGCCTTGAAGCATTCCTGTCCAGGAGGCCTGTGTCTGATCCAGTGTCTGATCCAGTATCCTGCCTTGAAGCGTTCCTGTCCAGAAGTCCAGTGGCTTTGTCTGTTCCTGATCCTGATCCCGTATTCTGTTCCTTGGTGTCCACTGGTCTGTCATTGGAACTCTGCCTGTCCTCCGGTCCTGAGAGCCTGTGTCAGCTACTTTGGGGGTTCCTGTCCGTTTGCCAGTATTTGTACCGGTTTCGTGAGTAGCGGCTTTGCTGCGTCCGTTGGCTTAGGCCGTAGCTACTTGTTGTTTTACTTTGGATTTATCTGCAGAGTGTTCTGCATATGCTGTCCTCGCCGGTTCACAATGGTGTTGTGTCGGCGTGTGGACAGCACTGCCTTTGTTGTAGTTTTTGTCTTGGCGGCTGTGCCGCACATACTTTATTTAAGTTCTGTAGCACCCCTAACTGGGTACTTCCTTCTTTAGTTAGAGGTTCCCCTTGTCATCGCCCCGTCTCAGTCTATGCCTTATCTCCAACCAAGACCGGGGGGCATCGGAGTTGGGCAGACATAATCCGCCCTTCAGACGCGGCTGCCGTGGGCCCAAGAAACCATAGTCACGCAGGCGTAGGCTGACAACGAGGGTGAGACAACGGAGTTAGAGATCCTTGGGGGTGCTGCCGAGCTCCGTATCTATTGCAGCATTATGTTCCTGTACTTGGGGCTCATCCGCCCAGTTCCAGGAGTACCAAGTACAGTGAACGTAACACAGTGTGCAACTCAGATGCTACTCTGGGAAGAAAGACTGTGGCCTGATATAAGTGACCCATGTCATACACCCCACCACGTTGCTTTGGGCTTAATCTGAGACTTTATTCCAACTCCATTGCAACAAAAATGCTAATGCTTAGTGCGCAGTGCACTATAGCAACTTTGGATGCAGCTATAATCCGATACAGATGCTAAATTAAGATATAGATTCAAATATCTTAGACTCATTACCTGTGGCAGAGCTTATAAATCTCACGCCATATGTCACAAAAAGATGGGTCGGACTAGGACATGAAGGGCATATGGGGAGAATGAAATGGTAGGGGCCCACTGCAAAAGGTGAAGGGGTGTTGCAGAGAGCATGGCAATGCCCACCATATTATACAGAGACCATCACATAATGGAGGGAGAATTGCAATGTTCGCCATATAAATTGTCTATCGAGTTCAACCTTTATTTTGAGCCTATACTGTTATGAATGTAACCAGAGTATACCCGTAGTAACTCAATACAGTCTTTTTTTAAATGTTATATCCCTGGATATATTTATTAGTTTAAAACTTATCAAACCCATTACAGAGAGCATCTCAGTAACCATCATATAAAATAGGGAGCATTGTAGTGACCGCCATATAATACAGAGAGGAAAGCAGTGACCACCAGTGGTGCAAGTAGAGAAAACGTCTTTAGCGCCTCAAGGGGTGTGGCCACTTGAAACGGTGGCATGTCAGCATTACATGCCATGTATTTATCATCACTCTGGGAACATTCCTCTCTATTGCATTCCAAATGCACCTTACCTATATGGTGGTTTCTTTGCAATGGGGAACGTCTGAAGAAATTGATCCTCCCTGGGCAGACAGTGTCTTCAGTCGGTATAAACTATTCATGTAGGATATTACATGGCCCGGAAGATGCCTGTTGCTGTAGGAATATAACCAATGTCATCCTTATATAACAGAGGTTCAACCAGACTCATGCCCCCTGATTCACCTCCTGTCCCCTGTATTCACTCCAGTCTCTCACCCCTTGTCTTTTCAGCCTCCTGTCTTTCCAGCTTCCTACCCCTGTCTCTACATCCTCTTGCACCATCATTTAAGCTTCCTTCCCCCTGCCCCATCATTCCAGTCTCCTGCTTCATCACTCCAGCCTCCTACTGTCTTTCCGTCCCCCTGCCCCTTATGCCTCTCCAGCCTCCTGTCTTTCCAGCCTCCTACCCTGTACTCCAGCATCCTGTCCCCTGTGTCTTTCAGCCTCAACCCCCTCCCGTGTCCCTCAGCCACCTCCTCTGTCCCTCAGCCTCCCCCTCTGTGTCTCTTTAGTTCTCCCTCTGTGTCTTTCATTCTCCCCCTTTGTATCTCTTAGCCGACCCCTATGTGTCTTAGTTTCCCCCTCAGTGTCCTCAGTCTCCCCATCAGTATCTCGCAGCCTTCCCCTCAGTGTCTCTCATCCTTCTCCTCAGTGTCAATAATTTCTTAATGGTATGCTATACCACACAGTGACCACCATATAATACAGAGAGCAATGCAGTGACTGCCATATAATGCAGGAAGTGTCAAAGTGCCTGCTGTATAATGCAGAGATCATCACAGATAATATTAATATGACTCCCCACACTCACGCACACAATACACCCTCTTTCACCACCAACAGTATTAAAACTCACACCAACCTCCCCCAAAATACAAATGCACCCCTCCACCTTGTATAAATATACCACTTCCTTAGATAACATTATGACATTTTCACAGCTCCAGTGGCATCTGTCTAAAGGGATAATCTGTCTGGTCCCTCTGGAGCTTCAGAGTGCCCTACATCAGCAATGCTCTGTAACAAGAGGAATACAGAGACAGGGGAGGAAAAGGGAGGGGCTCTGAGTGAGGGGGCGTGGTCTCAAGGAGGGGAAGGAATACTTGAGCATACATAGCTCAGGTGCTGGCAGCTGGTACTACTAAGTAGGAACCTGCCGCCAGTAAATAATCAATTCACCAGCGGGCCAGCTCAATCAAGCTGTAACCCTGAGTTCTGACACAGAACATGCTGGGTACTGACCCCCCCCCCCCCCCCCCAATCACAGCCAACTAAGCCCCACTTCCTCACAGAATGGGGTGGAGCCCTGAAGCTGCTGAGCCCACCAGGGAACTACCCAGCTCCCTGGCCTCCCAGTCCTGTCCTGTGTACTAGCATTCAGAGAATGGTGTCTGTAGAAGATACAATGTAAAAACTTTTTGCTACTACAATTAAAATATTTTTTTGGTTTTAAGACTAAAGTAATAGCAGTTTACAACCCAAAAAAAACCCAGAGGGGTGCAGAAATTCCAGTGAATGCACAATTTGAATAATAAAACTAAATGATGCGCTACATATGATTGGTTGAAAAATGTACAGCTTCTTTCAATGCATTTATTCAGTGGTACTGTTCAATCACTGGATGATTTACCATAAATTGTTATGTTTTCTTGATAAATTACATTCATAAGTGATTTTAATAGATAAATAGAAATTTATGCAAGAAAAAATAGTGTGCCTTTTAATTAACTATTTAAATAATCCTTCCTTAAATTTAACCTGGCTGCAATGCAAGTTCTGGCTGGGACACTGCAAACCTGCAGATTCAATAGGCCAAAAGTAAAAGCCGGCTATTTGAGGAGCCAGAATGAATCCAGTGAGATAGTCACTAGATTTAAAGAAGCAATTAGTTGAAAGGAAAAATCACGTTGAAGCTTTAAATGTAATGACTCTCTTGCCATAATTGCGCTGGCTCCGGCAAATCACAGGCTATTACATTACACTGACCCAATAAGCCCATAACTCTTTCTAGTAAGGACAATTAGCTGGTGAGTCCATACTTGGGTTTTCAGCTGCACTAATTAAAAACTTATTAAATACAGGTTGAGTCTCCTTTATCCAAAATGCTTGGGACCAGAGGTATTTTGGATATGGGATTTTTCCGTATTTTGGAATAATTGCATACCATAATGAGATATCATGGTGATGGGACCTAAATATAAGCACAGAATGCATTTATGTTACATATACACCTTATACACACAGCCTGAAGGTCATTTTAGCCAATATTTTTAATAACTTTGTGCATTAAACAAAGTGTGTGTACATTCACACAATTCATTTATGTTTCATATACACCTTATACACACAGCCTGAAGGTCATTTAATACAATCTTTTTAATAGCTTTGTGTATTAAACAAAGTTTGTGTACATTGAGCCATCAGAAAACAAAGTTTTCACTATCTCACTCTCACTCAAAAAAGTCCGTATTTCGGAATATACCGTATTTCGGAATATTTGGATATGGGATACTCAACCTGTATATAAATACTGTAAAAAATAAGATTTTAAACCTACCGGTAAATCTATTTCTCCTAGTCTGTAGAGGATGCTGGGGACTCCGTAAGGACCATGGGGTATAGACGGGCTCCGCAGGTGTTAGGGTCTCCTGCCCTGTGCTGCCACGTCGTCATGGCAACCGGGAGACAAGTACTAGCGGAGTAACCTGAGCGCAGCTGATACTCCGGTTCGGGTCTTTTGCTGTGCAGTGGTTATAGGCTCTGTGCACGGCAGGGGATCCGGTGCTGGTTTTTGTGCTCACAGTCTGTGAGGTCTGAGTGGGGCGTGGACAGCACCTGCTTTATAAGGCCTCTTTCCAGGTTAAGCAGATGCTGCTGAATCTTTGTTGGTTAGTCAGTTCCTGAAAGTTAGCCAGTACTGTGTAGCTTTGTATTTGTTTGTTGCTTACTGCAAATAGGCCTGGGGATTTGGTATTACACTCTGCCAATCCAGACCTAGCAGTAAGACTGGAGTCAGTCGTTTAGCTTGCTGGGGTTCTGTTACTACTCTGTGAACTTAGCAAGTTTGCGGCTGTATTCTAAGACTTGCCTGTCTAATCCTGTCTCACTGTGCTAGGTGTCAGGGGTCAGTTTAGTGGCAGTAAACTGAACCTGTGCACTGCAAGTGAGAATTAGGATTGTGGAGACTCTCCTTGTGTCTATCATTCCATCTCTGACCAAGGAGTTTACTGCCACACCCGTTGGTAACCCTTTAGGGTTTTGCTGTTGCCCTTAGCAACAGCATTTCGGGTTCTCTATGTATTAAAACACAACATCTTGCTTTTCCCATCTGAGCATTTCTAATACAAGGGAGATACCCAGTTCCTTAGCCTCTGGGCTTCTCTGTTCACTTTGTGTGTATTTTGTTACCCTATCACCTTCTGTGTACGTTATGTCATATTCCCCAGTCTGTCTGTGAGTCCATTTGTTGTGCATAACAGTTCTGACACCAGTACTTTCCTGCAGGCACTGGTGTACATAACATATTCAGCAGCCTAATACTCCTGTTGAAATTTTGTGGGAATATGGAGCATACCCCTCAAAATACGTTGCAACAGGTGGTCGATCAGGTGCAGGTCCTGACTCGACAATTTAATGATCTGTCCATTAAAATGCACACCTCCCAGGCTGCTGGCGGAGCTCCCGCAGCAGCAGCACCTGCAGGGGTTAAGGAGCCGAAAGTAAATCTCCCGGATCGTTTTTCTGGAGATCGCTCGCAGTTCTTTTGTTTCAAGGAGAGCTGCAAGCTATACTTCCGGCTTAGGCCTCAGTCTTCTGGGTCGGAGATTCAGCGGGTGGGCATAGTGATTTCCTTGCTACAAGGAGACCCACAGGTCTGGGCATATGGGTTGCAGCCTGACTGTCCGTCGCTTAAAAGTGTTGATGCTTTTTTTACGGCACTGGGCATGTTGTATGATGACCCTGACAAGACGGCCTCAGCCGAGGCTCAGATTTCGATCCTTAAGCAAGGGCGAAGGCCAGTTGAGGTTTACTGTACGGAGTTTCGGAGGTTGGCCCATGATACCCAGTGGAATGACCCAGCCCTGAGACACCAGTACCGAAGAGGTCTTTCTAACCAGATAAAGGACCAACTGGTACAATATCCCTTGCCTGATAGCTTGGATCAGCTCATGCAGTTATCCATCTGGGTGGATAGACGGCTGAGAGAGCGTAGGCTTGAAAGGGAGACTGAGATTTCCTTCCTTCCCAAGGGAACCTCAGACTCTGAGGAATTTTCCGAGGAGCCTATGCAGATTGGGGCTACCCGCCTCTCCTCGCGTGAGAAGACGCGGAGGAGACAGCAGGGGTTGTGTTTGTACTGTGGGAATAAAGGTCATGTGGTAGTATCATGCCCAGAAAAGCCGGAAAACTTCAGGGCCTGAGGGTGATGGGAAATATCCTGTCAGGCCAGAAGTCAGAATTTCCCAAGAAGACTTTTATCATTCCGGTGACCTTGAAGATCCTCGGTCAAACTGTCAAGACTGAGGCCTTTGTGGACAGTGGGGCCGACGGGGTTTTTATGGACCGCCAATTCGCCCCGAAAACACTCTGTTCCCTTAGTACCCTTGGCATCGGAAATTGAGATTTGTGGGTTAAACGGGGAACCATTATCCCAAGGTAAAATTACCTCTTGCACTAGCCAGATTTCTTTGTTTATTGGAGCCACACACTCTGAAAAATTGTCCTTTTATGTGACTGTCTGTACTTTTGCCCCATTGGTGTTGGGGTTACCCTGGTTAAGGGCCCACAATCCTCAATTTGACTGGGTCTCTGGGGAGATTCTTAGTTGGGGTACTGATTGTTTCAGGAGTTGCTTGAGCCTTCCAGTCAGGCTCTCGCAGCTAAGTTTGCCAGGATTGCCAGGGTGTTATGCAGATTTTGCGGACGTGTTCTCCAAAAAAGTTGCAGAGGTACTACCTCCCCATCGCCCCTATGACTGTGCCATTGATTTGTTGCCAAATGCTAAGCTTCCCAAGAGCAGGTTGTACTCCCTGTCACGTCCTGAGACTCAGGCTATGGCAGAGTACATTCAGGAGAACTTGGCTAAGGGATTTATCAGACCTTCACAGTCTCCAGTTGGGTCGGGGTTCTTCTTCGTGGGTAAAAAGGACGGTTCGTTGCGACCCTGCATCGACTTCAGGGAATTGAACCGTATCACGATTAAAAACTCATACCCACTGCCTCTCATTTCGGTCTTGTTTGACCAGCTTCGTACTGCCACCATTTTTTCTAAGATTGACCTACGCGGTGCGTACAATCTAATCCGAATAAGAGAGGGGGATGAATGGAAGACTGCCTTTAATACCCACTCAGGGCATTATGAATATTTGGTGATGCCTTTTGGGCTCTGTAATGCCCCGGCAGTCTTCCAGGATTTCATGAATAATGTGCTCAGGGAATATTTGGATAGATTCTTAGTTGTATACTTAGATGACATCCTAATCTTCTCCCATTCCCTGGAGGAACATCGGAAGCATGTACGCTTAGTCCTCCAGAAACTCAGAGACCACCGGCTTGGGGCGAAGCTGGAGAAGTGCGAATTTGAAGTTCAGCAAATCGCATTTCTAGGATATATTATCTCCCCAGAAGGTTTCCAAATGGAGGGTTCCAAGGTACAGGCAGTCCTGGATTGGGTGCAACCCACTAGTTTGAAGGCGCTTCAGCGTTTCCTGGGCTTTGCGAATTTTTATAGACGATTTATCGCTGGATTTTCGTCTATAGTGGCGCCCTTGGTGGCACTCACTAAGAAAGGGGCGGATGTTGCTCACTGGTCTTGTGAGGCTAAAGCGGCTTTTGCCCGTCTCAAAAGGGCATTTGTTTCGGCCAAGGTGCTGCGACACCCAGATCCAGAGCGTCCTTTTGTGGTGGAGGTGGATGCCTCTGAGATGGGTATTGGGGCAGTGCTTTCTCAGATGGGAGTGTCTGATAATCGCCTTCATCCCTGTGCTTACTTTTCCCGTAAATTTTCGCCTGCCGAGATGAATTATGACGTGGGTAACCGGGAATTGTTGGCTATTAAGGATGCACTCGAGGAGTGGAGACACTGGCTTGAGGGGGCTAAGTTTGTGGTCTCAATTCTCACTGACCATAAGAATCTGGCATATTTAGAGTCAGCGAAGCGTCTCAATGCCAGGCAGGCACGATGGGCTTTGTTTTTTGCTCGCTTTAATTTTTTGATAACATATCGCCCTGGGTCAAAAAACATCAAGGCTGATGCGCTCTCGCGGAGTTTTGCTCCAATCCAGGAGACCACCGAGGAGCCGTTGCCCATTGTTTCCCCATCATGTATTAAAGTGGGCATTACCCAGGACCTCTTATCATTAGTCCTTAGAGCACAGGAGCAGGCTCCTCCAGACCTTCCGGTAGGTCTTTTGTTTGTGCCTCCTAGGTTAAGACAGCGAGTGTTCCTGGAATTCCATGCCAAGAAGTCGGCAGGTCACCCGGGTATTGCCAGAACTCGGGAGTTGCTATCTAGGGCGGTGTGGTGGCCCTCGGTGGCTAAGGATGTGGATCAGTGGGTTCGGGCATGTGACATCTGTGCCCGAAATAAGACTCCTAGAGGGGTTCCTGTTGGCCCATTACATCCACTCTCTATCCCATCTAAGCCATGGACCCACATTTCAATGGATTTTGTGGTGGACTTGCCCAAATCCTCGGGGATGACAGCCATCTGGGTTGTCGTTGACAGGTTTTCGAAGATGGCGCACTTCGTTCCACTGGTTGGGCTGCCATCGGCCAGACGCCTGTCTGAATTATTTATGCTGCATGTTGTGCGTCTCCACGGGTTGCCACTTGATGTGGTCTCTGACCGCGGATCCCAGTTTGTGGCCAAATTCTGGAGGGCATTTTGTTCCGATCTCCAGATTTCTGTCAGCTTGTCGTCAGGCTACCATCCGCAGTCTAATGGGCAGACTGAAGGGTGAACCAGTCCTTGGAGCAGTTCCTCAGGTGTTATGTCTCCAAGTGTCAGACTGACTGGGTTGCTCATCTGTCCATGGCGGAGTTTGCCTATAACAACGCGGCTCACTCTGCTACAGGGATCTCTCCCTTCCTTTGTGTGTATGGGCATCATCCTAAGGCCAATTCTTTTGACCCCCTCGACTCCACGCCTGGTGGTTCCTCTGTGGTTTCGGTCCTTAGAGGTATTTGGCGGAAAGTGAAGAAAGCCCTTGTGTCTGTGTCATTAGTGACCAAAAGGGTTTTTGATAAGCGGAAAAGACCCTGCAGCTTCAAATTAGGAGACTTCGTCTGGTTGTCTACCAAGAATTTGAAGTTGAGACAGCCATCTCATAAGTTAGGCCCCCGGTTCATCGGCCCTTATAAGATCACCAGGGTTATCAATCCGGTGGCATTTCAGTTAGATCTGCCCCGTTCTTTGGGTATCAATAAAACATTTCATTGTTCCCTTTTAAAACGGGCGATTAGGAATCCTTCTTCCAGTGGACGACCTTCCCCTCTTCTGATACGTGGCCAGAGGGAGTTTGTTGTTGAAAGGATTCTTGACTCCAAGGTGGTTCGGGGTCGGCTGTCATTTTTGGTGCACTGGAAGGGGTATGGCCCGGAGGAGCGGTCGTGGGTGCGCAGTTGTGATCTTCATACCCCCAGACTGATACGCTCTTTCTTCTCGCAGTTCCCCGATAAACCCGGTGGTAGGGGTTCTTTGACCCCTCGTCAGAGGGGGGGTACTGTTAGGGTCTCCTGCCCTGTGCTGCCACGTCGTCATGGCAACCGGGAGACAAGTACTAGCGGAGTAACCTGAGCGCAGCTGATACTCCGGTTCGGGTCTTTTGCTGTGCAGTGGTTATAGGCTCTGTGCACGGCAGGGGATCCGGTGCTGGTTTTTGTACTCACAGTCTGTGAGGTCTGAGTGGGGCGTGGACAGCACCTGCTTTATAAGGCCTCTTTCCAGGTTAAGCAGATGCTGCTGAATCTTTGTTGGTTAGTCAGTTCCTGAAAGTTAGCCAGTACTGTGTAGCTTTGTATTTGTTTGTTGCTTACTGCAAATAGGCCTGGGGATTTGGTATTACACTCTGCCAATCCAGACCTAGCAGTAAGACTGGAGTCAGTCGTTTAGCTTGCTGGGGTTCTGTTACTACTCTGTGAACTTAGCAAGTTTGCGGCTGTATTCTAAGACTTGCCTGTCTAATCCTGTCTCACTGTGCTAGGTGTCAGGGGTCAGTTTAGTGGCAGTAAACTGAACCTGTGCACTGCAAGTGAGAATTAGGATTGTGGAGACTCTCCTTGTGTCTATCATTCCATCTCTGACCAAGGAGTTTACTGCCACACCCGTTGGTAACCCTTTAGGGTTTTGCTGTTGCCCTTAGCAACAGCATTTCGGGTTCTCTATGTATTAAAACACAACATCTTGCTTTTCCCATCTGAGCATTTCTAATACAAGGGAGATACCCAGTTCCTTAGCCTCTGGGCTTCTCTGTTCACTTTGTGTGTATTTTGTTACCCTATCACCTTCTGTGTACGTTATGTCATATTCCCCAGTCTGTCTGTGAGTCCATTTGTTGTGCATAACAGTTCTGACACCAGTACTTTCCTGCAGGCACTGGTGTACATAACAGCAGGAGATAGGGCACCTAAAAAGATCTTTGACTATGGGTGTGCACTGGCTCCTCCCTCTATGCCCCTCCTCCAGACCTCAGTTAGAGAACTGTGCCCAGAGGAGATGGACAATACAAGGCAGGATTTAGCAATCCAAGGGCAAGATTCATACCAGCCCACACCAATCATACCATGTAACCTGGATCATACATAACCAGTTAACCGAATGAACAACAACAGTAACGGTCCAAAACCGATTTCAACTGTAACATAACCCTTATGTAAGCAACAACTATATACAAGTCTTGCAGAGTTTATGCACTGGGACAGGCGCCCAGCATCCTCTACGGACTAGGAGAAATAGATTTACCGGTAGGTTTAAAATCTTATTTTCTCTTACGTCCTAGAGGATGCTCGGGACTCCGTAAGGACCATGGGGTTTATACCAAAGCATCCAATCGGGCGGGAGAGTGCGTATGACTCTGCAGCACCGACTGAGCAAACGCTAGGTCCTCATCAGCCAGGGTATCAAACTTGTAGAATTTAGCAAAAGTGTTTGACCCCGACCAAGTCGCCGCTCGGCAAAGTTGTAATGCCGAGACGCCTCGGGCAGCCGCCCAAGAAGAGCCCACCTTCCTAGTGGAATGGGCCTTAACCGAATTTGGTACCGGCAATCCAGCCATAGAATGAGCCTGCTGAATCGTATTACAGATCCAGCGAGCAATAGTCTGCTTCAAAGCAGGAGCGCCAATCTTATTGGCCGCATACAGGACAAACAGAGCCTCTGTTTTCCTAATTCTAGCCATCCTGGCTACATAAATTTTTAAGGCCCTGACTACGTCCAGGGATCTGGAATCCTCCAGGTCACTTGTAGCCACAGGCACCACAATAGGTTGATTCATATGGAACGAAGAAACCACTTTAGGCAAAAATTGTGGACGTTTCCTCAATTCAGCTCGATCCACATGAAAAATCAAGTATGGGCTCTTGTGTGACAAAGCCGCCAATTCTGACACTCGCCTTGCCGATGCTAAGGCCAACAACATGACCACCTTCCAGGTATGAAATTTCAACTCAACCTTGTTAAGTGGTTCAAACCAGTGTGATTTTAGGAACTGCAACACCACGTTCAGGTCCCATGGTGCCACTGGAGGCACAAAAGGGGGCTGGATGTGCAGCACTCCCTTTACAAACATCTGGACTTCTGGAAGAGAAGCCAATTCCTTTTGAAAGAAAATCGAGAGGGCCGAAATCTGAACCTTAACAGAGCCTAATTTCAGGCCCATATCCACTCCTGTCTGTAAGAAGTGGAGAAAAAGACCCAGATGAAAATCTTCCGTAGGTGCATTCTCGGTCTCACACCAAGACACATACTTTCGCCAGATACGGTGATAATGCTTAACCGTCACCTCCCTAGCCTTTATTAAAGTAGGGATAACCTCTTCCGGAATCCCCTTTTTCGCTAGGATTCGGCGTTCAACCGCCATGCCGTCAAACGTAACCGCGGTAAGTCCTGAAATACACAGGGCCCCTGTTGCAACAGGTCTTCCCTCTGAGGAAGAGGCCAGGGATCTCCTGTGAGCATCTCTTGTAGATCTGAGTACCAGGCCCTTCGAGGCCAGTCTGGGACAACGAGTATCGTCTGTACTCTTCTTTGCCTTATGATCCTCAACACTTTTGTGATGAGAGGAAGAGGAGGAAACACGTAGAACGATTTGAACACCCACGGTGTTATCAAAGCGTCTACTGCCACTGCCTGAGGGTCCCGAGACCTGGCACAATACCTCCGAAGTTTTTTGTTGAGGCGTGACGCCATCATGTCTATTTGAGGAGTTCCCCAAAGACGTGTTATGTCTGCAAAGACTTCTTGATGAAGTCCCCACTCTCCTGGATGGAGATCGAGTCTGCTGAGGAAGTCTGCTTCCCAGTTGTCCACTCCCGGAATGAAGACAGCCGACAGAGCGCTTACATGATTTTTCCGCCCAGCGAAGAATCCTGGTGGTTTCCGCCATCGCGACTCTGCTTCTTGTCCCGCCTTGGCGGTTCACATGAGCCACTGCTGTGACATTGTCTGATTGAATCAGAACCGGTAGGTTTCGAAGAAGACTCTCCGCTTGTCGAAGGCCGTTGTAAATGGCTCTGAGTTCCAACACATTGATGTGTAGACAGGACTCCTGGTCTGACCAAAGTCCCTGAAAGTTTTTTTCCTGTGTGACCGCTCCCCATCCTCAGAGGCTCGCATCCGTGGTAACCAGGATCCAGTCCTGAATCCCGAACCGGCGACCCTCCAGCAGGTGAGCACTTTGCAACCACCACAGGAGAGACACTCTGGCCCCTGGGGACAGAGTTATTTTCCAATGTAAGTGCAGATGGGACCCGGACCACTTGTCCAGAAGGTCCCATTGAAAAGTCCTTGCATGGAACCTTCCGAAGGGAATGGCCTCGTAGGCCGCCACCATTTTTCCCAGAAGTCGAGTGCATTGGTGAACTGACACCCTTTTTGGTTTTAGCAGGTCTCTGACCATGTTCTGGATGTCCTGGGCTTTCTCTATTGGGAGGAAGACCTTCATTTGTTCCGTATCCAGTATCATACCTAGGAACGGTAGTCGAGTTGTCGGAATCAACTGTGACTTTGGTAGATTTAGAATCCAACCATGTTGCTGGAGCACTCTCAGAGAGAGTGCCACACTGCTCAGCAATTTCTCCCTTGATCTTGCTTTTATCAGGAGATCGTCCAAGTATGGGATAATTGTGACTCCATGCTTGCGCAGGACCACCATCATTTCCGCCATTATCTTGGTGAAAATCCTCGGGGCCGTGGAAAGTCCACACGGCAACGTCTGAAATTGGTAATGACAATCCTGTACAGCGAATCTCAGGTATTCCTGATGGGGGGCATATATGGGGACATGAAGGTACGCATCCTTTATGTCCAGAGACACCATAAACTCCCCTTCCTCCATGTTGGCTATTATCGCTCTGAGTGATTCCATTTTGAATTTGAATCTTTTTATGTACAGGTTTAGGGATTTCAGATTCAAAATAGGTCTGACTGAACCGTCCGGTTTCGGGACCACAAATAGGGTTGAGTAGTAACCTCTTCCCTGCTGGTGCAGGGGAACCTTGATTATCACTTGCTGTATGCACAGCGTTTGAATTGCAGCTAACACTACATCCCTTTCCGATGTGAAAGCTGGTAGGGGCGATTTAAAAAATTGGCGCGGGGGCACCTCGTCGAATTCCAGTTTGTACCCCTGGGAAACTATTTCCAACACCCAGGGATTCAGGTATGATCTGACCCAGGCCTGACTGAAAAGTCGAAGACGTGCCCCCACCGGTGCGGACTCCCTCAGGGGAGCCCCAGCGTCATGCTGTGAGTTTTGGAGCAGCCGGGGAGGACTTTTGTTCCTGGGCACCTGCCGAAGCAGGTGCTCTTTTGCCTCTGCCCTTACCTCTGACGAGGAAAGAGGATCCCCGACCTCTTTTGGACTTGTGCGACCGAAAGGACTGCATCTGATAGGGTGTTACTTTCTTTTGCTGATGGGGATTATATGGTAAAAAATTTGATTAACCTGCTGTAGCTGTAGAAACCAGGTCTGTCAGCCCATCCCCAAACAATACACCACCCTTATAGGGTAGTACTTCCATATTTTTTTTGGAATCCGCATCACCCGTCCATTGGCGAGTCCATAAGGATCTTCTCGCTGAGATAGACATGGCATTGGCCCTAGAAGCCAGCAATCCAATGTCCCTTTGAGCATCCCTCATAAATAAGACTGCGTCTTTTATATGGGCTAGAGTTAAGAATATAGTATCCTGATCCATATTATCAAATTGATCTGTCAGCTCATCTGTCCAAGCTGCAATTGCGCTACACACCCATGCCGACGCAATTGTCGGTCTTAGCACAGCCCCGTATGAGAATAAATACACTTTAAGGTAATTTCTTGCCTGCGATCTGCAGGGTCCTTAAGGGCCGCTGTGTCAGGAGACGGTAGCACCACTTTCTTGGACAAGCGCGTCAGAGCCTTGACCACAGTGGGGGGTGATTCCCAAATTTCCCTGTCCTGCTTAGGGAAAGGGAATGCCATAAAAATTCTTTTGGGGATCTGCGGTCTCTTATCCGGAGTCTCCCAAGCTTTTTCAAAGAACTCATTTAATTCATGCGATGTGGGAAAATTAATAATCTGTTTCTTTTCCTTAAACATGTGTACCCTTGTGTCGGGGACCGAGGGTTCATCCACAATATGCAACACATCCCTTATTGCCACAATCATACACTGAATGGTTTTAATCTAGGGTCCAATTTTACTTCGTCATAGTCGACACTGGAATCAGAATCCGTGTCGGTAGTAGTGTCTTCTGTTAAGGGACGCTTTTGAGACCCCGACGAGCCCTGTGAGTCGGTCCAATCTGAGGATTGACCGCCTGATGTCCCCCCTAAACCAGCCTTATCAAGCCTTTTATGTAAAGATGCCACACTTGCATGCAACGTATGCCACATGTCCATCCAATCTGGAGTCGGCACAACCGACGGGGACACACCACTCATTTGCTCCACCTCCTCCTTGGAGAAGCCTACCACCTCAGACATGTCGACACACACGTACCGACACCCCACACACACAGGGAGTTACCTATAAGGGGACAAAACCCCAACCAGGCCCTTAGGAGAGACAGAGAGATAGAGTATGCCAGCACACACCCAGCGCTTAAAAACACTGGAATATATGACCAGATAGCGCTGTTATATGTATATAATTGTAATCTCCACTCACTGCGTCGCCAAAGTGCCCCCCTCCTCTTTTTTCCAGCCTGTGAAGCTCAGCAGGGGAGAGAACAGGGAGCCAGCATTTCCTCATGCAGTCTCTGTGGAGAAAATGGCGCTGGTTAGTGCTGAGGATCAAGCCCCGTCCACCCGACGGCGGGCTTCGGTCCCATCAACTTTCTATAGAAAAATGGCGGGGGTCACCGGATTTACTGTGCCACAGCCTAATACATGCTTATCAATGCCAAATATGAGGAATATTGCTGCCCAGGGCGCCCCCCCCTGCACCCTGCACCCTTCAGTGCCTGCTTGTGTGTGTGTGTGTGACTGGGAGCAATGGCGCGCAGCTTACCGCTGCGCGCTTACCTCATGAAGATCTGATGTCTTCTGCCGCCTGATGTCTTCTTTGCCTTCTCATACTCACCCGGCTTCTATCTTCGGCATCTGTGAGGAGGACGGCGGCGCGGCTCCGGGACGAACCCCAGGTGAGACCTGTGTTCCGACTCCCTCTGGAGCTAATGGTGTCCAGTAGCCTTAGAAGCAGTGCCCAACTTAACAAGCCAGCTCTGCTTCTCTCTCCTCGGTCCCACGATGCAGGGAGCCTGTTGCTAACAGGACTCCCTGAAAATAAAAAACCTAACAAAATTATTTTTCCACAGAAAACTCTGGAGAGCTCTCTGCAGTGCACCCATTCTCCTCTGGGCACAAGATCTAACTGAGGTCTGGAGGAGGGGCATAGAGGGAGGAGCCAGTGCACACCCATAGTCAAAGTTCTTTTTAGGTGCCCTATCTCCTGCGGAGCCCGTCTATACCCCCATGGTCCTTACGGAGTCTCCAGCATCCTCTAGGACGTAAGAGAAAAAGAAAGTAATACATTCAGTAATATTTGCCAAAGTACTAAAGCTGAACAAATTTTAAGAAAGTAAAAAGTTCACAGAACATAAATTATTCCAATGAGAACGTACAGCTCTCAAGAACACTTGATGCACTCATTTGGAATACTGTAATGTATGTTAGGATTCAATAGCAACTCACCCCTAAATTTTGCATGAATATATTGGGGTCCACCACTGTGACCTTTGACTTGGGCCCAATAATGTCTTATTATTAGAGATGAGCTGGTCGAAGATAGGGGATCTGGGGCAATCCGAGCAAACACTTGAATCTCCCTGCCTGCCCCAGATCCTAAATCGAGGCAAACCCTCAGGGTCCTGCTGCTGGATCTTGAGTTCTTTCCTCAGGTGCCAGTCCCATTGAATTCAATGAGCTAAATGCTGATTGGCTGAGAAAGCTGTCTGTCACGGCTCTCAGGCAAACAGCACATCCCCATAATCTTCAATGGGGTAAAAAGGTGGCCCCCACCGCACTGATGACACCGCCGCCTGCACTGCCGACACTGCTGTCCACACTGCTGACACTCCCACACTGCCAGCACCCCCGCACTGAGGACACCACCAGCATTTCTGCACTGCTGACACAGCCAGCATCCTGACACAGAGGACATCACCAGCACCTCCACATTTTGCCGACACAGCTGGCACCTCCACATAGAGGACACAGCCCACACCCCCACACAGAGGACACAGCAGGCACTGCCGACACAGCTGACACACCCACACAGAGGACACCACTAGTCACCCCGCACTGCCGACAATGCCGGCACCCCTGCACAGAGGACACAGCTGGCATCCCTGCACTGCCGACACATCCGGCACCCTGCACAAAGGACACCAGCGGCACCCCCACACTGCCAACACAGCCAGCACTCCTGCACAGAGGACACCACTGGTACCCCTGCACTGCCGACAATGCCAGCACCCCTGTACAGAGGATACAGCTGGCATCCCTGCACTGCCGACACAGCCGGCACCCTGCACAGAGGACACCAGCGGCACCCTCATACTGCCAACATAGCCAGCACCCCTGCACAGAGGACACCACTGGCACCCCTGCACTGCCATCAACACCGGCACCCCTGCATTGCCGACACCACCGCCAAACCTGCACAGAGGACACAGCAGGCGTCCTGTACTGCTGACACCACCAGTACCCCTGCACTGCCAACACTGCTGTCAACCCTGCACAGAGGACACAGCCGGCATCCTTGCACTGCTGACACCACCAACACCCCTGCACAGAGCACACAGCCGGTACCCCCACATAGAGGACACTGCCGGCTCTCCCGCACTGCTGACCTCTGGCATCATCCTCCTCATAGACACCACTGGGGGCATTTATCATCGAGGGCCCCCCTCCCGCCTGTTGTCACAGTAAGGGCACTATTGGTGTATCTAACCCACATTTTATCCAACCTGTACTGTATTGACCTTTCACTGTATCTAACTGACATTGTATTTAACTCACACTGTATCCGACCAACACTATATCCAACCTGCACTATCTGTAACCTACATTGTATCCGACCTGCACTGTATCTGATCTGCACTGTAACCTGCACTGTATCCAATCTGAACTGTATCCAACCCACAATATATCCGACATGCACTGTATCTGACCCACACGACTAACCCGCACTGTATCCGATCTGCACTGTATCCAATCCACACTGTACCCGAACCACACTGTTTTCAACCGACACTATATTCAACCCACACTGTATCCGATCCACACTGTCTGCACCCAGCACTGTATCCGACCTGCACTGTATTTAACCTGCACTGTATCCAACCCACACTGTATCCGACCTGCACTGTAATCCGCACTGTATCCAATCCAACCCGTGATGTATCTGACCTGCACTGTATTTGGCCCGCACTGTATTTGACCGTCAGGGATGGAACACTGATTTTTATGGTTGGGGAGATTTTGGGGAAAAAGTCTGATTGATTGAGGCCTTACATGGGCACAGAGTGCCCAGGAGAGAGGTACAGATTGGGCACTGAAAATAGGCATATGCTCGGGTCCTGTGCACTTCTGTAGGAAGCATTCAAATCTGCTGTTGCTATTTAACACATGGTTTAGGTTTTTGTTTTTTTTTGTTAACTACTACTACTACTTTAAACTAAAGTAATGATATTCCAGACACAGTTCTTAGTAAATTTCTGTGTTGTGTTATTTATTGAAAGTACTTGCGAGTTGGTTTGATTGATTATTGCTAAAACATTACTTATTTGCAAAACGTTTTTAACAGAAATAACTGTCGTGTGTTTTTGCCACTGGTCTGCTAGCCTTTAGCCTATGTTGTTGAAAACTGACTGGAAATGACTGGAAATGAATGTTATTGAGGTTAATAAAACTCTAGGAACAAAAATAGGCCCAAGTTATGTGATTTTAGATGTTTATATGATTTTTTGAATAAAATACAGATCCAAAGCCAAAACCAAAACACATAAGGGTGGTTTTGGCAAAACCAAATACAGATCCAAAACACAAAGGAAATACAGATCCAACACCAAAACACAGGGCTCGGCACATATCTCTACTTATTATAAATGTACTGGGTGGTAACTATGAAACAGGTCTGGAAGTGTGAAAAGAGTGATACCCCTTTCACATCGCACAAATAACCCGGTATCGACACAGCATATTGCCGTGTCGACACGGGTCAGTGTGCGATGTGAAAGCACTTTCGGCGAATTAGCGGGTCGCCTGACCCGGTAATTCAACCCGGTATAAAAGAAGGATTATACCCGGGTTGAATACCGGGTCAGGTGCAGTGTGAATGGGAGCTGCGTCGATGCAACACGGTTCCCATTCACAGCATAGGGAGAGGCGGCACAGGAGATGAGCTCATCTCCCAGCGCCGCCTCCAACCCTGCCTTGCTGCTGCTGCGCCCCCCCCCCCCCCCCCCCCCCCGCTGCTATGGCAACCGACCCAGTATATTGCCTGGTCGGAAAGCCAACAAAAGCAGAGCAAATGCCGGATCCCACCCGGTAAGGACACGTTTCTCTTACCGGGTGGGATCCGGCATTTGCGATCTGAAAGCGGTATGACAGAGGAATAGAAGTAGTTGTGACTAAATGAAGATAAGGTCAGAAAGGTTGGGGTCAGGGATGAATTTCAGGGACATATTGCAGTGTATACAATATTTATGGAAGTCTTACAAGATTAGCAGCCTGGCAGAAATTGCTAAAAAAAATGCAAAAGGCCATTGGGGGTCATTCCGAGTTGATCACTCGCTGCCTTTTTTCGCAGCATAGCGATCAGGCTAAAAATCGGCTGTTCTGCGCATGCGTATGGGCCGCAGGGCGCACACACCAAGTAATTTCACACAAAACTAAGCAATTTTACACAGGGGCGTGCAACTCTTTTCAGTCGCTCTGCTGATCGTTGTGTGATTGACAGGAAGAGGGTGTTTCTGGGTGGTAACTGAGCGTTTTCCGGGAGTGTGCTAAAAAACGCAGGCATGTCAGGCTAAAACGCAGGAGTGGCTGGGAAAATGGGGGAGTGGCTGGCCAAACGCAGGGCGTGTTTGTGACGTCAAAATAGGAACTAAACGGACTGAGGTGATCGCAATCTAGGAGTAGGTCTGGAGCTACTTAGAAACTGCAGGAAAAGATTTTCAAGCAACTCTGCTAATCTTTCGTTCGCACTTCTGCTAAGCTAAGATACACTCCCAGAGGGCGGCGGCCTAGCGTGTACACTGCTGCTAAAAGCAGCTAGCGAGCGATCAACTCGGAATGAGGGCCATTGAGTGTCGGGGTTTAGCACTTTCTATTTTATTAAAACTCTACCCCTTACAATAATGAATGAGCAGATGAAATTGGCCATAAAGACACAATTGGGCATCATATTAGTACAATTTTGAGCCAGAGTACAATTACCACGGTAGTGTAAAAGTCACAATCAAGCATTTCTTAAACTAAAGGTGCATACACACAGTGCAATGTTTGCTTACGATTTTGACTATATAGTCAAAATCATAAGAAAATTTAGTACATATCGCACCGTGTGTACACTGCTTGCGAAACCGATGCGCGCTCCCGTGAGGTCGGTATCGAAAGAAAAAAAAGACTGTGCAGGCAAGGCAATTTTTACTATATTGTGTACAATCTAGTTACTAGTAGAGTCAAAATTGTATATAGTCAAAATCGCACATTGTCAAATTTGCAAGTAAAGATAGTCAATATCGGTGGTTCTGGGTTCCGGGAAGTTCATGGGAAATCGCAAAGTTAAAATCGGCACTTAGCCAATATCTTACCGTGTGTATGCACCTTGAGATGCTTACATGCAAAGACATGTAAAG
The DNA here is from genome assembly GCF_028390025.1 of Pseudophryne corroboree. Classification (NCBI taxonomy): domain Eukaryota; kingdom Metazoa; phylum Chordata; class Amphibia; order Anura; family Myobatrachidae; genus Pseudophryne; species Pseudophryne corroboree. The sequence continues at coordinate 123,258,136 of NC_086450.1, forward strand.
CCGAGTACACACTGGGCGATAAAGGGAATGCCGGCGATGAATGATTATATCGTTGAACGATATAGCGTTACACAATTAACGATCAGTGACCTCACCGCCAGCATTCCCAGACATGCAGCGCAGCCCGACATTGTCAGCTCAATATTGGTGATCGCTGAAAGACGTGTTGGAGCGTGCATCGTTCATCGTTCACTGATATTACCCCACACACATTGGATGATATACTCCTAAAAAATAAATGATAACAACATTTATGTCGTTATCGTTTATTTTTTAGGGTGAAATCGCCTAGGGATAGGCTGCGGGAAGGGATGGCTAGGGTTTGGGTGATAGTGGATGAGGGTAAGTATACTTACTCAACCGCTGTCGAGATTATCTCCATAAGGATGCCGCTGATGGTCATCTCACTGCCTGCATCCCAAACGCCAGGATCACATATCACACCCATCCAGACTTACAAAACTACGCTACTATTTGGCAAAATTATTAACTGCCCTTCCACACCCAGAAAATCAGTACTGTCACAGGGCATGGTGTAGTGCATCAATGATTTAACTGCAAAACATCAACCATTATTTGTTTTTGGCCCCCTATCTTCTGTGTGTGATAACATGTAGGAGGTAAAGCTGACAGACTAAATCCATCTTGATAGTCAAGTACGTAGTATAGATTTATGTATCACAGGTTGTAGATAACTAGATGGGCCAAAGCTATAGTACTGCACCGTCAGCTTTCGCATACTGTTACTGTATAATATATATATAAAAAGACTGGAGGTCAAATCTCATGCTTAGCCATGTTGACAGCTATCTACTCTTCAGTCTTATCATGCAACCAGTCCAGGGGGCAGATACTTTACAATTCCTGTAAAAGGAACAAGCAATCTTGAATTTGGTGATTAACTGTTGCTAACCTGGACTGAAAAAAATAATATTTCTTTTATCAACTTTTTTTATCTTGTGGAAATGAAAGTTAAAAGCTAAAGAACCATCAAGATTATATATATATATATATATATATATATAATCGATAGCCCCATTTGGTAGGCCACAGGTTATGCAATTAAGCTGCACCATGCACCCTGCCACAGGTAGAATTACTAATGCAAAGAAAGTACAATACAGTAGCAGTGTGTTATGAACCACAAGTAGTGGTTCATTCCTGTTTGCTTTTCGTTTATGTATTTTATGTTATAGTTCTCTTGCAGGCCAGGATTTCCTTTGCTCTGGTTTAGAAAGACTCTTGTTGGCCGCCGGTGGTGAGTCTGTGTAATTGCAGCCTATTTCCATGTGTTTAGCCTCACCTGTCTGTTAATTGCACCTGTCAGTTTGGAGTCGTGCAGCAGGGCAGCTGCATGACATAATTAATTAGGGTTCCTGCTGTGATTGGAGGTATTCCTTGTTATATTCTCCCTCACTGCCTGACACAGAGGCGGGTGATAGCTTCTGTCTAGCTGCTTCCTTCCTTGAAGCATTCCTGTCCAGGAGGCCTGTGTCTGATCCAGTGTCTGATCCAGTGTCTGATCCAGTATCCTGCCTTGAAGCGTTCCTGTCCAGAAGTCCAGTGGCTTTGTCTGTTCCTGATCCTAATCCCGTATTCTGTTCCTTGGTGTCCACTGGTCTGTCATTGGAACTCTGCCTGTCCTCTGGTCCTGAGAGCCTGTGTCAGCTACTTTGGGGGTTCCTGTCCGTTTGCCAGTATTTGTACCGGTTTCGTGAGTAGCGGCTTTGCCGCGTCCGTCGGCTTAGGCCGTAGATACTTGTTATTTTACTTTGGATTTATCTGCAGAGTGTTCTGCATATGCTGTCCTCGCCGGTTCACAACGGTGTTGTGTCGGCGTGTGGACAGTACTGCCTGTGTTGTAATTTTTTGTCTTGGCGGCTGCGCCGCACATACTTTATTTAAGTTCTGTAGCACCCCTAACTGGGTACTTCCTTCTTTAGTTAGAGGTTCCCCTTGTCATCGCCCCGTCTCAGTCTACGCCTTGTCTCCAAACAAGACCGGGGGGCATCGGAGTTGTGCAGACATAATCCGCCCTTCAAACGCGGCTGCCGTGGGCCCAAGAAACCATAGTCACGCAGGCGTAGGCTGACAATGAGGGTGAGACAATGGAGTTAGGGATCCTTGGGGATGCTTCCAAGCTCCGTATCTATTGCAGCTTTACGTTCCTGTACTTGGGGCTCATCCGCCCAGTTCCAGGAGTACCAAGTACAGTGAACGTAACATTATCACGGGCCAATACAACAAAAAAGAAACAAAGCTAAATAGTAGTTTTTTCTTTTTTGGCCCAGTCCAGAGTCCTGCCTAGAATCCAGTCCTGTCTAGAATCCAGTGTGCAGAACCCAGTCCAGAGTGCAGAACCCAGTCCAGTCTTGTCTTGTTCAAAATCCAGTCCAGTCTTGTCTAGTCTAGTCTTGTCTTGTCTAGTTTTTAATCCTCCTATGCCAACTATGCAAGCCCTGCAGGCGTCTCTCTCAGCCCTGAACTCTGCTTTCAGTGCTTTGGAACCTGAGCGGCTGGAAGTTTTGCAGCAATCCTTAAAGCAACTGCAAAACCTTCTGACCAAAATTTTGCTTATCTTGCCAGAAGTTGTTGAGAGTACATCTATCTCTAAAGGGACTCTTGCTCACAATATGGTGACAAGAGAATCCTCAGGTTCGGTTGGAGAGAAAAGGTTTCAAAGTTTTCTGTGGCCCAGGCTCTCAGAAGAGGAGCGTCTGCGTCGCAGAAACTTAAATTTATGCCTATAATGTGGGGGCTTTAGGCCACTATCTGCAGACCTGTGAGTTGCACAAGCCAAAGTGTGGCGACAAGTCCTACCCTCTGGCCAAGTTGAGTCAGGATTTAAGACCTACTCCTGTCTCCACTGTGGCAGAGGTACTTGTCACAAAACCCACACTAAAAAGCACTCTGTCCTATAATTGGGGTCCTTGGGCTAGGGAGCCCCATTATAGATTCAGGAACCAAAGGAGAATGTTTCTCTCCTCTCTTGACTTTCCTGTTGAATCAGAGTTGCAAACCCCGGTAGTGGAATCTCAGAGTCCCGAATCGGTACCCGATGCCCAGAGTCCAGAAGCGGTACCCGATGCCCAGAGTCCCGAAGCGGCACCCGATGCCCAGAGTCCCGAAGCGGCACCCGATGCCCAGAGTCCCGAAGCGGTACCCGATGCCCAGAGTCCCGAAGCGGTACCCGATGCCCAGGGTCTAGGAGCGGTGCCCGATGCTCCGGGTGAAAGAGGGACATCGGATATAATAGCTCAGGTGTCAATCTCAGAAGGGGTCTCAGAAGCTGTTACTCCAGATGGGAACTCGAGAAGCAAAACCCCAGAAGGGATCTTTGAAGTAATATCCCCAAGTGGGGTCTCGAGAGACACAGCCCCAGAGAAGGGTCTAGAGTTCGCTTCCCCAGGAAAGGACTCAAAAGGAATAGCTTTAGTGGGGGTTCTGAAGGTCATAGCTTCAGCAAAAGTCCCGGAGGCCATAATCCCGGTAGAAGTCTTGATAATTATCGACTCAGAGAGGGAGGCCGATGGTCCGGGCCCAGAGTGGGAGGCCGACGGTCCAGTCCCAGTAAAAGAATCCGAGTTGCTGACCCCAGCGGGGTTCCCGAAGGCCACTGCCCCAGCGGGGTTCCCGAAGGCCACTGCCCCAGCGGGGGTTCTGAGGGCCACTGCCCCAGAGGGGGTTCCGAGTGCCACTGCCCCAGAGGGGGTTCCGAGGGCCACTGCCCCAGAGGGGGTTCCGAGGGCCACTGCCCCTGGTGGGGTTCAGAAAGTCTCAGCCTCGAGGAAGGTCTGTAATGATTTGGTCACAGTGAAGCACTCCAGCCAGTCAGCACATAAATCACAGCCTATTACCATTGCTGCTGGATGTGCTTTCCTGTCTTCTCCCCACAGGAATTCCCCTAAAGTTTCAGTACCTAGGGGAATGGAACCAATCTATGGTCTGTTCTCAGATTCTGAAACTGATGAGATTTCTTATGTACAAAGAAAAATGGAAAGTGGTGGGCGCAACACCATATAATCTTACATATAAGAAAACGATGGACTGAAGGATTCTCTCTTAGTCTGACAGCAAGGGCTTAGTGGGTCTGAAGTGAATTCTCTCTGTATGTCTTCTCAAGGTATGGTTTTTATCTCGGTATGAAGAGACAAATCATGGAACAGACCAGTTGGACAAAAGACAACAGATTTAATCACACTAAGCACTCACAATTTGACAGTTAAAACGAGCATGTAACCACATGTGAAGTGGATGGAGCTAGCTGGCATCTGGTACTCAAATTACCCTCCCAAAAGGTACTGGAAACTCCGGAATCCACAGCACATCAGGAGAAAATGACAGTCCAGGTCAAACAGCTAGAGCCCTTCACAATCGAACGCCACCAGCTTAACGCGTTTCGGACTATACAAGTCCTTCCTCAGATTTCTTATGTGCCTGGGCATTCTAGTAGGAAAGGGAAGAATCATCTGACTGCTCGACCTATATATTTTGAAGAATTTTTTGAGCCAGAGATGTCTTCCTTTCCTGGTGTCTTCAAGCAGGCACAGGGGAAAAAGTTGAAGAAGAAGAAGAAGAAGAAAAAGAAATATTGCTAACTCTTGCCTTGTTGTATATTAAAAAAATAATATTTTTTTTTTCCTGTCTTGTGTCCAGTGGCCACCGTCAAGGGGGTGTTAGGGTCTCCTGCTCTGTGCTGCCACGTCGTCATGGCAACCGGGAGACAAGTGCTAGCGGAGTAACCTGAGCGTAGCTGATACTCCGGTTCGGGTCTTTTGCTGTGCAGTGGTTACAGGCTCTGTGCACGGCAGGGGATCCGGTGCTGGTTTTTGTGCTCACAGTCTGTGAGGTCTGAGTGGGGCGTGGACAGCACCTGCTATATAAACACTCTTCTCAGGTTAGGCAGATGCTGCTGAATCTTTGTTGGTTAGTCAGTTCCTGAAAGCTAGCTAGTATTGTGTAAACTTTGTATTTGTTTGTTGCTTACTGCAAATAGGCCTTGGGATTTGGTATTACACTCTGCCAATCCAGACCTAGCAGTAAGACTGGAGTCAGTCGTTTAACCTGCTGGGGTTCTTTTGCTACTCTGTGAACCTAGCAAGTTTGCGGCTGTATTCTCAGACTTGCCTGCCAAAATCCTTTCTCACTGTGCAAGGTGTTCAGGTGTCAGTTTAGTGGCAGTAAGCTGAACCAGTGCACTGCAAGTGAGGACTAGGATTGTGGAGACTCTCCTTGTGTCTATTATTCCATCTCTGACCAAGGAGTTTACTGCCACACCCGTTGGTAACCCTTTAGGGTTTTGCTGTTGCCCTTAGCAACAGCATTTCGGGTTCTCTACGTATTAAATCACTACATCTCGCTTCTTTCCATCTGAGCATTCCTAATACTAGGGAGACACCCAGTTTCTTAGCCGTTGGGCTTCTCTGTTCACTTTGTGTTTATTTTGTTACCCTATCACATTCTGTGTATGTACTGTCATATTCCCCAGTCTGTCTGTGAGTTCATTTGTTTTGCATCCCTCACCGTTCAGACACCAGTACATTCCTGCTGGCACTGGTGTGTATAACATATTCAGCAGCCTAATACTCCTGTTGAAATTTTGTGGAAATATGGAGCATACCCCTCAAAATACTTTGCAACAGGTGGTCGATCAGGTGCAGGTCCTGACTCGACAATTTAATGATTTGTCCATTAAAATGCACACCTCGCAGGCCGCTGGCGGAGCTCCCGCAGCAGCAGTACCTTCAGGGGTTAAGGAGCCGAAAGTAAATCTCCCGGATCGTTTTTCTGGAGATCGCTCGCAGTTCTTTTGTTTCAAGGAGAGCTGCAAGCTATATTTCCAGCTTAGGCCTCAGTCTTCTGGGTCGGAGATTCAGTGGGTGGGCATAGTGATTTCCTTGCTACAAGAAGACCCACAGGTCTGGGCATATGGGTTGCAGCCTGACTGTCCGTCGCTTAAAAGTGTTGATGCTTTTTTTACGGCACTGGGCATGTTGTATGATGACCCTGACAAGACGGCCTCAGCCGAGGCTCAGATTTCGATCCTTAAGCAAGGGCGAAGGCCAGTTGAGGTTTATTGTACGGAGTTTCGGAGGTTGGCCCATGATACCCAGTGGAATGACCCAGCCCTGAGACACCAGTACCGAAGAGGTCTTTCTAACCAGTTAATAGACCAACTGGTACAATATCTCTTGCCTGATAGCTTGGATCAGCTCATGAAGATCCTCGGTCAAACTGTCAAGACTGAGGCCTTTGTGGACAGTGGGGCCGACGGGGTTTTTATGGACCGCCAATTCGCCCTGAAACACTCTGTTCCCTTAGTACCCTTGGCATCGGAAATTGAGATTTGTGGGTTAAACGGGGAACCATTATCCCAGGGTAAAATTACCCCTTGCACTAGCCAGATTTCTTTGTTTATTGGAGCCACACACTCTGAAAAATTGTCCTTTTATGTGACTGTCTGTACTTTTGCCCCATTGGTGTTGGGGTTACCCTGGTTAAGGGCCCACAATCCTCAATTTGACTGGGTCTCTGGGGAGATTCTTAGTTGGGGTACTGATTGTTTCAGGAGTTGCTTGAGCCTTCCAGTCAGGCTTTCGCAGCTAAATTTGCCAGGATTGCCAGGATGTTATGCAGATTTTGCGGACGTGTTCTCCAAAAGAGTTGCAGAGGTACTACCTCCCCATCGCCCCTATGACTGTGCCATTGATTTGTTGCCGAATGCTAAGCTTCCCAAGAGCAGGTTGTACTCCCTGTCACCTCCTGAGACTCAGGCTATGGCAGAGTACATTCAGGAGAACTTGGCTAAGGGATTTATCAGACCTTCACAGTCTCCAGTTGGGTCGGGGTTCTTCTTCGTGGGTAAAAAGGACGGTTCGTTGCGACCCTGCATCGACTTCAGGGAATTGAACCGTATGACGATTAAAAACTCATACCCACTGCCTCTAATTTCGGTCTTGTTTGACCAGCTTCGTACTGCCACCATTTTTTCTAAGATTGACCTACGCGGTGCGTACAATCTAATCCGAATAAGAGAGGGGGATGAATGGAGGACTGCCTTTAATACCCACTCAGGGCATTATGAATATTTGGTGATGCCTTTTGGGCTCTGTAATGCCCCGGCAGTCTTCCAGGACTTCATGAACGATGTGCTCAGGGAATATTTGGATAGATTCTTAGTTGTATACTTAGATGACATCCTAATCTTCTCCCATTCCCTGGAGGAACATCGGAAGCATGTACGCTTAGTCCTCCAGAAACTCAGAGACCACCGGCTTGGGGCGAAGCTGGAGAAGTGCGAATTTGAAGTTCAGCAAATCGCATTTCTAGGATATATTATCTCCCCAGAAGGTTTCCAAATGGAGGGTTCCAAGGTACAGGCAGTCCTGGATTGGGTGCAGCCCACTAGTTTGAAGGCGCTTCAGCGTTTTCTGGGCTTTGCGAATTTTTATAGACGATTTATCGCTGGATTTTCGTCTATAGTGGCGCCCTTGGTGGCACTCACTAAGAAAGGGGCGGATGTTGCTCACTGGTCTTGTGAGGCCAAAGCGGCTTTTGCCCGTCTCAAAAGGGCATTTGTCTCGGCCAAGGTGCTGCGACACCCAGATCCAGAGCGTCCTTTTGTGGTGGAGGTGGATGCCTCTGAGATGGGTATTGGGGCAGTGCTCTCTCAGATGGGGGTGTCTGATAATCGCCTTCATCCCTGTGCTTACTTTTCCCGTAAATTTTCGCCTGCCGAGATGAATTATGACGTGGGTAACCGGGAATTGTTGGCTATTAAGGATGCACTCGAGGAGTGGAGACACTGGCTTGAGGGGGCTAAGTTTGTGGTCTCAATTCTCACCGACCATAAGAATTTGGCATATTTAGAGTCAGCGAAGCGCCTCAATGCCAGGCAGGCACGATGGGCTTTGTTTTTTGCTCGCTTTAATTTTTTGATAACATATCGCCCTGGGTCAAAAAACATCAAGGCTGATGCGCTCTCGCGGAGTTTTGCTCCAATCCAGGAGACCACCGAGGAGCCATTGCCCATTGTGTCCCCATCATGTATTAAAGTGGGCATTACCCAGGACCTCTTGTCATTAGTCCTTAGAGCACAGGAGCAGGCTCCTCCAGACCTTCCGGTAGGTCTTTTGTTTGTGCCTCCTAGGTTAAGACAGCGAGTGTTCCTGGAATTCCATGCCAAGAAGTCGGCAGGTCACCCGGGTATTGCCAGAACTCGGGAGTTGCTATCTAGGGCGGTGTGGTGGCCCTCGGTGGCTAGGGATGTGGATCAGTGGGTTCGGGCATGTGACATCTGTGCCCGAAATAAGACTCCTAGAGGAGCTCCTGTTGGCCCATTACATCCACTCTCTATTCCATCTAAGCCATGGACCCATATTTCAATGGATTTTGTGGTGGACTTGCCCAAATCCTCGGGGATGACAGCCATCTGGGTTGTCGTTGACAGGTTTTCGAAGATGGCGCACTTCATTCCATTGGTTGGGCTGCCATTGGCCAGACGCCTGTCTGAATTATTTATGCTGCATGTTGTGCGCCTCCACGGGTTGCCACTTGATGTGGTCTCTGACCGCGGATCCCAGTTTGTGGCCAAATTCTGGAGGGCATTTTGTTCCGATCTCCAGATTTCTGTCAGCTTGTCGTCAGGCTACCATCCGCAGTCTAATGGGCAGACTGAAAGGGTGAACCAGTCCTTGGATCAGTTCCTCAGGTGTTATGTCTCCAAGTGTCAGACTGACTGGGTGGCTCATCTGTCCATGGCGGAGTTTGCCTATAACAACGCGGCTCACTCTGCTACAGGGATCTCTCCCTTCCTTTGTGTGTATGGGCATCATCCTAAGGCCAATTCTTTTGACCCCCTGGACTCCACGCCTGGTGGTTCCTCTGTGGTTTCGGTCCTTAGAGGTATTTGGAGGAAAGTGAAGAAAGCCCTTGTGTCTGTGTCATTAGTGACCAAAAGGGTTTTTGATAAGCAGAAAAGACCCTGCAGCTTCAAATTAGAAGACTTCGTCTGGTTGTCTACCAAGAATTTGAAGTTGAGACAGCCATCTCATAAGTTAGGCCCCCGGTTCATCGGTCCTTATAAGATCACTAGGGTTATCAATCCGGTGGCATTTCAGTTAGATCTACCCCGTTCTTTGGGTATCAATAAAACATTTCATTGTTCCCTTTTAAAACTGGCGATTAGTAATCCTTCTTCCAGTGGAAGACCTTCCCCTCTTCTGATACGTGGCCAGAGGGAGTTTGTTGTTGAAAGGATTCTTGACTCCAAGATGGTTCGGGGTCGGCTGTTATTTTTGGTGCACTGGAAGGGGTATGGCCCGGAGGAGCGGTCGTGGGTGCGCAGTTGTGATCTTCATGCCCCCAGACTGTTACGCTCTTTCTTCTCGCAGTTCCCCGATAAACCCGGTGGTAGGGGTTCTTTGACCCCTCGTCAGGGGGTACTGTTAGGGTCTCCTGCTCTGTGCTGCCACGTCGTCATGGCAACCGGGAGACAAGTGCTAGCGGAGTAACCTGAGCGTAGCTGATACTCCAGTTCGGGTCTTTTGCTGTGCAGTGGTTACAGGCTCTGTGCACGGCAGGGGATCCGGTGCTGGTTTTTGTGCTCACAGTCTGTGAGGTCTGAGTGGGGCGTGGACAGCACCTGCTATATAAACCCTCTTCTCAGGTTAGGCAGATGCTGCTGAATCTTTGTTGGTTAGTCAGTTCCTGAAAGCTAGCTAGTACTGTGTAAACTTTGTATTTGTTTGTTGCTTACTGCAAATAGGCCTTGGGATTTGGTATTACACTCTGCCAATCCAGACCTAGCAGTAAGACTGGAGTCAAGTCGTTTAACCTGCTGGGGTTCTTTTGCTACTCTGTGAACCTAGCAAGTTTGCGGCTGTATTCTCAGACTTGCCTGCCAAAATCCTTTCTCACTGTGCAAGGTGTTCAGGTGTCAGTTTAGTGGCAGTAAGCTGAACCAGTGCACTGCAAGTGAGGACTAGGATTGTGGAGACTCTCCTTGTGTCTATTATTCCATCTCTGACCAAGGAGTTTACTGCCACACCCGTTGGTAACCCTTTAGGGTTTTGCTGTTGCCCTTAGCAACAGCATTTCGGGTTCTCTATGTATTAAAACACAACATCTTGCTTTTCCCATCTGAGCATTTCTAATACAAGGGAGATACCCAGTTCCTTAGCCTCTGGGCTTCTCTGTTCACTTTGTGTGTATTTTGTTACCCTATCACCTTCTGTGTACGTTATGTCATATTCCCCAGTCTGTCTGTGAGTCCATTTGTTGTGCATAACAGTTCTGACACCAGTACTTTCCTGCAGGCACTGGTGTACATAACATATTCAGCAGCCTAATACTCCTGTTGAAATTTTGTGGGAATATGGAGCATACCCCTCAAAATACGTTGCAACAGGTGGTCGATCAGGTGCAGGTCCTGACTCGACAATTTAATGATCTGTCCATTAAAATGCACACCTCCCAGGCTGCTGGCGGAGCTCCCGCAGCAGCAGCACCTGCAGGTGTTAAGGAGCCGAAAGTAAATCTCCCGGATCGTTTTTCTGGAGATCGCTCGCAGTTCTTTTGTTTCAAGGAGAGCTGCAAGCTATACTTCCGGCTTAGGCCTCAGTCTTCTGGGTCGGAGATTCAGCGGGTGGGCATAGTGATTTCCTTGCTACAAGAAGACCCACAGGTCTGGGCATATGGGTTGCAGCCTGACTGTCCGTCGCTTAAAAGTGTTGATGCTTTTTTTACGGCACTGGGCATGTTGTATGATGACCCTGACAAGACGGCCTCAGCCGAGGCTCAGATTTCGATCCTTAAGCAAGGGCGAAGGCCAGTTGAGGTTTACTGTACGGAGTTTCGGAGGTTGGCCCATGATACCCAGTGGAATGACCCAGCCCTGAGACACCAGTACCGAAGAGGTCTTTCTAACCAGATAAAGGACCAACTGGTACAATATCCCTTGCCTGATAGCTTGGATCAGCTCATGCAGTTATCCATCCGGGTGGATAGACGGCTGAGAGAGCGTAGGCTTGAAAGGGAGACTGAGATTTCCTTCCTTCCCAAGACAAGTGCTAGCGGAGTAACCTGAGCGTAGCTGATACTCCAGTTCGGGTCTTTTGCTGTGCAGTGGTTACAGGCTCTGTGCACGGCAGGGGATCCGGTGCTGGTTTTTGTGCTCACAGTCTGTGAGGTCTGAGTGGGGCGTGGACAGCACCTGCTATATAAACCCTCTTCTCAGGTTAGGCAGATGCTGCTGAATCTTTGTTGGTTAGTCAGTTCCTGAAAGCTAGCTAGTACTGTGTAAACTTTGTATTTGTTTGTTGCTTACTGCAAATAGGCCTTGGGATTTGGTATTACACTCTGCCAATCCAGACCTAGCAGTAAGACTGGAGTCAAGTCGTTTAACCTGCTGGGGTTCTTTTGCTACTCTGTGAACCTAGCAAGTTTGCGGCTGTATTCTCAGACTTGCCTGCCAAAATCCTTTCTCACTGTGCAAGGTGTTCAGGTGTCAGTTTAGTGGCAGTAAGCTGAACCAGTGCACTGCAAGTGAGGACTAGGATTGTGGAGACTCTCCTTGTGTCTATTATTCCATCTCTGACCAAGGAGTTTACTGCCACACCCGTTGGTAACCCTTTAGGGTTTTGCTGTTGCCCTTAGCAACAGCATTTCGGGTTCTCTACGTATTAAATCACTACATCTCGCTTCTTTCCATCTGAGCATTCCTAATACTAGGGAGACACCCAGTTTCTTAGCCTTTGGGCTTCTCTGTTCACTTTGTGTTTATTTTGTTACCCTATCACATTCTGTGTATGTACTGTCATATTCCCCAGTCTGTCTGTGAGTTCATTTGTTTTGCATCCCTCACCGTTCAGACACCAGTACATTCCTGCTGGCACTGGTGTGCATAACAGGGGGGGCACTGTTACAAGCTGTTGCCACAGCTTGTTTCTGTTTCTTGTCATTGTCTGTTTGTTCCAGTGTCAGGTTTTTTAGTGTATCCCTTGTTTTTGAAAATCTGAATTTTGGGGTCCGTTAACCCCTCCTCAAGGGGGCGGGGTACTGTTATGAGCCACGGCAGTGGCTCATTCCTGTTTTGCATTTTGGTTATGTATTTTATGTTATACTTCTGTTTCTGTTCCCCGTGGGTGTCATGGGGTGTCCGGAGTCCACCCATAAGGAGAGGGTACTGTTATGAACCACAAGTAGTGGTTCATTCCTGTTTGCTTTCCGTTTATGTATTTTATGTTATAGTTCTCTTGCAGGCCAGGATTTCCTTTGCTCTGGTTTAGAAAGACTCTTGTTGGCCGCCGGTGGTGAGTCTGTGTAATTGCAGCCTATTTCCATGTGTTTAGCCTCACCTGTCTGTTAATTGCACCTGTTAGTTGGGAGTTGTGCAGCAGGGCAGCTGCACGACATAATTAATTAGGGTCCCTGCTGTGATTGGAGGTATTCCTTGTTATATTCTCCCTCACTGCCTGACACAGAGGCAGGTGATAGCTTCTGTCTAGCTGCTTCCTGCCTTGAAGCATTCCTGTCCAGGAGGCCTGTGTCTGATCCAGTGTCTGATCCAGTATCCTGCCTTGAAGCGTTCCTGTCCAGAAGTCCAGTGGCTTTGTCTGTTCCTGATCCTGATCCCGTATTCTGTTCCTTGGTGTCCACTGGTCTGTCATTGGAACTCTGCCTGTCCTCCGGTCCTGAGAGCCTGTGTCAGCTACTTTGGGGGTTCCTGTCCGTTTGCCAGTATTTGTACCGGTTTCGTGAGTAGCGGCTTTGCTGCGTCCGTTGGCTTAGGCCGTAGCTACTTGTTGTTTTACTTTGGATTTATCTGCAGAGTGTTCTGCATATGCTGTCCTCGCCGGTTCACAATGGTGTTGTGTCGGCGTGTGGACAGCACTGCCTTTGTTGTAGTTTTTGTCTTGGCGGCTGTGCCGCACATACTTTATTTAAGTTCTGTAGCACCCCTAACTGGGTACTTCCTTCTTTAGTTAGAGGTTCCCCTTGTCATCGCCCCGTCTCAGTCTATGCCTTATCTCCAACCAAGACCGGGGGGCATCGGAGTTGGGCAGACATAATCCGCCCTTCAGACGCGGCTGCCATGGGCCCAAGAAACCATAGTCACGCAGGCGTAGGCTGACAACGAGGGTGAGACAACGGAGTTAGAGATCCTTGGGGGTGCTGCCGAGCTCCGTATCTATTGCAGCATTATGTTCCTGTACTTGGGGCTCATCCGCCCAGTTCCAGGAGTACCAAGTACAGTGAACGTAACACAGTGTGCAACTCAGATGCTACTCTGGGAAGAAAGACTGTGGCCTGATATAAGTGACCCATGTCATACACCCCACCACGTTGCTTTGGGCTTAATCTGAGACTTTATTCCAGCTCCATTGCAACAAAAATGCTAATGCTTAGTGCGCAGTGCACTATAGCAACTTTGGATGCAGCTATAATCCGATACAGATGCTAAATTAAGATATAGATTCAAATATCTTAGACTCATTACCTGTGGCAGAGCTTATAAATCTCACGCCATATGTCACAAAAAGATGGGTCGGACTAGGACATGAAGGGCATATGGGGAGAATGAAATGGTAGGGGCCCACTGCAAAAGGTGAAGGGGTGTTGCAGAGAGCATTGCAATGCCCACCATATTATACAGAGACCATCACATAATGGAGGGAGAATTGCAATGTTCGCCATATAAGTTGTCTATCGAGTTCAACCTTTATTTTGAGCCTATACTGTTATGAATGTAACCAGAGTATACCCGTAGTAACTCAATACAGTCTTTTTTTAAATGTTATATCCCTGGATATATTTATTAGTTAAAAACTTATCAAACCCATTACAGAGAGCATCTCAGTAACCATCATATAAAATAGGGAGCATTGTAGTGACCGCCATATAATACAGAGAGGAAAGCAGTGACCACCAGTGGTGCAAGTAGAGAAAACGTCTTTAGCGCCTCAAGGGGTGTGGCCACTTGAAACGGTGGCATGTCAGCATTACATGCCACGTATTTATCATCACTCTGGGAACATTCCTCTCTATTGCATTCCAAATGCACCTTACCTATATGGTGGTTTCTTTGCAATGGGGAACGTCTGAAGAAATTGATCCTCCCTGGGCAGACAGTGTCTTCAGTCGGTATAAACTATTCATGTAGGATATTACATGGCCCGGAAGATGCCTGTTGCAGTAGGAATATAACCAATGTCATCCTTATATAACAGAGGTTCAACCAGACTCATGCCCCCTGATTCACCTCCTGTCCCCTGTATTCACTCCAGTCTCTCACCCCTTGTCTTTTCAGCCTCCTGTCTTTCCAGCTTCCTACCCCTGTCTCTACAGCCTCTTGCACCATCATTTAAGCTTCCTTCCCCCTGCCCCATCATTCCAGTCTCCTGCTTCATCACTCCAGCCTCCTACTGTCTTTCCGTCCCCCTGCCCCTTATGCCTCTCCAGCCTCCTGTCTTTCCAGCCTCCTACCCTGTACTCCAGCATCCTGTCCCCTGTGTCTTTCAGCCTCAACCCCCTCCCGTGTCCCTCAGCCACCTCCTCTGTCCCTCAGCCTCCCCCTCTGTGTCTCTTTAGTTCCCCCTCTGTGTCTTTCATTCTCCCCCTTTGTATCTCTTAGCCGACCCCTATGTGTCTTAGTTTCCCCCTCAGTGTCCTCAGTCTCCCCATCAGTATCTCGCAGCCTTCCCCTCAGTGTCTCTCATCCTTCTCCTCAGTGTCAATAATTTCTTAATGGTATGCTATACCACACAGTGACCACCATATAATACAGAGAGCAATGCAGTGACTGCCATATAATGCAGGAAGTGTCAAAGTGCCTGCTGTATAATGCAGAGATCATCACAGATAATATTAATATGACTCCCCACACTCACGCACACAATACACCCTCTTTCACCACCAACAGTATTAAAACTCACACCAACCTCCCCCAAAATACAAATGCACCCCTCCACCTTGTATAAATATACCACTTCCTTAGATAACATTATGACATTTTCACAGCTCCAGTGGCATCTGTCTAAAGGGATAATCTGTCTGGTCCCTCTGGAGCTTCAGAGTGCCCTACATCAGCAATGCTCTGTAACAAGAGGAATACAGAGACAGGGGAGGAAAAGGGAGGGGCTCTGAGTGAGGGGGCGTGGTCTCAAGGAGGGGAAGGAATACTTGAGCATACATAGCTCAGGTGCTGGCAGCTGGTACTACTAAGTAGGAACCTGCCGCCAGTAAATAATCAATTCACCAGCGGGCCAGCTCAATCAAGCTGTAACCCTGAGTTCTGACACAGAACATGCTGGGTACTGACCCCCCCCCCCAATCACAGCCAACTAAGCCCCACTTCCTCACAGAATGGGGTGGAGCCCTGAAGCTGCTGAGCCCACCAGGGAACTACCCAGCTCCCTGGCCTCCCTGTCCTGTCCTGTGTACTAGCATTCAGAGAATGGTGTCTGTAGAAGATACAATGTAAAAACTGTTTTGCTACTACAATTAAAATAATTTTTTGGTTTTAAGACTAAAGTAATAGCAGTTTACAACCCAAAAAAAACCCAGAGGGGTGCAGAAATTCCAGTGAATGCACAATTTGAATAATAAAACTAAATGATGCGCTACATATGATTGGTTGAAAAATGTACAGCTTCTTTCAATGCATTTATTCAGTGGTACTGTTCAATCACTGGATGATTTACCATAAATTGTTATGTTTTCTTGATAAATTACATTCATAAGTGATTTTAATAGATAAATAGAAATTTATGCAAGAAAAAATAGTGTGCCTTTTAATTAACTATTTAAATAATCCTTCCTTAAATTTAACCTGGCTGCAATGCAAGTTCTGGCTGGGACACTGCAAACCTGCAGATTCAATAGGCCAAAAGTAAAAGCCGGCTATTTGAGGAGCCAGAATGAATCCAGTGAGATAGTCACTAGATTTAAAGAAGCAATTAGTTGAAAGGAAAAATCACGTTGAAGCTTTAAATGTAATGACTCTCTTGCCATAATTGCGCTGGCTCCGGCAAATCACAGGCTATTACATTACACTGACCCAATAAGCCCATAACTCTTTCTAGTAAGGACAATTAGCTGGTGAGTCCATACTTGGGTTTTCAGCTGCACTAATTAAAAACTTATTAAATACAGGTTGAGTCTCCTTTATCCAAAATGCTTGGGACCAGAGGTATTTTGGATATGGGATTTTTCCGTATTTTGGAATAATTGCATACCATAATGAGATATCATGGTGATGGGACCTAAATATAAGCACAGAATGCATTTATGTTACATATACACCTTATACACACAGCCTGAAGGTCATTTTAGCCAATATTTTTAATAACTTTGTGCATTAAACAAAGTGTGTGTACATTCACACAATTCATTTATGTTTCATATACACCTTATACACACAGCCTGAAGGTCATTTAATACAATCTTTTTAATAGCTTTGTGTATTAAACAAAGTTTGTGTACATTGAGCCATCAGAAAACAAAGTTTTCACTATCTCACTCTCACTCAAAAAAGTCCGTATTTCGGAATATACCGTATTTCGGAATATTTGGATATGGGATACTCAACCTGTATATAAATACTGTAAAAAATAAGATTTTAAACCTACCGGTAAATCTATTTCTCCTAGTCTGTAGAGGATGCTGGGGACTCCGTAAGGACCATGGGGTATAGACGGGCTCCGCAGGTGTTAGGGTCTCCTGCCCTGTGCTGCCACGTCGTCATGGCAACCGGGAGACAAGTACTAGCGGAGTAACCTGAGCGCAGCTGATACTCCGGTTCGGGTCTTTTGCTGTGCAGTGGTTATAGGCTCTGTGCACGGCAGGGGATCCGGTGCTGGTTTTTGTGCTCACAGTCTGTGAGGTCTGAGTGGGGCGTGGACAGCACCTGCTTTATAAGGCCTCTTTCCAGGTTAAGCAGATGCTGCTGAATCTTTGTTGGTTAGTCAGTTCCTGAAAGTTAGCCAGTACTGTGTAGCTTTGTATTTGTTTGTTGCTTACTGCAAATAGGCCTGGGGATTTGGTATTACACTCTGCCAATCCAGACCTAGCAGTAAGACTGGAGTCAGTCGTTTAGCTTGCTGGGGTTCTGTTACTACTCTGTGAACTTAGCAAGTTTGCGGCTGTATTCTAAGACTTGCCTGTCTAATCCTGTCTCACTGTGCTAGGTGTCAGGGGTCAGTTTAGTGGCAGTAAACTGAACCTGTGCACTGCAAGTGAGAATTAGGATTGTGGAGACTCTCCTTGTGTCTATCATTCCATCTCTGACCAAGGAGTTTACTGCCACACCCGTTGGTAACCCTTTAGGGTTTTGCTGTTGCCCTTAGCAACAGCATTTCGGGTTCTCTATGTATTAAAACACAACATCTTGCTTTTCCCATCTGAGCATTTCTAATACAAGGGAGATACCCAGTTCCTTAGCCTCTGGGCTTCTCTGTTCACTTTGTGTGTATTTTGTTACCCTATCACCTTCTGTGTACGTTATGTCATATTCCCCAGTCTGTCTGTGAGTCCATTTGTTGTGCATAACAGTTCTGACACCAGTACTTTCCTGCAGGCACTGGTGTACATAACATATTCAGCAGCCTAATACTCCTGTTGAAATTTTGTGGGAATATGGAGCATACCCCTCAAAATACGTTGCAACAGGTGGTCGATCAGGTGCAGGTCCTGACTCGACAATTTAATGATCTGTCCATTAAAATGCACACCTCCCAGGCTGCTGGCGGAGCTCCCGCAGCAGCAGCACCTGCAGGGGTTAAGGAGCCGAAAGTAAATCTCCCGGATCGTTTTTCTGGAGATCGCTCGCAGTTCTTTTGTTTCAAGGAGAGCTGCAGCTATACTTCCGGCTTAGGCCTCAGACTTCTGGGTCGGAGATTCAGCGGGTGGGCATAGTGATTTCCTTGCTACAAGGAGACCCACAGGTCTGGGCATATGGGTTGCAGCCTGACTGCCCGTCGCTTAAAAGTGTTGATGCTTTTTTTACGGCACTGGGCATGTTGTATGATGACCCTGACAAGACGGCCTCAGCCGAGGCTCAGATTTCGATCCTTAAGCAAGGGCGAAGGCCAGTTGAGGTTTACTGTACGGAGTTTCGGAGGTTGGCCCATGATACCCAGTGGAATGACCCAGCCCTGAGACACCAGTACCGAAGAGGTCTTTCTAACCAGATAAAGGACCAACTGGTACAATATCCCTTGCCTGATAGCTTGGATCAGCTCATGCAGTTATCCATCCGGGTGGATAGACGGCTGAGAGAGCGTAGGCTTGAAAGGGAGACTGAGATTTCCTTCCTTCCCAAGGGAACCTCAGACTCTGAGGAATTTTCCGAGGAGCCTATGCAGATTGGGGCTACCCGCCTCTCCTCGCGTGAGAAGACGCGGAGGAGACAGCAGGGGTTGTGTTTGTACTGTGGGAATAAAGGTCATGTGGTAGTATCATGCCCAGAAAAGCCGGAAAACTTCAGGGCCTGAGGGTGATGGGAAATATCCTGTCAGGCCAGAAGTCAGAATTTCCCAAGAAGACTTTTATCATTCCGGTGACCTTGAAGATCCTCGGTCAAACTGTCAAGACTGAGGCCTTTGTGAACAGTGGGGCCGACGGGGTTTTTATGGACCGCCAATTCGCCCTGAAACACTCTGTTCCCTTAGTACCCTTGGCATCGGAAATTGAGATTTGTGGGTTAAACGGGGAACCATTATCCCAAGGTAAAATTACCTCTTGCACTAGCCAGATTTCTTTGTTTATTGGAGCCACACACTCTGAAAAATTGTCCTTTTATGTGACTGTCTGTACTTTTGCCCCATTGGTGTTGGGGTTACCCTGGTTAAGGGCCCACAATCCTCAATTTGACTGGGTCTCTGGGGAGATTCTTAGTTGGGGTACTGATTGTTTCAGGAGTTGCTTGAGCCTTCCAGTCAGGCTCTCGCAGCTAAGTTTGCCAGGATTGCCAGGGTGTTATGCAGATTTTGCGGACGTGTTCTCCAAAAAAGTTGCAGAGGTACTACCTCCCCATCGCCCCTATGACTGTGCCATTGATTTGTTGCCAAATGCTAAGCTTCCCAAGAGCAGGTTGTACTCCCTGTCACGTCCTGAGACTCAGGCTATGGCAGAGTACATTCAGGAGAACTTGGCTAAGGGATTTATCAGACCTTCACAGTCTCCAGTTGGGTCGGGGTTCTTCTTCGTGGGTAAAAAGGACGGTTCGTTGCGACCCTGCATCGACTTCAGGGAATTGAACCGTATCACGATTAAAAACTCATACCCACTGCCTCTCATTTCGGTCTTGTTTGACCAGCTTCGTACTGCCACCATTTTTTCTAAGATTGACCTACGCGGTGCGTACAATCTAATCCGAATAAGAGAGGGGGATGAATGGAAGACTGCCTTTAATACCCACTCAGGGCATTATGAATATTTGGTGATGCCTTTTGGGCTCTGTAATGCCCCGGCAGTCTTCCAGGATTTCATGAATGATGTGCTCAGGGAATATTTGGATAGATTCTTAGTTGTATACTTAGATGACATCCTAATCTTCTCCCATTCCCTGGAGGAACATCGGAAGCATGTACGCTTAGTCCTCCAGAAACTCAGAGACCACCGGCTTGGGGCGAAGCTGGAGAAGTGCGAATTTGAAGTTCAGCAAATCGCATTTCTAGGATATATTATCTCCCCAGAAGGTTTCCAAATGGAGGGTTCCAAGGTACAGGCAGTCCTGGATTGGGTGCAACCCACTAGTTTGAAGGCGCTTCAGCGTTTCCTGGGCTTTGCGAATTTTTATAGACGATTTATCGCTGGATTTTCGTCTATAGTGGCGCCCTTGGTGGCACTCACTAAGAAAGGGGCGGATGTTGCTCACTGGTCTTGTGAGGCTAAAGCGGCTTTTGCCCGTCTCAAAAGGGCATTTGTTTCGGCCAAGGTGCTGCGACACCCAGATCCAGAGCGTCCTTTTGTGGTGGAGGTGGATGCCTCTGAGATGGGTATTGGGGCAGTGCTTTCTCAGATGGGAGTGTCTGATAATCGCCTTCATCCCTGTGCTTACTTTTCCCGTAAATTTTCGCCTGCCGAGATGAATTATGACGTGGGTAACCGGGAATTGTTGGCTATTAAGGATGCACTCGAGGAGTGGAGACACTGGCTTGAGGGGGCTAAGTTTGTGGTCTCAATTCTCACTGACCATAAGAATCTGGCATATTTAGAGTCAGCGAAGCGTCTCAATGCCAGGCAGGCACGATGGGCTTTGTTTTTTGCTCGCTTTAATTTTTTGATAACATATCGCCCTGGGTCAAAAAACATCAAGGCTGATGCGCTCTCGCGGAGTTTTGCTCCAATCCAGGAGACCACCGAGGAGCCGTTGCCCATTGTGTCCCCATCATGTATTAAAGTGGGCATTACCCAGGACCTCTTATCATTAGTCCTTAGAGCACAGGAGCAGGCTCCTCCAGACCTTCCGGTAGGTCTTTTGTTTGTGCCTCCTAGGTTAAGACAGCGAGTGTTCCTGGAATTCCATGCCAAGAAGTCGGCAGGTCACCCGGGTATTGCCAGAACTCGGGAGTTGCTATCTAGGGCGGTGTGGTGGCCCTCGGTGGCTAAGGATGTGGATCAGTGGGTTCGGGCATGTGACATCTGTGCCCGAAATAAGACTCCTAGAGGGGTTCCTGTTGGCCCATTACATCCACTCTCTATCCCATCTAAGCCATGGACCCACATTTCAATGGATTTTGTGGTGGACTTGCCCAAATCCTCGGGGATGACAGCCATCTGGGTTGTCGTTGACAGGTTTTCGAAGATGGCGCACTTCGTTCCACTGGTTGGGCTGCCATCGGCCAGACGCCTGTCTGAATTATTTATGCTGCATGTTGTGCGTCTCCACGGGTTGCCACTTGATGTGGTCTCTGACCGCGGATCCGTTTGTGGCCAAATTCTGGAGGGCATTTTGTTCCGATCTCCAGATTTCTGTCAGCTTGTCGTCAGGCTACCATCCGCAGTCTAATGGGCAGACTGAAAGGGTGAACCAGTCCTTGGAGCAGTTCCTCAGGTGTTATGTCTCCAAGTGTCAGACTGACTGGGTTGCTCATCTGTCCATGGCGGAGTTTGCCTATAACAACGCGGCTCACTCTGCTACAGGGATCTCTCCCTTCCTTTGTGTGTATGGGCATCATCCTAAGGCCAATTCTTTTGACCCCCTGGACTCCACGCCTGGTGGTTCCTCTGTGGTTTCGGTCCTTAGAGGTATTTGGCGGAAAGTGAAGAAAGCCCTTGTGTCTGTGTCATTAGTGACCAAAAGGGTTTTTGATAAGCGGAAAAGACCCTGCAGCTTCAAATTAGGAGACTTCGTCTGGTTGTCTACCAAGAATTTGAAGTTGAGACAGCCATCTCATAAGTTAGGCCCCCGGTTCATCGGCCCTTATAAGATCACCAGGGTTATCAATCCGGTGGCATTTCAGTTAGATCTGCCCCGTTCTTTGGGTATCAATAAAACATTTCATTGTTCCCTTTTAAAACGGGCGATTAGGAATCCTTCTTCCAGTGGACGACCTTCCCCTCTTCTGATACGTGGCCAGAGGGAGTTTGTTGTTGAAAGGATTCTTGACTCCAAGGTGGTTCGGGGTCGGCTGTCATTTTTGGTGCACTGGAAGGGGTATGGCCCGGAGGAGCGGTCGTGGGTGCGCAGTTGTGATCTTCATGCCCCCAGACTGATACGCTCTTTCTTCTCGCAGTTCCCCGATAAACCCGGTGGTAGGGGTTCTTTGACCCCTCGTCAGAGGGGGGGTACTGTTAGGGTCTCCTGCCCTGTGCTGCCACGTCGTCATGGCAACCGGGAGACAAGTACTAGCGGAGTAACCTGAGCGCAGCTGATACTCCGGTTCGGGTCTTTTGCTGTGCAGTGGTTATAGGCTCTGTGCACGGCAGGGGATCCGGTGCTGGTTTTTGTACTCACAGTCTGTGAGGTCTGAGTGGGGCGTGGACAGCACCTGCTTTATAAGGCCTCTTTCCAGGTTAAGCAGATGCTGCTGAATCTTTGTTGGTTAGTCAGTTCCTGAAAGTTAGCCAGTACTGTGTAGCTTTGTATTTGTTTGTTGCTTACTGCAAATAGGCCTGGGGATTTGGTATTACACTCTGCCAATCCAGACCTAGCAGTAAGACTGCAGTCAGTCGTTTAGCTTGCTGGGGTTCTGTTACTACTCTGTGAACTTAGCAAGTTTGCGGCTGTATTCTAAGACTTGCCTGTCTAATCCTGTCTCACTGTGCTAGGTGTCAGGGGTCAGTTTAGTGGCAGTAAACTGAACCTGTGCACTGCAAGTGAGAATTAGGATTGTGGAGACTCTCCTTGTGTCTATCATTCCATCTCTGACCTAGGAGTTTACTGCCACACCCGTTGGTAACCCTTTAGGGTTTTGCTGTTGCCCTTAGCAACAGCATTTCGGGTTCTCTATGTATTAAAACACAACATCTTGCTTTTCCCATCTGAGCATTTCTAATACAAGGGAGATACCCAGTTCCTTAGCCTCTGGGCTTCTCTGTTCACTTTGTGTGTATTTTGTTACCCTATCACCTTCTGTGTACGTTATGTCATATTCCCCAGTCTGTCTGTGAGTCCATTTGTTGTGCATAACAGTTCTGACACCAGTACTTTCCTGCAGGCACTGGTGTACATAACAGCAGGAGATAGGGCACCTAAAAAGATCTTTGACTATGGGTGTGCACTGGCTCCTCCCTCTATGCCCCTCCTCCAGACCTCAGTTAGAGAACTGTGCCCAGAGGAGATGGACAATACAAGGCAGGATTTAGCAATCCAAGGGCAAGATTCATACCAGCCCACACCAATCATACCATGTAACCTGGATCATACATAACCAGTTAACCGAATGAACAACAACAGTAACGGTCCAAAACCGATTTCAACTGTAACATAACCCTTATGTAAGCAACAACTATATACAAGTCTTGCAGCGTTTATGCACTGGGACAGGCGCCCAGCATCCTCTACGGACTAGGAGAAATAGATTTACCGGTAGGTTTAAAATCTTATTTTCTCTTACGTCCTAGAGGATGCTGGGGACTCCGTAAGGACCATGGGGTTTATACCAAAGCATCCAATCGGGCGGGAGAGTGCGTATGACTCTGCAGCACCGACTGAGCAAACGCTAGGTCCTCATCAGCCAGGGTATCAAACTTGTAGAATTTAGCAAAAGTGTTTGACCCCGACCAAGTCGCCGCTCGGCAAAGTTGTAATGCCGAGACGCCTCGGGCAGCCGCCCAAGAAGAGCCCACCTTCCTAGTGGAATGGGCCTTAACCGAATTTGGTACCGGCAATCCAGCCGTAGAATGAGCCTGCTGAATCGTATTACAGATCCAGCGAGCAATAGTCTGCTTCAAAGCAGGAGCGCCAATCTTATTGGCCGCATACAGGACAAACAGAGCCTCTGTTTTCCTAATTCTAGCCATCCTGGCTACATAAATTTTTAAGGCCCTGACTACGTCCAGGGATCTGGAATCCTCCAGGTCACTTGTAGCCACAGGCACCACAATAGGTTGATTCATATGGAACGAAGAAACCACTTTAGGCAAAAATTGTGGACGTTTCCTCAATTCAGCTCGATCCACATGAAAAATCAAGTATGGGCTCTTGTGTGACAAAGCCGCCAATTCTGACACTCGCCTTGCCGATGCTAAGGCCAACAACATGACCACCTTCCAGGTATGAAATTTCAACTCAACCTTGTTAAGTGGTTCAAACCAGTGTGATTTTAGGAACTGCAACACCACGTTCAGGTCCCATGGTGCCACTGGAGGCACAAAAGGGGGCTGGATGTGCAGCACTCCCTTTACAAACATCTGGACTTCTGGAAGAGAAGCCAATTCCTTTTGAAAGAAAATCGAGAGGGCCGAAATCTGAACCTTAACAGAGCCTAATTTCAGGCCCATATCCACTCCTGTCTGTAAGAAGTGGAGAAAAAGACCCAGATGAAAATCTTCCGTAGGTGCATTCTCGGTCTCACACCAAGACACATACTTTCGCCAGATACGGTGATAATGCTTAACCGTCACCTCCCTAGCCTTTATTAAAGTAGGGATAACCTCTTCCGGAATCCCCTTTTTCGCTAGGATTCGGCGTTCAACCGCCATGCCGTCAAACGTAACCGCGGTAAGTCCTGAAATACACAGGGCCCCTGTTGCAACAGGTCTTCCCTCTGAGGAAGAGGCCAGGGATCTCCTGTGAGCATCTCTTGTAGATCTGAGTACCAGGCCCTTCGAGGCCAGTCTGGGACAACGAGTATCGTCTGTACTCTTCTTTGCCTTATGATCCTCAACACTTTTGTGATGAGAGGAAGAGGAGGAAACACGTAGAACGATTTGAACACCCACGGTGTTATCAAAGCGTCTACTGCCACTGCCTGAGGGTCCCGAGACCTGGCACAATACCTCCGAAGTTTTTTGTTGAGGCGTGACGCCATCATGTCTATTTGAGGAGTTCCCCAAAGACGTGTTATGTCTGCAAAGACTTCTTGATGAAGTCCCCACTCTCCTGGATGGAGATCGAGTCTGCTGAGGAAGTCTGCTTCCCAGTTGTCCACTCCCGGAATGAAGACAGCCGACAGAGCGCTTACATGATTTTTCCGCCCAGCGAAGAATCCTGGTGGTTTCCGCCATCGCGACTCTGCTTCTTGTCCCGCCTTGGCGGTTCACATGAGCCACTGCTGTGACATTGTCTGATTGAATCAGAACCGGTAGGTTTCGAAGAAGACTCTCCGCTTGTCGAAGGCCGTTGTAAATGGCTCTGAGTTCCAACACATTGATGTGTAGACAGGACTCCTGGTCTGACCAAAGTCCCTGAAAGTTTTTTTCCTGTGTGACCGCTCCCCATCCTCAGAGGCTCGCATCCGTGGTAACCAGGATCCAGTCCTGAATCCCGAACCGGCGACCCTCCAGCAGGTGAGCACTTTGCAACCACCACAGGAGAGACACTCTGGCCCCTGGGGACAGAGTTATTTTCCAATGTAAGTGCAGATGGGACCCGGACCACTTGTCCAGAAGGTCCCATTGAAAAGTCCTTGCATGGAACCTTCCGAAGGGAATGGCCTCGTAGGCCGCCACCATTTTTCCCAGAACTCGAGTGCATTGGTGAACTGACACCCTTTTTGGTTTTAGCAGGTCTCTGACCATGTTCTGGATGTCCTGGGCTTTCTCTATTGGGAGGAAGACCTTCATTTGTTCCGTATCCAGTATCATACCTAGGAACGGTAGTCGAGTTGTCGGAATCAACTGTGACTTTGGTAGATTTAGAATCCAACCATGTTGCTGGAGCACTCTCAGAGAGAGTGCCACACTGCTCAGCAATTTCTCCCTTGATCTTGCTTTTATCAGGAGATCGTCCAAGTATGGGATAATTGTGACTCCATGCTTGCGCAGGACCACCATAATTTCCGCCATTATCTTGGTGAAAATCCTCGGGGCCGTGGAAAGTCCACACGGCAACGTCTGAAATTGGTAATGACAATCCTGTACAGCGAATCTCAGGTATTCCTGATGGGGGGCATATATGGGGACATGAAGGTACGCATCCTTTATGTCCAGAGACACCATAAACTCCCCTTCCTCCATGTTGACTATTATCGCTCTGAGTGATTCCATTTTTAATTTGAATCTTTTTATGTACAGGTTTAGGGATTTCAGATTCAAAATAGGTCTGACTGAACCGTCCGGTTTCGGGACCACAAATAGGGTTGAGTAGTAACCTCTTCCCTGCTGGTGCAGGGGAACCTTGATTATCACTTGCTGTATGCACAGCGTTTGAATTGCAGCTAACACTACATCCCTTTCCGATGTGAAAGCTGGTAGGGGCGATTTAAAAAATCGGCGCGGGGGCACCTCGTCGAATTCCAGTTTGTACCCCTGGGAAACTATTTCCAACACCCAGGGATTCAGGTATGATCTGACCCAGGCCTGACTGAAAAGTCGAAGACGTGCCCCCACCGGTGCGGACTCCCTCAGGGGAGCCCCAGCGTCATGCTGTGGGTTTTGGAGCAGCCGGGGAGGACTTTTGTTCCTGGGCACCTGCCGAAGCAGGTGCTCTTTTGCCTCTGCCCTTACCTCTGACGAGGAAAGAGGATCCCCGACCTCTTTTGGACTTGTGCGACCGAAAGGACTGCATCTGATAGGGTGTTACTTTCTTTTGCTGATGGGGATTATATGGTAAAAAATTTGATTAACCTGCTGTAGCTGTAGAAACCAGGTCTGTCAGCCCATCCCCAAACAATACATCACCCTTATAGGGTAGTACATCCATATTTTTTTTGGAATCCGCATCACCCGTCCATTGGCGAGTCCATAAGGATCTTCTCGCTGAGATAGACATGGCATTGGCCCTAGAAGCCAGCAATCCAATGTCCCTTTGAGCATCCCTCATAAATAAGACTGCGTCTTTTATATGGGCTAGAGTTAAGAATATAGTATCCTGATCCATATTATCAAATTGATCTGTCAGCTCATCTGTCCAAGCTGCAATTGCGCTACACACCCATGCCGACGCAATTGTCGGTCTTAGCACAGCCCCGTATGAGAATAAATACACTTTAAGGTAATTTCTTGCCTGCGATCTGCAGGGTCCTTAAGGGCCGCTGTGTCAGGAGACGGTAGCACCACTTTCTTGGACAAGCGCGTCAGGGCCTTGTCCACAGTGGGGGATGATTCCCAAATCTCCCTGTCCTGCTTAGGGAAGGGGTATGCCATATAAATTATTTTGGGGATCTGCGGTCTCTTTTCCGGAGTCTCCCAAGCTTTTCCAAAGAAATCATTTAATTCATGAGATGTGGGAAAATGAATAATCTGTTTCTTTTCCTTAAACATGTGTACCCTTGTGTCGGGGACCGAGGGTTCATCCTCAATATGCAACACATCCCTTATTGCCACAATCATACACTGCATGGTTTTAGTCACCCTAGGGTGCAATTTTATTTCGTCATAGTCGACACTGGAATCAGAATCCGTGTCGGTAGTAGTGTCTTGTGTTAAGGGACGCTTTTGAGACCCCGACGGGCCCTGTGAGTCGGTCCAATCCGAGGATTGACCCCGTGATGTCCCCCCTAAGTCAGCCTTATCAAGCCATTTATGTAAAGATGCCACACTTGCATTCAACATATGCCACATGTCCATCCAATCCGGAGTCGGCACAGCCGACGGGGACACACCACTCATTTGCTCCACCGCCTCCTTGGAGAAGCCTTCCGCCTCAGACATGTCGACACACACGTACCGACACCCCACACACACAGGGATTAACCTATAAGGGGACAAAACCCCAACCAGGCCCTTAGGAGAGACAGAGAGAGAGTATGCCAGCACACACCAGCGCTTAAAAACACTGGAATATATATACCAGATAGCGCTTTTTATATATATATAGCCTTAATTCCCACTCACTGCATTCCAAAGTGCCCCCCTCCTCTTTTTTCCAGCCTGTGAAGGTTCAGCAGGGGAGAGATCAGGGAGCCAGCTTTTCCTCATGCAGTTTCTGTGGAGAAAATGGCGCTGGTTAGTGCTGAGGATCAAGCCCCGCCCACCCGACGGCGGGCTTCGGTCCCAGTAAACTTATATAAAAAAAATGGTGGGGGATTCGTGGATTTACTGTGCCACAGCCTAATCCTTCTTATATTGCCACAAAATGAGGAATATTGCTGCCCAGGGCGCCCCCCCCCCTGCACCCTGCACTCTTCAGTGCCTGCTTGTGTGTGAGTATTGGGAGCAATGGCGCGCAGCTTACCGCTGCGCACTTACCTCATGAAGATCTGATGTCTTCTGCCGCCTGATGTCTTCTTGCCTTCTCATACTCACCTGGCTTCTTATCTTCGGCATCTGTGAGGAGGACGGCGGCGCGGCTCCGGGACGAACCCCAGGTGAGACCTGTGTTCCGACTCCCTCTGAAGCTAAGGTGTCCAGTAGCCTTAGAAATAGTGCCCAACTTGACAAGCCAGCTCTGATTCTCTCTCCTCCCTGAAAATAAAAAACCTAAGAAAATTCTTTAATACAGAAAACTCTGGAGAGCTCTCTGCATTGTACCCTTTCTCCTCTGGGCACAAGATCTAACTGAGGTCTGGAGGAGGGGCATAGAGGGAGGAGCCAGTGCACACCCATAGTAAAAGTTCTTTTTAGGTGCCCTATCTCCTGCGGAGCCCGTCTATACCCCATGGTCCTTACGGAGTCCCCAGCATCCTCTAGGACGTAAGAGAAATATATATTCGTTATAAATTTGCTGGGATGGGCCCCACTCAGAGACAGAAGGATATTCGAGTCCTATAGTTCTACTGAGTGCTGTGTTGATGCATGTTATGTGGGATAGCCCACAACTCAATCAGATGAAATTGTGTTTTATTCCATAACAAAACATGTCAGGAGGCCTACTTTGGGAATTACATTGGACAGAACTTCATATTATACTGGAAATCAATGAGCGGTCATTGTTACCATCCCAGGCCGCAGCTAACACACAAAACAAAGCCCAATCCCGGTACCACCGAGCCACTTCCTCCATTTGTGACTGTGTGACGTCAACATGTGGTGCGTAGCCTCAGTGCAGAATGAGCCACAGGGGCTGTGCTAGTGGTGTATCTATAATAGGTGCAAGATGTGCAGTGCACACAGGCCCTGGGTCCAGGGGGTCTCATACTGCACACCATGCCCCAAGTCTTTCAATACTTACCCCTCCGGAGTCTCGCGTCGGCAGCAGCAGCACTGCACAAATCACAGGGAAAATGGCGCAGCTGTCCCTTCCCCAGCTTTTCGCGTATAGCCACACAGCGATTTTCACAGAGACCTGTGCATGCGCACTAGACCCTGGGACAGAGCCAGGGTCTCCTAGTGACCATAGTGCTCAGAGTGTACTGCTCTGCCAGCTACAGAGGAGTGGGCCCGGTCAGAGAGTGCAAATGAGCCTCTCCTCTTTTAATAGGTCCCTGGGCCGTGCTTTATACAGTATATAAGCAGGGGTAAAGAACTAACAAGGCAAATATGGCTGAAGGTCCATTCACATCTTCATGACTGTGCACTAATGAGATTATATGCAGGAGAAAAAGTTAAGGTTGCATTACTTTATCTGCTGTAATATCACTGGCCTGTGTATGACTCTTTCAATTCACACAGTGCATTTCTGCAGAGCAAATGTGCAAACCTGTCAATCACTTTGCTAAGTTAAAGAACATCTTTCTCCTAACATAGAAACTTGTGGCAGAGGAGTGAAAGAGATGTGTATCATTTGGCTTCATAATACACAGCCTTTTACTATATAATAATTAGAGATGTGCGTCGGACCGTTGTTGCTGGATTTAGATTTGGCTCTGATTCGTTGTCCGGCTTTGGATTTGTCAAACTCACGTAACTGGTTTTGTATTTGCATTTTTTACTTCTAAAAAATGCTAAAATTATATAATTTGGGCCTTTTTTGTTCCTATAGTATTAACCTCAATAACATTAATTTCCAGTCAATTTTGACCACCTCACAATATTATGTTCACCAATATTGGCCAAAGGCTGCAGCAAGCTGGTTGGTTACTAAGTGACAGAGCAGCGGCACAAGCACATGACAGTTTATATCACATTTATGAAACATTGCCACAGCGTACTGGTGTACAGTGCACAGAACAGTGCAAACAATATATCTATATTTTCTTTTTCTTTTTTGAACTCGCAGCTCAGTTTAAACTGCGTGGAGTGACAGGGTTTTGCACAAAGAGCACTAGGGTAAAGCGCACCAAACAGTACAAACAATAGATATATTTTATTTTCCATATTACATTTTTTAACTTGCAGCTTGGTTCAAACTGCATGGATCACAGGGTTTATAGATGCAAGTGAACCGAATGCACTAGGGTAATGCGCACCAAACAGTAGAGATAGATAGATAGATAGATAGATACCTTTAGATAGAAATGTATTTTTATGAACAAGTCATTCTAAGGTAAAGCACACCAATCAGTAAATACAATAGATTTTTTTTTTTTTTTTTATTTACTTGCAGCTTGGTTCAAACTACATGGCTCACAGGGCTTATAGATGCACATAAGCAAAGAGCACTAATGTAAAGCATACCAAGCAGTACAATTTACAGCAGAGTACAATGCAGCATACACAGTCTCTGGGCACAGCCAATACA
Organism: Pseudophryne corroboree; assembly: GCF_028390025.1. NCBI lineage: Eukaryota > Metazoa > Chordata > Amphibia > Anura > Myobatrachidae > Pseudophryne > Pseudophryne corroboree. The sequence continues at coordinate 123,288,302 of NC_086450.1, forward strand.
GCAGAGAACAGCACAGCATGCAGCTTGCCCCTATGCACTGCACGGCTTGTGAATCTGGAATCTCTGGACACAGCACAGCCAAAACAGCAGAGTACAGCTAAGCATACAGCAGCATTCCCCTATATAAACAATCGCCATACTGCACAGCCACTTAGTCTGGAGTTTCTGGACACAACACAGCCAAAATAGTACAGCAAACAGCAGTGTGCAACAGTGAAATGGTGCTGAGTCCCGGCAACGGTACCTTATATGGGGTCCAAGTCCCGTGAGAATCCGACGCTGGAAGAATGGCGTTCGGCTCGATGTGGGATCCGAGTCCTAAGGAGGGTATCGGACACAACCATTATGTGTCCTTTCCATCAGTTAGCTTAGCCACTGCTTTATGTTGCCAGTCTGATATGGACCAATAAATCTGTGTCTGCATACTAGAATAGGTGCTGCTCCCGCTGTAGGGTATAGCTGCATGCACACCGTATTACAAACAGCCCTCTCTCTGCACTGAGTCACGCGGGTGTTCCCACACAGGAGAGCCGCGGCTGGCGGCTTCCCGCTGATACATACGGCGTTAGAAAGCAGAACGCTGTTGTATAATAGAGCTGCATTCTGCAGTCATAAAGTGTGGGGGCCCCAATAACTGGGTATATACCCATATATATACATCCAAAAGTGTGTTATTGGAACTTAGTGATCGATACTGAGGGGACACACCATAAATTGAATGGGAAAGAGGGTGTGCTTTTTTGCACTATTAAATGAGCATGAATACAGGGTGCCATACTATATGTAAGAAAAAGGATAAAATATATATATTGTTTTTGAACGAACACCCCACTGCTGGTAGTGAATAAAAGCTGTATGGGAGATATATATATATATATATGAATGTGTCATCAAACCTTATAATACATTTCACATATGTGTACGCGATCGGTGTTTGACATATAAATCAACTAGTGTGGATTATAACCACACAGAATAAGAGCATTGTAATTGTAATAGCTCTTATGTCAACAGTGCACTTAAAAATTCTCTGTGGAATGTGATATATAAAACTTCCCTAATACGTCACATGTGTGTATAATTAGTGGTGATACATGAATTACAAATAAGGCTTATTGCCATATAGAATAGAGCATCCTGAATAATTACTACATGCTTCATGTATAGAGAGCAGCAGCACAAGGAATCCTCCTAGAAGTAATATATTTTCAATAATAGCAGGCACTTAAAGAATGGTTCACCACCCAAACATGAATAGTCAGTGATGCGCACACTGCAAATATGTAATAAAACTCTAATAGTGGTGGTATAATGAAATAATAGGAGCATTTTACTCTAGATACAAAGGTATCAGTATCAGACATAAGGCAACTAGTATTGCTACAGATATTGCAACATTGTTTAGAGACTGGAGACAGTGAAGAAACACAACAATTACAGTGGCTAAGCTTTTTAATTCACTTTATTATTATTTTTTCACAATTTTTTCACAACTTTATTCACATCCACTATATTTCGCTTATGTTTTTAAGATCTCAATAAAAGTTATATTTTAGAATTTGTGGTCATCTATCATGACAGATATTTGACTTTATGAAAGCATTATAGTCCGAGTGTGCCCAATATAGGGAATCCTTTTTCCTTTTTTGGCCTTCTCCAGGAGCACGGGAAGACTCAGATCCCTAATGTTCTTGATATCCCTCTATCGCTATATACATACACACACATATGTACACTTATATGTAAAAAAAAACACAGCAGAGGACGCTATGGGAAATGCAGATAATAATCTGTTAGAAGAAAAATACAACATTTAGGGGCCTTTTACTGTTTATTGAGGTTTAGACTAAATAAATAAAATTTGTTATTGCTGCTATTCGGGCACTAAGAAATTCATTTCCTCCAAAATGTATTAAACATCACATCCAGGGACAGGTGCTCCAATAGGAACCCATTCCAGCAATGTGTAAGTTAAAGTGATCACATCAGGGATCCCTTTACTTTATGCTGTGGACCTAATGCACATGTGTGGTCATTAAACAGTACCAGTGGCTGTTATTGGGAAGGGATCCATGCAGTTCCTCTCCCGGTAAATTGTGTTATGTAGCCCATAGACTACAATGGCTAACGCCATTGTGATGGAAAACAGGGAAAAAGCAGCAGATACATAGGAAACAGATGCTGTTGAATTCCTGTAATACTTTCAGGGGATACTTACTGTACATGTTAAGGGTATCCCGATTTTTTAGATGATTTCCCACAAAATATGTATAATAAATATGACCCAAAATATAACTAACATGTGAGTAACTTTATGTAGAAGACAAAGAGACAGGATCCGCTCATAGCTCACACCCTGGCTGAGACTTTACAGAGTGATGAGACTTTACAGGGTAAACTGTCAGCTGAACATAGTTGGAAATTGGGGGAGATCAGGGGTTGCTGCAAGGGAAGAGAGTGGAAGGACAAAGGGGAACTAAGGAAGGAAGAGATGAGAAACATAAGTGGGTCAGAAAGGGGCAGGGCTGGTCCCAGAGAAAGGGCCAGCTCACAGTTACTAGCCACACACTGTAGGGGTTGGAACTGGGTGCAGGGGGGAGTAGGGCGCTGGAGGCAGGTGAAGAGGGGCTGTGGGGAGTAGGCAGAGCAGCCAAAAAGGGTTTTATCTGCATCCCAATATTGCTCATATTAACTGTAGATGGCAGCCGTACTGCTCCCCAGCACTCTGACTGGCGTCTCTCAACATTTTTTTTTTAGAAGCGGGGGTGGGTGAACCACCGCCTGCCCACAACCTCTCCCCCCTTCCTTCCTCGTTCAAGCGCCTATGGGTATAACCCCAGTGATGTCGCCTCAATTGGCTGATGTATCTCTAATACTCCGAACACTGGTCACCTCCCTACCCTTTGCAGGCAGCACCATCTTTTATATGATATATTCAGAAAGATGGAGCTGGTGATTACATACACAAGATGGCGCCACTTGCAATAATATTTCTTTTTTTTGGGGGGGGGAGGGGGTTGATGCTGTATATGGCCTCTGCTTACCTGGGGGAGTGCTGAAGGTGCCTTGGGAACTGGTGAGTGGTTTCAGAGGATGGGAAGCCTGACATTCCTGTAACTACTCACGGTAGTTCTGGATATTGCAGGTTTCATAAAACTCAGTGTATAATGTTGTAAGAAATGAATGATAAAACAGCTTATTCCTGCCTTTCATGAAACTGTGCTGGAGGAAGAGAAATGCAGATGCACACTCTAAGCACTAAGAACACTGGTAGTAAAAATAATTTAAATAAACTCTCACAATTAACATGGAGTATAATTGAAGTTCTTAGCACACATTTGCGCAAATATGCGGGCCCATATACCGCGGCCAGGTGACTTCATCACATGGGTCCCTAACATTCCTAATACAATCACATTCTATAAATTTATTCAGGACTTACCTCTAAATAGGGCCTCATCAATGTGTAATTCACTTCAATTATATTCCACGCTTAGAGTGTGCATCTGCATTTCTCTTCCTCCAGCATAGTATTAGAAGCCTCAGCATGATAGCACCTCCCGATATCTTTAGTAATAGAATGTGCAATCCAGCCCCCCCCCCCCCCCCTTTTTCATGAAACCATGTCAGGACCTAGCCTTGTGCAATGTGTGTCATTTACCGTCACCTGTTTGTGTAACGGACAGGATGGATTGCTAGCTTGCATCAAAATATTTTTCCCTCTATATTCTGTCCTTCTATTAGTAACTCCCAGTTGGTGGTAAGCCATGTTTTTTTTATGAAATTAGTTAGCCTCTAATGTCTTTAAGTTGCCATGTCTGTTTATTAGATTATGTTATCATAAATCGGAATATTTTCCTACTGCTTTTTTTATGACCCTCATTTACCTTCCTCATTGGACAACAGGATTCTAATCATTGCCTTTAAGGCAACAGCATATAGAGCAATTGAGTCTGCTCCAGTGACTTCCCTGCACAGTTATCCCCTCTCTGCTCATGCCATATTCCAGACACTGAAACATATTTATACCAATCTGAGAGCATGAAGTCATTCTGAAGATACAGCTATATCCTTGAGAAGAAAAATAATTCAGGATGAAGACTACACAGTTGCAAAACAGACATCTTGAGCAGGTAATTATTTCCCGAATTTTACAAAAAAAATAATTTTATTATTTATTTATTATTAGGTACTATTATTATACATTATAAAGAAGACGGTGTATTTGACAGTATATATCTTTAAACATAAAGTAAGGTGCCAGTAATATTATTTTCACCTTAGATTGATACAGATGATAGAACATTACTTGTGGAAGAGGATGAAACCGACAGGAAACTTACTGCCAATGTGTGCTGGGCAGGGTTTAACTTGATAAATGCCATCCTAGGTACAGGAATGATTGGTAAGTAAATCAGGGTTTTTATAGTGTATATATACTCACTATTATATACAGTACCCTCCAACATTCCACATGCATAGAGATTTACTGATACACAACTGATCCAGTAGCTCTCGCCACAGTGTTAGCGTTTGCAAAATGCAATGTGTCATTTACGTGTAGATTTTGCTACTGCAGTTTAACTCTAATACAGTTATTACTAATTAAGGAATAAGATAAACTGATAAAAAAAAATCTACCAATTAAAATATATAAACAAAAGTTCATGGTAGCTCATTGTTTAGTGTTTTTTTTTTAAAGATACATTTATTTGCATGGAAAAATCGTAACAGTTATTTACGGTACTTACTGAAGCAAATGGGAAAAAAGCAAATGTCAGATAGAAATTATAGTTAGACAAAAAAAAACTAAAAACTCAGTGTACAGAAAAATAATAGTACAGTACCTGCCAACAAATTACAGTTGGGATATAGGAAAATGGTTAGTAATTTCCTATAGAGTGTAATACTGTATGTCCTCATTGACACTTACTCAGAATGTTCCCAACAGTATTTTTATTGCAATCCCATTGGTTCTTTTAAACTGAAAAATTCTGCTTGCACAGATGAAAAATATTAATAAATCCAATAATTGGATTTCAATTAGCCTTTACCTTTAAATTATTAACTAGGGTGGTGGATTTTACCAGCTCAGTGTCAGAGAAGCCAGATGCGTGACTCAGGGTCAGATTGGGATGGAAAATCAGCCCGGGAAATCTATGGAAGAAGCCCTAATGGGGGTTGATGCTCATAGGGCCTGATTGTATGTAATTGCGTCCTTCTTTGTGTTTTTTGCAGCGGTTGTATCTGAGACCAGGGGCAGATTGGGAACTAAAAATAGTCCTGTAAAATTTTGTAGAAGTGGCCTGATATGGGCAGTACAAGAGGTATAACATATCGTGTAGCCATGGCAGAGTTGCTGTACTGCAGAGATGGAATAACAGAATGAATGGGGACAATGCAGTGTACTGAGTGCAGTGGGTTGTCTGTCATGTGGGGGTGGGGCCACATGACAACACAGAAAACAGGCCCAACAGACACGTCTTCCTGGTGAGCCCTATGGCCAATCAGCCCTTGGCAAATGGCAGTGACTTCCTATTGGAAGTCCTACCTGTTTGTCACATAAACACAAGGTGTTTCCTCCCTCTGGGACTGCCAGACTGGGCTGCGATAATCAGTAAGCTGGCATCCTGTAGGAAGCTGCTCGCTGCCTTTCGCACAGCTCAATCCGGCTGCAGTCGGTGCAGTCCATAGAAGCCGGGAGTTTGCGCAGTCGCACCACAGCATCTGCGTATGTGCCAGTCTGAGCACCTGCCGTATTCATTTTGCAGGTGCCAAGACCCAGGGCTGGCTGTCTCCTCTCCTCCACGGCCACTGAGGTAGCGCTGCAAGGGTCAGCTTTTATATTTAAAAGACCACCTAATTCAAATAACATTTGTTATATATGGTGAATCTGAAGGAAAACTGCTGTAAAAATCAGGGCCGTAACTAGGTGTGTGCAGAGGGGGCACCGCACATAGTGCAGCAGGGAAGGGGGCACTGTTGGTGGCACTTGTCAATTATCTGTTTGCTTCCCCCCTTTTTGAAGCCCAGCATCTCCTGACGGCCCCTGTTCCCTTCTGTCGCTAATACCTATACAACATTCATGAACTGAACTTGTGATTTCTTTGTTATTCAGTTACACTGTCCTTTATTACATTTGAAGATGCTGACATACCTGGGATTCGAACCCATTGCCTATGGCATTGCAGTCAGACAATCTGTTCATTGAGCTATATGCCCTTGCATGGAAAGGTAGATAATTGTAAGCTAGAAAATTCTAAATATTTAAAGCTTACCTTGTATTTTGTGAAAAAATTATCAGCATTGCGTCTGAGCAGATCTACTGTATGTAGTGTGTGGCTGCAAGAGATTGGATGTGTGGTTGCACACTACATAGATCTGCTCAATTACAATATTGATTTCTTTTTTTACAAAGTACCAGTAGCTTCATATAGTGTTCACAGTTTTATGCAGGATCAAATTGCTCAATGAGTAGGGTGTTTGATTAGAATTCAACAGGTTATAAGTTTGAATCCTGGGTATGGCAGCATATTGAAATGTGGTATTTAATAAAGGGTGTTGGAGCTCTCAAGTTAAATGAATGAATGTGGTATAAAGAGGATTAGTGTCCAATCCATTTTCTTGCAGTGGTCAAGAAATGTGTGTGTACTATATATATATATATATATATATATATATATATATATATATAATATACACTGCTCAAAAAGATGATGGGAACACTTAAACAACACAATGTAACTCCAAGTCAATCACACTTCTGTGAAATCAAACTGTCCACTTAGGAAGCAACACTGATTGACAATCAATTTCACATTCTGTTGTGCAAATGGAATGGACACCAGGTGGAAATTATAGGCAATTAGCAAGACACGCACAATAAAGGAGTTGTTCTGCAGGTGGTGACCACAGACCACTTCTCAGCTCCTATGCTTTCTGACTGATGTTTTGGTCAATTTTGAAAGCTGGCGGTGTTTTCACTCTAATGGTAGCATGAGACGGAGTCTACAACCCACACAAGTGGCTCAGGTAGTACAGCTCATCCAGGATGGCAAGAAGGTTTGCTGTGTCTGTCGACGTAGTGTCCAGAGCATGAAGGCGCTACCAGGAGACAGGCCAGTACATCAGGAGACGTGGAGGAGGTCGTAGGAGGGCAACAACCCAGCAGCAGGACCGCTACCTCCGACTTTGTGCAAGGAGGAACAGGAGGAGCACTGCCAGAGCCCTGCAAAATGACCTCCAGCAAGCCACAAATGTGCATGTGTCTACTGAAACGATCATAAACAGACTCCATGAGGGTGGTATGAGGGCCCGACGTCCACAGGTGGGGGTTGTGCTTACAGCCCAACACCGTGCAGGACGTTTGGCATTTGCCAGAGAACACCAAGATTGGCAAATTCGCCACTGGCACCCTGTGCTCTTCACAGATGAAAGCAGGTTCTCACTGAGCACATGTGACAGACGTGACAGAGTCTGGAGATGCCATGGAGAACATTCTGCTGCCTGCAACATCCTCCAGCATGACCGGATTGGCAGTGGGTCAGTAATGGTATGGGATGGCATTTCTTTGGGGGGCCCGCACAGCCCTCCATGTGCTCGCCAGAGGTAGCCTGACTGCCATTAGGTACCGAGATGAGATCCTCAGACCCCTTGTGAGACCATATGCTGGTGCGGTTGGCCCTGGGTTCCTCCTAATGCAAGACAATGCTAGACCTCATGTGGCTGGAGTGTGTCAGCAGTTCCTGCAAGACAAAGGCATTGATGCTATGGACTGGCCCGCCCGTTCCCCAGACCTGAATCCAATTGAGCACATCTGGGACATCATGTCTCGCTCCATCCACCAACGCCAAGTTGCACCACAGAATGTCCAGGAGTTGGCGGATGCTTTAGTCCAGGTCTGGGAGGAGATCCCTCAGGAGACCATCCGCCACCTCATCAGGAGCATGCCCAGGCACTGTAGAGAGGTCATACAGGCACGTGGAGGCCACACACACTACTGAGCCTCATTTTGACTTGTTTTAAGGACATTACATCAAAGTTGGATCAGCCTGTAGTGTGTTTTTCCACTTTAATTTTGAGTGTGACTCCAAATCCAGACCTCCATAGGTTAATAAATTTGATTTCCATTGATAATTTTTGTGTGATTTTGTTGTCAGCACATACATGTAAAGAACAAAGTATTTAATAAGATTATTTCATTCATTCAGATCTAGGATGTGTTGTTTAAGTGTTCCCTTTATTTTTTTGAGCAGTGTGTGTGTGTGTGTATATGTATATATATATATATATATTCATGTGGGAAGGGGCATCATAGCATGGGCTTCCTCTGGGATCAATCTTATCATGCCTCTTCCCCATGAGGCTTGCGCCCAGGGCCTGACTGCCCATCAAGGTCCGATGGGCTTGTGGGCCGGTCCTGTCAGGCAAAGAATCAGGAAGGCCGCGCCAAGCGGTCAGTTATTACTTTGAAGGTGCTACAGAGTTCAGTGACTGAGACTGGAGTGAAGGTGCACCAGTCAGTCATATCCAGAGATCTGCAAATAACTGACCTTGGAGGATAGATATAAAGAAACCAGAGGTGCTGGAGGTCTGATACCACCCCCAGCAGTATACCTGTGCCACTGTACTGTTGCCGGCATCAGTGGCACCATCTTCCCAGTGATCTCTTTGGGAAGATGGCACCGCATTTAGAAAACAAAGACTCTGGCACTGTGCCAGAGTCTTCGCTCTCTAGTGACCAGCATCATCTTGCCAAATATCACTGGGAACAGTGGTGTAACTACAGCCCCCGCAGCCACTGTGGAGGCTTGGGGGCGCCGCCGCTGATTTTGTGCAGATTGACATACAGTATGGACTAGCCGTCTGCATGTCAATATGCTAAATGTCCCTTCCAAAATGGCCACTGCCATGAAGGGGACAAATGCTAGGGGTCATACTTTACCTCTAGCGTCTGACAGAGCCAAGAATTCGGGACCCGGTAGCGCATAGCACTGGTTAGGGCTGGTGGCCGCGTCAGCCTTACACCCTTGGCAACGAGCATGAAAACCCCTTGGCAGGATTTCATGCAAGTCTGGCCAGATTTTTAAAACAGCAATCATTTACATAACCAAACTGGTTATGACATGTAAATGATTGCTGCTTTAAAAATCCAGCCAGATTTACACGAAATCCAACACTTCCTAGTTCTTGCAGGCTAACCAAATCTCAATCAAGCTGACAATTTGTGGCACAGTTTTATTTGTGACACCATTTTAACATTGCAGTCCACAAGTGTCATCCAGCTAACATGAAAAACCTGGAGCAAATCTGCAAGGAAGAATGGACAAAAATCACTGCGGAACTGTACCAAAAGGTGGTTCTACCGAGTACTAGTCTGCATGGATTGAATACTTATGCAAGTTTTCAATTTAAATAAAATTGCAGACCAATAATGAATTGTAATTTTGAAAGAGCCTCCTTGTTTGTAAAAAAAAAATATATATATTGGGCGGGATGTAATGAAGTTTGAGTTCAGCGGCCATGCGGGATACCGGCCAAACTCGGACGTTGTTTTAAAGGGGCAATCATTTACAAGGCTAATCCATGCCTTGTACATGATTGCCTCTTTAATAAAATGTCTAAGTTTGGCCTGCATTCAGCTCGGCCGCCAAACTCGGACTTCAATACATGCCGCCCATTGTCTGGAACAATCGAAGTGTCATTAGTAATACAGACAAATCTGATAACGTTTTGTGAGATTGAATACCAATACAGTATATAAAAATAATGCCATTTAAAAACTTAGACAGTATGCAGGGAACAACCTTGGCATTCTATAATAGAATATTTGTCTAATGGTGAATAATAAGGGCATATGTGCAGAACTATAAGGTAATGTACACTGTGTACCCTACTCTCATTGTGTGGATATTGTATGATTCAATTGAAATATTATACATATTGCAATGAATATAATCATTCCTATAAATACATTAAATCCAGAAACATTGGAAACACGATTTGATGTATAGAATATGACAGCATTTTCTGTTTTGTTTTTTATTTACCCCATGTGTCTCATTTCATATTATTCATCTTTTCTCTTGCTAGGATTACCATACTCTATGAAATTGGCTGGATTGCCATTGGGACTATTGCTTTTGGTGGGAGTCGCGTATGTCACAGGTTGGTAGTGTTTTGTGGAACCCTTAGCACTGCGTTGCTGGAATTATGTACATGAGTAGACATCTCACCTTGCTGGTGCATTCCTCTATGCTGGTTACTTATGGGTGTAGGCCGGTGACATATCTATAATGGGTGCAGAGTGTGCGGTGCACATGGGTCCCCAGGATCCAGGGGGCCCCACACTGCACACCCTGCACCCATTTTTTAAATACTCCCCTCTCTGGAGTTCCCCGCCGGTGGCAGCATCTTTCAACAAATCTCCGGTAAATGGCATAGTGGCCATTTTTCCAGAGATTTGACCATGCACAATACGGAATAATCTGGGAAAATGGCCATCACGCCATTTCCCCGGAGATTTGTGCATGCGCAATAGAGTCTGTGCCCCTCTAGTGCTCAGACTATATTGTTCTGATGGGGCTGCATAGGAGGGGGCCTCGACAGAGGAAGATGCCTCCTCCTCTGTTAATATGCCCGTGGTGTGGGCAATCAGTGACCCAAGGGGTGCCCGTTCATACAGGCTTTGCAGCTAAGTACTTTACTGTGTGGACACAGGTGATGTTACGTGGTGGTTGTACAGTGCAAATACTGTCATACTCCACAGTTGCCATTTTGAAAAGGGGCTGAAGACACTGTCACTTTAAAATAAAATTGATTTAAAAAACATCCTTAGAAGGAGTGACAGCTGGAGTTGAGCAGAGAAGAGAGCTGAAGGGATGTCACTGCTCAGGGATAAGCAGCTGAGACTAAGAAAAATATAGGAGTGGCTGCAGAGCCGGCCCTAACCAATATTATGCCCTAGGCAAGATTTTGGCTGGTACCCCCTAGCACCGCCGCTAGTTCCGCCTCTGACCCTGCACCCCTCTCCCAGCACCATCACCCCTCCCCCATAGCAGTCATCATTTGGTGTTCCTACCCCCTATATTTTAAATAGGAACATTGCGCATTTGGGGTGTGTTCTTGCTGGGAAGGGACATGGCCACACAATAGTACCCCCAATTCAAATTATGCCACACAGTAGTGCAATTATATTTACACACACAATGCCCCTTACACATATGCAGAACACTATTGCACAACCAACCCGCTCGCACACTTACATGGCCGCTAACACTGTGACCTCCGCCTCTGCTTGGATACAGATGTGTCCTCATACATCTTGCCTCAATATGCCATGCAGCAGAAGATGCCTGGTGTGAGTCAGTTGGCAACTCTGCTAATGTTGGACGCCTTTTTTATGAAAATGTGTCTTATTTGCATTACTATGTGGCTAGGATGCACAAGCAGCTTCTGCTGATTAAAATGATATGCGGCATACCTACTGTATATTCTGTGTGTGACTTCGACTGTATCTGCATACGGAATTCTACATTACAGTGATTTCCAGGAATACACTGTAACATAGCATGTCATATACAGATACAGACACAGTCACACCCAGAATATAGGCATGCCACACATCATTTTAATCAGCAGAAGCTGCTTGTGCCCCTAGGTATACCAAATGCCATAGGCATTTGCCTAGTTTGCCTATACCTAAGACCGTCTCTGAGTGGCTGGGACTTGTAGCGCCAGATGGGAAGCCAAGCTAAGTCCTATCCACTTGTTTGCTGTGCCTACAGAAGGGTCCATGTTTATCTTGACCTTTAATAGGATTAACTGAGACTGGGCAGTCGGATTTAATTCCCTGCTGTAATGTCCTAGGCGCAGCAAACTAGCCAAGATAACCGTGGACCCATCTGTACTTTTTGGAAGGGAAGCCTCATCCTGATCTAGGTCCTCAGAATTGGTGACTGGAATCCATTATAACACACTGCCCCTTTCTTCAATATTGTGTAGGACATTAGTAACTCCTTCCCTAATCTCTGGGGCTCTGGATAAGAGGTTGCCCCCTGCTCTCACTAATAGAAATCACCCCAAATCACAGAGCTGTATCACTCCGCCCATCTCTTCACTAACAAATCACACACAGAGCATGGTATCACAGGCTGCATTATACTCAGCGGCGTAACAAGGCCCCAGAGCTCCCTGGGCCGCCCCCGCCCCTTAAGCGCATGAATTTAAGATGTCATACAGAGGGGGCTGGGCTGCCCACTCACACAAACACACAGACTGGGGCAGGCAAACGTGTGTTTCCCTATAGTCTGCCCTCCCTCTCTCTTTTTATGTGGATAGTCCAGCGGAAGCTCCCTCCTCCTCCATGTTCCCTGGACTGAAGAGTTGGACAAGCCGTTGTAACTCCACACCCTGCACAAGTCAGAGGAGCATGTGCTGAGCTCCACCAATCAGGGCCTAGCACATGCACCTTAGACCTTGTTGTCTCACTATAGAAAAGCAGCAGGAAGCAGCAGCTGTGAGTGTGCCCCATCATTGCCCCTTCCTAGTGTTGCATACATTCAGAGACTGGGCTAGGCGGGCACCTGTGTGGTCTTATGGATAATCTGGCCCTGATTGCCAAGGTAGCTGGTGAGGACTATCAACAACAATAGTCATCATTGACTATGACTAGTCTGACGGCTTCTTAAATAGAAGAAGTCTTACCTCCAAGGACTATGCTACCTATCATAAATGGTCTTCATAGTTACAGTTTTATAGGAGCTAAAAAAAACAGATTGTGCTATAAAAAGCACATTCATTTCTTTATTTTACACACACACACACACACACACACACACACACACACGTTTACTGCGCTTGGTGTAGTAATAAGAATAGTAAATTGATTGACTACAGTATATCTGTGTTTGCTTGTACTCAGTGAATTCACAAGAGACCAACTTAAACTATACACACACATTAATTTACAAATGGTTTTAGATCTAGCAAAAAGGCAATATAGATAGGAACTGGTTCACAAAATATCCACTGAGCTTCCTGCAAAAGTTAGTGACACCAGTAACATTTCAAATAAATTTTCTTTCAGTAATAACCTCGCAAACATTTAGCACAAATGAAAACCGCAGTGCAATAAAAAGGATCAGTCAATCAGCCTGCACGGCACCGCTAGCGGTTCAATATTTTATCAACGTAATTTACACTTATAAGGTAACCATTAGTAACGATATGGTCCCACAGAGCAGAAATAAGTTCAGCTTAGTAGAATTAAACGCGGCTCTCTGATCACTGGTGTTCAGTAGTAGTTCAATAAATTGACAATGTAATTTGCACTTATAAGGGTAACCAATGATAATGATATGGTCCCGTAGAGTAGTGCTGAGTTAGGCTTAGTGGAAGTAAATGTGGCTTACTAATCACTGGCATCCCCGTGTAAGGTGAAGTCCCAACATTAAATTGAAGCCACACAAGCGGGGTCAGACATTGTATGAGTTACCCTTCCGGGCTGACACTCAGCGTGAGTGTGGAGAACACAGTAGCTGCCGGCACTATTGTTGGCTCAGATGATCTGTCCTGGCTGGCGGGGATGCTGTAACTCCAAATGCCGGGATGGATATTCAGCCGCACGTAGCTGGGTACTGGTATCCGTGGTAGAATGCAGAGTGCTCAGGTTAAAAACAGGTTCCGGTTAGGGATGACGTCCAGGGCTGCCATCAGAAATTGTGGGGCCCGGGACTGACAAAATAGACAGGGCCCTCCCCTTCAAAAAAAAAAAAAAATTCTGCTGCACCGCTTCAGCCCTATCTGATGTCATACATTGTGCAGTTACATATGGGGGGAGCGTTCCGGACCTGCAGGAATGATTCACAGAGTGCTAACGCACAGGGATGTCTTGCTTTAAGAAGTCCTCCCTGCACATAAGCCCGCTGTTGTTGTACACACCTGGGGGTAATTCAGAGTTGATCGCAGTAGCAAATTTGTTAGTAGTTGGGCAAAACCATGTGCACTGCAGGTGTAACGTGCAGAGAGAGTTAGATTTGGGTGGGTTATATTGTTTATGTGCAGGGTAAATACTGGCTGCTTTATTTTTACACTGCAATTTAGATTTCAGTTTGAACACACCACACCCAAATCTAATGCTCTCTGCACATGTTACATATGCCCCATCTGCAGTGCACATGGTTTTGCCCAACTGCTAACAAATTAGCTGCTGCAATCAACTCTGAATTACCCTCCTGATGCAGCTCTCCAGGTATCGGCGGTAGGAGCAAGGGCTGGGCCCCTCTCTCTGTAAGGGCCCGGGACACCAGTTCCAGTAGTCCAGGGGCGTGCGGTGAGGTAAATGGCTCAGGAGGCACTGGCTAGCACCAGAGCTAGATTTACACACAAAATATGAGCCAAAGGGTACATCTGGGCATTATACACAGGTGCAGCAGCAGTGGCGTCACAAGGCGGGTGCGGGGGGTGCGGCCCGCACCCGGGTGTGACACCTGGAGGGGGTGACACCAAATGTCAGCTCCTCCGTAGTGACAGGAGCCAGGTGCTGCAGTGTGAAATTCCGCTACAGCACCCGGCTCCTGTCATAGCAGAGGAGCCGACAGCACACTGAGACCGTCTCTGGGGGAAGCCCAGCATCTCCGGAGATGCTGGGCACGCCCCCAGAGTGACGATACCAGTATCCCCGTGAAGCCACGCCCCCTAGCTGTACGGCCACGCCCCTTTTTTGCCGCGATCGCGGCAGTACATCAGGGGCGCGCACCGGGTGTCACCACACCTGGTGACGCCTCTGTGCAGCAGTATAAACTCCTGGACATTTGGTGAGTTTTGATCAGAGATGTGCGGAAACGATAAGCAGGTGAGGCACTGCCTCACCTGCCATAGACTTTTCACTCCTGAGTTTTGGCTCTAAAAATGATTAGAATAATGCAAAGAAGATATTTCAAACATATTCTTTGTATTTTTCATATACTTTATACAATCAAAACTCTGATACAAATGTACTGTAAGTATGACAGGAGAGGCTCTGCCTCACCTGCCTCACCCCACAGCTCGTCACTGCCGTAGTCCCCCCCCCCCCCCCCCCGATGGCTGCCCTGATGACGTCAATGCGTTTCATCCCGTTTCATCTCGGGACTTTCTCTTATTTTACATATACAGGGAAATAAAGAGCTTGTGCAACAATGAAGACAGAGGGGTTGATCCAGCGGGCTCGGTGGCTTTCTGCACTCGCCACAGGTTCTATTCCCACTCTATGGGTGTCGTGGACACCCATGAATGGGAATAGTTCCTGTTAGTCGGCATGCCGACCGGTGGGCTATTAAGCTTTTTGGATCTCGGCGTCAGTATTGTGACTGTCAGGCTCCCGACCGCTGGTCACATAACCGCATCCCGTTTTAAATATAGTCACATACAGTTGTATCTGTCCCTTTGGCTGAGTTGCCTAACCTTGTTATTTCAAGAGCTAGACAGCACAAATTATGTCTGCACCACCTTAACGTTGTCATATAAACAATACAATATCATTATATATTGCACTTTCAGAAGAGCAACCCTAAAATCGGCCATACTCCCAAATGAGTTAAAAAAATAAAAATAAAACATTTAATGCAAATATTCTTCACAGTTTATCCTGTACTGCGCTCATTTAGAGGGACCATAGCAGAGTTTTACAGAGCATGGCGTTTATCATGTTCTGGTTTTATCATTCTAAAGCATAATGCTATTTTTTCTTCTTTATATATTAAGGATACCCAGACATTATATACTGCTTATCTCAGAGCTGTGTTTTGCTCCAGGGGAAACGTGCACTATGATATACCAAAAAGCATTTCTCCTAGAAATGATCCTGCCATAAACGAGTTAGCTGAACATATCTCAGCTTTCTTTCCATTTGTAAGCCCGCAGGCTATAAACTGCGGAGACAAGGGTACTGGCACCAAAAAACTGTTACACTGTTGAAAAGGTTTTAATTAATGATTGTTCAGTCTCAAGCAATAGGCAATTAATGAGGAAAGAGGAAATGTAGAGAGAGGATTGTGAGCATAAGTATCATAGACATAAGGAAATATAAACATTTTTTGGAATAAACAACTATGATTAACACATGGATTATAGGATATGTGTTAAATTCCAACCCATTTAAAGTTAGTACTTAATAATGGGCAAATTTTACTAAAGGTGAAAATCATTACTCCTATTGCCAGTAAAAATGTGTGTTCTTGCTTGAGATATGACTCACTTCTACTTCGACCAATACAAGAAAGTGGTTATAGACAATGATAAACCTAATAGTGTGTGAAGATAGCTTCCCCATGGTACCTGTTCTGTTATAGCTATCCCAAGATGGTGATAACACAAAACAAACAAAAACTCATCAATAAATGCTACAACGTTCAGTGTGCGTGTCTTGTCTTGTCTTGTCTAGCCAACTTCCTCCCCTATTCACTGAAAAGTGCTTGCTACCCTATAGCAAACACTTCTGAGCGAGATCCAGCCACCCTGGGGCAGGTGTCGTGTGGTTTCGGCTGGGTGAATTCATTTGGCAGCAATTGAATTCCTCCCTTAATGTCCAGTCATGTTGGCACTTGTGGTTCTTCACAAAGGAGTTGCATGCTTGAGGGATGAATTTGGAGAATTAAACTATTCACAGGACTGTACATACTTCTGTATTGATCAGGTTATTTGATGATCAGTCTCCTAATTATTTAAAAGGTTTAAAATTATTTTGACATGACCATACGACAAAGATTGGATGAAAGCAGAGGTTGTGTGAGTGTACACACTCTACCAATGTCGGACCAGCTGGTAGGTCGGAGGTTAGGAGGGATAAAAAATTGGACAAATGTGTACCCAACTTTAGACCATTAAGTTCATACCAATCTGAGACACAGATGCACATACTGAATAAATTAGTTGGCAGAAGATTCACCAAGCAGCTTTCATATTTTTTTTCATATTTTAAATATTCATATTTCATATTTCACCAAGCGAC
The DNA here is from genome assembly GCF_028390025.1 of Pseudophryne corroboree. Lineage (NCBI taxonomy): Eukaryota > Metazoa > Chordata > Amphibia > Anura > Myobatrachidae > Pseudophryne > Pseudophryne corroboree. The sequence goes on from NC_086450.1 coordinate 123,305,292, forward strand.
TTTCATAGGTAACTTGATTAAGGTTTGCAATCTTTTCAAAGCTATAGATGCAGTACCTACCAGTGTAAGTTAAGTACTTTTTCGGATACACTCTCTTTGTGTTTGTAGCTTCTGCAGCTCTGTTTATGTAACTGTGTTCCACCACCTGTTTTGCAGATTACTCTATGATATTGCTTATTAAGGCAGGAGCAATGTCTGGCACCAGCACTTATCAGTCTCTTGTCAGCAGGACGTTTGGAGTTCCTGGATATCTGACTGTATCAGCTCTACAGTTGTTATATCCTTTTGCTGGTATGATTATTTTAAGTGATATCATTTGAAGTGAAAAACTATATTCACACTGTACAATGAGCTTTTATCTCAAAAGTAGACTTTTGAAAGGATGTTTACACTTTTAAACAAGTGGCTTTCATTAAATATATTATGCTCAAATAAATATTTGCTGACTGCCGTCAGGTTGGTAATGCGGAGATACTAGAGCATAGTTGCCGACGGTGGCAGATTTTACCTATGGGCTGCAGCCCCCCCCCCCCCCCCGATAAAATCTGCCACCTCATTGTCAGTGAAGCCAGATACAGTTTGTGAGACTGCACTGGCTACACTGTGACTTGCAGTGACTTCCTATTGGAAGTCCTACCTGTCAGTCACAGACACTACAGGCAGTCTCATTGGGAGGTGTTTCCTCCCACTTGGACTGCCAGACCAGGCTGCGATTAGCAAAGAGCTGTCACTCCCTGCCTCGTCAGCCCTAGCTGGCTTCTATGGGCTGCAACCGATGCAGTCCATAGAAGCCGTGAGTTTGCACATGCGCAGTACCGTCACCACTACTGCACATGTGCCGGTCCAGGCTTCTGTGAACTGTAATGTACAGATGCCGGGACCCAGCTGGCAGCAGGGACAAGGGAACAGGGACCCAGCGGTGGGGACAAGGGAGCAGGGACCTGGCAGCATGGCCAGCGGCTCCTCCACTAAGGTAGGAGCCGCCGCTGGTCACCGATGTTTGTCTAAGAAATGTGTAGGGAATTTGTGAAGGAATGTGAGGTCAGAGATGGAATGGACTTTATGATGTGACTTGCATCATAATATCACATTGTGGAACAAATTGCATCATTATTTTTTTATTACCAGTTATTTATATAACGGTCACATATTCCACAGTGTTTTACAGAACATATTTGGCAATTCACATCAGTCCCTGCCCCAGCGGAACTTACAAACTATATTCCCTATCACACGTACATGCACACTCATACACACTAGGGTTTTGTTTTTTTGTCAGAAATCTTATGACCTCAGTGCTGTGAGGCAGTAATGCTAACCATTACACCATCCGTGCTGCCCATTATCAAGCTGGCTTCCATCACTTCTCGTTCTGACCCATCCTTCAAGGAAGCTCTCAAGCGATCAGTATAATACTCAAGTGGAGAAATTGGTCATAGCAATGAAGCTGTTTCTGTCAACCATTTCTTTAGTACATTCTATAACATATAGAATGAATGAAAGGTGTTTAAATCTGCTATTGTATAATGGGGCTAATTCAGACCTGATCGCGATCAGGACTGAACTGCGCATGTGCTGACGACGCAGTGCCCCGGCGCATGCCAGACAGCCTACTGCTGTCTTAGCCCTGTGAACGCCTTTGCCTGATTGACAGGTATAGGTGGTCGCTGGGCGGGAGAGGGCGGGCCGGCGGCATTTGGCCGCCGTTTAGGGGGCAAGGAGCGGCGGCTGCGTGATGTCACACGCGGCCGCTGCGACCCGAGCAGCGACAGGTAGTTCCCTGCCAGTGCGCAGGAGCTGCGCTGGTGGGGAGCTACTCTACCAGTACAAAAGCATCGCCACTGTGTGGTGCTTTTGTACTTGTGCAACGGGGCAGGGCCTGACATGCCCTGTGCTGGGCGTGCCCCCACATGTCAGGGAAGCTGATCGTAGCTGTGCTAAATTTAGCACATCTACGATCAGGACTGAATCACCTCCAATGTTTCTGCACTGTATTTACATTGTAGTTTACTATTACTACATGCTGCTCTTCCACCAATGTGGAGTTTGACTGTGGTGGCACACCTGTCAAACTGTAATGCATGTGTCCTAAGGCGAGCTCAGGGAGGACAAAAAACTCCCGTGGAGAAGAAGGGCAACATTTTGAAGCACTCAGTCAAGACAAATGTTTGTCAGGTTTTGTTACAGATGTGTCCTCCAATGATGCCACGACACATACGCACTGGCACGCGCATAGGGGCAACGCTAAACCCCGCTAGGCTGTATACGCTCGCACCCTCAACTTTCCTATGCAATGCATTTGGATTGCGGTGTGTAAGCGCACGCACACTGCCCGGAAAGTCACAAGTCATGGTGCGTACACATCGTGGTAAGGCTGGATAGGGACACACCTGTATACATGTACTCCTTTTTACTTCTTTGTACCACTTCTTCTACATGCTACCATTTCAGTACTACCATTTCTATCCTGATAGGGATCCAGTATGATATCCCGGCTGACGGGATGCCAGCGGTCTGAACACCGACACCGGCATCCTGACAGTGTAAATCCCGACAGGGGGAAGATAAGACTGCTCCCGCCTCCCCTAATCCTTCCTCCCTGCAGGTCTCCAGATCCTGTCAGGATTCCGGTGTCGGCATTCTGACGTCTGACAGGATTTTGACGTTGACATTCTGACTGCCAGGATCCCGACAGCCGGCATCTTGACCACATTCCCCTGCTAGTGATTATTTTATTGCAGTTTTCCCATGCCTTTCTAACCCAGCACTAAAATCTATTTCAGCGATGGTCAGCTACAACATCATAACAGGAGACATTTTGCCAAAAATATTTCAAAGAATTCCAGGAGGTGAGTGCATTGTTATATATTATGTATATAATTTTCTGGTGTATTTGTCCTTTTTGTAAACAGGGGACTTGTCTTCCTTTCTGGGGGGGCAGGGAGCATCACCTGATTTTCGGGAGCCTCTAGGCCAATCCAGGAGAGTAGGCAGGTATTCCCTAGATTCACTCAGGGAGTCGATGTTTCCCGGATCTATGCCGATGCAGCGAATGTGTACACAGTTGTGGGCAACTGCGAAGGATCTGGTGGGCTTCTCTATACAATTCCCGGTGACTGTTACATTATCATATTTTTGTATATCTTCTGAGTCAAAAAATTGCCTTAGCATACAACTATGAATCAGGCCCTATGTACTGTGAGTTAGTACCCATCTCCAGTGGCATCACAAGGGGGATGCGGGGGGTGTGGGCCACTCCAGGGTGTCACTCTTTCAGGGGATAACACCAAAATGCTGACTCCTCCACAGTGAGTAACAGGAGCCAGGTGCTGCAGTATGACATTATCCTGCAGCACTCTGCTCTTGTCACACCCCTGGATTGAGACAATCGGGAGCTTCCCCCGTGAAGCCACACCCTTTTAGAAAGGTCAGTGGAGCTCCCATGAGGACACACCCCTTTATACAAAACCACGCCCCTTTTCAACCACAGGTGTCGAAGTTGCACTCAGGGGGACTTTTCTTGGACACATCGAGTGTCACTCACCCTGGTGCCACCACTGCGCATCTCTACATGTATTAGTCAGAAAACCCCAATGTGTCTCAGCAGATTCTTTAATTATGGTTAGCAAAATGTACTCACCTGTGGGGATTAGGGATATCACCAACACTTCTAACTAAGTGTATCCCTACATAATGTTAGCCTGCACATACAATATTTCTCAAAAGTTTGTTTTATGCAGACCTCAATGAAGTGATAAAGACCAGACATCTGTATAAGCACAAAGCTACAATGAGGGGTCCAAAGAACTGAGAACATGCACACCAGGGTTAGACTTGGGCTAAAAAAAATCACACTGTCATATAAACCAAACCAATACACTTTGTGTATAATCCTGAAGCCTACATCTTTTGCACTCAGCCTACTGATGTCTCAGTAATGTGGCCCACCTATACTGGCAAGCCATTTACCTGTTTTGCACAATTGTATAATATTAAGAGACCTTTTTCCAAATGCAGGACTAGGAGACTGATTGAGCAGCTGATATGCAAGTCCAGACCAGCTCATTCTCTAAAGTCCATCAGTTTCTGCCAGCGTAGCCAGATTACTGCTCCATGCCAGGTATACACAGAATACCAGCAGTCTTTCAAATTTGTATTATGTTAAATGCTAATAGACTTTATACTTTTAGAGAAATGTAAGTTAAAACCTCTTACCATCCAATTCTGTGACTTCTTAAAATTAATCAAAGTGAGATATCCCTGTAAAGCTGGGTACACACTGAGCAATACTGTATGTCGCCTGATCCAGCGTATCAGACAAACATATTGCTCAATTTGGCGCATATCCGGCAGTGTGTATGCTCGATACGCGGGTGCTCGCATTTGCTGTACATCAAACCTGACGATGTTACTAGCTACACCATGTACGCTAATGAAGTAAGGAACAGTGATCATTCCGTCCTTCATTATCATCGCTCAAAGTGTACCCAGGTGCACCCCAGGGATGTGCGGTGAGCTAAATAGCTCAGGAGGCACTGGCTAACACCAGAGCAAGATTTACATGCAATATATGAGCCAAAGCGTACATCTGGCCTATGGTGAAAGGTACACCATTCCTACTGTGAAACACGGAGGTGGATCGCTGATGTTTTGGGGATGTGTGAGCTACAAAGGCACTGGAAACTTGGTCAAAATTGATGGTAAGATGAATGCAGCATGTTATCAAAAAATACTGGAGGAAAATTTGCACTCATCAGCACGGAAGCTGCGCATGGGACGTACTTGGACTTTCCAACATGACAATGATCCAAAAACACAAGGCCAAGTCGACCTGTCATTGGCTACAGCAGAATAAAGTGAAGGTTCTGGAGTGGCCATCTCAGTCTCCGGACCTCAATATCATTGAGCCACTCTGGGGAGATCTCAAACGTGCAGTTCATGCAAGACAGCCCAAGAATTTACAGGACCTGGAGGCTTTTTGCCAAGAAGAATGGGCAGCTTTACCATCTGAAGAATAATGAGCCTCATCCACAACTACCACAAAAGACTTCAAGCTGTCATTGATTAAGAACTGGGGTATGTAAACTTTTATTCAGGGTCATTTGGGTAGTTTCTGTTGTCATTATGATTTAAAAAGAGTAAACACAGTTGTTTGACAATAAATGGCTTCACCCAACCACTAACCATGAGTGAAAGAAAAGTTTGTGAGTTATCATTCATATTCTCTGACAAATGGCCAGAAAATCACAAATTCTGCTAGGGTATGTAAACTTATGAGCACAACTGTATATATATATATATATATATATACACACTGTTCAAAAAAATAAAGGGAACACTTAAACAACACAATGTAACTCCAAGTCAATCACACTTCTGTGAAATCAAACTGTCCACTTAGGAAGCACCACTGATTGACAATCAATTTCACATGCTGTTATGCAAATGGAATAGACAGCAGGTGGAAATTATAGGCAATTAGCAAGACACCCCCAATAAAGGAGTTGTTCTGCAGGTGGTGACCACAGACCACTTCTCAGCTCCTATGCTTTCTGGCTGATGTTTTGGTCACTTTTGAAAGCTGGCGGTGCTTTCACTCTAGTGGTAGCATGAGACGGAGTCTACAACCCACACAAGTGGCTCAGGTAGTGCAGCTCATCCAGGATGGCACATCAATGCGAGCTGTGGCAAGAAGGTTTGCTGTGTCTGTCAGCGTAGTGTCCAGAGCATGGAGCCGCTACCAGGAGACAGGCCAGTACATCAGGAGACGTGGAGGAGGCCGTAGGAGGGCAACAACCCAGCAGCAGGACCGCTACCTCCGCCTTTGTGCAAGGAGGAACAGGAGGAGCACTGCCAGAGCCCTGCAAAATGACCTCCAGCAAGCCACAAATGTGCATGTGTCTACTCAAACGATCATAAACAGACTCCATGAGGGTGGTATGAGGGCCCGAAGTCCACAGGTGGGGGTTGTGCTTAGATTGGCAAATTCGCCACTGGCGCCCTGTGCTCTTCACAGATGAAAGCAGGTTCTCACTGAGCACATGTGACAGAGTCTGGAGACGCCAAGGAGAACGTTCTGCTGCCTGCAACATCCTCCAGCATGACCGGTTCGGCAGTGGGTCAGTAATGGTGTGGGGTGGCATTTCTTTGGGGGGCCGCACAGCCCTCCATGTGCTCGCCAGAGGTAGCCTGACTGCCATTAGGTACCGAGATGAGATCCTCAGACCCCTTGTGAGACCATATGCTGGTGCGGTTGGCCCTGGGTTCCTCCTAATGCAAGACAATGCTAGACCTCATGTGGCTGGAGTGTGTCAGCAGTTCCTGCAAGACGAAGGCATTGATGCTATGGACTAGCCCGCCCGTTCCCCAGACCTGAATCCAATTGAGCACATCTGGGACATCATGTCTCGCTCCATCCACCAACACCACGTTGCACCACAGACTGTCCAGGAGTTGGCGGATGCTTTAGTCCAGGTATGGGAGGAGATCCCTCAGGAGATCATCCGCCACCTCATCAGAAGCATGCACAGGTATTGTAGGGAGGTCATACAGGCACGTGGAGGCCACACACACTACTGAGCCTCATTTTGACTTGTTTTAAGGACATTACATCAAAGTTGGATCAGCCTGTAGTGTGTTTTTCCACTTTCATTTTGAGTGTGACTCCAAATCCAGACCTCCATGGGTTAATAAATTTGATTTCCATTGATAATTTTTGTGTGATTTTGTTGTCAGCACATTCAACTATGTAAAGAACAAAGTATTTAATAAGAATATTTCATTAATTGAGATCTAGGATGTGTTATTTTAGTGTTCCCTTTATTTTTTTGAGCAGTGTGTATGTATATATATATATATATATATATATATATATCCCAGATGGGACTGGCACTCTCCTGTCAGGCGTCAGGGACCTCGGTGCCTTCTGTGAAGTAGATGCAGGATTCCAGAAAGAAACAGCGGCACTCGAGGATTTGGTAAACAATACAAAGTGTATTCAAAAAAAGATTACAAGAAGCCGACGTTTCGGGGCTCACATGCCCCTTTGTCAAGGTGTGTAACAGTGTCTAGTGTGTGTGCTTACCTTATATCCCCGTGGAGTCCGTGAGTGCACAGGTGTGTGGCCGGAGACGCGACGGAGCCGCCGTACTTCCGGTCGCGGCTAAGTGACGTCATAGTGAGTGCGCCCGTTACTATGGCAACTGGGACGCTAAAGTGCCGTTAGCTGCAGCGGTGACATGACTGGCAACACTGCCAGACTGGTGTGATATAGTGCGAGTGCAAGTTGCTAAGAACAGTGACACTTAGGAGACCTGTTACCTCTGTGGGACTCGATGAGACCCGAGTGTGGGGGCGGGGTCTCATACATCCAGCAGCCACGGGGAGTCCAGCATCCACCGGGTTATACCATAGGCCATGCATCACCCCGCCCCCACACTCGGGTCTCATCGAGTCCCACAGAGGTAACAGGTCTCCTAAGTGTCACTGTTCTTAGCAACTTGCACTCGCACTATATCACACCAGTCTGGCAGTGTTGCCAGTCATGTCACCGCTGCAGCTAACGGCACTTTAGCGTCCCAGTTGCCATAGTAACGGGCGCACTCACTATGACGTCACTTAGCCGCGACCGGAAGTACGGCGGCTCCGTCGCGTCTCCGGCCACACACCTGTGCACTCACGGACTCCACGGGGATATAAGGTAAGCACACACACTAGACACTGTTACACACCTTGACAAAGGGGCATGTGAGCCCCGAAACGTCGGCTTCTTGTAATCTTTTTTTGAATACACTTTGTATTGTTTACCAAATCCACGAGTGCCGCTGTTTCTTTCTGGAATCCTATATATATATATATATATATATATATACATATACACACACACACACACACACACACACACACACACACACACACACACACACACACACACACATAGTGGGGGTAATTCTGAGTTGATCGCAGCAGGAATTTTGTTAGCAGTTGGGCAAAACCATGTGCACTGCAGGGGAGGCAGATATAACATTTGCAGAGAGAGTTAGATTTGGGTGGGTTATTTTATTTATGTGCATGGTAAATACTGGCTGCTTTATTTTTACACTGCAATTTAGATTGCAGATTGAACACACCACACCCAAATCTAACTCTCTCTGCGCATGTTATATCTGCCCCCCCTGCAGTGCACATGGTTTTGCCCAACTGCTAACAAAATTCCTGCTGCGATCAACTCAGAATTACCCCGTGTGTGTGTATATATATATATATATATATATATATATCCAGAAAAGAGGGCGGCACTCGGAGACTTGTAGAAGGTTTCGGGGGTCGCACCTCCTTCTTCAGGAAAACAACACACATTGGTGTGCTGTTTTCCTGAAGAAGGGGGTGCGACCACCGAAACATTGATTAAACACATGCTGGTATGATTCACCTTATTCTACAAGTCTCGGAGTGCCGCCTTCTTGTCTGGAGATATATATATATATATCCAGAAGCTAAACTTTGTACAGCCAGCCTCACTTTTTTTTCGCTTTTCTGGCAGGCTGCTATCTCTCCAAACACTCCGCTGGGCAGCTCCACACAACCCCTCATTTCACAAGCCTCCTCATAGTTCCTGGCCTGCAGCCTGTGCGCCCACCGCCCAGCCAATGACTTCACACATTATTGGACAGCTGAGCCGTTGCTCAGCTGTCCTGCCTGTGTAGCCCCTTACAACCCAGCGCCGGCGTTTTGATGATGCAGAGGGGAGCCGGGACAGCCGTCGCCCAGCTGCCTTCACAGCCTATGGCGGGGCCGCGGCCGCACCAGCGTCTGTCAGTGCACTGGGGAGCCGGGAGCACAGTGCCGCAGATCAGAGATCCGATCTGTGGTACTGTGTGTTCGGCTCCCCAGTGCACTGACAGATGATGGTGCGGCCGCGGAGATGCCACAGGCTGTGAAGGCGGCTGGGCGACGGCTGTCCTGGCTCCCTCTGCATCATCAAAACACCGGTGCTGGCATCCGATCTGTGGAGGGTGGCGGGGCTGCAGGGGGCCCTTTTAAAAAGGGGGGCCTGAGGTACATACCCTCATGCCCCCCCCCCCCCCCTTAATCCGCCTCTGATCTAGACTGTCGTGCAGGAGCTGCATGCACAGCCGGCCGCTGCATGATGTCACTGAGCGATATGAACGGTCATATCGCTCAGTGCGTACGGGCGGCCACAAACTGCCTGGCCCAAGAGGGGAAACATTAGACGATGTCGCTCATACCATGACGCCGTCCAGTGTGTATGGACCTAGGGGGTAATTCAGACCTGATCGTTAGGCTGTGTTTTCGTACAGCGGGTGATCAGGTCTAAAGTGCGAATGCATATGCAGATGCGTCGCAAGGGTACAAAGCGGATCACCGCTCAGCGATGGGCTTGTGCGAAGATCCATACGCATCGGCGTTCGCAAGGAGATTGACAGGAAGAAGGCGTTTGTGGGTGGCAACTGTCCGTTTTCAGGGAGTGTTTGGAAAAACACAGGCGTGTTCAAGCGTTTGCAGGGAGGGTTACTGACGTCAATTCCAGTCCTAGACAGGCTGAAGTGATGGCAGCAGCTGAGTAAGTCCTGGGCTGCGCAGAGACTGCACAAGCTCTGTTTGTACTGTTCTGCTACACATGCGTTCGCACACTTGCACAGCTAAAATACACTCCCCCTGTAGGCGGCGACTATCTGATCGCAGCAGTGCAAAAATCACCTGCTAGCAATCAGGTCTGAATTAGCCATCTTATGATTTTAGGATAGGATAATAGATACAATAAAAATGGTACTGTTTAATTTGTTTTTATACAGTAATTATTGCACTGTACCTTTTGTTGCTTTCAGTTACTCAAGAAAGTATACTTGCTGACCGACGCTTTGCTATCTTGAGCACAACAATCCTGATTACTCTTCCAATTGCACTATACCGGAATATGGAAAGGTTAGGAAAGGTACTGTATATTAAAACTGCTAGACTTTTAGTTTGGACAGTGTCACTTCTTTTATGTCTACGTATTATGGTGGTCATTCTGAGTTGTTCGCTAGCTGTTTTCGTTCGCAGCGCAGCGATTAGGTAAAAAAGCAGCACTTCTGCGCATGCGGCGCAATGCGCACGCGCGACGTACTTTCACAACAGCTGATGCAGTTTCACACAAGGTCTAGCGACGCTTTTCAATCGCACTGCTGGCTGCAGAGTGATTGACAGGAAGTGGGTGTTTCTGGGAGGTAACTGACCGTTTTTCGGGGAGTGTGTGTAAAAACGCAGGCGTGTCAGATACAAATGCAGGCATGCCTGGGGAAACGCTGGCACGCCTGCATTTGTATGCAAAAGGCGTGGCTGGCCGAACGCAGGGCGTGTTCGTGACGTCAAAACAGGAACTAAACAGTCTGAAGTGATCGCAAGGTAGGAGTAGGTCTGGAGCTGCTCAGAAACTGAACAATCTTTTTTTGTAGCAGCGCTGCGAACCTTTCGTTCGCACTTCTGCTAAGCTAAGATACACTCCCAGAGGGTGGTGACTTAGCGTTTGCACGGCTGCTAAAAGCAGCTAGCGAGCGAACAACTCGGAATGAGGGCCTATATTCTATGCTATTTATTGTAATAAGCAGTTCTGGGTAGACATTATTTTATTACTGCATGCTGGTTACAGCCTTAGGGCCTAATTCAGCATGGATCGTTAATCTGAGAAATTGCAGTTGTCTGCAAGTAGAAAGGCACCGCCCTGACAAAAAGAAAAAACGCCCAGTGCAAATTTGCGAATGCATCGCAGATCGCTATACACTCGTAGATGCATACACAAATCCCGGAACATCGAACAGTCTTTGCCGTCTGAGCAAATGTGAGTAGGTCTGAGACTGCCACTAATCTGCGACTGAGATGGCCTGGAAGTGGTCTGTGCTGACATCATAGACCCTCCCCAAAAACGGCTGGCCACGCCTGCGTTTTTTCTGTCACATCCAGAAACAGTAGGTTTCCGCCCAGAAACAGCGGCTTGCATTTACGATCTGTATGCATTTTCTGTTGCTATTACCCCACATACGAATGCTACTCATGCGCAGTTGTTCGATAATCTTCCATTTGTGATTTCTCTAATTAGCGATCCATGCTGAATTAGGCCGTTAATGTCTATGCTTTGTTCCTATATGGTCCTACCTAACCCCACCAATTGGTATTGGCTTACTTTCGTAGCAGTGAAAAAAATCTGTCAGTGCTAGCACTAGTGCACCTGCGTGAACCAGGGTTCAAGCAGGCGCACAAGCGTCCAGCATTCAGTGGAAGATGGAGGGCAGCAGCAGAGGGATCCAGGAGGATCCCTGAACGCATGTCGGACATGCTTATCATAGGTAAGCAGCATGGGTGGGGGAAAATTCGCCATCTGCAGATGACAAATGTTCGGCAGTCGAGCTCCGAAAATATTGTACTTTCTGAGCTTTATGAATTAGGTCCCCATACTAGTTTATGGGGATGCCGAGCCAGCTCAGGAGGGTAAGGTAAGCAGGACTTTACCTACTGTATAAGATGAATGGCCACAAAACTTCATTTTTACAAAAGTAGGTTAAAATGTTAATTTTCACCTACTTTTGTAGAGTTTAAGTGATGATGAATATGCCCCATAGTCTGACTTCTTGTGCATTATAATACCTACACAGAAGGATATTACAAAATGCAGACAGACATTGTTCTGCATTCACTAGTGTAAAGTCCAGCTAAATAAATCCTTACTGAATAAATTCACCCCTGCATTCCATTCTATAAACCTGTGAATGTTTATTTTTTATGAAGTAAAGTAAATACAGTACTTGAGTAAACGAGGGATACAAAGTAATCAGAAAACCTGTGCTACCTTACAGGGAAGGTTCTTGAGTCTTGCAAACGTAGGCCATCTAGCTCATACTTGCCTACCTGACCCTCTCCATGATCGAGAAAATGCTCTGTTCCTGGACTTAAGGGCCCTACACATTAATAGATCCGCCGCTGAGCTGGCCAACGGCGGATACGGCCGACGGGCGTCACACGGCTCCATAGAACTGAAGGTAAATATGGACGAGTTCGTCCATATTGGCCTGCATGCACAGCCAACGGGGCACCAGCGATGAACGAGCGCGGGGCCGCGCATCGTTCATCGCTGGTGCCTCCACACTGCACGATATGAATGTTATCTCGTTCATTAATGAACGAGATCGTTCATATCTTGCAGTCAAATCGCCCAGTGTGTAGGGCCTATTAGAATTTAAAGAAGCGCCATCCATAGAGCAAGGTGTAATTAATAAAGTTATTTATTTGTTAGATCTAAAATATATATCAAATATAAACACTCACAATTTAATGATATATTTTAGCACATTAGCCACAAAATACCTACAGCTGAAAGACATATAAATCTAGTATAAAACCAATCGATTGGTAGAAACCTTTTGTTTGAAAAAATGAAAAAGATTAATACCACAGCTGTTGGTAAAACATAAAAATAAAAATTTTATTTTAAAATATTCCAATCATGGACATCATTGCACCTTCAGATGATTAAGACCATGCCACATATACACTGCTCAAAAAAAATAAAGGGAACACTTAAACAACACAATGTAACTCCAAATTAGGAAGCAACACTGATTGACAATCAGGAAGCAACACTGATTGACAATCAATTTCACATGCTGTTGTGCAAATGGAATAGACAACAGGTGGAAATTATAGGCAATTAGCAAGACACCACCAATAAAGGAGTTGTTCTGCAGGTGGTGATCACTGACCACTTCTCAGCTCCTATGCTTTCTGGCTGATGTTTTGGTCACTTTTGAAAGCTGGCGGTGCTTTCACTCTAGTGGTAGCATGAGACGGAGTCTACAACCCACACAAGTGGCTCAGGTAGTGCAGCTCATCCAGGATGGCACATCAATGCGAGCTGTGGCAAGAAGGTTTGCTGTGTCTGTCAGCATAGTGTCCAGAGCATGGAGGCGCTACCAGGAGACAGGCCAGTAGACGTGGAGGAGGCCGTAGGAGGGCAACAACCCAGCAGCAGGACCGCTACCTCCGCCTTTGTGCAAGGAGGAACAGGAGGAGCACTGCCAGAGCCCTGCAAAATGACCTCCAGCAAGCCACAAATGTGCATGTGTCTACTCAAACGATCATAAACAGACTCTATGAGGGTGGTATGAGGGCCTGACGTCTACAGGTGGGGGTTGTGCTTACAGCCCAACACCGTGCAGGACGTTTGGCATTTGCCAGAGAACACCAAGATTGGCAAATTCGCTACTGGCGCCCTGTGCTCTTCACAGATGAAAGCAGGTTCTCACTGAGCACATGTGACAGACGTGACAGAGTCTGGAGACGCCAAGGAGAACGTTCTGCTGCCTGCAACATCCTCCAGCATGACCGGTTTGGCAGTGGGTCAGTAATGGTGTGGGGTGGCATTTCTTTGGGGGGCCGCACAGCCCTCCATGTGCTCGCCAGAGGTAGCCTGACTGCCATTAGGTACCGAAATGAGATCCTCAGACCCCTTGTGAGACCATATGCTGGTGCGGTTGGCCCTGGGTTCCTCCTAATGCAAGACAATGCTAGACCTCATGTGGCTGGAGTGTGTCAGCAGTTCCTGCAAGACAAAGGCATTGATGCTATGGACTGGCCCGCCCGTTCCCCAGACCTGAATCCAATTGAGCACATCTGGGACATCATGTCTCGCTCCATCCACCAACGCCACGTTGCACCACAGACTGTCCAGGAGTTGGCGGATGCTTTAGTCCAGGTCTGGGAGGAGATCCCTCAGGAGACCATCCGCCACCTCATCAGGAGCATGCCCAGGCGTTGTAGGGAGGTCATACAGGCACGTGGAGGCCATACACACTACTGAGCCTCACTTTGACTTGTTTTAAGGACATTACATCAAAGTTGGATCAGCCTGTACTGTGTTTTTACACTTTAATTTTGAGGGTGACTCCAAATCCAGACCTCCATGGGTTAATAAATGTGATTTCCATTGATAATTTTTGTGTGATGTTGTTGTCAGCACATTCAACTATGTAAAGAACAAAGTATTTAATAAGAATATTTCATTCATTCAGATCTAGGATGTGTTGTTTAAGTGTTCCCTTTATTTTTTGGAGCAGTGTATTTCCAGAGAGAGTTCTTATGTTTTATTCAATAATTTATTGCTCCGACAGTTTATGAATAAATTACCCCTCACCTGTCGCTTTAAAGGAATCCAGGTGGATAGCAATACAGGGGTAAAAAAATAAGCAATGCCCTGGTTTTATGCTTTTTTTGGACTCTTTGCACCAGAGAAAACTAATGGACTTCCAGTGCCTGTACTAATTATTGGATACGGTAACTGTGCTGCAGCGGAAGCGAGCGGATCCTAGCCGCTAATAACAAGGAGACAGGCTCTGTCCTTTACAGCCCTACATACCTTCCAGCGCTGCAGAGCTCACAGGCTCCATCTGTCCAGTCCCGCATAGTGGAGGTCATTCCGAGTCGTTCGCTCGGAAAATTTCTTCGCATCGCAGCGTTTTTCCGCTTAGTGCGCATGCGCAATGTCCGCACTGCGACTGCGCCAAGTAAATTTGCTATGAAGTTTGGATTTTTACTCACGGCTTTTTCTTCGCTCAGGCGATCGTAGTGTGATTGACAGGAAATGGGTGTTACTGGGCGGAAACAGGCCGTTTTATGGGCGTGTGGGAAAAAACGCTACCGTTTCCGGAAAAAACGCGGGAGTGGCTGGAGAAACGGAGGAGTGTCTGGGCGAACGCTGGGTGTGTTTGTGACGTCAAACCAGGAACGATAAGCACTGAACTGATCGCAGATGCCGAGTAAGTCTGAAGCTACTCTGAAACTGCTACGAGATGTGTAATCGCAATATTGCAAATCTTTCGTTCGCAATTTTAAGAAGCTAAGATTCACTCCCAGTAGGCGGCGGCTTAGCGTGTGCAATACTGCTAAAATCGCCTTGCGAGCGAACAACTCGGAATGAGGGCCAGTGTTCAGCTCTACACACTGACAAGCCGGCGTCAGTGTAGCTGTTCCACAAACAAGAGCGGTCATCGGCTGTGAATAGCGGGAGCGGCAGGCTCCGTCACTGTGGTTTTATAACAGGTACCTGAAAGTATAAATCCATATATCCAGAGATATTACCTCCTGCATTGGGATTTTTTTTTATAACATGAAATTGTGAGTGTTTATACTTGATATATATTTTAGATCTAACAAATAAATAACCTTATTAATTACACCTTGCTCTATGGATGGCGCTTCTTTAAATTCTTGGTTTCTTTCTGCACTTATTGAGATTCAGCAACTCAGTATAAGTAGCTGCAATCCAGGGAGCAGGTGCAGGTGATTAACACTCACTTTTTATTATTTGTGTGCTTGTTCCAGGTTTTTTCAGGTCACACACCAGCGCCCACATTTTTTCTGTACTTTTAGTGTTCTTGGACTATCCTGGTAATGTATGATTGCCATCACCTGTGGTGAAACACCTTTCTTATCAATTAACTAGCTCACCACAGGTGATGGCAATCATACATTACCAGGAAAGTCCAGGAACAGAGCATTTTTTCTACCTCACGGAGAGGGTCAGGTAGGCAAGTATGATCCAGCTTAGAGCACTGTATAACATCCTGGGCTGGTTGACCTATATTTTGTCAATCACTGAAACAACAAGAGACCTCAGTGACTTTGAGTGCAGGGCAATCTTAAACGGCCTGAACTTTAGCGATAAAGTTTGCTTGCTAATGAGTCAGCTGCCTATAAAATAAATTCTTGGGTGTGTCTAAAATAGAATTTTCTACTGCCATTAACAAGACAAACTGATTAGATATATGCATAGAAGGCTAGTGTAAAATCTCTCCAATATTAACCCTTTTAGGCTCTAAGGAGGAAATTCAATTGTTTTGGGTGACGGTATAATTAATGGGTGCCTGACGGAGCAATTTAATATTCCGAGCGCCCATTATCATACTTGTCGCGCCCCAAATAGATGTTTGGGCACCGAAACCACTGACTTTTCGCACATTTTTTCTCAACAAATTTAAAAAATAAATAAATAATCAAATAAACAAAGCCAATGTGCCGTGAGCTTTAAACCAGTTACCATATCTAAAGTCTAATTGACATATGATAGCTATTACTATGTACTGAGTGGTAGAGTAGGACTTGCACACAAATGGGATCCCTTGACAGGGGCTGCAAGCTTAAATTATGTATTATGGTGAGTTATTATAGTGAGTGCAGAGCCTCTGTGATTTTTATTTATACAATGTGGTCACATAACATATGCACCCCAGATATAGGAGCAGTGAATGCAGCTGATTATTGGTATATATATATTTTACGTACTGTTTCTTGAGTTCTGCATCTTAGTCACATACAAATTCACTGTTAGGGGCTTATTCTCTCATTCTGACACTCACACTGCAGCATCTGCCTATCACTCATCTGCAGCTTTATGCAAATGCTACTATAAGCCCTTCCCTGGTGTACAAGCATGATTGAGAATGTGCAAGGGCTGATACATCCACCTTGAGTGTCTTCAGGTGCAACCATCAGTTGCACCAGCAGAACTTTTGCCAGCCCCATGCTAGGTGCAGATTCTCCATCACTGTGCATCTAAATTCTCAAGAACTACCCATAAGACCGGCCGTATCAGTGCGCCCACTTAGCTGCCGCCAGGAACACCAAATGCATTTTTAAGAAATTTCTAAGACCTGCGTTTCAATCGCAACTGCAACTCGGACTCATGTGCAATAGAAAACAGGAAAAAACTGCGCTTCAACACAATAGTGCGGCAACAATTACTGGGGTGGTCACCAACACCCTAAAGAAGTCCAAGAAATTCATCACAATAGTAGCAATTATGCGCACCTCCGGGATCAAGTATCAACATTGTTACAACCAGTCTTAGTGCTAAAATATCGGATTCAGATGAATAAATTCACCACTTCCACTTGATCTCTGCATACAGTTTTTCCTTCTCCAGGTGAAATGATCTTTAATGTATTATTAGGTCCACACAGATAGTGTGGGGTGTTCAAGATGCCCACCCAAAAATAGAGTGATGGTAACAGTTCATTCTCGGGTTCAGGGTACTGAAGCAGCACTTGAATCCGGTCTTCTTAATCCTCCTCCCACAAGGGCTGGTAAGTCAGTCTGGCCACCAACATGTTTCTGCTCTCCAGGAGCCTTTATCAAGGTGTTACACCTTGATTAAGGCTCCTGGAGAGCAGAAACGCATTGGTGGCCACCAGTAGCGGATCTTGCCACGGGCAAGCAGGACTTTTGGCCGGGGCGTCGCCTTCCGGAGGGTGCCGGCGCCATCCGGAGGGCGCCGCACCATGGCAAGATCCGCTACTGTGCTACTGTACCCCCCGCTGTGAAGGAAACTAGACGCTACGTGTCTAGTTTCCCTTCGTGGAGAGGACCTTTGCTGTGCGGTGCACAATGACGTCATCGCGCACCGCACAGCATTGTGGGACTGACACAGACGCTAGGGGTCATAATTGACCTCTAGTGTCTGTCTATGCTGTGCTATGGGAGAGACATCATGACGTCTCTCCCATAGATCCGAGGAGAGGAGTGCCACCGGCGGAGGTCTGCAGCGGCCGGGAATCAGGAGCTGGGATTGTAAGTATTATTATTATTATTTTTTTCTTTCAGCGGCGCTACAGGGGGCACAAATGGGGGCGTAACTGACCACGCCCCCGTATGAAGCCACGCCCCTATTTTTGACCGAAGCGCCACAAGGGCTTGAACCGGCCCTGGTGGCCAGACTGACTTACCAGCCCTTGTGGGAGGAGGATTAAGAAGCTCTGATTCCAGTGCTACTTCAGTACCTTGAACACGGGAAGGAACTGTTACCATCACGCTGTTTTTAGGTGGGCATCTTCAACACCCCACACTATCTGTGTGGACTTAAGAATACATTAAAGGTCATTTCACCTGGAGAAGGAAAAACTGTATTTAGAGATCAAGTGGAAGTGGTGAATTTATTCATGTGCAATGTGATCTAGATACATGCACAGAAGAAAAACAAATTGCTCAATTGCTTCGAATATCACCAGTATGTCTGACTCAGAATCAGCCGCATGGTGTACTAGGCACTTAGGGGCTAGTTTATCAACAAGTTTTATCATATGCAACGAGTTTTAAAACTTGGTGCATTGACAAATGGTGCTCCAGCCAATCAGCTCCCACGTGTCACGTGTTTGAAAAATGACAGTTTGGATCTGATTGGCTGGAGCACCATTTATCATACGCACCAAGTTTTAAAACTCATTTCATATGATAAAATTAGTTGATAAATCAGCTCCTAAGAATTAGTATTTTTGGAGTAAAGGAATCGGTGTAAAGGTGCAGATAGGCTCTGGGGGATATTTAATAAAACATAATTATCTCATAAAAGATGTAAACTGTGATATTTATGTTCTCTGGAGATGGAGATAAATATCTCCGCTCCAGTGGCAGATGCAGAGCAGTACACAATTCAAATAGGGGAGCCACATCAACTGCCACCCTAAACACTGCCAGACAATGCTGTCCGGGACTCACTAGCAGTTGTGGCTCCCCTGTTTGAATTTTAGACTGTGCTGCAACTGCCACTGGAGAGGAGATATGTATCTCCATCTCCAGAAAACATAAATATCACATTTTCCAGCTTTTATGGGATAATCATGTTTTCTTTAGCATCCATAAGGGATATTGGGGATATATTAGTACGATGGGCATAGACGGGGTCCAAAGGAGCCAGTGCACTTTAAATTTCTTCTACTGGGTGTGCTGGCTCCTCCCCTCTATACCTCCTCCCACAGGCAGTTTAGAAAAATGAGCCCTCAGGAGCGGATGCACACTCTGCTAGCTCCAGAGTTTTTCTTCAATTTCTTATAAACTTTTGTTTATTTTGGTATGCTGTCTGGACAACAGCATACCTGCGCCGGTTGTGTGTGTGTGTGTGTGGGGGGGGGGTCACCGGCCATGCGAGGTGCAGAACCGCTTCCTCGCTGCAGGTCCACCGTCCTGAGGGGTTGTTTGTTCAGTGGGGCACTGCGCCTTGGCTGTCGCAACTGCAGCACGCCGAACACCCCTAACAGATGCCTGAAGGTGAACAAAAGTGGTGAGTACACGCCGGGGCCCCCGCTTGGGGGGTCCCCCGGGTTAAGGTGCGGCTATCACACAGGTGAGGCATACGGGTCCCTCCTGGGGGGGATCCGCTATTGCCCCTGTGTAAACTGGCTAGCGGTGGGCTTAACTGAACATTTATGTGAAGTTTTAAGCATGTTTGGAGACATTGCCAGTATAAAATCTTCAATAGCTCTGGCACCAGTAAGGGGGGCGGAGCTACATCAGAGCGGGTTCAGCTGCATTTTGGCTCCTTCCTCTGCAGATACAGCAGCAGCCTCACACAGCTCCTCCAGACACTGACACACGCTGGATCACTGGTACAGGGTGTAGCTTGGGGGAGAGCCGCTTAAATTGTGCACATTACACATTCCTAAAGAAACTTGGGTTTTAAAACACACAGTGTTTCACTGAACTAAACACTGACAGCCTCACTGGGGCTCTCTGGTGCGGGTGTGCTGGTGCCTACTCTTCATCTGTGTCTCCTCTCACATACAGTAGGGCAGGCTTGCATTGTAACTGTCTGTGTTGTATGTGTATTGCTGTGTGTTACTTTTCACCATGGTAAAACACAAGTTATGCAGTGTCTGTAACACCACATTCTCCCCACTCTCATCTGGTTCTATTTCATGTGAGCAGTGTAGTCAGTCCTCACAAAACATTGAGGAGAATGTGGGGGAGGGTCACGAGCCTTCCTGGCTGGGTGCAATCAAAACTATGATTTCTGATATGTCATCTCAGCTCACTGCAAATGCCCACAAAACACAAGAACTGCAACAGGCAGTGGCAGATCTAGCTGCCAGAGCTGATGTTCCCCATTTCCCCCTCTCTACTGCAGGTCCACATAAACGTGCTTTACCTGCACTTCTCTCAGATACTGATGATGATATACAGGATGATGGGGATGATGTGGATCCCATAGGTGGGGATTCCACTCCTACACAGGGTTTTGAACCCCTCATTTTAGCTATAAGGGATGTGCTAAAGCTCCCCCTAGAGGACACTGCAAATCAGCAGTCGTTTTTTTCTCCCTCACGACAAACTGATTGTCACAGTTCCTGATTCTAAAGAATTAGATGATTTATTTAAGCTAGCCTGGAAAAATCAGGATAACAAATATCAGGTATCAAAATGATTTTTGCATACATTCTCCTTCGCCCCTGAGGGCAGAAAGTTCTGGGAAGAATCTCCGACTGTAGACATTTCAGTTTCTCGCCTCGCTAAGAAGGTGGTACTCCCGACTCCGGGCTCCTTTCAAGTAACGGACCCGGGGTATAGGAAAATTGAGATCACACTGCAATCTATCCAGAGGCGTCACTAGGGTTGGTGTCACCCGGTATGGTAACTCATGGTGTCACCCCACGGACCTCCTTCCGTATCACACCACACGGGAACCCTTTTTGTACTAGTTTTACTAATATATTATATATATATATATATATATATATATAACGTCAATAATCCCCGGCACTCCAGACCTATTTGTTACTGGCTCCAGTGCCCTCCTGGTGGGTAAGATATCCCACATATGCAGAGTCCATAGAATAGGCGGCACTTGGAGACTGAGAATTAATGAAAAACCCCTCAGGGTATGTTTATTCAAATGGTGACGTTTCGGGGAGAGTCCGAAGAAGGGGAAACTCTCCCCGAAACGTCACTGTTTGGATAAACCCCTGCAGGGTTTTGGTTTTCATTAATTCTCAGTCTCCGAGTGCCGCCTATTTTATCTAGTCGATACTATCTAGCCTATTCTACCCTTATACTATCTAGTACTGGTGCCCTTTACACATTATGCCACTGAATGAGCCAAAATTCCCACGATGCCACAGAGTATAATCCTATATTCACATTATGCCACACAGTATGATCCACAATTCACATTATGCTACACAGTATGATCCAAAATGCACATTATGCCAAACAGTATGATCCACAATTCACATTATGCCACACAGTATGAGTCAAAATTCACAATATGCCACATAGTATAAGCCAAAATTCACAATATGCCACACAGTATGAGCCGAAATTCACATTATGGCACACGGAATGTGCCAAAATTCACATTATGCCACACAGTATGAGCCAAAATTCACATTACGCCACACAGTATGAGCCATAATTCACATTACGCCACACCGTATGAGCCAAAATTCACATTACGCCACACAGTATGAGCCGAAATTCACATTACTCCACACAGTATGAGACGAAATTCACATTACGCCTCACAGTATGAGCCAAAATTCAGGGACATGGAGAGTGACAGAAAGTGACAGCAGGGATATAGGGAGAGTGACAGGGAGTGGCAGCAGGGGCATAGGGACTGGAAGAGTGACAGCAGTGACAGAGAGAGTGACAGAGGGACAGAAAGAGGGACATAGGGAAGCAGGGTAACAGTACCTAATGAGCAGCGGAGGGTGCTGTAGACGGTGGTGGTGAGGAGGAGAAGGCCCTGGGCAGCGGCGGTGCAGTGGAGGGTGGCGGCAGTGAGAAGGCCCACACAACACAGGAATACATAGGAATGCAGTTGATATGTTGGCGGTCGGGATCCCGGCAGTCAGAATACCGACACCAGAATCCCGACCGCTGACAATGCCACCGCCGGAATGCCGGATAACAGGGCCTATTCCCACTTGTGGGTGTCCACGACACCCATTGAGTGTGAAAAGAACCTGCGGTGAGTGCAGAGAGCCAACGAGCCCACTGTGTGGTGAGTGCACTCGCGCCCCCCTCCCCTGCTGGCATTCTGGTGTCCGGGATCTCAGGGTTGATATGATGACTTCTGGGATCCTGACCACCGGCATATCAGGCCCAATCCCAATACATACACTAATATACTGTATATGACAGGGAGAGTACAATACAATATAGGTGGACAATGGGCTGGATGGGTGGACAGTGCGATGTGGAGACACTGGGCTGGATGGGGGGAGCAGTACGATGTGGGGACACTGGGCTGGATGGGGGGAGCAGTGCGATGTGGGGACACTGGGCTGGATGGGGGGAGCAGTGCGATGTGGGGACACTGGGCTGGATGGGGGGAGCAGTGCGATGTGGGGACACTGGGCTGGATGGGTGGACAGTGCGATGTGGGGACACTGGGCTGGATGGGTGGACAGTGTGATGTGGGGATACTGGGCTGGATGGGTGGACAGTGCAATGTAGGAACACTGGGCTGGATGGGTGGACAGTGCGATGTGGAGACACTTGGCTGGATGGGAAGGTGGGCAGTGAAATGGTGATGGCAGCAATACACTATGCTGAATGAGGGAGGCACTGTGATTGGACTGGCTGGGGGTTCTAGCAGGTAAGCAGTTAAGACGGGCAGTCGGCAGGTTGGGAAGGGTAGGGGGGAAATAAGGCTCTATGGGAAGGAGAGGGAGTGAGATGGTGGTGAGAGGGGGGACACTAACGTGCATGAGAAGGGGACACTGTGACTATACTGGCAGGGGACTTTCTAGGTGCAGGAGCAGTGAGAGGAGTGCAGTGGGCTGGTTGGGGAGGGAAAGGAGGAGACACTGGCTTGGCAGGGTGGGAGTCACTGGGATGGGGGGGCAGTAATGGTGGGGGACACTGGACAGGGTGGGAGACACTGGGATGGGGAGAAGTAATGGTGCGGGGCACTGGGCAGGATGGGAGACACTGGGATGGGGGGGCAGTTATGGTGGGGGACACTGGACAGGGTGGGAGACACTGGGATGGGGGGGCAGTAATGGTGGGGGGCACTGGACAGGGTGGGAGATACTGGGATGGGGGGCAGTAATGGTGGGGGGCACTGTGCAGGATGGGAGACACTGGGATGGGGGGGAAGTTATGGTGGGGGACACTTGGCAGGGTGGGAGACACTGGGATGGGGGGCAGTAATGGTGGGGGACACTGGACAGGGTGGGAGACACTGGGATGGGGGCAGTTATGGTGGGGGACACTTGGCAGGGTGGGAGACACTGGGATGGGGGGGCAGTAATGGTGGGGGGCACTGGGCAGGACGGGAGACACTGGGATGGGGGGCAGTAATGGTGGGGGACACTGGACAGGGTGGGAGACACTGGGATGGGGGGGCAGTTATGGTGGGGGACACTTGGCAGGGTGGGAGACACTGGGATGGGGGGCAGTTATGGTGGGGGACACTGTACAGGGTGGGAGACACTGGGATGGGGGGGCAGTAATGGTGGGGGGCACTGGACAGGGTGGGAGATACTGGGATGGGGGGGCAGTAATGGTGGGGGGCACTGGACAGAGTGGGAGACACTGGGATGGGGGGGCAGTAATGGTGGGGGGCACTGGGCAGGATGGGAGACACTGGGATGGGGGGGCAGTTATGGTGGGGGACACTTGGCAGGGTGGGAGACACTGGGATGGGGGGGCAGAAATGGTGGGGGGCACTGGACAGGGTGGGAGACACTGGGATGGGGGGGCAGTAATGGTGGGGGGCACTGGGCAGGATGGGAGACACTGGGATGGGGGGGCAGTTATGGTGGGGGACACTTGGCAGGGTGGGAGACACTGGGATGGGGGGGCAGTAATGGTGGGAGACACTGGGATGAGGGGCAGTAATTGTGGGGGACAGTGGGCAGAGAGCACTGACCTTGGGTTGCTGCTCCTGTCAAAGCTTGGCCCCGCACACTGGCTGCAGCACTGCACTAATACACAGCAGCCTGCTGAGCAGTCCCTCCACTCCGGCTGCTCCTGGGATCTGGCAGCCTGCTGTTTGTGAGGTGGCTGCCAGGTATCACTGCCTCACGCTGGCGGTGCGGGGCGGCTCGGTGGGAGGAGAATAGACAGTGTAGTGCCCAGCCCCAGCGTCAGGAATCCACCATCAATGAGACTGAGCTGTGTGGACAGGAGGCGGGGCTTCCCGGCTTCTCTCCAGCTCTGAGCCTCTCGGGGACCGGAACCAAGCACTGAAGTTACGATCGCCCCCCTGCTGACAAAGGTACACTTCCCCGCCTGCAACACTCCGACACGGGTCTGTACTGTCTGACAGTGACAGTGGGGAGAAGGGGGTGTGGACAGCGCCGCGGCCTGCAGATATGTGTCTCGCCTCTCAGATTGCTGGATGGGAATGGGATGCGGGCGCGCGGCTCTATTTGGTGTCACCCCATTGAAGGGTGACACCCGGGTGCGGCCCGCACCCCCCGCACCGCCCTCATGACGCCACTGAATCTATCTACGTTGTTGCAGATGTATCTCAAAGACCGGTCATTGCAGGTTGCTGGATGACACATGCAATTCACTCCTGGGCTCCTCAAATTCAGGAGGGTCTCTCGGGTTACATGATCCTGGTTATTACAGTAACTTTCCTAAAACACACTCAGGATACGGCAAGAGTCCTCTGTGACTCTTTAAAAGAGATTGGCAATATTAATGCTAGGACCACTGCTATAGCTGTGTCAGCATGCAGAGTCATATGGTTGCGTCAGTGGATTGCAGACGCTGACTCCAAACAAAATGTGGAATCTCTTCCCGGAGGTGAATTGGACGCATGGATCTCCAAAGTTACTGCTGAGAAATCCGCGTTTCTTCCCTCGGAGGCTCCGCCTGCTAGACGTACCTACCCGGGACCATCTACTCAGTCCTTTCGGTCCACCAGATTTCGATCTAGGGCCAGAGGAGCATCAAATGCAGCTAGAGGCACCAGGGGTAAGCCTAAGAAACCAGCCGTTGCCGTCTCTCAAAAACAGAGCACCAGTTCAGCTTCCGCAAAAACCTCAGCATGACGGTGCCCACCCACCCAGGAAGGATCTCGAGGTGGGAGCCTGGCTACATCACTTCAGCCACATCTGGGAAAGTTCCTACCAGGATGCCTGGGTAAGGGACCTTATTTCTCAGGGTTACAAGCTGGAGTTCGACGGTGCTCCTCCCCAACGATTTTTCAAATCCAGCTTACCAGCTATGGAAAATATGCGTATTACGCTACTACAGGCCATCACAAAGTTGGTCCAGTCCCAAGTCATTGTTCCAGTACCCCGGCAACAGCAAGGACAAGGGGGGTCATTACAAAGGACAAAGTGAGCACTCTCCAGGAAATGATTCGCATGGTGCTCCGACCGATTCGAGTTTCCAGTCATATTTGCATAAGGTTGTTGGGGAAGATGGTGGCCTCGTACAAGGCCATTCAGTATGGAAGATTCCATGCCAGACCCTTTCAACTGGACATTTTGAACAAGTGGTCTGGTTCCCATCTTCAGATGCACCGGATGATTCAACTCTCACCCCAGGCCAGGATTTCACTCCTGTGGTGGCTGCAATCTTCCAATCTCCGGGAAGGTCGATGCTTCGGGATTCAGGATTGGATTCTCCTCATGATAGATGCAAGTCTGAGAGGATGGGGGGCTGTTAACCAAGGGGTGTAGTTCCAGGGCAGATGGTCTGCCCAAGAGGCCCTACTTCCGATCAACATCCTGGAACTTCGGTCTATCTACAATGCTCTGATTCAGGCCTCTGTTCTGCTCCAGGATCAGGCAATCCAGGTACAGTTGGACAATACCACGGCTGTGGCATACATCAATCGACAAGGAGGGACAAAAATCAGGGCCTGCATGCGAGAAGTATCAAGAATACTCCTCTGGGTGGAAAGAAATGCGATAGCACTGTCCGTGATCTTCATTCTGGGAGTAGACAACTGGGAAGCAGACTTCCTGAGTCGCCACGATCTCCACCCAGGGGAGTAGGACCTACATCCTCAGGTGTATAAACAGATTATCGACCGGTGGGGTTGTCCCCAGGATGATATGATGGCGTCTCACCTCAACAAGAAACTTCACTGCTATTGCTTGCGAACCAGAGACCCTCAGGCGTGCGCAGTGTATGCACTGACGTCGCCTTGGCCTTACCAGCTGGTCTACGTATTTCCTCCGATTCCGTTGATCCCAAAGGTGCTCAAGAGGATCCAGCATCAAGGAGTACACGGAGAGTGTGGAACGCGGATCTTCTGGACATGTCTGTCGAAGACCCTTGGCCTCTACCACTCAGAAGAGATCTTCTTCAACAAGGACCGTTCATCTACCTGGACTTACGGCTGCTTCATTTGACGGCATGGAAGTTGAGCAGAACATACTAGCTCACAAGGGACTTTCCAAAAAGGTCATTGCCACTATGGGCAAGCCAGGAAACCTGTGATGTCAAAACACTATCATACTGTATGTCTCCTGGTGCGAGGACCGCACATATCCATCTGCCGAATTTCACTTGGGAAGATTTCTTAGTTTCCTGTAGGCTGGAGTGGATCAAGGCTTACGTCTGGGAACCCTTAAGGTTCAGATTTCTGCTCTTTCAATCTTCTTCCAAAAGAAGTTGGCTGTACTGCCTGCAGTTCAGACCTTCTTGCAAGGGGTACTCCACATCCAACCTCCGTTTGTAACGGCTACGTCACCTTGGGATCTGGATATGGTCATGTGATTTCTGCAGTCCTCCTGGTTTGAACCTCTGATGACGGTAGAAGATAAGTACCTCATGTGGAAGACGGTGATGTTTCAGGCCCTATATCCTGCTAGACGTGTCTCGGAATTTGGGGCCTTATCGTGTAAAAGTCCGTACTTGGTCTTTAACAAGGACAGAGCGGAGCTCTGGACTAGACAGCAGTTCCTGCCGAAGGTTGTCTCCGCATTTCATCTGAATCAACCTATTGTGGTTCCTTCCAATTCTGACGCTTCTGCTCCTCTGGAGGCTTTGGATGCTGTGGGTGCCTTGAGGATCTATGTCAAGCGCACGGCTCGGGTCAGAAAGATGGATTCCTTGTTCGTGCTCTATTATGTGCAGAAAAAGGGTTGCCCTGCTTCAATGCAGTCCATTGCTCGTTCGATTCGGCTTACTATCCAACAGGCCTATGTGTCGGCAGCCTTATCTGTTTCTAAGTCTCTAAAGGCCCACTCTACTAAATCAGTGGGCTCTTCCTGGGCGGCTGCCCATGGAGTCTCGGCGTTGCAACTCTGCCAAGCCGCTACATGGTCGGGGAAGAACACCTTTGTGAAGTTCTACAAGTTTGATACCCTGGCCAAAGAGGATACCCAGTTTGGACAGGCGGTGCTGCAGATGTCTCTGCACGTTCCCGCCCACTATGGAAGCTTTGGGACATCCCCATCATACTAATGTGTCCCCAAAATCCTTTATGGATGCTAGAGAAAATTGGATTTTAAATACCTACCGGTAAATCCTTTTCTCGTAGTCCATAAGAAATATTGAGTGCCCGCCTCTGTGCGGTGACTTTCTGCAGGTTCTCTGTTATGTGTTACCTGTTCAGCTGTTTGCTGTTTATGCTGCCAGCTGTTGCTGGCCCAGTTATGTTATGGTGTGCTGGTGTCTAAATCTCACCAAACTTCTCGTTGTTATGTTCCTTCTCTCAAGTATGTCTGGTTTACCTATAACTGCCTGTGGGAGGGGTCATAGAGGGGAGGAGCCAGCACACCCAGTGGAAGAAATTTAAAGTGCACTGGCTCCTTTGGACCCCATCTATACCCATCGTACTAATGTGTCCCCAATATCGCTTATGGACTACGAGAAAGGATTTTCCAGTATATATTTAAAATCCTATTTTATTAAATATCCCCCTAAGTATATTGATGTGTCACTAATATCAGACCCTATTTGCACTTTTTCCTTAGTTTTGTGTATTAATTCGCTTATAGGGCTTGATTCAGATACCTTTGAATCTCAGGCAATGCCAATGTTCTTGATTATTTGCTACTGTGCATGCATGAAACATTCTGAGAACCCCTATGGCGCATGCTTTTCCCTGAGTGTACATACAAAGGTGCTGATCCTTATGGCTCAGGTGGGATCAGAAATGGAATGAAACTGATAGGTATTCACAGGCGGGGTGTGGCAGGTGGCCTGAAGCAAACACACAAAAAAGTCTGTCTCATGGGTGTGAAACGGGAGTGTCACATGCAGGTTAGGGACAGCAGCTGTGTTCTCAGAGGCCCAGCCGCCTCCACAGAGGCCATGTTCAGATGGAGAAACTGCACCTGTTATAGGACAGGTGTAAGTGTCGATGGTGAGCTGATGGTGGAGTGCCTAGAACGGGCACAGGCACAGAAAGTGGGCGTCTCGATGGTTGAACATTCAGGTGCATGCTAGTACACAAGGAGAAGGCTGAAACTAGCATTCGCATATTATTACTGTCACCAAGGTAGAGCGGAGCAGGTCCGCCACCACCGCCCACCTGCTGCATATGCTTACCTTGAAATAGGCAGCAGCACCATGTTCCCAGTGACAGCTTCAGGAAGATGGCACTGCATAATGAAAGCAAAGACTCTTTGCTCTCTAGTGCACATGCGCCATCCTCCCGAATATCACTGGGAAGATGGCCGAGGCAGAGGGATCCACTTCCCAGATCAAGCAAGTTAAGATGCCTCCCCCCGTCCCGATCTGAATGGCGCCCCCTGGTGGAGCGTGCGGGGCCACTTTGCGGCCCAGCAATTAATTTTTTTTAATATGCATTTTTTTCTAAAGGGCATGGACACAACCCATATTTAGGCCCTGCTGCTATCTACGTCCCTGCATATTATCGTTCCTGTGACTCCACCAACAGACGTTAGAATGGATGCAGCAGCGTCTACCTTTGAATCAGGATTAGTATTGTTGTTGCAGAGGAATTAGTATGAAGTCACAGTATAAAATGCATATTTTCCATAAAAGTCACATGTTGTGGCTAAATATATGTGAGTATATGACTATAATATGGTGAATACCAATGTGAAATCAAAAATGCTAGTTATCTTTCTACTGCCTCTCTGTAGGTATCTTTGATGTCCCTGATTTTAACTGTAATCGTCATGTTCATGGTAATTATTCGAGCATCATCTCTCACTTGGTCAATGTAAGTACTGTATATTATAATAAAAGCACTCTTGTTTATTCTTAGATAATCATCACATATACTGTATCAAAGGGATAGCATCAGTCATATTGTTATTTAATAATAAGCATGCACTTTCCGTATACTAGTAATCATAGTTGCCTACCCTCCCTAATTCTGCAGGAGACTCCCTGAAATAGCAGCAATCTCCCTGATTGCACCTTACCCCCATTATGCAGCTGTTACATTCTTGGGGGGGGAAATAAATCACAGATACATACATTCAAATGGGATCATTAGTGCCATTTCCCTGCATTGGTTATAAGGCACAATGGGGCAGATGTATTAACACGGAGAAGGCATAAGGAAGTGATAAACCAGTGATATGTGCAAGGTGATAAAGGCGCCAGCCAATCAGATCCTAATTGTTAATTTACATCTTGGAGCCGATTATCACTTCCTTATGCCTTCTCCAGGTTAATACATCTGCCCCAATGATCCCTATGGCCACTTACAGTATATGGAACCTCTTGTAAAACACAATACGCAAATAAATCTAGTGATGTGCACCGGACATTTTTCGGGTTTTGTGTTTTGCTTTTGGATTCGGACGCGTTTTGGCAAAACCTCCCTGAAAATTTTTTGTCGGATTCGAGTGTGTTTTGGATTCGGGTGTTTTTTTACAAAAACCCCTCAAAAACAGCTTAAATCATAGAATTTGGGGGTCATTTTGATCCCATAGTATTATTAACCTCAATAACCATGACTTCCACTAATTTTCAGTCTATTCTGAACACCTCACAATATTATTTTTAGTCCTAAAATTTGCACCGAGGTCGCTGGATGACTAAGCTAAGCGACCCAAGTGGCCAACACTAGGCCCATCTGCAGTGTCAGACAGGATGGCACTTCAAAAAAATAGTCCCCAAATAGAACATGATGCAAAGAAAAAAAGAGGTGCACCAAGGTCGCTGGATGGCTAAGCTAAGCGACACAAGTGGCCGACACAAACACCTGGCCCATCTAGGAGTGGCACTGCAGTGTCAGGCAGGATGGCACTTCAAAAAAATAGTCCCCAAACAGCACATGATGCAAAGAAAAATGAAAGAAAAAAGAGGTGCAAGATGGAATTGTCCTTGGGCCCTCCCACCCACCCTTATGTTGTATAAACAGGACATGCACACTTTAACAAACCCATCATTTCAGCGACAGGGTCTGCCACACAACTGTGACTGAAATGACTGGTTGGTTTGGGCCCCCACCAAAAAAGAAGCAATCAATCTCTCCTTGCACAAACTGGCTCTGCAGAGTCAAGATGTCCACCTCCTCCTCATCGTCCGATTCCTCACCCCTTTCACTGTGTACCAGTGACGTGCGGTGAGGTGAGGCAGGTGAGGCAGAGCCTTTCCTGTCATACATACGTTTGTGGCAGAGGTTTGACTGTATAAAGTATATGGAAAATACAAAGAATATGTTTGAAATATCTTCTTTGCATTATTCTAATAATTTTTATAGCTAAAACTCTGGAGTAAAAAGTCTATGGCACTCTTTCGGAGTACACACTGGAGGGGGGGCAACTTAGGTAAAATAAAGCCAGTTTGTGCAAGGGCCTCCAAATTACCTCTTTTTCCTGCCAGTATACGTACGGACTGTCTGACGTGCCTACTTGGATGCGGTCACTCATATAATCCTCCACCATTCTTTCAATGGTGACAGAATCATATGCAGTGACAGTAGACGACATGTCAGTAATCGTTGGCAGGTCCTTCAGTCCGGACCAGATGTCAGCACTCGCTCCAGACTGCCCTGCATCACCGCCAGCGGGTGGGCTCGGAATTCTTATCCTTCTCCTCGCAGCCCCAGTTGCCGGAGAATGTGAAGGAGGAGCTGTTAACGGGTCACGTTCCGCTTGAGTTGACAAGTGTCTAACCAGCAGGTCTTTGAACCTCTGCAGACTTGTGTCTGCCGGAAAGAGAGATACAACGTAGGCTTTAAACCTAGGATCGAGCACGGTGGCCAAAATGTAGTGCTCTGATTTCAACAGATTGACCACCCAAGAATCCTGGTTAAGCGAATGAAGGACTCCATCCACAAGTCCCACATGTCTAGCAGAATTGCTCCATTTTAGCTCCTCCTTCAATGTCTCCAGCTGCTTCTGCAAAAGCCTGATGAGGGGAATGACCTGACTCAGGCTGGCAGTTGAACTTGTCACTGACTTATGATGAATGCGCTGCAGGTGACGTATAAGGGAGGATGTTCCAAGGTGGTTAACGTCCTTACCCCTACTTATTACAGCTTGACAAAGGCAACACACGGCTTGACACCTGTTGTCCGCATTTGTGTTAAAATAATTCCACACCGAAGAGGTGATTTTTTTTTGTAATTTGACCAGGCATGCCAATGGCCATATTCGTCCCACGGACAACAGGTGTCTCCCCGGGTGCCTGACTTAAACAAACCACCTCACCATCAGAATCCTCCTTGTCAATTTCCTCCTCAGCGCCAGCAACACCTATATCCTCATCCTGGTGTACTTCAACAGTGACATCTTCAATTTGACTATCAGGAACTGGACTGCGGGTGCTCCTTCCAGCACTTGCAGGGGGCGTGCAAATGGTGGAAGGCGCCACCTCTTCCTGTCCAGTGTTGGGAAGGTC
Source organism: Pseudophryne corroboree (assembly GCF_028390025.1). Classification (NCBI taxonomy): domain Eukaryota; kingdom Metazoa; phylum Chordata; class Amphibia; order Anura; family Myobatrachidae; genus Pseudophryne; species Pseudophryne corroboree. The sequence goes on from NC_086450.1 coordinate 123,336,855, forward strand.
AGGCATCGCACCCGACACAATTGGACTCTCCTTGGGGATTTGTGATTTAGAAGAACGCACAGTTCTTTGCTGTGCTTTTGCCAGCTTAAGTCTTTTCATTTTTCTAGCGAGAGGATGAGTGCTTCCATCCTCATGTGAAGCTGAACCACTAGCCATGAACATAGGGCAGGGCCTCAGCCGTTCCTTGCCACTCCGTGTCGTAAATGGCATATTGGCAAGTTTACGCTTCTCCTCAGACGCTTTTAATTTTGATTTTTGGGTCATTTTACTGAACTTTTGTGTTTTGGATTTTACATGCTCTCTACTATGACATTGGGCATCGGCCTTGGCAGACGACGGCTGCTGCCACTAGTCATGGTCGTCTCGGCCATGACTAGTGGCAGCAGCTTCAGCATGAGGTGGAAGTGGATCTTGATCTTTCCCTATTTTACCTTCCACATTTTTGTTCTCCATTTTTTAATGTGTGGAATTATATGCCAGTATCAATAGCAATGGCCTACTACTATATATACTGCGCACAACTGAAATGCACCACAGGTATGGATGGATAGTATACTTGACGACACAGAGGTAGGTAGAGCAGTGGCCTACTGTACCGTACTGCTATATATTATATACTGGTGGTCAGCAAACTGTGCAAAACTGAAATGCACCACAGGTATGGATGGATAGTATACTTGACGACACAGAGGTAGGTAGAGCAGTGGCCTACTGTACCGTACTGCTATATATTATATACTGGTGGTCAGCAAACTGTGCAAAACTGAAATGCACCACAGGTATGGATGGATAGTATACTTGACGACACAGAGGTAGGTAGAGCAGTGGCCTACTGTACCGTACTGCTATATATTATATACTGGTGGTCAGCAAACTGTGCAAAACTGAAATGCACCACAGGTATGGATGGATAGTATACTTGACGACACAGAGGTAGGTAGAGCAGTGGCCTTCTGTACCGTACTCCTATATATTATATACTGGTGGTCAGCAAAATTATGCACTGTACTCCTACTATATACTACAATGCAGCACAGATATGGAGCGTTTTTCAGGCAGAGAACGTATAATACTGGTGGTCACTGGTCAGCAAAACTCTGCACTGTACTCCTCCTATATAATACTGCTGGTCCCCAGTCCCCACAATAAAACAGTGTGAGCACAGATATATGCAGCACACTGAGCACAGATATGGAGCGTTTTTCAGGCAGAGAACGTATAATACTGGTGGTCACTGGTCAGCAAAACTCTGCACTGTACTCCTCCTATACAATACTGCTGGTCCCCAGTCCCCACAATAAAGCAGTGTGAGCACAGACATATGCAGCACACTGAGCACAGATATGGAGCGTTTTGCAGGCAGAGAACGTATAATACTGGTGGTCACTGGTCAGCAAAACTCTGCACTGTACTCCTCCTATATAATACTGCTGGTCCCCAGTCCCCACAATAAAGCAGTGTGAGCACAGATATATGCAGCACACTGAGCACAGATATGGAGCGTTTTTCAGGCAGAGAACGTATAATACTGGTGGTCACTTGTCAGCAAAACTATGCACTGTACTCCTCCTATATAATACTGCTGGTCCCCAGTCCCCACAATAAAGCAGTGTGAGCACATATATATGCAGCACACTGAGCACAGATATGGAGCGTTTTTCAGGCAGACAACGTATACTGGTGGTCACTGGTCAGCAAAACTCTGCACTGTACTCCTCCTATATAATACTGCTGGTCCCCAGTCCCCACAATAAAGCAGTGTGAGCACAGATATATGCAGCACACTGAGCACAGATATGGAGCGTTTTTCAGGCAGACAACGTATAATACTGGTGGTCACTGGTCAGCAAAACTCTGCACTGTACTCCTCCTATAATACTGCTGGTCCCCAGAATAAGGATATTTGCACTGCAGCCCCCTGAAACATAGTGAGAGGACGCCAGCCACGTCCTCTCACTATCATTTCCAATGCACGAGTGAAAAATGGCGGCGACGCGCGGCTCCTTATATAGAATCCGAATCTCGCGAGAATCCGACAGCGGGATGATGACGTTCGGGCGCGCTCGGGTTAACCGAGCAAGGCGGGAGGATCCGAGTCTGCCTCGGACCCGTGTAAAAAGGGTGAAGTTCGGGGGGGGGGGTTCGGATTCCGAGGAACCGAACCCGCTCATCACTAAACAAATCCTGCAAAATATCAGTGTTTTTTCTTCAACAAATAGATCTTACTAACTTTGGGGCTCATTTACATTTGGATGTAAGTCATTTTCATAACACGCCTCTCCGATGTAGCAGTATGCGCCCGCGCTGATAGGTGTTACTTTCACAATCTCCCTGAAATGATTTTTAAAAAGTAGGCTAGTAGGCTAGTAATCTTACAGTTAACATGCATCCACTAACCAAGGATTTCCCAAACTCGGTCCTCAAGGCACCCTAACAGTCCAGGTTTTAAGGATATCCATGCTTGTGCGCAGATGGTATAATCAAATTGACTGAGGTATTCTGTCATTTTCAGATTGCATTATTCAAAGTTAATTTTTTTCAGTCAAAAAAATGCAATATGCAATATTGCATACAGTATTTATTCTGTAACTTTTATTTGATATTATATTGATATTAACTAGTGCTCTGGAGAGAATGTTTCATCATTCACTTCTATCCCTGCCAAATTTGAACTGTACAAGTAGGAAGCCTTTTCCTTATTTGTTGTTTCTGGACGTTTAAAGCACAATTTAACTAGTGGGAATAGAGGATAATTAGTGATAGAGGTCCTATAATAAATTACTGTAATCATAGGTTTGATGTAAGGGATCATTTTGTTTCTAAATTAATAATTACATTTCTGCTTAATCATATCAATGTACGATTTAGGGGGGTATCCTATTAGAAGCGGTTATTTTCCGCTATCCAATTTGCCCCAAAGCGACATGTTTCTCCCTGATGCCGGCACTTATCACCGGAAGCATAATCCGTGATAAGTAGCCATCGGAGCCTCGATAACACATGGGATCAGGAGCTTAGCCTGGATCCCATGTGTTATCGCACGATTGCGGGTCCGTTTTTGCAAGATAAAAATGGCCTCTAATTGGGTACCTTGATAATAACCATCGGTCTGAAAACTGATCACCTCTAATTGGATACCACCCTTAGTCAAACATGTTCCAATTGTATAATTTTTTATTTATTTAGAGTATGGCGTAATGGTTAGCATTACTGCCTCACAGTAATGATTCCCACCATGGGGTGGAGTGTGTATATTCTCCACGTGCTTGCGTGGGTTACCTCTGAGTCCTCGGATCTCCCACACTCCAAACATATACTGGTAGGTTAATTGGCTCCTAGGAAATATAGATTGCAAACTCCACTGGTGCAGGAACTTACTGTATGTGAATGGCTAAATAATATCTGTAAAGTGCTGCAAGCTTTGTATATGCTATGTAAATAACTGGCAAAAATGAATAATAAATGTAATCATAATCTAACAGAAAAATAAAACAAATTAATATATTTGCAGTATAATTAGTTTTACGATCATTATACTTTATTTTTACTATTACAATTCAGACATTTTGTCGTCGTCATCATCCTTTAGTTATAAGGGGATGCGGTCAAGATGCCGCCGGCCGGAATCCCGGCGGTCGAAATACCGACGCCGGAATCCCGACCGCCACAATCCCGACCGCCACAATCCCGACATATTCTCCCTCCGTGGGTGTCCACGACACCCATAGAGGGAGAATATAATAGTGTGTCGAGCGTAGCGAGGCACCGTGCCCGCAGCGTGGCGAGCGAAGCGAGCCCGCAAGGGGCTGTGTTCCGCTCGCCACCCCTGTCGGGATTGTGTGGTCGGGATTCCGGCGTCAGTATTTCGACCGCCGGGATTCCGGCCGGCGGCATTTAGTACTGATCCCGTTATAAGGGGCCATAGACTCTCACTGAATGAAAGTCAAAATTTGTGAATTAAGATTTTTTCCCCTAATCCTATTGTTTTTTTCTCTTAATTTACCCATATATGTTTGATTGAACTGGCTATGCTGTCATCCACACACATGTTGAATCTTTATAATAGTTTGATTAAACATTATTGGATTGTATTGTATGTGGTTAAGTTCTTATGATTAAAGATCATGACTAAAGGGCAATGGAGATCTATGCTTTAGGGAGGTCATTCCGAGTTGATCGCTCGCTATCTACTTTTTGCAGCCGTGCAAACGCATAGTCGCCGCCCACAGGGGAGTATATTTTTGCTTTGCAAGTGTGCAAACGCGTGTGCAGCCAAGCAAGACGAAAACGATTTTTGCAGTTTCTGAGTAGCTCTGGACTTACTCAGCCCTTGCGATCACTTCAGAATTTTTGGTCCCGGAATTGACGTCAGACACCCGCCCTGCAAACGCCTGTACACACCTGCATTTTTCCAAACACACCCAGAAAACAGTCAGTTGCCACCCACAAACGCCCTCTTCCTGTCAATCTCCTTGCGATCGGCTGTGCGAATAGATTCGTCATTAAATCCATCGCCCAGCTACGATCTGCTTTGTACCCGTACGACGCGCGTGCACATTGCAGTGCATACGCATGCGCAGTGGTGACACCCGGAGCGCACTCTGTGCTATTACATACACACCCCATGCTCAGGCTGCCGGAGCCGCGTGCACCCCAGAGGGGTGTGGCCTAATTTAAAAGGGGCGTGTCCACACAGGTCTTTTCTCCTTCGCTCCCGGGCATGTACATCTTCCCCGAAGATGCTTGCTGCCCCTGGAGACTGGACTGTGTGTGTGCCGGCTCTTATCTGTGACAGGAGCCGAGTGCTGCAGGAGATTATCTCCCTGCAGCACTCGGCTCCTGTCACTGCAGAAGAGCCAGCACTTTGGTGTTGCCTGCACCTCCCGCTCCCGCCTTTTGATGCCACTGTATCTATCCATAGGGTGACTTTGCAATGGCCATGTCGACAAATGTCAATGAGCAATGGAGTTACAGTACTTCCTTATCGCATGAGCATAGTCTATGAGGTTTTACTGTCCAACAAGGCAGAAATCTTCTCTGGGGTCAGCTAGAAAGCCCAGCCACTGTACATATACTGGGATTCTTATGTTAATTTTTTTCAGAGTGTCTCTTTGTCTAGTCTTAAATGGTCTTTTGTTCTGAGCTGCCTTTTTTACACCGAAATGTTCTGAATATGAATTATGTGGAGAAAGTGTCAAATAATGGTTATTATTGCTGTCCTTGTAGTCATGGAAACCCTTTGCATAGAATTATAATGATATGTTTAATCCGTATTCTTTTGTGAAAAAAAGAAAATTTGCTTTTTATCAGACTACGGGTCAATCCTAGAATTAGTATTAAAAGTGAAAAGACAAATAATGAAAATGCCTGTATTCAGCCGCCAATGCTTGACCTGCAGAGAAAGGATAGTAAGTGGCTTGGAACAACAGCAGCCTTCACATGCTCACATTGATTACAATAATTTATACTATAGAAGAAGACAAAGACACTAGCCACGCATGATCAGCTGGCAACCATGCTGTAAACCAAATGTATTAGTGCCACTTACCCAAATGTTGGTGGTACTGTGTGTAGTATACAGTACACAGGAATTGTGCAAAATCTGGTACATTAATTACGGGAAGCCCCAGATTTTTCTCATTGCTGGCTCACGTCTGTTGTGCAGCCAGTGGAATAATTTATTTGGGATTCAAGTACTGAATATGACTAATTCAAAAGGATTCAATTCAATTGCAGTTTTAGGAGACACTTACTCCCAAGGCAAGGACCTAAGATCCATCTTCCCACATTTTTTTAAGGCCCAAGATGATTGTGCGTTTAGCACTTTTATAGGAAACTGGGTGATTGAAAGCTGAGTGTTATTTTTGCCTTGCTTTTTTAACAGCAGTAATTGTAAGGGGTTGGATTCTAAATGCCAACTGCGGCATCCCGATAGTGAGAATCGCAACAGTTGGAAGGTAAGTATACTTGACTTCCCTCTATGGCCCCCTTACCCTAACCCCTCCTTTCGCAGCCTAAACCCCGTGCTCCCAACCGCAGGTGTTGTGTACCTTGTCGGGATGCCGGTGTCTGTATTCCGAGACGTGTCGGGATTCCGGCGTTGGTATTTTGACTGCTGGGATCTTGACCAGATCCCCTTGTAAGCTTCCCTGCAGCATAGTATAATAGTATACTATGCATGGGGGGCTAATATAGAGGTGAAAAAATCAGCCGTAGGCACAATGGGTATATTCATCTGTATGCAGAGATCTATATCACATGCTAATGCAGTAGGTTTAATAATCTTTAAGAAAGTGTATTAAACCTGTGAAATTTATACCAGTGTGCCCTGTTCTGTGCAGAGTTTCAATTTTATTGCAACCAATTCAAAAATCTTGTGTTGGAAGCCTGTCAAGATCTATCCATTGTAAGAAAATAGGGAAGGAACAGTGAGAAGTGGACTGATACTCATTTTATACAGTACATGTCAGGGAAAATAGGTCAGGCACTTATTTTTAATTAAGTTTAACATATTTGTGTGGTAGGTAATAACATAGGGGATCCATTTATAAACATCTGTTAATAAGGCTGAGTGTCCAAAATCAATTATCGCTTTGATTTATCATTTAAACCTGCCGCGGCAGTTGAGTGATAGTCAGCTGCCTTGGAGATACTGCTTAGAGCAGCTAGGGTTAATTTACTGCATAGCCGAGCCCCGGGCAATATGCACATGGGCAGTGGAACAGAAAGCTCCACCTGGACTTATGCTTGGCACAGTACGAGGTTATAAACGAGATCAAGGAGTCACTGAGGTGAATGAGACAGAATAACTTGAGTGTATGTTCTCCTCACAATAAACGTAAAAAAGTAATAGTCAATGATAATTTACTGCGGCCAGACTTAAACTGAGGCAAGGCAGGAGATACACCAGGATTTCCAAAAGGAAGATGATAGCAGGCCAGGATTTCAGGATTTGGCTGAAGGTTGCGGCTCCAGCCTTATAGGGTGCTGGCAAATAGTGGCAAGCCAGGAATTTTGGATATGGCTAAAGGTTGCGGCTCCAGCTGTACAGGACTCTAGCAGTTGACTACCAGCTAGGTATGCGGGATGGGCTGGAGGTTGCGGCTCCAGCCGTACAAGACTTTGGTAGGTGACAGAAGGCCAGGAATGCAGGATAACTTCCAGAAACCAACAGGGGTGGGACCAGGCTTTAGCTTCCAGAATCAAGAGCAGAGGACTAGAGGCTCATGCTAACGAACATGAACTATAAGCGGCAGGGCAAGACTAGGCTGACTGCAAGATATAAGGGCAGCAACCAATCAGAGAGCCCCAGCAGCCAAGCACCCTTGCGTAAACAATGTCGTGCAGCAGAAGTGCTGCACGTCTCTCACAGCCTTCTGACAGCCCAGAGTCTCCAGCGGCCGCCCATGGAAGCAGCTGGGCGGAAGTGCCCCTGATGTCCTGGTCGCTCCAGGTGAGCCCTTTCTTTATTTTTTGTGACATGAAGTTACATGGAACCAACTCCTTGAATAAATGACTTTAGCATTTACATTAAATTACGCAAGTCTGGAGAGTGCTATCTTTTTCCACTTTAATGTGGAGAAACACTGTATTGTACTATGGAGGTCATTCCGAGTTGTCCGCTCGCAAGGCGATTTTAGCAGAGTTGCTAACGCTAAGCCGCCGCCTACTGGGAGTGAATCTTAGCATCTTAAAATTGCGAACGAAGTAATCGCAATATTGCGATTACACACCTCGTAGCAGTTTCTGAGTAGCTTCAGACTTACTCGGCATCTGCGATCAGTTCAGTGCTTGTCGTTCCTGGTTTGACGTCACAAACACACCCAGCGTTCGCCCAGACACTCCTCCGTTTCTCCGGCCACTCCTGCGTTTTTTCCGGAAACGGTAGCGTTTTTTCCCACACGCCCTTAAAACGGCCTGTTTCCGCCCAGTAACACCCATTTCCTGTCAATCACATTACGATCGCCAGACCGATGAAAAAGCCGTGAGTAAAATTACTAAGTGCATAGCAAATTTACTTGGCGCAGTCGCAGTGCGGACATTGCGCATGCGCATTAAGCGGAAAATCGCTGCGATGCGAAGATTTTTACAGAGCGAACAACTCGGAATGAGGGCCTATGAGTCTGACCCCGTGTTAGGATCAGGCTTTGATTTGGCACCCCAGCCGTTATCTGTGTCGGGTGAGAGTGTGGGACTTTCCTGCATATATATATATATATATATATAAAATCTCCAGATTTAGTGCAAAAATAAGATTTTACTCACCGGTAAATCTATTTCTCGTAGTCCGTAGTGGATGCTGGGAACTCCGAAAGGACCATGGGGAATAGCGGCTCCGCAGGAGACTGGGCACAACTAAAGAAAGCTTTTAGGTCACCTGGTGTGCACTGGCTCCTCCCACTATGACCCTCCTCCAAGCCTCAGTTAGGACACTGTGCCCGGACGAGTTGACATAATAAGGAAGGATTTTGAATCCCGGGTAAGACTCCTACCAGCCACACCAATCACACCGTATAACTCGTGATACTATACCCAGTTTAACAGTATGAAAACAACTGAGCCTCTCAACAGATGGCTCAACAATAACCCTTTAGTTAACAATAACTATGTACAAGTATTGCAGACAATCCGCACTTGGGATGGGCGCCCAGCATCCACTACGGACTACGAGAAATAGATTTACCGGTGAGTAAAATCTTATTTTCTCTGACGTCCTAGTGGATGCTGGGAACTCCGAAAGGACCATGGGGATTATACCAAAGCTCCCAAACGGGCGGGAGAGTGCGGATTACTCTGCAGCACCGAATGAGAGAACTCAAGGTCCTCCTCAGCCAGGGTATCAAATTTGTAGAATTTTGCAAACGTGTTTGCCCCTGACCAAGTAGCAGCTCGGCAAAGTTGTAAAGCCGAGACCCCTCGGGCAGCCGCCCAAGATGAGCCCACCTTCCTTGTGGAATGGGCTTTTACTGATTTAGGATGCGGCAGTCCAGCCGCAGAATGCGCCAGCTGAATTGTGCTACAAATCCAGCGAGCAATAGTCTGCTTAGAAGCAGGAGCACCCAGTTTGTTGGGTGCATACAGGATAAATAGCGAGTCAGTTTTCCTGACTCTAGCCGTCCTGGAAACATAAATTTTCAAGGCCCTGACTACGTCCAGTAACTTGGAATCCTCCAAGTCCCTAGTAGCCGCAGGCACCACAATAGGTTGGTTCAAGTGAAAAGCTGATACCACCTTAGGGAGAAACTGGGGACGAGTCCTCAATTCCGCCCTATCCATATGGAAAATCAGATAGGGGCATTTACATGACAAAGCTGCCAATTCTGACACACGCCTGGCTGAAGCCAAGGCCAATAACATGACCACTTTCCACGTGAGATATTTTAGATCCACGGTTTTAAGTGGCTCAAACCAATGTGATTTTAAGAAACTCAACACCACGTTGAGATCCCAAGGTGCCACTGGAGGCACAAACGGGGGCTGAATATGCAGCACTCCTTTCACAAACGTCTGAACTTCAGGTAGTGAAGCTAGTTCTTTCTGGAAGAAAATCGACAGAGCCGAGATCTGTACCTTAATGGAGCCTAATTTCAGGCCCATAGTCACTCCTGCTTGTAGGAAATGCAGAAATCGACCTAGTTGAAATTCCTCAGTTGGGGCCTTTTTGGCCTCACACCAAGCAACATATTTCCGCCATATGCGGTGATAATGCTTTGCAGTTACATCTTTCCTGGCTTTAATCAGCATAGGAATGACTTCCTCCGGAATGCCCTTTTCCTTCAGGATCCGGCGTTCAACCGCCATGCCGTCAAACGCAGCCGCGGTAAGTCTTGGAACAGACAGGGCCCCTGCTGCAGCAGGTCCTGTCTGAGCGGCAGAGGCCATGGGTCCTCTGAGATCATCTCTTGAAGTTCCGGGTACCACGCTCGTCTTGGCCAATCCGGAACCACGAGTATTGTTCTTACTCCTCGTTTTCTTATTATTCTCAGTACCCTTGGTATGAGAGGCAGAGGAGGGAACACCTAAACTGACTGGTACACCCACGGTGTCATTAGAGCGTCCACAGCTATCGCCTGAGGGTCCCTTGACCTGGCGCAATATCTCTCTAGTTTTTTGTTTAGGCAGGACGCCATCATGTCCACCTGTGGCCGTTCCCATCGATTTACAATCAGCGTGAAGACCTCTGGATGAAGTCCCCACTCTCCCGGGTGGAGGTCGTGCCTGCTGAGAAAGTCTGCTTCCCAGTTGTCCACTCCTGGAATGAACACTGCTGACAGTGCTAGTACGTGATTTTCCGCCCATCGGAGAATCCTTGTGGCTTCTGCCATTGCCATCCTGCTTCTTGTGCCGCCCTGTCGATTTACATGGGCGACTGCCGTGATGTTGTCTGACTGGATCAGTACCGGCTGGTGTAGAAGCAGGGATTTTGCCTGACTTAGGGCATTGTAAATGGCCATTAGTTCCAGAATATTTATGTGTAGGGAAGTCTCCTGACTCGACCATAGTCCTTGGAAGTTTCTTCCCTGTGTGACTGCCCCCCAGACTCGAAGGCTGGCATCCGTGGTCACCAGGACCCAGTCCTGTATGCCGAATCTGCGGCCCTCTAGAAGATGAGCACTCTGCAGCCACCACAGCAGAGACACCCTGGTTCTTGGAGACAGGGTTATTAGGCGATGCATCTGAAGATGCGATCCGGACCATTGGTCCAACAGGTCCCACTGAAAGATTCTGGCATGGAACCTGCCGAAAGGAATTGCTTCGTAAGAAGCCACCATCTTTCCCAGGACCCGCGTGCAGTGATGCACCGATACCTGTTTTGGTTTCAGGAGGTCTCTGACTAGAGATGACAGCTCCTTGGCTTTCTCCTCTGGGAGAAACACTTTTTTCTGGACTGTATCCAGAATCATACCCAGGAACAGTAGACGTGTCGTCGGAACCAGCTGTGATTTTGGAACATTCAGAATCCAACCGTGCTGGTGTAGCACCTCCTGAGATAGTGCTACTCCCACCAACAACTGCTCCTTGGACCTCGCCTTTATTAGGAGATCGTCCAAGTACGGGATAATTAAAACTCCCTTTCTTCGAAGGAGTATCATCATTTCCGCCATTACCTTGGTAAACACCCTCGGTGCCGTGGAGAGTCCAAACGGCAGCGTCTGGAATTGGTAATGGCAATCCTGTACCACAAATCTGAGGTACTCCTGGTGAGGATAGTAAATGGGGACATGCAGGTAAGCATCCTTGATGTCCAGGGATACCATGTAATCCCCCTCGTCCAGGCTTGCAATAACCGCCCTGAGCGATTCCATCTTGAACTTGAATTTTTTTATGTATGTGTTCAAGGATTTCAAATTTAAAATGGGTCTCACCGAACCGTCCGGTTTCGGTACCACAAACAGTGTGGAATAGTAACCCCGTCCTTGTTGAAGTAGGGGCACCTTGATTATCACCTGCTGGGAATACAGCTTGTGAATTGCCGCTAGCACAGCCTCCCTGTCTGAAGGAGTAATCGGCAAGGCAGATTTTAGGAACCGGTGGGGTGGAGACGCCTCGAATTCCAGTTTGTACCCTTGAGATACTATTTGCAGGATCCAGGGATCCACCTGTGAGCGAGCCCATTGATCGCTGAAATTTTTGAGGCGGCCCCCCACCGTACCTGGCTCCGCCTGTGGAGCCCCACCGTCATGCAGCGGACTTGGAAGAAGCGGGGGAGGACTTTTGCTCCTGGGAACCTGCTGTTTGTTGCAGCCTTTTTCCCCTACCTCTGCCTCTGGACAGAAAGGACCCGCCTTTTCCACGCCTGTTTTTCTGAGTCCGAAAGGACTGTACCTGATAAAACGGCGCCTTTTTAGGCTGTGAGGGAACATGGGGTAAAAAATGCTGACTTCCCAGCAGTTGCTGTGGAAACTAGGTCCGAGAGACCATCCCCAAATAACTCCTCACCCTTATAAGGCAAAACTTCCATGTGCCTTTTTGAATCTGCATCCCCTGTCCACTGGCGAGTCCATAAGCCTCTCCTAGCAGAAATGGACAATGCACTTATTTTAAATGCCAGCCGGCAGATCTCCCTCTGTGCATCTCTCATGTATAAGACTGAGTCTTTTATATGCTCTATGGTTAGCAGAATAGTGTCCCTGTCTAGGGTGTCAATATTTTCTGACAGGGAATCTGACCACGCAGCGGCAGCACTGCACATCCATGCTGACGCAATAGCTGGTCTAAGTATAATGCCTGAGTGTGTATATACAGACTTCAGGATCGCCTCCTGCTTTCTATCAGCAGGTTCCTTGAGGGCGGCCGTATCCGGAGACGGTAGTGCCACCTTTTTAGACAAACGTGTGAGCGCTTTATCCACCCTAGGGGGTGTCTCCCAACGTGACCTATCCTCTGGCGGGAAAGGGAACGCCATTAGTAACTTCTTAGAGATTACCAATCTTTTATCAGGGAAAGCCCACGCTTCTTCACACACTTCATTTAATTCTTCTGATGGGGGAAAAACTACGGGTAGTTTTTTCTCCCCAAACATAATACCCTTTTTAGTGGTACCTGGGTTTATATCAGAAATTTGTAACACCTCTTTCATTGCTTCAATCATGCAACGAATGGCCTTAGTGGACATTAGACTAAACTCATCGTTGTCGACACTGGTGTCAGTATCCGTGTCGACATCCGCGTCTGCCATCTGAGGTAGCGGGCGTTTTAGAGCCCCCGATGGCCTTTGAGACGCCTGGACATGCACGAGCTGAGAAGCCGGCTCTCCCGCATTTGGAATGTCGTCAAATTTTTTGTGTAAGGAGTCGACACGTGCACGCAATTCCTTCCATAAGTCCATCCACTCAGGTGTCTGCCCCGCAGGGGGTGACATCCCTTCTATAGGCATCTGCTCCGCCTCCACATCATTATCCTCATCAAACATGTCGACACAGCCGTACCGACACACCACACACACACAGGGAATGCTCTTACAGAGGACAGGACCCACAAAAGCCCTTTGGGGAGACAGAGTGAGAGTATGCCAGCACACACCAGAGCGCTATATAATGCAGGGACTAACTGAATTATGTCCCCTATAGCTGCTGTTATATATACTGCGCCTAAATTTAGTGCCCCCCCTCTCTTTTTTACCCTTTTCTGTAGTGTAGACTGCAGGGGAGAGCCAGGGAGCTTCCTTCCAGCGGAGCTGTGAGGGAGAAATGGCGCCAGTGTGCTGAAGGAGATAGCTCCGCCCCTTTTTCACTGACTTTTCTCCCGCTTTTTTATGGATTCTGGCAGGGGTAATTATCACATATATAGCCTCTGGGGCTATATATTGTGGTATTTTTGCCAGCCAAGGTGTTTTTATTGCTGCTCAGGGCGCCCCCCCCTAGCGCCCTGCACCCTTAGTGACCGGAGTGTGAAGTGTGTATGAGGAGCAATGGCGCACAGCTGCAGTGCTGTGCGCTACCTTGGTGAAGACTGATGTCTTCTGCGGCCGATTTTCCGGACCTCTTCTTGCTTCTGGCTCTGTAAGGGGGACGGCGGCGCGGCTCCGGGACCGAACACCAAGGCCAGTTCCATGCGGTCGATCCCTCTGGAGCTAATGGTGTCCAGTAGCCTAAGAAGCCCAAGCTAGCTGCAAGCAGGTAGGTTCGCTTCTTCTCCCCTTAGTCCCTCGCTGCAGTGAGCCTGTTGCCAGCAGGTCTCACTGTAAAATAAAAAACCTAATTATATACTTTCTTTTTAGAAGCTCAGGAGAGCCCCTAGTGTGCATCCAACCTCGGCCGGGCACAAAATCTAACTGAGGCTTGGAGGAGGGTCATAGTGGGAGGAGCCAGTGCACACCAGGTGACCTAAAAGCTTTCTTTAGTTGTGCCCAGTCTCCTGCGGAGCCGCTATTCCCCATGGTCCTTTCGGAGTTCCCAGCATCCACTAGGACGTCAGAGAAATAGCTGTCATGCTTTAATCAACGTTTCAGGGTTTCCCCTTCATCAAGATAAAATACACAACCACAAAAAACATATTTATACATACCTTCACCAATCCAATCCACTGTCAACTCCCGCCATCCCATTCGGGACTCGGCCGCAGCATCTACTGGAACCGTAAGTGAGGTTACCGCACCCGGTGGGCCGCTGGCTGTTGCCTAGGACACAGTAAATCACTCAGTTGTCAAGGTAACACATAAACAAAGTGCCTGCACTATAACGTGCTGACTAGTGACTGTGGAGTTAATTCAGACCTGGTCGTAGCAGCAAATTTGTTAGCAGTTGGGCAAATCCATGTGCACTGCAGGTGTGGCAGATATAAAATTTGCAGAGAGAGAGTTATGGGCCCTACACAACCGGCGATGTGCCGCCGAGGGGCCCAACGGCCGATACGGCTGACGGGCGACCCGGCGGTGGGAAATGGGGAGTGAAGTTTCTTCACTCCCACCGTCACCCGGCTCCATAACAGTGCATGCTAACATGGACGAGATTGTCCATATTGTCTTGCATGTATAAGCGATACAGCACCAACGATGAACGAGCGAGGGGCTGCGCATCGTTCATCGTTGGTGCCTACACACTGAACGATATGAACGAGTTCTCGTTCATTAATGAACAAGAACGTTCATATCATTCAGTTACATCTTTTAGTGTGTAGGGCCCTTTAGATTTGGGTGGGTTATATTGTTTCTATGCAGGGTGAATACTGGCTGCTTTATTTTTACACTGCAATTTAGATTTCAGTTTGAACACACACCACCCAAATCTAACACTCTCTGCACATGTTATATCTGCCCTCCTGCAGTGCACATGGGGGGTAATTCCAAATTGATCGCAGCCTCAAGTTTGAAAGCAATTGGGCAAAACCATGTGCACTGCAGGGGAGGCAGATATAACATGTGCAGAGAGAGTTAGATTTGGGTGTGGTGTGTTCAATCTGCAATCTAATTTGCAGTGTAAAAATAAAGCAGCCAGTATTTACCCTGCACAGAAACAAAATAAAACACCCAAATCTAACTCTTTCTGCACATGTTATATCTGCCTCCCCTGCAGTGCACATGGTTTTGCTCAACTGCTAAAAAAAATCCTGCTGCGATCAACTTGGAATTACCCCCTTGGTTTTGCCCAACTGCTAACAAATTTGCTGCTACGATCAGGTCTGAATTACTCCCTGTATCAACAGATACCTTGCAGCTAATAATAATGTTATTAGCATAGGTGTCATATTGTGCGACACAGAGTGAGGTACTAATTCCAAAATCTAAAGTAAAAAATAAGATTTTACTTACCGATAAATCTATTTCTCGTAGTCCGTAGTGGATGCTGGGACTCCGTAAGGACCATGGGGAATAGCGGCTCCGCAGGAGACAGGGCTCAAGAATAAAAGCTTTAGGATCAGGTGGTGTGCACTGGCTCCTCCCCCTATGACCCTCCTCCAAGCCTCAGTTAGGATACTGTGCCCGGACGAGCGTACATAATAAGGAAGGATATTGAATCCCGGGTAAGACTCATACCAGCCACACCAATCACACCGTACAACTTGTGATCTGAACCCAGTTAACAGTATGATAAAACGAAAAGGAGCCTCTGAAAAGATGGCTCACAACAATAATAACCCGAATTTTTGTAACAATAACTATATACAAGTATTGCAGACAATCCGCACTTGGGATGGGCGCCCAGCATCCACTACGGACTACGAGAAATAGATTTATCGGTAAGTAAAATCTTATTTTCTCTGACGTCCTAGTGGATGCTGGGACTCCGTAAGGACCATGGGGATTATACCAAAGCTCCCAAACGGGCGGGAGAGTGCGGATGACTCTGCAGCACCGAATGAGAGAACTCCAGGTCCTCCTCAGCCAGGGTATCAAATTTGTAGAATTTCGCAAACGTGTTTGCCCCTGACCAAGTAGCTGCTCGGCAAAGTTGTAAAGCCGAGACCCCTCGGGCAGCCGCCCAAGATGAGCCCACTTTCCTTGTGGAATGGGCTTTTACCGATTTTGGCTGTGGCAGGCCTGCCACAGAATGTGCAAGCTGAATTGTACTACAAATCCAACGAGCAATCGTCTGCTTAGAAGCAGGAGCACCCAGCTTGTTGGGTGCATACAGGATAAACAGCGAGTCAGATTTTCTGACTCCAGCCGTCCTGGAAACATATATTTTCAGGGCCCTGACAACGTCAAGCAACTTGGAGTCCTCCAAGTCCCTAGTAGCCGCAGGTACCACAATAGGTTGGTTCATGTGAAATGCAGAAACCACCTTAGGTAGAAATTGAGGACGAGTCCTCAATTCTGCCCTGTCAGAATGAAAAATTAAGTAAGGACTTTTATATGATAAAGCCGCCAATTCTGACACACGCCTGGCTGAAGCCAGGGCTAACAGCATCGTCACCTTCCATGTGAGATATTTGAAGTCCACAGTGGTGAGTGGTTCAAACCAATGTGACTTTAGAAAACTCAACACAACATTGAGATCCCAAGGTGCCACTGGAGGCACAAAAGGAGGCTGTATATGCAGTACCCCTTTTACAAATGTCTGAACTTCAGGCATTGAAGCCAGTTCTTTCTGGAAGAAAATCGACAGGGCCGAAATTTGAACCTTAATGGACCCTAATTTTAGGCCCATAGATAGTCCTGTTTGCAGGAAATGGAGGAAACGACCCAGTTGAAATTCCTCTGTAGGGGCCTTCTTGGCCTCACACCACGCAACATATTTTCGCCAAATGCGGTGATAATGTTTTGCGGTTACGTCCTTCCTGGCCTTGACCAGGGTAGGGATGACTTCATCTGGAATGCCTTTTTCCCTCAGGATCCGGCGTTCAACCGCCATGCCGTCAAACGCAGCCGCGGTAAGTCTTGGAACAGACAAGGCCCCTGCTGGAGCAGGTCCTTTCTCAGAGGTAGAGGCCACGGTTCGTCCGTGAGCATCTCTTGAAGTTCCGGGTACCAAGTCCTTCTTGGCCAATCCGGAACCACGAGTATAGTTCTTACTCCTCTCCTTCTTATGATTCTCAGTACCTTTGGTATGAGAGGCAGAGGAGGGAGCACATACACTGACTGGTACACCCACGGCGTTACCAGGGCGTCCACCGCTATTGCCTGAGGGTGCCTTGACCTGGCGCAATATCTGTCTAGTTTTTTGTTTAGACGGGACGCCATCATGTCCACCTTTGGTTCTTCCCAACGGTTTACTATCAGGTGGAAGACTTCTGGGTGAAGTCCCCACTCTCCCGGGTGGAGGTCGTGTCTGCTGAGGAAGTCTGCTTCCCAGTTGTCCACTCCCGGAATGAACACTGCTGATAGTGCTATCACATGATTTTCCGCCCAGCGAAGAATCCTTGCAGCTTCTGCCATTGCCCTCCTGCTTCTCGTGCCGCCCTGTCTGTTTACGTGGGCGACTGACGTGATGTTGTCCGATTGGATCAATACCGCCTGACCCTGAAGCAGGGGTTTCGCTTGACTTAGGGCATTGTAAATGGCCCTTAGTTCCAGAATGTTTATATGAAGAGATGCTTCCATGCTTGACCACAAGCCCTGGAAATTTCTTCCCTGTGTGACTGCTCCCCAGCCTCTCAGGCTTGCATCCGTGGTCACCAGGATTCAATCCTGAATGCCAAATCTGCGGCCCTCTAGTAGATGAGCACTCTGCAGCCACCACAGAAGAGACACCCTTGTCCTTGGCGACAGGGTTATCCGCTGATGCATCTGAAGATGCGATCCGGACCATTTGTCCAGTAGATCCCACTGAAAAGTTCTTGCATGGAATCTTCCGAATGGAATCGCTTCGTAAGAAGCCACCATTTTTCCCAGGACCCTCGTGCACTGATGCACTGACACCTGGCCTGGTTTTAGGAGGTTCCTGACTAGCTCGGATAACTCCCTGGCCTTCTCCTCCGGGAGAAACACCTTTTTCTGGACTGTGTCCAGAATCATTCCTAGGAACAGTAGACGTGTCGTTGGAATCAGCTGCGATTTTGGAATATTTAGGATCCACCCGTGCTGACGTAACACTACCTGAGATAGTGCTACTCCGACTTCTAACTGTTCCCTGGACCTTGCCCTTATCAGGAGATCGTCCAAGTAAGGGATAATTAAGATGCCTTTTCTTCGAAGAAGAATCATCATTTCGGCCATTACCTTGGTAAAGACCCGAGGTGCCGTGGACAATCCAAACGGCAGCGTCTGAAACTGATAATGACAGTCTTGTACTACAAACCTGAGGTACCCTTGGTGAGACGGGTAGATTGGGACGTGGAGATAAGCATCCTTGATGTCCAGAGACACCATATAGTCCCCTTCTTCCAGGTTTGCTATCACCGCTCTGAGTGATTCCATCTTGAATTTGAACCTCTTTATGTAAGTGTTCAAGGATTTCAGATTTAAAATTGGTCTCACCGAGCCGTCCGGCTTCGGTACCACAAACAGCGTGGAATAATACCCCTTTCCCTGTTGTAGGAGGGGTACCTTGATTATCACCTGCTGGGAATACAGCTTGTGAATGGCTTCCAAAATTGCCTCCCTGTCGGAGGGAGACTTTGGTAGAGCAGACTTCAGGAACCGGCGAGGGGGAAACGCCTCGAATTCCAGTTTGTACCCCTGTGATACTACCTGTAGAATCCAGGGGTCCACTTGCGAGTGAGCCCACTGCGCGTTGAAATTCTTGAGACGGGCCCCCACCATGTCTGAGTCTGCTTGTAAAGCCCCAGCGTCATGCTGAAGACTTGGCAGAAGCAGGGGAGGGCTTCTGCTCCTGGGAAGCGGCTGCATGGTGCAGTCTTTTTCCCCTTCCTCTGCCCCGGGGCAGGAAGGAATGGCCTTTAGCTCGCTTGTACTTATGGGAACGAAAGGACTGAGTTTGAAAAGACGGTGTCTTTTTCTGCTGATGTGAAGTGACCTGGGGTAAAAAGGTGGATTTTCCAGCCGTTGCCGTGGCCACCAGGTCCGATAGACCAGCCCCAAATAACTCCTCCCCTTTATACGGCAATACTTCCATATGTCGTTTGGAATCCGCATCGCCTGACCACTGTCGCGTCCATAACGCTCTTCTGGCAGAAATGGACATAGCACTTACTCTTGATGCCAGGGTGCAAATATCCCTCTGTGCATCACGCATATATAGTAATGCATCCTTCAAATGCTCTATAGTTAACAGAATATTGTCCCTATCCAGGGTATCAATATTTTCAGTCAGGGAATCCGACCACGCGACTCCAGCACTGCACATCCAGGCTGAGGCGATTGCTGGTCGCAGTATAACACCAGTATGTGTGTATATACTTTTAAGAATATTTTCCAGCCTTCTATCTGCTGGTTCTTTGAGGGTGGCCGTATCAGGAGACGGTAACGCTACTTGTTTAGATAAACGTGTGAGCGCCTTATCTACCCTAGGGGGTGTTTCCCAACGCGTCCTAACCTCTGACGGGAAAGGATATAGTGCCAATAATTTTTTAGAAATTAGCAGTTTTTTGTCGGGGGAAACCCACTGTTCAATGCCTCCTTCATTGCCGTGATCATGTAACGTGTGGCCCTACTGGACATTACGTTTGTCTCCTCACCGTCGACACTAGACTCAGTATCTGTGTCTGGGTCTGTGTCGACCCACTGAGGTAACGGGCGTTTTAGGGCCCCTGACGGTGTCTGAGACGCCTGGACAGGCACTAATTGATTTGCCGGCTGTCTCATGTCATCAACCGTTCTTTGCAAAGTGCTGACATTATCACTTAATTCTTTAAATACGATCATCCAGTCAGGTGTCGACTCCCTAGGGGGTGACATCACTAACCCAGGCAATTGCTCCGCCTCCACATCATTTTCCTCCTCATACATGTCGACACACACGTACCGACACACAGCACACACACCGGGAATGCTCTGATAGAGGACAGGACCCCACAAGCCCTTTGGAGAGACAGAGGGAGAGTCTGCCAGCACACACCAAGCGCTATATATATATACAGGAATAACCTTATATAAGTGTTATTCCCTTATAGCTGCTGTTTATATAATTTTTAACTGCCAATAGTGCCCCCCCTTCTCTTTTTTACCCTGATTCTGTAGCAAGTCTGCAGGGGAGAGTCAGGGAGCCGTCCTTCCAGCGGAGCTGTGAGGGAAAATGGCGCTTGTGTGCTGAGGAGATAGGCTCCGCCCCTTCACGACGTCCTTATCTCCCGCTCTTTGCTGTAAAAATGGCAGGGGTTAAAATACATCCATATAGCCCAAGAGCTATATGTGATGTATTCTTTTGCCAACCTAAGGTATCATCTGTTATATTGCGTCTCAGGGCGCTCCCCCCCATCGCCCTGCACCCTCAGTGACCGGAGTGTGAAGTGTGCTGAGAGCAATGGCGCACAGCTGCGGTGCTGTGCGCTACCTTAGTCTGAAGACAGGATCGTCTTCTGCCGCCGATTTCACCGGACCTCTTCGCTCTTCTGGCTCTGTAAGGGGGCCGGCGGCGCGGCTCCGGGACCCATCCAGGCTGAACCTGTGATCGTCCCTCTGGAGCTAATGTCCAGTAGCCTAAGAAACCCAATCCACTCTGCACGCAGGTGAGTCCGTTTCTTCTCCCCTTAGTCCCACGATGCAGTGAGCCTGTTGCCAGCAGGACTCACTGAAAATAAAAAACCTAAAATACACTTTTATTCTAAGCAGCTCAGGAGAGCCACCTAGCCTGTACCCTTCTCGTTCGGGCACAAAAATCTAACTGAGGCTTGGAGGAGGGTCATAGGGGGAGGAGCCAGTGCACACCACCTGATCCTAAAGCTTTTATTCTTGTGCCCTGTCTCCTGCGGAGCCGCTATTCCCCATGGTCCTTACGGAGTCCCAGCATCCACTAGGACGTCAGAGAAATATTAATGATATACATACAATAAACCAATGTACCAAAACAAAATTGAATAATTTACATATAGAATAACTGTACAATGGGGGTCATTCCGACTTGATCGCTCGCTAGCTAGTTATAGCAGCCGCGCAAACGCTAAGCCGCCACCCACTGGGGAGTGTATTTTAGCTTAGCAGAAGTGCGACGCATGTGCAACCGAGCTCTACAAAAACAGTTTGTGCAGTTTCTGAGTAGCTCTGGACCTACCCAACGCTTGTGATCACTTCAGCCTATTCGTGTCCGGATTTAACGTCATACACCCGCCCAGCGAACGCCCAGCCATGCATGCATTTTTTCAGACACGCCTGTGTTTTTGCAAACACTCCCTGAAAACGGTCAGTTGACACCCAGAAACGCCCCCTTCCTGTCAATCTTATAGCGCCCGCCAGTGTGAAGAAAAACTTCGCTAGAATCTGAGCACAACCACAAAGGGCTTTGTACCCGTACGTCACGCGTGCGCATTGCGGGGCATACGCATGGGCAGAAATGCAATTTTTTACCTGATTGCTGCGCTGCGAAAATCGGCAGCGAGCGATCAACTCGGAATGACCCCCAATGTTAGATCCACTCCATAGCTTTTGCATAAACAAGCAGGCATTGTGTACATAATGTTATTTTCTATACTATGTACCAATAATGACCGAACATCCAGTAAATTAGACTCCGTCAGTCACTCTGTTCAAAACACCTAAAGATCAATACATATTCCCTATTGAGAGATACAGCCATGTAG
The DNA here is from genome assembly GCF_028390025.1 of Pseudophryne corroboree. Classification (NCBI taxonomy): domain Eukaryota; kingdom Metazoa; phylum Chordata; class Amphibia; order Anura; family Myobatrachidae; genus Pseudophryne; species Pseudophryne corroboree. The sequence continues at coordinate 123,358,431 of NC_086450.1, forward strand.
ACACAATACCTACAATACATAAAATGTATACAATCTGCAATATACGAGATGACACCCTAACCAGTATCTAGCCTTCAAGGGGGAAACCCTGAAACGTTGATTAAAGTGTGACAGCTATTTTGCACTAAATCTGCCTCTTTCCCCCCTGTACATTGCATATGTGGGGGACCGTCCCCTACGCAGGGGGCACCGGAGCAATTACAATAAGTATTCTTCATGAGTGCCGGATTTACAGATTTAAGTGTTTTGAACAATATGACTGAGCAGAGGTGGAACGGGGCGGGGTGAAGGTGTGGCAGGGCTAATGTTTTGCATAATTTAAGCCCCGCCCCGCTGTATAATGACGCTATTAACGGCATTATACTGCGGGGGGGCGTGGCTATGATGACGCGATTAAACAAGAATTGCGTCATCGACTGCCCAGAACGCCCACTTTACTCACTAAGTGGGCGGTCCGGGCAGGGGGGAGCACGGAAATCGGGAGACTTGCCTGCTTTTCCGAGTAGGCAAGTATGCATTGCACCCATCACAGCTCACCTTCCCCCACACACACACACTGTCATACCCTCCAACATGACCCATTCCATTAGGTACAAACTGCTCTGTTCCTAGACTTCCCTTTTAATTTATGATTGCCATCACCTATGAAGAAACGCCTTTCTTATCATTTCACTAATTAAACACAGGTGATGGAAATCATACATCAAGAGGGAAGTCCAGGAACAGAGCACTTTGTACCTAATGGAATGGGTCATGTTGGAGGGTCTGCACTGTCTCCCTGACACACACACACACACACACACACACACACACACACACACACACACACACCTATCTCACAACCTATCTCACAACCTATCTCACAAGCAGCAGAGTAGTTCTGTCACTCTCTGGCTGTTCAGAGATCTGCTGTATCTCCAACTCCATACCTCCCAACATGACCCTCTCCAGGAGGGACACAATGCTCTGCTCCTGGACTTCCCTCTTAATTTATGATTGCCATCACCTGTGCTGAAACACCTTTCTTATCCATTAACCTGTTCAACACAGGTGCAGACAATCATACATTAAGAGAAAAGTCCAGAAGCAAAGCATGCTGTCCCTCCTGGAGAGGGTCATGTTGGGAGGTATGCAACTCTGTCTCCCACTTATCAAGCCTTGGAGAGTGATAAATACAGTAGCACAGTGATAAAGTACCAACCAATCAGCTCCTAGATTCCATGTTACAGGCTGTGTTTGAAAAATGAGTTAGGAGCTGATTGGCTGGTACTTTATCACCGTGCTATTTATCACTCCCCAAGGCTTGATAAATCTGGGCCTCTCTATGTGTCAGCAGCACTGCTTGGTCCCAAGTAGCTCCGACCCGCTGCTCATAAGTCACTCTCCCTCTTCTGGCAAAACAGGGCCAACTACTCAAATGTGGTGGTGGTGTGTGCGCGTGTGTGTGTGTGTGAGGGGGGGGGGGGTCTGCAGCCTGCTGTACCGCCCCCACCAAGTGACACCACCAGGCACATGCCTCACGTGAAAAAAAAAAAAGAGGGGTTCCCAGCGATTTCTGATTGGTGCGTGATTTACAAACTGCTGTTTCACTAGTACATGGGTTGCTGGGGATAAAACCAAGATGAAAGAAATAGCTAAAGACCGAGAGCGCACTATAGTAAAAATAGATAAACAGATTTAATGAAGCATACCTTATACAAACATAAAAATACAGTAAATAAAAATGCAATTCAAAAACAGAAAAATTTATTAAAAATGTTCTCATACGTCTTAGGGGATACTGGGGTCCACTTCAGTACCATGGGGTATAGACGGTTCCGCAAGAGCCATGGGCACTTTAAGACTTTTTCAGAGTGTGAACTGGCTCCTCCCTCTATGCCCCTCCTCCAGACCTCAGTTTAGAAAATGTTCCCAGGCAGACTGGATGCACTCCAGGGGAGCTCTACTGAGTTTCTCTGAAAGACTTTGTTAGGTTTTTTTTATTTTCAGGGAGGACTGCTGGCAACAGTCTTCCTGCTTCGTGGGACTTAGGGGGCAGAAGTAGGAGCCAACTTCCTGAATAGTTTCATGGCTCTGCTTCTGGCTGACAGGACACCATTAGCTCCTGAAGGGTACTGAACACTAGCTGCGGCTATGCGCTCACTCCCACAGCCCGCCGTCACCCCCTTACAGAGCCAGAAGTCAGATGAGTGTACAGAAGAGGATCTTCAGTCATCGTGACGGCTAAAAGGTACCGCGCGGTGGGCAGGAACGCTGCGCGCCATGCTACCCATCAGCACAGGCAAAGCAGGGTGCAGGGCGCATGGGGTAGGGGGGGGGGGGGGGGGGAAGGCGCCCTGGGCAGCATGAACCTGCTCAAAACTGGCTAACAAGGGGACATAAGATGCTGAGGCACAGTCCTACCCCTGCCAGTATAAAAAATAGTATTGAAAAGTCTGAGGGGAAACGCGCCATTACGGGGGCGAGGCTTCCCCCTCAGTCAGCCAGCACAATACTCAGTGCCATTTTTTCTCCTAGCAAGCTGCAGAGAAGAACGCTGGTCCTCCTCCACTTCTGAACCAAGTATCAGGGTGCAAAACAGGGGGAGCACAGTATAATTTAGTGCTGTATGGTGAATTTGTCATTATAAAAGCGCTACAGGTCTGTGGGCATTTTGTGTTCCACAGGGATTATATCACTAGCGCTGAGTTGTGAACTGGCAAATCCTTTCTGTGTCCTTCTGACAGATTTTACTGTGGGTCTGTCCCCTATAAGTCCCGGAGTGACTATGGTGTGGTTGTGCACGTGCGTGATATGTCTGAGGCAGGGAGCTCTTCCCCTGAGGGAGCCATTTTAGGGACACAGAGTTGTAATGTGGTGGCGCTGTCGGCACACCACGAGCCTGAATGGGTGAAAGAATTACGTGATAGTGTGAATCATATCAGTAAGAGATTGTATAAGTCTGAGTCTCATGCAGAAAACTGGAGAAAATCAGTGGAAGATGTTATTTTTCATAGTTCTGCCTTTTCATCCACAGAGGATCCCTCTGGGTCACATAAGAGGCCATTTGCACCCATGGGTCTTGCTAATAGTGTCCCATGGATACAAACTGGAGTTTCCAGACGTCCCCCCATGCCGATTTTTCAAATCGACCTTGCCAGCTTCTCTCCCGGACAGAGAAGTAGTAACAGCTGCAATTCAAAAATTATGTCAGGATCAAGTCATTGTCCTGGTGCCCTTGTCACAACAGGGAGAAGGTTTTTATTCAAGCCTGTTCGTAGTTCCGAAGCCGGACGGCTCGGTCAGACCAATTTTAAACCTGAAATCTCTGAACCTCTACCTGAAAAGGTTCAAGTTCAAGATGGACTCTCTGAGGGCAGTGATTTCCAGTCTGGAGGCAGGGGACTTCATGGTGTCAGTGGACATAAAAGATGGCTACTTACATGTCCCCATTTATCCTCCTCATCAAGCTTATCTGAGATTCGCAGTACAGGATTGCCATTACCAGTTCAGACGTTGCCGTTCTGACTCTCCACGGCACTGAGGGTATTCACCAAGGTGATGGCAGAGATGATGGTCCTCCTTCGACAGCAAAGAGTGAATATAATCCCTTACCTGGACGATCTCCTGATAAAAGCGAGATCCAGGGAACGGTTGGTGCAGAACATTGCACTCTCACTGTCCATACTCCAACAACACGGTTGGATCATGAATTTTACAAAGTCGCAGTTGGAACAGACGACAAGATTGTCCTTTTTGGGGATGATACTGGACACAGAAGTACAGAGGGTATTTCTTCCAGTAGAAAAGGCTCTGGAAATACAGAGAATGGTCAAACAAATTTTGAAACCAACAAGAGTGTCGATCCATCAATGCATTCGGTTGTTGGGAAAGATGGTAGCGGCCTACGAGGCCATACAGGTTTGCCGATTTGATTCCAGAGTATTCCAGTGGGACCTGTTGGTCTGGATCCCACCTACACATGCACCAGAAGATAATCCTGTCTTTCAGAGCCAGGATTTCACTCCTGTGGTGGCTACACAGTTCTCATCTACTAGAGGGACGCAGGTTCGGGATTCAGGACTGGGTCCTAGTAACCACAGATGCAAGTCTCCGAGGTTGGGGAGCAGTCACACAGGGAAAAAGCTTCCAAGGAAAATGGTCAAGTCAGGAAACCTGTCTTCACATAAACGTTCTGGAATTGAGAGCAATTTACAACGGCCTTCTACAAGCGGTACATCTTCTTCAAGATCAACCCGTACAGATCCAATCAGACAATGTAACAGCAGTCGCGTACATAAACCATCAGGGCGGAACGAAAAGCAGAGCAGTTATGGCAGAGGTGACAAAGATCCTCCTCTGGGCAGAAAGACGTGCAAAAGCCCTGTCGGCAATTTTCATTCCGGGAGTGGACAACTGGGAAGCAGACTTCCTCAGCAGACACGATCTCCATCCAGGAGAGTGGGGCCTCCACCAAGAAGTCTTCGCAGAGGTGACAGGTTTTTGGGGAGTTCCTCAAGTAGACATGATGGCGTCTCGTCTCAACAAGAAGCTTCAGAGATATTGTTCCAGGTCGAGAGTCCCTCAAGCAATAACAGTGGATGCACTGGTGTCACAGTGGGTGTTTCGGTCGGTGTATGTCTTCCCTCCACTTCCACTAATACCAAAAGTTCTCAAGCTCATAAGAAGAACAAGGGTTCGAGCGATCCTCATTGCCCCAGACAAGGAGGGCTTGTAATCCAGATCTTCAGGAGTTGCTCATAGAAGATCCTCGGCCTCTTCCTCTTCGTGGGGACCTGCTGCTGCAGGGGCCGTGCGTGTGTCAAGACTTACCGCGGCTACGTTTGATGGCATGGCTGTTGAGCGCAGGATCCTAGCCCGAAAGGGTATTTCCAAAGAAGTCATCCCCACTCTTATTCAGGCCAGGAAAGGAGTAACGTCTAGACATTACCACCGTATTTGGAGAAAGTATGTGTCTTGGGGGGTAATTCCAAGTTGATCGCAGCAGGACATTTTTTAGCAGTTGGGCAAAACCATGTGCACTGCAGGGGGGGGGGGGGGGGGGCAGATATAACATGTGCAGAGAAAGTTAGATTTGGGTGGGTTATTTTGTTTCTGTGCAGGGTAAATACTGGCTGCTTTATTTTTACACTGCAATTTAGATTGCAGATTGAACACACCACACCCAAATCTAACTCTCTCTGCACATGTTATATCTGCCTCCCTTGCAGTGCACATGGTTTTGCCCAATTGCTAACAAACTTGAAGCTGCGATCAACTCAGTATTACCCCCTTGGTGTGAATCCAAGAAGGTTCCTACGGAAGAGTTTCATTTGGGACGTTTTCTCCATTTTCTGCAGGCGGGTGTGGATGTGGGCCTAAAATTGGGTTTAATCAAGGTCCAGATTTCGGTCTTATCAGTTTTCTTTCAAAAACAATTGGCCTCCCTTCCAGAAGTTCAGGCATTCAACCTCCGTTTGTGCCTCCAGTGGCACCATGGGACCTTAATGTGGTGTTGCAGTTCCTTCAATCAGATTGGTTTGAACCTCTACAGGAGATAGAATTTAAGTTTCTCACTTGGAAAGTGGTCATGCTGTTGGCCTTGGCATCCGCAAGGCGGGTGTCTGAGTTGGGGGCCTTGTCTCACAAGAGCCCTTACCTGATCTTCCATGAAGATAGGGCAGAGTTAAGAACTCGTCAGCAATTTCTTCCGAAGGTGGTTTCGTCTTTCCATATAAACCAACCTATTGTGGTGCCAGTGGCTACTGACACCTTCACTGCGTCAAAGTCTCTTGATGTGGTTAGAGCTTTGAAAATTTATGTCGCTAGAACAGCTCGGATAAGGAAAACAGAGGCTCTGTTTGTCCTGTATGCTCCCAACAAGATTGGGTGTCCTGCTTCTAAGCAGACCATTGCGCGCTGGATCAGAGGGACGATTCAGCATGCTCATTCCACGGCAGGATTGGCAATACCGAATTCGGTAAATGCCCATTCTACTAGAAAGGTGGGCTCATCCTGTCAGCGTCCGGAGTCTTACCGGTACGCTGGGGCCGCGGGGCTGGCTTCCTTGGCGATGTGCGGGCAGTGGCGGAGGTGGGCTGCTGCCCCGGATCCGTGGGCAGCAGTAGCAGCGGTGAGGGGGTCCGCTCGTGGCGGCGGGACGCCGCTACAGCGGGTCGCTCTTTCTGAGTAACAATTCTGTTACTGCAGTGGATTGAAGTTATATCCCTGAGTTATATCCTTTCGTACTATTCCTCTCAAAATGAAGGTCGGAGTTCTCCATTTAGAAAAAATCTCTTTCCTTGTAATTCCTAAAGCCTCTCAGGAACTAATCCTAGGGTTTCCATGGTTAATCAGACACAACCCCCACATAGATTGGCAAACTATGGATGTTCTCTCTTGGGGACAAGACTGCTTCCAGAACTGTTTACCTTCAGTTAGACCTCTCTGTTCTTCCAGCCTTCCTGTGGAGTACCAAGCTTTTCAAGATGTTTTCAGTAAGCATGGGGCGGACACCTTACCTCCGCATCGTACTTGGGATTGTCCCATTGAGCTAGTACCCGGTAAGACTCCTCCCCGAGGACGAATTTACCCTCTCTCACTTCCCGAGACACAGGCCATGTCAGAGTATATCCGGGAGAACTTGGAGAAAGGGTTCATCAGGTCTTCTACATCTCCGGCCGGAGCAGGATTTTTGTTCGTCAAAAAGGATGGGGGGTTGCGGCCCTGTATTGACTATAGAGGTCTCAATGTCATAACAGTTAAAAACAAATATACGTTACCTCTGATTCCAGAACTGTTCGACCGTGTTAAAGGAGCTACTGTATTTACTAAGTTGGACTTACGGGGGGCCTACAATCTTGTACGTATTCGCCCAGGGGACGAATGGAAGATGGCATTTAATACCCGCGACGGCCATTACGAATACCTGGTAATGCCTTTTGGCCTATGTAACGCCCCAGCCGTCTTTCAAGAGTTCGTTAATGAAATCTTCAGAGATCTCCTCTACGACTGCTTGGTAGTGTATCTGGATGACATCCTCATTTTTTCTAGGGATCTGAAGACCCATCGGGAACAAGTCAAAGAAGTGTTAACTCGTTTACGAAGGAATCAGTTATTCTGTAAGTTAGAGAAGTGCACCTTTGAAGTACCCACGATTCCATTCCTCGGTTACATTCTCTCAGGGCAGAGGTTACAGATGGACCCCGCTAAAGTCCAGGCAATTCAGGATTGGGCACTTCCAGCTGCCCTTAAAGGAATTCAACGTTTCCTAGGGTTTCCTAGATTTACCTACGTCTGGTGGGCGGAACACCGTATGGGTCATAGTTGACCGATTCTCTAAAATGGCACACTTTGTTCCTCTGGCTAATCTTCCATCTGCATCCCAGTTGGCAAAATTGTTTATAGCAGAGATCTTTCGACTCCATGGTCTACCACAGGAAATTGTGTCTGATAGAGGTCCTCAATTTGTGGCCAAGTTTTGGAGATCCCTATGTTCTGCTCTTGGCGTGAAATTAAACTTCTCCTCAGGATATCATCCCCAAACGGATGGTCAAACAGAGAGAGTGAACCAGGATCTGGAGACTTTTCTGTGTTTATTCATGTCCTCCTCACAGGACGACTGGCTGGACTTCCTCCCATTCGCAGAATTTGCCCATAACAATCTTTATCACTCTGCCACAAACTCTTCTCCATTCTTCATTAATTATAGTTACCATCCAAGAGTTCCTGACTTCCAACTTCTGCCTACACTCGAGGTTCCTGCCGCAGAGTCAACACTTCGACAATTTACTGAAGCCTGGAAAAAAGTTCACAAGACTTTGCTCAAGACATCCAAGAGATATAAGACCTATGCAGATCTGAAACGAAAAGCTGTACCAAGCCTTAAGGTAGGAGATCGGGTTTGGGTTTCCACACGTAACCTAAGATTAAAGGTTCCTACAACAAAGTTTGCTCCCAGATTTATTGGGCCTTACCCAATCGAAAAAGTGTTGAATCCTGTGGCTTACAAAGTGAAATTACCTCCGCAGTTGAGAATTCCTAATGCATTTCATATTTCTCTCTTAAAACCATTGGTACTTAATCGGTTCAGAGCCGCTGTGCCTAAATCACCCAAGATCCAATCAGCACGTGGAGACGAATTTGAGATTCACAAGATCCTCGATTCTCGCAGACGTTATGGTCGCATCCAGTACCTTGTTGATTGGAAGGGGTATGGGCCAGAGGAGAGATCTTGGGTAGATGCAGAGGATGTCCATGCTCCAAGACTTCTTCGGACATTTCATGCCAAGTTTCCAACTAAACCACATAGGTGTCCGGAGTCCACCCGCAAGGGGGGGGGGGGTACTGTCAGCGTCCGGAGTCGAACCGGTACGCTGGGGCCGCGGGGCTGGCTTCCTTGGTGATGTGCGGGCAGTGGCGGAGGTGGGCTGCTGCGCCGGATCCGTGGGCAGCAGTAGCGGCAGTGAGGGGGTCCGCTCGTGGCGGCGGGACGCCGCTACAGCGGGTCGCTCTTGCTGAGCCGTTGCTAGGAGACCAGGGGCAGTGAGCATTGTGGCTTTGCAAAAAGGTCTGCATTACTGGGCGCCGCCATGTTGGAGACCAAGTTTTAAGCATAGTTCCTGTTTCTTCCAGCCAATCCAGGGGAAGCTCTCCCTATAAAAGGGGGCTGGTTTAGGACAGGGATGCCAGTGCTTCAAGTTACAACCCTGTTGTAGGTGCTTTAGCCTGTGCTCCCAGGATTCCTGCTGTATTCTGGTTCCTCCTGATCCTGCTTGGTCGGTTCTCTGTTGCTGCTGCAGCCCTGCCGTTTCTAGCCTGTTACTGCCTGTGGAAGCACTCCTGGAAAACCCGGTCCAGTAAGACTCTTTGGGCACAGTCGGCCCCGGGTCTTCTGCCTCGTCTTTCAAGCCACACGCCACAGATCTCCTTCACCAGCCACGCTTTTGTACCACCGACCACAGCCTGCAGATTATTATCTTCAGCCTTGTTTAACAAACCACAGTCCACAGTCCTTGTCTCCAGCCACGTCTTCAACCACCATCCACAGTTCCACAGTTCATCTACAGTCTCGTCTTTCAAATCACAGTCCACAGTTCTTCGCCCCCTGCCACGTCTTTAACCATCGTGCTCCAGCCTCGGTCCTCTACCTCAGCCCTGTACATAATAAATACTTTCCATTGACTCTCAAACCCCGCCTACGTTCTTCATTGCTCCGTGTCCCATGCGAAGGAACTATATCCAGCCCCCTCATCTGGTTCATTCACAGCCTGCTACCTCCTCGGGCAAATCTCAGCTGCCGGATCCTCAACCTTTGCTAGACGTGACACATCCTGGGCGGCTGCAAACATGTTTGCAAAGTTTAACAAGTTTGACACCTTGGCCGATGAGGACCTCAAGTTTGGTCAATCGGTGCTGCAGGGTCATCCGCACTCCCTCTCCCGTAGTGGAGCTTTGGTATAACCTCATGGTACTGAAGTGGACCCCAGCATCCTCTAGGACGTATGAGAAAACAGGATTTTAATACCTACCGGTAACTCCTTTTCTCCTAGGCCATAGAGGATGCTGGGCACCCGACCCAGTGCGTACTTTACCTGCAGTGGTTAGTTTTGTAGTTACACAAGTGTTGTGTTACAATTATTTTCAGCATGTTGCTGCAATTGTTCATGCCCGTTGGCATGGGTTATGTTGAATGCCATGTTGTGCGGCATAGTTGATGTGTGAGCTGGTTTGAATCTCACCGTTAAATTAAAAGTGAATCCTTTTCTCGAAATGTCTGTCTCCCTGGGCACAGTTCCTTTACTGAGGTCTGGAGGAGGGGCAAAGAGGGAGGAGCCAGTTCACACTCTGAAAAAGTCTTAAAGTGCCCATGGCTCCTGCGGAACCGTCTATACCCCATGGTACTGAAGTGGACCCCAGCATCCTCTACGGACTAGGAGAAAAGGATTTACCGGTAGGTATTAAAATCCTGTTATAAAACACATATCATGTAAATGAGATGTATATGATGTGATTTTATCACTGGGATTGCTGTGAGAAAGAAAGGTTCCTTGAGCGGGATGTTTGGTGGATGTGCGGGATGCCGGCCGAACTTTTTTAAAGGGGCAATCCGTTATAAGGCATGACTTTGCCTTGTAAGTGATTGCCCCTTTGACCACTTGCCTGGCATGGTCGCATCAGATGCGACCATACCAGCAAGTGTCTTATCTGACGTAGGCCCACAGGATGCGACCAGTCAGATAGACAGTGTTAGCAATGGCACGGAAGCGAAACTTCCCTCAGCTGGTGCTCTCAGATGGACCGGAAGGTCCCTCTGCATCCCTGCTCCCTCCCCTTAGTATTGCTGTGCTGCCAATCATTGCTGATCGGTCAGCACGGCAGGACCCCCCAAAGTGTAAATCAACCCCAGCCCCCTCCCCGACCGTGTACCTGCCAGCTGTCTTGGGTGTGAAAATTAACGTTGCGTTGGTCGCGATGTTACCGATGTTCCGATGTTACCGATCTCCCTAACCTATGTTCCGAGGGAAATTAATTTAAAAAAAAGAACAACTTTTTTTTTTAACTAAAATCTGCCTCCCCTGCAGTGCACATGGTTTTGCCCAACTGCTAAAAAATTTCCTGTTGCGATCAACTTGGAATTATCCCCAAAGTGCACTGCAGGGGAGGCAGATTTAACATGTGCAGAGAGAGTTAGATTTGGGTGTGGTGTGTTCAATCTGCAATCTAATTTGCAGTGTAAAAATAAAGCAGCCAGTATTTACCCTGCACAGAAATAAATTAACCCACCCAAATCTAACTCTTTCTGCACATGTTATATCTGCCTCCCCTGCAGTGCACATGGGCCCTCATTCCGAGTCGTTCGCTCTGTAATTTTCATCGCATCGCAGTGAAATTCCGCTTAGTACGCATGCGCAATAATCGCACTGCGACTGCGCCAAGTAATTTTACAATGAAGATAGTATTTTTACTCACGGCTTTTTCTTCGCTCCGGCGATCGTAGTGTGATTGACAGGAAATGGGTGTTACTGGGCGGAAACACGGCGTTTTCGGGGCGTGTGGATAAAAACGCTACCGTTTCCGGAAAAAACGCAGGAGTGGCCGGAGAAACGGGGCTAGTGTCTGGGCGAACGCTGGGTGTGTTTATGACGTCAAACCAGGAACGACAAGCACTGAACTGATCGCAGATGCCGAGTAAGTCTGTAGCTACTCTGAAACTGCTAAGTAGTTTGTAATCGCAATATTGCGAATACATCGGTCGCAATTTTAAGAAGCTAAGATACACTCCCAGTAGGCGTAGGCTTAGCCTGAGCAACTCTGCTAAATTCGCCTTGCGAGCGATCAACTCGGAATGAGGGCCATGGTTTTGCCCAACTGCTAACAAAAATCCTGCTGCGATCAACTTGGAATTACCCCCCATGTGCACTGCAGGTGTGGCATATATAACGTGCAGAGAGAATTAGATTTGGGTGGGTTATTTTGTTTCTGTGCAGGATAAATATTGGCTGCTTTATTTTTACACTGCTATTTAGATTTCAGTTTGAACAACCCCACCCAAATCTAACTCTCTCTGCACATGTTATATCTGCCTCCCCTGCAGTGCTCATGGTTTTGCCCAACTGCTAACAAATTTGCTGCTGCGTTCAAATCTGAATTAGACCCAGTATCTACAAATAGTTACAGTTGGCACCACTCCAGGGAGCCTTATGTCTGTGTTTGCAAGCTAACTAAAGAAAAGAAAAAGTCCATGTGAGTACTCACAGTTGAGGTATTTTTGCAATGGTTAATCTAGAAGGCCTTTAACGCTTAGTAGGGAAGTGAACCTTTTATCTCCTCTATAGATCCATCCAAAGACTTACAATCACTGGGCACTTGTTGATATGTTGAAAAACATTAATTCAGCAAAATCTTGCAGAATGTGATGTGGCAGCTCTGGGGGTCATTCAGACCCGGCCGCATTAGCCGTTTTTCAGGGCGGCTGCATGACATCACATGCAACCCCTCCAAAAATGAAGGGATCAGCCTTAGATCCAATGTGTTCGCAATTAGATTGCGGACGCATCGGAAGGTGGCCCCACACATGCTGGGCGGCCTCACCTTGTGCTCAGAGGTGTAGCGAGGGTGGCTCTGGTGGAGCACGAGCTCCAGGTGCCAAAAAAGTTAGAGGGCGTGCTGCTGCCCACCACACCCCTCCCCCTTTCCCACAGCCCACTGTACAGGAAGCCACAGCGCAGGAGGAGGAGAAGCTGAGGGGGAAAACACTGACTTGGACTCGGCACTAGGTAAGGAACAGGGCAGGCCTGAGGCGACAGCAGGAGACACTGACAGCCGGCACATCCCGGAGCTTTGCCCACCCTCTTTATATCTCACCATCTGCTTTTAGCTGTGCAGGGTCACTTCTGTCCTGTTGCATCACTATCTGCCCCCGCTGCCACAGCACCTCTCTCTTTCCTGGAAGCTGCAGCATATGTCTATACTTCAGATGCTGCAGATCTACTGCACCACCTATTTCTGCCCCGGCTTCTACAGAACCTCTCTCTGCTCCAGTTTCTGCAGAACCTCTCTTTGCCCCAGCTGCTGTAGCACCTCTCTAAGTCCCGGATGCTGCAGCACCTCTCTCTGCACCAGCTGCTACTGCGGCACCTCTCTCTGCCCCAGGAGCTGCAGCACCTCTCTCTGCCCCAGCTGCTGCAGCACATCGGTCTACATTGACGCTGCAGCACCTCTCTCTGCCCCTGCTGCTGCAGCACCTCTCTCTGCATTAGAAGCTGCAGCACTTCACTCTGCCCCTCAGGCTGCTCTGGCACAGCTCTCTCTGCCCCTCAGGCAATTCTGTGACATTAATTTCATTGAAGCATGGTCGGATTATCAAGTCTGGGATGGTAGTTCTAAGGTATTATTTTCATTGAGGCATTGGGAGATTATTATTTATGGGGGAGGGGGGTCAGTTTTGGGGCATTCTTTTCATTCAGAGATTGGGGGGGTTATCAGGTCTGTGGGGGATCATATTTGTGGCTTTATTTTTATTGAAGTATTGGAGGGTTATGAGAGGAGGTCAGTCAGGAATATATAGTTTTTAATTTATTTGAATTAAACAAGTAAATAGTTAAATACAGCTACTTCCATAGCAGCGCTACCATTGTGTGATGTGTATAAGGGGCTCCACGGTGTGGCGTAACATGTATGAGGGGCTCTACAGTGTGACATAACATGTATAAGGGGGTACTACTGTGTGGTGTTATGTGAATAACGGACACTACTTTTCTCTATGACATTGTTTTCTATTTTTATCCTTATTCTTGTACTAGCTGAATACCCGTGCTTTGCTACGGAATTTCAAGTATTTCTGTGCGTATAACTTTAATTTTGAAGGACTTCCTGGTAAACTAATTAGACTTACAACAGGACATGCTCCGCCCGCCGCTGCCAATCTTTGTCAGGCCGCATCTCCGGACGGACTTTCCCCGGATTGATGGTGTCAAAAGGCTGGTGCTGAGCAGAATAATCCGCCTCCTTCTCTGCCCCGTCCCATCTCTGATGCTGCCCTGCTGAGTGCTGTAAATGCTGGGGCGACAGGCCAAGCTCCGCCCGCTGTATGGTAAATATGTAAGGTTTGCAGGGATAGGCTGACTCTATTCCAAAGGGCCCTAGGTCTCTTTGCTTAGCTTCTCACTCTCCTTAGGGCACCTCCTTTGAGGTAAAAAGGTAAAGATTTTCACACAACACTTAAGGCCACAGGGAGAGCTGTCGGTACACTTTGCACAGTAGATAAGCAGTTGCTGACTATCAAGCTTTCCTTAATGCATTTAAGAGTCAAAATAATTATGTCTCCTTTCCTCCTATTGCTCTCCGAGAGGTTCGTCAATGTTTAGTTCAAGTGACAGGTTAACCTGTAAGAGGCAAATACCACTGACTCATCACAAAATCTCCTGAACCATAAGGCTGGACTGCCTTGCCAGTGGTAGTTGCAGAGCAGTCCATTATTCTAATAGGGGAGCCAGGCCCACACCCAGCGATGTTTGACAGTGTTTAGGGGTGTCAGTTGAGTAAGGAAGTTTAGGAATAGAGTATTGTGTCCTTCCCCTCTGCGACTTGGTATCGCTGGCACTATGCATTCTTTATAGCCCCGACTAGGTGGGCTGACTTAGCTCTCCTCTGTGAGGGGGGAATTTTCTCACCGCTTTTAACGTCTTTGTGGGTGGAATTTTTTTAAAAATCGCTTCTTAGTGGGTGCCTACGTCACAAAAGCAAGCTACTGTCCAGCTTTCAAGTTCCTAGTCATTATGGTTCAGGAGATTTTGTGATGAGTGGTATTTGCCTTTTATATATATATATATATATATATATATATTTCTTTACTTCTCATGATAAAGAACGAAAACATTTTTAAAAAAGTAACATTGTACATATAGGGCCTGATTTAGAAATGGGTGCAAGTGTTGCCGTGACCCCGTCTTTATGCTAATGCCAAGGCAGGTGGTCTACCTACGGAGACACCCACCGTCTGTGGCACTAGTACGCCACTGGGTGTATTAAACGCACCCTCGGTCGCACTACTGAATATTGTACCAGCCCTGGCGCTGACCACGACACACCCGCATCTGACTATCCACTCCCGTTACCACCCAGAAACAGCCACCAAAATGACAGCTCTCTGCGTGCAATTTTGATGCGACTCTTTATTATTATTATTATTATTATCCTTTATTTATATGGTGCCACAAGGGATCCGCAGCGCCCATTACACAGTACATAAAAAAATGAGCAAACAAGAAAACCGCACTTACAATACATGACAAAATAGGACAGGTAGAGAAAACCCGGTGTTAGGTGCCATCAAAGGGAGTATGGAGTATAAGATAGTGTAAGTAAGAAAAGGAAAGGCACATGAGGAACGAAGTACCTGCTCTTGCGAGCTAAAAGGTGAGGGGCTAACAGACCAGAGTGACATCACACTTGGGGGCTAGAGGAGATAGTTGTGCTATCAATGAATAATGAAATTGTGGGAGGTGAGGTTATGCGGGAGGGAGGGAAGATGATCAGCACAGTCTTAGACATGTTAAGTTTAAGAAAGCGCTGGGACATCCAGGAGGAGATAGCAGAGAGACAGTTGGAGATACGAGTGAGGAGAGCAGGGGAGAGGTCAGGGGAGGAAAGGTAGATTTGAGTATCATCAGCGTAGAGATGATATTTTAAGTCAAAAGAGCTAATGAGCTCACCTAATGACCTAATGAGGATGTGTAGAGAGAGAAAAGGAGAGGCCCAAGAACAGAACCTTGGGGGACACCTACTGGTAGAGGAAGTGGGGAGGGGGGCAGGGGGGGGGTGGAGTCATGAGAGGAGACAGAGAAGAAACGGTTTGAGTGGTAACCATCAGGACGCTTAAATGTGGTGCTTCTACTGATTCCATCCAGTGCATTTACAAAACAATTCTAAACACATATTGCTGATATACTGTACAGATGCTTCCATAGACTGTAACATGGTCATGGTAACAATTAGAGATGAGCGGGTTTGGTTCGTCAAGATACGAACCCCCCCGAACTTCACCTATTTTACACGGTTCCGAGGCAGCCTCGGATCTTCCCGCCTTGCTCGGTTAACCCGAGCGCGCCCGAACGTCATCATCCCGCTGTCGGATTCTCGCGAGATTCGGATTCTATATAAGGAGCCGCGCGTCGCCGCCATTTTCACTCGTGCATTGGTGATGATAGCGAGAGGACGTGGCTGCGTTCTCTCGGTTTCTGTATTCAGTGTGCTGCAAATATCTGTGCTGAGTGTGCTCAGTGTGCTGCAAATATCTGTGCTCAGTGTGCTGCAAATATCTACGTTCTCTGCCTGAAAAAACGCTCCATATCTGTGCTGCATTGTAGTATATAGTAGGAGGACAGTGCAGAATTTTGCTGTGACCACCAGTATATATATAGCAGTACGGTACAGTAGTCCACTGCTCTACCTCTGTGTCGTCAAGTATACTATCCATCCATACCTGTGCTGCATTTTAGTTGTGCGCAGTATATAGTAGGAGGACAGTGCAGAATTTTGCTGACCACCAGTATATATATAGCAGTACGGTACAGTAGTTCATTGCTCTACCTCTGTGTCGTCAAGTATACTATCCATCCATACCTGTGCTGCATTTTAGTTGTGCGCAGTATATAGTAGGAGGACAGTGCAGAATTTTGCTGACCACAAGTATATATATATAGCAGTACGGTACAGTAGTCCATTGCTCTACCTCTGTGTCGTCAAGTATGCTCTCCATCCATACCTGTGCTGCATTTTAGTTGTGCGCAGTATATAGTATGAAGACAGTGCAGAATTTTGCTGACCACAAGTATATATATAGCAGTACGGTACAGTAGTCTATTGCTCTACCTCTGTGTCGTCAAGTATACTATCCATCCATACCTGTGCTGCATTTTAGTTGTGCGCAGTATATAGTAGGAGGACAGTGCAGAATTTTGCTGACCACCAGTGTATATATAGCAGTACAGTACAGTAGGCCATTGCTCTACCTCTGTGTCGTCAAGTATACTATCCATCCATACCTGTGCTGCATTGTAGTTGTGTGCAGTATATAGTAGGAGGACAGTGCAGAATTTTGCTGACCACCAGTATATATATAGCAGTACGGTACAGTAGTCCATTGCTCTAGCTCTGTGTCGTCAAGTATACCATCCATCCATACCTGTGCTGCATTTTAGTTGTGCGCAGTATATAGTAGGAGGACAGTGCAGAATTTTGCTGACCACCAGTATATATATAGCAGTACGGTACAGTAAGCCATTGCTATTGATATATTACTGGCATATAATTCCACACATTAAAAAATGGAGAACAAAAATGTGGAGTGTAAAATAGGGAAAGATCAAGATCCACTTCCACCTCGTGCTGAAGCTGCTGCCACTAGTCATGGCCGAAACGATGAAATGCCATCAACGTCGTCTGCCAAGGCCGATGCCCAATGTCATAGTAGAGAGCATATAAAATCCAAAAAACAAAAGTTCAGTAAAATGACCCAAAAATCAAAATTGAAAGCGTCTGATGAGAAGCGTAAACTTGCAAATATGCCATTTACGACACGGAGTGGCAAGGAACGGCTGAGGCCCTGGCCTATGTTCATGGCTAGTGGTTCAGATTCACATGAGGATGGAAGCACTCATCCTCTCGCTAGAAAACTGAAAAGACTTAAGCTGGCAAAAGCACAGCAAAGAACTGTGCGTTCTTCTAAATCACAAATCCCCAAGGAGAGTCCAATTGTGTCGGTTGCGATGCCTGACCTTCCAAACACTGGACAGGAAGAGGTGGCGCCTTCCACCATTTGCACGCCCCCTGCAAGTGCTGGAAGGAGCACCCGCAGTCCAGTTCCTGATAGTCAAATTGAAGATGTCACTGTTGAAGTACACCAGGATGAGGATATGGGTGTTGCTGGCGCTGAGGAGGAAATTGACAAGGAGGATTCTGATGGTGAGGTGGTTTGTTTAAGTCAGGCACCCGGGGAGACACCTGTTGTCCGTGGGACGAATATGGCCATTGACATGCCTGGTCACATTACAAAAAAAATCACCTCTTCGGTGTGGAATTATTTAACAGAAATGCAGACAACCAGGTGTCAAGCCGTGTGTTGCCTTTGTCAAGCTGTAATTAGTAGCGGCAAGGACGTTAACCACCTAGGAACATCCTCCCTTATACGTCACCTGGAGCGCAGTCATCAGAAGTCATTGACAAGTTCAAAAACTTTGGGTGACAGCGGAAGCAGTCCACTGACAACTAAATCCCTTCCTCTTGTAACCAAGCTCCTGCAAACCACACCACCAACTCCCTCAGTGTCAATTTCCTCCTTAGACAGGAAAGCCAATAGTCCTGCAGGCCATGTCACTGGCAAGTCTGACGAGTCCTCTCCTGCCTGGGATTCCTCCGATGCATCCTTGAGTGTAACGCCTACTGCTGCTGGCGCTGCTGTTGTTGCTGCTGGGAGTCGATCGTCATCACATAGGGGAAGTCGGAAGACCACTTGTACTACTTCCAGTAAGCAATTGACTGTCCAACAGTCCTTTGTGAGGAAGATTAAATATCACAGCAGTCATCCTGCTGCAAAGCAGATAACTCAGACCTTGGCAGCTGTGGTGGTGTTAAACGTGTGTCCGGTATCCACCGTTAATTCACAGGGAATTAGACAATTTATTGAGTTAGTGTGTCCCCGGTACCAAATCCCATCTAGGTTCCACTTCTCTAGGCAGGCGATACAGAAAATATACACAGACCTCAGAAAGTCACCAGTGTCCTAAAAAATGCAGTTGTACCCAATGTCCACTTAACCACGGACATGTGGACAAGTGGAGCAGGCAGACTCAGGACTATATGACTGTGACAGCCCACTGGGTAGATGTATTGCCTCCCGCAGCAAGAACAGCAGCGGCGGCACCAGTAGCAGCATCTCGCAAACGCCAACTTGTTCCTAGGCAGGCTACGCTTTGTATCACCACTTTCCATAAGAGGCACACAGCTGACAACCTCTTACGGAAACTGAGGAACATCATCGCAGAATGGCTTACCCCAATTGGACTCTCCTGGGGATTTGTGACATCGGACAACGCCACCAATATTGTGCGTGCATTACATGTGGGCAAATTCCAGCACGTCCCATGTTTCGCACATACATTGAATTTGGTGGTGCAGAATTTTTTTTTTAAACGACGGGCGTGCAAGAGATGCTCTCGGTGGCCCGAAGAATTGCGGGCCACTTTCGTCATTCAGCCACCGCGTGCCGAAGACTGGAGCACCAGCAAACACTCCTGAACCTGCCCCTCCATCATCTGAAGCAAGAGGTGGTAACGAGGTGGAATTCAACCCTCTATATGCTTCAGAGGATGGAGGAGCAGCAAAAGGCCATTCAAGCCTATACATCTGCCTACGATATAGGCAAAGGAGGGGGAATGCACCTGACTCAAGCGCAGTGGAGAATGATTTCAACGTTGTGCAAGGTTCTGCAACCCTTTGAACTTGCCACACGTGAAGTGAGTTCAGACACTGCCAGCCTGAGTCAGGTCATTCCCCTCATCAGGCTTTTGCAGAAGAAGCTGGAGAGATTGAAGGAGGAGCTAAAACGGAGAGATTCCGCTAGGCATGTGGGACTTGTGGATGGAGCCCTTAATTCGCTTAACCAGGATTCACAGGTGGTCAATCTGTTGAAATCAGAGCACTACATTTTGGCCACCGTGCTCGATCCTAGGTTTAAAGCCTACGTTGTATCTCTCTTTCCGGCATACACAAGTCTGCAGAGGTGCAAAGACCTGCTGGTGAGACACTTGTCAAGTCAAGCGGAACGTGACCCGTCAACAGCTCCTCCTTCACATTCTCCCGCAACTGGGGCTGCGAGGAGAAGGATAAGAATTCCGAGCCCACCCGCTGGCGGTGATGCAGGGCAGTCTGGAGCGAGTGCTGACATCTGGTCCGGACTGAAGGACCTGCCAACGATTACTGACATGTCGTCTACTGTCACTGCATATGATTCTGTCACCATTGAAAGAATGGTGGAGGATTATATGAGTGACCGCATCCAAGTAGGCACGTCAGACAGTCCGTACGTATACTGGCAGGAAAAAGAGGTAATTTGGAGGCCCTTGCACAAACTGGCTTTATTTTACCTAAGTTGCCCCCCCTCCAGTGTGTACTCCGAAAGAGTGCCATAGACTTTTTACTCCAGAGTTTTAGCTATAAAAATTATTAGAATAATGCAAAGAAGATATTTCAAACATATTCTTTGTATTTTCCATATACTTTATACAGTCAAACCTCTGCCACAAACGTATGTATGACAGGAAAGGCTCTGCCTCACCTGCCTCACCTCACCGCACGTCACTGGTACACAGTGAAAGGGGTGAGGAATCGGAGGATGAGGAGGAGGTGGACATCTTGCCTCTGTAGAGCCAGTTTGTGCAAGGAGAGATTGATTGCTTCTTTTTTGGTGGGGGCCCAAACCAACCAGTCATTTCAGTCACAGTCGTGTGGCAGACCCTGTCGCTGAAGTGATGGGTTTGTTAAAGTGTGCATGTTCTGTTTATACAACATAAGGGTGGGTGGGAGGGCCCAAGGACAATTCCATCTTGCACCTCTTTTTTCTTTAATTTATCTTTGCATCATGTGCTGTTTGGGGACTATTTTTTGAAGTGCCATCCTGTCTAACACTGCAGTGCCACTCCTAGATGGGCCAGGTGTTTGTGTCGGCCACTTGGGTCGCTTAGCTTAGCCATCCAGTGACCTTGGTGCACCTTTTTTTTTTTCTTTGCATCATGTGCTGTTTGGGGACTATTTTTTGAAGTGCCATCCTGTCTGACACTGCAGTGCCACTCCTAGATGGGCCAGGTGTTTGTGTCGGCCACTTGGGTCGCTTAGCTTAGCCATCCAGCGACCTTGGTGCACCTCTTTTTTTCTTTGCATCATGTGCTGTTTGGGGACTATTTTTTGAAGTGCCATCCTGTCTGACACTGCTGTGCCACTCCTAGATGGGCCAGGTGTTTGTGTCGGCCACTTGGGTCGCTTAGCTTAGCCATCCAGCAACCTTGGTACGCCTCTTTTTTTCTTTGCATCATGTGCTGTTTGGGGACTATTTTTTGAAGTGCCATCCTGTCTGACACTGCAGTGCCACTCCTAGATGGGTCAGGTGTTTGTGTCGGCCACTTGGGTCGCTTTGTTTAGCCATCCAGCGACCTTGGTGCACCTCTTTTTTTCTTTGCATCATGTGCTGTTTGGGGACTATTTTTTGAAGTGCCATCCTGTCTGACACTGCAGTGCCACTCCTAGATAGGCCAGGTGTTTGTGTCGGCCACTTGGGTCGCTTAGCTTAGCCATCCAGCGACCTTGGTGCACCTCTTTTTTTTCTTTGCATCATGGGCTGGTTGGGGACTATTTTTTGAAGTGCCATCCTGTCTGACACTGCAGTGCCACTCCTAGATGGGCCAGGTGTTTTGGTCGGCCACTTGGGTCGCTTAGCTTAGCCATCCAGTGACCTTGGTGCACCTCTTTTTTTCTTTGCATCATGTGCTGTTTGGGGACTATTTTTTGAAGTGCCATCCTGTCTGACACTGCAGTGCCACTCCTAGATGGGCCAGGTGTTTGTGTCAGCCACTTGGGTCGCTTAGCTTAGCCATCCAGCGACCTAGGTGCACCTCTTTTTTTCTCTGCATCATGTGCTGTTTGGGGACTATTTTTTGAAGTGCCATCCTGTCTGACACTGCAGTGCCACTCCTAGATGGGCCAGGTGTTTGTGTCGGCCACTTGGGTCGCTTAGCTTAGTCATCCAGCGACCTCGGTGCAAATTTTAGGACTAAAAATAGTATTGTGAGGTGTGAGCTGTTCAGAATAGACTGGAAATGAGTGGAAATTATGGTTATTGAGGTTAATAATACTATGGGATCAAAATGACCCCCAAATTCTATGATTTAAGCTGTTTTTGAGGGGTTTTGAAAAAAAACACCCGAATCCAAAACACACCCGAATCTGACAAAAAAAATTCAGGGAGGTTTTGCCAAAACGCGTCCGAATCCAAAACACGGCCGCGGAACCGAATCCAAAACCAAAACCCGAAAAATTTCCGGTACACATCACTAGTAACAATATGCAGTTTATAGTTTTATACACTAGAATCAAAGGGCCTAATTCAGACCTGATCGCTAGGCTGCGTTTTCGTACAGCCTGCGAACAGGTCAGAACTGCGCATGCGTATGCACAGCAATGCGCAGGCACGTTGCACGGGTACAAAGCGGATCGCCGCTCAGCAACGGGTTTGTGCAAAGGATCCATTCGCACAGGCGTTCGCAAGGAGATTGACAGGAAGAAGGCGTTTGTGGGTGTCAACTCACTATTTTCTGGGAAGTCAATTCCACTCCCGGACAGGCTGAAGTATTCGCAGTCCTGGGCTGCTCAGAGACTTGCACAAAATCTGTTTGTACAGCTCTGCTACACATGCGTTCGCGCACTTGCAAAGTGTAAATACGCTACACTATGGGCGGCGACTACGCGAACTCAGGACTGCAAAGAAACCCTAGCAAGCGAAGAGGTCTGAATTAGGCCCAATATGTTGTTTGTATCTCTTGCAGCCTATTAGCAGGACTCATGTTTCTATTTTCTATTATTGCCACAAGAGGGCAACATCTGTCAGGCTTTTCTATACAGTGTAAAGCATTTGGCTTGTGTGGAAAAAGCTAAGTATACAGTATACTGTATATATGACAATTGTTTGTGCAGCTTTAGTTCTTTTAGAGCCAGCCCCCCCCCCCCTCCCCACCCCCCCAAAAAAAAGTGTGATTGAGACTAAACAAAGACATTTGTTTGTGTTAGTAACCTTAATTATCTTAGTAGAAAACAAGCTGTTGAACTGTGATGGGTGGTGTTCTAGTTGAGATTATTATTTACTTTAACAAAAAAATATTATGTTCTGTCTTGATAAATGATGGCTTATTCTCATTATTAGTGATGCTCCCTCAGTATTCATTTAAAAAATATATAAGGTGTCAGATCATATTACTTATGACTATGGATTATAAGGATAGTTGCATACGTGCACGCAGGGGAGATTTCCGAATACCTCGAAACCCCCCGACCTCCCATCCCCGATCTATCGCCCTGCTGCTGACCGATATAATTTTTCTTTTTTATATATATATATTTTTTCATATACCAAAGAGCTCAGCCCCAGGCAGTAATCCACAGCACGGCTGCAGCAGCTGCCACCGTTATGTACACGCTGAGAGGCTGGCTGCTGGCAAATAGAGGGAGCAGCTCCCTCCTCTTAGGCCGCTCTCACGTGGTGCAGCTTGAGAGTGTCTTCACTCCAGTCCAGTGGTCGGATTCAGGGGGGGCACCAAGGCACGTGCCCCCCCTGTCGTTTCCAAGATTTTTTATTATAATGCAGCAACTCTCCCGCCCTTACCCTTGCCGCCGCTGCAACAACATCCACAGCCGCTGCGCTGAGACTTAACATTGTCCTGTCAGTCTCAGCCGCGGCTGCCAGCTCCTCCCGGCCCCAGCCAACGCCGCTGCCTGATCCTCAGCTCGCCTCTTCTTTAAAGCCTGTGTCACTCTCCAGCGGCTAGTAAGTGTCACAGTGTCCAGCCGCCCCTACATTCAGGATCTCCAGCCATGCAAAGAGGGGCCGTAACGGACACTGCCTCCTGGGCTCCAGCGGAGCGTGAAGGTATTTTTTTTTGGGGGGGGGGGGGGGGGGGGGCGGGGAGGGGTAGAATGGCCAGCCATAGTACCACATAATACCACTTATGTTATAAATGTAGTGTTTTAGCGCACCCCTAGCTTGAGTGTTTGAATATTTTATTTTATATCTATAAAAAATGTCCACAATGAGACAGAGTTATGAATAAAATTTCAATTTATTTGTATAAATGAGTAAGAATAAATAAAAACCAGGTGAATTATAAGTGCAGGTTTTTCTATATATTACTTTACTGGTAATCCTAAAAAAACTCTCTAGTACCAAACATAAAACACATGGACAAACATATAAATTGCCTGTGGACACACTTTATAGCGTTTTACCCCACTGGTAATTGATTAATTAGTGATGATTCTTATTCCAAAGAAAAGTATTTCTATTTCTATTTCCTTGATGGGTTAAACACAGTTTAACCGCTTGCCAGGGGGGCCGGTGACTCACTCGTCACCGGAATTTTCTGGCACTGTAAGGGGGTGGCGGCATCACCCTCAGAAGCTCAGTGTCCTGTCAGCGGAGATAGTGGCTCAGACCCCTCAGGGCAGACACTACTCCCCCCCCCCTGAGTCCCACGAAGCAGGGAGGCTGTTGTCAGCAGCCTCCCTGTGCCTAACTAACTCTTAGAAAAAAATAAAACTAAAGAAGCTCTAGGAGCTCTCCTAGCTGTGACCGGCTCCTCCGGGCACATTTTCTAAACTGAGTCTGATAGGAGGGGCATAGAGGGAGGAGCCAGCCCACACTCTCAAGCTCTTAAAGTGCCAATGGCTCCTAGTGGACCCGTCTATACCCCATGGTACTAATGTGGACCCCAGCATCCTCTACGGACTACGAGAAAAGGATTTACCGGTAGGTAATAAAAATCCTATTATACAGTACTGTATGTTAGTAATGGATTTTTGAAGTTGGAATATCAAATCCAACTCACCAAATTGGCTTTGTGTTTCCTAATATAAATCTGTTTTCCAGTATAATCTGGTCGATGAAAGAAATAAGAAGGTGCTTTTATCATGGACGTCTTAACCCCTACACACCCATTCATGGGAACCAATAAAAAAATCATAACATGCCGCTCCTGTGGTCCTGCGCCATCTCCACATGCTTCCATACAGTAAATAGCTTTCAGCTCTTTGATTGGTGGATAGCACCAGGCAGGTAAAGAATGCTCCCTTGTCGCTCTGATTCTGTGATCACCACCCACCCCTGCTCAAAGGCCCCTAGAATCGTGGGGCCCTGGGCAGCTGCCTAGAGTGTATCGATATGTTAAGATGGCCCTGGCTTTTAGTTCCTTATTGTCTTCCAAAATGTATGGTAATTAGCTGCTATTTCAGCATTCAAATAAGTAAAAACAGCTGACAATGTCCCAGAGTAAACAATAGCTGGTATGTGGGAATGATGTAGAGCAGCAAGCTAATCCTTGTTGTTTTCCTTCCAGCAAAAGTTTGATCGTCTTGTTGTACATAGGTCACTGAAAACACGTTTCATGGGTTTGACTACCCACTTCAGCAAAAGCCTAGTGTGGAAGAAACACATAGACGGAGTACAGTCCAACTCACTTTTTCTCTAGCATCCATAAGGGATACTGGGGACACATTAGTACGATGGGTATAGACGGGGTCCAAAGGAGCCAGTGCACTTTAAATCTCTTCCACTGGGTGTGCTGGCTCCTCCCCTCTATGCCCCCTCCCACAGGCAGTTTAAACAAAAGTGCCCTCAGGAAAGGATGCACACTCTGCTAGCTCCAGAGTTTTTCTTCAATTTCTTTTAAACTTTTGTTTATTTCGGTATGCTGTTTGGGCAACAGCATACCTGCACCGTGGGAGTTGGGGGGGACGGTCACCGGCCTCATGAGGTGCAGAGCCGCTTTCCCGCTGCAGTACCACCGTCCTGAGGGGTTGTTTGTTCTGCGGGGCACTGCGCCTTGGTTGTCGCAACCGCAGCATGCCACACAACCCTAACAGATGCCTGAAGGTGAACATCAGTGGTGAGTACATGCCGGGGAGCCCGCTAGGGGGTTCCCCATCTCATGGTGCGGCTATCACACAGGTGAGGTATACGGATCCCTCCTGGGGGGGATCCGCTATTGCCCCTGTGTAAACTGGCTAGCGGTGGGCTTATGTATGTGAAGGTTTAAGCATGTTTGGAGACATTGCCAGTATAAAATCTTCAGTAGCTCCGGCGCCATTAAGGGTCACTGGTACAGGGTGTAGCTTGGGGGAGAGTCGCATACATTGTGCACATTACACATTCCTAAAGAAACTTAGGTTTTAAAACAAACAGTGTTTCACTGAACTAAATGCTAACAGCCTCACTGAGGCTCTGTGGTGTGGGTGTGCTGGTGCCTTCTCTTCATCTGTGTCTCCTCTCACATACAGTAGGGCAGGCTTGCATTGTAACTGTCTGTGTTGTATGTGTATTGTTGTGTGTTACTTTTCACCATGGTAAAACACAAGTGTCTGTAACACCAGATTCTCCCCACTCTCATCTGGTTCTATTTCATGTGAGCAGTGTAGTCAGTCCTCACAAAATGTTGAGGAGAATGTGGGGGAGGGTCATGAGCCTTCCTGGCTGGGTACAATCAAAACTATGATGTCTGATATGTCATCTCAGCTCACTGCAAATGCCCACAAAACACAAGAACTGCAACAAGCAGTGGCAAATCTAGCTGCCAGAGCTGATGTTCCCCATTTCCCCCTCTCTACTGCAGGTCCACATAAACGTGCTTTACCTGCACTTCTCTCAGATACTGATGATGATATACAGGATGATGGGGACGATGTGGATCCCATAGGTGGGGGTTCCACTCCTACACAGGGTACTGAACCCCTCATTTTAGTTATAACGGTTGTGCTAAAGCTCCCCCTAGAGGACGCTGCAAATCAGAAGTCATTTTTTTCTCCCTCAAGACAAACTGACTGTCACATTTCCTGATTCTAAAGAATTAGATGATTTATTTAAGCTAGCCTGGAAAAATCCAGATAAGAAATATCGTGTGTCAAAACGGTTTTTGCATACATTCCCCTTCGTCCCTGAGGGCAGTATGTTCTGGGAAGAATCTCCGGCTGTAGACGTCTCAGTTTCTCGCCTCTCTAAGAAGGCGGTACTCCCGACTCCGGGTTCCTTTCAAGTAACGGACCCGGGGGATAGGAAAATTGAGACCACACTGCAATCTATCTAAATTGTTGCAGGTGTATCTCAAAGACCGGTCATTGCAGGTTGCTGGATGACTCATGCAATTCACTCCTGGGCTTCTCAAATTCAGGAGGGTCTCTCGGGTGACATGACCCTGGTTACTTCGGTAACTTTTTACACGGCAAGTGTCCTCTGTTACTCCTTAAAAGAGATTGGCAATATTAATACTTGTACCACTGCTATGGCTGTGTCAGCACGCAGAGCCATATGGTTGCGTCAGTGAATTGCAGACACTGACTCCAAACGAAATGTGGAATCTCTTCCCTTTACAGGTGACTGGCTCTTCAGAGGTGAATTGGACGCATGGATCTCCAAAGTTACTGCTGGGAAATCCGTGTTTCTTCCCTCAGGTGCTCCGCCTGCTAGACGTACCTACCCGGGACCGTCTACTCAGTCCTTTCGGTTCACCTGATTTCGATCTAGGGCCAGAGGTCCATCAAATGCAGCTATAGGCACCAGGGATAAACCTAAGAAACCAGCCGTTGCCAGCTCTCAAGAACAGAGCACTAGTTCAGCTTCCGCAATAACCTCAGCATGATGGTGCCCGCCCACCCCGGGAGGATCTTGTGGTGGGAGCCTGGCTACGTCACTTCAGCCACATCTGGGGAAGTTCCTGCCAGGATGCCTGGGTAAGGGACCTTATTTCTCAGGGTTACAAGCTGGAGTTCGATGGTGCTCCTTCCCGAAGATTTTTCAAATCCAGCTTACCAGCTTTGGAAAATATGCACGTTACACTACTACAGGCCATCACAAAGTTGGTCCAGTCCCAAGTCATTGTTCCAGTACCCCGGCAACAGCAAGGACAGGGTTACTACTCCAGTCTGTTCGTTGTGCCAAAACCACACGGGTCTGTGGGGCCTATTTTGAATCTGAAGTCCTTGAATCCTTACCTAAAGGTTTTCAAATTCAAGATGGAATCTTTTAGAGCGGTGATCGCAGGCCTGGAACATCAGGAATTCCTGGTGTACCTGCATATCAAGGATGCCTACCTCCATATCCCCATTTGGCCTCCTCATCAGGCCTATCTGAGGTTTGCCCTGCTGAACGATCATTACCAGTTCTAGGCGTTACTCTTTGGCCTGTCTACAGCTCCGAGGGTATTCACGAAGGTGATGGCGGAAATTATGTTTCAGCTCAGGGTCCAGAGGGTCAACGTGGTCCCTTACCTGGACGATCTTCTGATAAAAGCGAGTTCCAGGGAACTTGTACTGCTACATATAGATCGCACTGTCCGCCTTCTGTCACATCACGGGTGGATCCTCAATCTACAGAAGTCTCACCTGGAACCATCTCAGCGACTCCTGTTTCTGGGAATGCCACTGGATACTCTAGCGCAGAAAGTGTTCCTCCCAGAGGACAAAGTGAGAACTCTCCAGGAAATGGTTAGCATGGTGCTCCGACCGACTCGAGTTTCCATTCATATTTGCATAACGTTGTTGGGGAAGATGGTGGCCTCGGACGAGGCCATTCAGTATGGAAGGTTCCATGCCAGACCCTTTCAACTGGACATCCTGAATAAGTGGTCCGGTTCCCGTCTTCAGATGCACCGGATGATTCAACTGTCACCCCAGGCCAGTATTTCTTTCCTGTGGTGGCTGCAGTCTTCCAATCTCCGGGAAGGTCGACGCTTCTGGATTAAGGATTGAATTCTCCTCACAACAGATGCGAGTCTGAGAGGATGGGGGGCTGTTACGCAAGGGGTGCAGTTCCAAGAGGCCCTACTTCCAATCAACATCTTGGAACTTTGGGCTATCTACAATGCTCTGATTCAGGCCTCCCTTCTGCTCCGGGATCAGGAAATCCAGGTACAGTCGGACAACGCCACGGCTGTGGTGTACATCAATCTACAAAGAGGGACAAAAAGCAGGGCCTGCATGCGAGAAGTATCAAGGATACTCCTCTGGGTGGAGAGAAATGCGATAGCACTGTTCGCAATCTTCATTCCGAGAGTAGACAACTGGGAAGCAGACTTCCTGAGTCGCCACGATCTCCACCCAGGGGAGTGGGGCCTACATCCTCAGGTGTTTCAACAGATTATCGACTGGTGGGGTTGCCCCCAGGTCGACATGAAGGTGTCTCGCCTCAACAAGAAACTTTGCTGCTATTGCTCGCGAACCAGAGACCCTCAGGCGTGCGCAGTGGATGCACTGACGTTGCTGTGGCCTTACCAGCTGGCCTACGTATTTCCTACAATTCCGTTGATCCCAAAGGTGCTCAAGAGGATCCGGCATCAAGGAGTACAAGCAATTCTGCTTGCCCCGGATTGGCCATGGAGAGCGTGGTATGCGGATCTTCTGGACATATCCGTTGAAGACCTTTGGCCTCTACCACTCAGAAGAGATCTTCTTCAACAAGGACCGATCATCTACCTGGACTTACGGCGGCTTCGTTTGACGACATGGAAGTTGAGTGGAACATTCTAGCTCACAAGGGACTTTCCAAAAAGGTAATTGCCACTATGGTGCAAGCCGGGAAAACTGTGATGTCAAAACACTATCATAATACCTGGCGGAGATATGTCTCCTGGTGCGAGGACCACACATATCTATCTGCCGTATTTCACTTGGAAAGATTTCTTCGTTTCCTGCAGGCTGGAGTGGTTCAAGGGTTACGTCTGGGATCCCTTAAGGTTCAGATTTCTGCTCTTTCAATCTTCTTCCAAAAGAAGTTGGCTGTACTGCCTGAAGTTCAGACCTTCTTGCAAGGGGTACTCCACATCCAAGCTCCGTTTGTGCCGCCTACGGCACCTTGGGATCTGGATGTGGTATTGCGATTTCTGCAGTCCTCCTGGTTTGAACCTCTGATGACGGTAGAAGACAAGTACCTCACATGGAAGACGGTGATGTTACTGGCCCTGGCTTCTGCTAGACGTGTCTCTGAATTGGGGGCCTTATCGTGTAAAAGTCCGTACTTGTTTTTTTCCGAGGACAAAGCAGTTCCTGCCGAAGGTTGTCTCCGCATTTCATCTGAATCAACCTATTGTGGTTCCGTCCAGTTCTGATGCTTCTACTCCTCCGGAGGCTTTGGATGCTGTGCGTGCCTTGAGGATCTATGTCAAGCACACAGCTTGGGTCAGAAAGACGGATTCCTTGTTCGTGCTCTATGATGCGCAGAAAAAGGGTTGCCCTGCTTCAAAGCAGTCCATTGCTCGTTGAATTCGGCTTACTATCCAACAGGCCTTTGTGTTGGCAGCCTTATCTGTTCCTAAGTCTCTAAGGGCCCACTCTACTAGATCAGTGGGTTCTTCCTGGGTGGCTGATGTGGAGTCTCAGCATTGCAACTCTGCTGAGCTGCTACCTGGTCGGGTAAGAACACCTTTGTGAAGTTCTACAAGTTTGATACCCTGGCCAAAGAGGATACCCAGTTTGGGCAGGCGGTGCTGCAGATGTCTCCGCACGTTCCCGCATGTTTTGGAAGCTTTGGGACATCCCCATCGTATTAATGTGTCCCCAATATCCCTTATGGATGCTAGAGAAAATAGGATTTTAAATACCTACCGGTAAATCCTTTTCTCGTAGTCCATAAGGGATATTGGGCGCCCGCCTCTGTGCGGTGACTTTCTGCAGGTTCTCTGTTATGTGTTACCTGTTCAGCTGTTTGCTGTTTGTTGCCAGCTGTTGCTGGCCCAGTTATGTTATGGTGTGCTG
Source organism: Pseudophryne corroboree (assembly GCF_028390025.1). NCBI lineage: Eukaryota > Metazoa > Chordata > Amphibia > Anura > Myobatrachidae > Pseudophryne > Pseudophryne corroboree. The sequence continues at coordinate 123,388,470 of NC_086450.1, forward strand.
ATGTGTAAATCTCACCACACTTATTGTTGTTATGTTCCTTCTCTCAAGTATGTCCTTTCTCCTTCAGGCACTGTTTTACCTATAACTGCCTGTGGGAGGGGGCATAGAGGGGAGGAGCCAGCACACCCAGTGGAAAAAATTTAAAGTGCACTGGCTCCTTTGGACCCCGTCTATACCCATCGTACTAATGTGTCCCCAATATCCCTTATGGACTACGAGAAAAGGATTTACCGGTAGGTATTTAAAATCCTATTATTTCCACCTCAGGCAGATTTACACAGTACATGCAGGTTTTGCAGGTCAGGTTTTAAAGGCAGCCTTTAAACAGCAGCACAACATTCCAAGTTTTAATAAGCACAAGTAGTACAGATTCAAAATGGCTCCTAACGTAACCCCAGACCCCCAACCTATCGCCTGGCCATTTGCTGGCATCAGGAGCAATTACCTAGTGAACAAACACTTATGTAAAGGTAGCAGACAAGTTGTAGTGATTAGCCTAGCTGTGACTTACAACAGACTCAGATAAAACCCGGACTGGATTCAATCAGACCTATTGCTTCTGCTCCAATCCTGCCATTCCACATTAACCTAATGTGGAATCATGCTGTCCCTGCTGCACTAGGAAAGGTGTTCAGAATTGATTGAAGCAAGAGATTCCCAGCAGTGTTTCCAAATGGACTACCATAAAGTAACTCGATAAAATAGTTGAGTAGATTTAGAATAACCATTTCGATAATCCATTACAATCCAGTATTAACATGCACAGCGTAGACTATATTTCCGTGTGTCTGTCAATAGGTCAATGTACCTTTCTGAAGTTAAATGCTATAGTAAAGAATGTCAGAGAAATTCAGTACTGCTACTTAATTTAAAAAGATAAATATTTTGTGCACACTATTAAAGGAAAGTTAGTCTAAGCTGTTGCCTCATTTTTTGTGAAGATTGTCCTTTAATCTGTTTTAGCTAGAGCAGTCAGCTGATAGAATAGCTGTGTAAACAAATGCAGTGAAAGCAAATAATTCGCTAACTGTGGGAAAAGCTGTCCCTACAAATAGGAGCTTGAGAATAAAAGCACAGAATGTTTTACTTGTGTGGGCTGAGAGTGGAAAATGTAAGGAAGAGGATGATAAGACATGATTATGTTCTAGGTTGTGTTTCTCTATGGTTCCCAGAAAATCCTCCCCTTTAAAACCGTTATAGCGATGGATGACCAATAACTAACGAATTTGTAAAAAGTACCTGCACTATTTTATCAATAGTCATATTATTCCTTTTTCAAATAAAATCACTGTATAAAACCTATGTTTTAAAATCATTACTTTTAAGTAGAGATGAGCGGGTTCGGTTTCTTTGAATCCGAACCCGCACGAACTTCACTTTTTTTTTCACGGGTCCGAGCGACTCGGATCTTCCCGCCTTGCTCGGTTAACCCGAGCGCGCCCGAACGTCATCATGACGCTGTCGGATTCTCGCGAGGCTCGGATTCTATCGCGAGACTCGGATTCTATATAAGGAGCCGCGCGTCGCCGCCATTTTCACACGTGCATTGAGATTGATAGGGAGAGGACGTGGCTGGCGTCCTCTCCATTTAGATTAGATTTAGAAGAGAGAGAGAGAGAGAGATTGCTGTGATACTGTAGATTAGAAGAGAGTGCAGAGTGCAGACAGAGTTTAGTGACTGACGACCACAGTGACCAGTGACCACCAGAGACAGTGCAGTTGTTTGTTTTATTTAATATATCCGTTCTCTGCCTGAAAAAAACGATACACAGTCACACAGTGACTCAGTCTGTGTGCACTGCTCAGCCCAGTGTGCTGCACATCAATGTATTGTATATAAAGCTTATAATTGTGGGGGAGACTGGGGAGCACTGCAGGTTGTTATAGCAGGAGCCAGGAGTACATGATAAATAATATTATATTAAAATTAAACAGTGCACACTTTTGCTGCAGGAGTGCCACTGCCAGTGTGACTAGTGGTGACCAGTGCCTGACCACCAGTATATTAGTAGTATTGTATACTATCTCTTTATCAACCAGTCTATATTAGCAGCAGACACAGTACAGTGCGGTAGTTCACGGCTGTGGCTACCTCTGTGTCGGCACTCGGCAGGCAGTCCGTCCATCCATAATTGTATTATATACCACCTAACCGTGGTTTTTTTTTTCTTTCTTTATACCGTCGTCATAGTCATACTAGTTGTTACGAGTATACTACTATCTCTTTATCAACCAGTGTACAGTGCGGTAGTTCACGGCTGTGGCTACCTCTGTGTCGGAACTCGGCAGGCAGTCCGTCCATCCATAATTGTATTATAATATATACCACCTAACCGTGGTTTTTTTTTCGTTCTTTATACCGTCGTCATACTAGTTGTTACGAGTATACTACTATCTCTTTATCAACCAGTGTACAGTGCGGTAGTTCACGGCTGTGGCTACCTCTGTGTCGGAACTCGGCAGGCAGTCCGTCCATCCATAATTGTATTATAATATATACCACCTAACCGTGGGTTTTTTTTCGTTCTTTATACCGTCGTCATACTAGTTGTTACGAGTATACTACTATCTCTTTATCAACCAGTGTACAGTGCGGTAGTTCACGGCTGTGGCTACCTCTGTGTCGGCACTCGGCAGGCAGTCCGTCCAACCATAATTGTATTATATACCACCTAACCGTGGTTTTTTTTTCATTCTTTATACCGTCGTCATACTAGTTGTTACGAGTATACTACTATCTCTTTATCAACCAGTGTACAGTGCGGTAGTTCACGGCTGTGGCTACCTCTGTGTCGGCACTCGGCAGGCAGTCCGTCCAACCATAATTGTATTATATACCACCTAACCGTGGTTTTTTTTTCATTCTTTATACCGTCGTCATACTAGTTGTTACGAGTATACTACTATCTCTTTATCAACCAGTGTACAGTGCGGTAGTTCACGGCTGTGGCTACCTCTGTGTCGGCACTCGGCAGCCCGTCCATAATTGTATATACCAGTGACCTAACCGTGGTTTTTTTTTCTTTCTTTATACATACATACTAGTTACGAGTATACTATCTCTTTATCAACCAGTCTATATATTAGCAGCAGACACAGTACAGTGCGGTAGTTCACGGCTGTGGCTACCTCTGTGTCGGCACTCGGCAGCCCGTCCATAATTGTATATACCACCTAACCGTGGTTTTTTTTTCTTTCTTTATACATACATACTAGTTACGAGTATACTATCTCTTTATCAACCAGTCTATATATTAGCAGCAGACACAGTACAGTGCGGTAGTTCACGGCTGTGGCTACCTCTGTGTCGGCACTCCGCAGCCCGTCCATAATTGTATATACCAGTGACCTAACCGTGGTTTTTTTTTCTTTCTTTATACATACATACTAGTTACGAGTATACTATCTCTTTATCAACCAGTCTACATATTAGCAGCAGACACAGTACAGTGCGGTAGTTCACGGCTGTGGCTACCTCTGTGTCGGCACTCGGCAGCCCGTCCATAATTGTATATACCAGTGACCTAACCGTGGTTTTTTTTTCTTTCTTTATACATACATACTAGTTACGAGTATACTATCTCTTTATCAACCAGTCTATATATTAGCAGCAGACACAGTACAGTGCGGTAGTTCACGGCTGTGGCTACCTCTGTGTCGGCACTCGGCAGCCCGTCCATAATTGTATATACCAGTGACCTAACCGTGGTTTTTTTTTCTTTCTTTATACATACATACTAGTTACGAGTATACTATCTCTTTATCAACCAGTCTATATATTAGCAGCAGACACAGTACAGTGCGGTAGTTCACGGCTGTGGCTACCTCTGTGTCGGCACTCGGCAGCCCGTCCATAATTGTATACTAGTATCCAATCCATCCATCTGCATTGTTTACCTGAGGTGCCTTTTAGTTGTGCCTATTAAAATATGGAGAACAAAAATGTTGAGGTTCCAAAATTAGGGAAAGATCAAGATCCACTTCCACCTCGTGCTGAAGCTGCTGCCACTAGTCATGGCCGAGACGATGAAATGCCAGCAACGTCGTCTGCCAAGGCCGATGCCCAATGGCATAGTACAGAGCATGTCAAAACCAAAACACCAAATATCAGTAAAAAAAGGACTCCAAAACCTAAAATAAAATTGTCGGAGGAGAAGCGTAAACTTGCCAATATGCCATTTACCACACGGAGTGGCAAGGAACGGCTGAGGCCCTGGCCTATGTTCATGGCTAGTGGTTCAGCTTCACATGAGGATGGAAGCACTCAGCCTCTCGCTAGAAAACTGAAAAGACTCAAGCTGGCAAAAGCACCGCAAAGAACTGTGCGTTCTTTGAAATCCCAAATCCACAAGGAGAGTCCAATTGTGTCGGTTGCGATGCCTGACCTTCCCAACACTGGACGTGAAGAGCATGCGCCTTCCACCATTTGCACGCCCCCTGCAAGTGCTGGAAGGAGCACCCGCAGTCCAGTTCCTGATAGTCAGATTGAAGATGTCAGTGTTGAAGTACACCAGGATGAGGAGGATATGGGTGTTGCTGGCGCTGGGGAGGAAATTGACCAGGAGGATTCTGATGGTGAGGTGGTTTGTTTAAGTCAGGCACCCGGGGAGACACCTGTTGTCCGTGGGAGGAATATGGCCGTTGACATGCCAGGTGAAAATACCAAAAAAATCAGCTCTTCGGTGTGGAGGTATTTCACCAGAAATGCGGACAACAGGTGTCAAGCCGTGTGTTCCCTTTGTCAAGCTGTAATAAGTAGGGGTAAGGACGTTAACCACCTCGGAACATCCTCCCTTATACGTCACCTGCAGCGCATTCATAATAAGTCAGTGACAAGTTCAAAAACTTTGGGTGACAGCGGAAGCAGTCCACTGACCAGTAAATCCCTTCCTCTTGTAACCAAGCTCACGCAAACCACCCCACCAACTCCCTCAGTGTCAATTTCCTCCTTCCCCAGGAATGCCAATAGTCCTGCAGGCCATGTCACTGGCAAGTCTGACGAGTCCTCTCCTGCCTGGGATTCCTCCGATGCATCCTTGCGTGTAACGCCTACTGCTGCTGGCGCTGCTGTTGTTGCCGCTGGGAGTCGATGGTCATCCCAGAGGGGAAGTCGTAAGCCCACTTGTACTACTTCCAGTAAGCAATTGACTGTTCAACAGTCCTTTGCGAGGAAGATGAAATATCACAGCAGTCATCCTACTGCAAAGCGGATAACTGAGTCCTTGACAACTATGTTGGTGTTAGACGTGCGTCCGGTATCCGCCGTTAGTTCACAGGGAACTAGACAATTTATTGAGGCAGTGTGCCCCCGTTACCAAATACCATCTAGGTTCCACTTCTCTAGGCAGGCGATACCGAGAATGTACACGGACGTCAGAAAAAGACTCACCAGTCTCCTAAAAAATGCAGTTGTACCCAATGTCCACTTAACCACGGACATGTGGACAAGTGGAGCAGGGCAGGGTCAGGACTATATGACTGTGACAGCCCACTGGGTAGATGTATGGACTCCCGCCGCAAGAACAGCAGCGGCGGCACCAGTAGCAGCATCTCGCAAACGCCAACTCTTTCCTAGGCAGGCTACGCTTTGTATCACCGCTTTCCAGAATACGCACACAGCTGAAAACCTCTTACGGCAACTGAGGAAGATCATCGCGGAATGGCTTACCCCAATTGGACTCTCCTGTGGATTTGTGGCATCGGACAACGCCAGCAATATTGTGTGTGCATTAAATATGGGCAAATTCCAGCACGTCCCATGTTTTGCACATACCTTGAATTTGGTGGTGCAGAATTTTTTAAAAAACGACAGGGGCGTGCAAGAGATGCTGTCGGTGGCCAGAAAAATTGCGGGACACTTTCGGCGTACAGGCACCACGTACAGAAGACTGGAGCACCACCAAAAACTACTGAACCTGCCCTGCCATCATCTGAAGCAAGAAGTGGTAACGAGGTGGAATTCAACCCTCTATATGCTTCAGAGGTTGGAGGAGCAGCAAAAGGCCATTCAAGCCTATACAATTGAGCACGATATAGGAGATGGAATGCACCTGTCTCAAGTGCAGTGGAGAATGATTTCAACGTTGTGCAAGGTTCTGATGCCCTTTGAACTTGCCACACGTGAAGTCAGTTCAGACACTGCCAGCCTGAGTCAGGTCATTCCCCTCATCAGGCTTTTGCAGAAGAAGCTGGAGGCATTGAAGAAGGAGCTAAAAGGGAGCGATTCCGCTAGGCATGTGGGACTTGTGGATGCAGCCCTTAATTCGCTTAACAAGGATTCACGGGTGGTCAATCTGTTGAAATCAGAGCACTACATTTTGGCCACCGTGCTCGATCCTAGATTTAAAGCCTACCTTGGATCTCTCTTTCCGGCAGACACAGGTCTGCTGGGGTTGAAAGACCTGCTGGTGACAAAATTGTCAAGTCAAGCGGAACGCGACCTGTCAACATCTCCTCCTTCACATTCTCCCGCAACTGGGGGTGCGAGGAAAAGGCTCAGAATTCCGAGCCCACCCGCTGGCGGTGATGCAGGGCAGTCTGGAGCGACTGCTGATGCTGACATCTGGTCCGGACTGAAGGACCTGACAACGATTACGGACATGTCGTCTACTGTCACTGCATATGATTCTCTCAACATTGATAGAATGGTGGAGGATTATATGAGTGACCGCATCCAAGTAGGCACGTCACACAGTCCGTACTTATACTGGCAGGAAAAAGAGGCAATTTGGAGGCCCTTGCACAAACTGGCTTTATTCTACCTAAGTTGCCCTCCCACAAGTGTGTACTCCGAAAGAGTGTTTAGTGCCGCCGCTCACCTTGTCAGCAATCGGCGTACGAGGTTACATCCAGAAAATGTGGAGAAGATGATGTTCATTAAAATGAATTATAATCAATTCCTCCGCGGAGACATTGACCAGCAGCAATTGCCTCCACAAAGTACACAGGGAGCTGAGATGGTGGATTCCAGTGGGGACGAATTGATAATCTGTGAGGAGGGGGATGTACACGGTGATATATCGGAGGGTGAAGATGAGGTGGACATCTTGCCTCTGTAGAGCCAGTTTGTGCAAGGAGAGATTAATTGCTTCTTTTTTGGGGGGGGGTCCAAACCAACCCGTCATATCAGTCACAGTCGTGTGGCAGACCCTGTCACTGAAATGATGGGTTGGTTAAAGTGTGCATGTCCTGTTTTGTTTATACAACATAAGGGTGGGTGGGAGGGCCCAAGGATAATTCCATCTTGCACCTCTTTTTTCTTTTCTTTTTCTTTGCATCATGTGCTGATTGGGGAGGGTTTTTTGGAAGGGACATCCTGCGTGACACTGCAGTGCCACTCCTAAATGGGCCCGGTGTTTGTGTCGGCCACTAGGGTCGCTAATCTTACTCACACAGTCAGCTACCTCATTGCGCCTCTTTTTTTCTTTGCGTCATGTGCTGTTTGGGGAGGGTTTTTTGGAAGGGACATCCTGCGTGACACTGCAGTGCCACTCCTAGATGGGCCCGGTGTTTGTGTCGGCCACTAGGGTCGCTAATCTTACTCACACAGCTACCTCATTGCGCCTCTTTTTTTCTTTGCGTCATGTGCTGTTTGGGGAGGGTTTTTTGGAAGGGACATCCTGCGTGACACTGCAGTGCCACTCCTAGATGGGCCCGGTGTTTGTGTCGGCCACTAGGGTCGCTAATCTTACTCACACAGTCAGCTACCTCATTGCGCCTCTTTTTTTCTTTGCGTCATGTGCTGTTTGGGGAGGGTTTTTTGGAAGGGCCATCCTGCGTGACACTGCAGTGCCACTCCTAGATGGGCCCGGTGTTTGTGTCGGCCACTAGGGTCGCTAATCTTACTCACACAGTCAGCTACCTCATTGCGCCTCTTTTTTTCTTTGCGTCATGTGCTGTTTGGGGAGGGTTTTTTGGAAGGGCCATCCTGCGTGACACTGCAGTGCCACTCCTAGATGGGCCCGGTGTTTGTGTCGGCCACTAGGGTCGCTAATCTTACTCACACAGCTACCTCATTGCGCCTCTTTTTTTCTTTGCGTCATGTGCTGTTTGGGGAGGGTTTTTTGGAAGGGACATCCTGCGTGACACTGCAGTGCCACTCCTAGATGGGCCCGGTGTTTGTGTCGGCCACTAGGGTCGCTTATCTTACTCACACAGCGACCTCGGTGCAAATTTTAGGACTAAAAATAATATTGTGAGGTGTGAGGTATTCAGAATAGACTGAAAATGAGTGTAAATTATGGTTTTTGAGGTTAATAATACTTTGGGATCAAAATGACCCCCAAATTCTATGATTTAAGCTGTTTTTTAGTGTTTTTGGAAAAAAACACCCGAATCCAAAACACACCCGAATCCGACAAAAATAATTCGGTGAGGTTTTGCCAAAACGCGTTCGAACCCAAAACACGGCCGCGGAACCGAACCCAAAACCAAAACACAAAACCCGAAAAATTTCAGGCGCTCATCTCTACTTTTAAGTATAAAGTTGTAACAATAACTTAATGTTTTGTGGGAACTACCAGAAAATGGGCCGGTGCAGGGGCAGTAGAATGTGATGTTAAACAAAATTGTCGGTCGAAGGCAGAACATTGATAAGTCACCCTGTTGTAGAAGAAAGGGATATCTACCTTGAACACAGGTTGAAAATAAATAGGACTCTTGCAAAGTCAAATGAATTGGTAGACAAGACTATAATCTGCCATCAAATTCCATATTTCCAAGTTTTAAAATATACATTTATTTACATCATTTTACACTCTGTGATTTATCCCTTTGTGTCTTTTGATGTCCCTTTGATCTTTTGTGTTGTTTTAGTAAATTAATAAGACGTCAGGAAGTCTGTGCCCTTTGCCTATTTTTCCTTCCAGAATAACAGTTAAAACTAGATTTAATTATTCTTTTACTAGAGATCAGAGAGGTCTCATGGCAAGAGACTTTCATACTGAGCGGCCAAGAACCGAGTCGCTACAATTTCATATGCAGTCAGGGAAACTTTACTGGCTACTTCTAATTAGAGACGAGTGACATTTTCAAAGATGTTCTGTGGAATATCTGCCTCATTATACATTTTGCTGCTAAAAATTACACAATTTGCCAGTGGAATTTGGCCTCAAGTGTTCCCACTATTAACCCACCCACACCACTCAGCGGAATGAATTGGCCTTCATCATGCCAGCACTATTCATAGACAGTAATTTACAGTATAAGTACTGTGTGGAGTAGCATTGCGCAAAATGTTGAATTTAAAGATTATATTGCCACACCTCTACAAAAACTTAGATTAATACTTAATTTCTACACCCCTATGCCTATATCTGCATCTAATGAATACATTTTTTGTACCACTCATTTAATGGGGAAGATGTATTAAGCCTGGAGAAGTAATAAAGCAGTGAAAGCAGTGCAAGGTGATAATGCTAGAGATGTGCACCGGAAATTTTTCGGGTTTTGTGCTTTGGTTTTGGGTTCGGTTCCGTGGCCGTCTTTTGGGTTCGAACGCGTTTTGGCAAAACCTCACCGAATTTTTTTTGTCGGATTCGGGTGTTTTTTTCAAAAAAACCTAAAAAACAGCTTAAATCATAGAATTTGTGGGTCATTTTGATCCCAAAGTATTATTAACCTCAATAACCATAATTTCCACTCATTTTCAGTCTATTCTGAACACCTCACAATATTATTTTTAGTCCTAAAATTTGCACCGAGGTCGCTGGATGACTAAGCTCAGCGACCCAAGTGGCCGACACAAACACCTGGCCCATCTAGGAGTGGCACTGCAGTGTCACGCAGGATGGCCCTTCCAAAAAACACTCCCCATACAGCACATGACGCAAAGAAAAAAAGAGGCGCAATGAGGTAGCTGTGTGAGTAAGCTAAGCGACCCTAGTGGCCGACACAAACACCTGGCCCATCTAGGAGTGGCACTGCAGTGTCAGGCCGGATGGCCCTTCCAAAAAATACTCCACAAACAGCACATGACGCAAAGAAGAAAAAAAAGAGGCGCAATGAGGTAGCTGTGTGACTAAGATAAGTGACCCTAGTGGCCGACACAAACACCTGGCCCATCTAGGAGTGGCACTGCAGTGTCACGCAGGATGGCCCTGCCAAAAAACACTCCCCAAACAGCACATGACGCAAAGAAAAATGAAAGAAAAAAGAGGTGCAAGATGGAATTGTCCTTGGGCCCTCCCACCCACCCTTATGTTGTATAAACAGGACATGCACACTTTAACCAACCCATCATTTCAGTGACAGGGTCTGCCACACGACTGTGACTGAAATGACGGGTTGGTTTGGACCCCCACCAAAAAAGAAGCAATTAATCTCTCCTTGCACAAACTGGCTCTACAGAGGCAAGATGTCCACCTCATCATCATCCTCCGATTCATCACCGTGTACATCCCCCTCCTCACAGATTATCAATTCGTCCCCACTGGAATCCACCATCACAGCTCCCTGTGTACTTTGTGGAGGCAATTGCTGCTGGTGAATGTCTCCATGGAGGAATTGATTATAATTCATTTTAATGAACATCATCTTCTCCACATTTTCTGGAAGTAACCTCGTACGCCGATTGCTGACAAGGTGAGCGGCGGCACTAAACACTCTTTCGGAGTACACACTTGTGGGAGGGCAACTTAGGTAGAATAAAGCCAGTTTGTGCAAGGGCCTCCAAATTGCCTCTTTTTCCTGCCAGTATACGTACGGACTGTCTGACGTGCCTACTTGGATGCGGTCACTCATATAATCCTCCACCATTCTTTCAATGGGGAGAGAATCATATGCAGTGACAGTAGACGACATGTCCGTAATCGTTGTCAGGTCCTTCAGTCCGGACCAGATGTCAGCATCAGCAGTCGCTCCAGACTGCCCTGCATCACCGCCAGCGGGTGGGCTCGGAATTCTGAGCCTTTTCCTCGCACCCCCAGTTGCGGGAGAATGTGAAGGAGGAGATGTTGACAGGTCGCGTTCCGCTTGACTTGACAATTTTCTCACCAGCAGTTCTTTGAACCCCTGCAGACTTGTGTCTGCCGGAAAGAGAGATCCAAGGTAGGTTTTAAATCTAGGATCGAGCACGGTGGCCAAAATGTAGTGCTCTGATTTCAACAGATTGACCACCCGTGAATCCTTGTTAAGCGAATTAAGGGCTCCATCCACAAGTCCCACATGCCTTGCGGAATCGCTCTGTGTTAGCTCCTCCTTCAATGACTCCAGCTTCTTCTGCAAAAGCCTGATGAGGGGAATGACCTGACTCAGGCTGGCAGTGTCTGAACTGACTTCACGTGTGGCAAGTTCAAAAGGTTGCAGAACCTTGCACAACGTTGAAATCATTCTCCACTGCGCTTGAGACAGGTGCATTCCACCTCCTATATCGTGCTCAGTTGTATAGGCTTGAATGGCCTTTTGCTGCTCCTCCAACCTTTGAAGCATATAGAGGGTTGAATTCCACCTCGTTACCACTTCTTGCTTCAGATGATGGCAGGGCAGGTTCAGGCGTTTTTGGTGTTGCTCCAGTCTTCTGTACGTGGTGCCTGTACGCCGAAAGTGTCCCGCAATTCTTCTGGCCACCGACAGCATCTCTTGCACGCCCCTCTCGTTTTTTAAATAATTCTGCACCACCAAATTCAAGGTATGTGCAAAACATGGGACGTGCTGGAATTTGCCCATATTTAATGCACACACAATATTGCTGGCGTTGTCCGATGCCACAAATCCACAGGAGAGTCCAATTGGGGTAAGCCATTCTGCGATGATCTTCCTCAGTTGCCGTAAGAGGTTTTTAGCTGTGTGCGTATTCTGGAAAGCGGTGATACAAAGCGTAGCCTGCCTAGGAAAGAGTTGGCGTTTGCGAGATGCTGCTACTGGTGCCGCCGCTGCTGTTCTTGCGGCGGGAGTTAATACATCTACCCAGTGGGCTGTCACAGTCATATAGTCCTGAGTCTGCCCTGCTCCACTTGTCCACATGTCCGTGGTTAAGTGGACATTGGGTACAACTGCATTTTTTAGGACACTGGTGAGTCTTTTTCTGAGGTCTGTGTACATTTTCGGTATCGCCTGCCTAGAGAAATGGAACCTAGATGGTATTTGGTACCGGGGACACAGTACCTCAATCAAGTCTATAGTTGGCTCTGCAGTAATGATGGATACCGGAACCACGTTTCTCACCGCCCAGGATGCCAAGGCCTCAGTTATCCGCTTTGCAGCAGGATGACTGCTGTGATATTTCATCTTCCTCGCAAAGGACTGTTGGACAGTCAATTGCTTGGTGGAAGTAGTAAAAGTCGTCTTACGACTTCCCCTCTGGGATGACCATCGACTCCCAGCAGCAACAACAGCAGCGCCAGCAGCAGTAGGCGTTACACGCAAGGATGCATCGGAGGAATCCCAGGCAGGAGAGGACTCGTCAGAATTGCCAGTGACATGGCCTGCAGGACTATTGGCATTCCTGGGGAAGGAGGAAATTGACACTGAGGGAGTTGGTGGGGTGGTTTGCGTGAGCTTGGTTACAAGAGGAAGGGATTTACTGGTCAGTGGACTGCTTCCGCTGTCGCCCAAAGTTTTTGAACTTGTCACTGACTTATGATGAATGCGCTGCAGGTGACGTATAAGGGAGGATGTTCCGAGGTGGTTAACGTCCTTACCCCTACTTATTACAGCTTGACAAAGGCAACACACGGCTTGACAAATGTTGTCCGCATTTCTGTTGAAATACTTCCACACCGAAGAGCTGATTTTTTTTGGTATTTTCACCAGGCATGTCAATGGCCATATTCCTCCCACGGACAACAGGTGTCTCCCCGGGTGCCTGACTTAAACAAACCACCTCACCATCAGAATCCTCCTTGTCAATTTCCTCCCCAGCGCCAGCAACACCCTTATCCTCCTCATCCTGGTGTACTTCAACACTGACATCTTCAATCTGATTATCAGGAACTGGACTGCGGGTGCTCCTTCCAGCACTTGCAGGGGGCGTGCAAATGGTGGAAGGCGCATGCTCTTCACGTCCAGTGTTGGGAAGGTCAGGCATCGCAACCGACACAATTGGACTCTCCTTGTGGATTTGTGATTTCGAAGAACGCACAGTTCTTTGCTGTGCTTTTGCCAGCTTAAGTCTTTTCATTTTTCTAGCGAGAGGCTGAGTGCTTCCATCCTCATGTGAAGCTGAACCACTAGCCATGAACATAGGCCAGGGCCTCAGCCGTTCCTTGCCACTCCGTGTGGTAAATGGCATATTGGCAAGTTTACGCTTCTCCGACGATTTTATTTTAGATTTTTGAGTCCTTTTTTTACTGATATTTTGTGTTTTGGATTTTACATGCTCTGTACTATGACATTGGGCATCGGCCTTGGCAGACGACGTTGATGGAATTTCATCGTCTCGGCCATGACTAGTGGCAGCAGCTTCAGCACGAGGTGGAAGTGGATCTTGATCTTTCCCTATTTTTGGAACCTCAACATTTTTGTTCTCCATATTTTAACAGGCACAACTAAAAGGCACCTCAGGTAAACAATGGAGATGGATGGATACTAGTATACTTATGGATGACGAGTGACTGACGACACAGAGGTAGCTACAGCCGTGGACTACCGTACTGCGTCTGCTAGTATAGAGATGATAATGATATAAAAAAAATATATATATCACTACTGCAGGTATATATAATATAATGACGGACCTGCTGGACACTGTCAGCAGACTCCTAAACTACTAGTATGAAGAAGATAGAAAAAAAAACCCCACCACAGGTAGGTATACAATTATGGACGAGCACTGACGACACAGAGGTAGCTACAGCCGTGGACTACCGTACTGCGTCTGCTAGTATAGAGATGATAATGATTTAAAAAATATATATATATCACTACTGCAGGTATATATAATATAATGACGGACCTGCTGGACACTGTCAGCAGACTCCTAAACTACTAGTATGAAGAAGATAGAAAAAAAAAACCCCACCACAGGTAGGTATACAATTATGGACGAGCACTGATGACACAGAGGTAGCTACAGCCGTGGATTACCATACTGCGTCTGCTAGTATAGAGATGATAATGATATAAAAAAAATATATATATCACTACTGCAGGTATATATAATATAATGACGGACCTGCTGGACACTGTCAGCAGACTCCTAAACTACTAGTATGAAGAAGATAGAAAAAAAAAACCCACCACAGGTAGGTATACAATTATGGACGAGCACTGACGACACAGAGGTAGCTACAGCCGTGGACTACCGTACTGCGTCTGCTAGTATAGATGATAATGATATAAAAAATATATATATATCACTACTGCAGGTATATATAATATAATGACGGACCTGCTGGACACTGTCAGCAGACTCCTAAACTACTAGTATGAAGAAGATAGAAAAAAACAACCCACCACAGGTAGGTATACAATTATGGACGAGCACTGACGACACAGAGGTAGCTACAGCCGTGGACTACCGTACTGCGTCTGCTAGTATAGAGATGATAACGATATAAAAAATATATATATATCACTACTGCAGGTATATATAATATAATGACGGACCTGCTGGACACTGTTAGCAGACTCCTAAACTACTAGTATGAAGAAGATAGAAAAAAAAATCCCACCACAGGTAGGTATACAATTATGGACGAGCACTGACGACACAGAGGTAGCTACAGCCGTGGACTACCGTACTGCGTCTGCTAGTATAGAGATGATAATGATATAAAATATATATATATATCACTACTGCAGGTATATATAATATAATGACGGACCTGCTGGACACTGTCAGCAGACTCCTAAACTACTAGTATGAAGAAGATAGAAAAAAAAACCCACCACAGGTAGGTATACAATTATGGACGAGCACTGACGACACAGAGGTAGCTACAGCCGTGGACTACCGTACTGCGTCTGCTAGTATAGAGATGATAATGATATAAAAAATATATATATATCACTACTGCAGGTATATATAATATAATGACGGACCTGCTGGACACTGTCAGCAGACTCCTAAACTACTAGTATGAAGAAGATAGAAAAAAAAAACCCACCACAGGTAGGTATACAATTATGGACGAGCACTGACGACACAGAGGTAGCCACAGCCGTGGACTACCGTACTGCGTCTGCTAATATAGAGATGATAAAGATGATAGAGATGAACAAAAAAAATATAACACTACTGCAGGTAAATATTTATATAATATAATGAATGACGGACCTGCTGGACACTGTCAGCAGAATGCGTTTATAGAATAAAAAAAAAAAACACCACAGGAGTGTTTAACTTTTTCAGGCAGACAATATACTGGTGGTCACTGGTCAGTCACACTGGCAGCAAAAGTGTGCACTGTACTCCTGCTATAACTGCACCCCAGTCTCCCCCACAATTCAGCTGTGTGAGCAGTGAGCACTCAGCACAGTCAGATATACATAGATATATCATGCAGCACACTGAGGCTGAGCACAGATATGGTATGGAGCGTTTTTTTCAGGCAGAGAACGGATTAAAAAAAACTAGCAAAACTCTGCACTGACTGTACTCCTCCTAACAGCTCTCCCCAATCCTCCCCACAATAAGCTAAGCAGCAATCAGATCAACTAACTACTAACAGTAACTATAAACGGAGAGGACGCCAGCCACGTCCTCTCCCTATCAATCTCAATGCACGTGTGAAAATGGCGGCGACGCGCGGCTCCTTATATAGAATCCGAGTCTCGCGATAGAATACGAGCCTCGCGAGAATCCGACAGCGGGATGATGACGTTCAGGCGCGCTCGGGTTAGCCGAGCAAGGCGGGAAGATCCGAATCTGCCTCGGACCCGTGTAAAAAGGCTGAAGTTCGGGGGGGTTCGGATTCCGAGGAACCGAACCCGCTCATCTCTAGATAATGCACCAGCAAGTCAGCTCCTGTTAATTTCATATTAGAGCTGATTGGCTGGTGCGTTATCACCTTGCACTGCTTTCACTGCTTTATCACTTCTCCAGGCTTAATACATCTGCCCCTATGGGGTAAATTTACTAAGATTCGTGTTTTCCCGTTTGAGGTCAAAGTTCAATCACGAATGACATCGAAAGTGTAAATATGCAACTTTTTGAATTGATTACGTCTAATTTACTAAGCTGCCGTATTATGCATTTTCGGGTTTTCCGATGTCGATGTCATTCGGTTTTTTTGGCAGTGTTTTACGTGACTGACTTGTAAAACACTGCCGACTTTAATACAATGAATCTCGGCCGGATCTGAGAGATCCGTGCTGGGCTTCATTGTACACTTTGTTTAAAAAAAAAAATAAGAATTTACTTACCGATAATTCTATTTCTCATAGTCCGTAGTGGATGCTGGGGACTCCGTAAGGACCATGGGGAATAGCGGCTCCGCAGGAGTCTGGGCACAAAAGTAAAGCTTTAGGACTACCTGGTGTGCACTGGCTCCTCCCCCTATGACCCTCCTCCAAGCCTCAGTTAGGATACTGTGCCCGGACGAGCGTACACAATAAGGAAGGATTTTGAATCCCGGGTAAGACTCATACCAGCCACACCAATCACACCGTATAACTTGTGATCTAAACCCAGTTAACAGCATGATAACAGAGGAGCCTCTAGAAAAGATGGCTCACTACAGCAATAACCCGATTTTTGGTAACAATAACTATGTACCAGTATTGCAGACAATCCGCACTTGGGATGGGCGCCCCGCATCCACTACGGACTATGAGAAATAGAATTATCGGTAAGTAAATTCTTATTTTCTCTGACGTCCTAGTGGATGCTGGGGACTCCGTAAGGACCATGGGGATTATACCAAAGCTCCCAAACGGGCGGGAGAGTGCGGATGACTCTGCAGCACCAATTGAGAGAACTCCAGGTCCTCCTCAGCCAGGGTATCAAATTTGTAGAATTTTACAAACGTATTTGCTCCTGACCAAGTAGCTGCTCGGCAAAGTTGTAAAGCCGAGACCCCTCGGGCAGCCGCCCAAGATGAGCCCACCTCCCTTGTGGAGTGAGCATTTACAGATTTTTGGCTGTGGCAGGCCTGCCACAGAATGTGCAAGCTGAATTGTACTACAAATCCAACGAGCAATAGTCTGCTTAGAAGCAGGAGCACCCAGCTTGTTGGGTGCATACAGGATAAACAGCGAGTCAGATTTTCTGACTCCAGCCATCCTGGAAACATATATTTTCAGGGCCCTGACAACGTCTAGCAACTTGGAGTCCTCCAAGTCCCTAGTAGCCGCAGGCACTACAATAGGTTGATTCAGGTGAAACACTGAAAACCACCTTAGGGAGAAACTGAGGACAAGTCCTCAATTCCGCCCGGTCCGAATGGAAAATCAGATGAGGGCTTTTACAGGATAAAGCCGCCAATTCTGACACGCACCTGGCCCAGGCCAGGGCCAACAGCATGACCACTTTCCGTGTGAAATATTTTAACTCCACATATTTAAGTGGTTCAAACCAATGTGACTTTTGGAACCCAAAACCTACATTTAGATCCCAAGGTGCCACTGGAGGCACAAAGGAGGCTGTATATACAGTACCCCTTTCACAAACGTCTGAACTTCAGGGACTGAAGCTAGTTCTTTTTGGAAGAAAATTGACAGGGCCGAAATTTGAACCTTAATTGACCCCATTTCAGGCCCATAGACACTCCTGTTTGCAGGAAATGTAGGAATCGACCTAGTTGAAAATTCCTCCGTCGGGGCCTTACTGGCCTCGCACCACGCAACATATTTTCGCCAAATGCAGTGATAATGTTTTGCTGTTATATCTTTCCTGGCTTTGATCAGGATAGGAATGACTTCATCCGGAATGCCTTTCTCCTTCAGGATCCGGCGTTCAACCGCCATGCCGTCAAACGCAGCCGCGGTAAGTCTTGGAACAGACAGGGTCCTTGCTGGAGCAGGTCCCTTCTTAGAGGTAGAGGCCACGGATCCTCCGTGAGCATCTCTTGAAGTTCCGGTTACCAAGTCCTTCTTGGCCAATCCGGAGCCACGAATATAGTGCTTACTCCTCTCCATCTTATAATTCTCAGTACCTTGGGTATGAGAGGCAGAGGAGGGAACACATACACTGACTGGTACACCCACTGTGTTACCAGAGCGTCTACAGCTATTGCCTGAGGGTCCCTTGACCTGGCGCAATACTTGTCGAGTTTTATAAACATGTGGAAGACTTCTGGGTGAAGTCCCCACTCTCCCGGGTGGGGGTCGTGTCTGCTGAGGAAGTCTGCTTCCCAGTTGTCCACTCCCGGAATGAATACTGCTGACAGTGCTATCCCATGATTTTCCGCCCAGCGAAGAATCCTTGCAGCTTCTGCCTTGCCCTCCTGCTTCTTGTGTCACCCTGTCTGTTTACATGGGTGACTGCCGTGATGTTGTCCGAATGGATCAACTCCGGGTGACCTTGAAGCAGAGGTCTTGCTGAGCTTAGAGCATTGTAAATGGCCCTTAGCTTCAGGATATTTATGTGAAGTGATGTCTCCAGGCTTGACCATAAGCTCTGGAAATTCCTTCCCTGTGTGACTGCTCCCCAGCCTCGCAGGCTGGCATCCGTGGTCACCAGGACCCAGTCCTGAATGTCGAATCTGCGGCCCTCTAGAAAATGAGCACTCTGCAACCACCACAGGAGAGACACCCTTGTGCTTGGTGACAGGGTTATCCGCTGATGCATCTGAAGATGCGACCCGGACCATTTGTCCAGCAGGTCCCACTGGAAAGTTCTTGCGTGGAATCTGCCGAATGGGATTGCTTCGTAGGAAGCCACCATTTTTCCCAGAACCCTTTCATTGATGTACTGAGACTTGGCTCGGTTATAGGAGGTTCCCGACTAGCTCGGATAACTCCCTGACTTTCTCCTCCGGGAGAAACATCTTTTTCTGGACTGTGTCCAGGATCATCCCTAGGAACAGAAGACGAGTCGTCGGAATCAGCTGCGATTTTGGAATATTGAGAATCCAATCGTGCTGCCGCAACACTACCTGAGATAGTGCTACACCGACCTCCAACTGTTCCCTGGATCTTACCCTTATCAGGGAATCGTCCAAGTAAGGGATAACTAAAATTCCCTTCCTTCGAAAGAGTATCATAATTTCGGCCATTACCTTGGTAAAGACCCGGGGTGCCGTGGACCATCCATACGGCAGCGTCTGAAACTGATAGTGACAGTTCTGTACCACAAACCTGAGGTACCCTTGGTGAGAAGGGTAAATTGGGACATGAAGGTAAGCATCCTTGATGTCCTGAGACATCATGTAGTCCCCTTCTTCCAGGTTCGCAATCACTGCTCTGAGTGACTCAATCTTGAATTTGAACCTCCGTATGTAAGTGTTCAAGATTTTAGATTTAGAATCGGTCTCACCGAGCCGTCCGGCTTCGGTACCACAACAGTGTGGAATAATACCCCGTTCCCTGTTGCAGGAGGGGTACCTTGATTATCACCTGCTGGGAATACAGCTTGTGAATGGCTTCCAAAACTGCCTCCCTGTCAGAGGGAGACATCGGTAAAGCCGACTTTAGGAAACGGCGAGGGGGAGACGTCTCGAATTCCAATTTGTACCCCTGAGATATCACCTGAAGGATCCAGGGGTCTAATTGCGAGTGAGCCCACTGCGCGCTGAAATTCATTGAGACGGGCCCCCACCGTGCCTGATTCTGCTTGTAAAGCCCCAGCGTCATACTGTGAGCTTGGCAGAGGCGGGAGAGGGCTTCTGTTCCTGGGAACTGGCTGATTTCTGCAGCCTTTTTCCTCTCCCTCTGTCACGGGGCAGAAAAGAGGAACCTTTTGCCCGCTTGCCCACGAAAGGACTGCGCCTGATAATACGGCGTCTTCTTATGTTGAGAGGCGACCAGGGGTACAAACGTGGATTTCCCAGCTGTTGCCGTGGCCACCAGGTCTGAAAGACCGACCCCAAATAACTCCTCCCCTTAATAAGGCAATACTTCCAAATGCCGTTTGGAATCCGCATCACCTGACCACTGTCGTGTCCATAACCCTCTACTGGCAGAAATGGACAACGCACTTAGACTTGATGCCAGTCGGCAAATATTCCGCTGTGCATCACGCATATATAGAAATGCATCTTTTAAATGCTCTATAGTCAATAATATACTGTCCCTATCTAGGGTATCAATATTTTCAGTCAGGGAATCCGACCACGCCAACCCAGCACTGCACATCCAGGCTGAGGCGATTGCTGGTCGCAGTATAACACCAGTATGTGTGTAAATACATTTTAGGATACCCTCCTGCTTTCTATCAGCAGGATCATTAAGGGCGGCCATCTCAGGAGAGGGTAGAGCCCTTGTTCTTACAAGCGTGTGAGCGCTTTATCCACCCTAGGGGGTGTTTCCCAACGCACCCTAACCTCTGGCGGGAAAGGATATAATGCCAATAACATTTTAGAAATTATCAGTTGTTATCGGGGGAAACCCACGCATCATCACACACCTCATTTTATTTCTCAGATTCAGGAAAACTACAGGTAGTTTTTCCTCACCGAACATAATACCCCTTTTTGGTGGTACTCGTATTATCAGAAATGTGTAAAACATTTTTCATTGCCTCAATCATGTAACGTGTGGCCCTACTGGAAGTCACATTTGTCTCTTCACCGTCGACACTGGAGTCAGTATCCGTGTCTGCGTCTATATCTGCCATCTGAGGTAACGGGCGCTTTAGAGCCCCTGACGGCCTATGAGACGTCTGGACAGGCACAAGCTGAGTAGCCGGCTGTCTCATGTCAACCACTGTCTTTTATACAGAGCTGACACTGTCACGTAATTCCTTCCAACAGTTCATCCACTCAGGTGTCGACCCCCTAGGGGGTGACATCACTATTACAGGCAATCTGCTCCGTCTCCACATCATTATTCTCCTCATACATGTCGACACAAACGTACCGACACACAGCACACACACAGGGAATGCTCTGATAGAGGACAGGACCCCACTAGCCCTTTGGGGAGACAGAGGGAGAGTTTGCCAGCACACACCAGAGCGCTATATATATATACAGGGATAACCTTATATAAGTGTTTTTCCCCCTTATAGCTGCTGTATTGTTTATACTGCGCCTAATTAGTGCCCCCCTCTCTTTTTTAACCCTTTCTGTAGTGTAGTGACTGCAGGGGAGAGCCAGGGAGCTTCCCTCCAACGGAGCTGTGAGGGAAAATGGCGCCAGTGTGCTGAGGAGATAGGCTCCGCCCCCTTTTCGGCGGCCTTATCTCCCGTTTTTCTGTGTATTCTGGCAGGGGTTAAATGCATCCATATAGCCCAGGAGCTATATGTGATGCATTTTTTGCCATCCAAGGTGTTTTTATTGCGTCTCAGGGCGCCCCCCCCCAGCGCCCTGCACCCTCAGTGACCGGAGTGTGAAGTGTGCTGAGAGCAATGGCGCACAGCTGCAGTGCTGTGCGCTACTTTGTTGAAGACAGGACGTCTTCTGCCGCCGATTTTCCGGACCTCTTCTGTCTTCTGGCTCTGTAAGGGGGCCGGCGGCGCGGCTCTGGGACCTATCCATGGCTGGGCCTGTGATCGGTCCCTCTGGAGCTAATGTCCAGTAGCCTAAGAAGCCCAATCCACTCTGCACGCAGGTGAGTTCGCTTCTTCTCCCCTTAGTCCCTCGATGCAGTGAGCCTGTTGCCAGCAGGTCTCACTGAACATAAAAAAACTAAAACTAAACTTTTCACTAAGCAGCTCAGGAGAGCCACCTAGTGTGCACCCTTCTCGTTCGGGCACAAAAATCTAACTGAGGCTTGGAGGAGGGTCATAGGGGGAGGAGCCAGTGCACACCAGGTAGTCCTAAAGCTTTACTTTTGTGCCCAGACTCCTGCGGAGCCGCTATTCCCCATGGTCCTTACGGAGTCCCCAGCATCCACTAGGACGTCAGAGAAATAAAGTTTAAATGTAAAAAAAAAATTGCGTGGGGTCCCCCCTCCTAAGGCAAACCAGCCTCGGGCTCTTTGAGCCGATCCTGGTTGCAGAAATATGGGGAAAAAATGGACAGGGGTTCCCCCATATTTAAGCAACCAGCATCGGACTCTGCGCCTGGTCCTGGTTCCAAAAATACGGGGGACAAAAAGAGTAGGGGTCCCCCGTATTTTTTAAACCAGCACCAGGCTCCACTAGCTGGACAGATAATGCCACAGCCGGGGGTCACTTTTATACAGTGCCTTGCGGCCGTGGCATCAAATATCCAACTAGTCACCCCTGGCCGGGGTACCCTGGGGAGTGGGGACCCCTTCAATCAAGGGGTCCCCCCCCCAGCCACCCAAGGGCCAGGGGTGAAGCCCGAGGCTGTCCCCCCCATCCAATGGGCTGCGGATGGGGGGCTGATAGCCTTTGTGATAAGTGTTTGATATTGTTTTTAGTAGCAGTACTACAAGGCCCAGCAAGCCTCCCCCGCAAGCTGGTACTTGGAGAACCACAAGTACCAGCATGCGGCGGAAAAATGGGCCCGCTGGTACCTGTAGTACTACTACTAAAAAAATACCCCAATAAAGACATTACACACACACCTTGAAAGTATAACTTTAATACATCCATCCACACCTCCATATACACATACTTACCTTATGTTCCCACGCAGGTCGGTCCTCTTCTCCAGTAGAATCCATGGTGTACCTGTTGAAAAAATTATACTCACATAATCCAGTGTTTGAAGGCTCCTCGGTAACTCCTTTTGTAATCCACGTACTTGAAAAAATAAGAAAACGGATACCCGACCACGAACTGAAAGGGGACCCATGTTTTCACATGGGCCCCCTTTCCCCGAAAGCCAGAAACCCACTCTGACTGATGTCTAAGTGGGTTTCTTCAGCCAATCAGGGAGCGCCACGTTGTGGCACCCTCCTGATCGGCTGTGTGCTCCTGTACTGTCTGACAGGCGGCACACGGCAGTGTTACAATGTAGCGCCTATGCGCTCCATTGTAACCAATGGTGGGAACTTTCAGGTCAGCGGTTGACCGAAAGTGACCTCACCGCTTGCCCCCACATTGCTAGTCCAAGTGTATTTGGCAATGTGGGGGCATATCTGGCAATGTGGGGGAATATGTGTATCTGGCACTGTGGGGGAATATCTAGCACTGTGGGGGCAAGTGTCTTTGGCAATGTGGGGGCATATCTGGCATTATGAGGGCATATCTGGCACCGTGGGGGGATTATGTGTATCTGGCACTGTGGGGGCATATATGGCTATGTGGAGGAATATGTGTATCTGACACTGTGGGGGCATATCTAGCACTGTGGGGGCATGTGTATTTGGCAATGTGGGGGCATATCTGGCAACGTGGGGGAATATGTGTATCTGGCACTGTGGGGGCATATCTAGCACTGTGGGGGCAAGTGTATTTGGCAATGTGGGGGCATATCTGGCAATATGAGGGCATATCTGGCACCGTGGGGGAATATATGTATCTGGCACTGTGGGGGCATATCTAGCACTGTGGGGGCATGTGTAAGTAAGCTGCACCATATGCAAACTTAACAATGTTTTGTCATTTCATTGTTCATGTTATAGACCCCATACTGAAGATGCATGGGTTTTTGCAAACTGGAATGTAATGCAAGCAGTTGGAGTCATGTCTTTTGGTAAATATCTGTTTATAAGCCTTGCCAAACAGCACATAGAAAAAGCACAACAATGAACTAGTGTAGTAGAACAAAATTTTGCAACAGTCCATGGGTGAGATTCAAATTATATTTCACGCCCAATTTCCTTTCTAAAATGATCTCCGTTATCGCGCATATTGCGCCCATAGTAATCAGGTTTACTGTGTAAAGGGTTGGGTGCCTCACTACTTTGGGGGTAGCGAGCTGAAATAATGATACAACGTCCCTGAGGGCAGAAACAGAACGAGTGTGGAAAGGGGTGAAAAGAATTGAATCTCCCCCCATAACTGTAATACAGACACAGATTGTTGAATTGCTGTATTTTGGTGGAAATAAAAAAGCATCCCATGGGCCTAATTCAGACTGGATCACTGTGCAGTCTGAATGCCTGCGCGTGCACACTGCACAGGCGTACCCCGGGAGCCCAGTGAGATGCTAAAAGCATCCCTGGGCTGCGATCGCCTCTGCCTGATTGACAGGCAGAGGCGGTCGTGGGTCGGAAGGGGCCGTGCCAACGGTATTAGAACGCAGCTGGTGGGGCGCGGTCCGGACAACGCAGGCATGTCCGGAACTTCGGGAGGGCGGACCGCGGCGGCTGCGTGATGTCACACGCAGCCGCTGTGACCCGGGATGTGGCGAGTAGCACCCTGCCAGCGCGCAGGAACTGCGCTGTCAGGGAGCTATTCAGCGGGTGCAAAAGCATTGCAGCTATGCGATGCTTTTGCACCCTTGCTGGGGATTTGGGCCAGACATGCGTGGCGGACTAGCCCTGTGCTGGGTGTCCCCCCGCATGTCTAAGAAACTGATCGTAAATGTGCTAAATTTAGCACATCTACGATCACATCTGAATTACCCCCCATATCTGTTGTTTACTAAGTTGTCATTTCACAAAATCTATAAGGAATATTCTATCTTTAAGGGGTCTATTTATCAATTCCTTTCAGCCTCATAAATAATGCGTAAACAGCAGTTATCCCCTGCATTTGGCGCAAAAATCATATCAGACTACAGTATCTGTACAATGTATGGGACATTGCACCTCTGCGATTTACAAGCTTCAGAAATCAAGAACTTTCTAAAATTGTTTACTTACTGTAGCTCTATAGAGCAGCCCTGCCAGAGAAGGATCTTACGATCCCCCACTGGTGAACTGTAGCTGATGCCCGTCACAACTAGTTGGCAGTGCAGATGTGCGGCTGGACGGCTGTGCGTACATAGTAGTGTGATCAGGTTATAAACCAGAAGTTAAGTTTATTGTGTAAGGGATCACTTTACTATATCCTCATTGTCAGGAAGTGCTCTTATCTCAGACCATTTGCCGCTTGGAATGGGATGGGGAAGAATTAACACACTGCAAGCAAGTATGCTGGGACTGGGAGGGAAAATAATAGAAGACTGGAAAATGGGGTGCTGCAACTGGAAAAGGGTGGAACAGCAGACTGGGAGCAGTCTTGCTTGGGACTGTGAGCAAGGGATCTGGGACTGAGAGGGGAAGAGACAGCAGACTGGGAGCAGGGGTGCTGGGACTAGGAGGGAAAAGAACAGCAGACTGGGAGCAGTGGTGCTGGGACTGAGAGGGGAAGAGACAGCAGACTGGGAGCAGTGGTGCTGGGACTGAGAGGGGAAGAGACAGCAGACTGGGAGCAGGGGTGCTGGGACTAGGAGGGAAAAGAACAGCAGACTGGGAGCAGTGGTGCTGGGACTGAGAGGGGAAGAGACAGCAGACTGGGAGCAGGGGTGCTGGGACTGAGAGGGGAAGAGACAGCAGACTGGGAGCAGCTAGCAACGCCGGGGCGTGTAGTGCCTGCTGCCGTGCAGGTGTAGGCGTACCACTTACCAGACGCCGCACGCTCTCACTCTCAGGTGCCGGAACCCTAGACAGTCCTGGAAACTCTTCTGGATGACCCGGACGCAAAACCTAGGAGGGAGAAGACTGCTGAATACCGTCCCCCTAACCGTGGACCGGAACACCCTCCGAGGCCGAAGAAAATAGCTCCGTCGGGCTAGGTAGGGGTCATCACAGGCGTCCGCCTCAGAGCCCGAATTTCACCTATCGGCACTTTCGCACCAGATGGAAATTCCGCCTTGCACCGGCGTGCAAGGCTCACCGTTGCCCTGAAGGAAGGGAAATAGATATAGACACACACAGACAAAACGCTCAGACCGTTGCTACTCACCGTCCTACGTCTTGTACTCCGATCTTCTCCAGTTACAGGTCCCTGTAAGGAGGCAAGGAGAAAAACAGCCGTGCAGGGCCAAACTCTAATCTAGTGTGCGTCCGCTACACTAACTTCATAACAAGGCCCTCAAACTGGCCTAAGTGTAAGTGGTGCAACACAACTATGCACAAACTCTATAACAACATGTTGCCCTGCACGGTAACAACACACACATCGGAATACAACATAACACGGTGCTGTCCCTCGAAATCCCTACCCACCGGAGGAAGGGGGTGGGCACCGCACGGCCTACCCACCTCCTGTGCCTTCCCTTATGCGGGCCTCAGGCCTGACTACCTAAATACCTCAGGGTGGCCTGGGCCTAGCGCCCAGGGCCACCTGTACTCACCTCGGGGAGTCTTATTCCCTGGGCCTAGTGCCCCCTAGCTGCACACAGGCCGGAGGCCTGACCTCACCCACGGGCCTAGTGCCCGCCTAACTTACCAGTTGGGTGATCTGGGCCTAATGCCCAGGGTCACCAATCTGGAGCCGTTGATTGGAGGAACTTGGATCCTCTCGGATCCTCGTTCCTCCGTACTCCGGCGCGCTCGTCGCGCTGCCGCCCGCCGCCTCACACTGGGAGCAGTGGTGCTGGGACTGAGAGGGGAAGAGACAGCAGACTGGGAGCAGAAGTGTTGGGACTGAGAGGGGAAGAGACAGCAGACTGGGAGCAGGAGTGCTGGGACTAGGAGGGAAAAAACAGCAGACTGGGAGCAGTGGTGCTGGGACTAGGAGGGAAAAGAACAGCAGACTGGGAGCAGTGGTGCTGGGACTGAGAGGGGAAGAGACAGCAGACTGGGAGCAGTGGTGCTGGGACTGAGAGGGGAAGAGACAGCAGACTGGGAGCAGGGGTGCTGGGACTGAGAGGGGAAGAGACAGCAGACTGGGAGCAGGGGTGCTGGAACTGAGAGGGGAAGAGACAGCAGACTGGGAGCAGGGGTGCTGGGACTAGGAGGGAAAAGAACAGCAGACGGGGAGCAGTGGTGTAGGGCCTGAGAGGGAAAAGAACAGCAGACTGGGAGCAGAAGTATTGGGACTGAGAGGGGGAGGGACAGCAGACTGGGAGCAGGGGTGCTGGGACTAGGAGGGAAAAGAACTGCAGACTGGGAGCAGTGGTGCTGGGACTGAGAGGGGAAGTGACAGCAGACTGGGAGCAGGGGTGTTGGGACTGAGAGGGGAAGAGACAGCAGACTGGGAGCAGTGGTGCTGGGACTAGGAGGGAAAAAAACTGCAGACTGGGAGCAGTGGTGCTGGGACTAGGAGGGAAAAAAACTGCAGACTGGGAGCAGTGGTGCTGGGACTGAGAGGGGAAGAGACAGCAGACTGGGAGCAGAAGTGTTGGGACTGAGAGGGGAAGAGACAGCAGACTGGGAGCAGGAGTGCTGGGACTAGGAGGGAAAAAACAGCAGACTGGGAGCAGTGGTGCTGGGACTGAGAGGGGAAGAGACAGCAGACTGGGAGCAGGGGTGCTGGGACTGAGAGGGGAAGAGACAGCAGACTGGGAGCAGGAGTGCTGGGACTAGGAGGGAAAAAAACAGCAGACTGGGAGCAGTGGTGCTGGGACTAGGAGGGAAAAGAACAGCAGACTGGGAGCAGGGGTGCCGGGACTAGGAGGGAAAACAACAGGCAGGAGCCAGGGTGCTTGGAGGGAGAGACACAGCGGACTGGGAACAACACTGTACTATTAGAAAATCAGTCACCCAGCCAGGCAGAGCAGACACAGCCTCACAAAGAGTCTCTCCCATGAGGATGCTGCTGCTAATCTTCACGGATCAGAGGAGCATGTGCTGGGCTCCCACAATAAGAGCTCAGCACATGCTCCTCTAACTCCTGAACAGAGTCTCATGGGAATTATTCCCAGTAGTGCATTGCCCCAGTAACTGCTGGACCCTATTACCCGCCAGTAGTTGATTGAACTAAGTGGGCTAAAGAACCTCTGTCTTCAGGGGGGGGGGGGGGGGGGGACGACCGGGATGGCGGTATAGTACTTTCACTATTCATGCCACCAACTACTACCTTTAGTAACCCGGTGGTCGAGTCACCGAGCTCAAAGCAAGCAAATTGAGGGTATTTTAGGTACCCTGGTCCGGCCTGCTCCTCTCCCTGGTGACGTCACAGGTCCTTTCCCCAACTACAGTGCTGTATACTAAGCACCCCCCGTCCTCCCGTAATAGAATCGTGGCTACAACACAATATGGCCCACCGTGGATTTCCCCAGATCCCTGACAGCCCAGTCCCAGCCTGGAGACAGCCATTTTGTGGACTGAAAAAATATTTATGAGGATTTATTTTATTCATCTAAACCTATTTTACATACTACTGCAACTACTGTAGTGAAATGAGTAACTCACGTTTTGTTTTCTTATTTTAGTATTTATGTGCCACCATGCCTGTTTTTTGATCTATGGATCTCTGGAAAAAGCGACAGTCAGTAATTGGTCCGGTATTACTCATGTGTCAATGATAATATCCTTAATTATCAGTGTCCAGTATTCAGTCTTTGGATATGTGTCTTTTACAGGATTCACCCAAGGTAAGGTACAGTTATTCAGAGATGTTGCAGTGCAATGGACAGGTTATATACTAGACTCAATTCATTAAAGTCATTACTATAGGGGCTAATTCACAGTTGTACGCTAATGCAATTGCGATTTTCTATGCTATGCAACTGCTAATGTTAGCAAGTGAAGCATAAATCAAAATAGACACCCACCGGAGTGAACACAGCGCAAGAACGTTAAATATCGATTAAACGTTACACATCGATTGATCAAGTCGATCTATGGCTATGTAGACTAGACGTGGCAGTAGTCACCCTGTGTTTGTACTTAGGATCTCGCAGCTGACATCACATACACACCCCGTAAACGGCCATGATACGCCTGTACACACCCCGTAAATGGCCATGATACGCTTGTGTTTTTACAACCACTCCCCACTGCCACCATGTTACCACCCACAAATGGTCTCTTCCTGTCAATCACTTTGCGTCTAAATCTTCATTACGATTTTCAGGTCAATTTTACACATTTAACCTCTTCGGGGGGGGGAGGGGGAATCCAAAAAAGTTACAAAAGATGGTTATAGGAGTTTGTTAAAAATAAGATTTTACTTACCGGTAAATCTATTTCTCGTAGTCCGTAGTGGATGCTGGGGACTCCGTAAGGACCATGGGGAATAGACGGGCTCCGCAGGAGATAGGGCACTTTAAGAAAGAATTTGGATTCTGGTGTGTTCTGGCTCCTCCCTCTATGTCCCTCCTCCAGACCTCAGTTAGAGAAACTGTGCCCGGAAGAGCTGACAGTACAAGGAAAGGATTTTGGAATCCAGGGCAAGACTCATACCAGTCACACCAATCACACCGTATAACTTCTGATAAACTTACCCAGTTAACAGTATGAACAACAACGGAGCATCAGATCAACCCTGATGCAACCACAACATAACCCTTATTTAAGCAATAACTATATACAAGTATTGCAGAAGAAGTCCGCACTTGGGACGGGCGCCCCTCATCCACTACGGACTACGAGAAATAGATTTACCGGTAAGTAAAATCTTATTTTCTCTAACGTCCTAGTGGATGCTGGGGACTCCGTAAGGACCATGGGGATTATACCAAAGCTCCCAAACGGGCGGGAGAGTGCGGATGACTCTGCAGCACCAAATGAGCAAACACAAGGTCCTCCTCAGCCAGGGTATCAAACTTGTAGAACTTTGCAAAAGTGTTCGAACCTGACCAAATAGCTGCTCGGCAAAGCTGTAATGCCGAGACCCCTCGGGCAGCCGCCCAAGAAGAGCCCACCTTCCTTGTGGAGTGGGCTTTTACTGATTTTGGCAGCGGCAACCCAGCCGCAGAATGAGCCTGCTGAATCGAGTTACAGATCCAGCGAGCAATAGTTTGCTTTGAAGCAGGAGCACCCAGCTTGTTGGATGCATACATGATAAACAGCGACTCAGTTTTCCTGACTATAGCCGTTCTGGCTACATAAACCTTCAAAGCCCTGACTACATTTAGTAACTCGGAATCTTCCAAGTCACGAGTAGCCACAGGCACCACAATAGGTTGGTTCATATGAAAAGATGACACCACTTTTGGCAGAAATTGTGGACGGGTCCGCAATTCTGCCCTGTCCATATGGAAAACCAGATAGGGGCTTTTATGTGACAAAGCCGCTAATTCTGACACACGCCTAGCTGAAGCCAAGGCTAACAGCATGACCACCTTCCACGTGAGAAATTTTAACTCCACGGTTTTTAGTGGCTCAAACCAGTGTGACTTCAGGAAACTCAACACCACGTTAATATACCAAGGTGCCACTGGAGGCACAAAAGGGGTCTGAATATGCAGCACTCCCTTTACAAACGTCTGAACTTCAGGCAGAGAAGCCAGTTCTTTTTGAAAGAAAATAGACAGGGCCGAAATCTGGACCTTAATGGAACCCAATTTTAGGCCCAAAGTCACTCCCGCCTGTAGAAAGTGAAGGAAACGGCCCAGCTGGAATTCCTCCGTGGGGGCATTCCTGGCCTCACACCAAGCAACATATTTTCGCCATATACGGTGATAATGTTTAGCCGTCACGTCCTTCCTAGCCTTTATCAGCGTAGGAATAACCTCATCCGGAATGCCTTTTTCTGCTAGGATCCGGCGTTCAACCACCATGCCGTCAAACGCAGCCGCGGTAAGTCTTGGAACAGACAGGGCCCCTGTTGCAACAAGTCCTGTCTTAGAGGCAGAGGCCATGGGTCATCTGTGAGCATTTCTTGCAGATCTGGATACCAAGTCCTTCTTGGCCAATCCGGAACAATAAGTATTGTTCTCACTCCTCTTTTTCTTATGATTCTCAGCACCTTGGGTATGAGAGGAAGAGGAGGAAATACATAAACCGACTGGAACACCCACGGTGTCACTAGTGCGTCTACAGCTATCGCCTGAGGGTCTCTTGACCTGGCGCAATACCTCTGTAGCTTTTTGTTGAGGCGGGATGCCATGATGTCCACCTGTGGCAGTTCCCACCGACTTGCAATCTGCGTGAAGACTTCTTGATGAAGTCCCCACTCTCCTTCGGGTGGAGGTCGTGCCTGCTGAGGAAGTCTGCTTCCCAGTTGTCCACTCCCGGAATGAACACTGCTGACAGTGCGCTTACGTGATTCTCCGCCCAGCGAAGAATTCTGGTGGCTTCCGCCATCGCCACCCTGCTCCTTGTGCCGCCTTGGCGGTTTACATGAGCCACTGCGGTGATGTTGTCTGACTGAATCAGAACCGATTGGTCGCGAAGCAGGGTCTCCGCTTGACGTAGGGCATTGTATATGGCCCTTAGATCCAGGATATTGATGTGAAGGCAAGTCTTCTGACTTGACCACAGACCTTGGAAATTTCTTCCCTGTGTGACTGCCCCCACCCTCGGAGGCTTGCATCCGTGGTCACCAGGACCCAGTCCTGAATGCCGAATCTGCGGCCCTCGAGAAGGTGAGCACTCTGCAGCCACCACAGGAGAGACACCCTGGCCCTGGGGGATAGGGTGATCAGCCGATGCATCTGAAGATGTGATCCGGACCACTTGTCCAACAGATCCCATTGAAAGGTCCTCGCATGGAACCTGCCGAAGGGAATGGCCTCGTATGATGCCACCATCTTTCCCAGGACTCACGTGCAGTGATGCACCGACACCTGTTTTGGTTTTAATAGGTCTCTGACCAGTGTCATGAGCTCCTGAGCCTTCTCCATCGGGAGATAAACCCTCTTCTGGTCTGTGTCCAGAATCATGCCCAGGAAGGGCAGACGAGTCGTAGGAATCAACTGCGACTTTGGAATATTTAGAATCCAGCCGTGCTGTTGTAACACTTCCCGAGAGCATGCTACGCTGATCAGCAACTGCTCTCTGGACCTCGCCTTTATGAGGAGATCGTCCAAGTATGGGATAATTGTGACCCCTTGCTTTCGCAGGAGCACCATCATTTCCGCCATTACCTTGGTAAATATTTTCGGTGCCGTGGAGAGACCAAACGGCAACGTCTGGAATTGGGAATGACAATCCTGTACCACAAATCTGAGGTACGCCTGATGAGGTGGATAAATGGGGACATGAAGGTATGCATCCTTTATGTCCAGAGACACCAAAAAATCCCCCCCTTCCAGGCTTGCGATGACTGCTCTGAGCGATTCCATCTTGAACTTGAACCTTTTCAGGTATATGTTCAGGGATTTTAAATTCAATATGGGTCTGACCGAACCGTCCGGTTTCGGTACCACAAACATGGTCGAATAATAACTCTTTCCTTGTTGAAGGAGGGGAACCTTGTCCACCACCTGCTGAAGATACAATTTGTGAATTGCAGCTAACACTATTTCCCTCTCTAAGGGGGAAGCTGGCAGGGCCGATTTGAGGTATCGGTGAGGGGGCATCTTCTCGAATTCCAACTTGTATCCCTGAGACACAATCTCTATTGCCCAGGGATCCACCTGGGAGTGAACCCACTTGTGGCTGAAATTTCGGAGACGCGCCCCCACCGGGCCTAGCTTACCCTGTGGAGCCCCAGCGTCATGCGGTGGATTTAGTGGAAGCCGGGGAGGACTTCTGTTCCTGGGAACTAGCTGTGTTGTGCAGCTTCTTTCCTCTGCCCCTGCCTCTGGCAAGAAAGGACGCACCTCGGACTTTCTTGCCTTTTTGTGAACGAAAGGACTGCATTTGGTAATACGGTGCTTTCTTACGTTGTGAGGGAACATATGGCAAAAAAATTTGACTTTCCAGCAGTAGCTGTGGAGACCAGGTCCGAGAGACCCTCCCCAAACAATTCCTCACCCTTGTAAGGTAAAACCTCCATGTGCCTTTTTGAGTCGGCATCGCCTGTCCATTGCTGAGTCCACAGGACCCTTCTGGCAGAAATCGACATTGCATTTATTCTAGAGCCCAGTAGGCTAATGTCTCTTTGAGCATCTCTCATATATAGGACAGCGTCTTTTATATGCCCCAGGGTCATCAATATAGTATCCTTGTCCATGGTATCAAGTTCCTCAGATAAGGTATCCGTCCATGCTGCTACAGCACTACACACCCAGGCCGACGCAATTGCCGGCCTTAGTAAGGTACCTGAATGTGTATAAATGGACTTCAGGGTACCCTCTTGCTTTCTATCCGCAGCATCTTTTAGGGTGGCCGTATCCTGTGACGGCAGGGCTACCCTCTTGGATAAGCGTGTTAGAGCTTTGTCCACCCTAGGGGAGGATTCCCAGCGTAATCTGTCCGTTGGCGGGAAAGGATACGCCATAAGCATCCGTTTGGAAATCTGCAGTTTTTTTATCTGGAGATTCCCAAGCCTTTTCACATAACTCATTTAGCTCATGTGAAGGGGGAAAGGTCACCACCTGCCTTTTTTCCCCATACATATGAACCCTCTTGTCAGGGACTGGGGTTTCCTCTGTGATGTGCAACACCTCCTTCATTGCTATAATCATATAACGGATGGCTTTAGCCAATTTAGGCTGTAACTTTGCATCATCGTAATCGACACTGGAGTCAGAATCCGTGTCGGTATCTGTGTCAACAATTTGGGATAGTGGGCGCTTCTGAGACCCTGACGACCTCTGCGACATAGGATCAGGCATGGGCTGAGACCCCGACTGTCCTAAGGTTTCAGCTTTATCCAACCTTTTATGCAAGGAATTAACATTATCATTTAAAACCTTCCACATATCCATCCAATCAGGTGTCGGCGCCGTCGGCGGAGACACCACATTCATTTGCTCCCGCTCTGCTTCCACATAGCCTTCCTCGTCAAACATGTCGACACAAGCGTACCGACACACCACACACACAGGGGATTCTCTTTTTGAAGACAGTTCCCCCACAAGGCCCTTTGGAGAGACAGAGAGAGAGTATGCCAGCACACACCCCAGCGCTATATGTCCCAGGAATCACACAGTAACTTAGTGTTAACCCAGTAGCTGCTGTATATTATGTTTTTGCGCCTAATTTATGTGCCCCCCCCTCTCTGTTTACCCTCTTCTACCGTGAATCTGCAGGGGAGAGGCTGGGGAGCTTCCTCTCAGCGGAGCTGTGGAGAAAAAATGGCGCTGGTGAGTGCTGAGGAAGAAGCCCCGCCCCCTCAGCGGCGGGCTTCTGTCCCGCGTTTCTGTACAATATAATGGCGGGGGCTCATGCATATATACAGTGCCCAACTGTATATATGCCCAACTTTTGCAAAGAGGTCCTAATTGCTGCCCAGGGCGCCCCACCCCCCCCCACCCCCCCTGCGCCCTGCACCCTACAGTGACCGGAGTATGTGGGTGTAGTGTGGGAGCAATGGCACACAGCTGCAGTGCTGTGCGCTACCTCAGTGTGTAGACTGGAGTCTTCTGCCGCCGATTTTGAAGTCTTCTTGCTTCTTTCACCCGGCTTCTGTCTTCCGGCTCTGCGAGGGGGGCGGCGGCGCGGCTCCGGGATCGGACGACAAAGGGTGAGATCCTGTGTACGATCCCTCTGGAGCTAATGGTGTCCAGTAGCCTAAGAAGCAGGACCTATCTTCAGAGAGTAGGGCTGCTTCTCTCCCCTCAGTCCCACGATGCAGGGACTCTGTTGCCAGCAGATCTCCCTGAAAATAAAAAACCTAACAAAATACTTTCTTATAGCAAGCTCAGGAGAGCTCACTAAACAGCACCCAGCTCGTCCGGGCACAGATTCAAACTGAGGTCTGGAGGAGGGACATAGAGGGAGGAGCCAGAACACACCAGAATCCAAATTCTTTCTGAAAGTGCCCTGTCTCCTGCGGAGCCCGTCTATTCCCCATGGTCCTTACGGAGTCCCCAGCATCCACTAGGATGTTAGAGAAATAAAGATTACTGAGAGGGCTTAATTAATAACACAATGTACATATGCTGCAACCCACAGAACAGTTGTATGTTAGCTTTTATATCTGACTTCCCTTACACTAGAAATATTAAGTAGCAAATATCACCTACAGACAGTGGAGGCAGGCATTATGTGGACAGAACCAATAGTCAAGATCCGATCTTTTCTATCATTCTTCTTTAAATAAAACATTCTGCAGCAAAAGTATTAAGGTGATTCAGTACTGTACATGTGTCATTTCGGCTTGCAGTCATTAGGTCGACAAGAATTAGGTCGACAGTCATTAGTTTGACCACTATTGGTCGACATTCACTAGGTCGACATTGTCATTAGGTCGACATGGAAAAAGGTTGACATGAGTTTTTCACTTTTTTTGAACTTTTTCATACTTTATGATCCACGTGGACTACAATTGGGAACGGCAACCCGTGCCGAGTGCAGCGGTAGTGGAGCGAGGCACCTTGCCCAAAGCATGGCGAGTGAAGCGAGCCATGAGAGGGGACACGGTGCACTAATTGGGGTTCCCCGTCACTTTTTTAAGAAAACGACACCAAAAAAAGTAAAAAAACCCTCATGTCGACCATTTTCCATGCTGACCTGTTTCATGTTGACCTAATGACCAACCTAGTCACCCTGTTGACCTAGTACATGTCAACTAATAGTGGTTGACCTAATGACTGTCAACGTAAATCTGGTCAACCTAATGACCCATACCCGTAATTTCTTACTGTTTAGTATTTATGTGTCAGTATTCCTTCCAATTTTTGGATTTAACTACAACTTTTCCACTGACAATCTGGCAAATTCCCAGCTCGTCCCTGGTAAAGAGCAGGGTCAGGAACCCGGGACAAAGTTTGAATTTACACTGACCAAAATCCCAGATTGATTGCGTTCATGTGCAAACACCTGGGATTTTGAAATGGAAAAAGGAAATTGCAAGTGATATTTTTTCCCAGAAAAAGATAAACATCTGTCATTTTTTTTATTACTTAGTTAAGCCAATAACATCTATTTAAAAGCATCTGTACACATTTTAGTTTTTAAAACATACACATAGGCGGGTCTAGCACTCCTCTGTGTCCATAGGTCTCTATTACAACACTAGCCTCAACCTCCCCACAATAGATTCCTAAGTGGGGACAGACCCTCCGTGGCTATAACTCCCCCCCCCCCCCCCCCCCATGGTAATAAATCCCCTAGTGGCATTGCCCCACCCCTTAGTAACCATAGGTCCCAACTCCACCCCCCCACTCCCTTCCCCCACTACTAGTGGCAATAAGCTCCTGTATCATCAATAGAACACATACACTCCTAGTGGCAAATATCCCCCCCACACACATACACAGACACCCTTTACACACATACACACAGCTCTGTGGCCCTATATTTACCCCCTCCTATGGCTATAGATCCCCTTCAGTGGCACTTCTCCATTGGTCCTCCCACCTTCTGCCAAAAAATTACACAATATTCAGCCAGGATTATGAAACTGATCACAGATCGCAGGTGCAAACGCATGCACGGAGCCAGGGCAGCCATCAGGGGGGGACTGTGGGGACTAGGGTCCGGGCCCTTACAGAGTAGGGGCCCACCCTTTCTTTCCAATATCTATAGAGCTGTACCAGTCTGTGAATCAACAGCAGTCTGATGCGCAGGGAGGACTTCTTAAAACAAAACTTCCCTGTGCATCAAATCTCTGTGAAACATTCCTGTAGGTTCACAACACTCCACCTATATGTAACATCACAATGTATGACATCACATAGGGGTGGAGCAGTGCAGCAGAATTTTTTTTGGGGGGGAAGTAGGGGCCCTGTCTATCTGGTCAGTCCCGGGCCCCACCATTTCTGGTGGCAGCCCTGCACGGAGCAGACCCTGTGCTGCGCCAAGGGGGCATAAGCTATGAAGTTCAGTCTCCTCCTTAAGTACATCTTTAACTTTCACAAAAAAATAGAAACAACAATATTCTAGTAACTAGGTAACATGCAAATCAAATAGTGCTCACTGTTTACACAGCACAAGGTCATGCTGTGTGTTTGCTGTTCTATGCAAAAAACCTAGGGCAGATTTCCAAAAAGCTATTTTAAATGCTTAACACATATAACATTTAACAGTCTAATTTAAAAAAAAAACACACAAGGGATGCCTGTATCTCTGATTAATTGCATTCATATTCTCTCTCTAGCAAAGTTATTTATAGGTAATCTTCTATATTACAAAAAAGGTTTTTATGAAAAGCCTAACCAGATTTTTTCCATGTAAAGCTGGATCTAAAATATGTTGATTTGAATACCCTGGGGTATATTTTCTAAGCTCCCGATTTTGACCGATTTGGTGTTTTTTCATCAAAGTGTCATCTCGGGAATTTACTAAACACAAATCTCGGCAGTGATGAGGGCATTCGTATTTTTTGGGAAGTCAAAGAAAAAAAAACAAGAATTTACTTACCGATAATTCTATTTCTCATAGTCCGTAGTGGATGCTGGGGACTCCGTAAGGACCATGGGGGATAGCGGCTCCGCAGGAGACTGGGCACATCTAAAGAAAGCTTTAGGACTAACTGGTGTGCACTGGCTCCTCCCCCTATGACCCTCCTCCAAGCCTCAGTTAGGATACTGTGCCCGGACGAGCGTACACAATAAGGAAGGATTTTGAATCCCGGGTAAGACTCATACCAGCCACACCAATCACACCGTATAACCTGTGATCTGAACCCAGTTAACAGCATGATAACAGAGGAGCCTCTGAAAGATGGCTCACAACAATAATAACCCGATTTTTGTAACAATAACTATGTACAAGTATTGCAGACAATCCGCACTTGGGATGGGCGCCCAGCATCCACTACGGACTATGAGAAATAGAATTATCGGTAAGTAAATTCTTATTTTCTCTAACGTCCTAAGTGGATGCTGGGCACTCCGTAAGGACCATGGGGATTATACCAAAGCTCCCAAACGGGCGGGAGAGTGCGGATGACTCTGCAGCACCAAATGAGAGAACTCCAGGTCCTCCTCAGCCAGGATATCAATTTTGTAGAATTTTACAAACGTATTTGCTCCTGACCAAGTAGCTGCTCGGCAAAGTTGTAAAGCCGAGACCCCTTGGGCAGCCGCCCAAGATGAGCCCACCTTCCTTGTGGAGTGGGCATTTACAGATTTTTGGCTGTGGCAGGCCTGCCACAGAATGTGCAAGCTGAATTGTACTACAAATCCAACGAGCAATAGTCTGCTTAGAAGCAGGAGCACCCAGCTTGTTGGGTGCACACAGGATAAACAGCGAGTCAGATTTCCTGACTCCAGCCGTCCTGGAAACATATATTTTCAGGGCACTGACAACGTCTAGCAACTTGGAGGCCTCCAAGTCCCTAGTAGCCGCAGGCACCACCAATAGGCTGGTTCAGGTGAGACGCTGAAACCACCTTGGGGAGAAACTGAGGACGAGTCCTCAATTCCGCCCTTTCCGAATGGAAAATCAGATAAGGGCTTTTTCAGGATAAAGCCGTCAATTCTGACACGCGCCTGGCCCAGGCCAGGGCCAACAGCATGACCACTTTCCATGTGAGATATTTTAACTCCACAGATTTAAGTGGTTCAAACCAATGTGACTTTTGGAACCCAAAACTACATTGAGATCCCAAAGTGCCACTGGAGGCACAAAAGGAGGCTGTATATGCAGTACCCCTTTTACAAACGTCTGAACTTCAGGGACTGAAGCTAGTTCTTTTTGGAAGAAAATTGACAGGGCCGAAAATTTGAACCTTAATGGACCCCAATTTCAGGTCCATAGACACTCCTGTTTGCAGGAAATGTAGGAATCGACCCAGTTGAATTTCCTCCGTCGGGCCTTACTGGCCTCGCACCACGCAACATATTTTCGCCAATTGCGGTGATAATGTTTTTGCGGTTACATCCTTCCTGGCTTTGATCAGGATAGGGATGACTTCATCCGGAATGCCTTTTTTCCTTCAGGATCCGGCGTTCAACCGCCATGCCGTCAAACGCAGCCGCGGTAAGTCTTGGAACAGACAGGGTCCTTGCTGGAGCAGGTCCCTTCTTAGAGGTAGAGGCCACGGATCCTCCGTGAGCATCTCTTGAAGTTCCGGTTACCAAGTCCTTCTTGGCCAATCCGGAGCCACGAATATAGTGCTTTCTCCTCTCCATCTTATCAATCTCAGTACCTTGGGTATGAGAGGCAGAGGAGGGAACACATACACTGACTGGTACACCCACGGTGTTACCAGAGCGTCTACAACTATTGCCTGAGGGTCTCTTGACCTGGCGCAATACCTGTCGAGTTTTTTAATCATGTGGACGACTTCTGGGTGAAGTCCCCACTCTCCCGGGTGGAGGTCGTGCTGAGGAAGTCTGCTTCCCAGTTGTCCACTCCCGGAATGAATACTGTTGACAGTGCTATCACATGATTTTCCGCCCAGCGAAGAATCCCTGCAGCTTCTGCCATTGCCCTCCTGCTTCTTGTGCCACCCTGTCTGTTTACGTGGGTGACTGCCATGATGTTGTCCGACTGGATCAACACCGGCTGACCTTGAAGCAGAGGTCTTGCTAAGCTTAGAGCATTGTAAATGGCCCTTAGCTTCAGGATATTTATGTGAAGTGATGTATCCAGGCTTGACCCTAAGCCCTGGATATTCCTTCCCTGTGTGACTGCTCCCCAGCCTCGCAGGCTGGCATCCGTGGTCACCAGGACCCAGTCCTGAATGCCGAATCTGCGGCCCTCTAGAAGATGAGCACTCTGCAACCACCACATGATGGATACCCTTGTCCTTGGTGACAGGGTTATCCGCTGATGCATCTGAAAATGCGACCCGGACCATTTGTCCAGTAGGTTCCACTGGAAAGTTCTTGCGTGGAATCTAACGAATGGGATTGCTTCGTAGGAAGCCACCATTTTTACCCAGAACCCTTGTGCATTGATGCACTGAGACTTGGTTCGGTTTTAGGAGGTTCCTGACTAGCTCGGATAACTCCCTGGCTTTCTCTTCCGGGAGAAACACCTTTTTTCTGGACTGTGTCCAGGAACATCCCTAGGAAACAGAAGACAAGTCGTCGGAACCAGCTGCGATTTTGGAATATTGAGAATCCAATCGTGCTGCCGCAACACTACCTGAGATAGTGCTACACCGACTTCCAACTGTTCCCTGGATCTTACCCTTATCAGGGAATCGTCCAAGTAAGGGATAACTAAAATTCCCTTCCTTCGAAGGGATATCATTTCGGCCATTACCTTGGTAAAGACCCGGGGTGCCGTGGACCATCCCTACGGCAGCGTCTGAACTGATAGTGACAGTTCTGTACCATAACCTGAGGTACACTTGGTGAGAAGGGTAAATTTTGACATGAAGGTAAGCATCCTTGATGTCCCGAGACATCATGTAGTCCCCTTCTTCCAGGTTCGCAATCACTGCTCTGAGTGACTCAATCTTGAATTTGAACCTCTGTATGTAAGTGTTCAAAGATTTTAGATTTTAGATTTAGAATCGGTCTCACCGGGCCGTCTTGCTTCGGTACCACAATAGTGTGGAATAATACCCCGTTCCCTGTTGCAGGAGGGGTACCTTGATTATCACCTGCTGGGAATACAGCTTGTGAATGGCTTCCAAAACTGCCTCCCTGTCAGAGGGAGACGTCGGTAAAGCCGACTTTTGGAAACGGCGAGGGGGAGACGTCTCGAATTTCAATATGTACCCTTGAGATATTACCTGAAGGATCCAGGGGTCTACTTGCGAGTGAGCCCACTGCGCACTGAAATTCATTGAGAACGGGCCCCCACCGTGCCTGAGCTTGTAAGGCCCTAGCGTCATACTGAGGGCTTTTGCAGAGGCGGGAAAGGATTTCTGTTCCTGGGAACTGGGTAATCTCTTCAGCCTTTTTCCTCTCCCTCTGTCACGAGCAGAAAAGAGGAACCTTTTGTCCGCTTGCCAACAAAGGACTGCGCCTGATAATACGGCGTCTTATTTTGAGAGGCGACCTGGGGTACAAACGTGGATTTCCCAGTTGTTGCCGTGGCCACCAGGTCTAAAAGACCGACCCCAAATGTCCCCTTTCAAAGGCAATACTTCCAAATGCCGTTTGGAATCCGCATCACCTGACCATTTTACTGGTAGAATTGGACAACGCACTTATACTTGATGCTAGTCGGCAAATATTCCGCTGTGCATCATGCATATATAGAAATGCATCTTTTAAATGCTCTATAGGCAATAATATACTATCCTTATCTAGGATATCAATATTTCCAGTCAGGGAATCCGACCATGCCAACCCAGCACTGCACCTCCAGGCTGAGGCGATTGCTGGTCGCAGTATAACACCAGTATGTGTGTGAATACATTTTTGGATACCCTCCTGCTTTCTATCAGCAGGATCCTTAAGGGCGGCCATCTCATGAGAGGGTAGAGCCCTTGTTCTTACAAGCGTGTGAGCGCCTTATCCCCCCTAGGGGGTGTTTCCCAACGCACCCTAACCTCTGGCGGGAAAGGGTATACAGCCAATACTTTTTAAGAAATTATCAATTGTTATCGGGGGGAAACCCACGCATCATCACACACCTCATTAAATTTCTCAGATTCAGGAAAACTACAGGTAGTTTTTCCCTCACCGAACATAATACCCCTTTTTGGTGGTACTCGTATTATCAGAAATGTATAAAACATTTTCCATTGTCTCAATCATGTAACGTGTGGCCCTACTGGAAATCACGGTTGTCTCTTCACCGTCGACACAGGAGTCAGTATCCGTGTCGGCGTCTGTATCTGCCATCTGAGGTAACGGGCGCTTTAGAGCCCCTGACGGCCTATGAGACGTCTGGACAGGCACAAGCTGAGTAGCCGGCTGTCTCATGTCAACCACTGTTTTTTTATACAGAGCTGACACTGTCACGTAATTTTCAACAGTACATCCACTCAGGTGTCGACCCCCTAGGTGGTGACATCACTGTTACAGACACTCTGCTCCGTCTCCACATCATTTTTCTCCTCATACATGTCGACACAAACGTACCGACACACAGCACACACACAGGGAATGCTCTGATAGAGGACAGGACCCCACTAGCCCTTTGGGGAGACAGAGGGAGAGTATGCCAGCACACACCAGAGCGCTATATATATATACAGGGATAACCTTATATAAGTGTTTTTCCCCTTATAGCTGCTTTTAATACTGCGCCTAATTAGTGCCCCCCTCTCTTTTTTTAACCCTTTCTGTAGTGTAGTGACTGCAGGGAAGAGCCAGGGAGCTTCCCTCCAACTGAGCTGTGAGGGAAAATGGCGCCAGTGTGCTGAGGAGATAGGCTCCGCCCCCTTTTCGGCGACCTTATCTCCCGTTTTTCTGTATATTCTGGCAGGGGTTAAATGCATCCATATAGCCCAGGAGCTATATGTGATGTATTTTTTGCCATGTAAGGTA
The DNA here is from genome assembly GCF_028390025.1 of Pseudophryne corroboree. Classification (NCBI taxonomy): domain Eukaryota; kingdom Metazoa; phylum Chordata; class Amphibia; order Anura; family Myobatrachidae; genus Pseudophryne; species Pseudophryne corroboree. The sequence goes on from NC_086450.1 coordinate 123,430,571, forward strand.
TTTTTATCATGTTTTATTGCGTCTCAGGGCGCCCCCCCCAGCGCCCTGCACCCTCAGTGACCGGAGTATGAAGTGTGCTGAGAGCAATGGCGCACAGCTGCAGTGCTGTGCGCTACCTTATTGAAGACAGGAACGTCTTCTGCCGCCGATTTTTCCGGACCTCTTCGCTCTTCTGGCTCTGTAAGGGGGCCGGCGGCGCGGCTCCGGGACCCATCCAGGCTGGGCCTGTGATCGTCCCTCTGGAGCTAATGTCCAGTAGCCAAGAAGCCCAATCCACTCTGCACTCAGGTGAGTTCGCTTCTTCTCCCCTTAGTCCCTCGATGCAGTGAGCCTGTTGCCAGCAGGTCTCACTGAAAATAACAAACCTAAACTAAAACTTTCACTAAGAAGCTCAGGAGAGCCCCTAGTGTGCACCCTTCTCGTCGGGCACAGAAATCTAACTGAGGCTTGGAGGAGGGTCATAGGGGGAGGAGCCAGTGCACACCAGTTAGTCCTAAAGCTTTCTTTAGATGTGCCCAGTCTCCTGCGGAGCCGCTATCCCCCATGGTCCTTATGGAGTCCCCAGCATCCACTTAGGACGTTAGAGAAATACGAATGAATACCCCATCGGTCAAATACGCCTGTTATTTTATACAACTCGGTAATTTACTAAAAATTCGAATTCACAAACACTGCCGGCAATAGCCAAACACTGCTGTGAAAAAATACAAATCGTAAAAAAAAAGTCGTTTTAAAATAGACCTGCTTTTTTTTACCGTGTTCTGATAGGCATGCACGGATCCGTGAGATCCGTGCATGTTATCAGTGGGAAGAGGTGGGAAAGAGTTAAAAATCAGAAAAAAAATTGCGTGGGATCCCCCCTCCTAAGCATAACCAGCCTCGAGCTCTTTGAGCCGGTCCTGGTTGTAAAAATACGGGGGAAAAATTGACAGGGGTTCCCCCATATTTTAACAACCAGCACCGAGCTCTGCGCCTGGTCCTGGTGCAAAAAATACGGGGGACAAAAGACGTAGAGGTCCCCCGTATTTTTAACACCAGCACCGGGCTCCACTAGTCAGCGAGATAATGCCACAGCCGGGGGACACTTTTATATTGGTCCCTGCAGCCCTGGCATTAAATCACCAACTAGTCACCCCTGGCCGGGGTACCCTGGAGGAGTGGGGACCCCTTAAATCAAGGGTCCCTCCCTCCAGCCACCCAAGGGCCAGGGGTGAAGCCCGAGGCTGTCCCCCCTCCAAGGGCGGCGGATGGAAGGCTTATAGCCATTGTGTGCAAAAAAAAGAATATTGTTTTTTGTAGCAGTACTACAAGTCCCAGCAAGCCTCCCCGCAAGCTGATACTTGGAGAACCACAAGTACCAGCATGTGTGGAAAAAACGGGCCCGCTGGTACCTGTAGTTCTACTACAAAAAAATACCCACACACCTTCATAGTACAGTTTTATTAAACATACATGCACATTACATACATACATTCATACATACTTACCTATGTTGACACAAAGCAGTCGGTCCTCTACTCCAGTAGAATCCTGGGGTACCTGTAAATAAAAATTATACTCACAAAAAATCCTGTGTAGATCGGTGTAGATTACTCTTCTTTAAATTTGTAATCCAGGGATTTGGCAAAATAAAAAAAACGGATTACCCGAACCACACACTGAAAGGGGATCCATGTTTACACATGGATTCCCTTTCCCCGACTGGCGGGACCCCCCGTGACTCCTGTGAAAGAGGGTCCCTTCAGCCAATCAGGGAGCGCCACGTCATGGCACTCTCCTGATTGGCTGTGCGCTCCTGAGCTGTCAGTCAGGCTGCGCACTGTAGATACAATGTAGCGCATAGGCGCTCCATTGTATCCAATGGTGGGAACTTTGCAGTCTGCGGCAACCACAACCACAAGAGTGACCCCACTTCACCTTGTGGTCTAACACAGACCGCAAAGTTCCAACCATTGGATACAATGGAGCGCCTATGCGCTACATTGTATCTACAGTGCGCAGCCTGACTGACAGCTCAGGAGCGCACAGCCAATCAGGAGAGTGCCATGACGTGGCGCTCCCTGATTGGCTGAAGGGACCCTCTTTCACAGGAGTCAGAGGGGGTCCCGCCAGTCGGGGAAAGGGGATCCATGCGTAAACATGGATCCCCTTTTAGTGCGTGGTTCGGGTAATCCGTTTTTTGATTTTGCCAAATACCTGGATTACAGACTTAAAGAAGAGGACCGATCTACGCAGGATTTTTTGTGAGTATAATTATTATTTACAGGTACCCCTGGATTCTACTGGAGAAGAGGACCGACTGCTTCGTGTCAACATAGGTAAGTATGTATGAATGTAAGTGTGCATGTATGCTTAATAAAACTGTACTATCAAGGTGTGTGTGTTTTGTTTTTATTTGGGTATTTTTTTGTAGTAAAACTACAGGTACCAGCGGGCCTGTTTTTTCCACGCATGCTGGTACTCGTGGTTCTTCAAGTACCAGCTTGCGGGGGAGTCTTGCTGGGACTTGTAGTACTGCTACAAAAAACAATGGCCCTCATTCCGAGTCGTTCGCTCTGTAATTTTCTTCGCATCGCAGCGTTTTTCTGCTTAGTACGCATGCGCAATGTTCGCACTGCGACTGCGCCAAGTAATTTTGCTATGATGATAGTTTTTTTACTCACGGCTTTTTCTTCGCTCCGGCGAACGTAATGTGATTGACAGGAAATGGGTGTTACTGGGAGGAAACACGGCGTTTTATGGGCGTGTGGATGAAAACGCTACCGTTTCCGGAAAAAACGCAGGAGTGGCTGGAGAAACGGAGGAGTGTCTGGGCGAATGCTGGGTGTGTTTGTGACGTCAAACCAGGAACGACAAGCACTGAACTGATCGCAGATGCCGAGTAAGTCTGAAGCTACTCTGAAACTGCTAAGTAGTTTGTAATCGCAATATTGCGAATACATCGTTCGCAATTTTAAGAAGCTAAGATTCACTCCCAGTAGGCGGCGGCTTAGCGTGTGTAACTCTGCTAAAATCGCCTTGCGAGCGAACAACTCGGAATGAGGGCCAATATTCTTTTTTTTACACACAAGGCTATCAGCCTCCCATTCGCCACCCTTGGATGGGGGGGGGGGGACAGCCTCGGGCTTCACCCCTGGCCCTTGGGTGGCTGGAGGGGGGGACCCCTTGATTTAAGGGGTCCCCACTCCTCCAGGGTACCCCGGCCAGGGGTGACTAGTTGGTGATTTAATGCTAGGGCCGCAGGGACCAATAAAAAAGTGTCCCCCGGCTGTGGCATTATCTCTCTGACTAGTGAAGCCCGGTGCTGGTGTTAAAAATACGGTGGACCCCTACGTCTTTTGTCCCCCGTATTTTTTGCACCAGGACCAGGCGCAGAGCCCGGTGCTGGTTGTTAAAATATGGGGGAACCCCTGTCAATTTTTCCCCCATATTTTTACAACCAGGACCGGCTCAAAGAGCCCGAGGCTGGTTATGCTTAGGAGGGGGGACCCCACGCAATTTTTTTCAGAATTTTTAACACTTAAAACACCTTTTTTAAGGTACACAATGTAGCCCTGCACGGATCTCACAGATCCGGCCGGGATTCATTGTGTTAAGTTCGGCAGTGTTTTACTAATCACTCCCGTAAAACACTGGCCGAAATTACGAATGACATCGACATCGGAAAAAACGAAAATGCAGAGTACGACAGCATAGTAAATGAGGCGTAAAAAATTCAAAAAGTTGCACATTCACACATTCGATGTCATTCATGTTTAATCTCCCTCCAAATCCCGACAATTGCGAATCTTAGTAAATATACCCCCCTGTGTAAATGTGCTGTGTAAGAAGGGACCACTGTTCTGTAGACAAAACTTTGTTCATTTCAGTTCTTTGGGCCAAAAAGTGCATATTTGTTTTGCAGATTTTTAACCATGGCATCTAAAGCAGTGTATGCATATGTCTAAGAGTGTATGACTCTGTTTTGTATATAACCAGAACATTATTCTATTGTGTTCAAAGAGTACTGCACCTTTAGCAGTTACAAATAACACTGTCAAGCCATACCTCCCAACTTTACCTGCATCCAAGGAGGGACATCAGCGTGCGCCCTGAAATCACGGGGCATGGCCTACTGAAAAGGGGGCATGGCCTCGCTGCAAGTGCCGCAATCACAACCCACCCCCCCGTTTTCATCATTATGGGGGCATGGACAGCGCTGTGAGAGCTGCTGGCCATGCCCCCTGTCCCTCTCTGCCAGGAATAGACGCTGTGCACATGCGCACAGCTTCTATTCACCACAGCTCTCCTCAGAGCAGCGAGTGACAGGGAAGGATCTCCCAACTGCCCCCCCACTCGCGGGACACTGTGACCCGTGGGTGGGACAGCTGGACAGACCGTGAAAAACGGGACTGTCCCACCAAAATTGGGACAGTTGGGAGGTATGGTCAAGCCACAGTTGTATTCTTTCTTGAGGTGCAGGTGTATTAGCAAGCATTGTAGAACTGACACTTTGGGGCAGATGTATTAACCTGGAGAAGTCATAAGGAAGTGATAAACCAGTGATAAGTGCAAGGTGATAAACGCACCAGCCAATCAGCTCCAATATGTAAATTGACAGGAGCTGACTGGCTGGTGAATTATCACCTCGCACTTATCACTGGTTTATCACTTCCTTATGCCGTCTCCAGGTTTAATACATCCGCCCCAATGTGTGGAATGTGCCCATCCAAACATACAGCATTCATGGAGTTGCAGTTTTACATGGATGCCTCTATTTATACCCCACTCCATATAAGCCTCAATGTGCAAATGATATTAGTCAGACTTGTGAGTGGGGTTGGGCGTTCCAGGGAAGGAGGTAACATTTTTGGCAACTTTGACTTGGATAATTATATACAGTACCTTGTCCCATTCTCATATTGTTGGTACAGTGTTTAATATTAAATAATATAAGCTTACAACATGCACATACTGTACAGTCATCATAACTCATAACGCAATATTTCCTCCATAGGGGACCTGTTTGAAAATTATTGCAAGGATGATAATCTGGTCACTATTGGAAGGTTTTGCTATGCAATAACGATAATCCTGATTTACCCTATGGAATGTTTTGTTGCTAGAGAGGTAAGTCTTCAGGTGTAAGACATTGAAATGTTATCAAGCCAACAAAGTATTCTATTCTTTACATCATTGCACTTTGTAGTATAATTTTAAAAATTGCTCTGCAAATGAAAGTATAGCTAAATTGTTTGTTTGTTTAGAGCCTCATTGGGATTATGCTATATAATATATATGGATGGTAATCTGATGATACCAATGTGCTTTAAATAAGATTCCTTGATTTTGGAATTATCTTAACCAATTGTTTTTTATTTATTTTTTAATTTTATTATGTGTATATTGATACTGGCCGGTATCTTACTGTATTAATTGTGCATATTTATAAGTAAAAATTTATTTTATACAAAGTGAGAAGCGCTGTCTTATTTGGTTGTAGTATAATAGCACAGTAGTCTGGAATGGATATTCCCTGACATTTAATTTTTAATGGAAAAATTAAACATAGCCAGGAATAAACAGAGCTGTAGGGGTTGTCAGACAAATCCAAGGATCAGAAGTCTAGGAAATACAATAGTAGAAACAAGAACCGAGAACAGCTGTGTTAGAGAGTGAACACAATAATCAGACACTGGTTGTTTGATTCTCCAGACTTACATAACTATCACCTGCAAGGCTTTGGCTGAGGGTAGAGAGCATGGAAAGTATGAAATGCTTAAGTATAATCAAACAGAAGTCTGAACAAACAACAAACACTGATTTTAAGTCCACAAGATTCTGGAAACAAGTTCTGTGGAGCACAATAATGTTTTTCTTGCGAGATCTTGACGCTCTGCTCCTCTTTAAATTCACATTTGAGACCTGTATCACTAGATTCAATGAATGGAGTTCACTTGGGGATAGCTCTGGCACAGAAAAATTGGTGTAAATTGTTGGCACCAGAGTTGATTCAGTAATTACTTTATCAAGGGCTCATCATAACAAAGGGCCTAATTCAGAACTGATCGCTGGGCAGCGATTTTTGCAGCCCTGCGATCAGATGGTCGCCGGCAACTGGGGGAGTCTATTTTAGCTGTGCAAGTGTGCGAATGCATGTGGAGCAGAGCTGCACAAACTGATTTTGTGCAGTCTCTGCGCAGCCCAGGACTTACTCAGCCGCTGTAATCACTTCAGCCTGTCCAGGACCGGAAATGACAATAGACACCCTTCTTTCCAACTCTTGGACATGCCTGCATTTTTCCAGACACTCCCTGAAAATGGTCAGTTGCTACCCACAAACACCCTCTTCCTGTCAGTCACCTTGCGATTGCCCGCGCGATCGCATTTCTTGCACCATCCCGTCGCTATGCATCGATCCCCGATGCTATGGTCTGTCACGCCTGCGCATTACGGTTCATACTAATGCGCAGTTCGGACTTGATCGCAGGCTGTAAGTAAAAGCAGCCTAGCGATCAGGTCTGAATTACCCCCAAAGTTTGAAAATTTTCTATGTCCCCATTAAGGCAAAGTGCTGTATGTTTTGTGGATTCCGAAGCAGGAGTAGTAGTAATAGTCTCAGAGGGCTCTTGTAGCACAGTAGTTATCTCCAGGGCACCAGACTGGACAGCCATCTCAAGAGCACAGGACTGGGCAGCCATTACAAGAGCACAGGACTGGGCAGTCATCGCAAGGGCACAGGACTGAGTAGCTATTACAAGGACACAGGACTGGGCAGTTATCACAAGGGCACAGGACTGGACAGTCTCCTTGGAGATCTCATGCACAGAAATTGGGAAGCAGAGATTGAACTCTCAAGAGCTACAGTAAGAACCATACTCTCAGGACTTGATGCAGACACCATGCTCTCAGGAAAGTAGGAGCACTTGGGGATTGGGCTGAAGAGCTGGAACCCTCTTTCAAGCACATGCTAGAGATAGATCCAGATTCATTTTATTGCGAGGTCAAGCTATAAAACTTGTTTCTTAATCAGGGTGTATGAAACGTTCAAGATGGGTGTATGAGACAGGCCACCCCACATGGTTTCATACACTGTCATTTTTACTTGAGCCTGACAGACAAGGAACTTTAGCTCCCACTTCTCCATGCTAGTTAGTCACACATTTAACCATATTGTTTGAACAGTAATATTGGTATTGATTGTGTGGTCACTGCATTAACATATTACTGTTTTTCATGTTGGAATGTAACCAACCCCAAAAGGGGCCAAAATAGGTTCAACACAGGGGTGAGAAAAGTCTCAACAGTGAAGGGCTTAATGATTGAAATAAGAAGTTAATTAAAAAAGTGATTTGGAAAATAATGGTGAATAGCTAGGCAGTACATATTCTTAAGACACTATAGTAAAATATCTGTTGTATGCCCAGCAATAAAACAAAAATATGGAGCTGCTAGTTGCAATTGCCCAATAGTAATGTATTCTCCCATCCTACTTTCCTTATTTTTGTAGTCTTAAGGGCCCTACACGTTGAGCGATCCACCGCCGAGCTGCCCGACGGCGGATACGGCCGACGGGCGACCCGGCGGCGGCAGTGACGGGGGGAGTGAAGTTTCTTCACTCCCCCCGTCACCCGGCTCCATAGAAGTGCAGGCAAATATGCACAGGCGACGGGGCACCAGCGATGAACGAGCGCGGGGCCGCGCATCGTGCATCGCTGGTGCCTCCACACTCAAAGATATGAACGCTATCTCGTTCATTAATGAATGAGATCATTCATATTTTTGAGTATTATCGCCCAGTGTTTATGGCCTATTACACCAGAAACTTTTGTTCCTCTGCACTGTTGGGGTCTCTGATGAAACTTACAGGTAGACTGCTGCAGACTGTTGCAGCGTTGCCTCTTTCTTCATCTTCACATAGTTTCAGGGTGTTGGCGCTTTGCATTTGAATGCTGGCGAGGCAGTGCCAATAATATCTCTCCTGCAGCCTACTTACCTCATATTTTATCAGTGGCACCATTGCAAATAGTAAGATATTCCATGGGTGGTACATCACTATTTAACAAAAAAAAAGTCCAGAAAAGGGTAGGGGGATAGTTTTAAACTCATAACCTCAGATATACAATAATGTGCATCTCTGCAAACAATAGAAGCATCCATTTTTGTGAAGTGGAAAGGATACAATGTATCAATTGTCACCACTGAGGCACTTCCAATAAAAATATAGAAAATAACTCATTTAAAATATTCAAGTAAAATAATTTATAATTACAAATCCAACGCTAGTCAAGTATTCAGTATCTGTTCACTCCGTTAAATGCAGCATGTCTTTGGCCCTCATTCCGAGTTGATCGGTCGCATTGCGAATTTAGCAGAGTTACACACGCTAAGCCGCCGCCTACTGGGAGTGAATCTTAGCTTCTTAAAATTGCGACCGATGTATTCGCAATATTGCGATTACTAACTACTTAGCAGTTTCTGAGTAGCTCCAGACTTACTCTGCCTGTGCGATCATTTCAGTGCTTGTCGTTCCTGGTTGACGTCACAAACACACCCAGCGTTCGCCCAGGCACTCCCACCGTTTCCCCGGCCACTCCTGCGTTTTTTCCGGAAACGGTAGCGTTTTCAGCCACACGCCCCTGAAACGCCGTGTTTCCGCCCAGTAACACCCATTTCCTGTCAATCACATTACGATCGCCGGAGCGAAGAAAAAGCCGTGAGAAAAATTACTTTCTTCATAGTAAAGTTACTTGGCGCAGTCGCAGTGCGAACATTGCGCATGCGTACTAAGCGGATTTTCACTGCGATGCGATGAAAAATACCGAGCGAACAACTCGGAATGAGGGCCTTTATACTGTGATTACCGCCCTGCACTGAACAATAGATGGCACTGTTACCCCAAGTACTGATAGCCAAACACCAAGTTAATAATGAAATGATCCATCACAGGTACTTGTTTCTTTTTGTTGCAGGTGATTTCAAATGTGTTCTTTGGTGGAACCCTTTCTACCATTGTCCATTTTGCAGTGACCCTGTTAGTTGTGACTCTTACCACAATTATATCTTTACTCTTCAACTGCCTGGGGATTGTGCTGGAACTTAATGTAAGTACATAGGGGGAGATTTATCAAAGCTTTAAGAGACATAAAGTGGAGAGAGGAAAAGTACCAACCAATATGCTTCTGTCATTTCACAGGCTGTGGTTAAAAAAAGACAGTTAGGAGCTGATTGGTTGGTACTTTATAGCTCTCTCTAAGCTTGACCAATCAGCTTCTGTTAGTTTGCAGCAGGCATTCCCTACCTCAGTCCTCAAGGCACACTAATGCTGGGTACACACTAGGCGATATGTTGTGCGATCCAGCGGATCAGACCGACATATCGGGCACATAGTCTAGTCAGTGCCAGATTAAGGTCCACATGGGCCTGGAGCTGAAATTTGCAAAGGGCCTATTATATGCGGCCGCCGAGGGTGTGACTAGTGATGTGGAGGGGCATGACCAGTAGCACCTATTACTACATTAACAGGAGCACCCATTACTATACTCACACAGCTGCACCCATTACTACACTCACACCGCAGCACCCATTACTACGCTCACACCACAGAACCCATTACTGCACTCATACAGCAGAACCCGCTACGACACTCACACAACAGCACCCCTTACTACACACACACAGCAGCATCCCTTACTACACACACACGGCAGAACCCCTTACTGCACTCACACAGCAGTACCCGATACTACACACACAGCAGCACCCCTTACTACACACACACACGCACACACACGCACACACACACACACACAGCAACACCCGTTAACTAGCCCCACCTAGCACTCATAAGCCATTCATCGATCAATTTCAATATCCCAGTGCCCACTTACACATTCACCTCCCCGCTCCACCACATATATACACAGACACGCAGTACACAAACACCTACATATACACACACAGTACACACTAGACACACAAAGAACACACACCCACCAACACATACACAGTACACACTATACACATATAAAGTACACACACCCCCGCCACCACATATACACACTCAGTACACACACACATACAGTACACACAAACATACACACCACCACATATACATACACAGTAAAAACTACGCACACACATCAAGTACACACACACCTCCACCACCATCATCATCATCACATATACACAAACACAGTACACATTACATACACACACACAGAAAATACACACAAGCTCCCCCACCACAACATATACACACAGACGCAGTTTGCTTTTAAAATCTGGTATAATCCAATTTATTAGGATATAAAGCATAAAAACTCGGTATTATTTACAGTTTATATAATGCTTATTGGTCCTAATACCAGTATACATAGACAGTACAATACATGACAAAAAACAAGAAACATTTAAACATTTAAAATGCCATTTTAATAATGCGATGACAAGAAGGAATATTTCTGCTGACCTATTTGATTGGAGAAAAATCTGAATATAGGTAGATACGCCTTATGCGCTTTACTCTCCCTTCAGCATTTGTGTACCTCTACAAACAGGTAAAAACAGGGGGAAATGTATTCCTTAGGAAAAAATAGTCCGTAGAGGATGCTGGGGTCCACTTCAGTACCATGGGGTATAGACGGTTCCGCAGGAGCCATGGGCACTTTAAGACTTTTCAAGGGTGTGAACTGGCTCCTCCCTCCATGCCCCTCCTCCAGACCTCAGTTATAGGAACTGTGCCCAGGGAGACGGACATTTCGAGGAAAGGATTTACTTTTATACTAATGGTGAGATTCATACCAGCTCACACTTCAACCATGCCGCACAACATGACATTCAACATGACACACGCCAACAGGCATGAACCATTTACAGCAACATGCTGAAAACAAATGAAACACAACTTGTGTAAATATAAAGAACAAACTGCAGGTAAAGTACGCACTGGGTCGGGTGCCCAGCATCCTCTACGGACTAGGAAAAAATAAGAATTTACTCACCGGTAATTCTATTTCTCGTAGTCCGTAGTGGATGCTGGGGACTCCGTCAGGACCATGGGGAATAGCGGCTCCGCAGAAGACAGGGCACAAAATTTAAAAGTTTGACCACTAGGTGGTGTGTACTGGCTCCTCCCCCTATGACCCTCCTCCAAGCCTCAGTTAGGATACTGTGCCCGGACGAGCGTACACAATAAGGAAGGATTCTGAATCCCGGGTAAGACTCAAACCAGCCACACCAATCACACCGTACAACTTGTGATCTGAACCCAGTTAACAGTATGATAACGTAGGAGCCTCTGAAAAGATGGCTCACAACAATAAACAACCCGATTTTTTTGTAACAATAACTATGTACAAGTATTGCAGACAATCCGCACTTGGGATGGGCGCCCAGCATCCACTACGGACTACGAGAAATAGAATTACCGGTGAGTAAATTCTTATTTTCTCTGACGTCCTAGTGGATGCTGGGGACTCCGTCAGGACCATGGGGATTATACCAAAGCTCCCAAACGGGCGGGAGAGTGCGGATGACTCTGCAGCACCGAATGAGAGAACTCCAGGTCCTCCTTAGCCAGGGTATCAAATTTGTAGAATTTTACAAACGTGTTCTCCCCTGACCACGTAGCTGCTCGGCAGAGTTGTAATGCCGAGACCCCTCGGGCAGCCGCCCAAGATGAGCCCACCTTCCTTGTGGAGTGGGCATTGACAGATTTAGGCTGTGGCAGGCCTGCCACAGAATGTGCCAGTTGAATTGTGCTACAAATTCAACGAGCAATCGTCTGCTTAGAAGCAGGAGCACCCAGCTTGTTGGGTGCATACAGTATAAACAGCGAGTCAGATTTTCTGACTCCAGCCGTCCTTGAAATATATATTTTCAATGCTCTGACAACGTCCAGCAACTTGGAATCCTCCAAATCGCTAGTAGCCGCAGGCACCACAATATGCTGGTTCAGGTGAAACGCTGATACCACCTTAGGCAGAAAATGAGGACGCGTCCTCAATTCTGCCCTGTCCGAATGGAAAATCAGATATGGGCTTTTATACGATAAAGCCGCCAATTCCGACACTCTCCTGGCTGAAGCCAGGGCCAGTAGCATGGTTACTTTCCATGTAAGATATTTCAAATCTACCGATTTGAGTGGCTCAAACCAATGGGATTTGAGAAAATCCAAAACTACATTGAGATCCCACGGTGCCACTGGGGGCACAACCGGGGGCTGTATATGTAGTACTCCTTTTACAAAAGTCTGGACTTCAGGAACTGAAGCCAATTCTTTCTGGAAGAAAATCGACAGGGCCGAAAATTTGAACCTTAATGGACCCTAATTTGAGGCCCCTAGATAATCCTGTTTGCAGGAAATGTAGGAATCGACCCAGTTGAAATTCCTCTGTCGGGGCCTTCCTGGCCTCACACCATGCAACATATTTTCTCCAAATGCGGTGATAATGTTGTGCAGTCACCTCCTTCCTGGCTTTGACCAGGGTAGGGATGACCTCCTCCGGAATGCCTTTTTCCCTTAGGATCCGGCGTTCAACCGCCATGCCGTCAAACGCAGCCGTGGTAAGTCTTGGAATAGATACGTTCCCTGCTGAAGCAGATCCCTTCTTAGAGGTAGAGGCCACGGATCTTCCGTGAGCATCTCCTGAAGTTCCGGGTACCAAGTCCTTCTTGGCCAGTCCGGAGCCCCTAGTATCGTTCTTACTCCCCTTTGCCGTATAAGTCTCAGTACCTTGGGTATGAGAGGCAGAGGAGGAAACACATACACTGACTGGTACACCCATGGTGTTACCAGAGCGTCCACAGCTATTGCCTGAGGGTCTCTTGACCTGGCGCAATACCTGTCCAGTTTTTTGTTGAGGCGGGACGCCATCATGTCCACCATTGGTCTTTCCCAATGGACTACAATCATGTGGAAGACTTCTGGATGAAGTCCCCACTCTCCCGGGTGAAGATCGTGTCTGCTGAGGAAGTCTGCTTCCCAGTTGTCCACTCCCGGGATGAACACTGCTGACAGTGCTATCACATGATTTTCCGCCGAGCGAAGAATCCTTGCAGCCTCTGCCATTGCCCTCCTGCTTCTTGTGCCGCCCTGTCTGTTTACGTGGGCGACTGCCGTGATGTTGTCCGACTGGATCAACACCGGCTGACCCTGAAGCAGAGGGTTTTCCAGGCTTAGAGCATTGTAGATTGCTCTTAGTTCCAGTATATTTATGTGAAGAGACGTTTCCAGGCTTGACCACACGCCCTGGAAGTTTCTTTCTTGTGTGACCGCTCCCCAGCCTCTCAGGCTGGCATCCGTGGTCACTAGGACCCAGTTCTGTATGCCGAATCTGCGGCCCTCTAACAGATGAGCACTCTGCAACCACCATAGCAGAGAGACCCTTTTTTCCAGGACTCTTGTGCATTGATGCACAGACACTGTCCCTGGTTTTAGGAGGTTCCTGACGAGTTCGGATAACTCCCTTGCTTTCTCCTCCGGAAGAAATACCTTTTTCTGAACAGTGTCCAGAATCATCCCTAGGAACAGCAGACGTGTCGTCGGGATCAGTTGGGATTTTGGAAAATTCAGAATCCACCCGTGCTGTTGGAGTACTACTTGAGTTAGTGCTACTCCGACCTCCAGCTGTTCTCTGGATCTTGCCCTTATCAGGAGATCGTCCAAGTAAGGGATAATTAATACGCCTTCTCTTCGAAGAAGGATCATCATTTCGGCCATTACCTTGGTAAAGACCCTGGGTGCCGTGGACAATCCAAACGGCAGCGTCTGAAACTGATAATGACAGTTTTGTACCACAAACCTGAGGTACCCTTGGTGTGAAGGGCAAATTGGGACATGAAGGTAAGCATCCTTGATGTCCAAGGAGACCATAAAATCCCCTTCTTCCAGATTCGCTATCACTGCTCTGAGTGACTCCATCTTGAACTTGAATTTTTGTATGTACAGGTTCAGAGATTTCAGATTTAGAATAGGTCTTACCGAGCCGTCCGGCTTCGGTACCACAAATAGCGTGGAGTAATACCCCTTTCCCTGTTGTAGAAGGGGTACCTTGATTATCACCTGCTGAGAATACAGCTTGTGAATGGCTTCCAATACCGTCGCCCTGTCTGAGGGAGACGTTGGCAAAGCAGATTTTAGGAACCGGCGAGGGGGAGACTTCTCGAATTCCAACCTGTAACCCTGAGATACTACCTGCAGGATCCAGGGGTCCACCTGCGAGTGAGCCCACTGTGCGCTGAAATTCTTGAGGCGACACCCCACCGCCCCTGAGTCCGCTTGTAAGGTCCCAGCGTCATGCTGAGGCCTTTGCAGAAGCCGGGGAGGACTTCTGCTCCTGGGAAGGGGCTGCTTGCTGCAGTCTCTTACCCTTTCCTTTGCCTCGGGGCAAATATGAATGTCCTTTTGCTCGCTTGTTCTTATAGGAACGAAAGGACTGCGGCTGAAAAGACTGCGTCTTTTTCTGCTGGGAGGGGACTTGAGGTAAAAAGGTGGACTTCCCGGCTGTTGCCGTGGCTACCAAATCCGATAGACCGACCCCAAATAATTCCTCCCCTTTATACGGCAATACTTCCATATGCCGTTTGGAATCCGCATCACCTGACCACTGTCGCGTCCATAACCCTCTTCTGGCAGAAATGGACAGCGCACTTACTCTTGATGCCAGAGTGCAAATATCCCTCTGTGCATCTCGCATATATAGAAATGCATCCTTTAAATGCTCTATAGTCAATAATATACTGTCCCTGTCCAGGGTATCAATATTTTCAGTCAGGGAATCCGACCAAGCCACCCCAGCACTGCACATCCAGGCTGAGGCGATTGCTGGTCTCAGTATAACACCAGTATGTGTGTATATACTTTTTAGGATATTTTCCAGCTTTCTATCAGCTGGCTCCTTGAGGGCGGCCGTATCCGGAGACGGTAACGCCACTTGTTTTGATAAGCGTGTGAGTGCCTTATCTACCCTAGGGGGTGTTTCCCAACGCGCCCTAACCTCTGGCGGGAAAGGGTATAATGCCAATAATTTTTTAGAAATTAGCAGTTTTTTATCGGGGGAAACCCACGCTTCATCACACACCTCATTTAATTCATCTGATTCAGGAAAAACTACGGGTTGTTTTTTCACACCCCACATAATACCCTTTTTTGTGGTACTTGTAGTATCAGAAATGTTCAAAACCTCCTTCATTACCGTGATCATGTAACGTGTGGCCCTACTGGAAAATACGTTTGTTTCCTCACCGTCGACACTGGAGTCAGTGTCCGTGTCTGGGTCTGTGTCGACCATCTGAGGTAACGGGCGCTTTAGAGCCCCTGACGGTGTTTGAGACGCCTGGACAGGTATTAACTGTTTTTCCAGCTGTCTCATGTCGTCAACAGTCTTTTGTAAAGTGCTGACGCTATCACGTAATTCCTTCCATACGACCATCCAGTCAGGTGTCGACTCCCTAGGGGGTGACATCACTATTACAGGCAATTGCTCCGCCTCCATACCATTTTCCTCCTCATACATGTCGACACAACGTACCGACACACAGCACACACACAGGGAATGCTCTGATAGAGGACAGGACCCCACTAGCCCTTTGGGGAGACAGAGGGAGAGTTTGCCAGCACACACCAGAGCGCTATATATATACAGGGATAACCTTATATAAGTGTTTTTCCCTTATATAGCTGCTGTATTATTAATCTGCCAAATTTAGTGCCCCCCTCTCTTGTTTTACCCTGTTTCTGTAGTGCAGGACTGCAGGGGAGAGTCAGGGAGCTTCCCTCCAACGGAGCTGTGAGGGAAAATGGCGCTTGTGTGCTGAGGAGATAGGCTCCGCCCCCTTCTCGGCGGCCTTTCTCCCGCTTTTTTAAGGAAAAACTGGCAGGGGTTAAATGCATCCATATAGCCCAGGAGCTATATGTGATGTATTTTTAGCCATCTAAGGTGTTTTTATTGCGTCTCAGGGCGCCCCCCCCCCAGCGCCCTGCACCCTAAGTGACCGGAGTGTGAAGTGTGCTGAGAGCAATGGCGCACAGCTGCGGTGCTGTGCGCTACCTTATTGAAGACAGGACGTCTTCTGCCGCCGATTTCCCGGACCTCTTTAGTCTTCTGGCTCTGTAAGGGGGCCGGCGGCGCGGCTCTGGGACCCATCCATGGCTGGGCCTGTGATCGTCCCTCTGGAGCTAATGTCCAGTAGCCTAAGAAGCCCAATCCACTCTGCACGCAGGTGAGTTCGCTTCTTCTCCCCTTAGTCCCTCGGTGCAGTGAGCCTGTTGCCAGCAGGTCTCACTGAAAATAAAAAACCTAAAACTAAACTTTTCACTAAGCAGCTCAGGAGAGCCACCTAGTGTGCACCCTTCTCGTTCGGGCACAAAAATCTAACTGAGGCTTGGAGGAATCCGCATCGCCTGACCACTGTCGTGTCCATAGACTTCTTCTGGCAGATATGGACATCGCACTTACTCTTGATGCCAGAGTGCAGATATCCCTCTGTGCATCTCGCATATAAAGGAATGCATCCTTTAATTGCTCTATAGTCAATAAAATACTGTCCCTATCCAGGGTATCAATATTTTCAGTCAGGGAATCCGACCAAGCCACCCCAGCACTGCACATCCAGGCTGAGGCGATTGCTGGTCGCAGTATAACACCAGTATGTGTGTATATACTTTTTAGAGTATTTTCCAGCCTCCTATCAGCTGGATCCTTGAGGGCGGCCGTATCAGGAGACGGTAACGCCACTTGTTTGGATAAACGTGTGAGCGCCTTGTCCACCCTAGGGGGTGTTTCCCAGCGCGCCCTAACCTCTGGCGGGAAAGGGTATAACGCCAATAACTTCTTTGAAATTAGCAGTTTTTTATCAGGGGTAACACACGTCATTCAATTCCTCTGATTCAGGAAAAACTACAGGTAGTTTTTTCAGACCACACATAATACCCCTTTTTGTGGTACTTGCAGTATCAGAGATATGCAAAGCCTCCTTCATTGCCGTGATCATATAACGTGTGGCCCTACTGGAAAATACGTTCGTTTCTTCACCGTCGACACTAGATTCGGTGTCCGTGTCTGGGTCTGTGTCGACCGACTGAGGCAAAGGGCGTTTTACAGCCCCTGACGGTGTTTGAGACGCCTGTACAGGTACTAACTGGTTTGCCGGTCGTCTCATGTCGTCAACCGACTTTTGCAGCGTGCTGACATTATCACGTAATTCCATAAACAAAGCCATCCATTCCAGTGTCGACTCCCTAGGGGGTGACATCACCATTACCGGCAATTGCTCCGCCTCCACACCAACATCGTCCTCATACATGTCGACACACACGTACCGACACACAGCAGACACACAGGGAATGCTCTGATAGAAGACAGGACCCCACTAGCCCTTTGGGGAGACAGAGGGAGAGTTTGCCAGCACACACCAAAGCGCTATAATTATATAGGAACAACCTTATATAAGTGTTGTTTCCTTATAGCTGCTTAAATATATATAATATCGCCAAAAAATGCCCCCCCTCTCTGTTTTTTACCCTGTTTCTGTAGTGCAGTGCAGGGGAGAGCCTGGGAGCCTTCCTAGCAGCGGAGCTGTGTAGGAAAATGGCGCTGTGTGCTGAGGAGATAGGCCCCGCCCCTTATTCCGGCGGGCTCTTCTCCCGGTTTTTCTGAGACCTGGCAGGGGTGAAATACATCCATATAGCCTCATGGACTATATGTGATGTATTCTTTTAAGCCAGAAAGGTATTAACATTGCTGCCCAGGGCGCCCCCCCCCAGCGCCCTGCACCCTCAGTGACCGCCGGTGTGAAGTGTGCCTGAGCGCAATGGCGCACAGCTGCAGTGCTGTGCGCTACCTCATGAAGACTGAAAAGCCTTCAGCCGCCGGTTTCTGGACCTCTTCTTACTTCGGCATCTGCAAGGGGGTCGGCGGCGCGGCTCCGGTGACCCATCCAGGCTGTACCTGTGATCGTCCCTCTGGAGCTAGTGTCCAGTAGCCTAAGAAGCAAATCCATCCTGCACGCAGGTGAGTTCACTTCTTCTCCCCTAGGTCCCTCGTTGCAGTGAGCCTGTTGCCAGCAGGACTCACTGAAAATAATAAAACTATCAAAACTTTTACTCTAAGCAGCTCTTTATGAGAGCCACCTAGATTGCACCCTGCTCGGACGGGCACAAAAACCTAACTGAGGCTTGGAGGAGGGTCATAGGGGGAGGAGCCAGTACACACCACCTAGTGGTCAAACTTTTAAATTTTGTGCCCTGTCTCCTGCGGAGCCGCTATTCCCCATGGTCCTGACGGAGTCCCCAGCATCCACTAGGACGTCAGAGAAAATAAGATTTTACTTACCGATAAATCTATTTCTCACAGTCCGTAGTGGATGCTGGGGACTCCGTCAGGACCATGGGGAATAGCGGCTCCGCAGGAGACAGGGCACAAAAGCAAGCTTTTAGGATCACATGGTGTGTACTGGCTCCTCCCCCCATGACCCTCCTCCAAGCCTCAGTTAGGTACTGTGCCCGGACGAGCGTACACAATAAGGAAGGATCTTGAATCCCGGGTAAGACTCATACCAGCCACACCAATCACACCGTACAACTTGTGATCTGAACCCAGTTAACAGTATGATAACAAAGAAGTAGCCTCTAAAAAAAAAGATGGCTCACAACAATAATAACCCGATTTTTGTAACAATAACTATGTACAAGTAATGCAGACAATCCGCACTTGGGATGGGCGCCCAGCATCCACTACGGACTATGAGAAATAGATTTATCGGTAAGTAAAATCTTATTTTCTCTAACGTCCTAGTGGATGCTGGGGACTCCGTCAGGACCATGGGGATTATACCAAAGCTCCCAAACGGGCGGGAGAGTGCGGATGACTCTGCAGCACCGAATGAGAGAAACTCCAGGTCCTCCTCAGCCAGGGTATCAAATTTGTAGAATTTTACAAACGTGTTCCCCCCTGACCACGTAGCTGCTCGGCAAAGTTGTAAAGCCGAGACCCCTCGGGCAGCCGCCCAAGATGAGCCCACCTTCCTTGTGGAATGGGCACTTACAGATTTTGGCTGTGGCAGGCCTGCCACAGAATGTGCAAGCTGAATTGTACTACAAATCCAACGAGCAATAGTCTGCTTAGAAGCAGGAGCACCCAGCTTTTTGGGTGCATACAATATAAACAGCAAGTCAGACTTTCTGACTCCAGCCGTCCTGGAATTATATATATATATATATATATATATATATATATATTTTCAGAGCCCTGACAACGTCTAGCAACTTGGAGTCCTCCAAGTCCCTAGTAGCCGCAGGCACCACAATAGGTTGTTTCAGGTGAAACGCTGACACCACCTTAGGAAGAAACTGG
Source organism: Pseudophryne corroboree (assembly GCF_028390025.1). Lineage (NCBI taxonomy): Eukaryota > Metazoa > Chordata > Amphibia > Anura > Myobatrachidae > Pseudophryne > Pseudophryne corroboree. Next base: position 123,449,905 of record NC_086450.1, read on the forward strand.
GGACAAGTCCGCAGTTCTGCCCTGTCCGAATGGAAAATTAAATATGGGCTTTTGTAAGACAAAACCGCCAATTCTGACAATCGCCTGGCCGAGGCCAGGGCCAACAGCATGGTCACTTTCCATGTGAGATATTTCAAATCCACAGATTTGAGCGGTTCAAACCAATATGATTTGAGGAATCCCAACACTACGTTGAGATCCCACGGTGCCACTGGAGGCACAAAAGGGGCTGTATATGCAATACTCCCTTGACAAACTTCTGGACTTCAGGAACCGAAGCCAATTCTTTCTGGAAGAAAATCTACAGGGCCGAAACTTGAACCTTAATGGACCCCAATTTGAGGCTCATAGACACTCCTGTTTGCAGGAAGTGCAGAAATCGACCTAGTTGAAATTTCTTCGTGGGGCCTTCCTGGCCTCACCCACGCAACATATTTTCACCACATGTGGTGATAACGTTGTGCGGTCACCTCCTTCCTGGCTTTGACCAGGGTAGGTATGACCTCTTCCGAAATGCCTTTTCCCTTAGGATCCGGCGTTCAACCGCCATGCCGTCAAACGCAGCCGCGGTAAGTCTTGGAACAGACATGGTACTTGCTGAAGCAAGTCCCTTCTTAGCTCCCGAGGCCATTAGTCCTCTGTGAGCATCTCTTGAAGTTCCGGGTACCAAGTCCCTCTTGGCCAATCCGGAGCCACGAGTATAGTTCTTACTCCTCTACGTCTTATAATTCTCAATACCTTGGTTATGAGAAGCAGAGGAGGGAACACATACACCGACTGTTACACCCACGGTGTTACCAGGACGTCCACAGCTATCGCCTGAAGGTCTCGTGACCTGGCGCAATACCTGTCCCGTTTTTTGTTCGGGCGGGACGCCATCATGTCCACCTTTGGTCTTTCCCAACGGTTCACAATCATGCGGAAAACTTCCCGATGAAGTTCCCACTCTCCCGAGTGGAGGTCGTGCCTGCTGAGGAAGTCTGCTTCCCAGTCGTCCACTCCCGGAATGAACACTGCTGACAGTGCTATCACATGATTTTCCGCCTAGCGAAAAATCCTTGCAGTTTTGCCACTGCCCTCCTGCTTCTTGTGCCGCCCTTTCTGTTTACGTGGGCGACTGCCGTGATGTTATCCCACTGGATCAATACCGGCTGACCTTGAAGCAGAGGTCTTGCTAAGCTTAGAGCATTATAAATTTGCTCTTAGCTCCAGTATATTTATGTGGAGAGAATTCTCCAGACTTGATCACACTCCCTGGAAATTTTTTCCCTGTGTGACTGCTCCCCAGCCTCTCAGGCTGGCCTCCGTGGTCACCAGCATCCAATCCTGAATGCCGAATCTGCGGCCCTCTAGAAGATGAGCACTCTGTAATCACCACAGGAGAGACACCCTTGTCCTTGGATATAGGGTTATCCGCTGATGCATCTGAAGATGCGATCCGGACCATTTGTCCAGCAGATCCCACTGAAGAGTTCTTGCGTGAAATCTGCCGAATGGAATCGCTTCGTAATAAACCACCATTTTTACCAGGACTCTTGTGCAATGATGCACTGACACTTTTCCTGGTTTTAGGAGGATCCCGATTAGCTCGGATAACTCCCTGGATTTCTCCTCTGGGAGAAACACCTTTTTCTGGACTGTGTCCAGAATCATCCCTAGGACCAGCAGACGTGTCGTCGGAACAACTGCGGTTTTGGAATATTTAGAATCCACCCGTGTTGTCGTAGAACTACTTGAGATAGTGCTACTGCGACCTCCAACTGTTCTCTGGACCTTGTTCTTATCAGGAAGTCGTCCATTTTCTTTGAAGACGAATCCTCATTTCGGTCATTACCTTGGTAAGGACCCGGGGTGCCTTGGACAATCCAACGGCATCGTCTGAAACTGATAGTGACAGTTCTGTACCACGAACCTGAGGTACCCTCGGTGAGAAAGGCAAATTTTTGGGACATGGAGGTAAGCATCCCTGATGTCCCGGGACACCATATAGTCCCCTTCTTCCCGGTTCGCTATCACTGCTCTGAGTGACTCCATCTGGATTTGAACTTTTGTAAGTGTTCAAATATTTCAGATTTAGAATAGGTCTCACCTAGCCTTCTGGCTTCAGTACCACCATATAGTGTGGAATAATACCCCTTTCCTTGTTGTAGGAGGGGTACTTTGATTATCACCTGCTGGGAATACAGCTTGTGAATTGTTTTCAATACTGCCTCCCTGTCGGAGGGAGACATTGGTACAGCAGACTACAGGAACCTGCGAGGGGGAAACGTCTCGACATTCCAATCTGTACCCCTTGGATACTACTTGTAGGATCCAGGGGTCCTGTACGGTCCCAGCGTCATGCTGAGAACTTGGTAGAAGCATTGGAGGGCTTCTGTTCCTGGGAATGGGCTGCCTGCTGCAGTCTTCTTCCCTTTCCTCTATCCCTGGGCAGATATGACTCTTATAGGGACGAAAGGACTGAGGCTGAAAAGACGGTGTCTTTTTCTGCAGAGATGTGACTTAGGGTAAAAAACGGTGGATTTTCCAGCAGTTGCCGTGACCACCAGGTCCCATGGACCGACCCCAAATAACTCCTCCCCTTTATACGGCAATACATCTTTGTGCCGTTTGGAATCTGCATCACCTGACCACTGTCGTGTCCATAAACATCTTCTTGCAGATATGGACATCGCATTTACTCTTGATGCCAGAGTGCAAATATCCCTCTGCGCATCTCGCATATATAGAAATGCATCCTTTAAATGCTCTATAGTCAATAAAATACTGTCCCTGTCAAGGGTATCAATATTTTTAGTCAGGGAATCCGACCAAGCCACCTCAGCTCTGCACATCCAGGCTGAGGCGATCGCTGGTCGCAGTATAACACCAGCATGTGTGTGTATACTTTTTAGGATATTTTCCAGCCTCCTATCAGCTGGCTCCTTAAGTACGGCCCTATCTGTAGATGGTACCGCCACTTGTTCTGATAAGCATGTGAGCGCCTTATCCACCCTAAGGGGTGTTTCCCAACGCACCCTAACTTCTGGCGGGAAAGGGTATACCGCCAATAATTTTTTATCGGGGGAAACCCACGCATCATCACACACTTCATTTAATTTATCTGATTCAGGAAAAACTACAGGTAGTTTTTTCACATCCCACATAATACCCTTTTTTGTGGTACTTGTAGTATCAGAAATATGTAACACCTCCTTCATTGCCCTTAACGTGTGGCCCTAAAGGAAAATACGTTTGTTTCTTCACCGTCGACACTGAAATCAGTGTCCGTGTCTGGGTCTGGGTCGACCGACTGAGGTAAATGGGCGTTTTACAGCCCCTGACAGTGTTTGAGACGCCTGGGCAGGTACTAATTTGTTCGCCGGCCGTCTCATGTCGTCAACCGGCTTGCAGCGTGTTGACATTATCACGTAATTCCATAAATAAGCCATCCATTCCGGTGTCGACTCCCTAGAGAGTGACATCACCATTACAGGCAATTTGCTCCGCCTCCTCACCAACATTTTCCTCATACATGTCGACAAACACGTACCGACATACAGCACACACATAGAGAATGCTCTGATAGAGGACAGGACCCACTAGCCCTTTGGGGAGACAGAGGGAGAGTTTGCCAGCACACACCAAAACGCTATAATTATATAGGGACAACCTTTATATAAGTGTTCCTCCCTTATAGCATTTAATATATATTCATATCGCCAAATCAGTGCCCCCCCTCTCTGTTTTAACCCTGTTTCTGTAGTGCAGTGCAGGGGAGAGCATGGGAGCCTTCCCACCAGCATTTCTGTGAGGGAAAATGGCGCTGTGTGCTGAGGAGAATAGGCCCCGCCCCCTTTTCGGCGGGCTTCTTCTCCGGAGTTTGTGATATCTGGCAGGGGTTAAATACATCCATATAGCCTCAAGGGCTATATGTGATGTATTTTTCGCCATACAGGTATTATACATTGCTGCCCAGGGCGCCCCCCCCCCGCGCCCTGCACCCTTCGTGACCGCTGTGTGAAGTGTGCTGACAACAATGGCGCACAGCTGCAGTGCTGTGCGCTACCTGATGAAGACTGAAAGTCTTCTGCCGCCTGGTTCCGGACCTCTTCAATCTTCAGCATCTGCAAGGGGGGTCGGCGGCGCGGCTCCGGGACGAACCCCAGGGCGAGACCTGTGTTCCGACTCCCTCTGGAGCTAATGGTGTCCAGTAGCCTAAGAAGCCAATCCATCCTGCACGCAGGTGAGTTCACTTCTCTCCCCTAAGTCCCTCGATGCAGTGAGCCTGTTGCCAGCAGGACTCACTGAAAATAAAGAACCTAAAAACTTTTTCTAAGCAACTCTTTAAGAGAGCCACCTAGATTGCACCCTGCTCGGACGGGCACAAAAACCTAACTGAGGCTTGGAGGAGGGTCATGGGGGGAGGAGCCAGTACACACCATGTGATCCTAAAAGCTTGCTTTTGTGCCCTGTCTCCTGCGGAGCCGCTATTCCCCATGGTCCTGACGGAGTCCCCAGCATCCACTAGGACGTTAGAGAAAAGGATTTACCAGTAGGTATTAAAATCCTACTTCTGCTGCGGGGTACACTGGGCTCCACAAGGATAGACATAGGGGTGTAGAGTAGGATCTTGATCCGAGGCACCAACAGGCTGAAAAGCTTTGACTGTTCCCAGAATGCATAGCGCCGCCTCCTCTATAACTCCGCCTCCCTGCACAGGAGCTCAGTTTTGTAGTTGGTGCCGCAGATAGCAGGCACATAACAGAGGGGCTGCTCCAGGCAGCCCTAAGAAGATCTTTTTTGAAGAAAAGTGAAGACTACAAGGGCAGCAGCGGTGTGTAAATGTCAGAGACATTCACTGCTGCAGCTCCAGCTCTCCCCAGTGGCGCTGTACACTCCCGAGCCCTGGTTGCTGGGTAACTACAGCAGGAGGCTCCGGTTTTCCTCATGGTCAGGCACACACGACGGGGGCTCTCCGGGATCGCGTGGCCGCGCTTCGGGAGGTGTTGAGTGGGTCCCGCTTGCGGGACCCATACTTTATCGCGATCCGACGCGGTCAGTGGGAGGCGGGCCGCGCGCGCTGGCGGTGGACACTGTGGCAGTACAGGTGATCCCACTAGATCACCAGGGCATGGGCGCAGGTCAGGTTTTCTCTCTAAACCATTTTAACAGTAGCCCACAGTACCCGGTGGTTTTGCCAGCAGGGGGATAAGGCTTAGACCTGAAGCCCCTCCCCCACCCCCAGGGCGCCATTTCCCGCCCTGGAGCTGCATATCTGTCTCTCCCTCACTCCCTGTCAGTGTCTGGGCGCCATTTCTCTCAGCTCACTGTTCCTGGGACTGCTTGGGCAAATCCTCTTGTGTAAAGCCGCCTGGTTGTCAGTGCTGTGACTTTACATGACACTTAAGTATTCTACCTGCCTTTTAGACAGTGTTAGTTAAGAAAGAGTGCATTTAGTCAGGGTTTCCTAGTACAATTACCCTGTGATATACATCCAATTCTTACTGTGCAGTGTTATATCTATTGACTACATAGCTATATATATAAGCTGGTCCAGTGCAGTATTATTGTTAGTAATAACCTCTGCATTGTACAAACTGTGACTATTTGTGTGTGCATTAGCTCGCTGAGTGGTATCCATTTCGTGTCTCTCACTAAACTTGCTATCCCTATATTCTATAACCTGAGGGGGCTTGGTGCGTCAGGTTTTATATTTATATAGGATTTTCACAAAGATATACTTTAATACGTATTTTTCTCTGTGATTTTAGTCACCATATCTCTCCTTTATCTCTGCTAGTGCTGACTACACTGCGCAGGGGTTTGGGTACGAGGTATTGTGCTGCTGCCAATTGTACTGTGTTACCTGATACTGCAAGTTACATCATGTCTGCTTATGAGGGTAACGGTTATGGGGCTGAACACACTGTCGGTGTTGCTGAAGCCACAGATCCCTATGAGGAGAATATAGCAGCTGTGGGCTCTGATTCTGGGGGCTCCTTGCCCCCCGGTGGGACTGTGGCAACGGAGGTAATGACCCACCGTGGGCCGCTTTTTCCACGCTTCTACACACGCTAGTTAATAAACTAACACCCCCTATGGGACCTCCATATGTGGTCCCTGCAGCTAACCCGTCGTGGGCGGACGATTTATCTGCTCAATTAAAGAAGTTGAACCAGTCCCTGACTACTAAAGAGTCTGACCATCACTCGCCTAAGTCCAAGAGGTCCTCTAAGCGAGCGCTTGTCTCCTCACAATCCACTGCTGTCACTGACACCTCGTCTAATGAAGACAGCACATACACTGACCCCACAGATTCTGACACAGATACTGCTGAATTGGGGAGGGTAGTTCACATGTGGATGTTCCTGATCTTTTGGAGGCTATTAAGTAGATTTTACAGATTACGGATGATCCCGAGCCATCCGTCCCTCCTAAGAAACCAGATAAGTTCAAGCGTCAGAAGGTGGTTAAACAAGTTTTACCTCACTCTGACCACCTAGTGGATATACGTCAGGAACCCTGGGAAAACCCGGGTAAGAAGTTTGTGCCTCAAAAGAAGATGCTGGCTCGCTATCCCTTCGCGCCAGAGCTGTCTAAAAATTGGGAAACTCCTCCTCCAGTAGACTCACATGTCTCTAGAATGGTGGTTTCCTCAGCTCTACCTGTCACTACAGTCACGTCTCTAAAAGAGCCTACGGATAAACGTGTGGAGGGTTGTCTGAAAGCGATTTACACCCTTATGGGTGCTGCACAAAGGCCCACTATTGCAGCAACATGGGCTGCAGAGGCTATTGAAGCATGCGCCTTGGAGTTAGAAGCTGAAATCTCTTCTGACCATGCTAGACAATGCTTGTCATATATTGTCACAGCTTCTCACTATATTAAAGAGGCAGCTTCTGATGCCGGTATCCTAGCAGCTAAGGCCTCTACTACGTCAGTCCTGGCTCGTCGGATATTGTGGCTGAGATCCTGGTCTGTGGATCTGGACTCTAGAAAAACCCTGGAGGTACTCCCTTTCAAGGGAGATATTCTGTTTGGGGAGGACTTAAATAAGATAGTGGCTGACTTGGCTACTGCCAAAACTGCCTGTCTGCCAAGTACCACTCCTTCTGTGTCGAAGGCTAAAGGTACTTCATTTCGCCCCTTTCGTCCTTCAGGTAAAGCAAAAGGTCAGGCGTACAACAAGCAGGCCCGCACTACCAAACCTGGTAAGCCAAAGCCCAAAAGAGCCTGGGCGGCCCGTCAGCCAGGTTCCAAGACCGATAAGCCTGCCGCATGACTGGGCGAGCCTCCCCCTGGAGGATCCTAGGGTGGGGGGCCGGCTTCTAGGGTATACCCAGGAATGGTTGAAGACCACTTCAGATGCCTGGGTACGGGAAGTCGTCATTCGAGGTTACGCCATAGCCTTCAAAAACCGACCCCCTCATCGATTTTGGACCAGAAAAAGGCAAACACTCTGCATTCGGTGGTACAGACCTTCCTGGATACAGGAGTCATAGTACAGGTGCCTATTGCGCAGAGGGGCCGGGGGTACTATTCTCCGCTGTTTCTAGTCCCAAAACCGAATGGGTCCTCCCGGCCCATTCTCAACCTCAAGGCATTGAACAGGTTTGTGAAGGTTTCCAAGTTCCGTATGGAAACCCTTCGCTCTATAATTCTGGCCTTGGAACCTGGGGACTACATGGTCTCCCTGGATATACAGGATGCTTACCTGCATATTCCTATAGCAGCGTCACATCAGCAATACCTGAGGTTTGCGATTGGCAACCTCCATTACCAGTTTCGGGCGTTACCTTTTGGTTTAACTACAGCTCCGCGAGTCTTCACCAAAGTTATGGCGGTGATGACGGTGATACTCCGCCGTCAAGGGGTCTGGATACTGCCGTATCTGGATGACTTGTTAATCCTTGCAAATTCCCCAGAACTTCTCCTACGTCATCTGGATATGACGGTCCGGTTTCTACAAGCCCACGGGTGGCTCATCAACTGGAAGAAATCCTCCCTGGTCCCTGCTCAGAGCATGGTGCACCTGGGAGCGCTATTGGACACTCACAACTAGAGGTTGTTCTTGTCTCAGGAGAAAGTCCTGAAGCTTCAGGACAGGATTCGTTGCTTCCTTTCTCGTCCGCAAGTGTCGATACATTCGGCGATGCAGGTGCTGGGCCTCATGGTCTCAGCATTCGACATGGTGGAGTATGCTCAATTTCATTCTCGCCCCCTCCAGAAGCTAATTCTAGCCAAGTGGGACGGCCTGCCTCACCGGATCAGGTCTCACATGATCTCATTGTCTCCGGAGGAACGTCTGTCGCTGCTCTAGTGGCTCCAGGACCAACAATTATGCAGGGGCTGTCCCTTCTGGATATCCAACTGGGTCCTGTTGACGACAGATGCCAGTCTAAGAGGTTGGGGCGTGGTGCTGGAGCGACACTCCCTTCAGGGTCGGTGGACCAAGGAGGAGTCCCTCCTCTCAATCAACATTCTGGAATTGCGGGCGGTTTTCAATGTATTGAACCTGGCCCAGCATTTAATTCAGAACCGTCCTGTTCAAGTACAGTCGGACAACGCCACCACAGTGGCTTACATAAATCATCAAGGCGGCACTCAAAGCCGTTTGGCAATGAAGGAAGTCTCACGGATTCTACATTGGGCGGAACGCCATCTACCGGCCATATCGGCAATATTCATTCCGGGAGTCCTGAATTGGGAAGCGGACTTTCTCAGTCGTCAGGACATACATGCCGGCGAGTGGGGCCTCCATCCAGAAGTGTTTCAACTCCTAGTGGAAAAGTGGGGCCTTCTAGACGTAGATCTGATGGCGTCTCAACACAATCACAAGGTTCCGGTCTTCGGAGCAAGGACAAGGGATCCTCAAGCAGCATTCATGGATGCGCTGGCGGTGCCGTGGAGGTTTCGGCTGCTGTACGTGTTCCCTCCGGTGTCACTCCTGCCCAGGGTAATTCGGAAGTTCAAGCAAGAAAAAGGAATTCTGCTCCTTATAGCTCCAGCATGGCCCAGACGGCACTGGTTCTCAGACCTGCAAGGCCTATCGTCAGAGCGTCCAATTCTACTTCTACAATGCCCAGACCTCCTCGTTCAGGGCCCCTGTGTCTACCAGGACCTAGCCCGGCTGTCTTTGACGGCGTGGCTCTTGAAGCTTCCGTCTTAAGGGCTAAAGGGTTTTCTGAGGTGGTCATTCAAACTATGTTGTGGGCCCGGAAACCGGCTTCGGCTCGGATTTACTATAGGGTCTGGCATTCTTACTTTGTTTGGTGCGCATCTAACGATTATGATGCTTCAAGTTTAGTATAGCCAAGTTGTTGGCTTTTCTTCAGCAGGGCCTGGACTTAGGCCTGTGTCTGGCCTCCCTCAAGGTTCAAATATCTGCCTTGTCGGTGTGGTTTCAGAGAAAAATTGCGACCTTACCTGATGTGCATACCTTTACTCAGGGTGTGTTGCGTATCCAACCTCCCTATGTCCCGCCTGTGGCTCCTTGGGACTTGTTGGTGGTTTTGGAGGCGTTACAAGAGTCTCAGTTTGAACCTCTTGGTTCAGCTGATCTTAAGTGGCTTTCCCTTAAGGTGGTGTTTCTGCTGGCTATTGCCTCAGCTAGAAGAGTGTCGGATTTGGGTGCCTTGTCCTGTAGTTCCCCATATCTGATATTTCACCGTGACCGGGCGGTTCTTAGGACTCATCCCGGATACTTACCTAAGGTGGTTTCTTCGTTCCACCTTAACCAGGAGACTGTGGTTCCGGCACTTGTTTCTCCTGATCTGTCTTCCAAAGAGCGGTCTTTGGATGTGGTACGGGCTCTCCGTATCTATGCGAAGAGAACTGCTTCTACAGGTTGAGTATCCCATATCCAAATATTCCGAAATACGGAATATTCCGAAATACGGACTTTTTTGAGTGAGAGTGAGATAGGGAAACCTTTTGATTTTTGATGGCTCAATGTACAACAAACTTTGTTTAATACATAAAGTTATAAAAAATATTGTATTAAATGACCTTCAGGCTGTGTGTATAAGGTGTATATGAAACATAAATGAATTGTGTGAATGTACACACACTTTTTTTAATACACAAAGTTATTAAAAATATTGGCTAAAATTGACTTCAAGCTGTGTGTATAAGGTGTATATGAAACATAAATGCATTCTGTGCTTAGACTTAGGTCCCATCGCCATGATATCTCATTATGGTATGCAGTTATTCCAAAATACGGAAAAATCCCATATCCAAAATACTTCTGGTCCCAAGCATTTTGGATAAGGGATACTCAACCTGTATTAGGAAATCTGATTCTCTCTTTGTGCTGTTTGGATTTCACAAACGGGGCTGGCCTGCTCACAAGCAAACTTTGGCCAGATGGATTAGAATGGTGATTGCACATGCTTATGTGAGGGCTGGCCTCTCGGCTCCTGCTCACATTATGGCCCATTCTACTCAGTCTGTGGGATCTTCTTGGGCGGCCCGCCGTGGTGCGACCCTTGAACAATTGTGCAAGGCGGCTACGTGGTCATCTGTGAACACGTTCATAAGGTTCTATGCCTTCGATACTGCCGCTTCCCAGGATGCTTCCTTTGGACGCAGGGTTCTTGTGCCCGCTACAGTGCGTCCCCTCCCATAAGGAACTGCTTTAGGACATCCCCTATGCAGTGGTGGAACTAGCGAGCGGTGGGCCCAGGCGCGACAAAATTCTTTGGGCCCTCCCATCCCATCCAAGTCCACCCCCTCACCCCTGGAGAGGATCTGGTGAGGGGGACCAGCTCAGGGCCAGAGAAATGGATACCTAGCAACAGTGCCATAACTAGTCATTTTAGCACTGTGTGCAAGAAACGGCATCAGAGCCCCACCCCTGCATGCAAAACAGGGGCAGTGCGCGCCGTAGGTGCGCGCAAAAATACATAGTGGCGTGGCTTCGTGGGGAAGGGGTGTGGCCACAAAATAATACCAATTCATAAAACGGTGCACAGTAGTCTCCATTATTCAAATTACGCCGCACAGTAGCACCACTACACCAGGTAGAGACCCTTTTACACCTTACGGCGGACAGATTCCTCTTTTTACACATTATGGCAGACAGCGTCCCCTTTTTACACATTACGGCAGACAGCGTCCCCCTTTTTACACATTACGGCAGACAGCGTGCACTTTTTACACATTACGGCAGACAGCGTGCACTTTTTACACATAGCGGCAGACAGCGTCCCCCTTTTTACACATTACGGCAGACAGCGTGCACTTTTTACACATAACGGCAGACAGCGTCCCCTCTTTACACATAACGGCAGATAGCGTGCCCTTGTTACACATAGCGGCAGACAGCGTACACTTTTTACACATAACGGCAGACAGCGTGCCCTTTTTACACATAACGGCAGACAGCGTGCCCTTGTTACACATTACGGCAGACAGCGTGCCCTTGTTACACATTACGGCAGACAGCGTCCCTCTTTTTACACATTACGGCAGGCAGATTCCCCCTTTTTACACATCACGTCAGGCAGATTCCCCCTTTTTACACATTGCGGCAAAGATTCCCCCTTTTTACACATTACGGCAAAGATTCCCCCTTTTTACACATTACATCAGGCAGATTCCCCCTTTTTACACATTGTGGCAGGCAGATTCCCCTTTTTACACATTGCGGCAAGCAGATTCCCCTTTTTACACATTGCGGCAGGCAGATTCCCCATTTTTACACATTGCGGCAGGCAGATTCCCCATTTTTACAGATTGCGGCAGGCAGATTCCCCCTTTTTACACATTGCAGCAGGCAGATTCCCCATTTTTACACATTGCGGCAGGCAGATTCCCCATTTTTACACATTGCGGTAGGCAGATTCCCCATTTTTACACATTGCGGTAGGCAGATACCCCATTTTTACACATTACGGCAGACAGTCCCAAGAAAGAAAGAAAGAAAGAAAGAAAGAAAGAAAGAAAGAAAGAAAGAAAGAAAGAAGAAATATACTTACCCTCTCCGCTGGCTCAGGCTCCTCGGTGCAGCTTCTGACGATTCCCGGGCAGGAGAGAAGGAGGAGGAGGGAGGTGGGGGAGGGAGCCGCAGCAGCGCTGTGTTATTGGTGGAGGCGCTGCTGCTGCTGCCCCTCTGCTTCACTATAGGCTGTTCTCGGAAGACAGCCTATAGTGAAGCAGAGGGACAGCAGCAGCAGCGCCTCCACCAGTAACAAAGCGCTGCTGCGGCTCCCTCCTCCACCTCCCTCCTTCTCCTTTTCCCCCGTGGCTGCTGCAGTGCGCTCCTCTCCTCTCCTGGCGGCTGTGTGCTGCGGGCAGCGGTTGCCCGCAGCACACAGCGGCATGTAATGAGTCAGTTTTGACTCATTACATGCTTTGGGCCCCTGGACAGAGGCGGGCCCCAGTGCAACGCACTCGTTGCACTGGCGGTAGTTCCGCCTCTGCCCCTATGTCTATCCTTGTGGAGCCCAGTGTACCCCGCAGCAGAAAACGAGTTTTATGGTAAGAACTTATCTTTGTTAAAACTCTTTCTGCGAGGTACACTGGGCTCCACAAGGTGCCCACCCTGACACACTTAACTTCTTTGGGTTGGTATGGCATTAGCTGCTGACACTTCTCCTGTCATGAGAGTGTGGTGTATGTGGCTACTAACCGTTGTCGTCTCTTTTCCTGCTACTGCATTGGACTGGTTAACTAAAAACTGAGCTCCTGTGCAGGGAGGCGGGGTTATAGAGGAGGCGGCGCTATGCATTCTGGGAACAGTCAAAGCTTTTCAGCCTGTTGGTGCCTCGGATCAAGATCCTACTCTACACCCCTATGTCTATCCTTGTGGAGCCCAGTGTACCTCGCAGAAAGAGTTTTAACAAAGGTAAGTTCTTACCATAAAACTCGTTTTTCTCATACGTCCTAGAGGATGCTGGGGTCCACTTCAGTACCATGGGGTTATACCAAAGCTCCAGTACGGGCGGGAGAGTGCGGATGACCCTGCAGCACCGACTGACCAAACTTGAGGTCCTCATCGGCCAAAGTGTCAAACATATAAAATTTAGCAAATGTGTTTGACCCTGACCAAGTAGCTGCTCTGCAAAGTTGTAAAGCCGAGACGCCCCGGGCAGCCGCCCAGGATGAGCCCACTTTCCTAGTAGAATGGGCCTTCACCGACTTCGGTACCGGCAAGCCTGCCGTAGAATGAGCGTGCTGAATTGTCCCTCTGATCCAGCGCGCAATAGTCTGCTTAGAAGCAGGACACCCAATCTTGTTGGGAGCATACAGGACAAACAGAGTCTCTGTTTTCCGTATCTGAGCTGTTCTTGCGACATAAATCTTCAAAGCTCTAACCACATCTAGAGACTGTGACTCAGTGAAAGTGTCAGTAGCTACTGGCACCACAATAGGTTGGTTTATGTGGAAGGACGAAACCACCTTTGGAAGAAATTGTTGACGAGTTCTTAACTCTGCCCTATCTTCATGGAAGATCAGGTAAGGGCTCTTGTGAGACAAGGCCCCCAACTCAGACACCCGCCTTGCGGATGCCAAGTCCAAAAGCATCACCACTTTCCAAGTGAGAAACTTCAATTCTATCTCCTGCAGAGGTTCAAACCAATCTGATTGAAGGAACTGCAACACCACATTAAGGTCCCATGGTGCCACTGAAGGCACAAATGGAGGCTGGATGTGCAGAACCCCTTTCACGAACGTCTGAACTTCTGGAAAGGAGGCCAATTGTTTTTGAAAGAAAATTGATAAGGCCGAAACCTGGACCTTGATTGACCCCAATCTAAGGCCCACATCCACATCAGCCTGCAGAAAATGGAGAAAACATCGCAACTCAAACTCTTCCGTAGGAGCCTTCTTGGATTCACACCAAGACACATATTTTCTCCAAATACGGTGGTAATGTTTAGACGTTACTCCTTTCCTGGCCTGAATAAGAGTGGGGATGACTTCCTTGGGAATACCCTTTCGGGCTAGGATCCGATGCTCAACAGCAATGCCGTCAAACGTAGCTGCGGTAAGTCTTGATACACACACGGCCCCTGCTGTAGTAGATCCTCTCGAGGAGGAAGAGGCCGACGATCTTCTATGAGCAACTCCTGAAGATCTGGATACCAAGCCCTCCTTGGCCAGTCTGGGGCAATGAAGATTGCTCAAACTCGTGTTCTTCTTATTTTTTTGAGAACTTTTGGAATCAGTGGAAGTGGAGGGAAAACATATACCAACCGAAACACCCACTGGGTCACCAGTGCATCCACTGCTATTGTTTGAGGGTCTCTCGACCTGGAACAATATCTCTGAAGCTTCTTGTTTAGACGAGATGCCATAATGTCTACTTGAGGAACTCGCCAAAGACTTGTCACCTCTGCGAAGACTTCTTGGTGGAGGCCCCACTCTCCTGGATAGAGATCATGTCTGCTGAGGAAGTCTGCTTCCCAGTTGTCCACTCCCGGAATGAAAATTGCTGACAGAGCTCTAACATGTCTTTCTGCCCAGAGGAGAATCCTTGTCACCTCTGCCATTGCCGCTCTGCTTTTCGTTCCGCCTTGCCTGTCTATGTACGCGACTGCTGTTACATTGTCCGACTGGATCTGCACGGGATCTTGAAGATGTACCGCTTGTAGAAGGCCGTTGTAAATGGCTCTCAATTCCAGAACGTTTATGTGAAGGCAGGCTTCCTGACTTGACCATTTTCCTTGGAAGCTTTCCCCCTGTGTGACCGCTCCCCAGCCTCGGAGACTTGCATCCGTGGTTATTAGGACCCAGTCGTGAATCTCAAACCTGCGCCCCTCTAGTAGGTGAGAACTGTGTAGCCACCACAGGAGCGAAATCCTGTCTTTGGGGGACAGGATTAATTTCCTGTGCATGTGTAGGTGGGATCCAGACCACTTGTCCAACAGGTCCCACTGGAATACTCTGGCATGAAATCACCCAAACTGTATGGCCTCGTAGGCCGCTACCATTTTCCCCAACAACCGAATGCATTGATGGATCGACACGCTTGTTGGTTTCAATATTTGTTTGACCATTTTCTGGATTTCCAGAGCCTTTTCCACTGGAAGAAATACTCTCCGTACTTCTGTGTCCAGAATCATCCCTAAAAAGGACAATCTTGTCATCGGTTCCAACTGCAACTTTGGAAAATTCATGATCCAACCGTGTTGTTGGAGTATAGACAGGGAGAGTGTGATAGTCTGCACCAACTGTTCCCTGGATCTCGCTTTTATCAGGAGATTGTTCAGATAAGGAATTATATTGACTCCTTTTTGACGAAGGAGGACCATCATCTCCGCCATCAACTTGGTGAATACCCTCGGTGCCGTGGAGAGTCCGAACGGCAACGTCTGGAACTGGTAATGGCAATCCTGTACTGCGAATCTCAGATAAGCTTAGTGAGGAGGATAAATGGGAACATGCAAGTAAGCATCCTTTATGTGTACTGACACCATGAAGTCCCCCTCCTCCAGACTGGAAATCAGTACTCTCAGGGATTCCATCTTGAACTTGAACCTTTTCAGGTAACAATAATAATAATAATAATAATAATAATAATAATAATAATAATTTTATTTATATAGCGCTCTTTCTCCAACAGGACTCAAGGCGCTTTACAGATATCAAAAAATAAGATTTTACTCACCGGTAAATCTATTTCTCGTAGTCCGTAGTGGATGCTGGGAACTCCGAAAGGACCATGGGGAATAGCGGCTCCGCAGGAGACTGGGCACAACTAAAGAAAGCCTTTAGGTCACCTGGTGTGCACTGGCTCCTCCCACTATGACCCTCCTCCAAGCCTCAGTTAGGACACTGTGCCCGGACGAGCTGACATAATAAGGAAGGATTTTGAATCCCGGGTAAGACTCTTACCAGCCACACCAATCACAATGTATAACTCGTTATACTATACCCAGTTTAACAGTATGAAAACAACTGAGCCTCTCAACAGATGGCTCAACAATAACCCTTTAGGTAACAATAACTATGTACAAGTATTGCAGACAATCCGCACTTGGGACGGGCGCCCAGCATCCACTACGTACTACGAGAAATAGATTTACCGGTGAGTAAAATCTTATTTTCTCTGACGTCCTAGTGGATGCTGGGAACTCCGAAAGGACCATGGGGATTATACCAAAGCTCCCAAACGGGCGGGAGAGTGCGGATGACTCTGCAGCACCGAATGAGAGAACTCAAGGTCCTCCTCAGCCAGGGTATCAAATTTGTAGAATTTTGCAAACGTGTTTGCCCCTGACCAAGTAGCAGCTCGGCAAAGTTGTAAAGCCGAGACCCCTCGGGCAGCCGCCCAAGATGAGCCCACCTTCCTTGTGGAATGGGCTTTTACTGATTTAGGATGCGGCAGTCCAGCCGCAGAATGCGCCAGCTGAATTGTGCTACAAATCCAGCGAGCAATAGTCTGCTTAGAAGCAGGAGCACCCAGCTTGTTGGGTGCATACAGGAGAAATAGCGAGTCAGTTTTCCTGACTCTAGCCGTCCTGGAAACATAAATTTTCAAGGCCCTGACTACGTCCAGTAACTTGGAATCCTCCAAGTCGCTAGTAGCCGCAGGCACCACAATAGGTTGGTTCAAGTGAAAAGCTGATACCACCTTAGGGAGAAACTGGGGACGAGTCCTCAATTCCGCCCTATCCATATGGAAAATCAGATAAGGGCTTTTACATGACAAAGCTGCCAATTCTGACACACGCCTGGCTGAAGCCAAGGCCAGTAACATGACCACTTTCCACGTGAGATATTTTAGATCCACGGTTTTAAGTGGCTCAAACCAATGTGATTTTAAGAAACTCAACACCACGTTGAGATCCCAAGGTGCCACTGGAGGCACAAACGGGGGCTGAATATGCAGCACTCCTTTCACAAACGTCTGAACTTCAGGTAGTAAAGCTAGTTCTTTCTGGAAGAAAATCGACAGAGCCGAGATCTGTACCTTAATGGAGCCTAATTTCAGGCCCACAGTCACTCCTGCTTGCAGGAAATGCAGAAATCGACCTAGTTGAAATTCCTCTGTTGGGGCCTTTTTGGCCTCACACCAAGCAACATATTTCCGCCATATGCGGTGATAATGCTGTACAGTCACATCTTTCCTGGCTTTAATCAGCGTAGGAATGACTTCCTCCGGAATGCCCTTTTCCTTCAGGATACGGCGTTCAACCGCCATGCCGTCAAACGCAGCCGCGGTAAGTCTTGGAACAGACAGGGCCCCTGCTGCAGCAGGTCCTGTCTGAGCGGCAGAGGCCATGGGTCCTCTGAGATCATCTCTTGAAGTTCCGGGTACCACGCTCGTCTTGGCCAATCCGGAACCACGAGTATTGTTCTTACTCCTCGTTTTCTTATTATTCTCAGTACCCTTGGTATGAGAGGCAGAGGAGGGAACACATAAACTGACTGGTACACCCACGGTGTCACTAGAGCGTCCACAGCTATCGCCTGAGGGTCCCTTGACCTGGCGCAATATCTCTCTAGTTTTTTGTTTAGGCGGACACCTTCATGTCCACCTGTGGCCGTTCCCATCGATTTACAATCAGCGTGAAGACTTCTGGATGAAGTCCCCACTCTCCCGGGTGGAGGTCGTGCCTGCTGAGAAAGTCTGCTTCCCAGTTGTCCACTCCCGGAATGAACACTGCTGACAGTGCTAGTACGTGATTTTCCGCCCATCGGAGAATCCTTGTGGCTTCTGCCATTGCCATCCTGCTTCTTGTGCCGCCCTGTCGATTTACATGGGCGACTGCCGTGATGTTGTCTGACTGGATCAGTACAGGCTGGTGTAGAAGTAGGGATTTTGCCTGACTTAGGGCATTGTAAATGGCCCTTAGTTCCAGAATATTTATGTGTAGGGAAGTCTCCTGACTCGACCATAGTCCTTGGAAGTTTCTTCCCTGTGTGACTGCCCCCAGCCTCGAAGGCTGGCATCCGTGGTCACCAGGACCCAGTCCTGTATGCCGAATCTGCGGCCCTCTAGAAGATGAGCACTCTGCAGCCACCACAGCAGAGACACCCTGGTCCTTGGAGACAGGGTTATTAGGCGATGCATCTGAAGATGCGATCCGGACCATTGGTCCAATAGGTCCCACTGAAAGATTCTGGCATGGAACCTGCCGAAAGGAATTGCTTCGTAAGAAGCCACCATCTTTCCCAGGACCCGCGTGCAGTGATGCACCGATACCTGCTTCGGTTTCAGGAGGTCTCTGACTAGAGATGACAGCTCCTTGGCTTTCTCCTCCGGGAGAAACACTTTTTTCTGGACTGTATCCAGAATCATACCCAGGAACAGTAGACGTGTCGTCGGAACCAGCTGTGATTTTGGAATATTCAGAATCCAACCGTGCTGGTGTAGCACCTCCTGAGATAGTGCTACTCCCACCAACAACTGCTCCTTGGACCTCGCCTTTATTAGGAGATCGTCCAAGTACGGGATAATTAAAACTCTGTTTCTTCGAAGGAGTATCATCATTTCTGCCATTACCTTGGTAAACACCCTCGGTGCCGTGGAGAGTCCAAACGGCAGCGTCTGGAATTGGTAATGGCAATCCTGTACCACAAATCTGAGGTACTCCTGGTGAGGATAGTAAATGGGGACAGGCAGGTAAGCATCCTTGATGTCCAGGGATACCATGTAATCCCCCTCGTCCAGGCTTGCAATAACCGCCCTGAGCGATTCCATCTTGAACTTGAATTTTTTCATGTATGTGTTCAAGGATTTCAAATTTAAAATAGGTCTCACCGAACCGTCCGGTTTCGGTACCACAAACAGTGTGGAATAGTAACCCCGTCCTTGTTGAAGTAGGGGCACCTTGACTATCACCTGCTGGGAATACAGCTTGTGAATTGCCTCTAGCACAGCCTCCCTGCCTGAGGGAGTTGTCGGCAAGGCAGATTTTAGGAACCGGTGGGGAGGAGACGCCTCGAATTCCAGTTTGTACCCTTGAGATACTATTTGCAGGATCCAGGGATCCACCTGTGAGCGAGCCCACTGATCGCTGAAATTTTTGAGGCGGCCCCCCACCGTACCTGGCTCCGCCTGTGGAGCCCCACCGTCATGCGGCGGACCTGGAAGAAGCGGGGGAGGACTTTTGCTCCTGGGAACCTGCTGTTTGTTGCAGCCTTTTTCCCCTACCTCTGCCTCTGGACAGAAAGGACCCGCCTTTTCCACGCCTGTTTTTCTGAGTCCGAAAGGACTGTACCTGATAAAACGGCGCCTTTTTAGGCTGTGAGGGAACATGGGGTAAAAATGCTGACTTCCCAGCAGTTGCTGTGGAAACTAGGTCCGAGAGACCATCCCCGAATAACTCCTCACCCATATAAGGCAAAACTTCCATGTGCCTTTTTGAATCTGCATCCCCTGTCCACTGGCGAGTCCATAAGCCTCTCCTAGCAGAGATGGACAATGCACTTATTTTAGATGCCATCCGGC
The DNA here is from genome assembly GCF_028390025.1 of Pseudophryne corroboree. Lineage (NCBI taxonomy): Eukaryota > Metazoa > Chordata > Amphibia > Anura > Myobatrachidae > Pseudophryne > Pseudophryne corroboree. The sequence continues at coordinate 123,469,292 of NC_086450.1, forward strand.
AGATCTCCCTCTGTGCATCTCTCATGTATAAGACTGAGTCTTTTATATGCTCTATTGTTAGCAGAATAGTGTCCCTGTCTAGGGTGTCAATATTTTCTGACAGGGAATCTGACCACGCAGCGGCAGCACTGCACATCCATGCTGACGCAATAGCTGGTCTAAGTATAATGCCTGAGTGTGTATATACAGACTTCAGGATCGCCTCCTGCTTTCTATCAGCAGGTTCCTTGAGGGCGGCCGTATCCGGAGACGGTAGTGCCACCTTTTTAGACAGACGTGTGAGCGCTTTATCCACCCTAGGGGGTGTCTCCCAACGTGACCTATCCTCTGGCGGGAAAGGGAACGCCATTAGTAACTTCTTAGAGATTACCAATCTTTTATCAGGGAAAGCCCACGCTTCTTCACACACTTCATTTAATTCTTCTGATGGGGGAAAAACTACGGGTAGTTTTTTCTCCCCAAACATAATACCCTTTTTAGTAGAGATGAGCGCCTGAAATTTTTCGGGTTTTGTGTTTTGGTTTTGGGTTCGGTTCCGCGGCCGTGTTTTGGGTTCGAACGCGTTTTGGCAAAACCTCACCGAATTTTTTTTGTCGGATTCGGGTGTGTTTTGGATTCGGGTGTTTTTTTCAAAAAACACTAAAAAACAGCTTAAATCATAGAATTTGGGGGTCATTTTGATCCCAAAGTATTATTAACCTCAAAAACCATAATTTACACTCATTTTCAGTCTATTCTGAATACCTCACACCTCACAATATTATTTTTAGTCCTAAAATTTGCACCGAGGTCGCTGTGTGAGTAAGATAAGCGACCCTAGTGGCCGACACAAACACCGGGCCCATCTAGGAGTGGCACTGCAGTGTCACTCAGGATGTCCCTTCCAAAAAACCCTCCCCAAACAGCACATGACGCAAAGAAAAAAAGAGGCGCAATGAGGTAGCTGTGTGAGTAAGATTAGCGACCCTAGTGGCCGACACAAACACCGGGCCCATCTAGGAGTGGCACTGCAGTGTCACGCAGGATGGCCCTTCCAAAAAACCCTCCCCAAACAGCACATGACGCAAAGAAAAAAAGAGGCGCAATGAGGTAGCTGTGTGAGTAAGATTAGCGACCCTAGTGGCCGACACAAACACCGGGCCCATCTAGGAGTGGCACTGCAGTGTCACGCAGGATGTCCCTTCCAAAAAACCCTCCCCAAACAGCACATGACGCAAAGAAAAAAAGAGGCGCAATGAGGTAGCTGTGTGAGTAAGATTAGCGACCCTAGTGGCCGACACAAACACCGGGCCCATCTAGGAGTGGCACTGCAGTGTCACGCAGGATGTCCCTTCCAAAAAACCCTCCCCAAACAGCACATGACGCAAAGAAAAAAAGAGGCGCAATGAGGTAGCTGACTGTGTGAGTAAGATTAGCGACCCTAGTGGCCGACACAAACACCGGGCCCATCTAGGAGTGGCACTGCAGTGTCACGCAGGATGTCCCTTCCAAAAAACCCTCCCCAATCAGCACATGATGCAAAGAAAAAGAAAAGAAAAAAGAGGTGCAAGATGGAATTGTCCTTGGGCCCTCCCACCCACCCTTATGTTGTATAAACAAAACAGGACATGCACACTTTAACCAACCCATCATTTCAGTGACAGGGTCTGCCACACGACTGTGACTGATATGACGGGTTGGTTTGGACCCCCCCCAAAAAAGAAGCAATTAATCTCTCCTTGCACAAACTGGCTCTACAGAGGCAAGATGTCCACCTCATCTTCACCCTCCGATATATCACCGTGTACATCCCCCTCCTCACAGATTATCAATTCGTCCCCACTGGAATCCACCATCTCAGCTCCCTGTGTACTTTGTGGAGGCAATTGCTGCTGGTCAATGTCTCCGCGGAGGAATTGATTATAATTCATTTTAATGAACATCATCTTCTCCACATTTTCTGGATGTAACCTCGTACGCCGATTGCTGACAAGGTGAGCGGCGGCACTAAACACTCTTTCGGAGTACACACTTGTGGGAGGGCAACTTAGGTAGAATAAAGCCAGTTTGTGCAAGGGCCTCCAAATTGCCTCTTTTTCCTGCCAGTATAAGTACGGACTGTGTGACGTGCCTACTTGGATGCGGTCACTCATATAATCCTCCACCATTCTATCAATGTTGAGAGAATCATATGCAGTGACAGTAGACGACATGTCCGTAATCGTTGTCAGGTCCTTCAGTCCGGACCAGATGTCAGCATCAGCAGTCGCTCCAGACTGCCCTGCATCACCGCCAGCGGGTGGGCTCGGAATTCTGAGCCTTTTCCTCGCACCCCCAGTTGCGGGAGAATGTAAAGGAGGAGATGTTGACAGGTCGCGTTCCGCTTGACTTGACAATTTTGTCACCAGCAGGTCTTTCAACCCCAGCAGACCTGTGTCTGCCGGAAAGAGAGATCCAAGGTAGGCTTTAAATCTAGGATCGAGCACGGTGGCCAAAATGTAGTGCTCTGATTTCAACAGATTGACCACCCGTGAATCCTTGTTAAGCGAATTAAGGGCTGCATCCACAAGTCCCACATGCCTAGCGGAATCGCTCCCTTTTAGCTCCTTCTTCAATGCCTCCAGCTTCTTCTGCAAAAGCCTGATGAGGGGAATGACCTGACTCAGGCTGGCAGTGTCTGAACTGACTTCACGTGTGGCAAGTTCAAAGGGCATCAGAACCTTGCACAACGTTGAAATCATTCTCCACTGCACTTGAGACAGGTGCATTCCACCTACTATATCGTGCTCAATTGTATAGGCTTGAATGGCCTTTTGCTGCTCCTCCAACCTCTGAAGCATATAGAGGGTTGAATTCCACCTCGTTACCACTTCTTGCTTCAGATGATGGCAGGGCAGGTTCAGTAGTTTTTGGTGGTGCTCCAGTCTTCTGTACGTGGTGCCTGTACGCCGAAAGTGTCCCGCAATTTTTCTGGCCACCGACAGCATCTCTTGCACGCCCCTGTCGTTTTTTAAAAAATTATGCACCACCAAATTCAAGGTATGTGCAAAACATGGGACGTGCTGGAATTTGCCCATATTTAATGCACACACAATATTGCTGGCGTTGTCCGATGCCACAAATCCACAGGAGAGTCCAATTGGGGTAAGCCATTCCGCGATGATCTTCCTCAGTTGCCGTAAGAGGTTTTCAGCTGTGTGCGTATTCTGGAAAGCGGTGATACAAAGCGTAGCCTGCCTAGGAAAGAGTTGGCGTTTGCGAGATGCTGCTACTGGTGCCGCCGCTGCTGTTCTTGCGGCGGGAGTCCATACATCTACCCAGTGGGCTGTCACAGTCATATAGTCCTGACCCTGCCCTGCTCCACTTGTCCACATGTCCGTGGTTAAGTGGACATTGGGTACAACTGCATTTTTTAGGACACTGGTGAGTCTTTTTCTGACGTCCGTGTACATTCTCGGTATCGCCTGCCTAGAGAAGTGGAACCTAGATGGTATTTGGTAACGGGGGCACACTGCCTCAATAAATTGTCTAGTTCCCTGTGAACTAACGGCGGATACCGGACGCACGTCTAACACCAACATAGTTGTCAAGGACTCAGTTATCCGCTTTGCAGTAGGATGACTGCTGTGATATTTCATCTTCCTCGCAAAGGACTGTTGAACAGTCAATTGCTTACTGGAAGTAGTACAAGTGGGCTTACGACTTCCCCTCTGGGATGACCATCGACTCCCAGCGGCAACAACAGCAGCGCCAGCAGCAGTAGGCGTTACACGCAAGGATGCATCGGAGGAATCCCAGGCAGGAGAGGACTCGTCAGAATTGCCAGTGACATGGCCTGCAGGACTATTGGCATTCCTGGGGTAGGAGGAAATTGACACTGAGGGAGTTGGTGGGGTGGTTTGCGTGAGCTTGGTTACAAGAGGAAGGGATTTACTGGTCAGTGGACTGCTTCCGCTGTCACCCAAAGTTTTTGAACTTGTCACTGACTTATTATGAATGCGCTGCAGGTGACGTATAAGGGAGGATGTTCCGAGGTGGTTAACGTCCTTACCCCTACTTATTACAGCTTGACAAAGGGAACACACGGCTTGACACCTGTTGTCCGCATTTCTGGTGAAATACCTCCACACGAAGAGCTGATTTTTTTGGTATTTTCACCTGGCATGTCAACGGCCATATTCCTCCCACGGACAACAGGTGTCTCCCCGGGTGCCTGACTTAAACAAACCACCTCACCATCAGAATCCTCCTGGTCAATTTCCTCCCCAGCGCCAGCAACACCCATATCCTCCTCATCCTGGTGTACTTCAACACTGACATCTTCAATCTGACTATCAGGAACTGGACTGCGGGTGCTCCTTCCAGCACTTGCAGGGGGCGTGCAAATGGTGGAAGGCGCATGCTCTTCACGTCCAGTGTTGGGAAGGTCAGGCATCGCAACCGACACAATTGGACTCTCCTTGTGGATTTGGGATTTCGAAGAATGCACAGTTCTTTGCTGTGCTGCTTTTGCCAGCTTGAGTCTTTTCATTTTTCTAGCGAGAGGCTGAGTGCTTCCATCCTCATGTGAAGCTGAACCACTAGCCATGAACATAGGCCAGGGCCTCAGCCGTTCCTTGCCACTCCGTGTGGTAAATGGCATATTGGCAAGTTTACGCTTCTCCTCCGACAATTTTATTTTAGGTTTTGGAGTCCTTTTTTTACTGATATTTGGTGTTTTGGATTTGACATGCTCTGTACTATGACATTGGGCATCGGCCTTGGCAGACGACGTTGCTGGCATTTCATCGTCTCGGCCATGACTAGTGGCAGCAGCTTCAGCACGAGGTGGAAGTGGATCTTGATCTTTCCCTAATTTTGGAACCTCAACATTTTTGTTCTCCATATTTTAATAGGCACAACTAAAAGGCACCTCAGGTAAACAATGGAGATGGATGGATTGGATACTAGTATACAATTATGGACGGGCTGCCGAGTGCCGACACAGAGGTAGCCACAGCCGTGAACTACCGCACTGTACTGTGTCTGCTGCTAATATATAGACTGGTTGATAAAGAGATAGTATACTCGTAACTAGTATGTATGTATAAAGAAAGAAAAAAAAACCACGGTTAGGTGGTATATACAATTATGGACGGGCTGCCGAGTGCCGACACAGAGGTAGCCACAGCCGTGAACTACCGCACTGTACTGTGTCTGCTGCTAATATATAGACTGGTTGATAAAGAGATAGTATACTCGTAACTAGTATGTATGTATAAAGAAAGAAAAAAAAAACACGGTTAGGTGGTATATACAATTATGGACGGGCTGCCGAGTGCCGACACAGAGGTAGCCACAGCCGTGAACTACCGCACTGTACTGTGTCTGCTGCTAATATATAGACTGGTTGATAAAGAGATAGTATACTCGTAACTAGTATGTATGTATAAAGAAAGAAAAAAAAACCACGGTTAGGTGGTATATACAATTATGGACGGGCTGCCGAGTGCCGACACAGAGGTAGCCACAGCCGTGAACTACCGCACTGTACTGTGTCTGCTGCTAATATATAGACTGGTTGATAAAGAGATAGTATACTCGTAACTAGTATGTATGTATAAAGAAAGAAAAAAAAACCACGGTTAGGTGGTATATACAATTATGGACGGGCTGCCGAGTGCCGACACAGAGGTAGCCACAGCCGTGAACTACCGCACTGTACTGTGTCTGCTGCTAATATATAGACTGGTTGATAAAGAGATAGTATACTCGTAACTAGTATGTATGTATAAAGAAAGAAAAAAAAACCACGGTTAGGTGGTATATACAATTATGGACGGGCTGCCGAGTGCCGACACAGAGGTAGCCACAGCCGTGAACTACCGCACTGTACTGTGTCTGCTGCTAATATATAGACTGGTTGATAAAGAGATAGTATACTCGTAACTAGTATGTATGTATAAAGAAAGAAAAAAAAACCACGGTTAGGTGGTATATACAATTATGGACGGGCTGCCGAGTGCCGACACAGAGGTAGCCACAGCCGTGAACTACCGCACTGTACTGTGTCTGCTGCTAATATATAGACTGGTTGATAAAGAGATAGTATACTCGTAACTAGTATGTATGTATAAAGAAAGAAAAAAAAACCACGGTTAGGTGGTATATACAATTATGGACGGGCTGCCGAGTGCCGACACAGAGGTAGCCACAGCCGTGAACTACCGCACTGTACTGTGTCTGCTGCTAATATAGACTGGTTGATAAAGAGATAGTATACTCGTAACTAGTATGTATGTATAAAGAAAGAAAAAAAAACCACGGTTAGGTGGTATATACAATTATGGACGGGCTGCCGAGTGCCGACACAGAGGTAGCCACAGCCGTGAACTACCGCACTGTACTGTGTCTGCTGCTAATATATAGACTGGTTGATAAAGAGATAGTATACTCGTAACTAGTATGTATGTATAAAGAAAGAAAAAAAAACCACGGTTAGGTGGTATATACAATTATGGACGGGCTGCCGAGTGCCGACACAGAGGTAGCCACAGCCGTGAACTACCGCACTGTACTGTGTCTGCTGCTAATATAGACTGGTTGATAAAGAGATAGTATACTCGTAACTAGTATGTATGTATAAAGAAAGAAAAAAAAACCACGGTTAGGTGGTATATACAATTATGGACGGGCTGCCGAGTGCCGACACAGAGGTAGCCACAGCCGTGAACTACCGCACTGTACTGTGTCTGCTGCTAATATATAGACTGGTTGATAAAGAGATAGTATACTCGTAACTAGTATGTATGTATAAAGAAAGAAAAAAAAACCACGGTTAGGTGGTATATACAATTATGGACGGGCTGCCGAGTGCCGACACAGAGGTAGCCACAGCCGTGAACTACCGCACTGTACTGTGTCTGCTGCTAATATATAGACTGGTTGATAAAGAGATAGTATACTCGTAACTAGTATGTATGTATAAAGAAAGAAAAAAAAACCACGGTTAGGTGGTATATACAATTATGGACGGGCTGCCGAGTGCCGACACAGAGGTAGCCACAGCCGTGAACTACCGCACTGTACTGTGTCTGCTGCTAATATATAGACTGGTTGATAAAGAGATAGTATACTCGTAACTAGTATGTATGTATAAAGAAAAAAAAAAAAACCATGGTTAGGTGGTATATACAATTATGGACGGGCTGCCGAGTGCCGACACAGAGGTAGCCACAGCCGTGAACTACCGCACTGTACTGTGTCTGCTGCTAATATATAGACTGGTTGATAAAGAGATAGTATACTCGTAACTAGTATGTATGTATAAAGAAAGAAAAAAAAACCACGGTTAGGTGGTATATACAATTATGGACGGGCTGCCGAGTGCCGACACAGAGGTAGCCACAGCCGTGAACTACCGCACTGTACTGTGTCTGCTGCTAATATAGACTGGTTGATAAAGAGATAGTATACTACTAATATTATATATACTGGTGGTCAGGTCACTGGTCACTAGTCACACTGGCAGTGGCACTCCTGCAGCAAAAGTGTGCACTGTTTAATTTTAATATAATATTATGTACTCCTGGCTCCTGCTATAACCTATAACTGGCACTGCAGTAGTGCTCCCCAGTCTCCCCCACAATTATAAGCTGTGTGAGCTGAGCAGTCAGACAGATATATAATATATATAGATGATGCAGCACACTGGCCTGAGCCTGAGCAGTGCACACAGATATGGTATGTGACTGACTGAGTCACTGTGTGTATCGCTTTTTTCAGGCAGAGAACGGATATATTAAATAAACTGCACTGTGTGTCTGGTGGTCACTCACTATATAATATATTATGTACTCCTGGCTCCTGCTATAACCTATAACTGGCACTGCAGTAGTGCTCCCCAGTCTCCCCCACAATTATAAGCTGTGTGAGCTGAGCAGTCAGACAGATATATATAATATTATATATAGATAATAGATGATGCAGCACACTGGCCTGAGCCTGAGCAGTGCACACAGATATGGTATGTGACTGAGTCACTGTGTGCTGTGTATCGCTTTTTTCAGGCAGAGAACGGATTATAAATAAAACTGGTGGTCACTGGTCACTATCAGCAAAACTCTGCACTGTACTGAGTACTCCTAATGCTCCCCAAAATTAGTAAATCAAGTGTCTCTCTAATCTATTCTAAACGGAGAGGACGCCAGCCACGTCCTCTCCCTATCAATCTCAATGCACGTGTGAAAATGGCGGCGACGCGCGGCTCCTTATATAGAATCCGAGTCTCGCGATAGAATCCGAGCCTCGCGAGAATCCGACAGCGTCATGATGACGTTCGGGCGCGCTCGGGTTAACCGAGCAAGGCGGGAAGATCCGAGTCGCTCGGACCCGTGAAAAAAAACATGAAGTTCTGGCGGGTTCGGATTCAGAGAAACCGAACCCGCTCATCTCTACTTTTTAGTGGTACCTGGGTTCATATCAGAAATTTGTAACACCTCTTTCATTGCTTCAATCATGCAACGAATGGCCTTAGTGGACATTAGACTAGACTCATCGTCGTCGACACTGGTGTCAGTATCCGTGTCGACATCTGCGTCTGCCATCTGAGGTAGCGGGCGTTTTAGAGCCCCCGATGGCCTTTGAGACACCTGGACAGGCACGAGCTGAGAAGCCGGCTGTCCCGCATTTGGTATGTCGTCAAATTTTTTGTGTAAGAAGTCGACACGTGCACGCAATTCCTTCCATAAGTCCATCCAGTCAGGTGTCTGCCCCGCAGGGGGTGACATCCCTTCTATAGGCATCTGCTCCGCCTCCACATCATTATCCTCATCAAACATGTCGACACAGCCGTACCGACACACCGCACACACACAGGGAATGCTCTAACAGAGGACAGGACCCACCAAAGCCCTTTGGGGAGACAGAGTGAGAGTATGCCAGCACACACCAGAGCGCTATATAATGCAGGGACTAACTGAATTATGTCCCCTATAGCTGCTGTTATATATACTGCGCCTAAATTTAGTGCCCCCCCTCTCTTTTTTACCCTTTTCTGTAGTGTAGACTGCAGGGGAGAGCCAGGGAGCTTCCTTCCAGCGGAGCTGTGAGGGAGAAATGGCGCCAGTGTGCTGAAGGAGATAGCTCCGCCCCTTTTTCGCTGACTATTCTCCCGCTTTTTTATGGATTCTGGCAGGGGTAATTATCACATATATAGCCTCTAGGGCTATATATTGTGGTATTTTTGCCAGCCAAGGTGTTTTTATTGCTGCTCAGGGCGCCCCCCCCCTAGCGCCCTGCACCCTCAGTGACCGGAGTGTGAAGTGTGTATGAGGAGCAATGGCGCACAGCTGCAGTGCTGTGCGCTACCTTGGTGAAGACTGATGTCTTCTGCCGCCGATTTTCCGGACCTCTTCTTGCTTCTGGCTCTGTAAGGGGGACGGCGGCGCGGCTCCGGGACCGAAAACCAAGGCCAGTTCCATGCGGTCGGTCCCTCTGGAGCTAATGGTGTCCAGTAGCCTAAGAAGCCCAAGCTAGCTGCAAGCAGGTAGGTTCGCTTCTTCTCCCCTTAGTCCCTCGCTGCAGTGAGCCTGTTGCCAGCAGGTCTCACTGTAAAATAAAAAACCTAATTATATACTTTCTTTCTAGAAGCTCAGGAGAGCCCCTAGTGTGCATCCAACCTCGGCCGGGCACAAAATCTAACTGAGGCTTGGAGGAGGGTCATAGTGGGAGGAGCCAGTGCACACCAGGTGACCTAAAAGCTTTCTTTAGTTGTGCCCAGTCTCCTGCGGAGCCGCTATTCCCCATGGTCCTTTCGGAGTTCCCAGCATCCACTAGGACGTCAGAGAAACAATGCACATGATACAGAGGATTTGAGTAATACAGCAATAGATAAGCCACACAGACATAAAAGAAAACCTTAAGCACACAGAAAGTATAATGCAGGATTGGTGTAGGCATTTTGGATAATAACTTCCAAGGGTTGTGTATTCCACCCTCACAAGGTACCAAGTGCGGCAGCCATCTTGGGCGCTCAGCGTAGGATTACCCAGGGTGGAACAGTCCGCCCCTAGAAGAGATGACACAAAATGGGGGTGATTTCAGAGTCCTACAGTTCAGAGTAGGGTTCCATCAAACCCATCAGGCCTATGTATTTTTCTTCCCATCCACAAGTGTACCATATGGGGCAGCCATGTTGGGCGCACTTTGAAGGATACACTGTGGGAGGTGAGCCATACAAGGGCCAAGTTCATATATGGGAAAATTGACGCTTATGTAGTAGTATGATGTACCCTGTACATTACAGGAAAAACACATGGTGGGGTGGAAGCGAGGAATGAAAAAAAAAAAAAAACACAATAGCAGGTAACTAGTGGCAGAAGTAGAATTGGGATAATATTATTTTGATAAGATCATAGTACGGGTGGGTAGGAGAATGTGGGTAGAGATTCAGATTTTTAAAATCGGTCTGACCGAGCCGTCCAGCTTCGGAACTACGAAGAAGCTTGAATAAAAACCTTCTCCTTGCTGTGCCAAGGGTACCAGGACAATGACCTGATCCTGACATAATTTTTGAATTGCCGTTGTTACAGCCTCTCTTCCCGGAAGAGAAGCTGGCAAGGTCGATTTGAAAAATCGGCATGGGGGGACATCTTGAAACTCTAGTTTGTACCCATGGGACACTATTTGTAAGACCCATTGGTCCAGGCCAGATTGAATCCAGATTTGGTTGAAAAGTTTCAGACGTGCTCCCACCCGAGCGGACTCCCGCAAGGGAGCCTCAGCGTCATGCTGCAGATTTGGCAGAAGCAGGGGTGGACTTCTGCTCCTGCGATCCGGGAGACGCTGCGGATTTCTTTCCTTTTCCCCTTCCCCTACCTGCAAAAAAGGGGGAACCTTTGGCCTTTTTGTATTTGTTGGGCCGAAAGGACTGCATGTGAGAGTGATGTGTCTTTTTCGCCAGTGTAGGAGCATAAGGCAAGAATGTCGACTTACCTGCGGTAGCCGCCGAGACTAACGCATCCAGCCCATCACCAAACAAGGCCTCACATTTATACGGGAGAGCCTCCATATTTCTTTTGGAATCTGCATCAGCATTCCACTGGCGAATCCACAACGCCCTCCGAGGTGATACTGCCATGGTAGCGGTTCTTGATCCCAATATATTTCATGGTTTCTAGTACGTACGCAGCAGCGTTTTTGATATGACCTAATGTTAGGAGTATCTCGTCTCCATCTATTGTGTCAATGTCTAATGACAAGTTTTCTGACCACTTTTCAATAGCACTACTCACCCACGCACAGACAATGGTAGGCCTGAGTAGTGTCCCATTGGCCACATCAATAGATCACCTCACTCACTTGCGGTCTGTCGGCTCCTTAAGTGAAACCATTCCAGGCGCAGGGAGAAACACCTTTTCTCTTTTATGACAGGGCCCTGTCTAAAATGCGGGGTGACTCCCACTTTTTGGAAAAAGGTAAGCTGCCTGAATTCCTTTTGGGAATCTGAAATTTCTTTTCAGGTTAAATCAGACTCCCTCCAAGAGACTGTTCAACTCCTGAGGTGGAGGGAAAATTACATTACTTCTTTACTAAAGTAAACCCTCTCCTTGTGGTAAAAGAGGGGGCTTCGTAACTTCTAACACCTCCTTTATAGCTAAAACATGTTTTGAATGCTTTTTGCTAACTTAGGACCTATTCCCCTGGAATCACTAGTGTCGACACAGGAATCAGAGTCCGTGTCGGTATTAGTTTGTACTACTTGTGCAAATGTGTATGTGACCCAGAGGGGTCCCTGTGGATGAAAGGCAGAACTATTAAAAATCACATCTTCAACAGATTATATTCAGTTTTCTGTATGAGATTCAGTCCAACCTCTTACTGATATGATTCATACTATCATGTAACCTTTCACCCAGTCAGGCTCTTGGTGTCATATTACACCTCTGTTTCTGTAACCTTTCACCCAGTCAGGCTCTTGGTGTCATATTACACCTCTGTTTCTCTAACATGTCTCCCACAGAGGAAGAGTTCCCTGCCACAGACATGTCACACACATGCACAACCACACCACAGATTCTCCGGGACTTATAGGGGACAGACCCACAGTAAAATCTGTCAGAGGGACACAGATAGGATTTGCCAGTTCACAACCAAGCGCCAGTAACACAATGTCTGTGAACACAAAATGCCCACTGACATGCAGCGCTTTCATAATGCTAATCACACAATTATATAGCACCAAATTCACTGTGGCCCCCCCTGTTTTGGACCCTGATACTTGTTCAGTAGTGGAGGAGGGCCAGCGTTGTCTCTGCAGCCTTAGGAGAGAGAGAAAATGGCGCTGAGCAGTGTGCTGGCTGACTGAGGAGGAAGCTCCACTCTTCAATGGCGTGCTTCTCCTCAGCTTTTATGAGGTAATTTTTTATACTGGCGGGGGTAGGAGTGTGCCTCAGCAACTTATGCCCCTTATTTATGCCAGTTTTCATAGGTTTCATGCTGCCCAGGGTGCCCCCGCGCCCTGCACCCTACAGTGCCTGTGTATGTGTGGCCAACATGGCGCGCTGCGCTCCCGACAGCCGCGCGGTACCTTTAGCCGTCACTTTCTTGATTGAAGATCTGTCTTCTAACACTCACCTGTCTTCTGACTTCTGGCTCTGTGAGGGGGGTGACGGCGTTCTGTGGGAGTGAGCATCTAGGCACGGCTAGCGTTCAGTTCCCTTCAGGAGCGTATAGTGTCCTGTCAGCCAGAAGCAGAGCCATGAAACTCTTTAGGAAGTTGGTTCCTACACCTGCCCCTCAGTCCCACGAAGCAGGGGGACTGTTGCCAGCAGTTCTCCCTGCAAATAAAAAACCTTACTAAGTCTTTTCAGAAAAACTCAGTAGAGCTCCTCTGGAGTGCATCCAGTCTGCTTTGGCACATTTCTAAAACTGAGGTCTGGAGGAGGGGCATAGAGGGAGGAGCCAGTTCACACCCTTGAAAAGTCTTAAAGTGCCCATGGCTCCTGCGGAACCGTCTATACCCCATGGTACTGAAGTGGACCCCAGCATCCTCTAGGACGTATGAGAAATAGGGGAAAACAATGATTTTGCGTCAGTTAAATAGGACAGCAGAAATAATAAGATTTTAAACCTACCGGTAAATCTATTTCTCCTAGTCCGTAGAGGATGCTGGGGACTCCGTAAGGACCATGGGGTATAGACAGGCTCCGCAGGAGATAGGGCACCTAAAAAGAACTTTTACTATGAGTGTGCACTGGCTCCTCCCTCTATGCCCCTCCTCCAGACCTCAGTTAGAGAACTGTGCCCAGAGGAGATGGACAATACAAGGCAGGATTTAGAAATCCAAGGGCAAGATTCATCCCAGCCCACACCAATCATACCATGTAACCTGGATCATACATAACCAGTTAACCGTATGAACAATAACAGTAACGGTCCAAGACCGATTCCAACTGTAACAGAACCCTTATGTAAGCAACAACTATATACAAATCTTGCAGAGTTTCCGCACTGGGACGGGCGCCCAGCATCCTCTACGGACTAGGAGAAATAGATTTACCGGTAGGTTTAAAATCTTATTTTCTCTTACGTCCTAGCTGGGGACTCCGTAAGGACCATGGGGTTTATACCAAAGCATCCAATCGGGCGGGAGAGTGCATATGACTCTGCAGCACCGACTGAGCAAACGCTAGGTCCTCATCAGCCAGGGTATCAAACTTGTAGAATTTAGCAAAAGTGTTTGACCCCGACCAAGTCGCCGCTCGGCAAAGCTGTAATGCCGAGACGCCTCGGGCAGCCGCCCAAGAAGAACCTACCTTCCTAGTGGAATGGGCCTTAACCGAATTTGGTACCGGCAATCCAGCCGTAGAATGAGCCTGCTGAATCGTATTACAGATCCAGCGAGCAAGAGTCTGCTTCGAAGCAGGTGCGCCAATCTTATTAGCAGCATACAGGACAAACAGAGCCTCTGTTTTCCTAATTCTAGCCGTCCTGGCTACATAAATCTTTAAGGCCCTGACTACGTCCAGGGATCTGGAATCCTCCAGGTCACTTGTAGCCACAGGCACCACAATAGGTTGATTCATATGGAATGAAGAAACCACTTTAGGCAAAAATTGCGGACGTGTCCTCAATTCAGCTCGATCCACATGAAAAATCAAGTAGGGGCTCTTGTGTGACAAAGCCGCCAATTCTGACACTCGCCTTGCTGATGCTAAGGCCAACAACAAGACCACCTTCCAGGTAAGAAATTTCAACTCAACCTTGTTAAGCGGTTCAAACTAGTGTGATTTTAGGAACTGCAACACCACGTTCAGGTCCCATGGTGCCACTGGAGGCACAAAAGGGGGCTGGATGTGCAGCACTCCCTTTACAAACGTCTAGACTTCTGGAAGAGAAGCCAATTCCTTCTGAAAGAAAATCGAGAGGGCCGAAATCTGTACCTTAACAGAGCCTAATTTCAGGCCCATATCCACTCCTGCCTGTAGGAAGTGGAGAAAACGACCCAGATGAAAATCTTCCGTAGGTGCATTCTTGGTCTCACACCAAGACACATACTTTCGCCAGATACGGTGATAGTGCTTTACTGTCACCTTCTTCCTAGCCTTTATTAAAGTAGGGATGACCTCTTCGGGAATCCCCTTTTTCGCTAGGATTCGGCGTTCAACCGCCATGCCGTCAAACATAACCGCGGTACGTCTTGAAATACACAGGGCCCCTGTTGCAACAGGTCTTCCCTCAGAGGAAGAGGCCAGGGATCTCCTGTGAGCATCTCTTGTAGATCCGAGTACCAGGCCCTTCGAGGCCAGTCTGGGACAACGAGTATCGTCTGTACTCTTCTTCGTCTTATGATCCTCAACACTTTTGTGATGAGAGGAAGAGGAGGAAACACGTAGACCGATTCGAACACCCACGGTGTTACCAGAGCGTCTACTGCTACTGCACAATACCTCCGAAGCTTCTTGTTGAGGCGTGACGCCATCATGTCTATTTGAGGAGTTCCCCAAAGACGCGTTACGTCTGCAAAGACTTCTTGATGAAGTCCCCACTCTCCTGGATGGAGATTGTGTCTGCTGAGGAAGTCTGCTTCCCAGTTGTCCACTCCCGGAATGAAGACAGCCGACAGAGCGCTTACGTGATTTTCCGCCCAGCGAAGAATCCTGGTGGCTTCCGCCATCGTGACTCTGCTTCTTGTCCCGCCTTGGCGGTTCACATGAGCCACTGCTGTGACATTGTCTGACTGAATCAGAACCGGTAGGTTTCGAAGAAGACTCTCCGCTTGTCGAAGGCCGTTGTAAATGGCCCTGAGTTCCAACACATTGATGTGTAGACAGGACTCCTGGTCTGACCACAGTCCCTGAAAATTTCTTCCTTGTGTGACTGCTCCCCATCCTCGGAGGCTCGCGTCCGTGGTAAGCAGGATCCAATCCTGAATTCCGAACCTGCGACCCTCCAGCAGGTGAGTACTTTGCAACCACCACAGGAGAGACACCCTGGCCCCTGGGGACAGAGTTATTTTCCGATGTAAGTGCAGATGGGACCCGGACCACTTGTCCAGAAGGTCCCATTGAAAAGTCCTTGCATGGAACCTTCCGAAGGGAATGGCCTCGTAGGCCGCCACCATTTTTCCCAGAACTCGAGTGCATTGGTGAACTGACACCCTTTTTGTTTTTAGCAGGTCTCTGACCATGTTCTGGATGTCCTGGGCTTTCTCCAGTGGGAGAAAGACCTTCATTTGTTCCGTATACAGTATCATACCTAGGAACGTTTGTCGAGTTGTCGGAATCAACTGTGACTTCGGTAGATTTAGAACCCAACCGTGTTGCTGGAGCACTCTCAGAGAGAGCACCACACTGCTCAGCAATTTCTTTCTGGATCTATCTTTTATTAGAAGATCGTCCAAGTTTGGGATAATTGTGACTCCATGCTTGCGCAGGACCACCATCATTTCCGCCATTATCTTGGTGAAAATCCTCGGGGCCGTGGAAAGCCCAAACGGCAACGTCTGAAATTGGTAATGACAATCCTGTACAGCGAATCTCAGGTATTCCTGATGGGGGGAATATATGGGGACATGAAGGTACGCATCCTTTATGTCCAGAGACACCATAAACTCCCCCTCCTCCATATTGGCTATTATAGCTCTGAGTGATTCCATTTTGAATTTGAATCTTTTTATGTACAGGTTTAGGGATTTCAGATTCAAAATAGGTCTGACCGAACCGTCCGGTTTCGGGACCACAAATAGGGTTGAGTAGTAACCTCTTCCCTGCTGGTTCAGGGGAACCCTGATTATTACTTGCTGTAGACACAGCGTTTGAATTGCAGCTAAGACTACATCCCGTTCCGATGTGGAAGCTGGTAGGGCCGATTTGAAAAATCGGCGCAGGGGCACCTCCTCGAATTCCAGTTGGTAACCCTGGGAAACTATTTCCAACACCCAAGGATTCAGGCCTGAGCTGACCCAGGCCTGGCTGAAAAGTCGAAGACGTGCCCCCACCGGTGCGGACTCCCTCAGGGGAGCCCCGGCGTCATGCTGTGGGCTTTGGAGTAGCCGGGGAGGACTTTTGTTCCTGGGCACCTGCCGAAGCAGGTGCTCTTTTGCCTCTGCCCTTACCTCTGGCTAGGAAGGAGGATCCCCGACCTCTTCTGGGCTTGTGCGACCGAAAGGACTGCATCTGATAGGGTGGTACTTTCTTTTGCTGTTGGGGAATAAATGGTAAAAAGTTTGATTTATCTGCTGTAGCTGTGGAAACCAGTTCCGTCAGCCCATCCCCAAACAATACATCTCCCTTATAGGGTAGAACTTCCATATGTTTTTTGGAATCTGCATCACCCGTCCGTTGGCGAGTCCATAATGATCTCCTCGCAGAGATAGACATGGCATTGGCCCTAGAAGCCAGCAATCCAATGTCCCTTTGAGCATCCCTCATAAATAAGACTGCGCCTTTAATATGGGCAAGAGTTAAGAATATAGTATCCTTATCCATCTTATCAAAATCAGCTGTCAGCTCATCTGTCCAAGCTGAAATCGCGCTACACACCCATGCCGACGCAATTGTCGGTCTAAGGACTGCTCCAGTATGAGAATAAATACACTTTAAGGTAGTCTCTTGCCTGCGATCTGCAGGGTCCCTAAGGGCAGCTGTGTCAGGAGACGGTAGCGCCACTTTCTTGGACAAACGCGTTAGGGCCTTGTCCACAGTGGGAGGTGATTCCCAACGCTCCCTGTCCTGTTTAGGGAAGGGGTATGCCATATAAATTCTTTTGGGTATCTGCGGTCTCTTTTCCGGAGTCTCCCAAGCTTTTTCAAAGAAATCATTTAGTTCATGAGATGTGGGAAAATGTATAATCTGTTTCTTTCCCTTAAACATGTGCACCCTTGTGTCGGGGACCGAGAG
Source organism: Pseudophryne corroboree (assembly GCF_028390025.1). NCBI lineage: Eukaryota > Metazoa > Chordata > Amphibia > Anura > Myobatrachidae > Pseudophryne > Pseudophryne corroboree. Next base: position 123,486,652 of record NC_086450.1, read on the forward strand.
TTCATCCGCAATATGCAACACATCCCTTATTGCCACAATCATACACTGAATGCTTTTTGTCACCCTAGGGTGCAATTTCACTTCGTCATAGTCGACACTGGAATCAGAGTCCGTGTCGGTAGTAGTGTCTTGTGTTAAGGGACGCTTTTGAGACCCCGACGGGCCCTGTGAGTCGGTCCAATCCGAGGATTGACCCCCTGATGTCCCCCCTAATTCAGCCTTATCAAGCTTCTTATGTAAGGATGCCACACTTGCATTCAACATATGCCACATGTCCATCCATTCCTGAGTCGGCACAACCGACAGGGACACACCACTCATTTGCTCCACCTCCTCCTTGGAAAAGCCTTCCGCTTCAGACATGTCGACACCACGTACCGACACCCCACACACACAGGGATTAACCTAGAAGGGGACAAAACCCCAACCAGGCCCTTAGGAGAGACAGAGAGAGTATGCCAGCACCCACCCAGCGCTTAATAACACTGGAAAAATATGACCAGATAGCGCTTTTATATATAAAATGACCAGATTCCCACTCACTGCGCTCAAAATGCCCCCCTCCTCTTTTTTCCAGCCTGAATGGTCAGCAGGGGAGAGACCAGGGAGCCAGCGTTTTCCTCATGCAGCTTCTGTGGAGAAAATGGCGCTGGTTAGTGCTGGGGATCAAGCTCCGCCCACCCGACGGCGGGCTTCGGTCCCGGTGATTTTTTTATAAAAAATGGCGGGGGATCGTAGAATTACTGCCCAGCAGCCTAATCTACCTTGTCAGTGCCCAAATGTGAGGTTTATTGCTGCCCAGGGCCCCCCCCCCCGCCCCTGCGCCCTTCAGTGCTGCTCTGTGTGTGTGAATGGGAGCAATGGCGCGCAGCTTACCGCTGCGCGCCTTACCTCATGAGGATCTGATGTCTTCTGCCGCCTATGATGTCTTTTGCCTTCTCATACTCACCCGGCTTCTATCTTCGGCATCTGTGAGGAGGACGGCGGCGCGGCTCCGGGACGAACCCCAGGTGAGACCTGTGTTCCGACTCCCTCTGGAGCTAATGGTGTCCAGTAGCCTTAGAAACAGAGCCCAACCGTTAAGCCAGCCCTGCTTCTCTCCCCTCAGTCCCACGATGCAGGGAGCCTGTTGCCAACAGGACTCCCTGAAAATAAAAAACCTAGCAAAATTCTTTTTTAACAGAAAACTCTGGAGAGCTCTCTGCAGTGCACCCATTCTCCTCTGGGCACAAGATCTAACTGAGGAAGAGGGGCATAGAGGGAGGAGCCAGTGCATACCCATAGTAAAAGTTCTTTTTAGGTGCCCTATCTCCTGCGGAGCCCGTCTATACCCCATGGTCCTTACGGAGTCCCCAGCATCCTCTAGGACGTAAGAGAAATTCCTTTTTGCCACTGCATTATTCAAATAGCATTTTAAATGTTTAAATGTTTCTTGTCATGTATTGTAGTGTCTATGTATACCGGTATTAGGACCATCAGCATTATATAAACCGTATAAACTGTAAATAATATCGGGTTTTTATGCTTTGTATCCTAATAAATTGGATTATACCAGAATGTAAATGTAAACTGCATATGTGATATTATTTGTTTAGGAGTGAGCACTAGGAGTTATGGCCCTCATTCCGAGTTGTTCGCTCGCAAGCTGCTTTTAGCAGCTTTGCACACGCTAAGCCGCCGCCTACTGGGAGTGAATCTTAGCTTATCAAACTTGCAAACGAAAGATTCGCAATATTGCGAAAAGACTTCTCTGTGCAGTTTCTGAGTAGCTCGAGACGTAAGGTGGCCATCCACTACTCAGACTTGTCTGAACTGCAGATAACATCAGATTTCTCTTGAACTCTCCCGGGAGCGTCCCGGGAATTGGATCAGACCCTGGCTTTAATTTTAATTTCATTCACTTCAGATATATCTGATGCGATATATCATGTGCCAGATCGCATCAGATATATCTGATGCACACATGCTACATGCGATTGATCTGATGCTGCTGCTGCCGCTGTTCCCCCTCTTGGTGGGTGGGAGTGGCTAGGGAGATGCCAGTCAAGTGACGCTTCAGATGAATCTGATCAGATACATCTGAAGTAAAAAAAACAATCCGATGTGCACCTGTTTTCTTCAGATTCAGATAAATAGTTGGGGCAGCCTCAGAGATCTGTAGTTCAGATATATCTGACACGGGAGTGCGCATCGGATCGGAAGAGCCATCCGATGTGACACTTTTCTTCAGATATGACGGTCAGATGTGTCGAAATCTGAAGAAAACTGCCCAAATCGGACTAGTGGATGGGGGCCTTTACTCTGCCAGTGCGATCAGTTCAGTGCTTGTCGTTCCTGGTTTGACGTCACAAACACACCCAGCGTTCGCCCAGACACTCCTCCTTTTCTCCAGCCACTCCCGCGTTTTTCCCAAAAACGGTAGCGTTTTTTCACACACACCCATAAAACGGCCTGTTTCCGCCCAGAAACACCCACTTCCTGTCAATCACATTACGAACACCAGAACAAAGAAAAAACCTTGTAATGCCGTGAGTAAAATTCCTAACTGCATAGCAAATTTACTTGGCGCAGTCGCACTGCGGACATTGCGCATGCGCATTAGCGACTAATCGCTCCGTTGCGACAAAAAAATAACGAGCGAACAACTCGGAATGACCCCCTATATACGCTAAGCATCCAATTTCTAAGGGCTAGTGGAAGCCCCTTCCCTCCTCAGCTGCTACTCATATAACATACTTCCCAACTGTCCCGATTTCAGCAGGACAGTCCCGCTATTCGGACACTGTCCCGCTGTCCCTCCCACGGGTCGTAGTGTCCCGCGGGCAGGGGGGCAGTTGGGGGAGGCTTTGATCACCCGCACGGCATCTATTCAATGCTGGGAGGGGAGCAGGGGGCTGCCCAGCTGCTTGGGGAGTGCTGGGCACGCCCTCAAAATGCCGAAAACGGGTCCGTGGCGCTCGGTCACGCCCACTCGTCCAAGGCCACTTCCCTTCAACGGTAAGCCACACCCTTTTTGAACCGACGCGTGGCTTCACCGCACAGGGGTCCATCTTCCTCCCCCTTCAAAGTTGGGAGGTATAATATAATAAATAGGTGTTGAGGCAGCCCTCCCAAACATAGCATATACACACAAACCCCCATCATATAAAGTACACACACCCCCACATATACACACATAGTACACACTACACACACAAAGTACACCCACCCACATATACACACATAGTACACACTACACACACAAAGTACACCCCCCACATATACACACATAAAGTACACACACACACACACACACACCACCACATATACACAAACACACACAGTACACACTATATATATATACACACCCACCGCAACCAACCACATATACACACACACAGCACACACATAAAGTACACACACACAGTACACACTACACACACACACGCCCACCACATATACACACACAGTACACACTATACACACACACACACCACCACATATAAACACATAGTCAGGGCCGGTTCAAGGGCGCTCTGCGCCCCGGGCAGGAAATGGGGCGTGGCCTAATACAGGGGGCGTGGTCAATTACGCCCCCTGTACATTAAAAGCGCCGCTTGAATGCCGAGCGGTGCGCGATGACGTAATCGCGCACCGCACAGCAAAAGGTCCTCTCCAGGAAGGGAAACTAGACGCATAGCGTCTAGTTCCCCTTCCTGGAGAGTAACTTTGCTGTGCGGTGCGCGATGACGTCATCGCGCACCGCTCAGCAAAGTTACTCTCCAGGAAGAGAAACTAGACGCATAGCGTCTAGTTCCCTTCAGGAGGCGGACGGGGATGGGGACGGGAACGGCAGCGGGCAGCGGAGGCGGACGGGGACACAGCGGGCAGCAGTGGCGGATCTTGCCACGGTGCGGCGCCCTCCGGATGGCGCCAGCGCCCTCCGGAAGGCGGCGCCCCGGGCAAAAGTCCTGCTTGCCCGTGGCAAGATCCGCCACTGCACACAGTACTCACTATACACGCACACACACCACCACATATACACACACACACAGTACACACTACACACACATTAAGCACACACACACTACACAAACAGTATACACACATTAATCAAGAGCCATTACACTTGCCAGGCTTCCTGCAGCAGCAGCTACCAGTACAGTCTGGGGGCGGAGCTTAAGGCTGTGAATGACAGAAGGACCCCCAATGAAGCAGTGACTGGAGGAGAGGGAGAGGTGTCCACCACACTGCCTGCACGGCACCATGGCAACCCAGGTGAGAGTGGTGGACGGAGCTGGAGAAGGAGGTAGGGCATGGGAGAGAGGAGGCTGCTGGCAGTCTATGACAGGAAAAAGTTTTTTTTCCTGTCAATGCTGTCAGTTTGCTGTGGGCCTATTTTCAATGGGGGCCTTGGAGCTGCAGCTCCATCCGCCCCATTGTTAATCCGGCTCTGAGTCTAGTGTATAACGGGAATTACTCGCTGCCGTGGGTTGCATGCCGGGTCATTCCGTTGGGCATCCTGCATGCCTGGCGGGACAATCCTGGCATGGCAATGATCAGATGCTGGGGATTGCGGCCATGAAAAATATATTACGAGATCTCACAATATCTAGTTCAATGTGTATGGCATGGCCGATATATCGCTACATTGGTCATGTCATCGGCTGAGTTCACACATCGTTTAGTATGTACCTGGCTTAACATTGTAGGTTTCTCTAACGTCCTTGAGGATGCTGGGCCTCCGTAAGGACCATGGGGAATAGACGGGCTCCGCAGGAGATAGGGCACTTTAAGAAAGCTTTGGATTCTGGGTGTGCACTGGCTCCTCCCTCTATGCCCCTCCTCCAGACCTCAGTTTTACACTGTGCCCAGAGCGAGATGGGTGCACTGCAGGGAGCTCCCTGAGTTCTCTGCCTAGAAAGCATTTTTGTTTGGATTTTTTCTACATTTTTACAGGGAGCACTGCTGGCAACAGGCTCCCTGCATCGAGGGACTGAGGAGAGAGGGGCAGACCTTCTTGTCTAAGATAGGCTCTGCTTCCTCGGCTACTGGACACCATTAGCTCCAGAGGGGGTGAACACAGGTTCTTACTGGGCGTCCACCCCCAGAGCCGCGCCGCCGTTCTCCTCACAGAGCCAGAAGAAACAAAGTCAGAAGACGTCTCAGGCGGCAGAAGCCTTCAGAGCTTCACTGAGGTAACGCACAGCACCGCAGCTGTGCGTCATTGCTCCCATACACCTCACAAATTCCGGTCACTGTAAGGGTGCAGGGCGCAGGGGGGGGGAAGGGCGCCCTGGGCAGCAATATAACACCTCTCTTATGGCAAAAAGTATATATACATGTACAGGTGGGCACTGTACATGTATATAAAAGAGCCCCCGCCATATTTTAGTAAGTTTGAGCGGGACAGAAGCCCGCCGCCGAGGGGGCGGGGCTTCTCCCTCAGCACTCACCAGCGCCATTTTCTCTCCACAGAACCGCTGAGAGGAAGCTCCCCGGACTCTCCCCTGCTTGACACACGGTGAAGAGGGTTTTAAAGTAGAGGGGGGGCACATATTTGGCGATTATACATTACAGCAGCGCTACTGGGTAAACATTCTGTGTTTTTCCTGGGTTATATAACGCTGGGGTGTGTGCTGGCATTCTCTCTCTCTGTCTCTTCAAAGGGCCTGGGGGGGGGACCTGTCTTCAGATAAGAGATTCCCTGTGTGTGTGGAGTGTGTCAGTACGTGTGTGTTGACATGTCTGCGTTAAAAGGCTCTCCTAAGGAAGAGATGGAGCAAATCTGTGTGGGTGCGTGGTGTCTCCGTCGACAACGCCGACACCTGATTGGATATGTGAAATTAAGTGCTAAGATGAACTTATTACAAAAGATTAGAGAACAGACAGGGAATCTACCCAAGTCTGCCCCTATGTCACAGAGACCTTCAGAGTCTCACAACGCTCACTATCCAAAATAATAGACATCGACACGGAGTCTGACTCCAGTGTCGACTACGTTAATGCAAAGTAAAGCCAAGACTGGCAGAAAAGTATTCAATATATGATTATTGTAATAAAAGATGTTTTGCATATCACTGATGACTCATCTGTCCCTGACACGAGGGTACACATGTTTAAGGGGAAGAAAGCTCAGGTAAATTTCCCTCCTCTCATGAAGAAAAAGAGTGGGAATCTCCAGACAAGAAGCTGCAGCTTCCCAAAAAGAATTCTCAGGGAGTATCCTTTCCCTAATGGGGCCAGGATACGATGGGAATCTTCCCCTAGGGTGTACAAGGCACTGACACGTTTAACCAAAAAGGTAGCACTGACTTAACAGCTATCCTCAGGGATCCTGCAGATAGCATGCAGTAAAAGTACTTTGAAGTCCATTTACACACATTCTGGTACACTACTCAGACCGGCGATTGTGTCGGCATGGGTTTATAGCGCTGTAGCAGCGTGGACAGATACCTTATCAGCGGAGGTTGAAACCCTAGATAAGGATGACATATTATTGTCCCTAGTATATAGATATATATATATATATATATATATATATATTTCTCTGACGTCCTAGTGGATGCTGGGGACTCCGTCAGGACCATGGGGATTAGCGGCTCCGCAGGAGACAGGGCACAAAAATAAAGCTTTAGGATCAGGTGGTGTGCACTGGCTCCTCCCCCTATGACCCTCCTCCAAGCCTCAGTTAGGTTTTTGTGCCCGTCCGAGCAGGGTGCAATCTAGGTGGCTCTCCTAAAGAGCTGCTTAGAAAAAGTTTTTAGGTTTTTTATTTTACAGTGAGTCCTGCTGGCAACAGGCTCACTGCAACGAGGGACTTAGGGGAGAAGAAGTGAACTCACCTGCGTGCAGGATGGATTGGCTTCTTAGGCTACTGGACACCATTAGCTCCAGAGGGATCGAACACAGGCCCAGCCATGGAGTCCGGTCCCGGAGCCGCGCCGCCGACCCCCTTGCAGATGCCGAAAAGTGAAGAGGTCCAGAAACCGGCGGCAGAAGACTTTTCAGTCTTCATGAGGTAGCGCACAGCACTGCAGCTGTGCGCCATTGTTGTCACACACTTCACACCAGCGGTCACTGAGGGTGCAGGGCGCTGTGGGGGGCGCCCTGGGCAGCAATGAAATACCTATACTGGCTAAAAGATACATCACATATAGCCCCTGGGGCTATATGGATGTATTTAACCCCTGCCAGGTCTCAGAAAAACGGGAGAAGAAGCCCGCCGAAAAGGGGGCGGGGCCTATTCTCCTCAGCACACAGCGCCATTTTCCCTCACAGAAATGCTGGTGGGAAGGCTCCCAGGCTCTCCCCTGCACTGCACTACAGAAACAGGGTTAAAACAGAGAGGGGGGGCACTTATTTGGCGATATGATTATATATATTAAGATGCTATAAGGGAAAAACACTTATATAAAGGTTGTCCCTGTATAATTATAGCGTTTTGGTGTGTGCTGGCAAACTCTCCCTCTGTCTCTCCAAAGGGCTAGTGGGGTCCTGTCCTCTATCAGAGCATTCCCTGTGTGTGTGCTGTGTGTCGGTACGTGTGTGTCGACATGTATGAGGACGATGTTGGTGAGGAGGCGGAGCAATTGCCTGTAATGGTGATGTCACTCTCTAGGGAGTCGACACCGGAATGGATGGCTTATTTAAGGAATTACGTGATAATGTCAACACGCTGCAAGGTCGGTTGACGACATGAGACGGCCGGCAAACCAATTAGTACCTGTCCAGGCGTCTCAAACACCGTCAGGGGCGTTAAAACGTCTTTTTACCTCAGTCGGTCGACACAGACACGGACACTGACTCCAGTGTCGACGGTGAAGAAACAAACGTATTTTTCTTTTAGGGCCACACGTTACTTGTTAAGGGCAATGAAGGAGGTGTTACATATTTCTGATACTACAAGTACCACAAAAAAGGGTATTTTGTGGAGTGTGAAAAAAACTACCTGTAGTTTTTCCTGAATCAGATAAATTAAATGAAGTGTGTGATGATGCGTGGGTTTCCCCCGATAGAAAATTATTGGCGGTATACCCTTTCCCGCCAGAAGTTAGGGCGCGTTGGGAAACACCCCTTAGGGTGGATAAGGCGCTCACACGCTTATCAAAACAAGTGGCGGTACCGTCTCCAGATAGGGCAGCCCTCAAGGAGCCAGCTGATAGGAGGCTGGAAAATATCCTAAAAAGTATATACACACATACTGGTGTTATACTGCGACCAGCGATCGCCTCAGCCTGGATGTGCAGCGCTGGGGTGGCTTGGTCGGATTCCCTGACTGAAAATATTGATACCCTTGACAGGGACAGTATTTTACTGACTATAGAGCATTTAAAGGATGCATTTCTATATATGCGAGATGCACAGAGGGATATTTGCACTCTGGCATCAAGAGTAAGTGCGATGTCCATATCTGCCAGAAGTTGTTTATGGACACGACAGTGGTCAGGTGATGCAGATTCCAAACGGCACATGGAAGTATTGCCGTATAAAGGAGAAAAAGACAACGTCTTTTCAGCCTCAGTCCTTTCGTCCCCATAAGGGCAAGCGGTCAAAAGGCCAGTCATATCTGCCATGGGATAGAGGAAAGGGAAGAAGACTGCAGCAGGCAGCCCATTCCCAGGAACAGAAGCCCTCCACCGCTTCTGCCAAGTCCTCAGCATGACGCTGGGGCCGTACAAGCGGACTCAGGTGCGGTGGGGGGTCGTCTCAAGAGTTTCAGCACGCAGTGGGCTCACTCGCAAGTGGACCCCTGGATCCTACAAGTAGTATCCCAGGGGTACAGATTGGAAGTTCGAGACGTCTCCCCCTCGCAGGTTCCTGAAGTCTGCTTTACCAACGTCTCCCTCCGACAGGGATGCAGTAGTGGAAACAATTCACAAGCTGTATTCCCAGCAGGTGATAATCAAAGTACCCCTCCTACAACAAGGAAAGGGGTATTATTCCACACTATATTGTGGTACTGAAGCCAGACGGCTCGGTGAGACCTATTCTAAATCTGAAATATTTGAACACTTACATAAAAAGGTTCAAATCAAGATGGAGTCACTCAGAGCAGTGATAGCGAACCAGGAAAAAGGGGACTATATGGTGTCCCGGGACAGATGCTTACCTCCATGTCCCAATTTGCCCTTCTCACCAAGGGTACCTCAGGTTCGTGGTACAGAACTGTCACTATCAGTTTCAGACGCTGCCGGTTGGATTGTCCACGGCACCCCGGGTCCTTACCAAGGTAATGGCCGAAATGATGATTCTTCTTCAAAGAAAATGGACGATCTCCTGATAAGGGCAAGGTCCAGAGAACAGTTGGAGGTCGGAGTAGCACTATCTCAAGTAGTTCTACGACAGCACGGGTGGATTCTAAATATTCCAAAACCGCAGTTGTTTCCGACGACACGTCTGCTGTTCCTAGGGATGATTCTGGACACAGTCCAGAAAAAGGTGTTTCTCCCGGAGAAGAAAGCCAGGGAGTTATCCGAGCTAGTCAGGAACCTACTAAAACCAGGAAAAGTGTCAGTGCATCATTGCACAAGGGTCCTGGGAAAAATGGTGGCTTCTTACGAAGCGATTCCATTCGGCAGATTTCACGCAAGAACTTTTCAGTGGGATCTGCTGGACAAATGGTCCGGATCGCATCTGCAGATGCATCAGCGGATAACCTTATCGCCACGGACAAGGGTGTCTCTTCTGTGGTGGTTGCAGAGTGCTCATCTGTTAGAGGGCCGCAGATTCGGCATACAGGACTGGGTCCTGGTGACCACGGATGCCAGTCTGAGAGGCTGGGGAGCGGTCACACAGGGAAGAAACTTCCAGGGAGTATGGTCAAGCCTGGAGATGTCTCTTCACATAAATATACTGGAGCTAAGAGCGATTTACAATGCTCTAAGCCTGGCAAAACCCCTGCTTCAGGGTCAGCCGGTGATGATCCAGTCGGACAACATCACGGCAGTCGCCCACGTAAACAGACAGGGCGGCACAAGAAGCAGGAGAGCAATGGCAGAAGCTGCAAGGATTCTTCGCTGGGCGGAAGATCATGTGATAGCACTGTCAGCAGTGTTCATTCCGGGAGTGGACAACTGGGAAGCAGACTTCCTCAGCAGACACGATCTACACCCGGGAGAGTGGGGACTTCATCCAGAAGTCTTCCACATGATTGTGAACCGTTGGGAAAAACCAAAGGTGGATATGATGGCGTCTCGCCTCAACAAAAAACTGGACAGGTATTGCGCCAGGTCAAGAGACCCTCAGGCAATAGCTGTGGACGCTCTGGTAACACCGTGGGTGTTCCAGTCAGTGTATGTGTTTCCTCCTCTGCCTCTCATACCAAAAGTACTGAGAATTATACGGCAAAGGGGAGTAAGAACGATACTCGTGGCTCCGGATTGGCCAAGAAGAACTTGGTACCCGGAACTTCAGGAGACGCTCACGGAAGATCCGTGGCCTCTACCTCTAAGACGGGACCTGCTTCAGCAGGGACCGTGTCTATTCCAAGACTTACCGCGGCTGCGTTTGACGGCATGGCGGTTGAACGCCGAATTCTAAGGGAAAAAGGCATTCCGGAAGAGGTCATTCCTACACTGGTAAAAGCCAGGAAGGAGGTGACTGCACAACATTATCACCGCATTTGGAGAAAATATGTTGCGTGGTGTGAGACCAGGAAGGCCCCCACGGAGAAATTTCAATTGGGTCGATTCCTACATTTCCTGAAAACAGGATTGTCTATGGGCCTCAAATTGGGGTCCATTAAGGTTCAAATTTCGGCCCTGTCGATTTTCTTCCAGAAAGAATTGGCTTCAGTTCCTGAAGTCCAGATTTTTGTAAAAGGAGTACTACATATACAGCCCCGGTTGTGCCCCCAGTGGCTCCGTGGGACCTTAATGTAGTTTTGGATTTTCTCAAATCCCATTGGTTTGAGCCACTCAAATCGGTGGATTTGAAATATCTTACATGGAAAGTAACCATGCTACTGTCCCTGGCTTCAGCCAGGATAGTGTCAGAATTGGCGGCTTTATCGTATAAAAGCCCATATCTGATTTTCCATTCGGACAGGGCAGAACTGCGGAAGCGTCCTCAGTTTCTGCCTAAGGTGGTGTCAGCGTTTCACCTGAACCAGCCTATTGTGGTGCCTGCGGCTACTAGCGATTTGGAGGATTCCAAGTTGCTGGACGTTGTCACGGCATTGAAAATATATATTTCAAGGACGGCTGGAGTCAGAAAATCTGACTCGCTGTTTATACTGTATGCACCCAACAAGCTGGGTGCTCCTGCTTTTAAGCAGACGATTGCTCGTTGGATTTGTAGCACAATTCAACTTGCACATTCTGTGGCAGGCCTGCCACAGCCTAAATCTGTCAAGGCCCATTCCACAAGGAAGGTGGGCTCATCCTGGGCGGCTGCCCGAGGGGTCTCGGCATTACAACTCTGCCGAGCAGCTACGTGGTCGGGGGAGAACACGTTTGTAAAATTCTACAAATTTGTTACCCTGGCTAAAGAGGACCTGGAGTTCTCTCATTCGGTGCTGCAGAGTCATCCGCACTCTCCCGCCCGTTTGGGAGCTTTGGTATAATCCCCATGGTCCTGACGGAGTCCCCAGCATCCACTAGGACGTCAGAGAAAATAAGATTTTACTTACCGATAAATCTATTTCTCGTAGTCCGTAGTGGATGCTGGGCGCCCATCCCAAGTGCGGATTGTCTGCAATACTTGTACATAGTTATTGTTACAAAAAAATCGGGTTGTTATTGTTGTGAGCCGTCTGTTCAGAGGCTCCTACGTTTGTCATACTGTTAACTGGGTTCAGATCACAAGTTGTACGGTGTGATTGGTGTGGCTGGTATGAGTCTTACCCGGGATTCAAAATCCTTCCTTATTGTGTACGCTCGTCCGGGCACAGTATCCTAACTGAGGCTTGGAGGAGGGTCATAGGGGGAGGAGCCAGTGCACACCACCTGATCCTAAAGCTTTATTTTTGTGCCCTGTCTCCTGCGGAGCCGCTAATCCCCATGGTCCTGACGGAGTCCCCAGCATCCACTACAGACTACGAGAAATAGATTTATCGGTAAGTAAAATCTTATTTTATATGTAAAAGATGTTGGCTTATATATATATATATATATATATATATATATATATATATATATAAGACATGCCCAAAGAGACGTTAGTCTACTGGGTTCTACAGTCAACGCTATGTCGATTTCTGCTAGACTTGTCCTGTGGAACATGCAATGGACAGGTGATGCCGAATAAAAGAGGCATATGGAGGGTTTACCTCACAAGGCTGAGGAATTGTGTGGAGAAGGGCTCTCGGACCTGGTCTCCACAGCTATAGCTGGTAATTCTGATCTTTTGCCTTATATTTCCTCACAGACTAAGAAAGCACGACATTATCAAATGCAGTCCTTTCGGTCGCAGAATAACAAAAAAGTATGAGGAGCGTCCTTTCTTACCAGAGGTAGGGCACGGGGCACAGCTAGTTCCCAGGAACAGAAGTCCTCCCCGGCCTCTACTACATCCACCGCAGGATGCGGGAGCTCCGCTAAGGGAGTCCGTCCCAGGGGGAGCACGTCTTCGACTCTTCAGCCACATCTGAGTTCACTCATAGGTGGATCCCGGGGCAATAAAAATTGTTCTCAGGGTTACAAAGGAATTCAAAAGGTGCCTCCTCGCCGGTTTTTCCTTATTGGACCTACCGGCTTCTCCCCCAGAAGGGGAGTTATATTAAATACAATTCACACATTGTATCTCCAACAGGTGGTGCTCAAGGTTCTCCTCCTGCAACAAGGAAGGGGCTATTACTCAACCTTGGCTGTAGTTCCGAATACGTACGGTTCGGTCAGACCTATTTAAAATTAAAACCTCTGAACCTATACTAGAAAAGGTTCAAAATTAAAGTGGAATCGCTCAGAGCGATCATGGCCAGCCTGGAAAGGGGGGATTTGATGGTGTATCTAGACATAAAGGCTGCATACCTTCATGTTCCCATTTATCCACCCCATCAGGCGTACCTGACAATTGCGGTACAGTATTGTCATTACCAATTTCAGGGTAATTGGCAGAAATGATGGTGCTCCTATGCAAGCAAGGAGTCACAGTTATCCCATACTTGGACGATCTCCTATGAGGCGAGATCAAAAGAGCAGTTGTTGAACAGCGTGTCACTTTCGCTGAAGGTGTCACAGCAACACTGCTAGTTTCTCAATATCCGGAAGTCACAGTTGGTTCCTATGACTAGTCTGCCCTTCTTGGGTATGATTCTGGATATGGACCAGAAAGGGGTTTACCTTCAGATAGAGAAGGCCCAGGAACTCATGACTCTGGTCAGGAACTTTTTGAAACCAAGACAGGTATCGGTATCGCTGCACCCGAGTCCGGGGGAAATCATTCCCTTCGGCAGGTTCCATGCGAGGTCTTTCAAATGGGACCTACTGGACAAGTGATCCGGGTCACATCTACAGATTCATCAGTTGATCACCCTCTCCCCCAGGGCCAGGGTATCTCTCCTGTGGTGGCTGCAAGATGCTCACCTTCTATAGGGCCGCAGGTTCGGCATTCAGGACTGGATCCTGGTGACCACGGACGCGAGCCTCCGAGGTTGGGGAGCAGTCACACAGGGAAAAATAAAATGTCCAAGGTCTTTGGTCAAGTCAAGAGACTTGTCTTCACTTCTTGGAACTAAGGGACATATACAACGCCCTACGTCAGGCGGAGACCTTACTTCGCGACCAACCGGTTCTGATCCAGTCAGACAACGTCACCACAGTAGCTCATGTAAACCGCCAAGGCGGCACAAGGAGCAGAGTGGCGATGGCGGAAGCCACCAGAATTCTTTGTTGGGCGGAGAATCATGAAAGCGCACTGTCAGCAGTGTTCATTCCGGGAGTGGACGACTGGGAAGCAGACTTCCTCAGCGGACACGACCTACGTCCTGGAGAGTGGGGACTTCATCAGGAAGTCTTAGTACAGATTGCAATTCGGTGGAGACTGCCACTGATAGACATGATGGCGTCCCGCCTCAACACAAAGCCGCAGAGTTATTGCGCCAGGTCAGGAGACCCTCAGGCAGTAAGCTGTGGATGCCCTAGTGACACTGTGGGTGTTCCGGTCAGTTTCTGTGTTTACTCCTCTTCCTCTCATACCCATGGTGTTGAGGATAATAAGAAAAAAGAGGAGTGAGACCAATTCTCATTGTTCCAGATTGGACACGGAGGACCTGGTATCCAGATCTGCAGGAAATGCTCACAGAGAATCTGTGGCCTCTTCATCTAAGACAGGGCCTGCTGCAGCAGGGGCCCTGTCTGTTCCCAGACTTACCGCGGCTGCGTTTGACGGCATGGCGGTTCAACGCAGGATCCTTGCGGTAATGGGTATTCCGGAGGAGGTCATTCCTACCCTAATTAAGGCTAGGAAGGAAGTGACATTGAAACATTATCACCGAATATGGCGAAAATATGTTTCCTGATGTGAGGCCAGGAATGCTCCTACGGAGGAATTCCTTTTGGGCCGTCTGCTTCACTTCCTTCAAACTGGAGTGAACTTGGGCCTAAAATTAGGATCGATAAAGGTTAAAATTTCGGCCTTATCCATTTTCTTCCAAAAAGATTTGGCTTCTCTTCTTGAAGTACAAACGTTTGTGTAGGGAGTACTGCATTTTTAGCCTCCTTTGTTACCGCCGGTGGCGCTTTGGGACCTTAACGTGGTGGTACGGTTCCTTAAGTCTCATTGGTTTGAACCACTTAAGGCAGTGGTGTTGAAATATTTCACCTGGAAGGTGGTCATGTTGTTAGCCTTGGCTTCGGCTAGGCGAGTTTCGGAATTGGAGGTTTTTATCACTAAAAGCCCTATCTGATTGTCCATATGGATAGAGCGAAATTGCGGATCCGTCCTCAATTCCTGCCAAAGGTGGTCTCATCTTTTCATATGAACCAACCTATTGTCGTGCCTGTGGCTACGCGTGATTTGGAGGATTCCGAGTCCCTTGATGTGGTCAGGGCTTTGAAAATTTACGTGGCCAGAATGGCTAGGATCGGCAAAACAGAAGCACTGTTTGTCCTGTATACAGCCAACAAGGTTGGCGGCCCTGCTTCAAAGCAGACTATTGCTCGCTGGATCTGTAACACGATTCAGCTGGCGCATTCTACGGCAGGATTGCCGTTACCTAAATCGGTTTAGGCCCATTCCACTAGGAAGGTGGGCTCTTCTTGGGCGGCTGCCCGAGGGGTCTCGGCACTACAGCTGTGCCGAGCTGCTACTTGGTCGGGGTCAAATACCTTTGCAAAGTTCTGTAAGTTTGATACCCTGACTGAGGAGGACCTCCTATTTGCTCAATTCGGTGCTGCAGAGTCATCCGCCCTCTCCCGCCCGTTTGGGAGCTTTGGTATAATCCCCATGGTCCTTACGGAGTCCCAGCATCCTCAAGGACGTTAGAGAAAATAAGATTTTACTTACCGGTAAATCTATTTCTCGTAGTCCGTAGAGGATGCTGGGCGCCCGTCCCAAGTGCGGACTTATTCTGCAAGACTTGTATATAGTTATTGCTTACATAAGGGTTATGTTATAGTTTATCGGTTGAACCGAGGCTATGTTGTTGTTCATACTGTTAACTGGGTAGTTTATCACAAGTTATACGGTGTGATTGGTGTGGCTGGTATGGATCTCGCCCTTAGATTTACAAAAATCCTTCGTCGTACTGTCCATCTTCTCTGGGCACAGTTTCCCTAACTGAGGTCTGGAGGAGGGGCATAGAGGGAGGAGCCGGTGCACACCCAGAATCCAAAGCTTTCTTAAAGTGCCCTATCTCCTGCGGAGCCCGTCTATTCCCCATGGTCCTTACGGAGGCCCAGCATCCTCTACGGACTACGAAAAATAGATTTACCGGTAAGTAAAATCTTATTTTTAGTGATGCCAGGCTACAGCACGTATGATTAAATCAAAATAACTGAGGTACTAATTAAGTCATCTGTACTCAAGGATGGATGACAGTTAAGTGTGCCTTGAGGAGCGAGGTTGAGAATGCTTGATCTACAGGCTGTGTTTAAAAAATTACAGTTAGGAGCTGATTGGTTGGTACATTAGCTATCTCCACTTTGTCTCTCTCCAAAGCTTTGATAAATCTCCCCTATAGTTCTACTACTATCAGATAATCAGAAATCAGACACAGTATACTCCTTTAACTTGAATGACAGCTGTGACAGTCACAAGCCATTAATTCATTGGTATCTAGGCAAAGTAAACTTTCAAAGATGTTTTCAAACCTGAGCAATAAATAGTGCATCTGATACTTGCATGTTTCTCAGATAGTGGCACTATAACACACCGCTACCTCTATATGACACGAAATGTCTACATCCACCTTGTACAGCAAATTGTTAACATATCTGCCTGGTGTAAGATACACTATTGCATACTATTCATCCTCTCTATCAAACGGTTCTAATGACACTCAGTCTTGCAATTTTCATCTAGACTCCCTTTGGGCTGACTTACATACAGTATGAGTGTTTGTTTAAAGACAATGCATGTTTGTCTTACTCTCTAGTGTAAAATTAGAAACCATTACTCAGTGGGCAGGTTCACATCCAAGCGGTGATGTTATAATGCCTAAAAATAAACACTGCATATCCTGTTTTATGAGAACAAACACTCATTTTTTGTATGTATGCATTTAATATGAATGCTCTTCAAAATGTTTCAAACATTTCAAACCCAAAACTTTAAGGGGCATATTTATCAATTATCAGGAATGGCATTTAACTATAATTTCTCTAACGTCCTAGTGGATGCTGGGGACTCCGTAAGGACCATGGGGAATAGACAGGTTCCGCAGGAGACTGGGCACTCTAAAAAAAGATTAGGTACTATCTGGTGTGCACTGGCTCCTCCCTCTATGCCTTTCCTCCAGACCCCAGTTAGAATCTGTGCCCGGCCAGAGCTGGGTGCTCCTAGTGGGCTCTCCTGAGCCTGCTAGTAAAAGAAAGTATTTGTTAGGTTTTTTATTTTCAGTGAGCTTCTGCTGGCAACAGACTCACTGCTACGAGGGACTGAGGGGAGAGAAGCAAACCTACCTGTCTACAGCTAGGTTGCGCTTCTTAGGCTACTGGACACCATTAGCTCCAGAGGATTCGAACACAGGCATCTGTCCTCGATCGTCCGTTCCCGGAGCCGCGCCGCCGTCCCCCTCACAGAGCCAGAAGAACAGAAGCTTGAAAACGGCGAAAACGGCGGCTGAAGACTCCTGTCTTCATTTAAGGTAGCGCACAGCACCGCAGCTGTGCGCCATTGCTCCCAGCACACTTTCACACTCCGGTCACTGTAGGGTGCAGGGCGCTGGGGGGGGGGCGCCCTGGGCAGCAATTGAAGTACCTTTTTGGCATAACATACATATATACAGTCAGGCACTGTATATATGTAAAAAAAAAACGCCATTTTTTTCACACAGAAGCGGGACAGAAGCCCGCCGCTGAGGGGGCGGGGCCTTCTTCCTCAGCACACCAGCGCCATTTTCTCTTCACAGCTCCGCTGGAAGGACGCTCCCCAGGCTCTCCCCTGCAGTATCCAGGTACAAGAAGAGTAAAAAAGAGAGGGGGGGCACATAAATTTAGGCGCAAAAGACATAAAATCGGCAGCTATTGGGTAATCACTTATTATAGTGAATATCCCTGGGTTATATAGCGCTGTGGTGTGTGCTGGCATACTCTCTCTCTGTCTCCCCAAAGGAGGGTTACGTGGAGGCGGAGCAAGTGCGGATAAATGTTGTGTCGCCGCCGTCGGGGCGGACACCTGATTGGGTGGATATGTGGAAGGTCTTAAATGATAATGTAAGCTCCTTGCATAAAAGGTTGGATGACGCTGCAGCCTTGGGACAGCCGGGGTCTCAACCCGGGCCTGCCCAGGCGACTCAGAGGCCGTCAGGGTCTCATAAACGCCCACTATCTCAGATGGTTGACACAGATGTCGACACGGAGTCCGACTCCAGTGTCGACGATGATGAGGCACAATTACAGCCTAAGATGACCAAGGCCATCCGCCACATGATTATTGCAATGAAAGATGTATTGCACATTTCAGAGGTTAACCCTGTCCCTGACAGGGGGGTGTATATGTTTGGGGAGAAAAAGCAGGCAGTAACTTTTCCCCCGTCACATGAATTAAATGAGTTATGTGAAGAAGCGTGGAGTTCCCCTGATAAGAAAGTGGTGATTTCCAAAAAATTACTGCTGGCGTACCCTTTCCCGCCAACGGACAGGTTACGTTGGGAATCCTCCCCTAGGGTAGACAAGGCGCTGACACGCTTATCTAAGAAGGTGGCCCTGCCGTCTCAGGATACGGCCGCCCTAAAGGATCCTGCGGATAGGAAGCAGGAAGCTATCTTGAAGTCAGTGTATACACACTCTGGTACTCTACTGAGACCAGCTATTGCTTCAGCCTGGATGTGTAGCGCTGTAGCAGCATGGACAGATACTCTGTCAGAGGACATAGATGCCCTGGACTGGGATACTGTCTTGCTAACCCTGGGCCATATAAAAGACGCCGTCTTATATATGCGGGATGCCCAGAGGGACATTTGCCTGCTGGGCTCTAGAATTAATGCAATGTCCATTTCTGCCAGGAGGGTCTTATGGACTCGGCAATGGACAGGGGATGCCGATTCTAAAAAACACATGGAGGTTTTGCCTTATAAGGGTGAGGAATTGTTTGGGGACGGCCTCTCGGACCTTGTGTCCACAGCGACAGCTGGAAAGTCGACTTTCTTGCCTCAGGTTTCCTCACAGCCTAAGAAAGCACCGTATTATCAAATGCAGTCCTTTCGTTCTCAGAGAAGCAAGAAGGTCAGAGGTGCATCCTTTCTTGCCAGAGGCAGGGGTAGAGGAAAGAAGCTGCACCATGCAGCTAGTTCCCAGGAACAAAAGTCCTCCCCGGCTTCCACTAAGTCCACCGCATGACGCTGGGGCTCCACAGGCGGAGCCAGGAGCGGTGGGGGCGCGTCTCCGAAAATTCAGCAAACAGTGGGTTCGCTCACAGGTGGATCCTTCGGCTATACAAATTGTATCTTAGGGATACAAGCTGGAGTTCGAAGTGACTCCCCCTCACCGTTACCTAAAATCAGCCTTGCCAGCTTCCCCCACGGAAAGGGAGGTAGTCCTGGCGGCAATTCACAAGCTGTACCTCCAGCAAGTGATAATAATGGTCCCCCTCCTTCAACAGGGAAGGGGTTACTATTCCACACTGTTTGTGGTACCGAAACCGGACGGTTCGGTGAGACCCATTCTGAATTTAAAATCCTTGAACATTTATATGAAAAAATTCAAGTTCAAAATGGAATCACTCAGAGCGGTCATTGCAAGCCTTGAAGAGGGGGATTTTATGGTACCTCTGGACATCAAGGATGCTTACTTGCATGTCCCCATTTATCCACCTCACCAGGAGTACCTCAGGTTTGTGGTACAGGACTGTCATTACCAATTCCAGACGTTGCCGTTTGGTCTGTCCACGGCACCGAGAGTATTTACCAAGGTAATGGCCGAAATGATGGTACTCCTTCGGAAGCAAGGAGTTACGGTTATCCCGTACTTGGACGATCTCCTCATAAGGGCGAGGTCCAGGGAGCAGTTGTTGATCAGCGTAGCACACTCTCAGGAAGTGTTGCAACAGCACGGCTGGATTCTGAATATTCCAAAGTCGCAGCTGATTCGTACGACGCGTCTGCCCTTCCTGGGTATGATTCTGGACACAAAACAGAAGAAGGTATTTCTCCCGGAGGAGAAGGCCCAGGAGTTAGTGACTCTGGTCAGGGACCTCCTAAAACCAAAACAGGTGTCGGTGCATCACTGCACGCGAGTCCTGGGAAAGATGGTGGCCTCATACGAAGCCATTCCCTTCGGCAGGTTCCATGCGAGGATCTTTCAGTGGGATCTGTTGGACAAGTGGTCCGGATTGCATCTTCAGATGCATCGGCTGATCACCCTGTCCCCGAGGGCTAGGGTGTCTCTTCTGTGGTGGCTGCAGAGTGCTCATCTTCTCGAGGGCCGCAGGTTCGGCATACAGGACTGGGTCCTGGTGACCACGGATGCAAGCCTCCGCGGATGGGGGGCAGTCACTCAGGGAAGAAACTTCCAAGGGCTGTGGTCAAGTCAGGAGACTTGTCTGCACATAAATATACTGGAACTAAGGGCCATATACAACGCCCTGATTCAAGCGGAGCCCCTGCTTCGAGACCAACCAGTGCTGATTCAGTCAGACAACATCACGGCGGTCGCCCATGTAAACCACCAGGGCGGCACAAGAAGCAGGGTGGCGATGGCAGAAGCCACAAAGATTCTTCGTTGGGCGGAGATTCACGTACAAGCACTGTCAGCAGTGTTCATTCCGGGAGTGGACAACTGGGAAGCAGACTTCCTCAGCAGACACGACCTCCACCCGGGAGAGTGGGGACTTCATCAAGAAGTCTTCACACAGATTGCAAATCGATGGGAACTGCCACAGGTGGACATGATGGCGTCCCGCCTCAACAAAAAGCTAAAAAGATATTGCGCCAGGTCAAGGGACCCTCAGGCGATAGCTGTGGACGCGCTAGTGACACCCTGGGTGTTCCAGTTGGTATATGTGTTCCCTCCTCTTCCTCTCATACCCAAGGTACTGAGAATAGTAAGAAAAAGAGGAGTGAGAACAATACTCATCGTTACGGATTGGCCAAGAAGGACTTGGTACCCAGAACTACAAGAGATGATCACAGAGGACCCATGGCCTCTGCCTCTCAGACAGGACCTGTTGCAACAGGGGCCCTGTCTATTCCAAGACTTACCGCGGCTGCGTTTGACGGCATGGCGGTTGAACGCCGGATCATAACGGAAAAGGTCATCCCGGATGAAGTGATTCCTACGCTGATAAAAGCTAGGAAGGATGTAACGGCTAAGCATTATCACCGTATATGGCGAAGATATGTTGCTTGGTGTGAGGCCAGGATGGCCCCTACAGAGGAATTCCAGCTGGGTCGATTTCTGCACTTCCTACAGTCAGGTGTGACTATGGGCCTGAAATTAGGGTCCATAAAGGTCCAGATTTCGGCCCTATCCATTTTCTTTCAAAAAGAACTGGCTTCACTGCCTGAGGTTCAGACGTTTGTAAAGGGAGTGCTGCATATTCAGCCCCCTTTTGTGCCACCAGTGGCACCTTGGGATCTTAACATTGTGTTGGATTTCCTGAAATCCCACTGGTTTGAACCACTTAAGACCGTGGAACTAAAGTATCTCACGTGGAAAATGGGCATGCTGTTGGCCTTAGCATCGGCGAGGCGTGTATCAGAATTGGTGGCTTTGTCATGTAAAAGCCCTTATTTGATCTTCCATATGGACAGGGCAGAATTGCGGACTCGTCCCCAATTTCTCCCAAAGGTGGTATCATCGTTTCATTTGAACCAACCTATTGTGGTCCCTGCGGCTACTCGGGACTTGGAGGACTCCAAGTTGCTGGACGTAGTCCGGGCTTTGAAAATATATGTTTCCAGAACGGCTGGAGTCAGGAAGACTGACTCGCTGTTTATTCTGTATGCACCCAATAAGCTGGGTGCTCCTGCTTCAAAGCAAACTATTGCTCGCTGGATCTGTAGCACGATTCAGCTGGCTCATTCTGCGGCTGGATTGCCGCATCCAAAATCAGTGAAAGCCCATTCCACAAGGAAGGTGGGCTCTTCTTGGGCGGCTGCCCGAGGGGTCTCGGTTTTACAGCTTTGCCGAGCGGCTACTTGGTCGGGTTCAAACACTTTTGCAAAGTTCTACAAGTTTGATACCCTGGCTGAGGAGGACCTTGTGTTTGCTCATTCGGTGCTGCAGAGTCATCCGCACTCTCCCGCCCGTTTGGGAGCTTTGGTATAATCCCCATGGTCCTTACGGAGTCCCCAGCATCCACTAGGACGTTAGAGAAAAATAAGATTTTACTCACCGGTAAATCTATTTCTCGTAGTCCGTAGTGGATGCTGGGGACTCCATAAGGACCATGGGGAATAGCGGCTCCGCAGGAGACTGGGCACAGCTAAGAAAGATTTAGGACTACCTGGTGTGCACTGGCTCCTCCCACTATGACCCTCCTCCAGACTTCAGTAAGGATACTGTGCCCGGAAGAGCTGACACAATAAGGAAGGATTTTGAATCCCGGGTAAGACTCATACCAGCCACACCAATCACACCGTATAACTCGTGATAATATACCCAGTTAACAGTATGAACACAACAGAGCCTCTCAAAAGATGGCTCAACAATAACCCTTGTAGTTAACAATAACAATAACTATATACAAGTATTGCAGACAGTCCGCACTTGGGACGGGCGCCCAGCATCCACTACGGACTACGAGAAATAGATTTACCGGTGAGTAAAATCTTATTTTCTCTGACGTCCTAGTGGATGCTGGGGACTCCGTAAGGACCATGGGGATTATACCAAAGCTCCCAAACGGGCGGGAGAGTGCGGATGACTCTGCAGCACCGAATGAGAGAACTCAAGGTCCTCCTCAGCCAGGGTCTCAAATTTGTAGAATTTTGCAAACGTGTTTGCCCCTGACCAAGTAGCAGCTCGGCAAAGTTGTAAAGCCGAGACCCCTCGGGCAGCCGCCCAAGAAGAGCCCACTTTCCTCGTGGAATGGGCTTTTACAGATTTAGGGTGCGGCAGTCCCGCCGCAGAATGTGCAAGTTGAATCGTGCTACAGATCCAGCGAGCAATCGTCTGCTTAGAAGCAGGAGCACCCAGCTTGTTGGGTGCATACAGGATAAATAGCGAGTCAGTCTTCCTGACTCCAGCTGTCCTGGAAACATATACTTTTCAGGGCCCTGACTACGTCCAGTAACTTGGAATCCTCCAAGTCCCAAGTAGCCGCAGGCACCACAATAGGTCGGTTCACATGAAAAACTGATACCACCTTAGGAAGGAATTGGGAACGAGTCCTCAATTTCGCCTTTCCCATATAAAATACAGATATGGGCTTTTGTCAATTCTGATACACGCCTGGCCGACGCCAAGGCCCACAGAATGACCACTTTCCACGTGAGGTATTATAGCTCCACGGATTTAAGTGGCTCAACCCAATGCGACTTCAGGAAATCCAACACCACGTTGAGATCCCACGGTGCCACTGGAGGCACAAACGGGGGCTGACTATGCAGCCCTCCCTTAACAAAAGTCTGAACTTCAGGCAGTGAAGCCAGTTCCATTTTGGAAGAAAATCGATAGAGCCGAAATCTGGACCTTAACGGAACCCAATTGTAGGCCCATAGTCACCTCTGACTGTAGGAAGTGCAGAAATCGACCTAGCTGAAATTTCTCCTTTGGGGCCTTCCTGGCCTCACAGTACGCAACATATTTCCACCATATGCGGTGATAATGGTTAGCGTTCACTTCTTTCCTAGCTTTAAATAGCGTAGGGATAACTTCCTCCGGAATTCCCTTTTCCTTCAGGATCCGGCGTTCAACCGCCATGCCGTCCAACGCAGCCGCGGTACGTCTTGGAACAGGCAGGCCCCCTGCTGCAGCAGGTCCTGTCTGAGCGGCAGAGGCCATGGGTCCTCTGAGATCTTTGTAACTTTTAGTTGAGGCGGGATGCCATCATGTCCACCTGTGGCCTTTCCCAACGGTGTACAATCATTTGGAAGACTTCTGGATGAAGTCCCCACTCTCCCCGGTGGAGGTCGTGTGTTCTGAGAAAGTCTGCTTCTCAGTTGTCCACTCCGGGAATGAACACTGCTGACAGTGCTAACACAAGATTTTCCGCCCATCGGAGAATCCTTGTGGCTTCTGCTATCGCCATCCTGCTTCTTGTGCCGCCCTGTTGTTTACATGAGCGACCGCCGTGATGTTGTCTGACTGGATCAGCACCGGCCGGTGTTGAAGCAGGGGTCTAGCCTGACTTAGGGCATTGTAAATGGCCCTTAGTTCCAGAATATTTATGTGTAGGGAAGTCTCCTGACTTTTCCATAGCCTTGGAAGTTTCTTCCCTGTGTGACTGCCCCCCAGCCTCGAAGGCTGGCATCCGTGGTCACCAGGACCCAGTCCTGTATGCCGAATCTGCGGCCCCCTAGAAGATGAGCACTCTGCAGCCACCACCACAGCGACACCCTGGCCCTTGGAGACAGGGTTATCCGCCGATGCATCTGAAGATGCGACCCGGACCACATGTCCAACAGATCCCACTGGAAAATCCTTGTATGGGACCTGGCGAAAGGAATTTCTTCGTAAGAAGCTACCATCCTTCCCAGGGCTCGCGTGCATTGATGCACCGACACCTGTATACGTATTAGGAGGTCTCTGTCTAGAGACGACAACTCCTTGGACTTCTCCTCCGGGAGAAACCCTTTTTCTCTGACGTCCTAGTGGATGCTGGGAACTCCGTAAGGACCATGGGGAATAGCGGGCTCCGAAGGAGGCTGGGCACTTTAGAAAGATTTATGACTACCTGGTGTGCACTGGCTCCTCCCACTATGACCCTCCTCCAAGCCTCAGTTAGATCTTGTGCCCGGCCGAGGTTGGATGCACACTAGGGGCTCTCCTGAGCCCTTAGAAAGAAAGTATAGATTTAGGTTTTTTATTTTCAGTGAGACCTGCTGGCAACAGGCTCACTGCAGCGAGGGACTAAGGGGAAAAGAAGCGAACTCGCCTGCTTGCAGCCGGATTGGGCTTCTTAGGCTACTGGACACCATTAGCTCCAGAGGGATCGACCGCAGGCCCAGTCCTTGGTGTTCGGTCCCGGAGCCGCGCCGCCGTCCCCCTTACAGAGCCAGAAGCAAGAAGAGGTCCGGAAAAACGGCGGCAGAAGACATCAGTCTTCACCAAGGTAGCGCACAGCACTGCAGCTGTGCGCCATTGCTCCTCATACACACTTCACACTCCGGTCACTGAGGGTGCAGGGCGCTTGGGGGGGGGCGCCCTGAGCAGCAATAAAAACACCTTGGCTGGCAAAAATACCACAATATATAGCCCCAGAGGCTATATATGTGGTAAATACCCCTGCCAGAATCCAGAAAAAAGCGGGAGAATAGGCCGCGGAAAAGGGGCGGAGCTATCTCCCTCAGACACACTGGCGCCATTTTCTCTTCACAGTGCAACTGGAAGAAAGCTCCCCAGGCTCTCCCCTGTAGTTTTCAGGCTCAAAGGGTAAAAAAGAGAGGGGGGGCACTAAATTTAGGCGCAATATTGTATATACAAGCAGCTATGGGGGAAAATTCACTCAGTTATAGTGTTAATCCCCTCATTATATAGCGCTCTGGTGTGTGCTGGCATACTCTCTCTCTGTCTCCCCAAAGGGCTTTGTGGGTCCTGTCCTCAGTCAGAGCATTCCCTGTGTGTGTGCGGTGTGTCGGTACAGCTGTGTCGACATGTTTGAGGAGGCTTATATAGTGACGGAGCAGATGCCGATAAATGTGATGTCGCCCCCTGTGGGGCCGACACCAGAGTGAATGGATAGGTAACAGGTATTAACCGACAGTGTCAACTCCTTACATAAAAGGGTGGATGACGTAACAGCTGTGGGACAGCCGGCTTCTCAGCCCGTTCCTGCCCAGGCGTCTCAAAGGCCATCAGGGGCTCAAAAACGCCTGCTCATTCAGATGGCAGACACAGATGTCGACACGGAGTCTGACTCCAGTGTCGACAAGGTTGAGACATATACACAATCCACTAGGAACATCCGTGACTTGATCCCGGCAATAAAAATAATGTGTTACACATTTCTGACATTAACCTCTAAAAAGGGGGTTTTTATGTTTGGGGAGAAAAAGCAGGCAGTGTTTTGTTCCCCCATCAGATGAATGAATGAAGTGTGTGAAAAGTGTGGGTTCCCCCTGTTAAGAAACTGGTAATTTCTAAAAAGTTACTGATGGCGTACCTTTTCCCGCCAGAGGATAAGTTACGCTGGGAGATATCCCCTAGGGTGGATAAGGCGCTCACACGGTTGTCAAAATAGGTGGCACTGCCGTTTTAGGAACGGCCACTTTGAAGGTACCTGTTGATAAAAAGCAGGAGGCTATCCTGAAGTCTGTATTTACACACTCAGGTACTAGACTGAAACCTGTAGAGCGTGCTGCTGCAGCGTGGTCGGTGACCCTGTCAAACATACTAGTTTGCTAACATGAGAACATATTAAAGACGTCGTCTTGTATATGAGGGATGCACAGAGGGATATTTTGCCGGCTGGCATCCAAAATGAATGTAATGTCCATTCTGTCAGGAGGGTATTAGAGACCTGTCCCTGGACAGGTGATGCTGACCTTAAAAGGCGCATAGAGATTCTGCCTTATAAGGGTGAGGAATTATTTGGGGATGGTCTCTGGGACCTCGTATCCGCAGCAACAGCTGGGAAGAAATATTTTTACCTCAGTTTTCCTCACAGACTAAGAAAGCACTGTATTATCAGGTACAGTCCTTTCGGCTTCAGAAAAGCAAGCGGGTCAAAGGCGCTTCCTTTCTGTACAAAGACAAGGGAAGAGGGAAAAAGCTGCACCAGTCAGCCTGTTCCCAGAATCATAATTCTTCTCTCGCTTCCTCTGAGTCCACAGCATGACGCGGGGGCTCCACAGGTGTAGCCAGGTACGGTGGGGGGCCGTCTCAAAAGTTTCAGCGATCAGTGGGCTCGCTCACAGGTGGATCCCTGTTTCATTCAAGTAGTATTTCAGGGGTACAAGCTGGAATTCGAGATGTCTTCCCCCCGCCGTTTCCTCAAATATGCATTGCCGACAACTCCCTCAGGCAGGGAGGCTGTGCTAGAGGCAATTAATAAGCTGTATTCCCAGGAGGTAATACTTAAGGTGCCCCTACTTCAACAAGGACGGGGTTACTATTCCACACGGTTGGGGTACCGAAACCGCATGGTTCGGTGTGACCCTTCTTTATATTTAAAATCCTTGAACACATGCATAAAAAATTCAAGTTCAAGATGGAATCGCTCAGGGCGGTTATTGCAAGCCTGGACGAGGGGGATTACATGGTATCCCGGGACATCAAGGATGCTTACCTGCATGTCCCTATTTACTATCCTCGTCAGGAGTACCTCAGATTTGTGGTACAGGATTACCATTACCAAGTCCAGACTCTGCCGTTTGGACTGTACATGGCGGAATGATGATACTCCTTCGAAAAAGGGGAGTTTTAATTATCCCGTACTTGGACAATCTCCTTATAAGGGCGAGGTCCAAGGAGCAGTTGCTAGTCGGGGTAGCACTATTTTGGAAAGTGCTACAACAGCACGGTTGGATTCTAAACAGTCCAGAGTCACAGCTGGTTCCTACGACACGTCTACTGTTCCTGGGGATGGTTCTGGACACAGACCAGAAATAAGTGTTTCTCCCGGTGGAGAAAGCCAAGGAGCTGTCATCTCTAGTCAGAGACCTCCTGAAGCCAAAACAGTTATCGGTGCATCATTGCACGCGAGTCCTGGGAAAAATGTTAGCTTCCTACGAAGCAATCCCATTCGGCAGGTTCCATGCAAGAACTTTTCAGGGGGACCTGTTAGACAAGTGGTCCGGGTCGCATCTTCAGATGCATTAGGCTGATAACCCTGTCTCCAAGGACCAGGGTATCTCTACTGTAGTGGCTGCAGAGTGCCCATCTTCAAGAGGGCCGCAGGTTCGACATACAGGACTAGGTCCTAGTGACCATGGATGCCAGCCTTTGAGGCTGGGGGGCAGTCACACAGGGAAGAAACTTCCAGGGACTCTGGTCAAGTCAGGTGACTTCCCTACATAAATATTCTGGAACAGAGGGCCATTTACAATGCCCTGAGTCAGGCAAGGCCTCTGCTTCAAAACCAGCCGGTCCTGATCCAATCAGGCAACATCACGGCAGTCGCCCATGTAAACCAACAGGGCGGCACAAGAAGCAGGATGGCGATGGCAGAAGCCACAAGGATTCTCCGATGGGCGGAAAATCATGTGTTAGCACTGTCAGCAGTGTTCATTCCCGGAGTGGACAACTGGGAAGCAGATCTTCTCAGCAGACACGACTTCCACCCGAGAGTGTGGGGACTTCATCCAGAAGTCTTCCAAAGAATTGTACACCATTGGGAAAGGCCACAGGTGGACATAAAGGCGTCCCGCCTCAACAAAAAGCTATAAAAGATATTGCGCCAGGTCAAGGGACCTTCAGGCGATAGCTGTGGACGTTCTGGTAACACCGTGGGTGTACCAGTCGTTTTATGTGTTCCCCCCTCTGCCTCTCATACCAAAGGTACTGAGAATAATAAGAAGGCGAGGAGTAAGAACGATACTCGTGGTTCCGGATTGGCCAAGAAGAGCCTGGTACCCAGAACTTCAAGAAAATGTATCAGAGGACCCATGGCCTCTGCCGCTCAGACAGGACCTGCTGCAGCACGGGCCCTGTCTGTTCCAAGACTTACCGCGGCTACGTTTTGATGGCATGGCGGTTGAACGCCGGATCCTAAAGGAAAAGGGCATTCCGGAGGAAGTCATTCCTACGCTGATTCAAGCCAGGAAAGATGTAACTGCAAAACATTATCACCGCATATGGCGGAAATATGTTGCTTGGTGTGAGGCCAAAAAAGGCCCCAACAGAGGAATTTCAACTAGGTCGATTTCTGCATTTCCTACAAGCAGGAGTGTCTATGGGCCTAAAATTAGGCTCCATTAAGATACAGATCTCGGCTCTGTCGATTTTCTTCCAGAAAGCATTAGCTTCAGTACCTGAAGTTCAGACATTGTAAAAGGAGTGCTGCATATTCAGCCCCCGGTTGTGCCTCCAGTGGCACCTTGGGATCTCAACGTGGTGTTGAGTTTCTTAAAATCACATTGGTTTGAACCACTAAAAACCGTGGATCTAAAATATCTCACGTTGAAAGTGGTCATGTTATTGGCCTTGGTTTCGGCCAGGCGTGTATCAGAATTGGCGGCTTTGTCATATAAAAGTCCTTATCTGATTTTCCATATGGATAGGGCAGAATTGAGGACTCGTCCCCAGTTTCTCCCTAAGGTGGTATCAGCTTTTCACTTGAACCAACCTATTGTGGTGCCTGCGGCTACTAGGGACTTGGAGGATTCCAAGTTACTGGACGTAGTCAGGGCCTTGAAAAATTATGTTTCCAGGACGGCTAGAGTCAGAAAAATTGACTCGCTATTTATCCTGTATGCACCCAACAGGCTGGGTGCTCCTGCTTCTAAGCAGACTATCGCTCGCTGGATCTGTGACACGATTCAGCAGGCGCATTCTGCGGCTGGACTGCCGCATCTTAAATCAGTGAAAGCCCATTCCACAGGGAAGATGGGCTCATCTTGGACGGCTGCCCGAGGGGTCTCGGCTTTACAACTTTGCCGAGCTGTTACTTGGTCAGGGGCAAACACGTTTGCAAAATTCTACAAAATTGATACCCTGGCTGAGGAGGACCTGGAGTTCTCTCATTCGGTGCTGCAGAGTCACCTGTACTCTCCCGCCCGTTTGGGAGCTTTGGTATAATCCCCATGGTCCTTACGGAGTTCCCAGCATCCACTAGGACGTCAGAGAAAATAAGATTTTACTCACCGGTAAATCTATTTCTCGTAGTCCGTAGTGGATGCTGGGCGCCCATCCCAAGTGCGGATTGTCTGCAATACTTGTATATAGTTATTGCCTAACTAAAGGGTTATTGTTGAGCCATCTGTTGAGAGGCTCAGTTATATTCATACTGTTAACTGGGTATAGTATCATGAGTTATACGGTGTGATTGGTGTGGCTGGTATGAGTCTTACCCGGGAATCAAAATCCTTCCTTATTATGTCAGCTCGTCCGGGCACAGTGTCCTAACTGAGGCTTGGAGGAGGGTCATAGTGGGAGGAGCCAGTGCACACCAGGTAGTCATAAATCTTTCTAGAGTGCCCAGCCTCCTTCGGAGCCCGCTATTCCCCATGGTCCTTACGGAGTTCCCAGCATCCACTACGGACTACGAGAAATAGATTTACCGGTGAGTAAAATCTTATTTTATCCTGTTCTGTGTCCAGAACCATACTCAGGAACAGTAGACGCGTCGTAGGAACCAGCTGCGACTTTGGATATTCAGAATCCAGCCGTGCTGTTGTAGCACTTCCCGAGATAGTGCTACTCCGCCGAACAACTGCTCCCTGGACCTCGCCTTTATAAGGAGATCGTCCAAGTACGGGATAATTATTTCGGCCATTACCTTGGTAAATACCTCGGTGCCGGGGACAGACCAACGGCAACGTCTGGAATTGGTAATGACAATCCTGTACCACAATTTTGAGGTACTCCTGGTGAAGAGGGTAAATAGGGACATGCAGGTAAGCATCCTTGATGTCCAGTGATACCATGAAATTCTCCAGGCTTGCAATAATCGCCCTGAGCGATTCCATTTCGAACTTGAACCTTCGTATATAAGTGTTCAAGGCTTTCAATTTTAGAATGGGTCTCACCGAACCGTCTGGTTTCGGTACCACAACATTTTGGAATAGTAACCCCGGCCTTGAAGGAGGGGTACTCTGATTTCACCTGCTGGAAGTGCAGCTTGTGAATTGCCGCCAGTACTACCCTTTCTCCGAGGGCAGCAGGCAAGGCTGAGGTGAGGTAACGGCAAGGGGGAGTCGCCTCGAACTCCAGCCTGTATCCCTGTGATACTATTTGCAGAACCTAGGGATCCACCTGTGGGCAAACCCACTGGTCCCTGAAGTTCCAGAGACGCGCCCCTACCGCACCTGTCTCCACCTGTGGAGCCCCAACGTTAAGCGGTGGACTCAGAGGAAGCGGGGGAAGATTTTTGATCCTGGGAACTGGCTGCTGGTGCAGCTTTTTCCTTCTTCCCTTGTCTCTGTGCAGAAAGGAAGCGCCTTTGACCCGCTTGCTTTTCTGAAGCCGAAAGGACTGTACCTGAAAATACGGTGCTTTCTTAGGCTGTGAGGAAACCTGAGGTAAAAATTTTTCCTTCCCAGCTGTTGCTTTGGATACGAGGTCCCAGAGACCATCCCCAAACAATTCCTCACCCTTATAAGGCAGAATCTCCATGTGCCTTTTATAGGCAGCATCACCTGTCCACTGCCGGGTTTCTAATACCCTCCTGGCAGAATGGACATTGCATTTATTCTGGATGCCAGCCTGCAAATATCCCTCTGTGCATCCTTTATATATAAGACGACGTCTTTAATATGCTCTATGTTAGCAAACTATTATCCCTGTCTTAGAGTATTAATATTATCTGACAGGGTATCAGACCACGCTGCAGCAGCACTATTTATGCTGAGGCAATTGCAGGTCTCAGTATATAACCTGAGTGTGTATATACAGACTTCAGGATAGCCTCCTGTTTTTTATCAGCAGGCTCCTTCAAGGTGGCCGTATCCTAAGACGGCAGTGCCACCTTTTTTGACAAACGTGTGAGCGCCTTATCCACCCTAAGGGATATCTCCCAACGTGACCTATCCTCTGGCGGGAAAGGGTACGCATTCAGTAACTTTTTAGAAATTACCAGTTTCTTATTGGGGGAACCCACGCTACTTTACACACTTCATTCATTCATCTGATGGGGGAACAAAACACTGGCTGCTTTTTCTCCCCAAAAATAAAACCCCTTTTATGTGGTACTTGGGTTCATGTCAGAAATGCGTAACACATTTTTTATTGCCGAGATCATGTAACAGATGTTCCTAGTGGATTGTGTATATGTCTCAACCTCGTCGACACTGGAGTCAGACTCCGTGTCGACATCTGTGTCTGCCATCTGAGGTAACGGGCGCTTTTTTGAGCCCCTGATGGCCTTTGAGACGCCTGGGCAGGCGCGGGCTGAGAAGCCGGCTGTCCCACAGCTGTTTTACGTAAGGAGTTGACATTGTCGGTTAATACCTTCCACCTATCCATCCACTCTGGTGTCGGCCCCACAGGGGACGACATCCCATTTATCGGCCTCTGCTCCACCTCCACGTAACCTTCCTCATCCCACATGTCGACACAGCCGTACCGACACACAGCACACACACAGGGAATGCTCTGACTGAGGACAGGACCCCACAAAGTCCTTTGGGGAGACAGAGAGAGAGTATGCCAGCATACACCAGAGCGATATATAATGCAGGGATTAACACTATAACTGAGTGATTTTTCCCCCAATAGCTGCTTGTATAAACAATATTGCGCCTAAATTTAGTGCCCCCCCCCTCTCTTTTTAACCCTTTGAGCCTGAAAACTACAGGGGAGAGCCTGGGGAGCTGTCTTCTAGCTGCACTGTGAAGAGAAAATGGCGCCAGTGTGCTGAGGGAGATAGCTCCGCCCCTTTTTCGCTGACTTTTCTCCCGCTTTTTTATGGATTCTGGCAGGGCTATTTATCACATATATAGCCTCTGGGGCTATATATTGTGATATATTTGCCAGCCAAGGTGTTTTTATTGCTGCTCAGGGCGCCCCCCCCCCCCCAGCGCCCTGCACCCTCAGTGACCGGAGTGTGAAGTGTGTATGAGGTGCAATGGCGCACAGCTGCAGTGCTGTACGCTACCTTGGTGAAGACTGATGTCTTCTGCCGCCGATTTTCCGGATTCTTCTTGCTTCTGGCTCTGTAAGGGGGCCGGCGGCGCGGCTCCGGGACCGTACACCAATGGCCGGTTCCATGCGGTCGATCCCTCTGGAGCTAATGGTGTCCAGTAGCCTAAGAAGCCCAAGCTACCACCAGTTAGGTAGGTTCGCTTCTTCTCCCCTTAGTCCCTCGCTGCAGTGAGTCTGTTGCCAGCAGATCTCACTGTAAAATAAAAAACCTAAAATATACTTTCTCTCTAGGAGCTCAGGAGAGCCCTTAGTGTGCATCCAGCTCAGCCGGGCACAGGATTCTAACTGAAGTCTGGAGGAGGGTCATAGTGGGTGGAGCCAGTGCACACCAGGTAGTCCTAAATCTTTCTTAGCTGTGCCCAGTCTCCTGCGGAGCCGCTATTCCCCATGGTCCTTACGGAGTCCCCAGCATCCACTAGGACGTCAGAGAAATAAGAATTTACTCACCGGTAAATCTATTTCTCGTAGTCCGTAGTGGATGCTGGGCGCCCGTCCCAAGTGCGGACTTTCTGCAATACGTGTATATAGTTATTGCTTAATAAAGGGTTATGTCATGTTGGCATCCATTGGTTGATGCTCTGTTGTTTGTTCATACTGTTAACTGGGTAAGTGTATCACAAGTTATGCGGTGTGATTGGTGTGAGTCTTACCCTGGATTCCAAAATCCTTTCCTTGTAATGTCAGCTCTTCCGGGCACAGTTTCCTTAACTGAGGTCTGGAGGAGGGGCATAGAGGGAGGAGCCAGTGCACACCAGATAGTACCTAATCTTTCTTTAGAGTGCCCAGTCTCCTGCGGAGCCCGTCTATTCCCCATGGTCCTTACGGAGTCCCCAGCATCCACTACGGACTACGAGAAATAGAATTACCGGTGAGAAAATTCTTATTTTCTTATCTTGGCAATAAGAAATGAAGTATTGCTGGGATTTACCGTTAATCACATCCAGGAGCAGGAGTTCCAATCACGAAAAAATGTGTAATATTTATATATATATATATATATATATATACACATATATATATATATATATATATATATTTATTTATTTATGGGGGGGGGGGGGCGCGCCAATTCTGTTTCTAGTGCAGGGCACCAAAAAGTCTAGTTACGGCTCTGATGTTAACCATTCAATATGTTAGATGCCCCCTACACCTTGGTACATAATGACAGCACCAGCCCTGTATATTTTAACAAAGAAGATTTACAGTATGTACTTCCAGCTTTTCAGTAATGTCGTCAGTGTAAAAGCTTAAGGCCATGAACTTCAGCTGGGCCTCATGCTTATTTCACTTCTTCTTACCTTATTTTTTAACCTATGTTAGGGTTAGCTATTGACCATCAATGGGGGAGGTTCGATGGTAAAAGCCCTTTACTTTTGTGTAACATGCATACGTAGATGCAGTTTCTGTTCCTTTGCATATACATAGAGCTGAACCATCAATGGTTTCTCTTCATGGATAAGAACTACCAATAGTTAACCTGTTTACCCCTTTTCCACTAGCTCAAAAAACACGGGTAAATGCACGGGGGCGCGCATTTACCCGTGTTTTTGGCAAGTGGAAAAGGGTAAACCCGGATCAAGTGACCCGTGAATCCAACCCGGCTATTTACCTGGGTAGGACACGGGAATGATCCGGGTAGGGTGTAGTGTAAACGGGAGCCGTGTCGATGCGACACGGTTCCCGTTTACACTGTATGGATGGGCGGCGCTGGGAGATCATGTGATCTCCCTGCGCCGCCCCTGCCGTGTAGCTAGAAGCGTCACCAACCCGGCATATGCCGGGTTGTGACTGCTAATGGGAAAGGGACCGAGCACGGGTCGCAGCAGGGGGCAGCTCCCGTGTCAGGCTCCCGGCTGCGACCCGTGCTCGTAGGTGTAAAAGGGGTATTGAATATCTGTACTCATTCCTGCAGTACAAACAGTGCTGAGCACACAACATATGAATAACATGAAAACATAGTCCAATAGGAGCCCACAAGCAGAGAGCTAGTGGTTTCCTACTAGTCCATGGCATCACCCCTTCCTGAAAGACATATTCAAGTGTTAGAAGGGGAAAGAGAAGGGGGATAGAGGTGTAGCAGAGCTTTTGAAGTAATAGACCCACTCCTCTATGAATCTAGCCATAAGCTCCATGGCAGTAGTTGCTACACTTTGGGGGGAAAAAACATTGGCCCTCATTCCGAGTTGTTCGCTCGGTATTTTTCATCGCATCGCAGTGAGAATTCTCTTAGTGCGCATGCGTAATGTTCGCACTGCGCATGCGTCAAGTAACTTTACTAAGAAGAAAGTAATTTTACTCACGGCTTTTTCGTCGCTCCGGAGAACGCATTGTGATTGACAGGAAATGGGTGTTACTGGGCGGATGTACGGCGTTTTAGGGGCGTGTGGCAGGAAACGCTACCGTTTCCGGAAAAAACGCAGGCGTGTCTGGAGAAACGGTGGGAGTGCTTGGGCGAACGCTGGGTGTGTTTATGACGTCAGCCGGGACCGAAAAGCACTGAATTGATCGCACAGGCAGAGTAAGTCTGGAGTTACTCAGAAACTGCTAAC
This sequence comes from Pseudophryne corroboree, assembly GCF_028390025.1. Taxonomy (NCBI): domain Eukaryota; kingdom Metazoa; phylum Chordata; class Amphibia; order Anura; family Myobatrachidae; genus Pseudophryne; species Pseudophryne corroboree. The sequence continues at coordinate 123,521,684 of NC_086450.1, forward strand.
TCGGTTTTGATCGCAATATTGCGAATACATCGGTCGCACATTTAAGATGTTTAGATTCACTCCCAGTAGGCGGCGGCTTAGCGTGTGTAACTCTGCTATAATCGCCTTGCGAGCGAACAACTCGGAATGAGGGCCATTAAACAGTCAAGGAAGCTGATAAATGTATAATTTGGTTTTAATACTACAATAGAGGGATAAATGGATAATAATAATTTGCAAACATGAAAAGGGTGTAATTGGGGTTTTTTTTTTCAGTATAAAAACAAAGAGCAGGGGAAGTATATTTTTTATATTTTTGTAAGAAAAATTCAAAGTGAATTTATAATGTATATTTTATTTTCTCAGGGTGTTCTGAGCGCGACTCCTCTCGTCTTCATCATCCCTACTGCGTGCTATATAAAATTGTCAGCGGATCACTGGTACCATGCCAACAATACATTGCCCTGCTTTATCCTTCTCCTCGGTGTAATAATAATGCCAGTAGGGTTTGTCATGGCCATCTTATATCCACAGGAATGTAGTCACGGCAGTGAGATGTTTTACTGTTTTGCAAATGTTACATTTTTCGATATTCCCTCAAACAGAACATATCAAAGCAATGCATCTGAAATAAAAATAAAATAATTGCTTGACAAAATATATATCTACATTATTGCTCATGTAAGTATCCTATTTTAGTAGTTGTGAATTAAATTCATGTTTGCACATAATATGTACACATGATGTGGTTGATACAGAGTTGGACAGACACCAGGTGTATATGGGCCCTCATTCCGAGTTGTTCGCTCGCTAGCTGCTTTTAGCAGCAGTGCAAACGCTAAGCTGCCGCCCTCTGGGAGTGTATCTTAGCTTAGCAGAAGTGCGACTGAAAGGTTTGCAGCATTGCTACAAAAAGAGATTGTGCAGTTTCTGAGTAGCTTGAGACTTACTCCTAGCTAGCGATCACTTCAGACTGTTTAGTTCCTGTTTTGACGTCACAAACACGCCCTACGTTTGCCCAGCCACTCCTGCGTTTTTATCTGACACGCCTGCGTTTTTACACACACTCCCCGAAAACTGTCAGTTACCACCCAGAAACACCCACTTCCTGTCAATCACTCTGCGGCCAGCAGTGCGACTGAAAAGCGTCGCTAGACCTTGTGTGAAACTGCATCGGCTTTTGTGAAAGTACGGTGCGCGTGCGCACTGCGCCCCATACGCATGCGCAGAAATGCCGCTTTTTGACCTAATCGCTGCGCTGCGACCGAAAGCAGCTAGCGATCAACTCGGAATGAGGGCCATGCTCCTGTGTTGTGCACCAAAAAATTTGTATATTTGCTACAGTATGCAGAGTACAACCATTGCGCCTAGCTCATACACTTGACTAGTTATCAGCAGTTTTGAGCTTACACCAGCCCTATACTAAGTACAAAAGATACAACAGAAAAAAGGTATATTTATGCTTATAAACATAGGAATGTTGGATTCCGCACCAATCAAGAAATAAAGAAATTCAGTAAGTTAAAACCTAGATGGTAAATCAGAGTCGTGACTAGACTTTTGTGTGCCCTGTGCCAGGGAGAGAATTGGCGCCCCCTCCATTTTTTTCAATAGGGACATAAGGCGCATGCCTCGTGGGGAAGGGGCATGACAGAATTGATCCCAGAGAAAGCCCATGCTATGATGCCCCTTCCCATATTATATATAGAAAATGGATTTGGACACAAATTCTCTTTATACTACATTCATGCACTTAACTTGAGAGCTCGTTGTTAATCAGTTACAATACCCTTATACCCCTTTCACAGCTCCAATGCCGGATCCCACCCGGGAATTAGAAACGGATCCTTCCCGGGTGGGATCCGGCATTGGAGACTCTCCTGCCTCTTCTGCTGGCTTCCAGACCCGGCATAATGCCGGGTCGGTTGCCATAGCGGCGGGGGGGCGGGGGCGGAGGTGGAGGCGGCGCTGGGAGATGAGCTGATCTCAGCGCCACCTCTCACTATCTTGTAAACGGGTCCTGGATCGTCTCGACCCGGGAATCCGTTTACAGAGCCACTGACCCGGTATTTTGCCCGAGAATAACACTGCTTATAACCCGGGTTGAATTACCGGGTCAGGCGACCCGGGAAATCCGACATGGCGCTTTCACACCGCGCACTGACCCGTGTCGACCCAGCAATATGCTGGGTCGATACCGGGTTATTTGTACGGTGTGAAAGGGGTATAATACAGGAGATGCTGGGCTTCAAAAAGGGGGGAAGCTGCAGTAAAAGTAATTAAAACATATAATTGACAAGTGCGCCAACAGCGCCCCCTACCCTGCAGTGCTATGTGCGGCGTCCCCTCTGCACACACCTAGTTACGGCCCTGTGGTAAATACTGGGGAATGTGTACCCTGATTAGTGCATTAGGTGGTGCACCCAAGCCAATGAGAATAAATAGATAGACTCTTTTTTGGGGGGCACTCTTTAGAACATGATAGTATTACAATGATAGGAATTAAAATGTAACTTTTATTAAAGCTGCAATGCTAATATATCCTAAAATGTGATGTGTGCCAATGCACAAAAATTAAAAGAAAATTAGGGATCGTTGTGAACAGTTAATGTATATCAAAATTGTATCCAGGTTCAAGATATAAGATTATCACTTGATATGTCACAACGTTTAATAATATATATACATTAGCTGACCTCCCTGACTGCCAGCGTATTGGATTAAGAAGTACCTATGTGAGGATAGGAATAATGGGGATCATTCAGAGTTGCTTGCTAGCAGATTTTAGCAGCATTGCACACGCTAGGCTGCCGCCCTCTGGGCGTGTATCTTAGCTTAGCAGAATTGCCAACGAAAGATTAGCAGAATTGCGATTAGAAAATTCTTAGCAGTTTCTGAGTAGCTCCAGACCTACTCACAGATTGCGATCAGCTCAGCCCGTTTCGTTCCTTGTTTGACGTCACAAACACGCCCTGCGTTCGGCCAGCCACTCCCCCGTTTCTCCAGACACTCCCGTGTTTTATTCTGGCACGCCTGCGTTTTTCCGCACACTCCCAGAAAACGGTCAGTTTCCGCCCAGAAACACCCACTTCCTGTCAATCACACTCCGATCACTTCAACGATGAAAAATCTTCGTTCGGACGTGAGTAAATCTACTAAGTTTTGTGCTAAAATACTTAGCGCATGCACACTGCGTACCATGCGGATGCGCATTTTTGCCTTAATCGCTCCGTTGTGAAAATCGGCAACGAGCGAACAACTCGGTAATGACCCTCAATGAGTTATGTAGATTTTAGCTAATACCCCTTTTCCACTAGCTCTTAGAAACACGGGTAAATGCACAGGGGCGCGCATTTACCCATGTTTTGCCCTAGTGGAAAAGGGTTCCCCGGCAAATTCCCGGATCAAGTAATCCGGGAATCCTACCCGGGTAGCTAGCCGGGTTGAACACGTGTTCAACCCGGATACCTGTCTAGTGTGAACGGGTGCCGTGTCTAGGCGACACGGCTCCCGTTCACAGTGTATAGGGAGGGCGGCGCTGGAAGATCATGTAATCTCCCAGCGCCGCCCCTGCCGCGTCAGTAGTTGTGTCACCAACCCGGCAATATGCCGGGTTGGTGAGCGCTGTTCAAAAGGGGCTGTAGCACGGGTCGAAGCCGTGTCAGGCGACACGGCTGCGACCCGTGCTTTAGTGGAAAAGGGGTATTAGGAACAAGATCAGAAAGAAGGAAGCAAAACTGGTGAATCTGCTTTAAGTGTTAGACACCTAGTAACTCCCTCTTTTTGTCCCTTTATTGCACACAGTTTTCTGAAATGCGTCTTCGGGGCCCTGACACTGCCGCAGTCCCATTTTCCCTGCACCATATTCATCGCAGCATATATAGTGGGACCATACTCTAGGTAATATCCGGCCGTGTAACAGCTGAGATACTAGTCCCTGTCTCTAGTGCGGCTAGACATACAGTATTCTTTCTCATTAACAGAGCATTTGTGCCTAATGGTCACTAAATACTAGAGATGTGCACTTGAAATTTTTCGGGTTTTGGTTTTGGGTTCGGTTCCGCGGCCGTGTTTTGGGTTCGACCGCGTTTTGGCAAAACCTCACCGAATTTTTTTTGTCGGATTCAGGTGTGTTTTGGATTCGGGTGTTTTTTTCAAAAAACACTAAAAAACAGCTTAAATCATAGAATTTGGGGGTCATTTTGATCCCAAAGTATTATTAACCTCAAAAACCATAATTTCCACTCATTTTCAGTCTATTCTGAATACCTCACACCTCACAATATTATTTTTAGTCCTAAAATTTGCACCGAGGACGCTGGATGACTAAGCTAAGCGACCCTAGTGGCCGACACAAACACCTGGCCCATCTAGGAGTGGCACTGCAGTGTCACGCAGGATGGCCCTTCCAAAAAACCCTCCCCAAACAGCACATGACGCAAAGAAAAAAAGAGGCGCAATGAGGTAGCTGTGTGAGTAAGATAAGCGACCCTAGTGGCCGACACAAACACCTGGCCCATCTAGGAGTGGCACTGCAGTGTCACGCAGGATGGCCCTTCCAAAAAACCCTCCCCAAACAGCACATGACGCAAAGAAAAAAAGAGGCGCAATGAGGTAGCTGTGTGAGTAAGATAAGCGACCCTAGTGGCCGACACAAACACCTGGCCCATCTAGGAGTGGCACTGCAGTGTCACGCAGGATGTCCCTTCCAAAAAACCCTCCCCAAACAGCACATGACGCAAAGAAAAAAAGAGGCGCAATGAGGTAGCTGTGTGAGTAAGATAAGCGACCCTAGTGGCCGACACAAACACCGTGCCCATCTAGGAGTGGCACTGCAGTGTCACGCAGGATGTCCCTTCCAAAAAACCCTCCCCAAACAGCACATGACGCAAAGAAAAAAAGAGGCGCAATGAGGTAGCTGTGTGAGTAAGATAAGCGACCCTAGTGGCCGACACAAACACCGGGCCCATCTAGGAGTGGCACTGCAGTGTCACGCAGGATGTCCCTTCCAAAAAACCCTCCCCAAACAGCACATGACGCAAAGAAAAAAAGAGGCGCAATGAGGTAGCTGTGTGAGTAAGATAAGCGACCCTAGTGGCCGACACAAACACCGGGCCCATCTAGGAGTGGCACTGCAGTGTCACGCAGGATGTCCCTTCCAAAAAACCCTCCCCAAACAGCACATGACGCAAAGAAAAAAAGAGGCGCAATGAGGTAGCTGTGTGAGTAAGATAAGCGACCCTAGTGGCCGACACAAACACCGGGCCCATCTAGGAGTGGCACTGCAGTGTCACGCAGGATGGCCCTTCCAAAAAATACTCCCCAAACAGCACATGACGCAAAGAAAAATTAAAGAAAAAAGAGGTGCAAGATGGAATTGTCCTTGGGCCCTCCCACCCACCCTTATGTTGTATAAACAGGACATGCACACTTTAACCAACCCATCATTTCAGTGACAGGGTCTGCCACACGACTGTGACTGAAATGACGGGTTGGTTTGGACCCCCACCAAAAAAGAAGCAATTAATCTCTCCTTGCACAAACTGGCTCTACAGAGGCAAGATGTCCACCTCATCATCATCCTCCGATATATCACCGTGTACATCCCCCTCCTCACAGATTATCAATTCGTCCCCACTGGAATCCACCATCTCAGCTCCCTTTGTACTTTGTGGAGGCAATTGCTGCTGGTCAATGTCTCCACGGAGGAATTGATTATAATTCATTTTAATGAACATCATCTTCTCCACATTTTCTGGATGTAACCTCGTACGCCGATTGCTGACAAGGTGAGCGGCGGCACTAAACACTCTTTCGGAGTACACACTTGTGGGAGGGCAACTTAGGTAGAATAAAGCCAGTTTGTGCAAGGGCCTCCAAATTGCCTCTTTTTCCTGCCAGTATAAGTACGGACTGTGTGACGTGCCTACTTGGATGCGGTCACTCATATAATCCTCCACCATTCTTTCAATGGTGAGAGAATCATATGCAGTGACAGTAGACGACATGTCCGTAATCGTTGTCGGGTCCTTCAGTCCGGACCAGATGTCAGCATCAGCAGTCGCTCCAGACTGCCCTGCATCACCGCCAGCGGGTGGGCTCGGAATTCTGAGCCTTTTCCTCGCACCCCCAGTTGCGGGAGAATGTGAAGGAGGAGATGTTGACAGGTCGCGTTCCGCTTGACTTGACAATTTTCTCACCAGCAGGTCTTTGAACCCCAGCAGACTTGTGTCTGCCGGAAAGAGAGATCCAAGGTAGGCTTTAAATCTAGGATCGAGCATGGTGGCCAAAATGTAGTGCTCTGATTTCAACAGATTGACCACCCGTGAATCCTTGTTAAGCGAATTAAGGGCTCCATCCACAAGTCCCACATGCCTAGCGGAATCGCTCTGTGTTAGCTCCTCCTTCAATGTCTCCAGCTTCTTCTGCAAAAGCCTGATGAGGGGAATGACCTGACTCAGGCTGGCAGTGTCTGAACTGACTTCACGTGTGGCAAGTTCAAAGGGCATCAGAACCTTGCACAATGTTGAAATCATTCTCCACTGCGCTTGAGACAGGTGCATTCCACCTCCTATATCGTGCTGAATTGTATAGGCTTGAATGGCCTTTTGCTGCTCCTCCAACCTCTGAAGCATATAGAGGGTTGAATTCCACCTCGTTACCACTTCTTGCTTCAGATGATGGCAGGGCAGGTTCAGTTGTTTTTGGTGGTGCTCCAGTCTTCTGTACGTGGTGCCTGTACGCCGAAAGTGTCCCGCAATTCTTCTGGCCACCGACAGCATCTCTTGCACACCCCTGTCGTTTTTTAAAAAATTCTGCACCACCAAATTCAAGGTATGTGCAAAACATGGGACGTGCTGGAATTTGCCCAGATTTAATGCACACACAATATTGCTGGCGTTGTCCGATGCCACAAATCCACAGGAGAGTCCAATTGGGGTAAGCCATTCCGCGATGATCTTCCTCAGTTGCCGTAAGAGGTTTTCAGCTGTGTGCGTATTCTGGAAAGCGGTGATACAAAGCGTAGCCTGCCTAGGAAAGAGTTGGCGTTTGCGAGATGCTGCTACTGGTGCCGCCGCTGCTGTTCTTGCGGCGGGAGTCCATACATCTACCCAGTGGGCTGTCACAGTCATATAGTCCTGACCCTGCCCTGCTCCACTTGTCCACATGTCCGTGGTTAAGTGGACATTGGGTACAACTGCATTTTTTAGGACACTGGTGAGTCTTTTTCTGACGTCCGTGTACATTCTCGGTATCGCCTGCCTAGAGAAGTGGAACCTAGATGGTATTTGGTAACGGGGGCACACTACCTCAAGAAATTGTCTAGTTCCCTGTGAACTAACGGCGGATACCGGACGCACGTCTAACACCAACATAGTTGTCAAGGCCTCAGTTATCCGCTTTGCAGCAGGATGACTGCTGTGATATTTCATCTTCCTCGCAAAGGACTGTTGGACAGTCAATTGCTTACTGGAAGTAGTACAAGTGGGCTTACGACTTCCCCTCTGGGATGACGATCGACTCCCAGCAGCAACAACAGCAGCGCCAGCAGCAGTAGGCATTACACTCAAGGATGCATCGGAGGAATCCCAGGCAGGAGAGGACTCGTCAGAATTGCCAGTGACATGGCCTGCAGGACTATTGGCATTCCGGGGTAAGGAGGAAATTGACACTGAGGGAGTTGGTGGGGTGGTTTGCGTGAGCTTGGTTACAAGAGGAAGGGATTTACTGGTCAGTGGACTGCTTCCGCTGTCACCCAAAGTTTTTGAACTTGTCACTGACTTATTATGAATGCGCTGCAGGTGACGTATAAGGGAGGATGTTCCGAGGTGGTTAACGTCCTTACCCCTACTTATTACAGCTTGACAAAGGCAACACACGGCTTGACACCTGTTGTCCGCATTTCTGTTGAAATACTTCCACACCGAAGAGCTGATTTTTTTGGTATTTTCACCAGGCATGTCAATGGCCATATTCCTCCCACGGACAACAGGTGTCTCCCCGGGTGCCTGACTTAAACAAACCACCTCACCATCAGAATCCTCCTGGTCAATTTCCTCCCCAGCGCCAGCAACACCCATATCCTCCTCATCCTGGTGTACTTCAACACTGACATCTTCAATCTGACTATCAGGAACTGGACTGCGGGTGCTCCTTCCAGCACTTGCAGGGGGCGTGCAAATGGTGGAAGGCGCATGCTCTTCACGTCCAGTGTTGGGAAGGTCAGGCATCGCAACCGACACAATTGGAGTCGGACTCTCCTTGTGGATTTGGGATTTCGAAGAACGCACAGTTCTTTGCGGTGCTACTGCTTTTGCCATCTTGAGTCTTTTCATTTTTCTAGCGAGAGGCTGAGTGCTTCCATCCTCATGTGAAGCTGAACCACTAGCCATGAACATAGGCCAGGGCCTCAGCCGTTCCTTGCCACTCCGTGTGGTAAATGGCATATTGGCAAGTTTACGCTTCTCCTCCGACAATTTTATTTTAGGTTTTGGAGTCCTTTTTTTACTGATATTTGGTGTTTTGGATTTTACATGCTCTGCACTATGACATTGGGCATCGGCCTTGGCAGACGACGTTGCTGGCATTTCATCGTCTCGGCCATGACTAGTGGCAGCAGCTTCAGCACGATGTGGAAGTGGATCTTGATCTTTCCCTAATTTTGGAACCTCAACATTTTTGTTCTCCATATTTTAATTGGCACAACTAAAAGGCACCTCAGGTAAACAATGGAGATGGATGGATACTAGTATACTTATGGATGGACTGCCGAGTGCCGACACAGAGGTAGCTACAGCCGTGGACTACCGTACTGTGTCTGCTGATAATATAGACTGGATGATAATGAGATGAAATCAATATATATGTATATATAATATCAATAGTACTGCAGCCGGACAGGTATATATATTTATTATGTAATGACTGATGACGGACCTGCTGGACACTGTCAGCTCAGCAGCACCGTAGACTGCTACAGTAAGCTACTATAGTAGTATGTATAAAGAAGAAAGAAAAAAAAAACAACCACGGGTAGGTGGTATACAATTATGGATGGACTGCCGAGTGCCGACACAGAGGTAGCTACAGCCGTGGACTAACGTACTGTGTCTGCTGATAATATAGACTGGATGATAATGAGATGAAATCAATATATATGTATATATAATATCACTAGTACTGCAGCCGGACAGGTATATATATTTATTATGTAATGACTGATGACGGACCTGCTGGACACTGTCAGCTCAGCAGCACCGCAGACTGCTACAGTAAGCTACTATAGTAGTATGTATAAAGAAGAAAGAAAAAAAAAAAACACGGGTAGGTGGTATACAATTATGGATGGACTGCCGAGTGCCGACACAGAGGTAGCTACAGCCGTGGACTACCGTACTGTGTCTGCTGATAATATAGACTGGATGATAATGAGATGAAATCAATATATATGTATATATAATATCACTAGTACTGCAGCCGGTCAGGTATATATATTTATTATGTAATGACTGATGACGGACCTGCTGGACACTGTCAGCTCAGCAGCACCGCAGACTGCTACAGTAAGCTACTATAGTAGTATGTATAAAGAAGAAAGAAAAAAAAACAACCACGGGTAGGTGGTATACAATTATGGATGGACTGCCGAGTGCCGACACAGAGGTAGCTACAGCCGTGGACTAACGTACTGTGTCTGCTGATAATATAGACTGGATGATAATGAGATGAAATCAATATATATGTATATATAATATCACTAGTACTGCAGCCGGACAGGTATATATATTTATTATGTAATGACTGATGACGGACCTGCTGGACACTGTCAGCTCAGCAGCACCGCAGACTGCTACAGTAAGCTACTATAGTAGTATGTATAAAGAAGAAAGAAAAAAAAAAAACACGGGTAGGTGGTATACAATTATGGATGGACTGCCGAGTGCCGACACAGAGGTAGCTACAGCCGTGGACTACCGTACTGTGTCTGCTGATAATATAGACTGGATGATAATGAGATGAAATCAATATATATGTATATATAATATCAATAGTACTGCAGCCGGACAGGTATATATATTTATTATGTAATGACTGATGACGGACCTGCTGGACACTGTCAGCTCAGCAGCACCGCAGACTGCTACAGTAAGCTACTATAGTAGTATGTATAAAGAAGAAAGAAAAAAAAAACAACCACGGGTAGGTGGTATACAATTATGGATGGACTGCCGAGTGCCGACACAGAGGTAGCTACAGCCGTGGACTAACGTACTGTGTCTGCTGATAATATAGACTGGATGATAATGAGATGAAATCAATATATATGTATATATAATATCACTAGTACTGCAGCCGGACAGGTATATATATTTATTATGTAATGACTGATGACGGACCTGCTGGACACTGTCAGCTCAGCAGCACCGCAGACTGCTACAGTAAGCTACTATAGTAGTATGTATAAAGAAGAAAGAAAAAAAAAAAAAAACATGGGTAGGTGCTAGGTGGTATACAATATTATATATATATTATATACAATTATATATATATATATATATATATATATATATTAAACTCATAAACTGGTGGTGATTATTAAACTGGTGGTCAGGTCACTGGTCACACTATCAGCAACTTGCAAGTAGTACTCCTGAGTCCTAAGCAGACAATCACAATATATATTATACTGGTGGTCAGTGTGGTCACAAACAATGGCAGTGTGGCTGGCACTCTGGCAGCAAAAGTGTGCACTGTACGTTATATGTACTCCTGAGTCCTGAGTCCTGCTCTCAGACTCTAACTGCTCCCCACTGTCAGTGTCTCCCCCACAAGTCAGATAATACAGTCACACTATCTCTATCACTTCAGCAAGTACTAGTAGTAGTAGTACTCCTCCTAATGCTCCCCAAAATACTACTGTGTCTCTCTCTGTCTCACTCTCTTCTCGAATCTCTATAAACGGAGAGGACGCCAGCCACGTCCTCTCCCTATGAATCTCAATGCACGTGTGAAAATGGCGGCGACGCGCGGCTCCTTATATAGAATCCGAGTCTCGCGATAGAATCCGAGCCTCGCGATAATCCGACAGCGTGATGATGACGTTCGGGCGCGCTCGGGTTAACCGAGCAAGGCGGGAAGATCCGAGTCGCTCGGACCCGTGTAAAAAAAACTGAAGTTCGGGCGGGTTCGGATTCCGAGGAACCGAACCCGCTCATCTCTACTAAATACTGCTGCTGTTATTTAACCCTTTGTTATTTAACAATCACAGTCTAGGAAATTATAAATACCAAAGTGCATAATTATTTATTCAGTACATACTTTGTATATCAAGCACCTATGTAAGAACAGGAAGTTTTATTTCAGATAGTTTTTCCAATTTTCTGATTGATTGTTTATAAAGAACCAACTGTAGATTAACTACACTCTCATTCAGATTTTTTTTCTCTGATTGTTTACTCTCCATGTTTCTCACTTCTTTTTGGAACATCTATCTTTAAGCAGACCCTCATCATTGATTCAGGGGTCTCCGCATCACACATTATGGTTTTCCCTAACAATTGACCCCTGTCTAACATTGACAGCAGATCCGCTCTGTACAAATTCCATCTAGGAGGTGCTTGCACTACTCTACATTTATTTCCTTATCTCCCTAAATACTTATACTCCTTCCCCCTGTTAAGTGCAAGGTGAACTTTCATCAGTGATCCCAGAGTTGTTCCTCAGCTTATTCATTCTACTATCATACCACACTGTCAACGCCCAATACCGTCCGATTTTGGAAGCTAAGCCGTGTTGGGCTTCGTTAGTACCTGGATGGGAGACCCCCTGGGAATACCAAGTGTTGCAGGAATTGGGACAATAATCTATTCTGTGCCTAACACTGAAAGCAGATTCACCAATTTTGCTTCCTTTTTTTCTAATCTTGTTCCTAAGATAAAATCTACATAACTCATTATTTCTGTCTTCACATAGGTTCTTCTTAATTCACTATGCTGGCAGTCAGTGAGGTCAGCTAAGAGACTGACCCAGTGTGGGTTCTTTGTGACAGATTTATCAAAATGTATATATATTATTAAACGTTTTGACATATCAAGTGATAATCTCATATCTTGACCCTGTATACAATTTTGATACACATTAACTATTCACATCGATCCCTAATTTTCTTATCATTTTTGTGCATTGGCACACATCTACTTTTAGGATAGGATCACACAACATTTACAATGCAGGTTTCACGCACACGCAGTGCATTAACAGCAGATGCGCAGTTTTCCGATAATCGCCCAATATGCGTTTTTGAATATAGCTATCCAAGCTGAATGAGGGCCCTAATCCCTTATCCATACCTGTAGCTATAAACCTCTCACATTTCAAATTCAGACAAGGGCCAGATAAAGGGATTTATTGTACTATGCCATTTGGCAGACAGGGAGGTTATCAGCAGCAGGTGCAAATAGATAATCACTAGCAGATCACTTGTGATTGGCTGTTTACAAAAGCTCTGTAGACACTGCTTGTTCCATTTTTTTGTTGCACAAGCTGCTTTTGTAAGCATGTACAGTATAAGCATTTTTTTCACAAGCAATACACTGTATAAGGAATTGTTTCTGCGCTGTTGCAGTGACCTTTATAGTTCAACCACTTAACTTGCTAATGTTTTTATCTAAAACCACTCAGAAAATGTTTTGGGTTTTTTTTTTTTTTTTGTTTTTTTTTTGGGGGGGGGGGGTTATGGCTGAATTTTATTAAGAACATGTATTTAAAGCATATCTAACACGATCGATAAAGTTTTAAAAAAGTAACTTTTTTTTATTCTAAACATTGGTACAAACATCGATTGTCGATATATCAGATAATTGATGATTGGAGCATTATGACTCTACATTTTCCCAGCGACTGCAGAGCAGCCGTCGGGTGTCCACAGGGAAGGCGAGTGCTGCTTTTTTTTACATTTCTCCAACATCTGCAAATCTCTGGCAGCCACAGGGTGGGGGGTACTGCCAGGCTGCTCGATCTGCAGGGATTGGCAGCACAATAGTCACTGGGGAAGGGAACCAAGAAGCAGAGGAACCGGGGAGTACAGTACCTCTGTCAGCAGCTGTGGGCATTTCTGGTTTAATCACATGTGACCATGTAAGGGAAAGCACAGCCTGGTGTGGTCGCATCTGATGCGACTACACCAGGCAAAATTGTTAATTGAATTATTAATTGAAATCTAATAGTGAATGCGTTTATTGTACATAAAATAAATGGTTTGCAATACTGGCACAAGTGGGATGTACTATAAGGGGTATATTTACCATTACCATTTACCATTACTGCGTTCTGCAGGAATGGAAACTGCGTTCTGCAGGAATATCTGAGCCAATTTTAGTCAACTTTTACTCTTGTACTATTGAGAGTGTGCTTACTTACGGTATTCCCGTTTGGTATGGAAATTGTAATGTAGCAGAGCGTAAATCGCTCGATAGAATTGTTAAAACTGCCGAAAGAATAGTCGGTTTACCATTGCCAAATATCCAGACCCTTTATGAAAAGAGGCTCCTTAATAAGGCCAGGAGTATACTGAGCGATGAAACTCATCCTAATTACAGGGTATTTACCCTGCTTCCTTCTAAGTTACGTTATAGGTCTTTGTTGTGTAAGACTAGTAGACTGAAATGTAGTTTTTTTCCTAAAGCAATTAGTATGTTAAACGGTTCTGAGGGTAGATAGGAGTTGTACCTGCTTACGTGTCCACTTGTGTTCTTATGGGTTTTAAAGTATTTTATGGTGTTTTATTGGCATTTGTATTCTAGTGATATCTGTTTTTTTTCCATTCGGAAATCTCATTGTTTGTTCACATGTGAATATCTAATGATAAGAAACTAAACTAACTAACTAACTAACTAACTACTAAACTGCAGGATGAAAACGGGGACTTGCTTTCGCATGCCTGAGGCAGGTGAAACAAAAATAAGAATTTACTTACCGATAATTCTATTTCTCATAGTCCGTAGTGGATGCTGGGACTCCGTCAGGACCATGGGGAATAGCGGGCTCCGCAGGAGACAGGGCACATCTAAAAAAGCTTTTAGGTCACATGGTGCGTACTGGCTCCTCCCCCTATGACCCTCCTCCAAGCCTCAGTTAGGTACTGTGCCCGGACGAGCGTACACAATAAGGAAGGATCTTGAATCCCGGGTAAGACTCATACCAGCCACACCAATCACACCGTACAACTTGTGATCTGAACCCAGTTAACAGTATGATAACACAAACGAAGTAGCCTCTGAACAGATGGCTCACAACAACAGTAATAACCCGATTTTTGTAACAGTAACTATGTACAAGCATTGCAGACAATCCGCACTTGGGATGGGCGCCCAGCATCCACTACGGACTATGAGAAATAGAATTATCGGTAAGTAAATTCTTATTTTCTCTAACGTCCTAGTGGATGCTGGGACTCCGTCAGGACCATGGGGATTATACCAAAGCTCCCAAACGGGCGGGAGAGTGCGGATGACTCTGCAGCACCGAATGAGAGAACTCCAGGTCCTCTTTAGCCAGAGTATCAAATTTGTAAAATTTTACAAACGTGTTCTCCCCTGACCACGTAGCTGCTCGGCAAAGTTGTAATGCCGAGACTCCTCGGGCAGCCGCCCAGGATGAGCCCACTTTCCTTGTGGAATGGGCCTTTACAGATTTAGGCTGTGGCAGGCCTGCCACAGAATGTGCAAGTTGGATTGTACTACATATCCAACGTGCAATCGTCTGTTTAGACGCAGGAGCACCCAACTTGTTGGGTGCATACAATGTAAACAACGAGTCAGATTTTCTGACTCCAGCTGTCCTTGAAATATATATTTTTAATGCTCTGACAACGTCCAGTAACTTGGAGTCCTCCAAGTCGCTAGTAGCCGCAGGCATCACAATAGGCTGGTTCAAGTGAAATGCCGAAACCACCTTAGGGAGAAATTGAGGACGTGTCCTCAATTCTGCCCTGTCCGAATGGAATATCAGATATGGGCTTTTGTATGACAAAGCTGCCAACTCCGAAACTCTCCTGGCTGAAGCCAGGGCCAACAGCATGGTTACCTTCCATGTAAGGTATTTTAAATCTACCGATTTTAAAGGCTCAAACCAATGAGATTTGAGAAAATTTAGAACCACGTTCAAATCCCACGGTGCCACTGGAGGCACTATTGGGGGTTGTATATGTAGTACACCTTTGACAAAAGTTTGTACTTCAGGCACTGACGCCAATTCCTTCTGGAAGAAAATTGATAAGGCCGAAATTTGAACTTTAATGGACCC
This sequence comes from Pseudophryne corroboree, assembly GCF_028390025.1. Classification (NCBI taxonomy): domain Eukaryota; kingdom Metazoa; phylum Chordata; class Amphibia; order Anura; family Myobatrachidae; genus Pseudophryne; species Pseudophryne corroboree. The sequence goes on from NC_086450.1 coordinate 123,536,966, forward strand.
CAATTTGAGGCCCATAGACAATCCTGCTTGCAGGAAATGTAAGAATCGACCCAATTGAAATTCTTCCGTTGGAGCCTTCTTGGCCTCACACCACGCAACATATTTTCTCCAAATGCGGTGATAATGTTGTGCGGTCACTTCTTTCCTGGCTTTAATTAAAGTAGGAATAACTTCCTCAGGAATGCCCTTCTCTTTTAGAATCCGGCGTTCAACCGCCATGCCGTCAAACGCAGCCGCGGTAAGTCTTGGAACATACAAGGTCCCTGCTGAAGCAGATCCCTTCTTAGAGGTAGAGGCCACGGATCCTCCGTGAGCATCTCTTGAAGTTCCGGATACCAAGTTCTTCTTGGCCAGTCCGGAGCTACCAGTATTGTTCTTACTCCTCTTTTCCGTATAATTCTCAGTACCTTTGGTATGAGAGGCAGAGGAGGGAACACATACACTGACTGGTACACCCACGGTGTTACCAGAGCGTCCACAGCTATTGCCTGAGGGTCTCTTGACCTGGCGCAATACCTGTCCAATTTTTTGTTGAGGCGAGACGCCATCATGTCCACCTTTGGTTTTTCCCAACGGTTCACAATCATGTGGAAAACTTCTGGATGAAGTCCCCACTCTCCCGGGTGAAGGTCGTGTCTGCTGAGGAAATCTGCTTCCCAGTTGTCCACTCCCGGGATGAACACTGCTGACAGTGCTACGACATGATTCTCCGCCCAGCGCAGAATCCTTGCAGCTTCTGCCATTGCACTCCTGCTTCTCGTGCCGCCTTGTCGGTTTACGTGGGCGACTGCCGTGATGTTGTCGGACTGGATCAACACCGGCTGACCCTGAAGCAGCGATTTTGCCAGGCTTAGAGCATTGTAGATCGCTCTTAGCTCCAGTATATTTATGTGAAGAGACGTCTCCAGGTTTGACCACACGCCCTGGAAGTTTCTTCCCTTTGTGACTGCTCCCCAACCTCGTAGGCTGGCATCCGTAGTCACCAGGACCCAGTCCTGTATGCCGAATCTGCGGCCCACTAACAGATGGGCAGTCTGCAACCACCACAGGAGAGACAACCTTGTTCTCGGTGACAGTGTTATCCGCTGATGCATGTGCAGATGCGATCCGGACCATTTGTCCAGCAGATCCCACTGAAATGTTCGTGCATGGAATCTGCCGAATGGAATCGCTTCGTACGAAGCCACCATCTTTCCCAGGACTCTTGTGCATTGATGTACTGACACAGTTCCTGGTTTTAGGAGGTTCTTGACAAGTTCGGATAACTCCCTTGCTTTCTCTTCCGGGAGAAATACCTTTTTCTGAACCGTGTCCAGAATCATGCCCAGGAACAGCAGATGTGTTGTCGGGGTCAATTGAGATTTTGGAAGATTTAGAATCCACCCGTGTTGCTGAAGCACTACTTGTGTTAGCGCTACACCGACTTCCAGCTGTTCTCTGGACTTTGCCCTTATCAGGAGATCGTCCAAGTAAGGGATAATTAATACGCCTTTTCTTCGTAGAAGAACCATCATTTCGGTCATTACCTTGGTAAAGACCCGAGGGGCCGTGGACAACCCAAACGGCAGCGTTTGAAACTGATAATGACAGTCTTGTATCACGAACCTGAGATACCCTTGGTGTGAGGGGTAAATCGGGACATGTAGATAAGCATCTTTTATGTCCAAGGACACCATGAAGTCTCCTTCTTCCAGATTCGCTATCACTGCTCTGAGTGACTCCATCTTGAACTTGAATTTCTTTATGTACAGGTTCAAGGATTTCAGATTTAGAATAGGCCTTACCGAACCGTCCGGTTTCGGTACCACAAATAGTGTGGAATAATACCCCTTTCCCTGTTGTAGGAGGGGTACCTTGACTATCACCTGCTGAGAATACAGCTTGTGAATGGCTTCCAAAACCGACGTCCTTTCTGAGGGAGACGTTGGTAAAGCAGACTTTAGGAACCGGCGAGGGGGAGACCTTTCGAACTCCAGCATGTAACCCTGAGATACTATCTGCAGGACCCACGGGTCCACTTGTGAGTGAACCCATTGATTGCTGAAAATCTTGAGTCGACCCCCCACCGTTCCTGAGTCCGCTTGTAAAGCCCCAGCGTCATGCTGATGGCTTTGTAGAAGCCGGGGCGGGCTTCTGTTCCTGGGCAGGGGCTGCTTGCTGCCCTTTCTTACCCTTTCCTCTGCCTCGCGGCAGATAAGACTGTCCTTTTGGTCGCTTTTTATAGGAGCGAAAGGACTGCGGCTGAAAAGACGGTGTCTTTTTCTGTTGGGAGGGGGTCTGAGGTAAAAAAGTGGATTTGCCGGCAGTTGCCGTGGCCACCAGGTCCGAAAGACCGACCCCAAACAATTCCTCTCCTTTATATGGCAATACTTCCATATGCCTCTTGGAATCCGCATCACCTGACCACTGTCGCGTCCATAAACTTCTTCTGGCAGATATGGACATCGCGCTTACTCTTGATGCTAGAGTACAAACATCCCTCTGAGCATCTCGCATATAAAGGAAAGCATCCTTTAATTGCTCTAGAGTCAATAAAATACTGTCCCTATCCAGGGTATCAATATTTTCAGTCAGAGAATCCAACCACACTACCCCAGCACTGCACATCCAGGCTGAGGCTATTGCCGGTCGCAGTATAACACCAGTATGTGTGTATATACTCTTCAGTGTAGTTTCCAGCCTCCTATCTGCTGGATCCTTGAGGGCGGCCGTATCAGGAGACGGCAACGCCACTTGCTTTGATAAACGTGTGAGCGCCTTATCCACCCTAGGGGGTGTTTCCCAGCGCGCCCTAACCTCTGGTGGGAAAGGGTATAATGCCAATAACTTCTTGGAAATTAGCAGTTTTCTATCGGGGTTAACCCACGCTTCATCACACACGTCATTCAATTCCTCTGATTCTGGAAAAAATACAGGTAGTTTTTTCACCCCCCACATAATACCCCTTTTTGAGGTACCAGCAGTATCAGAGATCTGCAAAGCCTCCTTCATTGCCGTGATCATATAACGTGTGGCCCTATTGGAAAATACGTTTGTTTCTTCACCGTCGACACTAGATTCATCTGTGTCGGTACCCGTGTCGACTGACTGAGGTAAAGGACGTTTTACAGCCCCTGACGGTGTCTGAGACGCCTGAACCGGTACTAACTGGTTTGCCGGGCGTCTTATTTCGTCAACTGACTTTTGTAATGTGCTGACATTATCACGTAATTCCATAACTAAAGCCATCCATTCCGGTGTCGACTCCCTAGGGGGTGACATTACCATCATCGGCAATTGCTCTGCCTCCACACCAACATCGTCCTCATACATGTCGACACACACGTACCGACACACAGCAGCCACACAGGGAATGCTCTAATCGAAGACAGGACCCCCTAGCCCTTTGGGGAGACAGAGGGAGAGTTTGCCAGCACACACCAAAAGCGCTATAAATGTATATAAACAACCCTAGAAGGTGTTGTTTACTATATATGCGCACTTAATATATAAATATCGCCAATTTATGCCCCCCTTCTCTTGTTACCCTGTTTCTGTAGTGCAGTGCAGGGGAGAGACCTGGGAGCCTTCCTCACCAGCGGAGCTGAGCAGGAAAATGGCGCTGAGTGCTGAGGAGAATAAGCTCCGCCCCTTTTTCGGCGGGCTTTTCCCCGGTTTTTAAGAAACTGGCCTGGGTTAAAATACATACATATAGCCTTAATGGCTATATGTGATGTATTTATTTTGCCACTAAAGGTAATTATATTGCTGCCCAGGGCGCCCCCAGCAGCGCCCTGCACCCTCCGTGACTGAGTCAGTGAGCCGTGTGACAACAATGGCGCACAGCTGCCGTGCTGTGCGCTACCTTCAAGAAGACTGAGGAGTCTTCTGCCGCCTGCTTTCCGGACCTCCGTTCTGCCGTCTCTTCAGCGTCTGTAAGGGGGATCGGCGGCGCGGCTCCGGGACGAACCCCAGGCTGACCTGTGTTCCGACTCCCTCTGGAGCTAAGTGTCCAGTAGCCTAAGACTCCAATCCATCCTGCACGCAGGTGAGTTGGAAATCTCTCCCCTAAGTCCCTCGATGCAGTGATCCTGTTGCCAGCAGGAATCACTGAGATTGAAACCTAAAAAAAAACTTTTCTAAACAGCTCTTTAGGAGAGCCACCTAGATTGCACCCTCTCGGACGGGCACAAAAACCTAACTGAGGCTTGGAGGAGGGTCATAGGGGGAGGAGCCAGTACGCACCATGTGACCTAAAAGCTTTTTTAGATGTGCCCTGTGTCCTGCGGAGCCCGCTATTCCCCATGGTCCTGACGGAGTCCCAGCATCCACTAGGACGTTAGAGAAATCCCCAATAAGCCGCCCCTCGTGCCAGCTTATCGGGGCTAATAGGCTAGCCCCCAGTGAGACAATTAGCTGTGGTAATTAACAGCGGCTAATTGGATACCCCCCCCCCCCCCCCCAAGTAACTGTGACACGTGCCTGACATGAAACAAATGCATATCCGACTGACAGCATCTTGTGTTCTGCATATGGGTGTAAATATGCTCATTTTGCATGCAAATGTTTTAGTCAGAAATCATGCTCATTCTGCGGCCAACTGAAACAGCCCCAAATTCTGTAAGTTATAACAATGTCTACAGTGGGACTGCCTTAATTGCAAATCATTATGACACATTTATTGGCATGATCTGTTGATAATCCTTTGAAGGAAAGGTCACAACAATAGAGTTTGTGTATAAGTGGGATGCAAGAAAATTCCGGGCAGCATTGACCAGTGATATTTAGGAAGTGCAACAGGAAGAGGAAAGGAACACTGGTCTGTGAATAGACGTGTACCAATAAGCACAACTTGTCTATGCATACTATTGTGTCATTCTTTTGTAGTAAAAATAAGATTTTACTTACCTGTAAATCTATTTCTCGTAGTCCGTAGTGGATGCTGGGGACTCCGTAAGGACCATGGGGAATAGACGGGCTCCGCAGGAGACAGGGCACTTTAAGAAAGAATTTGGATACTGGTGTGCTCTGGCTCCTCCCTCTATGTCCCTCCTCCAGACCTCAGTTAGAGAAACTGTGCCCGGAAGAGCTGACAGTACAAGGAAAGGATTTTGGAATCCAGGGCAAGACTCATACCAGCCACACCAATCACACCGTATAACTTGTGATAAACTTACCCAGTTAACAGTATGAACAACAACAGAGCATCAGATCAACCCTGATGCAACTATAACATAACCCTTATGTAAGCAATAACTATATACAAGCATTGCAGAAGAAGTCCGCACTTGGGACGGGCGCCCAGCATCCACTACGAACTACGAGAAATAGATTTACCGGTAAGTAAAATCTTATTTTCTCTAACGTCCTAGTGGATGCTGGGGACTCCGTAAGGACCATGGGGATTATACCAAAGCTCCCAAACGGGCGGGAGAGTGTGGATGACTCTGCAGCACCGAATGAGCAAACACAAGGTCCTCCTCAGCCAGGGTATCAAACTTGTAGAACTTTGCAAAAGTGTTTGAACCCGACCAAGTAGCTGCTCGGCAAAGCTGTAATGCCGAGACCCCTCGGGCAGCCGCCCAAGAAGAGCCCACCCTCCTTGTGGAATGGGCTTTTACTGATTTTGGCAGCGGCAATCCAGCCGCAGAATGAGCCTGCTGAATCGTGTTACAGATCCAGCGAGCAATAGTTTGCTTTGAAGAAGGAGCACCCAGCTTGTTGGGTGCATACAGGATAAACAGCGACTCAGTTTTCCTGACTCTAGCCGTTCTGGCTACATAAACCTTCAAAGCCCTGACCACATCTAGTAACTCGGAATCCTCCAAGTAACGAGTAGCCACAGGCACCACAATAGTTTGGTTCATATGAAAAGATGACACCACTTTTGGCAGAAATTGCGGACGGGTCCGCAATTCTGCCCTGTCCATATGGAAAACCAGATAGGGGCTTTTATGTGACAAAGCCGCTAATTCTGACACACGCCTAGCTGTAGCCAAGGCTAATAGCATGACCACCTTCAACGTGAGAAATTTTAACTCCACGGTTTTAAGTGGCTCAAACCAGTGTGACTTCAGGAAACTCAACACCACGTTAAGATCCCAAGGTGCCACTGGAGGCACAAAAGGGGGCTGAATATGCAGCACTCCCTTTACAAACGTCTGAACTTCAGGTAGAGAAGCCAGTTCTTTTTGAAAGAAAATGGATAGGGCCGAAATCTGGACCTTAATGGAACCCAATTTTAGGCCCAAAGTCACTCCCGACTGTAGGAAGTGAAGGAAATGTCCCAGCTGGAATTCCTCCGTAGGGGCATTCCTGGCCTCACACCAAGCAACATATTTTCGCCATATACGGTGATAATGTTTAGCCGTTACGTCCTTCCTAGCCCTTATCAGCGTAGGAATAACCTCATCCGGAATGCCTTTTTCTGCTAGGATCCGGCGTTCAACCGCCATGCCGTCAAACGCAGCCGCGGTAAGTCTTGGAACAGACAGGGCCCCTGTTGCAACAAGTCCTGTCTTAGAGGCAGAGGCCATGGGTCCTCTGTGAGCATTTCTTGCAGCTCTGGAAACCAAGTCCTTCTTGGCCAATCCGGAACAATGAGTATTGTTCTCACTCCTCTTCTTCTTATGATTCTCAGCACCTTGGGTATGAGAGGAAGAGGAGGAAATACATAGACCGACTGGAACACCCACGGTGTCACTAGTGCGTCTACAGCTATCGCCTGAGGGTCTCTTGACCTGGCGCAATACCTCTTTAGCTTTTTGTTGAGGCGGGATGCCATCATGTCTACTTGTGGCAGTTCCCACCGACTTGCAATCTGTGTGAAGACTTCTTGATGAAGTCCCCACTCTCCCGGGTGGAGGTCGTGCCTGCTGAGGAAGTCTGCTTCCCAGTTGTCCACTCCCGGAATGAACACTGCTGACAGTGCTCTTACGTGATTCTCCGCCCAGTGAAGAATTCTGGTGGCTTCCGCCATCGCCACCCTGCTTCTTGTGCCGCCTTGGCGGTTTACATGAGCCACTGCGGTGATGTTGTCTGACTGAATCAGCACCGATCGGTCGCGAAGCAGGGTCTTCGCTTGACGTAGGGCGTTGTATATGGCCCTTAGTTCCAGGATATTGATGTGAAGGCAAGTCTCCTGACTTGACCACAGACCTTGGAAATTTCTTCCCTGTGTGACTGCTCCCCACCCTCGGAGGCTTGCGTCCGTGGTCACCATGACCCAGTCCTGAATGCCGAATCTGCGGCCCTCGAGAAGGTGAGCACTCTGCAGCCACCACAGGAGAGACACCCTGGCCCTGGGGGATAGGGTGATCAGCCGATGCATTTGTAGATGTGACCCGGACCACTTGTCCAACAGATCCCATTGAAAGGTCCTCGCATGGAACCTGCCGAAGGGAATGGCCTCGTATGATGCCACCATCTTTCCCAGGACTCGCGTGCAGTAATGCACCGACACCAGTTTTGGTTTTAATAGGTCTCTGACCAGTGTCATGAGCTCCTGAGCCTTCTCCATCGGGAGATAAACCCTCTTCTGGCCTGTGTCCAGAATCATGCCCAGGAAGGGCAGACGAGTCGTAGGAATCAACTGCGACTTTGGAATATTTAGAATCCAGCCGTGCTGTTGTAACACTTCCCGAGAGCGTGCTACGCTGATCAGCAACTGCTCTCTGGACCTCGCCTTTATGAGGAGATCGTCCAAGTATGGGATAATTGTGACTCCTTGCCGTCGCAGGAGCACCATCATTTCCGCCATTACCTTGGTAAATATTCTTGGTGCCGTGGAGAGACCAAACGGCAACGTCTGGAATTGGTAATGACAATCCTGTACCACAAATCTGAGGTACTCCTGATGAGGTGGATAAATGGGGACATGAAGGTAAGCATCCTTTATGTCCAGAGACACCATAAAATCCCCCCCTTCTAGGCTAGCGATGACTGCTCTGAGCGATTCCATCTTGAACTTGAACCTTTTCAGGTATATGTTCAGGGATTTTAAATTCAATATGGGTCTGACCGAACCATCCGGTTTCGGTACCACAAACATGGTCGAATAGTAACCCCTTCCTTGTTGAAGGAGGGGAACCTTGACCACCACCTGCTGAAGATACAATTTGTGAATTGCAGCTAACACTATTTCCCTCTCTAAGGGGGAAGCTGGCAGGGCCGATTTTAGGTAACGGTGAGGGGGCATCTCTTCGAATTCCAGCTTGTATCCCTGAGACACAATCTCTATAGCCCAGGGATCCACCTGGGAGTGAACCCACTTGTGGCTGAAATTTCGGAGACGCGCCCCCACCGGGCCTAGCTCCGCCTGTGGAGCCCCAGCGTCATGCGGTGGATTTAGTGGAAGCCGGGGAGGACTTCTGTTCCTGGGAACTAGCTGTATTGTGCAGCTTCTTTCCTCTACCCCTGCCTCTGGCAAGAAAGGACGCACCTCGGACTTTCTTGCCTTTTTGTGATCGAAAGGACTGCATCTGGTAATACGGTGCTTTCTTAGGTTGTGAGGGAACATATGGCAAAAAATTTGACTTTCCAGCCGTAGCTGTGGAGACCAGGTCCGAGAGACCCTCCCCAAACAACTCCTCACCCTTGTAAGGTAAAACCTCCATGTGCCTTTTTGAGTCGGCATCGCCTGTCCATTGCCGAGTCCACAGGACCCTTCTGGCAGAAATCGACATTGCATTTATTCTAGAGCCTAGTAGGCTAATGTCTCTTTGAGCATCTCTCATATACAGGACAGCGTCTTTTATATGCCCCAGGGTCATCAATATAGTATCCTTGTCCAAGGTATCAAGTTCCTCAGATAAGGTATCTGTCGATGCTGCTACAGCACTACACATCCAGGCTGACACAATCGCCGGCCTTAGTAAGGTACCTGAATGTGTATAAATGGACTTCAGGGTACCCTCCTGCTTTCTATCCGCAGCATCTTTTAGGGTGGCCGTATCCTGTGACGGCAGGGCTACCCTCTTGGATAAGCGTGTTAAAGCTTTGTCTACCCTAGGGGAGGATTCCCAGCGTAACCTGTCCGTTGGCGGGAAAGGATACGCCATAAGCATCCATTTGGAAATCTGCAGTTTTTTATCTGGAGATTCCCAAGCCTTTTCACATAACTCATTTAGCTCATGTGAAGGGGGAAAGGTCACCTCTTGCCTTTTTTCCCCATACATATAAACTATCTTGTCAGGGACTGGGGTTTCCTCTGTGATGTGCAACACATCCTTCATTGCTATAATCATATAACGGATGGCTTTAGCCAATTTAGGCTGTAACTTTGCATCCTCGCAGTCGACACTGGAGTCAGAATCCGTGTCGATATCTGTGTCAACAATTTGGGATAGTGGGCGCTTCTGAGACCCTGACGGCCTCTGCGACAGGATCAGGCATGGGCTGAGACCCCGGCTGTCCTAAGGCTTCAGCTTTATCCAACCTTTTATGCATGGAAGTAACATTATCATTTAAAACCTTCCACATATCCATCCAATCGGGTGTCGGCGCCATCGGCGGCGACCCCACATTCATTTGTTCCCGCTCTGCTTCCACATAGCCTTCCTCGTCAAACATGCCGACACAAGCGTACCGACACACCACACACACAGGGGATGCTCTTTTTGAAGACAGTTCCCCCACAAGGCCTTTTGGAGAGACAGAGAGAGAGTATGCCAGCACACACCCCAGCGCTATATGTCCCAGGAATCACACAGTAACTTAGTGTTAACCCAGTAGCTGCTGTATATACTGTTTTTGCGCCTAATTTATGTGCCCCCCCTCTCTTTTTACCCTCTTCTACCGTGTTTCTGCAGGGGAGAGCCTGGGGAGCTTCCTCTCAGCGGAGCTGTGGAGAGAAAATGGCGCTGGTGAGTGCTGAGGAAGAAGCCCCACCCCCTCAGCGGCAGGCTTCTGTCCCGCGTTTCTGTGTAAAAATATGGCGGGGGCCCATGCATATATACAGTGCCCAACTGTATATATGCCCAACTTTTGCCAAGAGGTCTCTAATTGCTGCCCAGGGCGCCCCCCCCCCCCCCCCCCCTGCGCCCTGCACCCAACAGTGACCGGAGTATGTGGGTGTAGTGTGGGAGCAATGGCGCACAGCTGCAGTGCTGTGCGCTACCTCAGTATGAAGACTGGAGTCTTCTGCCGCCGATTTCGAAGTCTTCTTGCTTCTTTCACCGGCTTCTGTCTTCCGGCTCTGCGAGGGGGATGGCAGCGCGGCTCCAGGATCGGACGACAGAGGGTGAGATCCTGTGTACGATCCCTCTGGAGCTAATGGTGTCCAGTAGCCTAAGAAGCAGGACCTATCTTCAGTGAGTAGGGCTGCTTCTCTCCCCTCAGTCCCACGTAGCAGAGAGTCTGTTGCCAGCAGATCTCTCTGAAAATAAAAAAACCTTACAAAATACTTTCTTTTATAGCAAGCTCAGGAGAGCTCACTAAGTAGCACCCAGCTCGTCCGGGCACAGATTCAAACTGAGGTCTGGAGGAGGGACATAGAGGGAGGAGCCAGAGCACACCAGTATCCAAATTCTTTCTTAAAGTGCCCTGTCTCCTGCGGAGCCCGTCTATTCCCCATGGTCCTTACTGAGTCCCCAGCATCCACTAGGACGTTAGAGAAAATATAATATTATTTCAATTATAGTATTCTGATTTCTATTCATTTTATTCTTTTTTAAAAAAAATCTTTTTATTCACAAAGTTTGTCAAAAGAAACATCCATCAATAGAGAATGAAATGCATATAACAGTGCAACAAGAAACATAAATGCATGAATGATAGCTAAGAAACATCTACATCACTTCACATAGATAATATACTTCACATAAGACATTGACAAACAATGTTACATTTTTAGAATAAAAATGAAACTCAAAATATTACAAAATGTGTTCCGGTTGTCCAGGAAGACAAGTGAAAATCCTCACTAATCCAACCCCTTCTTCCCCACTCCTGACCTTGACCGCAAAACATCAGGATTGGTGATGGTGCAAAAACCAGCTTGCAGACTCTCTCTCTCTCTCTCTCTATATATGTATATCAGGGACGTGTGGTGAGGTCAATGGCTGGGGAGGCACTGGCTAGTATCAGAGCCAGATTTATGCCATATACCACCCTATATATAGTCTATCCCATCTGCAAGCAGCACAACAATGGGCAGCAATTGCAAAGCCTAATCCAGTAGCAGTTGAAAAAGAATTCGATCGCAATTTGAGTGACAGGCGGCGGGCGTTAGGTGGGTGGCGATGCAGCATTGGGGGGGGGGGAGGAAATGCGATAAGACACATACGCGCAGAGGGTTTCCACAAACTGCCGATTTCTGCGATGCGATTGCAATCGCATCGCTGGGTGATGATTAGCATGGTGGGCTGCCTTGCCATGTGCTGGGCTGCCCCTAGCATATGAGTGTAAGCAGTAGCAGTTTTGCTTTGGCACAGGGTAACATAGGGTAACACATGGCAAGGGGGGCACATGGTAAAACATGACACTGGAGTCAGGGATTAACACATGGCATAGGGGGCACAGGATAATGCATGGTACATGGGGGCACAAGTTAATACATTGCACCGGGATCACAGGGTAACACATGGCACTGGGGGGGGCATAGTATAACACATGGCCCAGGGTAGCAAAGGGTAACACATGGCAAGGGGAGCACAGGGAGGCACAGGTTAACACATGAACTAGGGGGCACAGGGTAACACATGGCACAGTGGGGAATAGGATAATACATGGTACAGGGGGGGCACTATATGGAGTGAGAGTAGGAGGGGAAAGATGGGCACAGTACCTGGTGGTAGCCGGCTGCTGGGTTACACCATGCACTGCAGGAGTACTGGGAGCACATACTGCTGCCTCCTGTCACAGGCTCCCAGCGGATTCTCAACCGCTGCTGCTGCTGCCACTAGTACTGCTTCTGGGTCCTCGGGTGCTGCTGCTGCTCCTGGGTCTCCTGCTGCTGCTGCTCCTGTGTCCCCTGCTGCTGCTCATGGGTCTCCTGCTGCTGCTGCTCCTGGGTCTCCTGCTGCTGCTCCTGGGTCCTCCCCCACTGACAACGGTGCTGGGCTTTCCACTGGGTCGGCTCTTCCATTGGCAGCATCACAGGGGCGGGGAGCACGGGGGAGAGAGGCTGTTAAGACTGTGCAGCCAGGCAGGGAAGTGTGAGCACAGGCCACGCCCCCTCCTGAGACAGATCTGATAGAGCAGGCCTGGCCAACCTGTGGCTCTGCAGATGTTGTGAAACTACACATCCCAGAATGGCCTCACAGGCTCCGTTTTGTATGCAGCATTATTGGCAACAGCACAGCCCCGCCCCAGCTCCAGACACAGTCTGACATAAGGAGAGGAGGCAGAGCTGCTCACTGCCTCTCTGACTTCACCCTGCCTCCTACCCCTGCAGAAACTGTGACAATTAGTAGAATACTACAAAGAAGATATGTAAGTTATAAATATCTTGTTTGCATTATTCTATTAATTGTTATAGGGGGTAATTCTGAGTTGATCGCAGCAGCAAGTTTGTTAGCAATTGGGCAAAACCATGTGCACTGCAGCGGGGGCAGATATAACATTTGCAGAGAGAGAGAGATTTGGGTGGGTTATTTTGTTTCTGTGCAGGGTAAATATTGGCTGCTTTATTTTTATACTGCAATTTAGATTTCAGTTTGAACACACCCCACCCAAATCTAACTCTCTCTGCACATGTTATATCTACACCCCCCCTGCAATGCACATGGTTTTGCCCAACTGCTAACAAATTTGCTGCTGCGATCAACTCAGAATTAGGCCCATAGTCAGAACTCTGGTGTAGTATGACAGGGGAGGTACTGCCTCCCCTGACTGCATGTCCCGACAGATGGTAAATCAACCGCATCCTACTATATATATATATATATATATATATATATATATATTTATTTATTTATCTATATCTATCATGGCTCTTGACTATGGAAGGTAGCGGTGACATGATGCAGGGGTTTTGAACGGTCATTTGCTGACCGAAGTTGATGGACCGATAAGTTACCTATGTACCTTCTAAAAGCATGTATATTGAATTTACTATTGAGGCCCCATGAATGCTATAATGCATGCATTAGATGACTGTTTGGATTTTTAAGCTTAGCCACCGTTCTTATGATTCTGTGGAGTGCCCACTTTGTGTGAAAACAAAATTTGCTTGATTTGATTTGAGTGGCCTTTTTCACATCATCATATTTTTCCTGGACCGTTAAGGAACATACTTAGGGGAGCACCACCTAAAAGTGTTATTGGGAGAGTGCAACGTAGACACATGCTCGGCACTCCACAATACATAAGGCAACAACCCAGGCGCCCTCCAGTGTAGTAATACAAAGGCGGTGGGTATTGGCGGCACACATGGGATTCTTCATCAATAATGACACTAAAGCAGCAGTGTTCGTAGTCAACATTTTAATATAACATCGACATTTTCGACAGGACAACATACATAAACAAACTCTCACCTTATAAAGCTTCACCGAGTTCTCAGAAAGACGCGTCGTATCCCACGCTGGAATCCCGCTGACGTCAGTGGAAGGCAGCTGTCGCAGCCCTGCCAACGTCAGTTGCCAGGCAACGGTAAACACACCGCATCCTGTGTGATAACCCTTCACCCTCCGGCAGCAGCAACAATATATAGAATATAAAAATATAGAAACAACAGACAAATGGGATAACTGAAATGAAATATAAAATAGTTATAGAGAGTCTATAATATTATACATAAGGTATCCATAGAATAATCCAAAATACTGTGTCAACATTAAAATAAAGATATAGATAATAATGTTAAACTATACTACTATATCTGGGGTGATAAACAAGAATTTTTGAAGGTATCTTGTAGGAAACAATTCAAATTAAATTGTTTGTTTAAGCCATTGGGCCTAATTTTGAACAATGCCACTATTACCAGGATGATAGACAAAAGAGCTCTTAAAAGTATCCTATAGAAAACTGTTCAAATTAAACTGTTCGTTCAAGCAATTGGGCCTCACCAGGGGTGTAGCCAGAACTTTGTAGGCCCCATAGAAACATTTTATGGGGCCCCTACTTCTAGAGAGACATCTCTCTGCAGCAGTTGTTGATGTTATGCCCCATATTAGTACTCTAGTTAATTTTCTAAACCATAGTAGTGCTTTAATTAATAATTAACGTTATGCCACATAGTAGTACTTTACTTTATTTTATGAATCATAGTAGTGCCCTAGTTCACATTATGCCCCACATTGTAGGGCCACCAGTACACATTACAAATACAGTACCCAATACACATTAGGACATGCAGTGCCCCTAGTTCATATTATGCCATACTATAGTGCCTCCACTTCATACTGTGACACATTACAGTGCCCCAGCTCATATTATGTAACATTATAATACCCTCTTGTTAATTTTATACCACATTACATTGAGCAGGTTCAGGGGCATAACTATATATACTGTAGACACCATGGCAAAAGGTTGTAAGGGCCCTTATGTACTACCCAAGGGTGAAAAATGTGTTACATATGTAACTTTGACAAGGAAGATGGGCTCCTCTCAGCTCTGGACCCCATAGCGGCTGCACTCCCTGCACCTATGGTAGCTACACTCTTGGGCCTCACCGAATTTAGTTCATAAATCCAACGGGATTCATGCTGGAGTAATACTCTTGCTCGATCACCTTCCCTCAAATTCTCTGGTACACAATCATCTTATATCTAAGAGCTGAAAGATTATGTTTATAATCTTTAACATATTTTGCAATGGACTGATCACTTTTTTTGCCCCCTAGCGCCAAACGTATGGCACTCCTGTGTTGTGTCATACATTCTTTAAAGGTACAGGTGGTTTTCCCTATGTAATATAATCCATAGGGACAGGGTATGAAATATATGACAAAACAACTTGTGCAGGTCAAAGTATGATGGATCCTTATTTTTTTACCAGCTCTTGGATGCGAAAATACATCTCCAACTTCCAAAAAACTGCATGTCGTACATCCCAGACAGCGATAGTTACGTGGTTTCTTTTGATAGAAAATGTTGTGTCTTAATGGAAGATGTCAAACCTGTGATAAAAGTGTGGCTCACCCGGTCTCTAATATTTTTGGCTCGTCTGAAACGGTATCAATCTGGTGTCCCGTAATAATGGTAAATTATTATTGTTATTAATGAAGGGCCAGTGTGTTTTTGCCACTTTTGTAACCTCTGGGCTAGATGTGGAAAACGAATTAATCCAGGTTACTGATTTATCCAGTTTCTTATTATCAAGTGGGTTCTTTTTAGAAGATCCTCCCTGGGAATTGTCAATGCTTTATTTTGTGCAGTTCTCAAATTATCATGAGATAACATTTTTGCCATCGTCAGTTTAAATTGTTCTCTCTCGTCTTCCAGATTATCACATATTTACCTCACTCGTAAGAATTATGAGTAAGGTAAGCCATCTTTCAGTGCCCTGGGGTGATGGCTAGATGCAGCAAGAGGTGAGTTACAATCTGTTGGTTTGTTATACACTGAAGTAGTTATCTTTCCATCCTTTTTTTAAATTAAACCATCCAAGAAGTGTATACGCTCGTCACTAATTTCAAAAGTGAATTTGATATTGGGGTCCAGCGCGTTTTATTTATTTAGTTGGTATATTCCGTATTGCTGAAAAAGAAATAATTTTCCACTGAAAACATGAACGCATTTGCCCAAGTGGGGGCCGCACAGGACCCCATCACACAGCCCAGTAGTCGTATTAACATTTCACCATTAAATAGAAAATTATTTCTAGTAAGTTCCAAATGTAGGAGATCTAAAAAGTATTCTATGTCGGGGGCCCCATATTTAATGTTATTTGATAATAGCCTCCTTGTGGCATCAATTCCCCTACAATGTGGTATGTTAGTATACAAACTAACAATATCGATTGTACACATCCAGATTTCATCTATGAGGATAGGTAATTGACCCAAATTAGTTCAAGAACATGGTGGTAAGAACATGGTGGTATCCTGTAGGTATGTCCTCTCTGCTTGAATGACTGGTTGCAGGTAGAAATCCAGGAAGAGTCTCTTGCCGAAATTATGGGCCTTCCCAATGGAGTCACAGAAATTTTGTGCAATTTAGGGAGCAAGTAAAATACAGGTGTACGTGGAAACACTTTTTTAAATCAAGTATTTTTTTATTGTTTTGCATGAGAAAAGAACATAAAATAAAACAATACAAGAAACATTACTAAGAAACATCTACAAAATCAAAGACTTGCTTTATAAGTAGTTCTTCAAACAATTGCGTTATGTGGATATAGGACATAGGGGGTGATTGCAAGTTGTTCGCTCGCTAGCAGATTTTAGCAGCATTGCACACGCTAGGCCGCCGCCCTCTGGGAGTGTATCTTAGTTTAGCAGAATTGCGAACGAAAGATTAGCAGAATTGCGAATAGAAATTTCTTAGCAGTTTCTGAGTAGCTCCAGACCTACTCACAGATTGCGATCAGCTCAGGCCGTTTCGTTTCTGGTTTGATGTCACAAACACGCCCTGCGTTCGGCCAGCCACTCCCCCGTTTCTCCAGACACTCCCGCGTTTTTTCCTGGCACGCCTGCATTTTTCCGCACACTCCCAGAAAACGGCCAGTTTCCACCCAGAAACATCCACTTACTGTCAATCACACTCCGATCACTTCAACGAAGAAAAATCTTCGTTCGGACGTGAGTAAATCTACTAAGTTTTGTGCTAAAATACTAACCGCATGCGCACTGCGTACCATGCGCATGCGCATTTTTGCCTTAATCGCTCCGTTGCGAAAATCGGCAACGAGCAAACAACTCGGAATGACCCCCATAGTCACATCCACTCATCAGAACAATATAAAACAGACATAGAAGAGAAAACAGAAGAATCAAATGTCGTGCTAGAAATCAAGGGAAGATACTGAAGGGAGGCGAGCCGGGCCGTATCAGAAACGGTGCACAGGGGCAATCAACACATGTATACATTGTTTAAAGTAGGGGGTCAATAGAGTACGGAGAGTTCTTCCAAATCTTATGAAATTTCAATAAGGAATTACGCTTAGTGTACATAAAGCGCTCATGGGAAAGGGTAGAATTTACAAGGGCAACCCATACAGCAGATGACGGAGGAGCATGAGCCATCCAGGTGCGAGCAACACACACCCGGGCCAGTGCCATAACAATATTCACATAGAGACAGGAGTGAAGTGGGAGGCGGTCCCTCAAGTCAAGGCCGAATATGCAAATACGCGGAGTCAGCAACGGGATCCGAATACCCGTACGGGCAACAGATGTCGCAACATCCTCCCAAAAGGCGTACACCCACGGGCACTGCCAGAGCAAGTGCCAGAACCCAGCAGCCGGAGCAGAGCATTTCGGGCATTTATCTGAGGTCGAGCCTCCAAATCTAAATAGACGGGAAGGAGTCCAGTAGACCCTATGTAAAATATAAAGCTGTATTTCCTGGAATCTAGCACTCGCCGAGGCCGCACGCGGGGAAGCCAATATATAATTCCAATCCTCCTCAACAATTTCACCTAAATCTTGCATCCATTTAGCCCTGAGGGTGGACAGCCCACCCAAACCAGAGGAGGAGAGAAGGGAGGAGTACGCAGCAGAAACCCTCCCACGAGAAGGCAGAGTACAAATTAATTTGTGAACAGGGGATTCAGAAAGTTGTGGAGCAGAGCCCCGCCACTGTGCCGTCATAGCATGTCGGAGCTGTAAATAGCGAAATAAATATTGTCTAGGGATACTATATGTAGTGGACAGATGCTCATAACTATGGAGTACCCCGTCCTGGTAAAGTTGCCCCACTGCAGTCACCTCATACGTAATCCAAATCAAACCACCCTCCATTTTAAAGAGCTCGGAGAAAGTCGTATGCAGTCACCTCATACGTAATCCAAATCGAACCACCCTCCATTTTATAGAGCTCGGAGAAATTCGTATTATTCCAAAGCGGAGAGCAGGGGTCCACCGTGGGATCACCCAGCAGCTTCTCAGCCGCCAACCATACTCTACGAGCCTGTTGTAATAATGGGGGGAGAGAGGTCAGTGGAGTATTTGCTAATAAAAACTGCAACAGAGAAAATAGGAGACCATCCTTATCTAAAAGAGCAACAGGAAGGCTCCCATAATCCCCGGGGGCAACCCATTCATAAAGTTGTACTAGTTGGGCAGCCAACTAGTATAAATGTATATCCGGTAAGGCCAGGCCACTTCGGCTCTGGGTCTACTCAGCATTTTATATGCAATACGTGCCCTCTTGGCACCCCAGATAAAGGATGTAATATATCGGGAAATCAACGAAAATTGTGAGGCAGGGATATTAATCGGTGAATTCTGTAGTATATAAAGAAATTTGGGTTGAATAATAATTTTGATAATATTCACACGACCCGTCACAGTTAAAGGGAGTTTCTGCCAGATGCGTGCCTTCATACGCAGATTATCAATCTGAGGGGTCAGATTCAGGGTGACAAAATCTTTAGGGAAATGAGAAATTTGAATACCAAGGTACTTAAATTGAGTGCACCATTGCAGGGTAAGATCATAAGAGGATGGAGGTGATGTAGAGTGACTTAATGGAAACACCACCGATTTGCCCCAGTTAATACAGATACCTGAAAAAAAAAACAAATTCCCGTAATAATTCTAAGAGGGCAGTCAATGAAGGGGATACATCCCTTAGGAATAATATCATATCGTCTGCATAGAACCCAATTTTTTCCTCCTGGCCCGCAACCCAGAGCCCCGCTATATTTGCTGCGGCTCTAACTGCGCAGGCCAAGGGCTCCACAGCGAGAGCAAAAAGCAGCGGGTACAGAGGACACCCCTGTCAGGTACCTCTCTGCAACAGAAAAGATTCAGTAGTAAAACCATTGACCATCACCCTCGCAGCAGGACAGGAGTATAAAAGTTTAAACCAGGATAAAAAGCTCTGGCCTATCCCAAATCTGGTAAGGGACTCCCAGAGATAAACCCATTCTACGGAGTCAAAAGCTCGGGCAGAATCGAGAGAAACCACTATCGCACCGTCCAAACCATCCCCCACCAACTGCATATACGTAAATAGTCGTCTGAGATTGATGGTGGTAGGTCTGCCCGGCATAAAGCCAGTTTGATCACAATGTACTATCTCCAAGACCACAGTATTAAGCCGGAGCGCTAAATGTTTAGCTAGAATTTTTATGTCAGTTGGACGGTACGAGTCTAAAAGAAGGGGGTCTTTACCCGGCTTCGGTATCAGTACCACCAGTGCCTCCGACATAGATGGGGGAAGAGTGCGACCCTGTAACAACAACTCAAAAAACATTAGGAGTTTAGGGGCAAAAAAATCCAAATGGGTCTTATACAGTTCGATAGGAAGACCATCAACCCCCGGGGCCTTATTACTGGGAAAGGACACAATGGCATTTTTAACCTCCTCCAGTGTAAAGGGGGCATCCAAAAACTGTTGTGACTCAGGACTTAAAGAAGGAACCTCTATTTTATCAAAATAATAAGACAGTGTTGAGTATGTATACTGTACCCTGGACCTATAAACATCTGAAAAGTGTGAATAGAAACTAGAAGCCATAGAAGGGGTGTCAGTGCATACAACACCAGACACACTCCTGATGCTATGCACAGTGACGGGGGTGCAACTTCTGCCTTGCCAAGTAGGCCAGAAACTTTCCTGAACGATCTCCCTGAATATAAAAATTATGGGCATGAAAAAGCAGACTCCTCTTCGATTTATCAAGAAGTAAGTCCGTCAATTGCTTATGGACAATCAGCCACTCCACCCGGTCCGTGGCGAGGCCACTACGTAAATAGGTCTGTTCAAGCTCCGCACTCCCCCTCTCCAACTCCCCCTCAAGCTGTCTACTAGATATCTTCAGCTGGGCAACTCTGGATATCAATGAACCCCCGGAGAAAAGCCTTATAAGCATCCCATATCAACAAAGCATTATCAAAAACAGGATTATTAAAAAAAAACTCCTCCCAAAACGCAATTAGTTCGGAGGCTGCACCCATCTGGGACAGTCAGAAAGGTTTAAACTTCCAGAATGACGCCCCCCTGGGTATATCAAAACCTATAGATAACAATATAGGGGAGTGATCAGAGATCCCACGTGATAAGTATCTCACCGAAGAAACACAGGGGAGTAGGGAACGTGTAAGCAGTGCCATATCAATATGGGAAAATACCCCATACGAGCTTGAGAAACAGGAAAAACAACTGAGAGCGGGGTTACGTAAACGCCAGACATCCACTAGGCCGAGTTCAGAAATCAGACGGGCAAAGGCAGTGGGTCTAGGAGCCGCCTGTTGGGTAACAGGCCTCCATCTATTAGCGGCCTCATCCAAAACAGCGTTAAAATCACCAATACATATAGCTGGGGCGGAGGGAAAGTCCTGCATGAAGGCAGAGGCCTTCACCAAAATTTCGGAGTTATAAGGAGGAGGAATATATATATATAGCAAGTAACACAAATGCCGTGTATAGTGCCAGCTAAAAAGACATAGCATCCTAGTGGATCAATTTGGACCTTAGTACAAACGAAATTCAGGTTTTTATGGATCAACAGTGAAACCCCCCTGGAGTGAGAATGGAAAGTAGAGTGAAACGCCCATCCCACCCAAGGCCTTTTGAGTGAAAGCACTCGGCTACCAATAAGATGAGTCTCCATGAGACAGACCTATCCAGGATTTTGGGACTTAATATATTTTAAAACTAGGGAACGTTTAACCTTATTATTAAGGCCTCTAACGTTCCACAAGAAAACATTTACCATAGTGGGATATAGTATTCAAGTAGATCAACAGTAGGCCAACAGCACTCCATCACGGTATCAGTCATCCCCCGCACAAAAATAAAATAACCATAATTCAGCACGGTCAGAGCAGAATAGCACAAAAAGAACATATATGAAAATAGAAAAAACAATGATAAGAAAAATAACAAAACCCAACCACCCCCTCCCCGCATACCAACCCAAACAGAGGTATACCTATTCCCAAACATTAGATTGATTCTAGAAGAGAATCAATGAACTTAAAATAAACTATCTGGGGCAACTAAACCCCATAACCTTAAGGACATGAAGTCCCCAGCCCATTATCAGAAGAAACCTGCCAGTGCCTAACATTCACCAGCCCTGGCAAAAAAAAAAAAAATGTTTCCAGAAAAAACGGTACAATCAAATATAAAACACATAAACATATATATTTAAAAGTCCCTCAGGGTGGGGCAGCATGAGGCTGGGGCTGCAGATCAATCCAGGCAGATGCTTCTCTTGGAGTATCAAAGAAATGTGTACGATTGCCAGATACCACCCGAAGCCATGCAGGATACAGCATAGAGTATTGGAGCTGAAGCGTACGAAGCCGCTGTTTAACCTGCGTAAACTGGGAGCGAGATTTCTGGACCTCAGCCGAAAAGTCCTGAAAAACAGCCACCCTCTGACCCCCATGCTCCAGCGGGCCCCTGACTCTGGCAAGAAGTAGAATAGTATCCCTGTCCTTGTAATGAAGAATTTTGGCTATGAAGGTCCGGGGTTGTGTGCCCGGTGAGAGAGGACGAGTAGGAACTCGGTGAGCCCTTTCAACTGCAAACTGCGGGGTGAACGAATCTTTTCCAAATGTCGACAGTAGCCAGGATTCCAGAAATTGTTCCGGCTGAGACCCCTCCACCTTTTCGGGGAGAGCCACGTATCGAACATTATTTTATCGAAGGCGTCCTTCGATATCCGTCAATTTGAGCTTACGCGCAGACATCTGTTTCCAGGGAAGTGAAACGTGCAGGGATAGGTGTCCTCCAACGAGGAAATGTGGTTCTCTGTCTCCCCAACCCTGTCCCTGAGTTTCTGCATATCTTGACGTATAAGTGAAATATCTGTATGCATCTCCGCCACCCTATCCGCGAGCCGCTTCTCAGAATCAGTGATGGCTTGCAAAAGTTTGGACATGGTAACCTCCGCAACTCCCGCCATATTGGGAGAGGAGAGAGAGGAAGCAGCAGAAGATGGTGAGGAGGACGCAGAGGAGGCTGGAGTCCGTTCCACGTGGGCAAATTGTGCTAAGCGGGACGCAGCAGAGGCACGGCGGTTGCGAACCATTAGGTTGTCGAATCAGAACTAAATAAACAAGGGTTTTGTTATAAATCACAGGACAGGCAGAGAAGAGAGGTTCAAGTGTGGTAGTACCTCTTCAGGGATATAAACAGCAGAGGGCAAATTGTGTTAAGTTATAGCAGTGAGACTTGCAGCTCAGGAGCACAGAGGAGGGGGGGGGGGGGGGGGGGGAGACCAGGCAGGCACCCCCAATATCAGAGACAAGCACCACTGCAGCAGGGAGGATGTAATACTGACTTCCCAGTAGGCTCCAGGGGATAATGCAACAGTAGCACAGGTGTGTTCCCATTACAGGGACTCACAGCCAGCCAGCACAGTGTTCACCAACAGATTAGAGGCAGAGTCACCACTGCCATCCGGATTCCAGCAGCTCAGACAGCAGGAGGGGCTTATAGGAGCAGAACAGCCTATGCTGCCAACCCCAAGATGGTGCCTGACAGAGCCCCTCGGCCACACACAGCCCCAACACCGAATCAGCACACAGGAGCGGGGCGTCCGCAGGTCACTCACAGTGGCAGGATCCCCCGCACACCGCACAGGCAGCGGTTGGGGCGCCACAGGGCAGACGGGGAGCGGGCAGCAGAGCTCTGTCCACATGTGCCGCCAACCGCAAGATAGTGCCCGGCGGGCGGCCCGCGCCAGCACAGCCGTCTCTCGGGGAGCAGAAGTATAAAGAAGCAGGTCAGTGTGCGGGCACAGCGGCAGTGCTCACGGGCCGTCCCCCGAACAATGGTAGGGCAGGAAAAAGCGGCAGGAGGTGGTAGGAGGGCGCAGGACCCCAGCAGGGATTTCCAAGATGGGTGCCAGCACATGCAGGGCGGGAGCAGCATGGCACATATAAGTGTATCCCGCAGGGAAAGTGAACCTCAGAGTCAGGTATTTTCAATCTATAGGATGACAATCAAGTGTGAGTGGACAACCTGTCTGATGTTCACAACACATTTTTGTGGAAGTGTGTCATGCCACAAACAAAGGAGATTTCTAACACGTCCTAGAGGATGCTGGGGTCACCATAGAACCATGGGGTATAGACGGGATCGCAGGAGACATAGGAACTTTAAGACTTTGAAAGGGTGTGAACTGGCTCCTCCCTCTATGCCTCTCCTCCAGACTCCAGTTTTAGAATTGTGCCCAGTGAGACTGGACGCACTACAGGAAGCTCTACTGAGTTTCTCTGAAAAATACTTTTGTTAGGTTTTTTATGTTCAGGGAGGCTGCTGGCAACAGTCTCCCTGCTTCGTGGAACTTAGGGGAGAGAAGTATGACCCACTTCCAGTGAGTTCAAGGGCTCTGCTTCTGGCTACAGGACACCATTAGCTCCTGAGGGTGCTGATCGCTGGGTACGCCTAGATGCTCACTCGCGCAGCCGGCCATCACCCCCTTACAGAGCCAGAAGTCAGAAGACAGGTGAGTACAGAAGAAAATAAGAATTCTTCTTCAGTGACGGCATTTTCTGAGGTACGCCGCAGCGGGCAGACGCTGCGCGCCAAGCTCCCACACACAGCACTACAGGGTGCAGGGCGGCGGGGGGGGGGGGGGGGGGCGCCTGGGCAGCTAAAAAACATCCTCATTATTCCACTGGAAAGAGGGTACATTAATGCCACGGCACTGTCCTAACCCCCGCCAGTATAAATATCAGAAAAACAAAAGAGCGCCATTAAGGGGGCGGGGCTTCTTCCTCACTGCTCACGACGCCATTTCCTCTCCGCAACGTGCAGAGACGCTGGTCCTCCCACACTGACAAGTACCAGGAGTACAAAACGGGGGGGGGGGGGGGGGGGGCATGTAATTTGGTGCAATATATGTGATAGTGAAAGCGTTAGTCAGGTTCCCTCAGGGTCACAAAAACGTACGTTGTCCCAGTTGGCAGACACTGCTACCGACACGGACTCTGATTCCAGTGTTGACTTTAGCAATTCCAGATTAGATCCAAAATTGGCAAAAAGCATTCAATACATGATTGTGGCGGTTAAAGAGGTATTACATATCACTGAGGACCCGGCTGTCCCTGATAAAAGGGTCTGTATGTATAAGGAAAGGAAACCTGAGATAATATTTCCTCCCTCTCATGAATTGAACACACTATTTGAAAAAGTCTGGGAAGGTCCTGACAGAAAGTTTCAGATTCCCAAAAGAATTACGGTAGCTTATCCGTTTCCCTCGGCGGATAGGGAAAAGTGGGAGTCACCCCCCACTGTGGACAAGGCCCTGTCACGTTTGTTTAAAAAGGTGGCTCTCCCGTCACCTGACACGGCGGCCCTTAAGGATCCTGTGGATCGTAAACAAGAAACTACGTTAAAGTCCATTTATGCGACCACAGGTACGCTACTCAGATCTGTCATTGCGTCTGCGTGGGTAAGTAGTGCTATCGAAAAGTGGGCAGACAACTTGTCTTCTGAAATAGATACCCTAGATAGAGATAGCATCCTCTTGACGGTGGGTTATATCAAGGACGCTGCAGCATACCTTAAGGAAGCTGTGAGAGATATTGGTCTTTTGGGATCAAAGGCCAATGCCATGGCAGTCTCAGCTAGGTGAGCGTTGTGGATTCACCAATGGAATGCTGATGCTGATTCCAAGAAAAGTATGGAATCTCTACCATATAAAGGTAAGGCCTTATTTGGCGACGGCCTTGATGATTTGGTATCTACGGCTACCGCAGGTAAGTCATCCTTTTTGCTTTATGTTCCTCCACAACAAAAGAAAACGCACCACTATCAGATGCAGTCCTTTCGGCCCAATAAATACAGAAAAGGCAGAGGTTCTTCCTTCCTTGCTACAAGAGGAAGAGGAAGAGGTAAACAATCACCAGCCTTGTCAGGCTCCCAGCAGCAGAAGTCCTCCCAGGCTTCTGCCAATTTCACCGCATGATGCTGGGGCTCCTATACGGGAAGCCGCACCGGTGGGGGCACGTCTCAAACTCTTCAGTTAGTTTTGGGTTCGTTCGGACCTAGACCCATGGGTTTTACAAATAGTATCCCAAGCGTACAAGCTGGAGTTTCAAGACGTTCCCCCTCGCCGTTTTTTCAAATCGGCCTTAGCAGCTTCTCTTCCGGACAGGGAGGTAGTTTGCGACGCAATACAAAAGTTGTGTCAAAATCAAGTTATCGTCAAGGTTCCCCAGTCACAACAGGGAGGTTTTTATTCGAGCCTGTTTGTGGTCCCGAAGCCGGATGGCTCGGTCAGACCAATCCTAAACCTGAAATCCCTAAATTTCTTCCTAAAGAAATTCAAATTCAAGGTGGAGTCTCTCCGAGCAGTGATCTCCAGTCTGGAGGAAGGGGATTTTATGGTGTCGGTGGACATAAAGGATGCCCACTTACATGTTCCCATTTATCCTCCGCATCAGGCTTACCCGAGGTTTGCAATTCAGGATTGTCATTACCAATTTCAAACGTTGCCGTTTGGTCTGTCCACGGCTCCGAGGATTTTCACCAAAGTGATGGCGAAGATGATGGTTCTCCTTCGCAAGCAAGAAGTCATAATTACCCCGTACTTGGACGATCTCCTGATAAAGGCGGGATCCAAGGACCAATTGGTGCAAAACGTTGCACTCTCCCGCCATTCAGTTTGGCAGGTTCCATGGCAGAGTGTTCCAGTGGGACCTTTTGGACAAGTGGTCCGGGTCCCACGTACACATGCACCGGAGGATAATCCTGTCTTCCAAGACCAGGGTATCACGCCTGTGGTGGCTGCACAGCTCTCACCTCCAAGAGGGGTGTAGCTTCGGGATACAGGACTTGATCCTAATGACCACGGATGCAAGCCTCCGAGGCTGGGGGGCAGTCACAATGGGAGAAAACTTCCAAGAAAGATGGTCAAGTCAGGAAACTTGTTTCCACATAAATGTTCTGGAGTTAAGGGCCATTTACAACGGCCTTCTACAAGCGGAACATCTTCTTCGAGATCTGCCTGTACTGATCCAGTCGGACAATGTAACAGCAGCAGCGTACATAAACCGCCAAGGCGGAATGAAAAGCAGAGCAGCAATGGCAGAAGCCACAAGGATTTTTCATTGGGCGGAAAAGCATACAAGCGCTCTGTCAGCGATCTTCATTCCAGGAGTGGACAACTGGGAAGCAGACTTCCTCAGCAGACACGATCTCCATCCAGGAGAGTGGGGCCTCCACCAAGAAGTCTTCGCAGAGGTGACAGGTCGTTGGGGAGTTCCTCAAGTAGACATGATGGCATCTCGTCTCAAAAAGAAGCTTCAGAGATATTGTTCCAGGTCAAGGGACCCTCAAGCAATTGCAGTGGATGATCTGGTGACACCGTGGGTGTTTCAGTCAGTGTATGTATTCCCTCCACTTCCTCTCATTCCAAAAGTTCTAAAGATCATAAGAAGAACAAGGATCCGGGCGATCCTCATTGTCCCAGACTGGCCAAGGAGGGCTTGGTATCCAGATCTTCAGGAATTACTCATAGGAGATCCCTGGCCTCTTCCTCTGCGCGAGGACCTGTTACAACAGGGGCCGAGCGTGTATCAGGACTTACCGCAGATACGTTTGACGGCATGGCAGTTGAGCGCAAAATCCTAGCCCGTAAGGGTATTCCCAGTGAAGTCATTCCCACACTTATTCAGGCCAGAAAAGGGGTAACGTCTAAACATTACCACCGTATTTAGAGGAAATATGTTTCTTCGTGTGAATTCAAGGGGGCTCCTACGGAAGAGTTTCGGCTAGGACGTTTTCTCCATTTTCTACAAGCAGGTGTGGATGCAGGCCTAAAAGTGGGCTCAATTAAGGTACAGATTTCAGCCTTATCGGTTTTCTTTCAGAAACAATTGGCCTCCCTTCCAGAAGTTCAGACTTTCGCGAAAGGCGTGTTGCACATCCAACTTCCATTTGTGCCTCCATTGGCACCATGGGATCTTAATGTGGTGTTGCAGTTCCTTCAATCACATTGGTTTAAACCTTTACGGAAGGTGGAGTTGAAATTCCTCACTTGGAAAGTGATCATCCTGTTGGCCTTGGCATCTGCAAGGCGGGTGTCTGAGTTGGCGGCCTTGTCTCACTTATTTGATCTTCCATGAAGATAGAGCTGAATTGAGGACATGTCAACAATTTCTACCGAAGGTGGTTTCCTCTTTCCACATGAACCAACCTATTGTGGTGCCTGTGGCTACTGACGCCTTCGCTGAGTAAAAATCTCTGGCTGTGGTCAGAGCTTTGAAGATTTATGTCACCAGAACGGCTCAGATTAGGAAAACAGAGGCTCTTTTAGTCCTGTATGCTTCCAACAGGGTTGGGTGTCCTGCTTCCAAGCAGACCATTGCACGCTGGACCTGTAACACGATTCAGCATGCTCATTCCACGGCTGGATTACCGGAATTGGTGAAGGCACATTCTACTAGAAGGGTGGGCTCATCCTGGGCAGCTGCCCGGGGGGTCTCGGCATTGCAACTTTGCCGAGCAGCTACTTGGTCGCGGTCAAACACATTTGCACAGTTCTACAAGTTTGACACCTTGGCCGATGAAGACCTTAAGTTCGGTCAGTCGGTGCTGCAGAGTCATCCGCACTCTCCCGCCCGTTCTAGAGCTTTGGTATAACCCCATGGTTCTATGGTGACCCCAGCATCCTCTAGGACGTATGAGAAAATAGGATTTTAATACCTACCGGTAAATCCTTTTCTCTTAGTCCGTAGAGGATGCTGGGCGCCCATCCCAGTGCGTACTGTATCTGCAGTTATTAGTTGTGGTTACACGCATGTTGTGTTACGTTTATTGTCAGCATGTTGCTGCATTTGTTCATGCCGCTTGCTTGTGTTCTGTTGAATGCCACGTTGTGCGGCATGCTTGAGGTGTGAGCTGGTATGAATCTCACCTTAGTTTAAAAATAATAAAATCCTTTCCTCGAAATGTCCGTCTCCCTGGGCACAGTTCCTATAACTGGAGTCTGGAGGAGGGCATAGAGGGAGGAGCCAGTTCACACCCTTTCAAAGTCTTAAAGTGCCCATGTCTCCTGCGGATCCCATCTATACCCCATGGTTCTATGGTGACCCCAGGATCCTCTACGGACTAAGAGAAAAGGATTTACCGGTATTTTCTGAGTACCTCAGGAGAAGAGTTGTTGATGCTCATCAGGCTGGAAAAAGTTACAAAACCATCTCTAAAGAGTTTGAACTCCACCAATCGACAGTCAGGCAGATTGTGTGCAAATAGAGGAAATTCCAGACCATTATTACCCTCCCAAGGAGTGGTCAACCAACAAAGATCACGCCAAGAGCAAGCCATCTAATAGGCCAAGCCAAGGCAACCTCTAAGCAACTGAAGGCCGTTCTCACATTAACTAATGTTAATGTCCACCATCAGGAGGACACTGAACAACAATGGTGTGCATGGCAAGATTGCAAGGAGAAAGCTGCTGCTCTCCAAAAAGAACATTGCTGCCCATCTGCAGTTTGCTAAAGATCACCTGGACAAGCCAAAAGGCTATTGGAACGATGTTTTGTGGACAGATGAGTGCAAAATAGATCTTTATGGATTAATGAGAAGTGTTGTGAGATAGGAGAACATTGCATTCCAGCATAAAAACAGTGGTAGTGGTATCATGGTTTGGTCCTGTGTTGCTGCATCTGGTCCAGGATGGGACAATGAATTCTGAATTATACCAAAATATTCTAAAGGAAAAAGTCAGGACATCTGTGCATGAGCTTCATCTCAAGAGAACGTGGGTCATGCAGCTAGACAATGACCCAAAGTCATTTGACCAAAGAATGGTCAAAGAAGAATAAATGTTAAGTTTTGGAATGGCCAATGCAAAGTCTTTAATCCAATCAAAAATGTTGTGGAAGGACCTGAAATGAGCACTTCATGGGAGGAAACCCACCCACATAACAGATTTGAAGTTGTTTTGTACAGAGGGATCGGGTAAAATGCCTTCAAGTCGATGTTCAAGACTAATCAACAATTACTGGAAACATTTACATGCAGTTACTGCTGCACAAGGGGGTCATACCAGATACTGATATGTGACATTGGATAATTTTCC
Source organism: Pseudophryne corroboree (assembly GCF_028390025.1). Classification (NCBI taxonomy): domain Eukaryota; kingdom Metazoa; phylum Chordata; class Amphibia; order Anura; family Myobatrachidae; genus Pseudophryne; species Pseudophryne corroboree. Next base: position 123,566,048 of record NC_086450.1, read on the forward strand.
TCAATAAAAAAATGAGTATGTCTAATGTTTGTGTCTCATTTGTTTGATTTGGTTCTCTTTATCTACTTTTAGGACTTGTGTGAATATCTGAGGTAGTTTTAGGCCAAATTTTAGCAGCAATATAGAAAATTCTGAAGGGTTCACAAACTTTCAGGCACCACTGTATGTATATATATATATATATATATATATATATATATATATATATAGTCCATAACAGCCGGCACTCCCATCAATAATGACAGCTTCGCCCCGTGCCTGGATATCAAACAGCATGCAGATCCAAAGAAAACGGCACTGGAGGCTTGTGTATGCAAAAAAAGAATTGTATTGGAGGTACCTCCAATACAATTCTTTTTTGCATACACAAGCCTCCAGTGCCGTTTTCTTTGGATCTATATATATATATATATATATATATATATGTACATGCACACACTTAATATAACTTTTGACTGGCAGGTTGTATGTACTGTATGTATATCTGTTTGCGTGTAATAGCTACTGTAGCTCAACAAAGCTTTTTGATTGTAATTTAGTATTTATAATTTACTGTAAATGTGTGTTTTCTGACCACGAAATGACAGGAAATATTTGGTTCTTGAATGCTTTGAATGGAATGTGTCCTTACGCAGGTCAGACACTTGTAGCAGTTGGAATGTAATAAAGTTTGTTTAAAGGACAGCTGGGAAATGACTGCCTCTTAAAAGTTATATTAACCACTTGGCAGCAGTTCAACTTTCCTATTAACAAAGTTGGAACCAGTGAGCCTTATTATCATTATGTAAATAAAAAAACTTCCACATGTTACTCACATTGTGTAGTGCCAACATATACCGTAGACACAGAGGTGACACAGAGGTACTCAAAGGAGAAATATATCTGGTCACATTACAGTATATCACTAATAAATTACAGTATATCACTAATAAATTACAGATTTAAAAAAAGTTATTTACAAAGTTGTCACAATGCATGTCGGCTATGCATACAGTCTGTGTCCCAACATCATAGATCTAGAACACAGGTTCTCAAACTCGGTCCTCAGGACCCCACACAGTGCATGTTTTCCAGGTATCCTCACAGAATCACAAGAGAGATAATTATCTCCACTTGTGGACCTTTTAAAATGTGTCAGTGAGTAATGAGTACACCTGTGCACCTGCTGGGTTACCTGCAAAACATGCACTGTGTGGGGTCCTGAGGACCGAGTTTGAGAACCACTGATCTAGAAGGACAGTAGAGGAGTCATGGTAGACACGAGCATCTCCTTTGCCACCCACTGTTACCTCCCATGAACACCAACTTAAATTCTCATGAAAAAGTAAAAAAAGAGCACTGGTGTGTGTAGTAGTGACGTGCGGTAGGGTGAGCAGAGCCTTTTCTGTCATACTAATGTATATTCAGGGTGTTTAGAATATATAAAGTATATTAAAAATATAAAGAATATATTAGAAATATCTTTGTATTATTCTAATCATTTTATAGTCAAAACTGTGGAGTAAAACATCTATGACAGGTAAGGCAGTGCCTCCCCTGCCTATCTTTTCCAGGAGTATATATTGTTGCACCTTTGTATAATGCTCACATTCAGGGGCGTAGGGAGGATGGAGCAAGTGGAGCTCGAGCTCCAGCAGTGGCTGGGGACAGAAGGCGCCGGCTCCCTGTAACACAGCTGAGAGCCGGGATCTCGGGGTAGGAGGAGATGACTAGAAGAGAGGGAAGGGGTGGCCACCACACTGCCTGCATGTTCCACTGTTGTCCTCTGCTTTACCGATCCCTGGCCTAGCAGCGGTCATGTGATCCATTCCTCCTATCACCTCTCTCCGGGAAGGGGGGGATATAAGGATTGCACAGACAGACTGCAGTTGCCTTGAACAACGTTGCTTCACAGAGCTACGTCCTGGGCTCCAGACTGTTGACTCCTGTGCATGCAGTATTGATCCAAGTCTGGTTCCTAGTACTTGTTACTTTAGCCTGACTTCTGTTCACCTGCTGTTACAGTGCAGCCATCAGTACCATTGGTTCCAGTCTGATAATCCAATACCATCAGGTTCCAGTCCAATTACTCACTAACATTAGTTCCAGTCCTATAATCTAATACCATTGGTTCCAGTCTGATAATCCAGTACCATCGGTTCCAGTCCAATAATCCAGTACCTTCGGTTCCAGTCCAATAAATCGACACTATCGGTTCCAGTCCGATAACGCATACCATTGTTCCCAGTTCCATCGACTCCAGCTGTCCATCTTAGTATCCAGGGTCACAGACATCAGTACAGCGGAACCCAGGCAGAGGGCAACAACCTGCACATCGGGTGCAGCAAAACCCAAAACTCCTTGTAGGGTTCCCTGGAGAAGACCACCAGCGTGTTAGACTCTGCGCCTCTGTCCTGGGTATCCACCTGTATTTCGCAGCATTGAAGCACAAAGAAACGTGCAACGTTGAGGTCCGTAGATGCATTGGTCGGCCAGGGAAACCTACTGCATCAGATGAAAGACACCTCATGAAATCAGAAGATGTCTAGCAGCGCCATAAACTCAGAACTGGCAGAAACCAGTGGGACCCAGGACCCAGGTGCAGTGTCTTCTGGCTGGCGCTTGGAGATGACGTCATCTCCAAACATCAGGAAAACTGTCAGATCGTGACCCTCATTGAAAGCTGTCACACTCGGGGCAAGCCCAGCACTCCGGAAGCTGCTGGCCTTTCCCCATCCTCTGGCACACACCTTTCCCAGCCAGCGCTGCTGTCTGCATAGGAGGACAGACAGCAGCACTGCATAGCAGGACAGACAGCAGCACTGAAACCATGCCCCCCAATCTCCCAAGGTATACTGTGACTGTGTCCACCATTACAACCTTCCCTGGTAAAGAATTCCAGTAAGGATTGTAATGGTGGACCCAGCTATTAAATTTAAGAATGGGTTGGATTAATTTCTAACTGAAAAAAATATCCAAGGATATAGCATTAAAAAAGATTTTATTACATAAGTACGGGTATATCTGGTTAGTTACAGAATAGTATGGGATCTAAATAAAGGTTGAACTCGATGGACAACTTGTCTTTTTTAAAACCTTATTAACTATGTTACTGTCAGCATTTGAAGTCTTACTACCAGCGTGGGGTCCCAGGAGTTACCTGCCCGGTGGTTGATGTGGCTGTGGCAGTGGGGGACTGCTGCGGCAGGGTCCACCGGGATGTATGTGTGGCTTCCGGAGGCTGGGGGCTGGAGTCTGGTGAGCTGAGCGCAGCGGCGGGGAGACGCTGCAGCAGGGTCCTCTGGCGTATACATGGCTCCCAGGAGTCAGAGGCCAGAGCCTGGTGAGCTGTGTGCTGCAGCTGAGAGTGTCCTCTGTGCTTGGGCCGCCATGTTGGAGACCAAAGATGTGCCAATAGGAGTTCCCACTCTGTGTCCAGCCAATCCAGTGCAAAAAGAGTCTGGTTCAGAGTGAGGGTGTCCGTGCTCAAAGCCTGTCACTACTCGTGGAGCACTCACGGGGTTCCAGGTTGTAGAAGAGTTTTGGATGCTAAACGGTGGTTCCCGTGGATGTCAGTTCTTCAAATCAGTGTTCCTAAGCCTTGTCTTTCAATCACAAATCACAGTATTCAGTACTTCAAATCAGGGTTCTTCTGCTCGTCTTTCAATCACAAATCACAGTCTTCAGTTCTTCAATCCAGTGTTCTTCAGCTTCAATCTTCAAGTCACAGCCACAGTCTTCAGTTCTTCAATTCAGTATCTTTCAGCCTCATTATCCAAATCTCAAGTATACTGTTTTAAGACTCATTAAATCTACAGTAATCTTTCCTACGCTGTCTGTTTCCTTCTTCTTTGCCAACTCCTTTCAGACACTCACCAAGGCCTTCATCCCATGAGAAGGAACTACATTCAGCCACCTCGCCTACTTACCAGGAAGGAGTCGGTGTTGTCTATTTGTTTAGAGCTTCCCTCCTTATCTCTTCGTATAGCTGCCCTTTTAGATACTGGAGCTGCTGAAAGTTTCATTACCTCTGCGTTAGTCAAATGCTCTGGAATACAGACAGTTCGTTTGGATCAAACTATTTCTATCACCGCAGTGGATGGAAGTTATAATCCCAAAGGATTCATCACCTTACGTACTGTACCCCTGAAGATGAAAGTCAGAATTCTCCATTCTGAAGCCATCTCTTTCCTGCTAATTCCCAAAGCCTCTCAAGAAAAAAATCCTTGGATTTCCATGGTTACAGAAACACAATCCTCATATGGATTGGTGAACCATGGATGTGCTCGCCTGGGGAGAGTCCTGTTCCCAGAATTGTCTGTACACTGTGAAGCCACTTTTTACTCTAAATTCTTCTAGTCTTCCAATTGCTCACCAGTCCTTACTAGACCTTCTCAGTAAGCAGGGAGCAAATACTTTGCCTCCCCACCGCAGTTGGAACTGTCCTATTGAACTAATGCCTGGTAAAACACCCCCCAGAGGTCAAACTTACCCTCTATCTCTCCCGGAGACTCAAGCTATGTCTGAGTACATTCAGGAGAACTTGGATAAAGGATTTATTCGGCCTTCCTCTTCTCCAGCCGGGACAGGGTTCTTTTTAGTTAAATGGAAGGATGCGGGCCTGCGGCCCTATATTGACTACCGAGGCCTTAATGAAATTACAGTTTAGAACAGGTACCCCTTGCCCTTGATCCCTGAGTTATTCGACTGAGTAAAGGAAGCTACTGTCTTCACTTGGGAGGGAGTTACAGATGGATATTGCCAAAGTCCAGGCAATCCGAGATTGGGCTTTTCCTGTTTCCTTAAAAGGGGTTCAATGATTCCTAGGTTTTGCCAACTTCTATAGGAAATTCATTAAAGACTATTCCTCCATCATTGCCCATATTACTGCACTGACTAGGAAAGGATCAAATCCTTCGGATTGGCCATCTGAGGCTTTAAAAGCTTGCTCATCTTTAAAAGAGGCCTTCACGACTGCTCTAATTCTTCAACAGCCTGATCTCAGTCGTCCCTTCCAGGTGGAGGTAGATGCTTCCTCAGTAGGAGTGGGAGCGGTATTGTTTCAGTTTTTTGAAGACAAAAAAAATCATCCTTGCGCATATTTCTCCCAAAGATACTGCCCGGCATAGCAGAATTACGCTATTGGGGAACAAGAATTGTTGGCTATAAAATTAGCCGTCAATTTCTGTAATCACAGACCATAAAAACCTGTTATAGCTTCAATCTGCCTGGTGCCTAAATCCACGCAAAGCCAGATGGGCTCTATTATATTCCAATTTTTCATTCAAACTCAGCTACCATTCAGGTTCCCTCAATCGAAAAACAGATGCACTTTCATGCTCACTAAATTGTGACAAATCTATCGATCTTCCAGAGAAACAACTCATTCTGAATCCAGCGTCCTTTTTTGTATACTTCCCCCACCAGGAAGAACCTTCGTTGTACCAGTGCTACGGTAAAAGCTGCTCACATGGGCTCATACTGTACTTCACCCTTCATGGGTCATTCTGGTGGTTACAAAACCTTTAAGTTTATCCAACGTTCCTACTGGTGGCCTCATCTTAAGACGGATGTTTTGCAGTTCGTAGCTGCTTGTCCATAGTGTGCTCAGCATAAGAGTCTAAAAGGATCTCCACTTGGTCTTCTCCATCCTTTACCGGTACCTCGGAAACCCTGGAGATACATCTCCATGGACTTTATAACTGACTTACCCACTACTAGAGGATGGAACACCATTTGGGTCATCGTAGACCTGTTTTCTAAAATGGCAGACTTTGTTCCACTCTCCAGTCTCCCATATGCTCCTTATCTATCGAAATTGTTCATGACAGAAATCTTCCGGTTACATGGACTTCCACAGGAAATTATTTCCAATCGAGGGCCTCAATTTGTAGCCAAGTTCTGGAAATTGCTTTACTCAGTCCTTGGAATTAAGTTGAATTTCTCCTCTGCACATCATCCCCAGTCAGATGGCCCGACTGAGAGAGTCAACCAAGACTTAGAGACTTTCTTATGAATTGTCTTCTTCTCCGGATGATTGGCTGTACTATCTTCCATTTGCTGAATTCGCCCACAACAATCTTTATCATTCCTCTACAAAATCCACACCTTTCTACATGAATTACGGATATCATTCACGAGTTCCAGCTTTTCAATCTCTCCCAGCTCTCGAAGTTCCTGCTGCCGAATCGGCTCTACAACAATTCTCCAAGATGTGGAAACAAATACACGAGGCCTTGCTAAAAACCTCCAATAAATATAAACTCTCTGCGGACCGGAAATGAAGAGCTATTCCGAGTCTCAAAGTGGGAGACTGAGTCTGGATTTCTACCCGTAATCTAAGACTTAAAGTGGCCACTAAAAAAATTTGCTCCCAGATTCATCGGACCATGGGGGTAATTCTGAGTTGATCGCAGCAGGAACTTTGTTAGCAGTTGGGCAAAACCATGTGCACTGCAGGGGAGGCAGATATAACATGTGCAGCACTGGCGTGCGCAGCACATTTTATTAGGGGGTGCACCATTGGAGTGGGTGTGTCTAGCACCGCCTTTTGGGCGTTTCTAGCACCATCTATTGCTGGTCAACGCATATAAAATATCCATCTTTGTACCAATACTAATAAAGCAGATACATTGTCAGATGTTGTGGTGTGCACCAAACAAACACCCCTGATGGCACTCACTGCAATTACACTGCTCCTCCTCAGCCTGGTCTGGCTCCCCCTCTCTTTCCCCTGCAAGCTGCAGCAGCTTACTTACAAGTCAGTAACTAAACTAAACTGACACTGACAGTCGCAGACTAGTACTGCTGCTGCTGGAAAAACAAGTGTCAATGCTGCTGCCGGCCGTCTGCCAGTATTGAATTTGTCTTCCTAAGTAGAACGCTGGCTGCATGCTGCTCCTCATCAGTGGCTGGCGTTGGCATAGCATAGAAGGAGAGAGGTGTGTATGTGGCGGGTGTGACAGGTGGGCATGCGAGCAGCATGACGTAATCGCGTCACATCACACTGTTTTTGTACATGGAGGTGGAGCCGGGAATTTGAAAGCCGGTGTCAGTGGCACCCTTGATTAACCCAGGCGTCCGTAATGCAGTAACCCAGGCGTCCGTAAGGCGTGCAGTAATGCAGTCCTGACAGGGTGCAGCACAGAGGGGACAGTAATCAGCCTGCTTGGCGATCGCTGCATCAGGCATGTGAGATTGGGGTGCCAGACATTAGGGGTTGCCTGTGCGCACCAGGCAACCCCCCTGCGCACACCTATGATGTGCAGAGACAGTTAGATTTGGGTGTGGTGTGTTCAATCTGCAATCTAAATTGCAGTGTAAAAAATAAAGCAGCCAGTATTTACCTTGCACAGAAACAAAATAACCCATCCAAATCTAACTCTCTCTGCACATGTTATATCTGCCTCCCCTGCTATGCACATGGTTTTTCCCAACTGCTAACAAAGTTCTTGCTGCGATCAACTCAGAATTGCCCCCCATATCCAATAGAAAAAGTACTGAATCCGGTAGCAAACAAAGTGACGTTGTCTCCTTACTTAAGGATTCCTAATGCTTTTCACGTTTCTTTACTAAAGCCTCTCATACTTAATCGATTCTGGGCTGCGCTTCCTAAGCCTCCCAAGGTTCAAGTTGTTTAAGGATAGGAATTCGAAGTTCACAGGATTCTTGACTCCCGTAGAAGGTATGGTCATCTCCAATATCTTTTTGATTGGAAAGGATATTGACCAGAGGAAAGGTCCTGGGTTTCCGCATGCTCCAAAATTAGTCCAGGACTTTCATACCAAGAACCCGACCAAAGTACAAGGTTGTTCGGAGTCCATCCTAAAAAGGGGGAGTACTGTAAGCATCCGGAGTCCTACTGGCGGAGGGGAGCCATTGCAGCAAGGTCCTCCGGTGTATACGTGGCTCATGGGAGTCAGAGGCCGAAGCCTGGTGAGCTGTGTGCTGCAGCTGAGAATGTCTTCTGTGCTGGGGACCACCACGTTGGAGACCAAAACTGTGCCAATAGGAGTTCCCACTCTGTGTCCAGCCAATCCAGTGCAGCTTTCCTTGCAAAAAGGGGCTGGTTCAGAGTGAGGGTGCCAAGTCTTCAAGTTACTTTCCTGTGAAAGGTGTTTTAGCTCTGTGCTCCCAGGTTGCTCCAGGTGCCCTGGTTCGGGTTAGTTATTGTCTGTTGGTTACCTATTGCTGCAGCAATCCCGTTGTTTAAAGCCTGTCACTACTCGTGGAGTGCTTACACTTGTAGAGGAGTTTCGGGTGCTAAACAGTGGTTCCCGCTGACGTCAGTTCTTCAAATCAGTGTTCTTCAGCCTCGTCTTTCAAGCACAAGTCACAGTCTTCAGTTCTTCAAATCAGTGTTCTTCAGCCTCGTCTTTCAATCACAAATCACAGTCTTCAGTTCTTCAAATCAATGTTTTCTGCCTCGTCTTTCAATCACAAATTACAGTCTTCAGTTCTTTAAATCAGGGTTCTTCAGCCTCGTCTTTCTTTTTTTAATTCAATACTTTTTATTTCTTTTAAAAAACAAAAGACAAAACATCTTATACCGTACATTAATGTAGAGCACAAACATATAACAAACATCATTACTATACATTAAAACATTTGTACAAACATTATAAAATATCTGATTGCAAAATTGTATTCCTAGGTTCAAGCATCATATATATTTTCCCATAAAATTAATATAACAGATCCCGGCATTAACGTGTAACTACTCAAGTCCTTTTATATTAGCACTCTTATTCATGCTCACCTTATTTTATTAACCTGTACCCCCCTGTACTTATATCTAGATTTCCAATTATTAATATATTAGCCATCTTATAAAAGATAGAACCCTCATTTGGTTAAGGTCAAGTCCACATAGACATATGAAATATACATATATGGGTATATACCAAAAAACAAACAAATATTACTAAATAACTATTTTTTGTGTTTATATATATTTTTATGTTTTCATTTTTACTTTATTTCATTAAATATCCTTGTGAAATCAATCAGTGTTTTGCTACAATTAATAATTAATCTTGTAAATCAAGTTATTCTTACTGTGATAGACTATAATGTCTTGTGTTATTAGACTTGTGAATACATTTCTAATCTAAAACATATCTGTGCATGAAACAATATTTCCCACTTTCCCTTCTTTCTATTATTCCTCCTTTCTACTTTCCTTCTTCCCCACCTACTCCCCCACCTACTCCCCACTTCCTGCTTCCCCTTTTCAAGAAACTAACCTTATATCATATTCTCTGACTACTATTGTGAATCTAAAACTAACATTCTTATTTATTATTTATGCTGATATCAATGTAACAATCTAAATGTGCTAAAAGCAACCACACTTTAGTGAAAGATAAAAAGAGAAGAAAAAAAACATTAAAAAACACATCATACATATTGTCAATTAACCAGAATTATTCTGTAATTGTATAATTCACCTGTCCATATGAAGATACAAACCATTTATTCAAAATTTTATAAAATTTATCACCAGCTTTTCTAGACATATACACAAACTTTTCGTGTGATACTACTTTATTTAGTAAAGATATCCAAGAGTACACTTCAGGTCCCTTAGGGGCCATCCAGCATCGATCCACCATCACTTTTGCTATAGCGCATAGATTAACAACATATCACCGTGTACAGACATCCAATAATTCTTCATCTATCACAGCTAAAGTACAAACAAGTGGGAAAAGTATATCTGCAGGAATTCCTGTATATACTATAATCCTTATCACCTCCTGCCAAAATCACCCACTACAGGGCAGGGCCAGAGCATAAGCCAGAAAGTACCTTTATTAACTCTACATTTGGGGCAATTAGAGTCATTACGTCCCCCTATTTTAAGAAGCTGAACTGGAGTGATATAATATAAACGCTATACAATATAAATAGTTATATATGCTGAAAACAAACCGTTGTAGTAGCCTCCTTTGAAGCTCCCAAAGCGATTTCCCAAATATCAGATGATATAGGTCCTACATCTGTTTATAATTTAACTTTAAGTACAGATAATGTGATTGACGAACATGGTGGTGACATGAAATGTATTAAAATACAGGGTATTGAACATATTAAGCCTACCACCAGAGGAGGGGATAGATATAATTTGTTGCGCAAACGAGAGGCTTATTGGATTTATACCTTGGGCACTCTATTGCCCAAAGGTCTGAATGATTGTCTAGAAATGAACAATATCTAAACTGTTCATTTATTCTGTTTTTGCCCCTCTTATTTACTCCTTTATGAATTTCATCTATATTGCCCCAATAGTGAAATCAATAGTATGTTTCGTATTCATTTCTCTATGAATCTCATCTACATTTTCCTAATAGTGTTATTATTATCATTATGTCTTCATTGGTATTCAATCCTACATTCTCTGTGTGGTATATATTTTATTATAGGCAGTATTTAGAAAAATTACTGATTCATATTATGGTTGGGACAATTTCTGGAATTTATATATTCCTGCGCTGTCTCTGTCCTTTTACATATTCCTTGAATTTTCTGATAATCATACAGGATGATAATGGGAATATGCATTAAAGTGTATATTGAAGATTGAAAATAACATTATTGAATGATGTTAGTTTAGTTGGCGTCTCATAATCTTTTGTACTTTTTATTTTTATGTCAGAATATATAGTAACAATAATAATAATAATAATAATAATAATAGTAAAAATAATAATTAAAAAACTTCTGTATATATAAAAATTTTTTAAGGAGGACTCAAACCCAAGTCTCTGTTCATTGATACCGCTGTCATTAGTGTGGTGTGCCACACAGGCTATAGTTACAGCTAGTATGTTGGATGTTATACGTAATGTCCATACATGCTTCAAATCATTAGAATTAAAATCTTTTGATCTCTCCGTGATGCTTTACTATATTTTATTATATCGAATATATTGTTTTGTTTATATATATAATTTCTTATATAATTAGTTTGATGTGATTTTGCATACTGGGGGAGATTCAAATGTTTGAAAAGTCGATTGGGTGTCTATTTTTTCCTGTCTATTAGATAGGAAAAAACAGATTACCAACTGACTTTTCAAACATTTGAATCTCCCCCAATGAATCTATGTAAAAGTGTTTTTACGTGCTTTTTTAAAACTGCACGTTGGAAACCACACTATTCACACACCTGTTGAATAAATTGTAATTAAGGTGAGGAAAATGCTGATTGGCTGCCAACCACCTTAAATACTACAACACCTAAGCTTGGAGATTACCTTCTGATGAAACCGACATCCCCTACGACGGAGAAACGTGCTAAGGTTGAGGGATCGGAACCGCACATTTGGGAGCCCTGCATACCTACATATACAGCCGCAGCGCTGATTCTGCATACCATCTATCCACCTTCAGCCGTGCTACTCTCTTTCCCCCCCGGGATTCTCTCTGCATTGACCGCCGCACCTGCCATTACCACACTGCCCAGGAGCTCTGGAACCGGCAACTACACTTATCTGCAGCGGTGAACTACATTATCATCAGGCAGCGGTGGGGGGCTGTAGCCTAAACTACAGGCTGGTAGAGGATATTCAAACACCTCCAGGTGGATGTATATTTATATATATATATATATATGTGTGTGTGTGATTATTCTAAGGAACATTGTTCAACGCTATTGAGAGGAGTAAGTGGACCTGCTACGGTTCTATTGCTCTACACAAGCTAATCATTATCACCACTCAGGTGGGACATTGAACATCATCTCTCCTTCTCTGTTTAAGAACAATTGCATTCCTTTTTTTAGGATGGGACTATAAGTGCCTTTTCCGCTGATTTTCAGTGGTTTTCCATCAGTGCGGTTCTTCTTATCTATTATCTATTAATACCATATTTTGATTGTGTATCAATATAACAATAAATTGTATATATTTTTAATTATATATGTGCTCTCTAAAATTGTTTATATATTATAGACAATACTAGATAATGTATCTGTATGATAAGCATTAAGCAAAGCAGAATAAAGGACAGCAATAGCCCTAGCCGAACCTATAGATTTAATGAGTTTGTAAACCGTAAAATTCTGAATTATTGGAGAAGATGACCCAAATTGCATCACACATGCAGTGTTCCTCAGCCTTATCTTTCAATCACAAATCATAGTCTTCAGTTCTTCAAATCAGGGTTCTTCAGTTTCGTCTTCCAATCACTAATCACAGTCTTCCGTTCTTCAATCCAGTGTTCTTAAGCTTCAATCTTCAAGTCACAACCGCAGTCTTCAGTTCTTCAATTCAGTATCTTTCAGCCTCATTATCCAGATCTCAAGTGTACTGTTTTATGACTCATTAACACTACAGTAATCTTTCCTACGGTGTCTTTCTCCTTCTTCTTTGCCAACTCCTTTTAGACACTCACCAAGGCCCTCAACCCATGAGAAGAAATTACATTCAGCCACCTCGCCTACTCCCTTTCCAGGTAGCTGTTCCCCCAGTCAAATCTCAGTTGTCGGAACCCCAACTCAAGCCAAGCATGACAGCTACTATGTGGTCAGGGAGGTATATGGGCTGTATGCATGTGTAAATGGGTCCTGGGTCGGGTGACCCAGGTAACCCATTTTCTCTTACGTCCTAGAGGATGCTGGGGTCCACATTAGTACCATGGGGGGTATAAACGGGTCCACCAGGAGCCATGGACACTTTAAGAGTTTAATAGTGTGGGCTGACTCCTCCCTCTATGCCCCTCCTACCAGACTCAGTTTAGAAAATGTGCCCGGAGGAGCCACTCACAGCTAGGGGAACTCAATAGGAGTTTTTCTAGTTTTATTATTTTTCTTAGAGTTAGGCAAAGGGAGGCTGCTGGCAACCAACAGCATCCCTGCTTCGTGGGACTTAGGGGGGGGAGTAGTGGCCAACCCTGAGAGGTTAATGGCCACTATCTCCGCTGACAGGACACTGAGGGTGATGATCGCTAGCCGCCCGAGGCAACCGCTCACTCCCGCAGCATGGCGCCACCCCCTAACAGAGCCAGAAGATTCCGGTGGCGAGTGACTCACCGGAGACCCGACAAGCTGGGAGCCGGTGTGAATGGCGTCAACAGGGTAGGAGCGCAGTACTAACTGCACTCCAGAGAGCTCAGCGGTACACAGTGCGGCGCTGTGAGGGGGCACCCTGAGCCATCACAAATACCCTACACTGGTCACTCAAGGCTATCAGGGACTTCGGTAACGCTGATAGCAAAATCCTCAGGCCAGTATAAATATGTGCAAGTGCGGGAAGACGCGCCATGTCCAGGGGGCGGAGCTTCTCCTCAGAGCGGACCCAGCAGCGTTCAGCGCCATTTTCTCCCTGCAGATACAGCTACAGAGACGCTGACAGGGAGTGCTGTCCCTCCATACGACTCCAGCTATCCTGTGTGGTACCAGGGGGTTGTAGAAGGGGGAAGGGGAGGCTGTGTATTACTGTGTAGTCTATTAAGGGTACATGCCAGGTTGGTTATACCTACCTATTTGAGCGCTGTGTGTGTGCTGGCTCAAAGCTCTGTGTTTCTCTGAAGGTACTTGGGGGGGGAAACTGTGTCTGACATTTTCCTCTGTGTGTGTGTGGGTGTATGTTTTCTCACATAGCCATGTTCAGGGACTCTGTGTCTTATACTGCAGAGGACGTTTCTTCTCCAGAGGAATCCATTCCATGTTCACAGGAATGTAATGTCTCAGATTCCTATTACTGAGCCAGAATGGCTGACTTCTATTAAGGGAATGATCTCTCAGATCTCTACTAGGGTAGCTCATACTGAGCCTGAAACTCAGGTTTTAAAGAATTCTATGGCAGTTTGGTCAGGTTCTGTTCCTATTCCTTCTAAATCCGCTAGCATATACCCAAAGAAACGTGCACTTGCCCAGATTATGTAAGCCGACACGGATACCGACTCTGACAGGACAGACGGTGATGGGGATGTGCTGAGGGGGGGCGGCATCCCTTGCAAAGAGGGTGCAGCTCATGATTGGGGCCATTAGAGATGTGTTAAACATTACTGACACACCACCTGAGCAGGTTGAGGAGACTTACTTCACAGACAATAAGAAATCCTCGCTAACCTTCCCTGCATCTAAAGAATTAAACGCTCTGTTTGAAAAATCCTGGGAAATCCCGGAGAAAAAATTCCAGATCCCAAAAAGGGTTCTGGTTGCTTTTCCCTTCCCTGAGGAGGATAGAAAAAAATGGGAAAACCCACCCATAGTTGACGCCAGTGCCGTAACTAGACATATTAGCGCTGTGTGCAAGAAACAGCTTCGGCGCCCTCCCTCCCCCCTCTATGCAAAACAGGGGTAGTGCAAAAAATATATAGGGGCGTGGCAGACAGAGGCCCATATTCCGAGTTGTTCGCTCGTTGCCGATTTTCTCTATATTGCGATTAGTCGCTTACTGCGCATGCGCAATGTTCGCAGAGCGCATGCGCTTAGTTATTTTACTCAAAAGTTAGGTATTTTACTCACGGCATTACGAGGATTTTTCTTCGTTCTGGCGATGGGATTGTGATTGACAGGAAGTGGGTGTTTCTGGGTGGAAACTGCCCGTTTTATGGGTGTGTGTGAAAAAACGCTGCCGTTTCTGGGAAAAACGCGGGAGTGGCTGGAGAAACGGGGGAGTGCCTGGGCGAACGCTGGGTGTGTTTGTGACGTCAAACCAGGAACGAAACTGACTGAACTGATCGCAGTGGCAGAGTAAGTGTCGAGCTACTCAGAAACTGCTAAGAAATTTCTATTCGCAATTTTGCAAATCTTTCGTTCGCAATTCTGCTAAGCTAAGATACACTCCCAGAGGGCGGCGGCTTAGCGTGTGCAATGCAGCTAAAAGCAGCTAGCGAGCGAACAACTCGGAATGAGGGCCAGAGTCCTCTTTTTTACACATTACGGCAGCCAGTCCCCCTTTTTACACATTACGGCAGCCAGTCCCCCTTTTTACACATTACGGCAGACAGCGTGCCCTTATTACACATTACGGTAGACAGCGTCCCCTGTTTTGCACATTACGGCAGACAGCGTGCCCTTATTACACATTACGGTAGACAGCGTCCCCTGTTTTGCACATTACGGCAGACAGCGTGCCCTTATTACACATCATTACGGTAGACAACGTCCCCTGTTTTACATATTATGGCAGACAGCGTCCCCATATTACACATTACAGCAGACAGCGTCCCCATATTACACATTACGGCAGACAGCGTCCCCTTATTACACATTACGGCAGACAGCGTCCCCTTATTACACATTATGGCAGACAGTCCCTACACACACACACACACACACACAGCCTGCTGTCACCTTCAGTCCCAACACACACACAGCCTGTCACCTCCAGTCACACCACACACACAGCCTGTCACCTACAGTCACACCACACACACACACACACACAGCCTGTCACCTACAGTCACACACACACACAAACAAACACACACACACACACACACACACATCCTCCCCCTCTCCCCTCCCGCCAACTTTACCTCCAGGAGAGCTGTAGCAGAGACGGAAGGAGAGTGAGAGACCAAACAGCAAAGCTGGTGGCGTGGCCTAATCACGGACCTGTGGCCACACCCCCTTTCAGCACCGATAGGCAGGCTGCGAGGAGGAGGCACAGGAGACGAGGAGGCGCAGGACGGACTGGTCTGGACATATGTCAATCAGTTCCAGCGTCCTGATCCGCGGCTGCAGGTACAGTGCTTCTGCAGACAGCGCGGACCTGCAGGTGTTGCCGGCGGTCCTGCGCCCTCAGTGCACATGCGCTGTGTGCCAGGCACCGCCGGCACACACCTAGTTACGGCACTGGTTGACGCATCTGTCTCCAGACTATCAAAAAAGGTGGTTTTACCTGTCCCTGGATCTACCGCTTTAAAAGAACCGGTTGATCGGATCGTAAAATTGACACTGCGCTCAAATCCATATACACTGCTTCAGGAGTGGCGTTAAGGCCCACTATTGCCTGTGCATGGATTTCTAAAGCTATAGTAAAGTGGTCAGGCACGTTACTAGAAGATCTCCCAGCGCTTATGTTCGTCAAGTGTATCAATGTATTTCCTACTGTGGTAATCAAAAATATATAGCAGGCTTCCTCAGGATCTTTTTTGGACCTGTGGCATTCACTGCTGATTTAAATCATAGAAAGACATTGATGTGAATTGAACTGCTGTGAGGAGCAGAGCCATTTTGATTCGTTATTGATCCATTTGGGCACAGTCTCTTTTTTTGGAAACGCAGAATATAATTCCCCAGGGATAATTACATTTTCCAGCGAAGAATGACAATACGCTTGGAAAATTACAATTGTGGATTTTTTAAGTGAATAGCTGAAACAAGCACCATCATTATATGTTATATGTTGGTTTGTCTGTTGTCGAAAGTATACCGGTATTAGGGTCACAATTGTATTGATTTTTATTGAACAATAGTGGTAGATAAAAATCTTCCTTTTATGTGTTATAAACACTGTATCTTGAATAAAGAAAATATAATTTTTATAAAAATATTTTTATTGTATTAATTTGCATATTTATATATTTTTGATTACCACAGTAGGAAATACATTGATACACTTGACGAACATAAGCGCTGGGAGATTTTTTAGTGTTCTTTTTGGTATAGATATAAAGAGGCTAGTGGAAAGCCTCTCCTCCATAGCAGCTTTTATTGGTCAAGTGAGACAAACAAGCGCAGTCCTCAAATCCCCCTTTTCACGTTACTAGAAGACTTAGATTCTATGGATATAAGTGACATTGAGCTGTTTTTGCGTAACATACAGGATTCTGCAGGTTTAATGGTGTAGTAATTACACCGTCACTAGTGTATCACTTTTTGTATACAGATTTTGCGTTCCCTTTAATTAACACATACTAACACTTTACCTTCTCACATATGTGCTGCCCTGGGGTGGCTGGCCTATGCCGGTTTGTGGGGTTCTGCACCCCGGGCCCAGATATAGTATAAGGTTTAGGACCACCAGCATCAGAGGAGCCTTGTCGAGGCCTGGTGGCTTTGACATATTTCTGCAGATATATGTAACAAAGACCTCTGGATTTCTATTATATGTAGGTTTTCAAGTCATGTTACCCATATAGTTTGGTGTGCTGGGGGACACCAGGGGTTAATCCCCATCCTGTCTCTTGCTTAGAATTACCCCTCCCTTTCAAGCACCTGAAGTATATTGTCAAATTGATATGAGCAACTTGCATTCTGTTTTGCTAGTATGAGAGGCATAGATGGGACCAGTGTTTGGAGGGCATGCTGGTTCCTACAGTGCCATATGGAGATCCCAGGGGTGGCTCCAGGTAAGTTAGCTCTCAATTTGGGTATATCTGTTAGGTGCCATTATCATGTGGCACTATATTTAGTATGACCCAGAAGGGCTATTATTATTATTATTATTATTATTATTATTATTAGTAGTAGTAGTAGTAGTACTGGAAATGGGTCTGGGGTGCAGTTCCCCCTGATTGGAGTGGCTGGGCTGCTGTGGGGTAGCACACTATTATATTTATTTAGCACCCCCCTTAACACTGTTATTAATCCTTTAGGTCTTTTAATTACACCGTCACTAGTGTATCACTTTTTGTATACAGATTTTGCGTTCCCTTTAATTAACACATACTAACACTTTACCTTCTCACATGTGTGCTGCCCTGGGGTGGCTGGCCTATGCCGGTTTGTGGGGTTCTGCACCCCGGGCCCAGATATAGTATTAGGTTTAGGACCACCAGCATCAGAGGAGCCTTGTCGAGGCCTGGTGGCTTTGCCATATTTCTGCAGATATATGTAACGAAGACCTCTGGATTTCTATTATATGTAGGTTTTCAAGTCATGTTACCCACATAGTTTGGTGTGCTGGGGGACACCAGGGGTTAATCCCCATCCTGTCTCTTGCTTAGAATTACCCCTCCCTTTCAAGCACCTGAAGTATATTGTCAAATTGATATGAGCAACTTGCATTCTGTTTTGCTAGTACATGAAGGACCTGGGTATGCTGAATGCAAGGATATCTTCCATGGCTGTCTCAGCTCGCAGGGGACTCTGGCTACGCCAATGGTCTGCAGACGCGGAATCCAGGTGAAGTGTGGAGAACCTACCCTTCACAGGTCAGGCTTTATTTGGGGAAGCGTTGGATTCGCGGATTTCCACGGCAATCACGGGTTAGTCACCCTTTCTTCCCTCAGCTACTATTTCTACGAAGAAACCCTTTTCTTCACCTACAGTACATTGCAGTCCTTTTGGACCGCTAAGACGAAAAAGTCCAAGCCTCCTTTCACCTTCTTTAGAGGTGGTTGGGCAAAATCCCAAAAGCCTACACCTGCAGGTTCCCAGGACCAGAAGCCTGCTTCTGGTTCCTCAAAATCCTCAGCATGTCGGTGGACCGCACAGCCTGGAGAACAGGCTGGTGGGTGCGAGACTCAGACGTTTCAGCCACGTCTGGGTGTCGTCCGGTCTGGATCCCTGGATACAGGATATTGTGTCCCAGGGGTACAGACTGGAGTTTCAAGAACTCCCACCTTACTGATTTTTCAAATCGGGCTTGCCAGCTTTATTGACAGAAAGGGCTATCCTACAGGAAGCCATCCAAAAATTGGAAAAGTCAGAGGTCATTGTTCCAGTTCCACCTTATATTCAACACATGGATTACTATTCAAACCTTTTTGTGGTACCGAAACCGGATGGTTCGGTCATACTGATTTTGAACTTGAAATCGTTAAACCCTTATCTGAGGGGTTCAAATTCAAAATGGAGTCTCTGAGAGTGGTGATCTCAGGTCTGGAGGAGGGAGAGTTTCTGGTATCCCTGGATATCAAGGATGCGTACCTCCACATTCCGATTTGGTCGCCGCATCAGGCTTATCTCAGATTTGCACTGTTAGACAGTCACTATCAGTACCAGGCACTGCCATTCGATCTCTCCACGGCACCGAGGGTGTTCACCAAGGTGATGGCAGAGATGATGGTTCTCCTCCACAGACAGGGAATGAACATAATTCCATATCTGGACGATCTGCTGATAAAGGCATCGTCCAGGGAGAAGTTGTTGCAGTCCATTGCTCTCGTGACTCGTCTGCTCAGGAAACATGGTTGGATCCTGAAGTCACATTTGGAGCCGACAAGGAGATTGTCTTTTCTGGGGATGATCCTCGACACGGAAGTGCAGACGGTGTTTCTACCAGTAGAGAGAGAGTTGGTGATATAATCAATGGTCGGGATATTTTGAAGCGTACCTGGGTATCGGTTCATCAGTGCATTCGCCTTCTGGAGAAGATGTTTGCCTCCTGCGAGGCTCTACAGTATGGAAGATTTCATGCTCGATCCTTCCAACTGGATCTCCTAGACAAGTGGTCGGGATCTCATCTACACATGCACCAGAGATACGTCTGTCGCTGAAAGCAAGGATTTCACTCACCTTCTGGAGGGCCGCAGGTTCGGGGTTCAGAACTGGATCCTTCTAACCATGGATGCAAGTCTCAAGGGTTGGGGCGCAGTCACTCAAGGGGAAACCTTCCAAGGAAGGTGGTCAAGTCTGGAATCCATTATTCCAATAAACATTCTGGAACTAAGAGCCGTGTACAACGGCCTTCTCCATGTGTCACATTTTCTGCGAGATCGGGCCATTCAAGTATAGTCGGACAATGTAACGATGGTGGCCTACATAAACCGACAGGGCGGAACGAAGAGCAGAGCTACTATGTTGGAGGTAACAAGAATCATCCCCTGGGCAGAAAGGCATGTGTTGGCACAGTCAGCAATCTTCATTCTGGAGTGGACAACTGGGAAGCGGACTTCCTCAGCAGACACGATCTCCATCCAAGAGAGTGGGGCCTCCATCTGTAGGTGTTCACAGAGGTGACAAATCTTTGGGGGTGTACCTCAAATAGACATGATGGCCTCCCGTCTCAACAAGAAGCTTCAGAGGTACTGTTCCAGGTCAAGAGACCCGCAAGCAGTGGCGGTGGACGCCCTGGTGACTCCGTGGGTGTTCCAGTCAGTGTATGTGTTTATTCCACTTCCACTCATACCATGGATTCTAAAGCTCATGAGGAGAACAAGAGTTCAGGCAATCCTCATTGCTCCGGACTGGCTAAGAAGGGCTTGATACGCGAATCTTCTGGATCTACTGCTGGAAGATCCGAGGCCTCTTCTTCTTCGGGAGGACCTGTTGCAACATGCAGGGCCAGCTCCAGGCCTACTAGCACCCTGAGCGAGAAAATGTAAAAGCGCCCCCCCCCCCCTCTCCCCGCCCATGCGCGCACCGAAGGCGCGCTCGCTCCCGGAAAAGTGGGTGTGGCCTCTGGAAAAGTGGGCGTGGCCTCGTAACTTCATATCATCAAACTATAAACATATTTTCACACAATTAGCAGCCTTACACATAGCCACAGTAGTGTTCCTTACACACAATGTCTCCAGTATAGTGCCAGATACACATAATGTGCAGTGCCAGATAGACATGACATGCCCCCCAGCAGTGCCAGCTACACATGACATGCCCCGCAGCAGTGCCAGCTACACATGACATGCCCCGCAGCAGTGCCAGCTACACATGACATGCCCCGCAGCAGTGCCAGCTACACATGACATGCCCCCCAGCAGTGCCAGCTACACATGATAGTGTTCACTTTTTAGGGCATGGTGCTGATCACAGGGAGGGCACATTTTTAAGTTAGGAGGGCAAAATGATGTACATACTGCTTGTTGTTCCCATACCTATACGTCAAAGCATGGACAGTGCGCGCCGAAGGCGCGCAGCAAAAATTAAGGGGAGTTACTTCGTGGGGAAGGTACGTGGCCACATAATAGTGGCAATTTGCATTACACCACACAGTAGTGCAGCTAATACACACTGCACCAGGTAGAACCTCCTATACACTTTGCGCCAGGCACAGCACTGAGACACATTGCACCAGGGAGATAACTGAGACACATTGCCTAGCCACAGACGCCTAGCGGGAACACTACATAACATGCTCCCCAGCAGTGCCAGCTACACGTGACATGCCCCCCAGCAGTGCCAGCTACACGTGACATGCCCCCCAGCAGTGCCAGCTACACGCGACATGCCCCCCAGCAGTGCCAGCTACACGCGACATGCCCCCCAGCAGTGCCAGCTACACGCGACATGCTCCCCAGCAGTGCCAGCTACACGCGACATGCCCCCCCCAGCAGTGCCAGCTACATGTGACATGCCCCCCATAGCAGTGCCAGCTACATAAATGGCCACACAGTGCCAGATATGCCCCCACAGTGCCAGATACATTAATGCCCCCACAGTGCAGATATACCCCCACAGCGCCAGATACATAAATGCCCCCACAGTGCAGATATGCCCTCACAGTGCAGATATGCCCCCACAGTGCCAGATACATCAATGCCCCCACAGTGCAGATATACCCCCACAGTGCCAGATACATAAATGCCCCCACAGTGCCAGATACATAAAATGCCCCCACAGTGCAGATATACCCCCACAGCGCCAGATACATAAATGCCCCACAGTGCAGATATGCCCCCACAGTGCAGATATGCCCCCAGAGTGCCAGATACATTAATGCCCCCACAGTGCAGATATACCCCCACAGTGCCAGATACATAAATGCCCCCACAATGCCAGATACATAAATGCCCCCACAGTGCTTGATACATAAATGCCCCCACAGTGCCAGATATATAAATGCCCCCACAGTGACAGATATGCCCCCACAATGCCAGATTCATAAACGCCCCCACAGTGAAAGATATACCCCCACAGTGCAGACATGCCCCCACATTTCCAGACACATAATTGCCCCCACAGTGAAAGATATGCCCCCACAGTGCCCCCACACAGAGCCCAATCCATATACTGTTTCACGATACCTGCGGTGGTGGCGGGAGGGGGAGTGCCGCTGAGGACACGGGCGGCTCTTCTAAAACTCGTGTGCGCGGCTGTCCGGCGTCTATCGTCAGACGCCGGCGCCGCACAGCCGCATACAGGGAGCACTGCAGGCTGGCTCCAGGCACAAAGATGGTGGCGCCAGTGCGCGGCGCCCATTAAGGGTGGCGCCCCGCGCGGCCGCTCTAGTCGAACGTGCCTGGAGCCGGCCCTGGCAACATGGGCCGTTCGCTTATCAAGAGTTACCGCGGCTACATTTGACGGCATGGAGGTTGAACGCCAGATATTAGCTCGGAAGGGCATTCCAAACAAGGTTATTCCTACCCTGATACAGGCTAGGAAAGGAGTCACGTCTAAACATTACCATCGCATTTGGAAAAAGTATGTGTCTTGGTGTAAATCCAAGAAGTTTCCTACGGTGGAGTTTCAACTTGGGCTGTTTCTCCTCTTCCTGCAAGCAGGTGTTGATATGGGCCTTTTTTTGGGATACATTAAGGTCCAGGTTTCTGCCTTGTCCATTTTCTTCCAGAAACAACTGGCTTCCCTCCCTGAGGTTCAGACTTTCTTGAAAGGGGTTCTACATATCCAGCCTCCCTTTGTGCCTCCTACGACACCCTGGGATCTTAACATGGTGTTACAGTTTCTCCAATCGGATTGGTTTGAACCTCTACAGGAGGTTGATGTCAAGTTTCTGACGTGGAAGGCTGTCACATTGTTGGCCTTAGCTTCTGCTAGGCATGTGTCTGAATTGGGAGCTTTGTCCTTCAAGAGCACCTAATTAATTTTCCATGAAGATAGAGCTGAGCTCAGGACATGTCAGCAGTTTCTTCCAAAGGTTGTGTCGGCTTTTCATTTCAACCAACCTATTGTGGTGCCAGTGGCTACTGACTCCTCAATTCCCTCAAAGTCCCTGGATGTTGTGAGGGCTTTGAAGATTTATGTGAAGAGAACTTCTCGTCACAGAAAATCAGACTCTCTGTTTGTCCTGTATGATCCCAAGAAACTTGGGTGTCCTGCTTCTAAGCAGACGATTTCTCGCTGGATCAGGTTCACTATTCAGCATGCATATTCTACGGCAGGATTGCCGTGTCCAAAATCGGTTAAGGCCCACTCTACTCATAAGGTGGGTTCTTCCTGGGCAGCTGCCGGGGTGTCTCGGCTTTACAACTTTGACGAGCGGCTACTTGGTCAGGGTCGAACACGTTTGCTAAGTTCTACAAGTTCGATACTTTGGCCTCTGAGGACCTACAGTTTGGTCAATCAGTTCTGCAGGAGCCTCCGCGCTCTCCCTCCCATTCTGGGAGCTTTGGTACATCCCCATGGTACTAATGTGGACCCCAGCATCCTCTAGGACGTAAGAGAAAATAGGATTTTAATTACCTACCGGTAAATCCTTTTCTCGTAGTCCGTAGAGGATGCTGTGTGCCCGCCCAGCGCTTCGTGATCCTGCAGGGATTATTTAGTTCAGTATTGCTTTGTTCTTGGTTAAGTACTGTTTTTCTTACTTGGTTAAGTAATATTGTTCAGCCGTTGCTGAATTGTTTCAAACTGGTTAGCTTGGTTTGCCTTGTATGTGTGAGCTGGTGTGAATCTCGCCACTATCTGTGTAAAATCCTTCTCTCGAAGTTGTCCATCTCCTTGGGCAGTTTCTAGACTGAGTCTGGTAGAAGGGGCATAGAGGGAGGAGCCAGACCACACTATTAAACTCTTAAAGTGCCTATGGCTCCTGGTAGACCCATCTATACCCCCCATGGTACTAATGTGGACCCCAGCATCCTCTACGGACTACGAGAAAAGGATTTACCAGTAGGTAATTAAAATCCTATTTACACTGCCCCTTAGCCCAGGACCTACCCGTGACCAACCCTGGTCATTTTTTGGGTTGGATTCTAGGGTAACTGGACATGGGTTTTTGTTTTGTTTTTTTGGGGGGGGACCTTTTACACTGAGCAAAACCCTAGGTTGATGCGTGTTCATGTGCAAAACCTCGAGTTTTTCAAGGCAGTGTAAAAGGGGTATTAGAGATTTCTTCCGTTCATTCACTTTGTATTTTGTTAATTGATGAAAATTAACACTCTCCGATTATTGAAAGCATTCTTACTTAGCATCATTTTTCCACACCTGCCTAAAACTTTTACACAGTACTGTATATAGTTGACATGATTGGAAAATGGGCACTCCAAATCAAAACATGTTGATTTATATATCAAAGGCATTGATCCACTGCACTCACCACTCCGTCTCCTAGATCTAGGGTGCATGTGTGTACGTGACCAAACTGTTTAAAAAAAATCACAGAGGCTCTGCGCTTACCATAATAACTCTCCATAATAAAAATGGGGTTTTGGTTCATATATTGATCAATACATTAAAGTTTCCAGTGCCTGTCAAGAGACCCCATTTTTCTGCAAGTTCTACTTTATCACTCAGAATTATAAACATGGCAATTGCTATCACATCAGATCGAAACTTAGGATATGCTAACTGGTTTAAAACTGGTTTAAAACACACAGACTTTTAAAGGTGATTGCATGAAATGATGTGATCGCAAAAATATGAATTAAAATATTCAATATATGAACCAAAACCCTATTGTTTATTATAGTAAATACAGGGCCTCTGTGTACTAATATCATAATAAACATTGCGTCATGATGCCATGCTTATAATTAGTGATAAATAATTAGGAAAACCTATATAATTGTTCATTTGTATGGTCATATAATTTATCTGGACCTCTAATATAGGTATAATCGCCAGTATTGAGTACATTGTATCCTATACTCTACATCAGCAGTAGCCAACCCGTTGCTCTTGAGCTGCATGCGGCTCTTTTTTTATTCAAATGTGGCTCCCAACACTCTAAGTCACCTGACCACAACAGATCTGGAAATCGGTGCAATCCAGGCAGACACACAGCAGCACTATGGCGACTGAAAACTGAGGAAGCCAGATACTGGGCTGTAGTGACATATGAGGGTGGGCTGGAGTGACACAGGAGGATCCTGGCAGGAGAGACACAATGGGGGAGCTGACTGGAGTGACACAGAAGGGTGCTGGCTGGAGTGACACAGGAGGATCCTGGCAGAAAAGACATAATGGGGTAGCTGGCTGGAGTGACACAGGAGGGTGCTGGTTGGAGTGACACAGGAGGGTGCTGGTTGGAGTGACACAGGAGGGTGCTGGTTGGAGTGACACAGGAGGGTGCTGGTTGGAGTGACACAGGAGGGTGCTGGCAGGAGTGACACATGGGGGAACTGCTTGGAGTGACACAGGAAGGTACAAGCTGGAGTGACACATTGACACATGGGGGAGCTGGTTGGAGTGACACGTGGATGTGCTAAAGTGTATTATGTGAATATGGCTTTTTCAATATATTTTATGTGAATCTGGATTTTTTTATTATTTTATGTGAAAGTGGCTTTTTTAATGTATTTTATGTTGATTCTGGCTTTAAAATATATTTTATGTGGATCTAGCCTTTTCATCGTATTTTATACCAGGGGTGTGGCCTAGCAGGCACAAGGCTATGCCCCATTTTTGCATGCCCGCCTTCAGCTTGATTTCAGCTCTTTGACGTAACTAACAATATTTTTTGGCTCTTTGTCTCTGACTGGTTGGCCACCCCAGCTCTACATGGTCAAAAGTATTGGACACCCGTTCTAACTAGTGTGTTTGCCCATTTCAGCTACACCCATTACTAACATGTGCATAAAATCAAGCAAACAGCCGTAGTAAAGCATTAGCAGTAGATTGGATTGTAGGGAAGAGCTCAGTGACTTCAACTTGGCACCGTGATAGGATATCACCTTTCATCCAATTTCTGCTTGCTAGTAATGCACTGGTCAACTGTAGGTGCTGTTAATGTGAGGTGGAAATGACAAACAGCAGCTCAGATGTGTAATGTTAGGCCACCCAACCTCACAGAACAGGACCACTGAGTCTTGAAGTGCGCAGTGTTTAAAATTCATCTGTCCTCAGTTGCCACACTCAGCACTCACTACCGAGTTTCAAACTACCTATGAAAGCAACTTTAGCATAAGAACTGTTCCTCTAAAACTTCATGGACACAGAAGCCTTAGATCACCATATGCAATGCCAAATGGTGGCTGGAGTGGTATAAATGACACCATCGGACTTTGTGACATTGGAATGCCTAATCACATTTCACCACCTCACCATCTGATGGATGAATCTAGGTCTGTTGGATGCCAGGAGAACACTTCCTGCCTAAATCCCTACTACATCAAAGTATTGGTGGAAGAGAAATAATGATTTCTTTTGGGCTACTTTGTTCCACAAAAAAAAAAATCTTAATGCTACAGCAAATAATGACATTCCGGAGAACTGTTTGCTCCCTAATCTGTGGCAATAGTTTAGGGACAACACTTTCCTGTATCAGCTAAACAATGTCGCCATGCAGAAAGCAATGTCCATTCGAAAATGTTTTGTCAAATTAGGTGTGGTCTGCTCAAAGTCCTGACCGTAGCCCCATCTGAATCCTTTGGGATTAGTTAAAACTGCTCACAAATACTAATACTCTTGTGGCTGAATGGATGTGAAAGTCCACAGCCATGATCCTATATATGATATAAAGCCTTCCCAGAAGAGTTGAGGCAGTTAGGGTAGCATGGTGGAGACATTCTCTATACAGATGTGTCATCATAAAACTAGCTTCAATACGCTGTGTGGTGCGAGACACCCAGCACAATAAAGTCACTCCGAGAGGAGCAATGTACCATCTTTTTTCTTTAACTTTTACTTCTGATCGCAGATTCAGCAAAAAGCTTTACACAGTGTACCAGAGATGTTGGGCTGTGACTTTAACCACACAGGATTTTATTTTAAACATATACAAAGTCATACATGCAGTACAATGTGAGAAAAATGTGCGACCGCTGCATCATAGCAATTCATATACAGATTCAGTTGCACACAAATGTACAATATTGATGATCAAAGTTATCAGTGCAAAGTGGTTTTATTGCTTCCAGTTGTTTTATTTGTGCGAATAAGACGCACATTTTGAGCAAAAAAGATGCTCACATCACATATGGATGTGAGAAGTGGTGGTTGCTGCCCGTGGGCTGCATTGCAGATCACACATTGCATGGGGGGGTTAGCACATATAAACATACATGTAATGTTGCATATAATATATGTCCTGGCTGCCTTCAGAAGCGCTGCTGTGTTCTCTGAGTCGTCGGCTGCACTGGACACAGCACTCAGCTTGTCTTTCCTCTATAAGCCCGTCCCCAGTCTCCCATTGGCTTGTTTCACAGAAGTCTATGGTGGACTTAGGATAGACAAGCTCAGGGGTGTACTACGATATCCTGGCGGTCAGGATCCCGGTGCCCAGCATACCGGCACCTGGATCCCAACCGCCAGAATACCGGCAGTGGGGCGAGTGCAAAAGAGCCCCTTGTGGGCTTGCTGTGCTAGCCATGCTGAACTCGCCACACTGCGCTCACCACGCTGCAGGTAAGGTGGCGCGCCATGCGCACCTCGCTATTTTTTCTCCCTCCAGGGGTGTTGTGGATACCCCAAGAGGGAGAATATTTGTCGGTATCCTGGCGGTCGGGATCCCGGCGCCGGCATACTGAGCGCCAGGATCCCGACAGCCGAGATATCGAATGCTTCCTCAAGCTGAGTGCTGTGCAGTGTGTCCGATGCAACGGTTGCTCAGTGAAACACCGCGGCGCTGCTGATCTCCGAGTAAGGCAGCCAGCACATATATTACATGTATGTTTAGGTAAGTTTATATGTGCTGCCACTGAATGTGATGCTTAGAGGACCATGGGCCTAATTCAGATCTGATCACAGCAGCAAATTTGTTAGCTAATGGGCAAAACCATGTGCACTGCAGGAGGGAGGCAGATATAACATGTGCAGAGAGAGTAGATTTGGGTGGGGTGTGTTCAAACTGAAATCTAAATTGCAGTGTAAAAATAAAGCAGCCAGTATTTACCCTGCACAGAAACAAAATAAGCCACCCAAATCTAACTCTCTCTGCACATGTTATATCTGTCCCCTGCAGTGCACATGGTTTTGCCCATTAGCTAACAAATTTGCTGCTGTGATCAGATCTGAATTAGGCCCCATGTTTTGTATAAAATCCACCTACCAGGCTTTCATGGTTCACTAAAGCTAAAATTTAAAAAATGCCACCTCATCTGAGTACGTGTACACACTGAGCTGCACATCAAATGACTATATATATATATATATATATATATATAAATCCAAGAAAAAGCAGGAGCACTCACCAGTCTTCAAGTTAATAAAGGGTTTTTAATCAGACCATCAGTGTAAAGATGAGATCAACGTTTCGGTCTATATGTAGACCTTTGTCAAGATGGTCTACATATAGACCGAAACGTTGATCTCATCTTTACACTGATGGTCTGATTAAAAACCCTTTATTAACTTGAAGACTGGTGAGTGCTCCTGCTTTTTCTTGGCTTTGTGTTAGAATGGGATTTTTTTCTCTTCTATTTGGATGTCACCCCAGCAAGTTTATATGCAACACGTGAGTGTGGACACTACCTCTGTGTATGTATATATATATATATATATATATATATATATATATATATATATATATATATATACTGTACATTGCAGTAAAACCTTCTTGTGCTTACTATGTTGTGTTTGGTACTGTATGTTCTGGATAAGTAATTGCAGTAATATACACGTTTGGAGAAATGACTCTTATTTCCTAATGATAAACAACATTTGACTTGCCTGACCCACAAAAAACTAGCGCATTTGTTAGTTTGAAGGTGAACTAGTGCACAGAGTCTTGTTTTAAATGGGTGTAATAATGCTACTACATTTTATTATTACATTCATAGAAAAGTATTGGATAGCATATAGATATTTATAGAGATCTCTGGTCAGAGGATGCCTCATTAAATTAGTTAATAACTTTTACATCCTCCTGCTCCAGACACTATTATGCCAATTTGTTCTTAGGTTAAAGAGTGCTATAATAGGTTTTCCAGCCCCCCCCCCCCCCCCCCCCCCCCTTCCCTACTCAATTCATGGTGTCAGTCATGGACATTACTTATACACTGGCTGCAGGAGGAAGCACGTGAGTTTTACCCTAAGGACCACATTCCAAATTGGATGAAAATGGATGGTTGCTGCAGTTTTATTTAGCCTGCGTGTCTTTTGTGAGGCATGTCATTTTCCCTAGCCACTCGGCTGCATTTGGCACATATGGCTTCTTACAAGAAGATGGCAGAGACTGGCATTGGAGGGAGTGCGTAAATGTTGCCAAAGAACCACAAAGTATACAAGAAGCCATCTGTTTTGGATAAACATGATATCACTTACACTGTGAAGTAATTTTTCCTCAAATTTCTCCTGAACCTACCTCCCTCCAGTTTCAGTGCATGTCCTCGTGTTCTAATGCCTATTTTCCTTTGAATAATGTTTCCCTCCTGTAGCTTGTTAAAACCCTTGGTATATTTGAAAGTTTCTATCATGTCCCCCTTTCCCTTCTCTGCTCCAAACTATACATTTATTAATATCTTGTAGTAATTCAGGTAAGTTTGTGATGTAGGCCATACACCATTTTAATTTCCTTTGTTCGTAAAGTCTCTAATGTATTATATCCTTCTGGATACTGTGACTGTGTCAATGTTAGGGAAATAATCATTATTAAAAAAAAGTGCATTCAGGAGTACAGGTTGTACTTAAAAATATACTCACTGCAGTGTTAATAAATTAAAATGTATGTGTTGTTCAGGGCAGGCACTGAACTTAAAAAATAATGTTCAGTACAGGCGCGATAGTTACTTACTCTAGTGTTAAAAAAAATTAGGTGTGTGTTGTGGTTCAGGCACTGTACTTTAAAAAAAAGTTCAATACAGCTACCACCATTACTAATAGTGCTGTGAGTCAATATGGATCAGTCGATAGAAGAGCAGGAGCAGCAACCCAGTACTAGTGCTGTGGTTTTTGCCAGTCATGAACATACTTAAAAATCTACTAAAGGTGGTCCAGGGAACAGAAAGTTTAAGGAAAGGCACCTAAAATCTAAATATTTCACTATGTTAAAGATAAAAAGGTTGAAGTGCCACCTTTAAAACAGAAAAATTAGTGCCTAAAAAAAAGAACACTAAGGCTAAAGAACAAACTGTATGTTCACAAACCCATGAGGAGAGTCTAGGGATGTCCACATTAGCTATGTGTAAGTCTTACATTTCTGACATTGTACTTGTAAAGTATCCTCCTTCCACTCTTTCTGCACCCACTGCATATGTGGGGATGAGCAGTACAAGTAAAAATGGTGACATAATAGAAATTGAAGATGCTATTTTGGAGGTGTCATAGAATGAGGGGAATATTTGTGTAATATCTGCTAATGAGGATGTTGATGATGAAGATGTTGTTTGTGTAAGTTAGCCACCAGTGGCAGCAGTTCTTGCTTGTGATAAAAAAAGAAAGCCATTGTCATGCCTGGGCATTAGACCAAAAAAGCCACCTCTTGGGTATGGAATTATTTTTACCCAAATCCTGACAACATTTGTGAAGGCATCTGTACCATTTGTGAGGCCAAAGTTAGTAGAAGTAGGGACGATAACTATCTAGGCACCTCATCCCTGTTACGTCATTTGCAGCAAGTTCATGCAAGTTATTTAAAAAAAATTATAATAATTTGTAAAATTATAACAAGCAGTCCAATATCAGCTGCCATCAGTTTGGACCAGCACATGCATTTCCACTGCCAACACTCTAATCATCAACCTCATCATTAATTATTGGAGCTAGTCCTTCCAAAAAATTGGTTTGTGGGTGAGTCCCAAACAAACTAAGCACTTCAGCCACAAAAGTGTCCGACTCTGATGCTGAAGTGCTTGGTTTGTTAAACTGTGCATGTCCTTTTTAATAAAACAACATAAGTGTAGGTGGAAGGCCCAAGGGCAATTTCATCTTGCACCACTTTTCTTTTAATAATTAGCTTTATTTTGTGGGGCATTGGGGACAATCTTTTTTGCATAGACAAACATTTTTATTGGTCTATGCTCTAACGTGTTACTAATTTGCAGCACATTTTATCCAGTAAAGAATGCAATGTTACTACAATAGCCAAGGATTCCTGACAAAGGTTGAAGAGCCAAGGATTCCTGACAATGGTTAAAGAGCAATAGTAATAGCCAAGGATTCCTGAGAAGTGTTGAAGAGCACTGTTAATAGCCATGGATTCCTGACAATCATTGAAGAGCAATGTTAATAGCTAAGGATTCCTGACAAGGGTTGAAGAGCAATGTTAATAGCCAAGGATTCCTGACAAGGGTTAAAGAGCAATGTTAATAGCTGAGACTGCTGACAAGGGTTGAAGAGAGATGTTAATAGCCAAGGATTCCTGTCAAGGGATAAAGAGAAAAGGGTTTGTTAGGTATCGCACAAGACTAACAAATCAATCTTTTTTGTAAAGGGCTTCTAATCTGGCCCGCAATACTAATTCCTGTAAATCTTTTGTAGGCTCTTTGCCTGACCAACAGTGCATTTACATAAAGAATGCCTGTAAGCGGTATTCAAGGAATTATTGTGGTTGGTGGTGCACCCAGAGTCAATAATACATAGTAATGTTTAAGAAGGAAAAGAGAGACTCTGTGTTGGGGCACGCTTAAATAAAACTTAACTTTTAATTGGAATAAGATAAAATATAGTACCTTGACAGACACACACATATATATATATATATATATATATATAGTCCTAAAAGAGGAGGACAAAAAAGGAGAAGATTCTAGATCTCTCTCTACTATTATCATAGAAATCTGAGAGTAGATTCTGAGAGAATTTAATGATTAAAGAAAAAATTGAAAATAAACATTCTTAATTGATGTAGTAAGTGAGGTGACAGTGACACCTAAGATGAAAATATCAAAATTGGTTTCTACATCAAAGGAGAAAAGGATTTCTGATATAAATCACAATGGCATAGAGTGTAACAACAAATTTGTAAACTTAGAAATATAGGTCTATTGACCAATGACCATTGTGATGAATTTATCCTGGTATCCTAGTAGGAGGTAAATTGCCTAATTCTAACTTTCTCGTCAGCGATCAGCGTATCGGAAAATGTATGTGAAATGTATGCAAATCTGAAATCAGATGCACACTAGAGTCAATTAATGCTCCAATACTTCGGTTTAACATACATAGATAATGAGCTGTGGATATTCACAGGTAAGTAATGAGTTTAATATTTTTAACAGGTCTGAGATCAGACAATTAAGAAAGGGAGAAAAAAAGTATGAAATTCAGTAAGGTCAAAGGTTGCTCCAACACTTCTGCTTTTCACATTTGGATATAGATATCTATTACTGCACCTGAGATTCCCTAGTAGTCTCCCACCTAGGTACTATTCAGGCTCCTCACTGCTTAGCTTCCAAGATCAGGCGAGATTGGGCGTAACCAGAGAGATATGGCAGTAATATCACATGGATTGTGAATGAGAGAGTGTATGGTTATTGGCACATACCAAAAGAGCACTTCTACTATCCAATTGAGATGCACAGTCTAAGAGTTATTATCGTATTACCGGGAATTTATATGACTGGCATTTTGGATAAGTGAGTACTGAATAAGTAAGGTATAGGAAACAATTAAGCACAGGGCTCGCCCCCTATTGTCCACCGTACCATATAATAATGGATAGTGGATGAGAGAGGCGGGTTACCTGTGCTCGTGGAAAAAAAGGGGGTGGAATTACACAGATATCTTAAAGTTTTATTATATAATCAAAGTTCCAAGATAGGGATCACATAATCATGTGTTATCCTAAGTGAGCATTTAGATCTCTTGGAGCAACCAGGGTAGATTTTGGAATTAAGGGAGGACTGAATGTTCATAATAACATATATTACTTGTTTATCACAATAATCGACATAGAATAAAAGAAAATGACAAGAAAAGAGAATTTAGCGAATTACCTGATGGTAGATCAAAATTAGATAACAAATATCAAAATTTAACATAGGTAATACGATACCAGGAAAGAAGGTGGGCTGAACCGTGCACTGTTCAGCACCACATAACACAGATGGCCGTTTCACCTGAGGTGGCTTGTTCACTTACCTGTGAATATCCACAGCTCATTATCTATGTATGTTAAACCGAAGTATTGGAGCATTAATTGACTCTAGTGTGCATCTGATTTCAGATTTGCATACATTTCACATACATTTTCCGATACGCTGATCGCTGACGAGAAAGTTAGAATTAGGCAATTTACCTCCTACTAGGATACCAGGATAAATTCATCACAATGGTCATTGGTCAATAGACCTATATTTCTAAGTTTACAAATTTGTTGTTACACTCTATGCCATTGTGATTTATATCAGAAATCCTTTTCTCCTTTGATGTAGAAACCAATTTTGATATTTTCATCTTAGGTGTCACTGTCACCTCACTTACTACATCAATTAAGAATGTTTATTTTCAATTTTTTCTTTAATCATTAAATTCTCTCAGAATCTACTCTCAGATTTCTATGATAATAGTAGAGAGAGATCTAGAATCTTCTCCTTTTTTTGTCCTCCTCTTCTAGGACTATATATATATATATATATATATATATGTGTGTGTCTGTCAAGGTACTATATTTTATCTTATTCCAATTAAAAGTTAAGTTTTATTTAAGCGTGCCCCAACACAGAGTCTCTCTTTTCCTTCTTAAACATTACAAGGGATAAAGAGAACATAGGAGGCTGACCTGCTGGCCATACTATTACCCCATGCCCTCATAAAATTTCTTAGTTGATCAATCAAATTAAATTTACTAATTAATCAGTCTTTCCTTGCTTCCTTTACCAGCCTTCCACTACATATATACTACACCTCCATTTCCCTGTAATTACCTCGGGCCTCTGATCTAGTTATAAGTCCTATCATGCTCTACCAGTCAATTAGGGCATCCTGAGACTTGCAGCAGCACAGTTATAATAGAACAATGTTTATGCAATCAGGTGCTCGGGGACGATAGGCCAAAGCCATGCCTAGGGTGCCCAGAAACCTTTCACCGGCCTTGTTTTTAACTGCCGTGTGTTTGTGCCGCTGCTCTGTTGCTTTGTGTTATGATTCCAATACTCTGGTCTGGGGAGATCTTATAGCAAGGACCTGAGTACTGGAACATAAATGCTGGGAAAGAGAGTGGGAACGGGAATAGCCCCTGGCGCCCTATCTCCGTTGTCTCGCCCGTGCTGTCAGAACTCTCTTGCGAGACTATGGTTGCTTGAGCCCATGGCAGCCGCGTTTGAAGGGCGGATTACGTCTGCCCAACTCCGATGCCCCCTCAGGTCTTAATGGGAGACAAAGAGAGATCCGAGACAGGGTGATAACAAGGGGCCCTCTAACTAAACAACAAAGCCAGGGGCTACAAACTAACCTAAAACTAGAGTATGTGTGGAAAACCGCCAGGGAAAAGGACAACCAAAATACCCACTTGTCCACTCTCCTACCCGGCACCGCCGAGTTCCGGAGAGGACTGTGGAAGCGGAAACCTCCGCAAATGCTCCAAAACAGAATACAAAATAAAGCGACCTAGGCCGCAGCACGCGGCAGAGCCGCCACTCACGAAACCACACGAGATCCTCTAGCGACTGTTGCGGGTAAATGAGGACCAGAAGACTCCTTGGGATGAGATGACAAACACCAAGATTTAGAGACTCTGAGGACAGGAATGACCGGACACAGCAGAACTGGAACAGACGTTCAGCAAACCAAAGCAGCATGCAGAAAGCTATAACCGGCGTCTGTGTGAGGCACTGAGAAGGCTTAAAACCTTGAATCCTCCAATCAGGGTTTCAGAGCCTGATTAACATAAATGTCGTGCAGCTGCCTTGCTGCACGACCAGAAAACATGTGTCTTTAACTGATCGACCCTGCAACGGGGAACACGGTCCGCCCGTGGCGTCCCCGTTGCTAGTGTCCTGGCGGCTCGGCGCGCCCGGCGTCCTAGCGTTGCTAGGGAGCCGGCGGCTCAGCGCGCGCGGCGTCCTAGCGTCGCTAGGGACCCGGCGGCTCAGCACGCTCGGCGTCCCTAGTTGCTAGGCGCCGGGCCGCGAAGAGAACTCGGACCGCGGCGCCTAACAGTACCCCCCCTTGAGGATGGGTCAATGAACCCCTAAAGCCAGGTTTCTGAGGAAATTCCAGAAAAAATGATCTCTTGAGTCTAGGGGCATGAAGATCCTTATCCAGGACCCAAGACCTTTCCTCCGGACCATAGCCTTTCCAGTGAACCAAAAAATAAAGCCGGCCCCGGGACATTTTAGAATCAAGAACCTTCTCTACCAAGAACTCCTGTTGTCCCTGTACATCCACTGGAGATCTACCCTGAGAGGTCCTCCGAGGAAATCTACTGGAAGAAACATATTGTTTCAACAGGGAACAGTGAAAGGTATTTCCAATTCTGAGAGATCTTGGTAAACGTAGCCGAAAGGCAACTGGGTTGACCTTCTTAATGATAAGAAACGGTCCAATAAATTTGGGTCCTAGTCTAGCCGAGGATTGTCGAAGCTTGATGTTGCGAGTTGACAACCACACCTTATCTCCCACCTTAAAAGTGCAAGGACGTCGGAGCCTATCAGAAAATTTCTTTTCTCGGAAGGCCGCTTTTCTGAGAGCAAGGTGCACTTTTCTCCAAACTGCTCTGAGATGGGAGGTTAAGGTCAGCGAGGAGACTGGAGAATGATGAAAAAAAGAATTGGCTCTAGTGTGAAAACCAAAAACTGAAAAGAATGGAGACTCTTTGGTGGAGGAATGACAAGAGTTATTATAAGAAAATTCAGCCAAAGGGAGAAACTCGGACCAATCATTCTGGAGTCTGGCCGAATACAAACGTAAAAACTGTTTTAATGACTGGTTGACTCGTTCGGTTTGCCCGTTAGACTGTGGGAGGTAACCAGATGTTAAAGACAGTTTCATCTTCAATGAGGCACAAAAACGTTTCCAGAATCGTGCGATGAATTGTGGACCCCGATCATAAACGATATCAGTGGGCAAACCATGAAGCCTGAACACATGGCGGAGGAACAAAACTGCCAACCCTTGAGCAGAAGGCAATCGGGGAAGAGCAATCAAATGAGCCATTTTACTAAAACGGTCCACTACCACCCAAATGACTCGGAATCCGGCTGAAAGGGGAAGGTCAACCACGAAATCCACGGAAATAAGAGACCATGGCCTGAGAGGAACAGTTAAAGGCATGAGTTGCCCGATAGGCAACGAACGAGGAACATTATGCTGTGCACAAACCTGACAGGAATGGACGAATTCCTTAACGTCTTTAGAAAGACTAGGCCACCACACTGAGCGAGAGACTAACTCCAAGGTCTTAGTGATACCCCGATGCCCTGAGACTTTGTTGTCATGAAACTCAGTTAAAACAGTGCCTCTCAAAATTTCAGTGACATAAAGACGACCAGCAGGAGTAAGTCTAGGAGCTTGGTGTTGAAGCTGGTTTAACTGAGTAAATAAATCCTGTGTGAGGCCTGCCCAGATGACCGAAGATGGAACTATGGGGGTAACAACAGGATTGCTATTGTGAACCGGAAGAAAGCTACGTGACAGGGCATCAGCTTTAGTATTCTTGGAACCAGGCCTGAAGGTGATTATAAACCTGAAACGAGTAAAAAATAATGCCCAACGTGCCTGCCGAGCATTAAGCCGTTTAGCTGATTCAATATATTGCAGGTTCTTATGGTCAGTAAAAACTGAAATAGTATGTCTAGCTCCCTCCAGCCAATGCCTCCATTCCTCGAAAGCCCATTTTACTGCCAGTAACTCCCGATTACCAACGTCATAGTTGGATTCAGCGGAGGAGAATTTCCTGGACATGAAGGCACAAGGATGTAACTCCAGAGACTCCGGATCTTCCTGAGAAAGGATAGCCCCCACTCCAACCTCTGAGGCATCAACCTCCACAATAAAGGGCAGTTCCGGATTAGGATGTCTGAGAACAGGAGCCGAGACAAAGGCTTGTTTCAAGGCCCGGAAGGACAACTCAGCTTCATGCGACCAATTGGAGGGATCCGCTCCTTTTTTAGTCAGAGCTACTATGGGAGCGACCAGGTCAGAAAAAGTATGAATGAACCGCCTATAATAATTCGCAAACCCTAAAAAGCGCTGAATTGTTTTTAAATTAGTGGGTTGCGCCCAATTAAGGATGGCCTGGAGCTTCTTCGGTTCCATAGAAAATCCCTGGGGGGAAATTATGTACCCTAAAAAAGATACCTCTGTGATGTGAAAATCACACTTCTCCAGCTTGGCATATAAATGATTCTCACGTAACTTTTGAAGAACCAGACGCACCTGGGTAACATGTTGTTCCATCGACTCAGAATATATCAAGATGTCGTCTAAATAAACGACCACGAATTTCCCTAGGAAGTCACGGAGAACATCGTTAATGAGGTCTTGAAAAACCGCCGGAGCATTTGACAGGCCGAACGGCATCGCCAGGTATTCATAGTGACCCGACTGAGTGCTGAAAGCCGTCTTCCGTTCATCCCCAGATTATATTCGGATGAGGTTGTAAGCTCCCCTAAGGTCAATTTTAGAGAAAATCACGGCGGAACGTAACTGATCAAAGAGTACAGAAATTAACGGCAAAGGATAGGTATTTTTAACAAAGATCTTATTCAGTGCCCTAAAATCAATGCATGGTCTAAGCAAGCTATCTTTTTTCTCCACAAAGAAAAAACCAGCACTTAAGGGAGATTTTGATGGTCTAATAAATCCCTTCTTTAGGCTTTCCTGAATATAATTATTCATGGCCGTGGTTTCTGGCCCGGACAAGGCATATAATCTCCCCTTAGGCAAAGTGGCACCTGGAACTAGTTCAATTGCACAATCGTAGGACCGATGGGGAGGCAGAATGTCCGCATTGCCTTTGGAAAACACATTGGCAAAATCCTGGTATTCCACAGGAATGAGCTCTGGGACGACTGCTGCAACCCTGACTGGATAAGAAATACATTCTTTAGCACAAAAAGAACCCCATTGGGAAATCTCCCCGGACCGCCAATCAATGGTGGGATTATGAAAGGCAAGCCAAGGGTGACCCAAAACTACAGGAACTGCCGGGCAATGTGTAAGGTAGAATTCTATATCTTCAGAATGTAAGGCTCCTACTGTAAGTACTACTGGAGGTGTACGGTGAGTAATTACCCCGTTGGAAAGCGGACCCCCATCTAAGCCGTGCATGGTGATACATCTATCTAACAGTAAATGTGGAATGCCTAAGGCCTTAGCCCAAGTTAAATCCATAAAGTTTCCTGCAGCTCCACTGTCGACAAAGGCCGCCACTAATGAACTGAGGCTGCCAAAGGAAACCTTAACAGGGACTAATAGAGAGTTATTTGAGGAGATAAGCTGCAGACCTAAGTGAACCCCCTCACAATTCACCTGGTCAGAGGGTTTCCCGACTTGTTCGGGCAGTTACGAGCAGTGGTTAAAGTGGGCCGGAACGGGGCGGAACTGCGTTCCGTCACCTCTAATTGCAGGCGGAACCAGTTCCGCCTCCGTCCGGCCACAGCATCAGGTCCCCACTGCATTGTAAAGGTGGCAGCGGCCACCAGCCAATCCTGGCTCGCGGACCGGCTGCAGCACCAATCAAAAGAAGGGGCGGCATTTTTAAAATCGGGTATGAGCCAATCACTGCTCGCGGACCGCCAGCCAATGAGAAGCTGCCAAATGTCAGCTTCTCATTAGCTGGAGGTCTGGGAGCCGTGAGTGGCGCACAATCAAAGTGCGGCTTCGCTTTTTCCAATAGCAGCCCTGCCAGGTCCACTCACATCACATCTTCCCCCCCCCCCCCAGCCACCACTCAGTCACACCGCATCTCCTCCCCCAGCCGCTACTCACACCGCATCTCCCACGGAGTCCCACCTCCACCCCTCTCCTGCCAGGGACAGCCAAGGCGTGGGATTACTAATGTGTTACATGGCACAGTTTTCCAGCGTGGCGGCGCGTCCTCTGCTGTGTGACGTTACACATCACTGCCGTCAGGTGTGAAGGAGGCGGCGGCCAGCGGGATTTGTGACAAGACTGATGCTGCTGTCTGCTGCTGCTTATCAGAGGTGACCACCTAGCTGCTGCTAATCGGGGATGGGGTCCGTGTCCTGCAGCTTCAGTCTATTAGGGCAGTGCCTCTGAAAAAGGTATGAGTGCACCTGCCACTGACTGTGAAGACTTTAATGTTTATAATGTTTTGTGTGTCAGAAAGGGGTGTGGCCTTATAAGGAAGGGGTGTGGTCACACAAAAGTTGCAGTTGGAAAAAAGCGCAGGAGGTGAGTACCCGGGTGGCATGGGGGTTGCTTGGGGTGCACTGTGACTCACAGTGCACCCCAGGCAACCCCCATGCCACCCGGGTACTCACCTCCTGCGCTTACTGCAACTTTTGTGTGGCCACGCCCCTTCCTTGTAAGGTCACACCCCTTTCTGCGAAGGGTCGCGGGGGAGGTGAGTTCCCCCACCTCTCCAGGACCACTTTAAGCCCTGGTTACGAGCAAAATGTCCCTTACCACCACAGTACAAACAAAGACCGGAATTTTGTCTTCTGGTTCTTTCCTCAGGAGACAGCCAGGAGAGACCCATCTGCATGGGCTCCTCGACGTCCTCTGGGAAGGTATAAACACAAGGACTAGGCCTTACAGTTGTTCCTCTTTCAGCCCTCCGCTCTCGGAGACGACGATCAATTTTTATAGCAAGCTCCATGAGTTTATCGAGAGTCTCAGGAGCGGGGTACTGGAGGAGACTGTCTTTAATGAAATCAGATAAACCGAGGCGAAACTGACTGCGCAGGGCCGGGTCATTCCAGCCACAGTCGTTCGACCAACGGCGAAACTCGGTACAATAAACCTCCGCTGGATTTCTACCTTGTTTGAGAGCGCGCAGATGACTCTCAGCTGACGCCTCTCTATCTGGGTCATCATACAAGAGCCCTAATGACTTAAAAAAGGCGTCTACAGATAACAACGCAGGATCCTCAGCTTTTAAACCAAACGCCCAGGTCTGAGGATCACCCTGGAGTAATGAAATAATAATCCCAACCCGCTGGGATTCAGTACCAGAGGATGCAGGTCTTAAACGAAAATATAGCTTACAAGCTTCTTTAAAATTAAAAAAATCCTTTCTGTCACCGGAAAAACGGTCGGGTAAATGCATCTTTGGTTCTGGGACTACCCTTGGGGAGGCTCGCAAAAGATCTTCCTGCGATCTCACCCGAAGAGAAAGATCCTGAACCATCTGTGTAAGTTCTTGCATCTGGTTGACTAAGAGCTGACCGGGATTTGGTCCTAAACCTGTCGGATTCATGAGGCCGATAAACTCTCACAAAAACAGAATGAGAAAAAAAATTAAACCCCCTTTAATTTTAAGTTTTGTTGGCCGGTTACAATGTTATGATTCCAATACTCTGGTCTGGGGAGATCTTATAGCAAGGACCTGAGTACTGGAACGTAATACTGGGAAAGAGAGTGGGAACGGGAATAGCCCCTGGCGCCCTATCTCCGTTGTCTCGCCCGTGCTGTCAGAACTCTCTTGCGAGACTATGGTTGCTTGAGCCCATGGCAGCCGCGTTTGAAGGGTGGATTACGTCTGCCCAACTCCGATGCCCCCTCAGGTCTTAATGGGAGACAAAGAGAGATCCGAGACAGGGTGATAACAAGGGGCCCTCTAACTAAACAACAAAGCCAGGGGCTACAAACTAACCTAAAACTAGAGTATGTGCGGAAAACCGCCAGGGAAAAGGACAACCAAAATACCCACTTGTCCACTCTCCTACCCGGAACCGCCGAGTTCCGGAGAGGACTGTGGAAGCGGAAACCTCCGCAAATGCTCCAAAACAGAATACAAAATAAAGCGACCTAGGCCGCAGCACGCGGCAGAGCCGCCACTCACGAAACCACACGAGATCCTCTAGCGACTGTTGCGGGTAAATGAGGACCAGAAGACTCCTTGGGATGAGATGACAAACACCAAGATTCAGAGACTCTGAGGACAGGAATGACCGGACACAGCAGAACTGGAACAGACGTTCAGCAAACCAAAGCAGCATGCAGGAAGCTATAACCGGCGTCTGTGTGAGGCACTGAGAAGGCTTAAAACCTTGAATCCTCCAATCAGGGTTTCAGAGCCTGATTAACATAAATGTCGTGCAGCTGCCTTGCTGCACGACCAGAAAACATGTGTCTTTAATTAACTGATCGACCCTGCAACGGGGAACGCGGTCCGCCCGTGGCGTCCCCGTTGCTAGGGTCCTGGCGGCTCGGAGCGCCCGGCGTCCTAGCGTTGCTAGGGAGCCGGCGGCTCAGCGCGCACGGCGTCCTAGCGTCGCTAGGGACCCGGCGGCTCAGCACGCTCGGCGTCCCTAGTTGCTAGGCGCCGGGCCGCGAAGAGAACTCGGACGGTGGCGCCTAACACTTTGTTTAGTCAGCCAGCCTTTGGCCTATACCGGTGAACAATATTGTGAACTGTGAGGTGGACAAAATTGACTGGAAGAAATTACTGGAAATTAATGTTATTGATTTAATAACACTGTAGGAACACTGTAGATCCAAACTTGGCAGGAAGATCCAAGCAAAAATGAGCCACTCTACTTAAAAGTGCTATCTTGGGTAGAATGGGGCAATACAGTTGTGCCATGAGTGGCTGTTTTTACAATGTTTCCTATTATAATTATATGCTTTAAAATTAAAATCTACCATGACCTGCACAATATCAGTTGTATTTGTTGGAAATATATGCATGTACATGCGGTGGTATATTACAGGTATATATACACCACTGGAATGTGTCTTAACACAGTTAACAGTCCAGTGGCTTAACCAGTGATGTGGTTTATTGAGAATTATAGGTACAGCTGTAGTCACTGTGTTACACTGGTTATAGCATGATGTGGAGCATGTAGCAGATCATGGCTATAGCAGGTCACTAGCTGGTGTTTGTACATGTTATCAGTAGCAGTGCAGGGTTGCTGGAACATTGGTAAAAGTAGGTAATAGCAGGATGTCTCTGGAGCTAAGGACGTATGTCTCCCACTATGGAGCTCATTCAGAGCTGGCCGCATCAGAAGCCCACAGCACAGTTTACCAGCATTGCATCTGAGCAACCTTACACATTGCGGGCCAAAAGGGGGAGCATTTTCAGGGCGGCTGCATGATGTCACAAGCAGCAGCTCCGATTAATAAAATAGCAGAGGGCTGCCTGACAGGGTTCAACCTTAATTTGACACGTCAGCAAAATTGTGAGGCAGCGCTACACAAGCTGGGCGGCCCTGCCCTGTGCTGGGTGGCCCCCAGCATGTGAGGAGATGGAAGCAGATCTAGCTGCATATGCAGAGATACGAGTCCATCACTGAAAAAGATCCTATGTCACTCTATACAGTAGCAAGATGGCGCCGCAGTACTATGGCAGACATCTTGGTTAGGAAATGAATATACCCTGGAGGAAATCTCTTAGAGCATTTGCAGTAGTGCACTCCTATACCAACAGTATTCTATTTCAATAGACATTTGCATAGGACTACTGCTCATGTGCTTCCTCTACTAAAGTTCTGTATGTTGAAAGCAAATCCCAGTACTGTACATCTTGAATTTCTTTTTTATTTAGGGTTACATAGTAACATAGTAATTAGTACCATAGTTTCTGAGGTTGAAAAAAGACAATTTGTCCATCGAGTTCAGCCTGTTAGTGATCTCCTATACTAAAGTATTTTTAAGACTAATTTTGACTGTGGTGAATGTGGTTGTACCACTGTTTTGTTTTTTTGTTTTGTTTTATACATGATCAGTTTCTTAATTTGTTTTGTATCTTCTTTTTACTATAAATTAAGATTTATTGAATTAGGAATCTAAATAAAATAAATAAAAAGAATAAATTAAAACAAAAAAACCCATTTAATTCTGATCATTTCCAGTAGGCATTCCAGATTTAAGGTTATGTTGGATGTGTGATAATGTACATGGCACTGATACTCATTGAGAGGGTTTCCCAAACTCAGCCCTCAGTGCACCCTAACATTCCAGATTTAAAGGATATCCATGCTTTTGCACAGATCATATTATGAAACTGACTGAGCTACTAATTAAGTAACCTGTGCTTAAACTTGGATATCCTTAAAACTTGGACTGTATACCTTGATGACCGACTATGGAAACCACCGGCCTAAGTCATTGCTTGCATAATGAAATATATATTATATAGTACATGAAAACAAGTGTTTCAGGATTTTGGGCTACATAAAAAAAAAAAAATATTGATTAATTATATTTAAACTAGCTGATGTAGACCTCCTTTATTTACATTTTCCATTTAAACTACATTGTTGGTTCTCCCCTAAGGTACTAGGATCACTAGATTACTGTCTAAGCTCACTCTGGAGCAGGCAACAAAGAACTGCCCATGTGATAAGCAGTCCTTTCTCAGTTCAATCCCTGCTACCTTC
Organism: Pseudophryne corroboree; assembly: GCF_028390025.1. Taxonomy (NCBI): domain Eukaryota; kingdom Metazoa; phylum Chordata; class Amphibia; order Anura; family Myobatrachidae; genus Pseudophryne; species Pseudophryne corroboree. The sequence continues at coordinate 123,609,377 of NC_086450.1, forward strand.
AGTAGCAGGGGTATTCTGATGGTATGAGTGGAATGCGGGGTATGAACACCAACTTCCCCCGAGCATAGCTGGTGAACACTGTGGCCTCAAAGATGTTCCTGTGGAGAGCCTTCACTCACAGCCTGGTGCCATTGCAAAGTTTGGGCGGGTTGAGGTTCTGCAGCAACCTCACCGGAACACCAAACTTTGAAGAGAAGCTTGTGCACTAGGAAGCCAGGAGAGTTGAGGGTGTTGGGGAACTCCATGGGATAGTGGACCACGTTGTCCATTTGCATCACCAAATCCACAATAGAATGTGATTAATGACGGTAGCCTTGTCATTTTTAAATCCAGATTTGCCCCTTTTGGGGTTGATTAGGACAAAATCCTTTGCATCTAATGAAAATAGTGATCACCAGCGCTATGTTGTATAAAATGTATATACTACAATTAAAACAAATCAGGGACGGTAGGTTATGTTGAAATAATATATATACACAGTAAATTTATTAAGAATAATATCTTAAAAACACAGATGCCTATAGCAACAAAAATTAATCATATAAATGACACATCCACATAACTCCTCAATAAGAGTGCGTTCATACCCTGGCTAGGACTCCCTCTGGAATTATGTCCATGGAATTGGTTGGAGAATTGATGAATGCAGTGGAGTACAAAGTGTCCCTTTTAAGCATACCAATGCAAGCGTTTCGAGCAGGTAGGGAACAACTCCAATTTCTCCCCAAATGGTATTGTCCAAGGGAATGCTGAGTCAGAGACTGCCGGACACATCCTCAAAGAATCCTCTCAACATCTGTTGGACATTTCCATTTCCATTTTCAATACCCACACGGCACTAATTGGGCAGCATTCCCTTGGACAATACCATTTGGGGAGAAATTGGAGTTGTTCCCTACCTGCTCGAAACGCCTGCATTGGTATGCTTAAAAGGGACACTTTGTACTCCACTGCATTCATCAATTCTCCAACCAATTCCATGGACATAATTCCAGAGGGAGTCCTAGCCAGGGTATGAACGCACTCTTATTGAGGAGTTATGTGGATGTGTCATTTATATGATTAATTTTTGTTGCTATAGGCATCTGTGTTTTTAAGATATTATTCTTAATAAATTTACTGTGTATATATATTATTTCAACATAACCTACCGTCCCTGATTTGTTTTAATTGTAGTATATACATTTTATACAACATAGCGCTGGTGATCACTATTTTCATTTTTGTCTATATCATTTAGGGGAATTACCACCCCCTACACCAGCAGCTTTTTGACAGCGCACTGTTTTTATTTTCTTTTACTCCTTTGCATCTAAGCTGGTCCCGCAGGAGGCATCCATCATTTCTGCTAACAAGCAGAAATTGCGATTGCATCACAATTTCTGCTTGTTTGCAATCCTTAATGAATTAGCCCCTTAATGCAATGTAATACAAAATGGCAGTGTTTATTTGATCTCACTAAGTGGACATGTATGACCTATCCACTAATCATAGTAGAAATGGGTGTTTGTCATACATACACAAAAATTGCAAAAACAATATAAAACAAAACAATATGAATTATCCTCTGATTGAGGATCAATTAATTAAGAGGGGGAGGGTGTGGAGGGGGGTTTGTACAACTTGATGTACTTGTCCTTTTATGAGAGAAAAACTTGGTCTGTGTGTCTGTGTAACAGAGGATGGTGTCCCACCCTTATGCAAAATTAGGCTTAAAAATACTTAAAAATTGTATCGGCCCGTCTAAGCCTTCGTCAGAGAGTCTATCTCCCTGATGAAGGTTAAGACGAGCCGATACGCGTAGGAGCAGTGCTACAAACTCCTTTTTGTACAATCAAACATCACTATCAATGGAGCTCTTTAAACACCCTTTCAAACAACGTACAACTCGACACTGGAAGAAGACCGAGGGCTGGGAGCCACAGTCATGTGACCGCAACTCCAGGACCAGGAAGTGACCACCACAGCAGCAGCTGCACAACGTGCAGTGAAGAAGTGGCGGAAGCGGACGATGGGACAGAAGCTGCAGAGACTCAGCTAAGACTCTGTAAGAGGGGGGAGTTCTCAGCAGGGAGTTCTTTTTTGAGATCTCTCCCCCCCATCCTAGACTGTGACCGCATCTCTGCGTTGCTGGGGAGAGCGTTGTAGCAATGTGAGCTCTGGTTCATACAGGCGCCAGTGGAGAGCGGTAAGTCCGGATTCCCCACACCCATTTTCTCTGCATTAGTCCCCGTGCCTACAGATATAGGGGTACCCCACACGCCGTTCTAGTGCACTCTCCCGCTTTTTTTGACCTCCCGAACATCTGTTTACTGTTGGTCAACAAGCTCAACACAATACCATTTGCATAAGACATTTCAATGTGTATTTAGAGAGGTGGGACGCCATCCTCTGTTACACAGACTAAGTTTTTCTCTCATACAAGGACTAGTAGTACATCAGGTTGTACAAACCCCCCAACCACCACCACCCTCCCCTGTTATCTTAATTAATTGATCCTCAGTAAGAGGATAATTCCTATTGTTTTGTTTTGTATTGTTTTTGCAGTTTTTGTATTTTTTGTGTATTATGACAAACACCCATTTCTACTATGATTAGTGGATAGGTCATACATGTCCACTTAGTGAGATCAAATAAACACTGTCATTTTGCATTACATTGAATTAAGTATCAGATTAATCAGGCGCAGTTGCAAAAACCTTTGGTAATTGTTATGATACTGAGGCTTTGATTATAACCTCACTTGCAATCCACTATCCAAAATAGTGAGCGCAAGGTAAAAACACCAGTTTTACTATATTAAGATATGTGACTATATAAATCAAGTGACACTAGTGGTACTTCTCCCCGGTATCCGGTCTTTAGGTCGACAACACTTAGGTCGACACTTATTAGGTCGAACTCTATTGGTCGACATGCATTAGGTCATTAGGTTGACATGGTCACTAGATCGACATGGCAAAGGTCGACACATGAAAAGGTTGACATGAGTTTTTCACTTTTGTTTATTTTTCAATTTTTGAACTTTTTCATACTTTACGATCCACGTGGACTACAATTGGGAATAGTAAAATGTGCCGAGCGCAGTGGTAGCGGAGCGAGGCACCTTGCCTGAGGCATGGCGTGCGAAGTGAGCCATGCAAAGGGACACGGTGCACTAATTGGGGTTCCCGGTCACTTTTTTTTAACTCATGTTGCCCTTTTTCCATGTCGACCTAATGACCACGTCAACCTATTTCAGGTGTCAACCTAGTCACTGTCGACCAATAGTGGTCGACCTAATGACTGTCAACCTAGTTAATGGCGACCCAACGATCCACACCCCTTCTCCCCAACCATTTATAATTCCATTGTACAAAGTTGTCATCAGTAGTAGAAACTTTATTTGAAAAAAAACAAACATTAATAATTAGAATCCTAACAGTACCCTAGAATAAAAGTAACACTTCTTGTATTTGTTAAACAAGCTTTTCAGCAAAAGGGCAGTTATAACCTGAAAACCACAGTCAGAGACTTTACATAGGCTACTAAATTAGTAAATAAAATGATAAAGGCTTTGACATAACATCTTCATGGAACGGCCCACTGCAGCTACTTTGGTGGATTACTTTAGATAAACTACAATAATAGCAGTTGTAGCACACAAAACAGGACAGACGCTGCCGTTTGCCTGAGGCCAGCCATTACTGCGCTTTGAAATTTAATTTTCAGGGAAGTTGTTAAGATGGAATAATAGCTGTGGATGAATGCATCGGGATCCATTGATCTCTCCCACAAAACATGTATGAATTATTTTGCTATACTGGTTTTCATTGAGCTAATGTCATACACCGTTCTCTGCTACAGTAAATATCTCAATTAACACAGATAATGTAAATAACTGGTAAGAGAAGCTGTTAGCAAATTTTTCAGATATTTATGAGAATGTGTCCTAACAATTCATTCTGAACTAGTAATATTGTTAGGGGCACAAAGAAAAGTATACATATACTGTATGGAGATTTAGTTATTTTTTATTTTTTTTGTGTCTTTTTTTAATTTTTTAATTAAAAAAACATAAGGGGTAATTCAGAGTTGATTGCAGCAGCAAATGTGTTAGCAGTTGGGCAAAACCATGTGCACTGCAGGGGGGCAGATATAATATGTGCAGAGAGAGTTAGATTTGGGTGGGTTATTTTGTTTCTGTGCAGGGTAAATACTGGCTGCTTTATTTTTACACTGCAATTTAGATTTCAGTTTCAACATACATCACCCAAATCTAATGGGCTCTACACATTGAGCGATCCACCGCCAAGCTGCCCGACGGCCGATAAGGCCGACAGGCAACCCAGCGGAGGGGGGGGGGCAGTGATGGGGGGAGTGAAGTTTCTTCACTCCCCACGTCACCCAGCTCCATAGAAGTGCGCGACGGGGCACCAGCGATGAACGAGCGCGGGGCCACACATCGTTCATCGCCGTTGCCTCCACACTGAAAGATATGAACGGTATCTTGTTCATTAATGAACGAGATCGTTCATATCTTTCACTAATATCGCGCAGTCTGTAGGGCCCATGACTCTCTCTGCACATGTTATATTTGCCCCCCCTGCAGTGCACATGGTTTTGCCCAACTGCTAACACATTTGCAGCTGTGATCAACTCTGAATTAGGCCCATAGTTATACATGAACAAAATTATACATGTGCCATATATGATTATTATTATTATTATTATGATTATTATTATTATTATTATTTTCACTTAAATGTGAGATGCCACAGTACTCCTCAGCACCAGACAGTGGTGAAAACAGCATCTCCGGTATAGGTAAAATATGTAGATGTAAAAACAAAATATAGGAAGGGTCCTCCTCCTGATAGTGTCTAGGGGAAAAGGGCAAAGCTGAGACAAGAGGAATGAGTATAGGGTTCCATACATCTACCGATGCCTGGGTACAAGGATTGGGGAAATCCATCATGTTGGAAATTCTCTGTTCCAAAAAATTATTGGGATCGACAAATCAAGGATTTATTACAGATTTTCTGCCAATTCCCAGATGATCGGCTGCTCATTGTTGTTCAGAAATCGGCGGATTGGCAGAATGGGGAATCAGGACGTAGATGTATGGCCTGTATATGATGCGGAGAATTGCAGTATTGTAGTTGGAATTGGTGTATAACTATGGGTAGTGTAGGCAGAGCTGTCTTAACAGCAGTGTAGACCCCTGGGCACAGCAATGCACTTGGGCCCCTACCCACCCATCAGCGGTAGGGGTGGGAAGTGCTATCAGCGGCAGCTTTGAGGTCCTGTGGGTGGTAGGGGATATTCTATCTTCCGCTCAGCATGTAGGACCTGGAGAAATAATTTCTGCTAATTACTCCATTACTGCACAGATGGGGCAGGAAGGAGAACACTAAACTGAAGAAGGGGACATTGGACTGAATGAAGGGGCCCTGGTACATGACTTTCAGGGTGGTAGGGGATGTTTAATACGTAGGGGAGGTGTGGATAGTGGAGTGGGCTTAATATTCATAATTTCTGGTGGGAGGGCAGCTTGCTTTACTGCAGATATATCAAGTTCCTGGAAATAGATTTATTCGTTTTAATGGGATAAAAAAAACTAGAGAGTCCCACCTTTCTGGGGACTTGGGGATCAGAGTGCCAGAGCAATCCACCAACAAAAATATAAAACTGCATATTATGTGTGTGGAGCTGGAGCAGGGACAGGCTGCTGGAAGGCTGATATCTCTGGTTCCGGGCATAGTAGAGACAAGCTGCCAGTGTTCTCCAAAAGGGGAGAGTCCCGGCTTTTGGAGTATACCCTCAGAAAAACTCTAAGTCAGACAGAACCTGAGATATCTGGCTGGGAAGAACAATTAACTGGCTTGGATGGGGACCACTGCTTTGAAGTCGGATATCTCCGGTTTCCCACGGCCGATTTTCAAAAATCTGGTACCCCTGGGAAGAGAGGACCCTCAGCTATCAGCCTAGGGCCCTTTTACTCCTGGGGCCCTTGGGTAAGAGCCCATTGAGCCCATACGAAAAGACGGCCCTGAGTGTAGGTGAGAGTAGGGTAGGAGTTAATAAGAAGGGCATTGGAGAGTGCTTAAAGATTTGAAGGCTATGGTAGAGCTTGGTAGGGAATTCTGTAGGTGAGTAGTGGCACGCGAGATGTGAGTCAGGAGTGAGATCGTTATCAGTAAAGAGTGAACAGTATCAGTGAGGTAACAAGGCACAAGTACTCACAATTAGGAGTGTGAACGTAAGTGATTGAATATGAGTTTTGACTTGTATAAATAGGTAGTTTTGTGGAAGGCTTTTAGGTGAGGATGAGTATTGTAAACTGGATTTTGGAGGCTGTAGGACATGTAGGCATTTGCAAGGTGGAGAAAGATGTAGAACTGCAAATTAGGAAGTTCAGTCTGGATGTGGTATTTAGGATGTAGAGACGGATGTGTGACAGGAATGCCAGATAGGAGGCAGTTGCATTAGTCAATGAGTAAGATGATGAGAGAATGAATAACAGGTTTGAGTATGAATATCGATACCTAACTAGAGTAAAAATATTAACAATTAGTGATACATTAGTCATCATCATCATTTACTCTTTTTTTATTATTATTATTTTTTTATTGTAAGTTGCCACAAATTCCACAATGCAGACGGTCCGATTACAAAACACATAGATACTTACAGGCATATTAACAAATTAATATTATAATAAAAGCGCAACAATCATGCAGGTACCAAGTAAGAAAAAATGTGTACAAGTTAAATAAAAAATCATAACAGTCACACAAATAGAAAATTGACATAAAGACTTTTTGGATGAGACCTGTGGGTATTTATAAAATATTAACTTTTGCGAAGTCTACAAAATCAAGAATATCTTTAATCATGTTCTACTGCTCTTATTTAACTTGTTCTATCTAATTTTTGTGATTCCATTGTATGCTATGTAAAAGTGCCATATACAGGCTGTGAGTTACTTATGAAGAATTACAGATTACAGTGATTGGTAGGTCATTATTGTTTTTATATTGCATACACAATTTATAGAAATGTTTTGGCACCGTTATGCTATCCAATTGAGTTTACAATATCTATTGTGGGGACATAAGGTGGGGGGAATGTAATAGGGTGTGAAAATCAGGAGGTTACAGATTATGTGAGAGTTACCATGTAAAGTATGTACATGTATTATTACATGTAGCTAAATAATGAAGAACCACTGAATATATTATTGAGACCAGTCTCGGTGCATGGAAATTAAAGAGGCCAAGCAGCAAATATCAACAAATATTATGTCTATCACCTTAAAGATACGTAGACATTACAGTGTAAAAAAATTGTCAATGCATTTTTGTCAAGAAACTCTGCAGTCATTCATACAGTGAAAAAAACAAAACAGGAAATACCGTATATAATGGGGGGGAAAAGCATTATTGTATGTGTTCACGTTGACCTCATGTCAGTGGTAATGAATACAGTAATAATGAAATTTATAAATCAGTCACAAAAACTCCCTCCCAGGAAAAGATATAATTTCCTGCCTGAACAGTGATGTATGTGGAATTACACTAACTGACAAATGTTGTCTGTTATCCCCCAAAAAGATGTCAATGAATCAAACACTACTAGTATATATATATATATATATATATATATATATAAATACAAAACGTGTTACAGTATATTAAATGGGTGTGGAAGAAATAAATAGTCTGTGACAACTGCAGTGGCAAATGCAGGATTTGCATGGGGGGGGGTTTCCAGAACTGGGTGGAGCCAAGCACGGGGGTGGGGACTGAGGTGACCCAGTATACGCTGGGTCCTCAAAAACTAGTGTGTCTGTGTATATATATTACAGATGTGCACCGGAAATTTTTCGGGTTTTGTGTTTTGGTTTTGGATTCGGTTCCGCGGCCGTGTTTTGGATTCGGACGCATTTTGGCAAAACCTACCTAAAAAATTTTTGTCGGATTCGGTTGTGTTTTGGATTCGGGTGTTTTTTTTCAAAAACCCCTCAAAAACAGCTTAAATCATAGAATTTGGGGGTAATTTTGATCCTATAGTATTATTAACCTCAATAACCATAATTTCCACTCATTTTCAGTCTATTCTGAACACCTCACATTATTATTTTTAGTCCTAAAATTTGCACCGAGGTCGCTGGATGACTAAGCTAAGCGACCCAAGTGGGCGGCACAAACACCTGGCCCATCTAGGAGGGGCACTGCAGTGTCAGACAGGATGGCACTTAAAAAAATTGGCCCCAAACAGCACATGATGCAAAGAAAAGAGAAAAAGAGGTGCACTGTGGTCGCTGGATGACTAAGTTAAGCGACACAAACACCTCAATATCACAGGAATTATTCGTTCTAATCAATGGTATTATTGGTCCAAATCACTGGAAGAAAATGACAAAATCACAGGAATTATTCGTTCTAATCAATGGTATTATTGGTCCAAATCACTGGAAGAAAATGACAAAATCACTGGAATCATTTGGCAAGATCACGGTAATTAATAATTAATTATAAATCACTGATATTAATTGGTAAAATCTCGCTATCGCCTGCCTAGAGAAGTGGAACCTAGATGGGATTTGGTACCGGGGACACACTACCTCAAGAAATTCTCTAAGTCCCTGTGAACTAACGCCGGATACCAGAAGCACGTCTAACACCAACACAGCTGCCAAGGCCTGAGTTATCCACTTTGCAACAGGATGACTGCTGTGATATTTCATCTTCCTCGCAAAGGACTGTTGGACAGTCAATTGCTTACTGGAAGTAGTACAAGTGGTCTTCCGACTTCCCCTCTGGGATGATGATCGACTCCCAGCAGCAACAACAGCAGCGCCAGCAGCAGTAGACGTTAAACTCAAGGATCCATTGGAGGAATCCCAGTCAGGAGAGGACTCGTCATACTTGACAGTGACATGGCCTGCAGGACTATTGGCTTTCCTGTCTAAGGAGGAAATTGACACTGAGGGAGTTGGTGGTGTGGTTTGCAGGAGCTTGTGTACAAGAGGAAGGGATTTAGTTGTCAGTGGACTGCTTCCGCTGTCACCGAAAGTTTTTGAACTTGTCAATGACTTCTGATGAATGCGCTCCAGGTGACGTATAAGGGAGGATGTTCCTAGGTGGTTAACGTCCTTACCCCTACTTATTACAGCTTGACAAAGGCAACACATGGCTTGACACCTGCTGTCCGCATTTCTGTTAAAATAATTCCACACTGAAGAGGTGATCTTTTTTGTAATTTAACCATGCATGTCAAAGGCCATATTCATCCCACGGACAACAGGTGTCTCCCCGGGTGCCTTACTTAAACAAACCACCTCACCATCAGAATCCTCCTTGTCAATTTCCTCCTCAGCTCCAGCAACACCCATATCCTCATCCTGGTGTACTTCAACAGTGACATCTTCAATTTGACTATCAGGAACTGGACTGTGGGTGCTCCTTCCAGCACTTCCAGGGGGCGTGCAAATGGTGGAAGGAGCCACCTCTTCCCGTCCAGTGTTCGGAAGGTCAGGCATCGCAACCGACACAATTGGACTCTCCTTGGGGATTTGTGATTTAGAAGAAAGCACAGTTCTTTGCTGTGCTTTTGCCATCTTAACTCTTTTCAGTTTTCTAGCGGGAGGATGAGTGCTTCCATCCTCATGTGAAGCTGAACATAGGCCAGGGCCTCAGCTGTTCCTTACCACTCCGTGTCGTAATTGGTATATTGGCAAGTTTACGCTTCTCCTCAGACGCTTTTAATTTAGATTTTTGGGCCATTTTAGTGAACTTTAGTTTTTTGGATTTTACATGCTCTCTACTATGACATTGGGCATCGGCCTTGGCAGACGACGTTGATGATATTGAATCATCTCTGCCATGACTAGTGGCAGCAACTTCAGCACTAGGTGGAAGTGGATATTGATCTATCCCTATTTCACCCTCCACATTTTTGTTCTCCATTTTTTAATGTGTGGAATTATATGCCAGTAATATTATTATATCAATAGCAATGGCCTACTGTACTGTACAACTATATACTGTTGGTCACCAAAATGCTGCACTGTATTACTATATATACTGCTCACAAAAATGCAGCACAGATATGGAATGGATACTTTCAGTGACACGGAGCTGCAAGATACAGCAATGGCCTACTGTACTGTACAACTATATACTGTTGGTCACCAAAATGCTGCACTGTACTACTATATATACTGCTCACAAAAATGCAGCACAGATATGGAATGGATACTTGCAGTGACACAGAGCTGCAAGATACAGCAATGGCATACTGTACTGTACAACTATATACTGTTGGTCACCAAAATGCTGCACTGTACTACTATTTATACTGTCAACAAAAATGCAGCACAGATATGGAATGGATACTTGCAGTGACACAGAGCTGCAAGATACAGCAATGGCCTACTGTACTGTACAACTATATACTGTTGGTCACCAAAATGCAGCACACTGAGCACAGATAATTGCAGCACACTGAGCACAGATATGGAGCTTTTCAGGGAGAAAATGTAGCCACGTCCTCTCCATTCAATCTCCAATGCACGATTGAAAATGGCGGCGACGCGCGGCTCTTTATATAGAATACGAATCTCGCAAGAATCCGACAGCGGGATGATGACGTTCGGCCGCGTTTGGGTTAACCGAGCAAGGCGGGAAGATCCGAGGCTGCCTCGGACCCGTGTAAAATAGGTGAAGTTCGGGGGGTTCAGATCTCGACGAACCGGACCCGCTCATCTCTAATATATATATATATATTGGGCATATTTGGTGTTATATTATGTGTGATACAGTTGCCAGGTTTTAATTTTTAAGGTGTTGTGATAGTGTAGGACCTGCATGAAGGTGGGGTACCTTGGCGAGCGGTTTGCAGGCTTCCGTGAATTGGCCAATTCACTAACTAAACCCCCATCATTTATTTATTGATGTTGTGAGGACAAGTGAGCTTGCTATGGCCTCCCTATAGAGATGGAACAATCCATAGGTTGAGACTGGTGAATCAGAGTGAATTATGGAAATCACAATTAGTGAAATTACATTAGGTGCATTGGAACAAAATGCATCCAAATGTGGCCAAATCAGCATTAATCTCATTTATTTACCAGTCATCTTTACAGTGAAAGCTTCTCCTGTAATGTATACTTCCCATGGGTAGAAGTATGGTTGGGGGTCAATTTAAAAAGATACAAATATGACATACATGAAACCAATACTGATAATCATAATAACAGATAGTTTATTACACTGTAATTAAGCAGAATAAAAAAATGAATTGTGGATAAAAAGTTACAGCTAGCACAGATACAAGTACAAATAGAATTCAGCATAAAACAAGACAGGGACGTATAAGGCAGACAGAGTTTAAGAACATGATATATAGGTTATAGAGGACACTGGGTGTGATAACTTCAATCTATAAGTAGAGGGTGATGAGAGACAAATCGAGCAAATGGGACACAAGTGGACGGACAAAGCAGAGGGAGTGAATATGAGGAACTTGTAGTGGTACAGTAGGCAAACATGATGGGGTGGGTTTTGATGTAGTATATGAAGAATTATAGTTTGGGAGAAAAATGGACCTGTGAGGAAAGCAGTTCCAAAGTCTGAGGAACAGCACTAGAGAAGTCCTGGAGTAGGGAGTGGGAAGAAGAGAAGCTTTTAGAGGGACTGGATGTGGGGAATGAAGCTGCGAGTGGAGTCAAAGGTTGCTTCAAGCCAGTTAGCATGGAGAACAGAGGGGTAGGCATATAGAACTTGGTTGCATGTTTTTGAATGTGAAGGAGGGGGCATAATGAACTGAGATTTGGTCATATTAATTCTTGGGGCATCCAGGTGGAGATGACAAGGATGCTAGACATATGGGTTAGGAAAGTGGTAGAGATGTTTATGAAGGAAAGTTAGACTAGTTGTTAATATTCAAGGCTAAATAAGTGTATGAGTTCTGTGAGAGAGGTTGTGTAAATAAAGAAGAGCAGTATGTCAAGATCAGAGCCTTGAGGGACTCCAAATGCGAGAGGAAGAGTAGTGGAACAAATCTGAGAAGTAGAAACACTGAAGGAGCGATCTGAGAGGTAGGAGGCAAATCAGGAGAGGACAGTGTTAAAAAGGCCAAGAAGTATGAGAAGGAAGAAGTGAACATCTGATTTAGCTAAAAGTAGGTCATTTGTCACTTTTGCGAGAGACGTTGTAGTGGAGTGAAAAGGATATATGCCAGACTGTAAGGGGGTTAATAAAAAAAGTGGGTCAGTTGGTTGTTGGCAAATCATTTAAAAATTTTGATGCAAAGGGGAGCAGAGAACAAGGGAAGTAGATGGATAGAAAGTAAGATGAAAAGAGGAATTTAGAGCCAGTCTATAAGAAGAGGGGAAAATGCCAGTGCAACTGGACAGGTTACAGAAGTGAGTAATGCTAATGTGCAGTGATTAGTTGGGTTATGAGGAATAATAGGATTTTAATTACCTACTGGTAAATCCTTTTCTCGTAGTCCGTAGAGGATGCTGGGGTCCACATTAGTACCATGGGGTATAGATGGGTCCCTTGGGAGCCATGGGCACTTTAAGAGTTTAATAGTGTGGGCTGGCTCCTCCCTCTATGCCCCTCCTACCAGACTCAGTCTAGAAACTGTGTCCAAAGAGACGGACATACTTCGAGAGAAGGAAATACACAGATACTGGTGAGATTCACACCAGCTCACACATAACAACATTAAACCAAGCTAACCAGCTTGAAACAATTCAGCAACGGCTGAACAACAGTACTTAACCAAGTAACAATGCAGTACTTAACGAAGTAACAACGCAGTACTTAACTAAGTAACAAATGCAGGAAAACGAAGCATCCTCTATGGACTACGAGAAAAGGATTTACCGGTAGGTAATTAAAATCCTATTTTCTCTTACGTCCTAGAGGATGCTGGGGTCCACATTAGTACCATGGGGATGTACCAAAGCTCCCAGAATGGGAGGGAGAGCGCGGAAGCTCCTGCAGAACCGATTGACCAAACTTTAAGTCCTCAGAGTCTGGTAGGAGGGGCATAGAGGGAGGAGCCAGCCCACACTATTAAACTCTTAAAGTGCCCATGGCAAAGTATCGAACTTGTAAAACTTAGCAAACGTGTTCGATCCTGACCTAGTAGCCGCTCGGCAAAGTTGTAAAGCCGAGACAACCCGGGCAGCCGCCCAGGAAGAACCCACTTTGCGAGTAGAGTGGGACTTAACAGATTTTGGACATGGCAAGCCTGCCATAGAATAAGCATGCTGGATAGTACACCTGATCCAGTGAGAAATAGTCTGCTTAAAAGCAGGACACCCAATCTTGCTGGGATCATAAAGGACAAACAGAGTGTCCGACTTTCTGAGATGAGAAGTTCTCTTCACATAAATCTTCAAAGCCCGTACAACATCCAAAGACTTTGAAGTAATTGAGGAGTCAGTAACCACTAGCACCACAATAGGTTGGTTGATATGAAAAGCCGACACAACCTTCGGAAGAAATTGCTGACGCGTCCTGAGCTCAGCTCTATCTTCATGGAAAATCAAGTAGGGGCTCTTGCAGGACAATGTCCCCAATTCCGACACACATCTAGCAGATGCCAATGCCAATAGTGTGACTGCCTTCCAAGTAAGAAACTTAACCTCAACCTTCTGTAAAGGTTCAAACCAATCCGACTGTAGGAACTGCAGCACCACATTAAGATCCCAAGGTGCCGTAGGAGGCACAAAGGGAGGCTGGATGTGCCGAACCGCTTTCAAAAAAGTCTGAACCTCAGGGACGTCAGCCAATTGTTTCTGGAAGAAAATGGACAAGGCCGAAATCTGGACTTTAATGGAGCCCAAACATTGGCCCACATCCACACCTGCTTGCAGAAAGAGGAGAAACCGCCCCAGTTGAAACCCCACGTAGGAAACTTCTTGGATTCACACCAAGACACGTACTCAAATACGATGGTAATGTGTAGACGTTACTCCTTTCCTAGCCTGTATCAGGGTAGGAATAACCTTGTTTGGAATGCCCTTCGGAGCTAAGATCTGGCGTTCAACCTCCATGCCGTCAAACATAGCCGTGGTAAGTCTTGATAAGTGAACGGACCCTGTTGCAGAAGGTCCTCTCGAAGAGGAAGAGGCCTTGGATCTTCCAGCAGTAACTCCAGAAGATCCGCGTACCAAGCCCTTCTTGGCCAGTCCGGAGCAATGAGGATCGCCTGAACTCTCGTTCTTTTGATTATTTTGAGAATCCTTGGGATGAGTGGAAGTGGAGGGAATACATACATTGACTTGAACACCCACGGAGATACCAGTACCTCTGAAGCTTCTTGTTGAGGCGGGAGGCTATCACGTCTATTTGGGGTACGCCCCAAAGACCTGTCACCTCTGCAAACACCTCTGGGTGGAGGCCCCACTCTCCTGGATGGAGATCGTGTCTGCTGAGGAAGTCCGCTTCCCAGTTGTCCACTCCCGGTATGAAGATTGCTGACAGCGCCACCACGTGCTTTTCCACCCAGAGGATCATTCTTGTTACCTCTGACATTGCAGCTCTGCTTTTAGTTCCGCCCTGTCGGTTTTTGTAGGCCACTGTCGTTACATTGTCCAACTGAACCTCAATGGACTGATCTTTTAGAAGATGTGCCGCTTGCAGAAGACCGTTGTACACTGCCCTTAGTTCCAGAACATTTATTGGAAGGATGGATTCCAGACTTGACCACCTTCTTTGGAAGTTTTCCCCTTGGGTGACTGCTTCCCAACCTCTGAGACTTGCATCTGTGGTTAGTAGGATCCAATTCTGAATCCCAAACTTGTGTCCCTCTAGTAGGTGAGAAGTTTGCAGCCACCAGAGGAGCGAGGTTCTGGCTTTCGGTGACAGACGTATGCTCTGGTGCATGTGAAGATGAGATCCCGACCATTTGTCCAGGAGATCCAGTTTGAAAGACTTTGCATGAAATCTTCCGTACTGTAGAGCCTCATAGGAGGCAACTATCTTTCCGAGAAGGCGAATGCACTGATGAACCGATACCCGGGCAGGCTTCAGGACCTCCCACACAATTGTATGTATCACCAACGATTTCTCCTCCGGTAGAAACACCCTCTGTACTTCCGTGTCGAGGATCATCCCCAGGAAGGACAGTCTCCTTGTCGGCTCCAAATGCGACTTTGGAAGATTCAGGATCCATACATGATTTTGGAGTAGTTGAGTGGAGAGAGCAATGCTCTGTAACAACTTCTCCCTGGAAGATGCTTTTATCAGCAGATCATCCAGATAAGGAATTAAGGGGATCATTCTGAGTTGATCGCTCTTTAGCTAGTTTTAGCAGCCGTGCAAACGCTATGCCGCCGCCCACTGGGGAGTGTATTTTAGCTTAGCAGAAGTGCAAACGCATGTGCAGCCAAGCTCTACAAAAACAGTTTGTGCAGTTTCTTAGTAGCTCGGAACCTACTCAGCGCTTGCAATCACTTCAGCCTATTCGTGTCCGGATTTGACGTCATACACCTGCCTAGCGAACGCCAAGCCACGCCTGCGATTTTTCAGACACGCCTGCATTTTTGCAAAAACTCCCTGAAAACGGTCAGTTGACACCCAGAAACGCCCCCTTCCTGTCAATCTTCTTGCGGTTGTCAGTGCGATTGAAAACTTTGCTAGAACCTGAGCACAACCACAAAAGGCTTTGTACCCGTACGTCGCGAGCGATCATCTTGGAATGACCACCTATGTTCACACCCTGCTTGCGGAGGAGTAGCATCATCTCCGCCATGACCTTAGTGAACACCCTTGGTGCCGTGGAGAGACCAAACGGCAGTGCCTGGAACTGGTAGTGACAGTCCAGCAGGGCAAATCTGAGATAAGCCTGGTGAGGCGGGCAGATATGAATGTGAAGGTACGCATCCTTGATATCCAGGGACACTAGAAATTCCCCCTCCTCCAGACCTGAGATCACCACTCTCAGAGACTCCATCTTGAATTTGAATTCCCTTAAATAAGGGTTCAATGAATTTAAGTTCAATATTGACCTGACCGAACCATCCGGTTTTGGTACCACAAACAGGTTTGAGTAATAACCCTTGTTTTCTAGGTAAGGTGGAACTGGAACAATGACATTTGACTTTAGCAATTCTCCACACTCTTCTTGGATTCCGCATCCGCAGACCATTGGCGCAGCCAGAGTCCCCTGCATGCCAAGACAGCTCTGGAAGAAGCTCTCGCATTAAGATGGCCAAGGTCCTTCATGGCCTCCACCATGAAACCTGCAGAGTCCTGTATGTGACGTAAGAACAATTCAATGTCACTTCTGTCCATAGAATCTAATTCCTCTAGTAATGTGCCCGACCACTTTATCATGGCTTTAGAAATCCACGCACAAGCAATAGTGGGTCTTAACGATATCCCAGTAGCTGTGTATAATGATTTGAGTGTAGTCTCAATCTTACGGTCAGCCGGCTCTTTCAAAGCAGTGAACCCAGGGACAGGTAAAATTACTTTTTTTGACAACCTAGACACAGAAGCGTCAACTATAGGCGGGATTTCCCACTTTTTTCTGTCCTCCTCAGGGAAAGGAAAAGCAATGAGAAGCCTTTTTGGGATCTGGAATTTTTTCTCTGGGTTTTCCCAGGATTTTTGAAACAATGCGTTTAATTCCTTAGACGCAGGGAAAGTAAGGGAGGATTTCTTAGTGTCAGTAAAGAAAGCCTCTTCTACCTGCTCAGGTACCTTATCAGTAATGTGGAAAATGTCCCTGATAGCCTCAATTATAAGTTGCACCCCCTTAGCAAGGGATGCATCACCCCCCTGCATATCCCCATCACCATCCCCTGTATCAGAGTCGGTATCCGTGTCATCTTGCATTATCTGTGCAAGAGCACGCTTCTTAAGATAAACAAGTGGGGTCTTTGAAGAGGTAATGGGAGCTGAATACGACAAAACCTCAACAGACTTTTTCAAAACCTGTGTTTCAGTCTCATTATGAGCTATCCTAGATGAAATCTGGGATATTATTCCCCTAAGAGAATCCACCCATGGGGGTTCAGATTCAGAAGGCTGAGACAGTATATTACAGTCCTGAGTACATGGGGTAAACTCTTCAGGTGAAGATACATACTCTGCAGCCAGGGCCGGTGCAAGGTTTCTCGGCACCCAAGGCAAATCTTAAACCTACTCCCCCCCCCTTATTTAGGTTATGTCACACAGTAGTGCCCCTTATTCACGTTATACCACAGTAGAGACCATTTACGCTAAACCGCAAGGTAGAGCCCATTCAAGTTCTGCCACACAGAGCCCATTCACATTCTGGTAGAGCCCATTCATGTCTTGACACACAGTCAGAGCCGGCCTTAGCTATAGGCAGGCTAGGCATTTGCCTAGGGCATTCAAGCATGTCTAGGGGCATCCAAGCATGTCCCTGCAGTATCTCATGCTGAGAGGGACAGTCCGCAAACTAACTGTTACTTTCCAAATGTATTCAATCAGTACTTGTATACACTGCTGTTTACATTTGTCAAAAAAAATGCACACTGTGCCTTAAACTTCCTCCGACATGCTTGAATGCCCCTGACTTGTGAGACCTCAGACAGACAGCAGAAGCCCAGTAAATGCAATTCCTGGACCTGTGACATTTTCAATGACTATATAAGGTTATTACTGGATGGCTTCTTATGATAACACGTGTATTTTGGAAGAATGCTTCACAGAAACCTGACATCACCTATACTGCTTGTACACATGGGGGAGGGGGACCCTGCCATCCTGTGTGTGTCCCTTATCCCTGTGCAATTCCCAGGTGTCTGCAGGGACATTACATGGGCAGTGTTCTCCCCACACTTTATTTCCTAGTCAGTCCCTGCCGTAAAATTCCCCTGCCACCCAGCACTGTAACGTGGTCAGCAAGTTGCGTTGTGCTATTTCTATATGAAACATCAGTGCAGCGTGACTTTCGGACACATCAGACTGGAGGGCAGAGCATATCACTCCCACAGTATAAAGTAAAGGGCATGCAGTTAACGGGAGTAACAGACACCAGCAAACACACTGAATAGTGAAGAGAATGGATAGTTTCTACATGTTTGATACTGATCTTTTTGTATAACCAGCAAGTGTGGCAGTATCTGTGGCAGTATATGTGTATTATGGGCATTACTAATGTGGGGCGTATGTGTAAGGTGCATTACTGTGTGGCATTATGTGTATTATGGGCATTACTATTGTGGGGCATATATGTAAGGTTCCTTTACTGTGTGGAATTATATGTATTATGGTAATTACTGTGTGGCATTGTGCAGAGTTGAACTGGCCCACAGGGTAACCCCCCGGTGGGCCCCACTACCTGAGCGTTGCAGGTACAGATGCAGAACTAGCGGCGGAGCTAGGGGGCACCAGACAAAATTTTGCCTAGGGCATCAAATTGGCTAGGGCCGGCTCTGCACACAGTAGTACTGCCCGTTATAAGGGCATTACTGTACGACATATAATGTTATAACATTATGCCACACAATAGTAATGCCCTTTCACATTATGCCACATCAAAATTGGCTGCTGGTATGTGAGCTCCGATTGGCCCGCGGATGGCTCCAGATTCAGAATGAAGGAATCACTGTCTCTCACATGGCTGAGAGGCTGTGTGCTAGCGCACCAGCTGAAATCAGCTGGCGTGTAAAACCAAAATGTGCACCAGTACAGAAATACAGATATATATATATATATATATATATATATATATATATAAAAGAGCATTCTTTAATTTGCAAAGGTGCAATAACCGAAACGGGCTGTAGGGATAGCCATTTGCCAATATGCTGACTGCATCCATGATATTCGGATGAGTATAAATGCTGCTATGTTTTGTTGAAGGGTGGTCTTCTATATGCCGAATGTCGGGATCCCGGCGCACAGTATACCGGCGCCGGAATCCCGACACCCGGCATACCGTCAACTATTCTCCCTCGTGGGGGTCCATGACCCCCCTGGAGGGAGAATAAAATAGGGTGGCGCGCTTAGCGCGCCACCGCGCCCGCAAGGGGCTCCTTTGCTCTCGCCACGCTGTCGGTATGCCGGCGGTCGGGCTCCCAGCGCCGGTATGCTGGTCGCCTGGAGCCCGAGCGCCGGCATACCGTACTACACCCTTTGCTGAAGGCCTGAAGCTATTTACAAATTAAAGAATGCTATTTTTTCTACTTTTCTAAGAGGTGGTGTGCTGGTCTAATATATATATTGCAGTGGTGTAACTAGAAATTTTAGTCGCTGCAAAACCATTTGTGAATTGTGAAGTTTCTTTTATATTACCGTGATGTCTGTATGCTGTGGATCGTTTTGTTCACGGAGGCACCGGTGTTTTGACTGACCATCCATGCATGGGGAGTGCCGTACCTGCTGCTGTATATTATATATATATTGCAGTGGGGTAACTAGAAATTTTTCCCCCAAGCCAAAAAATTCTCTGGCAGCCCCCCCATATTTGGCACTGGCAAAGTGAAGAGAGGTGTTGCTTCACTAAAATGGGTGTGGCTTTGCTGAAAGTGGCGTGGTGTTGTAGGAAAAGACTACCCTATACCCCAACCTGCACGCCGAGACATTGGCGACCATAGGAAAAAAAATGATCCTGATTTATGCCCTTCACATTATTTGTCATTATTCCCATTACACATTATGCCACACACTGCAATGGCCCTTAAACATTATGCCACACACCGTAATGCCTGTGACACATTATGCCACACCGCAATGCCCGTTATAAATTATGCCACACACTGCAGTGTCCCTGAGACATTATACCACACACCATATAATGCCTGTGACACATTACGACACACACTGTAATGCCTGTGACATTTTACGCCATGCATCACAATGCCCGTTATACATTATGCTACACACTACAATGCCCCTGAGATATTATACCACATACAATGCTCATGATACAGTATACCACACACCGTCATGTCTGTGACACATTATGACACACACCGCAATGCCCGTTATTCATTATACCACATACCACAATGTCCGTGATACATTATTCCACACACTGCAATGCCCGTTATATATTATGCCACACACCGCAATGCCCACTACACATTAAGCCCTACAGTAAGGCTTCTAATTACTTTTAAATTACCTGCTCGTTGCCAAGGGTTTCATGATCTTGGTTCCATGCACGGTGCCAGGGGTTTCATGCTCAGGGTGTCATGCTTGTTGCCAGGGGTTTCATGCGCTGGGTGTCATGCTCGTTGCCAGAAGTTTCATGCTCAGGGTGTCATGCTCATTGCCAGGGGTTTCATGCTCAGGGTGTCATGCTCGTTGCCAGGGGTTTCATGCTCAGGGTGTCATGCTCGTTGCCAGGGGTTTCATGCTCAGGGTGTCATGCTCGTTGCCAGGGGTTTCATGCTCAGGGTGTCATGCTCGTTGCCAGGGGTTTCATGCTCAGGGTGCATTGCTCGTTGCCAGGGGTTTCATGCTCAGGGTGTCATGCTCGTTGCCAGGGGTTTCATGCTCAGGGTGTCAAGCTTGTTGCCAGGGGTGTCCTGCTCAGGGTGTCACGCTCGTTGCCAGGGGGTAATGCTTGTTGCTAGGGATTTCATGCACTGGGTTTCATGGGGAGTAAAGCTGCCCAAACCGCTCCGTGTACCGCAGGCACCGCTGCCCGATCCCCCCATTGCTGCTGCTGCCCCCGCCGCTCCACAGTAGCAGGGCGGCAGGGCACCGCCGGCCGTGGCCAGCTCTATCGTGGGTCCCGGCACTTCCTAGACGCTAGAGGTCAAGTATGACCTCTAGCATGTCTCTTCCATGGCGGTGGCCATTTTGGAAGACACATTTAGCAGATTGACATGCGGACGAGTCGTCCGCATGTCAATTTGCTCTGAATCAGTTGCGGCGCCCTCGCAGCCCTGCGCCCCCGCAGTGGCTGCGGGGGCAATAGTTACGCCACTGATATAATGGTGTATAAATTAAATACACCATCATTTCACATAATTTCAAGTCTCCAGAGTGCTGCCTTATTGCAAAATGCATATATACATATATATATATATATATATATATATATGTGGAAAAAAAAGGGGGGTTAGGGGTATCAGCGACTTATAGTGTCTAATATATTGATATAAAAGTGAAGAATATTGCAGGATACGGTTTAGAAAAAATTAACAATATATTTATTTGTACAATTTAAAACATAGTGATGGGATAAAAAATAGAAGGTAAAAGCTTAAAAAATACCAAAAAGAATAGATAAAAAATGTATGATTTAGCTAGAACCCAGAATCACATAAAACCAGTAAAAGCAATATAATACTGATAAAAGCTATTTTAAGATAAGAGAGTGATGCTTATCTGTAAAAATGGAGAGTCAGTAGAGGTACAACCAACGCATTTCGTCCATCAGACTTCATCAAGGGGTCATATATATATATATTTATATAATATGTCTGCCAGTCTATAAGATAGAAAGTTAAAAAAATGCTATTTTAGGTCAGGTTGCTTCCAGGATAATTGTGTCCCAAAAGAGACTCCCCCACAGTACAGTACCCTTTTAAGGGTTAAAGTAGCTGGTATTTATGGCTGTAAATCTCTTGGTGCACGCACCGCATACCTTCCAATGTAATGTTCTCTTCAGCAGTCACCTATCAAACGTGTGCAGGCTCCCTCCCTCGTATTGTGCTAGCATTCCGGAGGCCCATCAGCTGTCTTCTGGTGAGAATGAGATGCGTCCCCTCACTGCAGCCTGCCTGGCTGAGTTATTGCCAGTGTAGCTGCAGAGGTGAACGGGAGCCGCAGCTGCTCCTGCTGGCTGCTGGCCCGGGCGGTTGTTTCCGGGATCGATCAGCAAGGAGGGAGGGAGGGGCGGAGGGGCCGGAAGCGGCCACAGCAAACGCTTCACCTAGGCGGCCCTGTCTGGGGGTGAAGATGATTGATAATGGTGGCTGCGGCTGGCCAAACTTGCGCCGCGACCGCCGCTAGGTTAGCACAAAATCATTTTTTAAGTATAACTTACTCAGCAGTTGTGTACCGCCCTCTAGTGGCTGCCGCCCATAGGCAGCTGCCTAAAGCTGCCTAATGGTAGCGCCGGCCCTGTCTGCAGCACAAGATACAGAGTCCCTAGACATGGTTATGTGAGCTATACAAACACACACACACACACACACACACACACACACGAAAATGCCAAGCACAATTTCCCCCAGAGTACCTTCAGAGAGACACAGAGTATAAGGAGCCAGCCACACAGCGCCCCAGTAGGCAGTTTAGACAGTAAACAGCTGGCGCTGACTGAATAACTTTAAAAGATTAAACAGTTAATTTAACACTATCCCCCCTGTCTATAACACCCTGGTACTGCTGAGGTATACTGGAGTTATGTGGAGGGCAGCGCTCCCTGTCAGCGTCTCTTCAGTGTGATCTGCAGGGAGAAAATGGCGCTGGTGAGTGAAGGATCCGCGCTGAGGATGAAGCCCCACCCCCTGTAATGGCGCATCTTCCCGCTTTCAGGATTATACTGGCCTGAGGTGATTTAGCTGCTAACAGTGGGACTAGCCCCTGTTAGCATAGTGACCAGTGTAGGGTATGTTGCGCTGGCCCAGGGTGCCCCTCACAGCGCCGCACATCAGTACTGCTGAGCCCTCCGGAGCGCAGCTTCACAGGGCTGCGCTCCAACCCTTATGCCGCCATTTCACGCCGGTGACCCGCTTACCGGGGCATCGGCGTCATATTCACCACTCCGTCTTCTGGCTCTGTTAGGGGGTGGCGGCCATGCTGCGGAAGTGAGCGGTCGCCTCGGGGGCTTGCGATCATCACCCTCAGGAGCTCAATGTCCTGTCAGCGGATATAGGAGCCATTAACCTCTAGGGTTGGATCCCAATCCCCCCCCCCTAAGTCCCACGAAGCAGGGAGGCTGTTGCCAGCAGCCTCCCTGTACCTAACTCAATTAAAAAAACAATAAAACCAGAGAAAATCCTAGGAGCTCCCCTAGCTGTGACCGGCTCCACCGGGTACATTTTCTAAACTGAGTCTGGTAGGAGGGGCATAGAGGAAGGAGCCAGCCCACACTATTAAACTCTTAAAGTGCCCATGGCTCCCAAGGAATCCGTCTATACCCCATGGTACTAATGTGGACACCAGCATCCTCTAGGACGTAAGAGAACGAGGAGTTAGAGGTAACTGGATCACAGGGGCAGGATGAAGGAAAAGAGATAGCAATAGAGAATAGAGTGAGGATTGTGAAGTTAGTGGAGGGAAGGAACTGAATGTGGCAGAGAGAGGATAGGCAGTTGGAGGTGGAACTGCAGCAACATTTTGACAGTGTTGACACATTACCTGTTGACATTTTAACAATATCGACATCATAGCTGTGGACATTGCGGTGCTGACATTGTTAATGTCAACTTTTTGATCATATCTCACTGGGACAACATCTTTGTTAACAGGGGCTGTATATTTGTCTTGCCTTGCTTTTGTGGTACATATTAGATCATCTGATGTTTCAATAAAGTCACAAATGGTAAATGTCTTGTTTCTTATAGATTCTGCATTAAAAAGGACAGTTCTAAGAGGACAGATCAGTGTGTATGAGGTGGTGTGTCACCATTTATTATGGAAATTCTGGTGATGGCGATCGTAGAGGGAGAACTTTCAATTATTTTTCTATGGGCACTGGGCTGCATTAATCCTCTCTGTAGAAAAGAAATGAGCAGGAGGGTAATGGGTAATGGGTCTAGAAGATTAGCAGACAGCAGATGTTTTTAGAGCCCCTTGGATCCATGGCTGTCCTGGTACAGAAAATGGTGATTCAGAACTAAGGGGTCTATGTACTTGGAGAGAGATAAAGTACCAACCAACCAGCTCCAGACTGTCATTTTTCAAATTCAGCCTGAAACATGACAGTTAGGAGATGATTGGCTGGTATTTTATCTCTCTTCAAGGCTTAGTACTTAGACCCCTAATGCAGTAAAGCCAATAAAAATCATACTGCGGTTGTTAAAAATAGCAGAGAAGGTGGTTCAATTTATTCATGCTCATAAAATTTGCAAATGTTCCAAAGGTGGCATTAGCATTATTTGCAGAGTCTATGAGCAGGTTTGGGATGTTATGCGGAAATTCTTCCTTTTGAAGGTATAGAGATCATATCAAGTATAAATTCATCCAAACCCAGAATGTGAAGTCAGTTAATTATTCAGTGATGCCATTACTAGGAAAAACTGTGTTCTTATGTATAGCTGCCATGTTTTTATTTATTACCAGTTACTTATATGGGTTCACTATGAAATAATGGTGGTCGGGATCCCGGTGCCCACATGACCGACAGCGGCATCCCGACACTGAAGATTACAACATCGGATGGATTAAGTATTCTTACCCTCCCCTACCTTAACCATAACCCTCTGGGAAGGGGGGGGTTTGGTTAGGGCTAACCCTTTGGGTGTCAGCAAGGGCTAACTGCCCCCCTAGTGCCTTGAATTTGATACATTTAAAAGCATATAATTAAAAATACATTAATGAGCTACAATTCAAACTGAGAATTTCTGGATGTTCAAAACCTGTATGTCCTTTGCTCATTTATTTACACAAATGCACCTGCTATGACAGGCAAGTTCAAGAATTTGCAGGCCAAGATAACAGTGGCTGTGGAAGCCATATCTGCTGGGCCTGATTCTGATCTGGATGGAGTGAGCATCGCTGCTGCTTACTTGTAAGCGCATGTGCAGGCGCATGGAAGTAGCAGAGTAGCATACCTCCCAATTTTGAAGGGGGAAGAAGAGGGACCCGTGTGCGACCCAAAAAGGGGGCGTGGCTTGCCGTGGAAGAGGCGTGGCGTCTGCAGAGTGGGCGTGGTCGAGCGCCACGGACCCATTTTCGGTATTTTGGGGGCGTGCCCAGCGCTCCCCGAGCAGCTGGGCAGCCCCCTGCTCCCCTCCAAGCATTGAATAGATGCCAACAGCATCTATTCAGTGATCACCGGCTGCTTTGCAGAGCAAAGCAGCGTGTGATCAAAGCCTCCCCCAACTGCCCCCCCCGCCCGCGGGACACTGCGACCCGCGGGAGGGACAGCGGGACAGTGTCCGAATAGCGGGACTGTCCCGCTGAAATCGGGACAGTTGGGAGGTATGGAGTAGCAAAGATATGGTAATGAGGCAGGAGGGGTCTGGTATACGTTTACCCCCCCTAAATGCATGTGTTATCCAGTGCGGAGTCCGAGGACTGAGCATCAGATCACTTGCAACACCATCAGCCGGCTGAGTGAACCATGCAAGTCATGCAAGCCAGCCGCCGCAGCTACGTCCAAGTGGCCAGGCAATCTCTGTCAGCAGACGGAGACCCTGGCCTTGGCACTCCCAAAAAACGGAGGCGACACACCTCTGGTTTGGGAAACAGCTGCCATCCCCGCCCCAAACAGCAGCAGACTGTCAATCACTTGATGTATACAGCCGTACTGTGTTTGATGACTTGGGACCCGTACAGCACATTCGCAGTATGGGTTTGGTGCATGCGCAAAGTACCGGCCATTGCATAATTTTTCCTGTTGTGTTGGGACCTGAATCAGGCCCTTAGTTATGCTCCCACATTAAAAAAATTACATTTAATTTGGTGAGATGACAATCTGAGAGATTCAAAGGTGGACAAGAGGGGTGTTAGTTAAATAGCAGATGGCAGATGACATAAATGAGACTAAACACTACAGAACTTTAGGACAAAGAGAAAAATATAAATAATTTAAGGATTATTCTAACATGTAGTAGGAGGAACCATGAAGTGGTGTTTCAAGGGATTCGGAAAGAGAGGTCGGCACTGTGGACATCAGAGCTGTAACTAGACTTTTTGGTGCCCAATAGTACATAAGGTGCATGCCTCGCAGGGAAGGGGCATGACAAAACTGATCCCAGAGAAAGCCCATGCTATGATGCCCCTTCCCACATTATATATATATATATATATATATATATATATATACACACTGAAACCAAATGATCCTGCATAAAAACTATGATATTTATAACTATATGAAGCTACCTGTACCCTGTAAAAAAATAACCATCACCATAATTGAGCAGATCCATGCAGGTGAAGCTACACATCCAATCCCTTGCAGCCACACACTGCATAGATCTGCCCAGCCACAACGCGGATAACCCTATCACAAAGTACAAGGTAAGCTTCAAATAGTTAGAACTCTCCATTTGGAATTCTCTAGCTTTATATGCAAGGGCAGTTAGCTCAATGAATACAGGGTCCGACTGCAATGCCAGGCAACGGGTTTGAATCCCAGGCACATCAGCATCCCGAAATGTAATAAATGACAGTGTGACTGAACAACAAAGCGCTATCAAGTCAAGTCCATAAATGCTGTGTAGGTATTAGTGACAGAAGGGGTTGGGGTAGGAGACACGAAAGTCAGATGCTAGGCTTTAGAAGGGGGGGGGGGGGGGACTGCAAATGAAAGTAATTAAATCTCAAGTCCATAAATGCTGTGTAGGTATTAGTGACAGAAGGGGTTGGGGTAGGAGACACGACAGTCAGATGCTAGGCTTTAGAAGGGGGGGGGGGGGGGAACTGCAAATGAAAGTAATTAAATCATATAAGTGACTGAAGTGCTGCCAACAGCGCCCTCTACCCTGCAGTGCTGTGCTCAGCACACACCTAGTTACGGCCCTGGTGGACATATTGAGTGTCTACCTCTTTACTGCATCCCATTTCCAGCACAGGCATTTCCACACCAACATGTTCTGCAATTCAATATATTACGTTTCCTGTAAGGAAAGGGTAATTTGTACCACAGTAATTAATATTTTTTAAACTGTGATTTTACCAGAGCTCTGAGTAACAGACGTCTGGTCTCAAAAAAATGCAGGTTTTTGGAATGCACAATCTTTAACGATTATAAGATTATAGACATCATACAGCTGCCTGGATGTCCTAGCAAGCATCTGCTTGTTACTTGCGGCCCTACCCATGGGCTGGAATGCCGTGAGATCCTGAGCAGCGATTTGTACAGCAGGGCTTCTGCAGAAGCTTAGCAATTTAATTTCACAGCCACAAGCACTGCAAGAGTTAGCGTCTGACATTGTGCTCTAGGAAGTTTCCACGTGTCAGAATCTGCTGACTTTATATGATAATTAGCTAAAACACAGCGTTAATACATTTCAGAAAATCATTTTCATGTTTATTGCCGGAGGGCAATACAGTAAATGCTCTCTTCAGATTGTTTTTATTTTCAGATTACATTTCCATATGTTTACATATTGGTACAGTATGTATCCATAAGTGCTGTGACTTTACCAGTTATTGGAGTAATGACAAGCTGCAGGCTGTGTCTCATTTCTACAAACCAATAAGAAGCTGCCACATTTTTGTTAGAGCAGTTCTGCAGAAGAAATTGCAATATAATATGTTTGAAATCAATGCAAATTAGATGAGTGGTTTAGCAACATGCATAGTTTGTTTAAGTTACTATATATATGATTTGATCTAAAATAATAAGGATTTTTTTACTAAGGGAGAGCTCCATGATTAATAATGTTTTCAAAATAACCTCCTCTTCATCAACTGCTTAAAGAGAAGGTGTCCCACCCTCAGGATCGTTGCCTTATGCTGTTCCGTTCCTGTGTGTTGGGAAAGCTAATCGGATGACTTGTGCAATTATGACAAAACATTAATTGGACACCTGCTTAAAAGTTTAACTAAGGACCAAAGAATGGGCCTGAAGGGATTAAACCCCAAGGTTTTTTGAACAACGGAGTCACAGGGGGTTTAGGATAGGAAAGAGCAAATGTTCTAGTGCTTAAGTGTAAGCAGGGGTGGGGGGGGGGGGGTTATAAAGGGAGGAGGGGTTGGTTTTTTTTTATACAAGCCTCCTTGAGGTCCTACTTTTTGGGAAGGGAGCCTCATATTGGAATGTAGCACACCCGGGGTGAGCGATATGACCCCCCTAGTGTCTCATGAATTGCATAATCCTGGTGATACTGTTTGCTTATGCTTAGGCTTCATCACTGAGTTTCATTGGTTAAGTTCTGTTCTAATACTTATTATTCTAATACTTATTATTAATTCCAGAGTTCTTATTTATAAGACAATTACAGTTTTGATAAGGTCATTCTAAAAAGGACTTACCCACTACCCATACCTGATTTGTTGGGGTTCCTTATTTTTTAAACATTTTGTTGTTGGAAATGTGTGTACACGTGGTGGACTTAATGCACATACTAGAGGAATGTGAACTTGACCCTAGGTTAAGTGCAGTATAGCTTAACCAGGCAATGTGGTTTATTGAGCAAGTGATAACACTGTTATTTCCCCCATATATCAGCAACATATTGCCACTATTCCTCCGACTGTCAGGATTGGCAAATTGAGGATTTTTAACATTTAATTTCCCCAATGGATCACCAACTATCAATGACCATTGATCATCGATATCCGGGGATGCATGGGGCATTTACACTGGTAGAAGAGCTTGAAACAAAGCAGTGTTCAGATTGTCAAAGTCGAAAAATATTGCAGTACACACATCAAGTACAAACTACACACAGATGGCCTCCGTGCGCGTACTTATTCTGCCGTGCGTGCACATATCCGCAATTTGCGTATGGTCTCTCCCGCGGTCCTGCGCATTAGCGCGTGGTATGGGTATTTACGGTAGAGTTTGTGAACGCATGGAAAGCTATCAAAACACATTACATATTTAATCCAAATAGTGCACAATGTACACATAGTCTCCCTGCACCACATCAGTAAGTTACAGAAGTTTAAATGGTAACAGAACAAAGGGATTCACCTTTACAGGATAGGAGGGGACAGAACAAGGTTATAAGGTGGTGTTTGGTATCCAGCCGTAGGGTATTGTAAGTGTAATATTCCGGTGTTGGTTTGAAGAAGATCGCATGTTCCTGTGAATAGTTATGTGCAGGAGCAGAATATAGATATAAACTGTATTTACTGTACATTATGTATGCGGCGGGATTCCAGAGGAGACCACCCACAAGAGCAGTTGGAACAGACATCGCTCACCTATTCAAACCGACCTATGACTTCTCCTGTACTGTAAATGACCATCCCTGTGTCCAATGGACAAAGAGATTACAGTATTTATTGTGTTAGGTTTTGGAAGAATTGTATAAAGAGAGCCTGCTGCAGGCCTGTTCAGACACAAGACTCACAAAGTTATCTATCAGATGACTGAGGACCAGACTGGGTAGCGCGGAGAATCCAATCACGTATGTACCATTGACTGTAGCCATTATTCTGTTATATTGTATTGTATTGTATATATTGCAACCCCCTTTCAGTAATAATATGCTGTGGTGTCGGAACCCAGTAGTTTAATTACAATCTGGTGTCGTGTCTTCCTTTCCGTGCTAAGGTTTAAAGTGTATTATTATCGCATTGCATAGCTTTTAAGGGTTTGCGGTGTATCTCTGGGTGTGTACGCGCTGTGTGTACTTTGTACCATCAGCGCGGCGTTTGTGCGCAAAGTCCGTACACAGTATGGGACACTTTACGCTAATAGCGTAAAGAGTACGTAGAGTGTGTATTAAGTATAGCGTCCGCAGCGGCTCCATGGTAAAGTGTATTTAAAGTGTGTTTAAGGTATAGCTTTAATCCCTGTATATAAATCAGCATTATCAATTGGGGGCTCCGTCAGGGATTCCACATACTCACAGCCTAACAGGTCACAGCAGACTTAATCTATCAGCAAAAGGGTGGACAGAAAGTATCCTACGTAACCTTTTCTTGGTCGGTGGATACACTAAAAACCCTACTTGTGTGCTGATTAGATGACGTCTGCTCTGTATGGTTTGTAGAGATGCTGGTAGAACCCGTAAAGTAAACAGGAAAAAAGCTATTTAAAAATCTGTGAATTATTTTTGGCGCCAAAAGCATACACAACAAAAGGCACCCATACCCTTTGTATACCCTCTTACATTGTTGCCATAAGACTCAAATTGTTAGATTCATTTAGATCTGTGTGAAACCGGTTACATTTTGTTGCTATATAGTTAAAAACTAAAATAAATGTTTAAGGAAGTAAGTGTAAAGCACAAACGCAGTCTGGCCTGGTTGTAAAGGTTTATACAGAAAGAAACTGTGTTGTGTTAAGTGAGCGATTATAGTTAGTATTGCTGACATTTATAGAAGTTGTGTGATTTGTTTTATTGCGTACGCACATTGGTACACGTGGTACGGAACGTGAGGACGGCGTACAAAAAACGTGCACGTGGAGCAAGGCCGCACACGTGGCATAGAGGTACGCACGGTTGCGTAATTACGCAAGCTTGCGTAGGGTTATGTGCGCATAATAAAACCACACGATAGTTAGTTTCGTTTAAAGGTGGGACAGTAGCCATGCTACAATAGCACAAAACTGCCCGGTTTCTAAAGCAGATTAGTATAAAAAAAAATGTTTTCAATTGCCTCTGGGGTAAAGCTGCCAACCTGAATGAATCCAAATTTTCTGTACAGAAAAACAAAGTGTATTTGAGTGAGCGAATGTAGGAGTGAGTGGATATTTGAACCCAGGGAATTCGGGATCCCGTCGTGTGGTACATCAAGTAAGTGGAGGCTTGGTGGCGTGAGGCGGCTGACTCACGTTAGTATAAGGTTTAATACGCAAATCGTGAGGTGATTTGCAAAGGAGCGTGATAGTGCATAAGTATTGCGAAGTATTGAAGTAAAAAGGTTTTTGTATTACGCTCCGGGCTGAGGGTCACAGTTTGTACATTGACCCGTGGTTGTACAGCAGATAGGTAACAAGTACCTATACGCTGTGCAATTGGACCGCGCGTTTGTGGGTGCGATATATACAGCGCAACTTGATACCCCTTTACGAACTTTTGCGTAAAATCGCTGTATCATTAGCGTTGTGTAGAGCATACGCAAGCGTGATTTGTATATAAGTGTATAGGGAGTTTTCGCTGGTCTCTCTCAGGAAAATCTCCAGCGGTGTATATTCACTGGAATAGGTAAGTCACTCCTAAACACTTCCAGTGAATAGAAACCAGATAGGGGCCTCACTGGCTTCGCGGTGGTCACTATTGGAGTGAGTAGTGGTACTCAGCGGAGAAGGAGTGGGTGAAAGCGCTCTAAGAACTTTCACCGTCTATTAGTATTGTGCATTGGGGATTGCGTAAAAAGGAAAAAGTCCGCGATGGGATCCAATTGCACAAGCGGTTGACGTTTTGTAGCCAGGGTTCAGGTTGAAGAGCCGTGGCCCAAGGGGTCAGCGAGGTTTGTTATGTGTGGTAAATATGGATCACACACGGAAGACTTTTTGTCTGAATGGGTACGTATGACTGACAAAAATAGGGTACCATTCCCTTGGGTGGGCAGCTTTGAACCAGAGGTATTACAGAACTTAAGGAAAAGGATATGTCTGATAAAATCCAAGAAACTAAGGATTAGACATACGGATTGTTTAAATTTATGGCAACAGGAGGGGATGTGCAAAGGGAATTAGCTCGCACAGCAGGTTCCAAACCTAGCGAGAAAACAATGGCGACCGCACCACCACCACCATATATTGTGGGGGAGAAAGTGGCTACAGACAATGGTACATTGGTACAGGATAGAAGAGTAATTGATAAATGTACTAACGCTAACCCTTGCCAGTTGTATCCCATTTTAAATTTTCCCCAGGACTGCGAGCAGGAAGATGAGCCCAGCACAATATCGGTACTCTCTCTAGCAGCCACCATACAGGATACTCAGGTGGGCACGGCCCAACCAACAAGAGCAGTAGTCAGGCCCCCTAGCGGAGGGACAAGTGAGGTCGTGTCACCATGGCACCATACATTATGCAGAGACAATAGCTCCCCACATTGTAGAATCAAACCAGAATGATGTAATTGAATTAAATCCTGTCGGAGTGATTGCAGTCCCCAATGGGAAGACTGACGCTCAGGGAGTCACTCCCATCAGGAACATTGCCATGCACTGTCCCTGGTCCCGAGCAGAGTTAAGGTCAATTATGTCAGAATTTCCCGATCCCAGAAAAGATCTAGTCGCATGCCAGAGGTTCATTAAAGAGTTAGGTAACGCCAACGAACCCACAAACAAAGATTGGCGAACAGTGCTACGGGTATGTTTACCCTCAAATATTGACCCCGCAAAATTCATAATTGATTATAAGTTAGACGCAGAAGTACCTCTCACTGATGAATACAATCAGGAGAATGTACGGCAAATCAATCTGCAAATAGGAGTATATTTCCCTACTGTTGTCAAATGGAATAAAATATTTTCCATAAGACAAAAGGAAGGTGAAACGGCATCTGAATATTTCCATCGAGCACTGCAGGAAATGTCTAGATACACTGGGATTGAGGACATAAAAGATAATGCGCATCACAGGAAGGTAGCTGTTACTGTATTAATGGACGGGTTAAAAGAGGCATTAAGAGCAAGGGTACAGACCTCTCTACCAAACTGGAGAGGTATCTCGGTGGCTGCATTTAGAGAGTCCGCTATCGAGCACGACAGGAACATCAGTAAGCACAGGGAGTCTCAGGGGGAAAAGCTGATGACAGTGAGTATAGACGCACTTACCAAAAAGCCATATCAGCCGAAACCCCAGACCCATGATGGTAAGTTACGTATAGTAACATGCTATGCTTGTCACCAGGTAGGACATTACTCGAGGGAATGTAAGAATAAAGGTACACATAATGTATACTGACCCCCTAGACCAGGATATGAACCACACTATAATGCACATAATTGGGATCAGGGACCACTTAGGAGAAATTATGAGCCACATGCAGGGGAAACAAGGAGGTACCCACCAAGGAGAGACTGGCAGGCCTCCGAAAATTCTCAGCTACCCCCCTCACATATTGTAGCTGCCAATTCGCTGCGAGAGGGTCTCAACACACAATAGGGGTTGGGCCACACCTGTAGTCTGCAGCCAGTGAAGTTGATTGCTAGCCTTGGTAGTGAACCTGAGGTTGATGTAGCTGGTGTACCATTACCTTTTCTCGTAGATACAGGGGCGGCCAGGTCAATGTTAAATACATTGATAGGTATAAAAACCACGGGTAAAACAATTTCGGCAATGGGAGTAACAGGAACTGTGCAACAATACCCTTAGAGTAGACCGGCAGAGATTACGATAGGGTCTTTGCAAACCAAACATTCTTTTCTGCTGGCTGCATCGGCTCCGACTAATCTACTCGGCAGAGATTTATTGTGTAAAATGCGGTGTGTCATATACTGTACTCCTGAGGGTGTCTTCTTGGATATACCTGGGAACCACGCTCAAGAAGTACAAGATATATTAGACACCCCTCAAAGGCTAATGTCGCATTCTACTGTTATAGACAAGTGTCCATCAAAGGTAGAGGAAATGATCTCACAAATACCGGGTTCCCTTTGGACCAAAGATGGACAAGACACTGGATTGATGGCGAATGTAGCTCCAGTAGTAGTACAAGTAAAAGATGGTAGGATAGCTCCAAAAATCCCTCAGTATCCTCTGAAGCCAGAGGTAGAATTAGGAGTGTACCCTGTCATAGAGCGGTTGCTACAGCAGGGCATCCTAGTCAGGACGTCCAGCACCACCAATAGTCCCATCTTCCCTGTGAAAAAGAGTGGGGGGAGGGTTTATAGGCTAGTGCAGGATCTAAGGGGGATAAACAAGATAGTTGAGAGCCAATTCCCCATAGTGCCCAATCCAGCTGTCATCCTCATGCAAATTCCCTCTACGGCAAAATTTTTCACTGTCATTGACCTCTGTTCTGTTTCTTTTCTGTCCCTCTTCACCCTGACAGCCAATACAATTTTGCTTTTACATACAGGGGAGTACAGTACACCTGGACTCAACTACCGCAAGGTTTCATTGACAGCCCGAGAATTTTCTCTCAGGCCTTGCATGACTGTTTACAATCCTTTCAACCTGAGAGTGGATCAGTGCTAATACAGTATGTCGATGACTTATTGTTATGTTCTGACTCACTCGAATCGTCCTTGAAAGACACGAAACAGCTTCTGTTTCATCTTTCCCAAACGGGACACAAGGTTTCAAAGGATAAGTTGCAGTTGTGCCAGACCAGGGTAAAATATTTGGGACATTGCTTGACTCAAGGACTTAGACACCTCACCGCTGATAGAATACAGGCGATTCGCGACATGACTCTGCCACAAACGCAACAACAGATCCGCACTTTCCTTGGAATGTGTGGGTACTGTCGAAACTGGATTACAGGGTTCTCTATACTGGCTTTACCTTTGCAAGAAATGGTCTCTTCAAACAAATCAGAACGGGTCTCGCACACAGATGAGTCCGAACTGGCATTTGAGAGACTCAAACAGTGTCTATCACAGGCACCTGCATTAGGTATGCCAGATTATGAGAAGCCCTTTGAATTGTATGGTACAGAAAGTGCAGGGTGCGTGGCAGGCGTTTTAACTCAGAGTGATGCCAGCAGACCGGTAGCATACTACAGTGCACAGTTGGACACGGTAGCGCGGTCTCTCCCCACTTGCTTGCGAAGTGTTGCAGCGATAGCTTTGCTGGTAAGTAAAAGCGAGGACGTAGTGTTAGGACATGACCTGACCATTCATACACCTCATGCAGTATCAGCCTTACTGAGCTCAGCCCAAACCAGACATGTCTCATCTGCTCAGTTTACAAAGTGGGAATTATCACTGATGGCCCCAGTAAACATCACCATTAAGAGATGCAGCTCACTAAATCCTGCAACTTACTTGCCAAGTGTGCCTGGTCAGGCACAAAGGGTGGAGGATGAGAATAATGGTGAAGGAGGATTTAGTGCAGATACTGATACGCATGATTGTATGGAATACCTGAATCAGACTTTCACAGCGAGACCTGACATCAGTGACAACCCACTGGAAGGAGTAGACTTTACCTTTTACACTGACGGTAGTTGCCACAGACAGACAGAATCGGGAGACTTGTGTACTGGATACGCAGTCGTAGATGACAGAGGTATCATAGAAACTGAACCCCTGGGCCCACCGCACTCAGCACAAGTTGCTGAGCTGGTCGCCCTAACCAGAGCGTGTGAATTGGCCAAGGGTAAGTCAGCTAATATATACACGGATTTTAGGTATGCCTTTGGAGTAGTGCATGATTTCGGGGCCCTATGGCACCTCAGAAATTTCATGACGGCAGCTGGCACACCTGTAGCGCATGCGTCCCATATAAAAAGACTTCTAACAGCGATACAGAAACCAGACAGAGTGGCTGTTATCAAGTGCAAAGCACATACTTACAACCAAGACCCAATTTCACTTGGTAACAGCCGGGCAGACGAAGCTACTAAATCAGCAGCCAGCATCCCCATACAAACGAACATCACATCACTGATGACATTCAACACAAACAATACACAAAAATTAATTGAAATGCAAGATTTGTGTTCATTACAGGAAAAGGCGGTCTGGAGGTCAAAGGGGTGTGGCCAGGAGTCCTCAGGACTTTGGACAGGTGGACACGGTAAGCCAGTGGCCCCCAGAGCATATCTTCCAAGTCTAGCTGAGGCGGCACACGTTCTGACTCATCTGGGCAAAGAGGGTATGTGCAAGCTGGTAAGAGCCTACTGGTGTGCGCCAGGATTCTCTTCTCATGCAGGCTCTCAACTATCTTGTTTATCCCCGTTAGATCCTGCACTAGCCTGTAACCCCTCCCCCCACTCTTTTTCACAGGGAAGATGGGACTATTGGCAGTGCTGGACGTCCTAACTAGAATGCCCTGTTGTAGCAAGCGCTCTATGACTGGGTACACTCCTAATTCCACCTCTGGCTTCAGAGGATACTGTGGGATTTTTGGAGCTATCCTACCATCTTTTATTTGCACTACTACGGAAGCTTCATTTGCCATCAATCCAGTGTCTTGTCCATCTTTGGTCAAGAGGGATTCCGGTATCTGGGAGATCATTTCCTCTACCTTGCATGAACACCTGTCTATAACAGCAGAGTGTGACATTAACCTTTGTGGGGTGTCTAACATATCCTGCACTTCCTGAACGTGATTCTCGGGTATATCCAAGAAGACACCCTCAGGAGTACAATATATGACACACCTCATCTTACACAATAAATCTCTCCCAAGTAGATTAGTCGGAGCCGATGCAGCTAGCAAAAAGGAATGCTTGGTCTGCAAAGCCCCTATCGTAATCTCCGCTGGTCTACTTAAATGGTAGTGTTGCACTATTCCTGTTACCCCCATTGCTGAAATTGTTTTACCCGTGGTTTTCATACCTACCGTTGAATTTAACACTGACCTGGCCGCCCCTGTATCTACAAGGAAAGGTAGTGATCTACCAGCTACATCAACTGTGACCTCAGGTTCACTTCCAAGGCTAGCAATCAACTTCACTGGCTGCAGACTACAGGCGTGGCCTAACCCCTATTGTATGTTGTGACCCTCCCGCAGCGCGCTGGCAGCTACAATATGTGAGGGGGGTAGCTGAGAATTTCCAGAGGTCTGCCAGTCCCTCCCTCCTTGTTTCCCCTGCATGTGGCTCATAATTCCTCCTGTGCGATCCCTGGTCCCAATTACGTGTGTTATGCTGTGAGTCATGTTCTGGTCTAGGGGGTCGATATATGTTATGTGTGCCTTTATAATTACAGTTCCGTGCGTAATGTCCTTTTCTCTGGCAGTTATAACATTTTACTATATACGACTTACCATCAGGTGTCTGGGGTTTTGGCTGATGTGGCTTCATTGTCAGGGCTTTTATACTTACTGTCGTCAGCTTATCCCCCTGTGACTCCCTGTGCTTAATGATGTTCCGATCGTGCTCGATAGCGGACTCTCTTAATGCAGCCACCGAAATACCTCTCCAGTTAGGTTGAGTGGTTTGTACCCTTGTTCTCAACGTTTCTTTTAAGCCGTCCATTAATACTGACACAGCTACCTCTCTATGATGTACATTTTCCTTAATGTCCTCGACCCCAGTGTATCTAGCCATTTCCTGCAGTGCTCGATGGAAATATTCAGAAGCAGTTTCACCTTCTTTTTGTCTTATGGAAAAGATTTTATTCCACTTGACAACAGTAGGGAAATATACTCCTAATTGTAGATTGATCTGTCGTGTCACGGGTGGGGAAGGGGGCGGTTTGCCGGTGTGGTGCATTTGGGGGGGTGGTGGGTTTGAGGGTGCCACGGTTGCAGGGGCAGGTGCTACAGGTAGGGGAGGGGTGGGGGTGCGGGAGCAGGGGTGCTGTGCGTAGGAGAGGGGCAGGGGTGCCATGGGTGGGGGGTTGGGAGCAGGGGTGATGTGGGTGTGGGAGGGCTGTGGGAGAAGCTGGTGTGGGAGTGCCGTGGATGGGGGAGGGGGGGTGCTGGGGGTGGAGGGACAGGTGCGGAGGGGGTCAGGGGCTGGAGCAGTGGTGGTGCAGTTGGGTGGTGGGAGGCAGCTGCTGGGGTTCCGAGGGTTGGGGCGGTGGTGCGGGTGCAGGAGGGGTGGGTGCAGGATGGGGCAGTTGCGGTGGTGGTGCGGGTTGGGTGAAGGGTGCAGCAGGGGGGAGAGGTGGGTATGGGGGAGGGGCAGGGTTGCAGCGGGTGTGGGAGCTACGGGTGGGGGCGTGAGTGCCGCGGGTGGGAGCGGATGTGGGGGATGCGTTGGGTGCCGCAGGGGGGGGCCAGCGGGTGTTGGTGCTGTGGGTGGGGGAGGGGGCAGAGTGCCACGGGTGGTGCGGGTGTTGGTGCTGCGGGTGGGGGTGGAGTGCCACGGGTGGTGGGTGGATGCGGTGGGTGTCGCGGGTAGGTGGCGCGGGTGTTGGTGCTGCGGGTGGGAGTGCCGCGGGTGGGGGGCGAATGTGGTTGGTTGCCTCGGGTGTTAGTGCTACGGGTGGGGGAGGGGGCGGGAGTTCCGCGGGTGGGTGGCGCGGGTGCTTGTGCTCTGGGTGGGGGAGGGGACGGGAGTGCCGCGGGTGGTGGGTGGATGCGGCGGGTGTTTGTGCTACGGGTGGGGGCGGGAGCAGTGGCGCCACAACGTGGGTGCGGGGGGTGCGGCCCGCACCCGGGTGTTACCCTCTGAGGGGTGACACCAAAGTGCCGGCTCCTGTCACAGTCCAGAAGCCAGCACTGCAGATTCAGCAGTGTCCGGGTGAAGGCCGCATGCCCCGACCCACAATGTGCCGAAAACGGGGGTCGGGACGCGGAGACACGCCCCCTTCCGCGAAGCCACGCCCCCTTTTCACCCGCGACCGCGGGTAAGTGACGGGTGGATGCCGCGGGTGGGGGGCAGATGCGGGTGGTTGCTGCGGGTGGGAGGGGGGGCGAGTTGTGCCGAAAACGGGGGTCGGGACGCGGAGCCACGCCCCCTTCCACGAAGCCACGCCCCCTTTTCACCTGCGACCGCGGGTAAGTGACGGGTGGATGCCGCGGGTGGGGGGCAGATGCGGGTGGTTGCCGCGGGTGGGAGGGGGGGCGAGTTGTGCCAAAAACGGGGGTCCGGACGCGGAGCCACGCCCCCTTCCGCGAAGCCACGCACCCTTTTCACCCGCGACCGCGGGTAAGTGACGGGTGGTTGCCGCGGGTGGGAGAGGGAGCGAGAGCAGCTGCCAGTGCTCAGCATGTCCCCCTGAACTCTGCAGCAGCCGCTAGACTGTGAGGCGGGTAGTGTGAGTTCCGCTCACAGTCAGCGGCTGCGATGTCACCAGAGAGTGTACGGGGAGGAGGGAGACAGGGGACTGGGCGGAGATGGGGAGGGGACTGGGCGGAGAGAGGGAGGGGACTGTCCTGGCCAGATCTGTGCCTGTGACTCCGCCCAGCGTTACGGGCACAGAGTCACAGACTTGG
This sequence comes from Pseudophryne corroboree, assembly GCF_028390025.1. Taxonomy (NCBI): domain Eukaryota; kingdom Metazoa; phylum Chordata; class Amphibia; order Anura; family Myobatrachidae; genus Pseudophryne; species Pseudophryne corroboree. Next base: position 123,648,122 of record NC_086450.1, read on the forward strand.
GCAAATATATAGGAGATTAGTATGCCATTGTCTGTAGCCACTTTCTCTCCTGTAATGTACGGTGGTGGTGGTGCAGTTGCTATCAGTTTCCTGCTAGGGTTGGAACCGGCTGCGTGAGCTAGTTCTCTTTGCATATCACCCTCTAGTTGCCATAAATGTAAACAGTTTGCGTGTCTGACCCTTTGTTTTCGGGATTTTAACAGACATATCCTAATCCTTAAATTCTGCAACACCTCTGGATTAAAACTGCCTACCTTAGGGAATGGTTCCCTATCTTCCGCAGTCATACGTTCCCATTCATTGCATAAAACCTCTGCGTGTGATCCATATTTCTCACACATTATGTACCTCGCCGACCCCTTGGGCCGCGGAATATCAACCTGAACCCTGGTTGATCGTCACTTACTTGAGCAATTATTGCAGGTATTGCCTTCTCAGCTAATTCCTACAAAAAAACCAAAATACTCAATATAAGGCAACGATGAAAGTTCAACGAGTGCTCTCACCCACTCACGCCCACGTTGGCCAATACACCTAAACACTGTCGTCAGCGCCGGTACGTACCCAACCTAGGGCCCCTGTGTAACCTCTATTCACTGGAAGTATATGGGAGTGACTTACCCTTCCCAGTAAATATTGGTCGTTGGAGATTTCCTGAGTGACCAGAGAAACTCCCTTAAAATAATAAAAAAAATGTTACACAAATCACGTTTGCGTATGCTACACCTAGCGCATATGATACCGCGATTTTACGCAAAGCTCGTAAAAGGGTATCACGTTGAGCTAAGTATTGCACCCACGAACGCGCGATCCAATCGCACAGCGTATAGGTAACTGTTACTAATCCGCCGTACGACCATTGGAATAGTTTTTCAGGCTGCGAAACCTCAGCCAGACCGTATCTGAACGGGCCTATATGGGTTCTCCGCCAACCACCTGGGCTGCGATCTCTAAACAAAAAGCTTGCTGACCTTTGGTCTGCGGTACTCTAAACCTTCGCTGACCTTTGGTCTGCGATATCTACTACTTTGCTCCTTTGTACTTTAATCAATGTTAACGTGAGCAAGCCACTCTCACGCCACCAAGTGTCCACTCACCTGGTGTGGTCTCCTACGGGATCCCGAATTCCCTGGGTCCACAAAACCTTTTGTTTGCACACTCACGCTCGTTCACTCATATACACTTTGGTTTTTCTGTACAGAAAATTAACTTTAATTCAGATAAAACAGCCTTAGTGCCAGAGGTAATACAGTAAAAAAGGTTTTTTAACTAAATATTGGAAACTGATCAATTTGTGTTATTATCGCGTGGCTACCGTCTCGCGCCTAAACTAAAACAATGCTATTGTGTGATTTGTATTTAGCGGTCGTACCTGTATGCACGTTGCGTAAACACGCCACATGCGTACGTCTTTACGTTGCGTACGCAGTCCCGTACTTTGTCCGAGACACGTGTACAAAGGCCGTACGTCCGCAGTATTACTAATCCCACACTTCTATAAATGTAAGCGATATTTAACTATAATCGCTCACTTAACACAACACACAGTTTCTTCTGTATAAACCTTTACAACTAGGCCAGGCTGCGTGTGCGTCTTACACTTACTTCCTTAACTATTAACTCTATATTTTAACTAAATAGCAACAAATTTTCTCAGTACAGGTCAAAATGAATCTAATAATCGCTGCTTGTGGCAATAATGAGAGCAGATATGCAAAGTACAAAATACAGGTGTATGCGTGTGTTGTGTGCGCATTTGGCGCCAGACAGAAATTCACAGATTTAAAAAAAAAGAAATAGCTTTGCGTTCTTACCTTACGGATCCCTCCAGCATCCCTACAAACCATGCAGGGCAGACGCTTATCTAATCAGCACTAGTGTATCCACCAACCAGGAGAAGGCTTATGTGGGATACCTTTCCGCCCTTTGCTGATAGATAAAGTCTGCGTAAACCTGCTAGGCTGCGGGTATGAGGAAAAACCGGACGATGCCCCCAATTGATAATGTTGATATTATCTTAAACCATACAAATATAATTTTCAATATACACTCAACGTTACTTGAGTGTATATGAATATTTGATTGGGCGCACAAAAGCAAATATATCTACCTGTAAACACACGGAAAAAAGGTTTTATCTTTTGTCAATACATATAATAAATAGCTTCCAATAGCAGCTCCTATGGGACAACTGGATGTCAAGATAAGATAAATATATAAATCTCTGATAAACTAGAGACAAACATAAGGAGCGCTGGTTTAAAATTCAATTCATAAATTTAATATCAATTTAAACACACATAGTATAGTAAAAACTCAATTGAGTATCTATATAAGCTGACGCTTCAATAAGCTCATAAAAGTGCACATAACTGTATTTAAAAGTTCAAAGATAGATTCCAATCATGATCTACAGCAACAGAAATCAGCTGGTAATTGTCGGTCAAAGCTTAATTAGCAATCCAGGGTTCCTTTTATCTGCCTTTCAGTTGTAATTATGTCCTCCAAGTGCGCAGATGATTAGAGAGCATAGAATGGTTTTATGATAATTCAGATTAGAGCTCTATAGCAGTTCAATTATCCGTTTAGTATAATCATACAGACAATGCAGAAGATGGAATTACCAGACCAGGCTGTCACGGAAATTTCTCCACCAAATTGCTAGTATTTTTCAAGCTGACACTGCATGTATACTTAACGGTGTTGGACCCAGCGGTCAGGATGTCCCGGGAGGGCTTGCCGGATATGGCGGTCACGGCGTTCGGTCCTCACAACTGGTAGACGCACTGAAAGGTTTGCACACGGAGGAAACGAGTGGCAGGGAACCAGGCTGACTGTAGCATACACGGTGCACAATGGAGTGTCCTCTACGCGTTTCTCCGCTCTAGTGGTAAGCGGTTTCCTCAGGAGGTTAATACAGGTGTCCATAGCAGGTATGCTTATAAAGTCCATTCAGCCAATAAGAAAGTCTCATTCGTTTGGACTACACCTGTATTTAATTGATGCACCAGCTTAATTCATTCAGAGTAAATAAACCTATCTATCTTTATAGGGAAAACTCTATCAATCGATAAAACATGCTTAAGGGAGATTACATGTATCTAAATTCTTTGTTGACACATCAATAATTGCATACAGGTATATAAATTATAGTATTCTACATAACAACATTTCCTTATTTCATTATTATTTAATTTATGGCATCACAGAGAACATAAGTATCATTTAAACAGAAAATGCCTATAGCACTCCTAATATTACTAAGAGCTTTGGTTTAAGCATAAGTCTCAATAGCTCATCAGGTAAGTTCTAGGACTCCAGCTCCCAAGGTCACAGGATCGAGCCACAGCGAGACCCACAACAAAATCAGATCACAACCTTAATTTATATAGTTATTTACTTTAGCTTTTTTAAGTAGACAATATTTCAACATTGCCAGACCTAGACTAATAAAGTTTTTTTATATATATAAAAAAAAAAAAAAATTATAAAATATATATATATATAACCAGACACCCACAAGAAAAAAGTAATAGTATTCTATAGATACATAGTCATACAATATTGGGCCATAGACTAATTTGTCATATGTTGTTCATTTCAATGTTTTCGTTCAAACCCATTGGAACAAGGGTATTGAGCGAACAGATCCAATACGCCTCTCGCTTGCAGAGGTGATTGAACCTATCGCCACCTCTTGGGGTCTCTTCTATGTGCTCAATGCCCTTAATAGAGATAACCTTAATGTCCCCCTCATGTGATTGAACCACATGTCTGGGCACACTGTGCGTGAGTGACTTCTTGTTAATTAGTCTTCTATGTTCTAAGAACCGTGTGTTGAGTGACCGGGTAGTACGACCTACATACTGCAGGCCACATATGCAAGTTATTACATATATAACATATGTGGTCTGACAGGTAATGGATCCGATAATACTAAATTTATAATTCCCAGTGTCTTTCGGGGCTGAAAAGTCATGGCTCTCTGAATCAATGAATCTACAGGTGATACATCTGGGTTTAAAACATTTCTTACATTGTCCTCTCTGTGCCTGAGATATATGAGGCTTCTTAGTGCAGTAAGTAGAAATGGGTTTGAAATAACTGGGTGAAAGATGGTTTTGTAGGTTATTAGCTCTTTTGAAAACTATTCTAGGTTTATCATTCAAACACCCTGATAGCACCTTGTCCATCTTTAACACAGAGAAGTTTTTTGTCAGGATATCTCTAATCTTATTTGATGAATTATTAAATCTTGAAATAAAGAGTGGTTCATTATTTTCTGATATATAACTGATCTTCTTTTTTTCAGATTTATCTAGTAGAGTCTCCTGCCTACATTGTTTTGATACCTCCTCATAAGCCAAATCTAGGAGAAATTTCGGATAGCCTTGATCCAAAAGAGATTGTGTCAGTTCCCTACTTTGGATAATAAAATCATTCTCATTGGAACAGTTTCTTTTAATCCTCAGATACTGGCTTTTGGGGATATTATTGACCCAAGGTTTATAGTGGCAGCTTGTGTATCCCAAGAAAGTGTTACAGTCAACCTTTTTTCTAAATGTTTTAGTTTGAATAGGTTGATTAATTGCCCCAGCGTGTAGTGCGATATCCAGGAACGTCATATCCGTCTTATGAACTGTGCTTGTGAAAAAAAGACCAAAAGTGTTTGAATTAAGAAAATCAATAAAATGTGAAACAGATGTTGTGTCCCCACCTGTAGATTCATTGATTCAGAGAGCCATGACTTTTCAGCCCCGAAAGACACTGGGAATTATAAATTTAGTATTATCGGATCCATTACCTGTCAGACCACATATGTTATATATGTAATAACTTGCATATGTGGCCTGCAGTATGTAGGTCGTACTACCCGGTCACTCAACACACGGTTCTTAGAACATAGAAGACTAATTAACAAGAAGTCACTCACGCACAGTGTGCCCAGACATGTGGTTCAATCACATGAGGGGGACATTAAGGTTATCTCTATTAAGGGCATTGAGCACATAGAAGAGACCCCAAGAGGTGGCGATAGGTTCAATCACCTCTGCAAGCGAGAGGCGTATTGGATCTGTTCGCTCAATACCCTTGTTCCAATGGGTTTGAACGACAACATTGAAATGAACAACATATGACAAATTAGTCTATGGCCCAATATTGTATGACTATGTATCTATAGAATACTATTACTTTTTTCTTGTGGGTGTCTGGTTATATATATATATATTTTATAATTTTTTTTTATATATATATAAAAAAACTTTATTAGTCTAGGTCTGGCAATGTTGAAATATTGTCTACTTAAAAAAGCTAAAGTAAATAACTATATAAATTAAGGTTGTGATCTGATTTTGTTGTGGGTCTCGCTGTGGCTCGATCCTGTGACCTTGGGAGCTGGAGTCCTAGAACTTACCTGATGAGCTATTGAGACTTATGCTTAAACCAAAGCTCTTAGTAATATTAGGAGTGCTATAGGCATTTTCTGTTTAAATGATACTTATGTTCTCTGTGATGCCATAAATTAAATAATAATGAAATAAGGAAATGTTGTTATGTAGAATACTATAATTTATATACCTGTATGCAATTATTGATGTGTCAACAAAGAATTTAGATACATGTAATCTCCCTTAAGCATGTTTTATCGATTGATAGAGTTTTCCCTATAAAGATAGATAGGTTTATTTACTCTGAATGAATTAAGCTGGTGCATCAATTAAATACAGGTGTAGTCCAAACGAATGAGACTTTCTTATTGGCTGAATGGACTTTATAAGCATACCTGCTATGGACACCTGTATTAACCTCCTGAGGAAACCGCTTACCACTAGAGCGGAGAAACGCGTAGAGGACACTCCATTGTGCACCGTGTATGCTACAGTCAGCCTGGTTCCCTGCCACTCGTTTCCTCCGTGTGCAAACCTTTCAGTGCGTCTACCAGTTGTGAGGACCGAACGCCGTGACCGCCATATCCGGCAAGCCCTCCCGGGACATCCTGACCGCTGGGTCCAACACCGTTAAGTATACATGCAGTGTCAGCTTGAAAAATACTAGCAATTTGGTGGAGAAATTTCCGTGACAGCCTGGTCTGGTAATTCCATCTTCTGCATTGTCTGTATGATTATACTAAACGGATAATTGAACTGCTATAGAGCTCTAATCTGAATTATCATAAAACCATTCTATGCTCTCTAATCATCTGCGCACTTGGAGGACATAATTACAACTGAAAGGCAGATAAAAGGAACCCTGGATTGCTAATTAAGCTTTGACCGACAATTACCAGCTGATTTCTGTTGCTGTAGATCATGATTGGAATCTATCTTTGAACTTTTAAATACAGTTATGTGCACTTTTATGAGCTTATTGAAGCGTCAGCTTATATAGATACTCAATTGAGTTTTTACTATACTGTGTGTGTTTAAATTGATATTAAATTTATGAATTGAATTTTAAACCAGCGCTCCTTATGTTTGTCTCTAGTTTATCTTAAACCATAAAGCTATACCTTTAAACACACTTTTACCATGGAGCCGCTGCGGCCGCTAGACTGAATACACGCACTACGCACTTTGTACGCTATTTGCGTACAGAGTCCCGTACGTGGTACGTACTTGGCGTACACACGCCGCGCTGAGTGTACAGAGTACGCACAGCGCGCGCACACACAATTGATAACCTTTAAACCTTATTCGAAATGTAATGCAATGTTATTCTTACACTCTAAACCTTGTGCCGCAAAGCACTGTAATGATGTTATACTTTAAACCTTAAGTAGCGCTGGCGGTATAAAGTACCCGCAGTGCGTACACCTTATCTATATATATTTAAACCTTATACAGTTAAATACGCTTTAAACCCTTGCAGGAAAGTGAGGACACAACACCGATTTGTAGTTGAAACCACAGGGTTCTAAGGCCACAGTGGATTATTTCAAAAGGTAAAACAGTACAAATTATACACTACAGGCTAACAAGATAAATCTAAAACAGAATAATGGCTACAGAGAATGTACATATGTGAGAATGTTCGCAAGCGCAACCCGGTCGGTCCTCCGCTTATCAGGTAGAAAGCGTTCAGAGTCTTCTGACTGGCCAGGCAATAACAGGCTTTTTATACACAACTTACATACGCAATACAATGGTCACTGTAATCTCATTGTACATTGGACACAGAGATGTGTCTTTACATTACAGGAGAGGTCATAGGTTGATTTGAAAAGGTGGGCGATGTCTTTCTCAACTGCTCTTGGGGGTGGTATCCTCTGGATTCCCGCCGCATACATAATATACAGTAAATACAGTTAATGTCTATATTCTACTTTTGCACATAACTATATGCAGGAATATGCGATCTTTCTCTAACCAATACCGGAATGTTACCCTTAAAATACCCTACAGCTGGATACTAGACATTACCTTCCAACCTTTATCTGACCCTTCCTATCATGCAAAGGCGAATCCCTTAGTCCTGGAATCATTTAAACTGTTGATACTTGCTGATGTGGTGTAGGGGAACTATGTGTACAAAATGCACTATTTGGGTTAAATATGTAATGTTCTGATAACCCTCTATGCGCTCACAAACTCCGCCGTAAATACCCATATCACGCGCATGATCGCAGGAGCGATCCTACACAAATTGCGGATATGTGCACGCACGGCGGAATAAGTGCACGCGCAGCGGGCAAGTGTATGGGGTTAGTACATGGTGTATGCATTACAATATTTTTCGACTTTGACAGAACACATCATCAAGAGACACCTCATAGATAGGGCAGAGCATGCAGCCTCTGATTTGATCCACGAATGGATTCAGTTCCTTCTCGCATTAGACATCACCTGTACTGCCAGAGGAACTATAAATTATAGGTATATCCATGCGCTAGCGAACTTGATAGATAATATCACTGAGATGTATGACGACACCTTCAGGTATACGTGAAGGGAGTTACAAGCTTACAAGAAGGAACTGATTCAGCACAGAATGGTCCTTAATTATGTCACAGCCGTGACAGGTGGGTACTGTGTTACTCTGGCAACTCAATATGGTGTGAAGTGCTGTACGTATATTACGAACAGCACTGACGACCCCACGGAGATCATCGATCAAAAGATGGACGATATCTTGCAGTTGAAGTGGGAGTTCAGGAGGAAGCACAACCTTACCTTAGCGACTGTGAGTAATGAACTGACTGGCTGGGTCTCATGGTTGAACCCACGCAAATGGTTCTCAGGTTTAGGAGAGTGGGCTCAGAATGTCATTATGGGTGTTGGGAAGTTTCTCCTTTGTATCCTGGGAGTCGCCATAATTATTGGTTCGATATTTAGATGTGTACGAATTCTGATGTGGCGCAAGCACGCCACAAATCTGATGAGTCTAAGGAGTGAGGGCGCTGTTATAGCAGCAGATTTAATTTATGACCCATCCATAGAGACAGTGTTATGATAAGGATTGCAAATTAATTTCATGGCCTGTTTCTTTCACCCGTTTTTCTTTTGTTTCCCCCTCTGCCCAGATACATCCATCCGGAAAAGACATCAGCCCTACCCAAAATGTTTATGTGAATGTATTTTATATATGTGTCTTATCTTCATCTCTGCAACCTCCAGTTAATGGCACACATAGTCGACAGGTGATATCCACATATACTAGCACTCACATATGTTTCCCCCTCCATGTATCATCAACTAAATGTGCACCCCTTTTGTTGGAACAAGAAGCCGAAAAGAGCTCGGTAGTGTTTGTTGGCCCATTTACAGACCCTTAATACGGGATGAGAAGGATTTAATGTATACTTCGCAATACCTCGAAGCTTATTACATATACGGCACGATGATACATGCCCCTCAGACATGGATACATACATACATACATGCTTTTTACTATCCCACTAGGTCATATATTTCCCACCTACAACTCTTCCCCAACCATCCAAACTTCTGTAGATATTGTGTAGATATTTTTCTGTTTATTGATTAGATAATGGCAGTTATTGGTGACTGCTAAAGGGTGGACTGTCAAAGTCGAAAAATATTGCAGTACACACATCAAGTACAAACTACACACAGATGGCCTCCGTGCGCGTATTTATTCTGCCGTGCATGCACATATCCGCAATTTGCGTATGGTCGCTCCCGCGGTCCTGCGCATTAGCGCGTGGTATGGGTATTTACGGTAGAGTTTGTGAAAGTATGGAAAGCTATCAAAACACATTACATATTTAATCCAAGTAGTGCACAATGTACACATAGTCTCCCTGCACCACATCAGTAAGTTACAGGAGTTTAAATGGTAACAGAACAAAGGGATTCACCTTTACAGGATAGGAGGGGACAGAACAAGGTTATAAGGTGGTGTTTGGTATCCAGCCGTAGGGTATTGTAAGGGTAATATTCCGGTGTTGGTTTGAAGATCGCATGTTCCTGCGAATAGTTATGTGCAGGAGCAGAATATAGATATAAACTGTATTTACTGTACATTATGTATGTGTAGGGAATCCAGAGGAGACAACCCACAAGAGCAGTTGGAACAGACATCGCCCACCTATTCAAACCGACCTATGACCTCTCCTGTACTGTAAATGACCATCCCTGTGTCCAATGGACAAAGAGATTACAGTATCCATTGTGTTAGGTTTTGGAAGAATTGTATAAAGAGAGCCTGCTGCAGGCCTGTTCAGACACAAGACTCACAAAGTTATCAGATGACTGAGGACCAGACTGGGTAGCGTGGCGAATCCAATCACGTATGTACCATTGACTGTAGCCATTATTCTGTTATATTGTATTGTATTGTATTGTATATATTGTAACCCCCTTTCAGTAATAATATGCTGTGGTGTCGGAACCCAGCAGTTTAATTACAATCTGGTGTCGTGTCTTCCTTTCCCTGCTAAGGTTTAAAGTGTATTATTATCGCATTGCATAGCTGTTAAGGGTTTTCGGTGTATCTCTGGGTGTGTACGCACTGTGTGTACTTTGTACCGTCAGCGCAGCGTTTGTACGCAAAGTCCGTACACAGTATGGGACTCTTTACGGTAATAGCGTAAAGAGTACGTAGAGTGTGTATTAAGTATAGCGTCCGCAGCGGCTCCATGGTAAAGTGTATTTAAAGTGTGTTTAAGGTATAGCTTTCATCCCTGTATATAAATCAGCATTATCAAGATGTATCAGCAGCTAGTGACTGTCTGTTAGATGCGGTACCGGTGAAGATGCTGGAACAGTGGTATCATGGTTAATGGCGTTGTCTTCTCAGGACGCCTGTTTCCCACTGTCAACAATACGCAGTAACAAGAGATGGCCCCTTGCATGCTCAGTAATAGTAGGGGCTGCCATCTTGTTAAGGGAATGAAACAGCATCCCCAGAGGAGCCATATTGGAGACTCCACTTCTCTAGGTGCTATACAAGAGAGTGTGCACATAATAGCTCATTATGGGAGAGCACTCATTGTTTTCATTAAAAAAAATTGTGGTTATCTAGAAAAAATGTAGATAAAGATTATATGATGTCATTCTCCCCATGCTGTCCCTAGCATTCTGCTGAGTTTCAAAACTCTCCTTTTCTGCAAACAAAATCCATGACATTATAATACAATATATTAGCAGGAAGAAACACAGTATACATGTCCAGATACTTCTGTTTGCTGGAATGGTAAGCAGACAGATACCGGGTACTGTATGTCCATGTTGTCAATAAGCGCGCACAAAAAGGAAATACAAAAGCCTGTATCATGGAGAATAGTAGAAGCATGATGCCGCACATTGTGTGCACAGGCTGAACATCTGGATCAAGGAGCAATAAGATTTTATGGCACTAATATACTTAGTGAAAACTGGATTTGATTAACACTAATGCTATAAGTGTCAATCTATTAGATTTATTCCGAATACTTTAGCATAATCCTGCTTTCAGGACATTTATGTACTCAATACATTTATTAATATCTTCAATATAGTCACCTGTAAATATGATAGAGGATTTTGTAATCAAGAGTAACTATGTGATGGGAACTAGGTTTGTACTGTTCCCATGAAGTGTCTGCTTTTTAACTACCTGTAATTAGCTGTAGACTAAATAAATAAGAGACCTGATTGGATGCTTGAGGGCCTAGAGTATGTATTATAATAGTTGTGGGAGGGTTGCAATTATCATCAGTCGGTATCATGACAAACTTTTTCCTTTTACAATACAATCCTGGCTACAGATGTATGTACTAATAAACTTGCAGGGACAGCGGTAGTTGCGGGTTCCAACCGAGTACATCTGAGGAGTCTTTCACAATGTCAGCTAGCAGAGCTGGACAGAGGCTGCGGGAAAGGGATGATAAGACCTCTCGCCTCTGAAAAAGTCTGAGGATGGCGATAACCAGTGAGGCAAAACTCTGAAAAGAGACACTTTTTGGCTCAAGGTACATTAAGGTCAGACTACAGTCCCTACTGATAATAATGGACTGCGGTTTGCAGTGTTAAGTACTGTAGCCTTTTGCAGGAGGTTTCTGTGAAAAACATTTTTAGATAAAGATTATATGTCACTATCCCCATGCTGTCTGTAAGTACATAGGGGGACTATATACAATTCTGCATAGCTTTATGAAATATGGGCTTGATAAATACGCACCTGGAGTTTAAATATTACTACAGAAAACAATATCAAAACTGCAGGACAGGGAGTAGTATGTCCAGTGATTTTTTTTTAAAATCAAAATCTCTACTTACCGTATGTAGCCAGTGGAAGCGACCATTTGATCCTGCTAGACCATAATATATCAGTTACTAGGAAGATACAATTTCTGTTTCTATCACTTAAAAATATTTTTTAAACTATTAGTTCAGAATTCCTTCCTCCCTTCCACAATTTTGACCCTCTTTTAAGCTCAACATTATCCTATATTTCAATACTAATTTACATGATGAAAATTGATTCCTTTCAAAATGTTACAATAACCTGTTTCTTTTAAACTACAGTATCTTAAAAAGCATCTACATACAAGGTTTTACATGTGTGAGGTACATTTAGCAAAAAGCAATAAGCACGTGGAAGAAAGCAAATAGAGCTAACAATATCTAAACATACAGTACATGAATTTAATGCACCCAAACAGCTAAACAAACAGAATCATTTTAATTCAACTTTCCAACCTATATATATATATATATATATATATATATATACATATATATATTGGCATTATGTCATATTTATTTGGCATTATCTGGAATACACTTAAGGATTATTTACCAATTAGAGCACACACAACCTTTCCTAGCCAAGACAAAAAGCCTTCATATCATATTTGGCTTTGTTTTTTCTGCATAACTTTTTCATAATGCATTTTCAGTTTCATTAAGTTTTTTCTAGCATTCAGTAAGTTTAATTTATTTTGGGGAAAGGGTATTGTCATTAGAGATGTGTGGGGACCCCTGTGTTTTGGTTTTGGTTGTAATCCATTATGTGTCTTGGCAAAACCACCCTGAAGCATTTTGGTTAGGATTCAGTTATTGGTTCGGTTTTGGATCCCTTTAAAATCTATAAAAATCTATAAACATTGATTAACATTGATATAAAACCGCTAAAATCGTATAATTTGGACCTGTTTATATGCAATCCAAAACCTGTGTTTAGTTTTTAAATCTACTGTAAGTTCCAAACTGAGAACAGACCTGAGCCAGGACTCAGGTCCAATCGTATCACTAAAGTGATTACAAAATGAGACTCGATTTGACTCGGAACCCCTCAGTTCAGGTGTGTTCGTATGTCTTTTTGTAAAAAAAATTACTATTTAGACAGGGTTTAATTGTACTTAAGATGGTAATTGTGGCCATTTTAGAGGATCACAATATATGCAAGTGGACCAACACCACCTATTAGTTACTGGTAAGAACATTTGCACTGGCTTTTTTTTTTTTTTAAGTAAACTGGTCTTTTTGTAGTATGCTATGTGTTTTCATGATAGCAGACCTAAATAAGTAGAACATGATTTGGTCCCTCTGACTGAGGCCAGTGTTGGACTGGGACATGAAGGTCACGCTGGATAGCATCCCATCACACTCTTCCCCGTACGCACAGTACCTCATCACTCTCTACCCAGTATACACAACCCCCTCCTCCCATCACTCTCTCCCAAGTACACACAGCCCGTTCCTCCCATTACTCGCTCCCCAGTACACATACTCTCCCCAGTACACATAGCACCCCATCACTCTCTCCCCAGTGTACACAACCCCCTCCTCCAATCACTCTCTCCCCAGTACACACAGTCCCTTCATCCCAACACTCTCCCCAGTACGCACAGCACCACATAACAATCTCTCCAGTATGTACAGCCACTTCTTCCCATCACTCTCTTCCCAGTACACATAGCATCCCATCACTCTCTCCCCAGTATACACAGCCCCCACCATCACTTACTCTCATCTGCTCGCACCCCTGCTTGCATGACCCACAACAGTACATACTCCTCATCCAAGTCATTCACTCCAGTATGTCTTCCTCCTCCCATCAATCACTCTCCCCAGCATACACAACACCCCATCACTTACTCCATAGTACACATAGCCTCTTCCTCTTTTCACTCTCTCTCCAGTACACACAGCAAACCATTAATCTCTGCCCAGTTTACACAGCCCTGTCCTCCCATCACTCTCTCCCCAGTACACATAGACCCTTCTCCCAACAATCTCTCCCCAGTACACACAGCACTCCATGACACTTTTCCCAGTACACACAGCCACTTCTTCTCATCACTCTCTCCCCAGTACACTCAGCATCCCATTACTCTCTCCCCAGTATGCACAGCCCCTTCCTCCCATCACTGTGTCACCAGTAAACACAGCCCCTTCGTCCCAACACTCTCTCTAGAACACACAGCCCCTTCCTCCCAACAATCTGTCCTCAGTACACACAGCACCCCATCACACTCTCCCCAGTATGCACAGCACATTCCTCTCATCAGTCTCTCCCTAGTAGTCTCAGCACCCCATCACTGTCTCCCCAGTACACACAGCACCCCACCACACTCTCCCCAGTACGCATAGCCCCTTCCTCCCATCTCACTCTCCCAGCACACAAAGCACCCCAACACTCTCTTCTCAGTATACACAGCCCCCTCCTCCCATCACTCTCTCCCCAGAACAAACATCACGGCATCACTCTCTCCCCAGTACACACAGCCCTCTTCTCCCATCACTTGCTCCCCAGTACACACACACAGCACCCCATCACACTCTCTCTCTCTCCAGTACACACAGCCCCTTCTTCTCAACACTCTCTCCCCAGTACACACAGCCCCTTCCTTCCAACACTCTCTCCCCAGTACACACAGCACCCCATCACACTCTCCCCAGTATGCACAGCCCCTTCCTCCCATCACTTGCTCCCCAGTATACACAGCACCCTCCTTCAGTGGCGTAAGTTCGTCCTAGACGCCCGGAGGCAATATAAATACAGGTGCCCCCCTATATAGAGGCAAAAAAATAAAATTATATATATATATATATACACATACACACACACCACACCACACCAATATTGATCCTGCAGGCTATATATATATAGGCAGAATGAGGGGTCATTGTATATATGAGGCGGGATGAGGCAGAATGGGGGTCATTGTATATATGACAAAAATGCAGATTCATTAAACGGGCATTGAAACGTTGCACTACTTCAATTGGTGTCAGTGTGCAAATCATTGGAGTGCCGCACCACCTCTATTTTGCTAAACTACTTTGCTGTGAGGGCACCCAATGTATTAGTCTATTATGTGGCTGTGCCAGACCCCTACCTCTATCTATATATACACAAACATACATACAGTATACTGGCAGTGCACTTATACAGGGAGAAAGGGAGCATAGATGGATACCTTGTGTAGTGAAAGAAGGCTCTACTCTCCTCCCCAATTACCGGAGGCAGAGCGCAATTAGGAAGTGGAATACAAGGCAAGCGTGGTACTAGCTCTTAAACTCCGCCTCGCACGTGTGTCCATCCATCCCGTCCCCCCCTTCCCCACAGCAGCGGGGAAACGGTAGCAGCAGCTCCTCTCCTACCTCCCACAGCAGGCGCTCACCAGCGTACTCTCCTGGGGTTTGCGCTGTGGTGGCGGCTTACAGGAATGAGTCAGTTCAGTGACGTAACTAGAAATTTTTCTCCCCCAAGCCAAAAAATTATTTGCCCCCCCCCCTCCATAATTGGCAGTATAGAGTGTGTGGCTTCGTTGGGATGGCTTACCATAAAGGGGCGTGACATTGCAGGAAAAGACTGCGTTATACCCCAGTTTTCCAACCTGCACGCCCAGACGGGAAAGAAAAATAATCCTGATTCATGCCCCTTACATTATTTGTAATTTTTCCTCCTTATAGTAATGCCCAGTATACATTATGCCACATACTGCAGTGGCCCTTAGACATTATGCCACACACAATAATGCACATGACATAATATGCACACACCGTAATGCCCACGACACATTATGCCACACACCGTAATGCCCCCGACACATTATGACAGGAATCGCAATGCCCGTTATACATTATGCTACACACTGCAATGCCCCTGATACATTATACCACACACCGTAATGCCTGTGACACATTATGACAGGAATCACAATGCCCATTATACATTATGCTACACACTGCAATGCCCTTGATACATTATAGCACATACAATGTCTTTGACACAGTATAACACACACCACAATGAGCCTGAGACATTATACCACATATCACAATGCCCGCGATATAGTATACCATACACCGTAATGCCCGACACATTATGACACACACCGCAATGTCCGTGATACATTATGCCACACACCGTAATGCCCATTACACATTAAGTTCTACAGTAAGGCTTCTAATTACTTTTAAATTACCTGCTCGTTGCCAGGGGTTTCATGCTCTTGGTTCCATGCACGGTGCCAGGGGTTTTCATGCTCAGGGTGTCATGCTCGTTGCCAGGGGTTTCATGCACTGGGTGTCATGCTCGTTGCCAGCGGTTCCATGCACGGTGCCAGGGGATTTCATGCTCAGGGTGTCATGCTCGTTGCCAGGGGGTTCATGCACTGGGTGTCATGCTCGTTGCTAGGGGGTAGTGCTTGTTGCTAGGGCCGTGCTCCCAGTGCCACATATGCCCCCAGTGCCAGATATTCCCCCACAGTGTCAGGTATATGCCTCCAGTGCCAGGTACATGCCCCCAGTGCCAAATATACCCCCCCCCCAGTGCCACATATGCCCCCTCAGTGCCTGCTCCCCCCAGTGCCAAATATTCCACCACAGTGCCACATATGCCCCCTCAGTGCCTACTCCCCCACAGTGCCAGCTATATGCCCCCAGTGCCTGATATTCCTCCACAGTGCCAGGCATATGTCCCCAGTGCCAGATATTCCCCCCACAGGGCCAGGTATATGCCCCCAGTGCCAGATCTTCCCCCACAGTGCCAGGTGTATGCCCCCAGTGCCAGATATTCCCCCACAGGGCCAGGTATATGCCCCCAGTGCCAGATCTTCCCCCCACAGTGCCAGGTATATGCCCCCAGTGCCAGATATTCCCCCACAGGGCCAGGTATATGCACCCAGTGCCAGGTATATGCCCCCAGTGCCAGATATTCCCCCACAGGGCCAGGTATATGCCCCCAGTGCCAGATCTTCCCCCACAGTGCCAGGTATATGCCCCCAGTGCCAAATATATCCCTCTCCCCAGTGCCACATATGCCCCCCGCCCCAGTGCCAGGTATATGCCCCCCAGTGCCAGGTATATGCCCCCCAGTGCCAGGTCTTCCCCCACAGTGCCAGGTATATGCCCCCCAGTGCCAGGTGTATGCCCCCCAGTGCCAGGTCTTCACCCCCAGTGCCAGGTATATGCCCCCCAGTGCCAGGTCTTCCCCCACAGTGCCATGTATATGCCCCCCAGTGCCAGGTATATGCCCCCCAGTGCCAGGTCTTTCCCCCCAGTGCCAGGTATATGCCCCCCAGTGCCAGGTCTTCCCCCACAGTGCCAGGTATATGCCCCCCAGTGCCAGGTGTATGCCCCCCAGTGCCAGGTCTTCACCCCCAGTGCCAGGTATATGCCCCCCAGTGCCAGGTCTTCCCCCACAGTGCCATGTATATGCCCCCCAGTGCCAGGTATATGCCCCCCAGTGCCAGGTATATGCCCCCCAGTGCCAGGTATATGCCCCCCAGTGCCAGGTCTCCCCCCCCCCCTCGTGCCAGGTATATGCCCCCCAGTGCCAGGTATATGCCCCCAGTGCCTGCCCCCCCCCCCTTGTGTTGGAGGGACACGGAGCGCATAGAGCGTCTCTCCTGTGTCCCTCCCTGGCTCTCTCCCCCGGCTGGTCTAATACAGGAAGTGCCGGTTCGTGAGCCAATCAGAGCTCGGAGAAGTCGCATAAGTATATGGCCACCATAACAGTGTAAAAAGTGTATCCATAGAGAATAATAAACTGATTAAATCACGTTGGGACTGAGCTACGGATACTGTGAAGTTCGGAAGATAACTGTTCTATTGAAAGTGGAACTAAATTTTATGTGCCTTATCATTGGAAAGCCAAAGCAATTTTTTCTCTGGAATCAGGAAAGACCAGCATTAGATGCCAATCCTATTACTATTGCCTATTGTTAATTACAAATACAGTCCATGCATGCTATAGGACAGTGACTGCCCAGAACTTTGTGTTCACTTCAATCTGTGTTTTGCTAATCTGCCAGTTTGCTATTTTATTATGTATTTTTTGTGTTTAGAGGGAATACATATGAATTACCGGTGACTGGAATGCCGGCCGTCAGTATGCCGACAGCGACAACCCAGCCAGCAGTATGCCAGCAGCAAGGCAATCACTAGTAAGCCCCTTGCAGGCTTGCTGCACTCGCCACGCTGCAAGCACGGTGCCTCGCTGTGCTTGGCACAAGTTATGTTCTTCCTCTATGGGTGTTTTGAATTGTATAGGAGATATTTTTTTATTGCATCAAATTTAAACAATTGAAATATCATTGTTTTAATACCTATCACATGCGGTTGTACACAGATCAGCGCCCAGTTTTCACACACACCAATTGTTTGTATCTGCAATTGCTGGAGGTCAGGGCTAGGCTGATGGAGGGGTAGGTTAGGGGTTGGATTAGGGGTAGGGTAGAAAAAATTACTGGGATGTGTAAGGATTCTTGCCGTCAGGATACCACTGTCATTCTTCTGACTGTAGGCATACCTTGTATGCATGGTGATCATGATTATTGTCATACAGTGGCCATTCCTGGACTCATGTCCTCTTACTCCCTTAATTAAATCTAGTTGATTATTCTATTTATCAAAGCTGTCATGGTACAGTATGTCATTTTACTGTGTGAATTGAGCTTGCCTCTCTGCTACAGGCTAAGGTGGATAGGCTTATGATGTTGTTGCCAGAGAAGAAGGCAGATCCGCTGTAGCTGCCATCTTAGCTGCAAGGTACTTATCTCTGCCCACATTAACACCTGGGGTACCACACTAGCACTAACCATCACCATTTATAAAGGCAAAGCCACAACAAAAACCACAATATGACCTTTTTTTTTTACAAGGTATTCTGCTTTACTTTACGTCAACATCTATGTTAATAGGAAATGATTCACATTCCCTATTATTACTATTAGTAGGTTAGTATTGGGCATATTTTCTCTTGGTTGTTTAAGAAGAGTATATTTTAAAATTGGAAGATGGCAGCAGGCTAAAAAGGTTCTACTGCTATTAATCTAGCCATACATTGAACGATAATTGTTCAGATCAGCTGATTAAATGACTGTTCTGAATGATTATCATTCAGTGCATTAACATTAACGTACAATTCACAGCATGAAAATGTCTGAAGAACTGTTGAGAATGTTTGTTTTGAATATCAAATATGTCCGATATTCCTGTCCGATTACATGCTATGGAGTGCAGATCATGTCCATACATTTTGCAGTGTATGGAGGCACAGCGGACCATCGCTCCTCCTCTCATCCAATTCATTAGATCATCTGTAGACACATTGATCTGAGGATGCCGCTGATAATCAGAAGGCGGAGAAACGCGTCACCAATCAGCTACAGAGCTAGCCGTAACACTGTGCAGCAGTGTCCGATTCACACAAGAGCCAGCTTGCTTACAGCGGTCAGTGGCATATGCTACACACAAATGGTAGCACTGCATCTTTCTTGTCAGCAGGGGCCCTTGCTTTGGGGGAACGCCAGCACATTACAGAGAGGAGATTTCTGCTCAGCGGAGAGTCAATAGCAGTCAGGAAAAACAGCCACCTCTGGTTATGGCCACCATCCATGGTTGGCCGGGAGGATAGCAGTAAAACATTTACATCGATTGACTTTCCCTATATACAGTATACTGTATATACAAAGAAGAAAAGCACTGGTATATGGTAAAATGTCTTGTTTTTATTTTATTTTTAAAAATATATATTGGGGGTCATTCCGACCTGATCGCTCGCTGCAGTTTATCGCAGCGATCAGGTCAAAATTGCGCCGGCGCTGCAGTGAGCCAGCGCATACTGGACGGCCGAAGGCCGTGGTTCCCTAGCGATCACCTCTGCCTGTTTTACAGGCAGAGGCGGTCGCTGGGCAGGAGGGGGCATCACGGCGGCATTTGGCCGCCGTTATGGGGTCGTGGTCCGGCCAACACAGGCGTGGCCAGACCGTGCGGGGGGCGGGCTGCAGCAGCTGCGTGATGTCACACGCAGCCGCTGTGACCAGGGGCAGCGATGACCAATTCCCGGCCAGCCGCAGGAGCTGTACTTGTGAAGTAACTCCCAGCCAGCACAGCTCCTGCTGCTGGCCGGGAGTTACTCCACAAGTACAAAAGCATCGCCGCTGTATGATGCTTTTGTCCTTGTGCGGGGGGGGGAGGAGGGGCGGACTGACATGTGGGGCGGACTAGACCTGTGCTGGGCGTCCCCCCGCATGTCAGGGAAGATGATCGTAGCTGTGCTAAAATTTAGCACAGCTACGATCAACTCGGAATGACCCCCATTGTCTACAACATTTATACAATATAGAAATAAGCATCAGCCGGCCGGCATACTCTACAATATCATGATGATAGCACAATTAAAAAACTGATTAAAATTCAACAGTGCAGATAACAATATGTTACTTAGTAATTAAAAATTCAATCACCAGTATTTAATTATTTGTATAGCAATAATAAAGAGAATATTATTCACTAAGAAGTTTGTTTCCCACAATAAAATGATTGGCAACAGTTCTCCACAATTAGTAACTTTTAGATGACATAAGAGTTGGGAGATTGATATATGCAAATAAGGTGTATTTACCACTTTCATGGATTTTGGAGACACTCACTGTCCTCGCAGCCACTGGTGCTAATATTCTTTAAAGATGGCCATATCCATCTTTAAAGGATCAGCTTTTTTTTTTTTTCAATCAGTTTTTATTAAAGTTATTAGGAAAATTTGACAAAAAGGCATGAGAACATTACAATGCATTGACAGGGAGAATGACACGCAACAATAGACTAAGGTTATGTAAAATCGTACATGAAGTCATTCGATCAAGAGGAGACAGGAATAAGTCTAGATAAACATTGTGAACAGTGAAGCCGGATCTCTGATGATATGGAAGCTGTCACATCAGAATATCAAAGTTTCAAATTTTATCCATAAAATAAAACAGTAAATCCTAGTAAACCAAACAAAAAATCAAAGTAACGAAAGGAAACAAGAGGAACACAGGTAGTAAAGATAGAAGACGACTAGTGAAAAGAGAAGAAGAAGAAAATCAGATTAGAGCCACATCTATATGTGAGTTCCACAGGGGAAAGGCATTATAGGGAAGCAAAGAGGAGAACTAGATAACGTAGAGGGTAGCGGTCAGCAATCCAGAGGAGCAGCTAGGTAGGCTTGTGTGGACTTATAGTCCAGCCACAGATGCCAGGTGTTAGCAAAATCCCGAGATTTACCAATTGACGAGAGAAATAAATCCTCCATGTGCATGAAATAGTCAAGTTTGGTGAACCAGGAACGACGAGTAGGGGGAGTCTTCGATCTCCACAGAGCTGGTATCACCGCTCGAGCGGCATTGCTCAAGTGACAAAGTCGTGATGTCTTATATTGGGATATCGGTGTGGCGGAGTGGTTTAAGAGCCAGAAGGCAGGATCAGATGGGATATGAATTTTTAAAATGTCTCATGTTATAGCAATAACATCTTGCCAAAATGGTTTAATGGAGGGGCAGTCCCACCAAATATGGTATAGAGTACCAGTGGCAGAGGAGCAACGCCAACACTTGGCCGAAGTAGAAGGGTACATCGCATGGAGAAGAGAAGTGTGTCTATACCATCTCGTAATAATTTTATGTTGAGTTTCTCTAATCTGGATACAGACAGAGCTCTTGTGGGCTTTGAGGAATATATTCTCCCAGTCACAAGCAGACAGTGAGATCCCCAGATCCCTTTCCCAGGCTGATGCAAATGAAGGAGTGGTTATAGGATTGGAAAGGTGGACAAACCTATATAGAGTGGAAACAATGTGCGTAGGATCACAAGTGGCAACGCAAAGTTTCTCGAATGGTGTCAGTTCTCTGGATCCATACTAGAGCCTAGAGACAGAAACTAGGAAATGTCTAATTTGCAAATATTTCCAGAGATCTCCTTGAGGGATCTCCCATATCTCCCGAATGTCTGTGAACTGTTTTACTGCAGAGGAGGTTACCAATTGGCCTACTCTAAACAATCCTGCAAGTGTCCACCTAAAGAAATGAGAGGGAGTTAGCCCAGGCAAAAAATCTGCATTGGCTAAGAAAGATGTTAATGGTCCAAATTCCGACGATATATAGGGGAGGTGTCGCAGCGACTTCCAGATGGTTAAAGTGGGGGTTATCGTAGGGTGGGGGGGGAGTTCATCTAGGTAAGGAGGGGAGCCAGGGGAAAATTTCTGGAAATTGCTGCATATACAGGCCCATATACAGGCCCTCCAATTCAACCCACTGCTGTGTCTCTCAACTTCTCATCCAGTCTAAAACTCTATTCAAAAGAATAGCGTAATAGTAATGTTTAACGTCGGGGAGTTGAAGACCACCAGCCTTAGTTGATCCAGTCAAGAAGGATCGCTTAATTCTAGGTCTCCTCCGCTGCCAAATAAATTGTTGAATCAAAGACAAAACCGAACGAAATGAAGATTCTGGGATGTGAACTGGTAAGGTCTGCATTGTATGCAAGAGTTTAGGGAGGGTGTTCATCTTTACAACATTCATTCTTCTAAACCAGGACAATTGCTTCAGGTGCCATCTGGAAAAATCATTCCGAATAGTCTGAAGCAGGGGTTGGAAATTTAATAGTGCCAGCCGGGACATGTCAGGAGTTAGTTTGATCCCCAGATATGTGATGTGTGAGGGTTGCCACGTAAAGGGTAAAGCTCGTTTAAGAACCGCTATGGTGTCTGTAGAAGCAGATATATTGAGGGTGCAGGATTTGGACAATTAATTTTAAAGTTCGACAGTTTTCCAAATAAATCTAGTTCGTGCATGAGGTGGGGTAAGGACGTAGTTGGGTGAGAGACTATTGTGAGAAGGTCATCCGCAAATAATGCTAATTTATATTCCTTGTCCCCTACCATAAAGCCTTTTATGTCATGGTTGGCTCTGATAGCCCTAGCTAGAGCCTCTATGTATAAAGCAAAGATTAGTGGAGACAAGGGACATCCCTGTCTAGTTCCATTATTTATAGGAAAACAGGTCAATAAGGAGCCATTAACCCGGACCCTGGCTGTGGGAGAACGGTATAGGGCTAGAATCCTGTGAATAATATGGGGACCTAAGCCAATATGTTCTAAGACTGATCTCAAGAAAGTCCAGTTAACCCTATCAAAAGCCTTTTCGGCGTCATTGGAGAGTAAGATAGTAGGGGTCGAGCTATGAGAGGCTAAATGAATAAGGTTAAGAACCTTGGTGGTGTTGTCTTGGCCTCACGGCCCAAGACAAACCCTACTTGGTCGTTGTGAACCAATAGGGGGATCAATTTATTTAGTCTATTCACCAGAAGCTTCGCATATAGTTTGAGATCGACATTTAAGAGAGAAATGGGTCTGAAATGGGTCCAGTGAGCATAGTGACGGGTCTTTACCGTGTTTTGGTATTACTGTGATGTGAGCTTCTAATGAGTCTCGAGAGAAATACGAGTCGGATGAGATAGAGTTAAAAGCGCGGAGTAACATGGGGGTTAATTTATATTTAAATGCTTTATAATATGCAATGGTAAAACCGTCTGGAACGAGGCTTTTACCTAACGGGGTGGAGGAAATGGCAGGGTCGATTTCCTGCGAAGTGAAAGGTGATTCCAATGCCGCGATCTCTGAAAGGGGTAGGGTAGGATAGGCTATGGCTGTCAAGTATTGTTTGGTCTGCTTGAGAATAAGTTGGGGGTCGGTGTTAGAGGAGCCTCCATCTAAGTTGTACAACAGAGAATAATATTGGGAGAAACAGGACGCTATCTCAGGAGTCTTGAAGTGCACAGACCCCTTAGTGTCTTTCATGGCGTGAACAAAGGAGGCCGAGTGTTGTGCCCATAAAGCTTGAGCCAAAAGGCGACCAGGTTTGTTACCCCACTGATTGTATTTACGTTTGCATTTACGTATGGAGAGTATAGTGTTATCAGACAGAAGTTTGCTAAGCTGAGCGCGTGCTTTGGTTAATTCCACAAATGTCTCATCCGATAATGAAGATTTATGAGAGGTTTCAAGAGATTGAATCCTATGTAGCAAACCCGTGATCAATGATTGTTTTTGTTTTTTCTTATATGATCCAAGTTGTATGAGTTTGCCACGCAGGACACATTTATGAGCCTCCCATACGGTAATGTTAGAGACTTCTTCTGAGACATTTGTGGCAATGTAGTCAGTCAAAGTCTTATCCAATGCATCCTTACAATATGCGTCAGACAGGAGTGACTTATTGAGCCTCCAGGTCCAGTGCCTGTGGGAACTTTGTGGAAGATCTAAGACCAACGAAACCGGGGCATGATCAGACCATGTTATAGGGCCAATAGCGGTGTTTACCAGGAGAGGGAGGTGCCTGTGACTTAAAAAAGGTAGTCAATGCGCAAGTACATTTAATGGGGGTGTGAATAGAAAGAGTAATCGCTTCCCGTAGGATTGAGTATCCTCCAGGAATCCACTAACTGCTGCATATGGAATAACCTCCTAACACGACGATATTTCGCTTCAGGGAATCTAGAGGCCTGAGATGAAGTGTCCAGGTTGGGGTCCAGTGTCCAATTAGGATCACCACCCAAAACAGTGACACCCTTGGAAAAGGAGACCAACCTGGGCAGATGGGAATTAAAAAAGGAGATCTGGGCCTGGTTTGGAGCATAAATCACTATGAATGTAAACATTTGGTTAAAAATGGAGCAATTTAAAAGAAGTAGTCTCCCCGGGACTATTCTATGAATGGAGACATCAGAAACCTGAAGGTTTTTGGAGAAAAGAACCACTTGCTGCCTGGGGTATTGCTATAGTAAGCCGTGGGGAAGCGACGATTGGGAAGGGAAGGGTTGAGGGTTCCAACCTTAAAGTGGGTCTCTTGGATAAGTGCTACATCCACTCTTTCAGACCACAGTTAAAGAAGAAGGCTGGACCTATTTTCTGGCGTATTAAGACCCCAGGCGTTGATGGACAGAATTTTAAGCTTTCCCGACTGAGTCATGGCGGTTCAAGGGAAGACATTCCCCTGTGAAACTCAGAGTGGCAAAAAGAAAGAGGTGAAGAGGAAACAAAAAGGAAAATAGGAGAGAAGGCAGGGGAAGAGAAAAAACACAGAAAAAAGGTAGCAACATCAATAACAAACCCGCAGCGGAGAGACTGGAGCGCATGGTCTCCAGCCTCCCGATCGGCAAATTAGCCAGAGGCGGGTATGGGGGAAAGGGAGTCAACCACAGTGGGAACCCTGCAAAAGTAAAATAAGCAAACAGACATAGCAATCATATAACAAAATAACGGTTTGATGGGTATTAGGGGCAGCAGTGGCAACTCCAACCTCCCCTCACAACTCTAAATTGAAATCATTAACTGAAATAGTCAGCGTAACATCCATGGACAACAGAAAATATATAACATAAGCAAGTAGGACCGATCTCACCAAGGTGATGGCACTCTCCAACAGGAGGGCAGTATAGCGAAAACCTACAAGATAAGTCAATCAAGTAGGACCAACTGTCGGAGGTGAGGGAACGCCTTGGGCTCTCTTCTTAGAGTTCTGAGCTTCGTGCCAAGGAGGGGAGCCGGGAGCACATTTAGGGAGGGACAGATCAGGGAGGGGGAATTCCCAGTATTGCAGATCTAGTTTAGGCAGACCTAGCGATGAGCAGAATATGGGAAGATTGACTTGGGAGGACAGGGAATACCATTTTCCAGAGGAAAAGACTTGGAGGTTGAAGGGAAATCCCCAGCGGTATCTAAGTTGACGTTTCCAAAGTTCGCCAGTCAGGGGTTTTAGGACTTTTCGTGGTTGGAGTGTGTATCAGGAGAGGTCCTGGTAGAGATGTATTGTAGAGCCATTAAAGTCAACCTCGGTCAATTGTCGGGCTTTGCGCATGATGTCTTCCTTTTCTGAGAAATAATGGAGTTGGCAGATGACATCACGGGGGCTGTCAGAGTGAAGGCCTCTCGGTTTAAGGGCCCTGTGGGCTCTGTCAAAAGTGATGGCATTGTCCGAGGCTTTCCCCAAGATTTCGTTAAATATTTTGGTCAGAGCGTCCTCAAGGCCGGATTGGGGGACATCTTCTGGCAGCCCTCGGATGCGGATGTTATTCCATCTGCCTCTGTTATCAATATCCATCATTCTCGCCTGCAGTGTGCAAATTTCCCTGGATTGGGCGCAGACAGTGTGTCTGAGGGCGACCATAAAGGAGTCTGTTGGTTTACCTCCAGATCAGCAAGGTGACTAGACATGTGTGAGAGTTCACCCTTAATCATAGCAAGTTCAGTTTGAATTGTGTCCTGAAGGTCTTGCTTGGTGAATAGAGACTTCATAAAGGACAGGATCTCGTGTAAGTCCTGGTGGCCTGTGGTCGAAGGGCTCACCATATCATCTGCAGTGTTAGATATAGAAGAGGCAGACGGGGAAGAGGGGGGGCAGGAGACATTCCGGCTCTCCATCTGTTGCGAGGGAGATGGTTGCAAAAAAAGGTCTTAGGTCCATCTGGGAAGGAGAGTCTCTTGGGTGACGGGGTTTGTTCTGTTAGGAAGACCTCTTATTCCCGACCATAATTCGGTGAAACTGTTGAAGTGGATGTTCGCGGTAAGCTCAGGAAGTATCAGTTACGAAAAGAAACATAGCCTAGCAGGGTCTCCAATAGGCGGCGACTCCCCGTGGCCTGGGTTCAGGTGGCCATCAAATGGCCTTCCTCAGTGTAGACAGTGACATGCGCATAGTAGAATAGAGGAGGAGCACTGTCCGTGGAGGGAGGGCAGAGACTATGGAGAAAGGAGCCACACAGCAGTCTGTAGCGGTAGTCACAAAGTACTCAGCGATTTGCTTGGAAGGACGTGAGGTTGTCGGGATCTGAGCATGAGATATTGATGCAAGGGGGGTCCCCAACAGATTAGGATGTCCCAGAGCTGGGCTGTCCAGGTGGTCTGCTCACTGTGGTAATGGGGGTAACCGAACTCAGGATACGACTGACATACCGCCAGTGGGCCAACGGGTCAGCCACCACTCCAGTAGTAGCAGCATAGAGGTACGGGCAGGTGGGGCACGGAATGCAGGGAGTGCCAGGAGGACGTGTGTACCTGCATGCTATGGGGCATGTAGCAAGGAGGGAAAGTAGTAGTAGTAGTTATAGGTATGCCAACCTGGTGCAGGCGATCCGTATGACGTCAACAGGAGAATGTGTAGCTGTCCGTGTCAGAGGGATGCCAGGTCTGCAGCCACCAATGTAAGAGGGGAACGTCGTCCTGGGAATAGGTGATGCTAGCCCAACCCAGAGAAAGCACTGGGGGCCCCAGGATTATATCCTTCCTCAGTGAAAGGAGTCTTCTATGGCAGCGTGAGCAGTCTTCCTACTAAGAATGGGTTAAGGCCCCCATCTCACAGCAGTTTCTAATAGAAAAATTGGGGCGTTTAGCGTGTAAAAAAAAATAATTAATGAATAAATAGCCCCACAGCAGAGAGACCAAACGGGGAAATGAAGGGACGTACAATCCCCCTTGCAGGACGCTGTGTATGGTCCACAGGCCGGCAGTGAAAGCAGGGGGAGCAGGCACTCCGGACAGCGGGGATCCGCTACGCTGCACGGAGCAGGTCACCTCTCCCGGCACGGGCAGCAGTAAGCAGCAGCAGGTCTCCTGAACGTACAGACGCTGTGGACAGTGGGGACCCGCAGCGCCGCACGGAGCGGCTCACCTCTCCCGGTGTGTGCAGCCGGGCAGCAGCAAATGGCAGTGGGTCCTCCGAGCGGGTCAGCGGCGTCCCCACTCCGGACGGCGGCAAGCCTGCTGAGATGGGTACGCGGGGAAATGATCCAGGTGTCCGGGATCCAACTTCCAGAGACTCGGCGGTCCATCCCAAATGGAGGTCCTGGCATCTGGATGGGGGGGAGGCCGCAACCCACAAGGAGGGTACAAGACCCCCTCCGTCTCTACACCCTCGGGACACAGCAGGGCAGGGGCACTGGACCAACTTTTTAAGGGGCTCGGTGTGGCGGGGAGAACGCTGTTAATAAAGTGTTAGGGTGTGCCGACCTGAAGTCGCCCAGCCACACCGACACAGGGGCCACTGCACCCCACACCCACCCCATAAATAATTACATATATGTCTGGGTCTGAATGCCCAGTGTAAGGCCACATGATAATGGCTCCTACAGTATCTGAGAGCCAGCTTACCTGGAGACACCCCTGACCTGGCTTCAGGTCGGGACACCCTAACACTTTATTAACACTCATTATTTTCCCTATTACTTTGTATATATTTTTGTATTATTTTAATCACACTTCACTTATATAGCACTTCTGTGCTTCTTATTAACCCTTATTAATTTTCACTTGTGTGCTGACCTGGGGTAGCCGACCTGTGCCGGCATGATGGGGTCCTGCACCCCGGACCCATACCTAGTATTAGGGACCCCCAGTGACGGAGAAGCCTTGCCGATCGGCCTGGGGGCTTAACCCTATATCTGCAGATATACACAACTAAGATCTCCGTATTATCTTATTATTATGTAGTATTATTACTCACTCAGTGTGCATTAGGGAACACAAATTGTTTTTTCTTACACAGAATTACCCCTTCCTTTTAGCACCTGACTGATATTACATCTGATTGAGCAGCTTTCCAATATTTGTGCATTGTATTTAAATCTGGAGTTTAACCAGGAGCTCTATCCCCTTGTGTCTATCAGGATGGTTGCCAGGCCACGCCCCAGGATCAGTTTTTTAATTGTGCTATCATCAGGATATTGTAGAGTATGCCGGCCGGCTGATGCTTATTTCTATATTGTATAAATGTTGTAGACAATATATCTTTTTAACAAAAATAAAAAGACATTTTACCATTTACCAGCGCTTTTCTTCTTTGTATATATATTTCATGTTTATTTTGGGTTGAGTATACGCACAGAAAAGCAGCAGGTATCTGGGTAAACCAATAGGCGCCTGATCAATTTTTTTTGTCTTTCCCTATATATGCTGCTTATTTTCAATGCTTTGAGCTATATATCATTACTGATGAAACAATCTCAGTCTAAATGACTCTTCTCTTGCATGCTGACAATTAACTTTAATGTTCTGAGCTTTGTAATATCATAAAATTAATATCTTCATCTAAAACTGGAAAAGTACTACTATATTTTTGCTGACAAAAGTTATCATCTGCTGTTTGCCCCTTATTTAAAACATTCCATAGATAGAACATATGGATCTAGGGCAGAGGTTCTCAAACTCGGTCCTCGGGGACCCACACAGTGCATGTTTTGCAGGTCTCCTCACAGAATCGCAAGTGAAATAATTAGCTCCACCTGTGGACCTTTTAAAATGTGTCAGTGAGTAATTAATACACCTGTGCACCTGCTGGGTTACCTGCAAAACATGCACTGTGTGGGCTCCCGAGGACCGAGTTTGAGAACCTCTGATCTAGGGGATTGGAACTGATAATTGCATATTGCAGTGGTTCTCAAACTCGGTCCTCAGGACCCCACACAGTGCATGTTTTGCAGGTAACCCAGCAAGTGCACAAGCGTATTAATTACTCACTGACACATTTTAAAAGGTCCACAGGTGGAGCTAATTATTTCACTTGCGATTCTGTGAGGAGACCTGCAAAACATGCACCGTGTGGGGTCCTGAGGACCGAGTTTGAGAACCTGTGGCATATTGGATATTCTCACTGTTGCTCTCTATCCGAGCTGTGGGAAGCTTAACACAATATATATATATGTTTTAGGGGAGAATAATTTGTATTTACACCCGGCCGATAAATGTTTATATCGTTGTATTGAGCTTGATACATTTTATTTGTTTTGTTAAATAATAAAAGCTAATATTAGCCATATACCAATGCTTTTTCTCTTTTTCCTAATATCTTTCATCTGCAGAATTGTCTATTTTCAGCATCAATGATTCAGAGGTAGATGCCGTTTTGATGCCGCATGCAGTTGGCTAATGCTGTAAGTCTGCACATGTGTCTGAGTTGCACAGCGCATACGTCCTGACTGTTACAGCTCAGTGACACAGTACAGAATTGGATGCAGGGTCTGTGGGTGTAAGTTGGCGTACCTAGTAGATAATAGAGAGGTAGTTAATCTGATGCAGGCTTGTCACTGAAAGCAGCTGTGTCCAAAGATGCATAGCCACTGACACAGGAGGCCACACTCAGACAGAGAAACTACGCCTGCCATAGAGCTCATGCAAGTATTTATGGTGTGACCAATGATGCACTGATGGTGTGTCTAAAGACGCAATGGAAATGCACTGTCTCAAGGTGCTGCAAGTGGGTATCTCATTTTGTAGAAAATCGTCCTCGGCATTAGCAACATGTGACTGGGGCAAAAGACGCAGCCAGGGCCATGTCTGCGTTGGACTCACAATCAGCCCGTGTGTGTTATTTCCACCATTGCACAGGAGTCACATAGCCAATTATTACATAATTAGTAGAGATGAGCGGGTTCGGTTCTCAGAGAACCGAACCCTACCGGACTTTGCCTACCGAGTCCGGATCCGAGCCAGGCTCGGGTTTTCCCGCCTGACTCGGAAACCCGAATGAGGCAAAACGTCATCATCCCGCTGTCGGATTCTCGCGGGATTTGGATTCCATATAAGGAGCCGCGCATCGCGGCCATTTTCACTCCAGTCTCGGAGAGTGTAATGAGATGACGTGTCCTCAGTGTTCAGTGTCTGTGTGGGGGCGAGAAAGTGGGGTGGCGAGTCTTGTGCTGTGTTGTGCTGCTCAGTCCAGTGTAGTCAGTGTATTGTGCTGCATCAGTCGAGCCAGTCACAGTGTTGGTGTACTCTGCTGCCATATATCCAGTGTAGCTGTATAAAGTGGTGCTGTGTTGTGCTGTCCAGTCCAGTGTAGTCAGTGTGTTGTGCTGCATCAGTCCAGCCAGTCACAGTGTTGGTGTTCTCTGCTGCCATATATCCAGTGTAGCTGTATAAAGTGGTGCTGTGTTGTGCTGTCCAGTCCAGTGTAGTCACTCACTGTATTGTGCTGCATCAGTCCAGCCAGTCACAGTGTTGGTGTACCCTGCTGCCATATATCCAGTGTAGCTGTATAAAGTGGTGCTGTGTTGTGCTGTCCAGTCCAGTGTAGTCAGTGTATTGTGCTGCATCAGTCGAGCTAGTCACAGTGTTGGTGTTCTCTGCTGCCATATATCCAGTGTAGCTGTATAAAGTGGTGCTGTGTTGTGCAGACCAGTAGTAGTGTCCTGTCTCATCAGTCATTCCAGTGATGATATACGCTGCTGCTGCTGCTATATGTCCACTGCTGCAGTATAATAATTATAACAACAACAACCACAAGTTCCTTACAGTGTTGTTGTGCTGCATCAGATCAGTGGTAGTGTCCTGTCTCATCAGTCATTCCAGTGACGATATATGCTGCTGCTATATGTCCACTGCTGCCATATAATAATAATAACAACAACCACCACAAGTCCCTTACAGTGTTGTTGTGCTGCATCAGACCAGTGGTAGTGTCCTGTCTGTTATGCACACCAGTGCCTGCAGGAAAGTACTGGTGTTTGAACTGTTATGCAAAACAAATGGACTCACAGACAGACTGGGGAATATGACATAACGTACACAGAAGGTGATAGGGTAACAAAATACACACAAAGTGAACAGAGAAGCCCAGAGGCTAAGGAACTGGGTATCTCCCTTGTATTAGAAATGCTCAGATGGGAAAAGCAAGATGTTGTGTTTTAATACGTAGAGAACCCGAAATGCTGTTGCTAAGGGCAACAGCAAAACCCTAAAAGGTTACCAACGGGTGTGGCAGTAAACTCCTTGGTCAGAGATGGAATGATAGACACAAGGAGAGTCTCCACAATCCTAATTCTCACTTGCAGTGCACAGGTTCAGCTTACTGCCACTAAACTGACCCCTGACACCTAGCACAGTGAGACAGGATTAGACAGGCAAGTCTTAGAATACAGCCGCAAACTTGCTAAGTTCACAGAGTAGTAACAGAACACCAGCAAGCTAAACGACTGACTCCAGTCTTACTGCTAGGTCTGGATTGGCAGAGTGTAATGCCAAATCCCCAGGCCTATTTGCAGTAAGCAACAAACAAATACAAAGCTACACAGTACTGGCTAACTTTCAGGAACTGACTAACCAACAAAGATTCAGCAGCATCTGCTTACCCTGAGAAGAGGCCTTATAAAGCAGGTGCTGTCCACGCCCCACTCAGACCTCACAGACTGTGAGCACAAAAACCAGCACCGGATCCCCTGCCGTGCACAGAGCCTATAACCACTGCACAGCAAAAGACCCGAACCGGAGTATCAGCTGCGCTCAGGTTACTCCGCTAGCACTTGTCTCCCGGTTGCCATGACGACGTGGCAGCACAGGGCAGGAGACCCTAACAGTACCCCCCCTCTGACGAGGGGTCAAAGAACCCCTACCACCGGGTTTATCGGGGAACTGCGAGAAGAAAGAGCGTATCAGTCTGGGGGCATGAAGATCACAACTGCGCACCCACGACCGCTCCTCCGGGCCATACCCCTTCTAGTGCACCAAAAATGACAGCCGACCCCGAACCACCTTGGAGTCAAGAATCCTTTCAACAACAAACTCCCTCTGGCCACGTATCAGAAGAGGGGAAGGTCTTCCACTGGAAGAAGGATTACTAATCGCCCGTTTTAAAAGGGAACAATGAAATGTTTTATTGATACCCAAAGAACGGGGCAGATCTAACTGAAATGCCACCGGATTGATAACCCTGGTGATCTTATAAGGGCCGATGAACCGGGGGCCTAACTTATGAGATGGCTGTCTCAACTTCAAATTCTTGGTAGACAACCAGACGAAGTCTCCTAATTTGAAGCTGCAGGGTCTTTTCCGCTTATCAAAAACCCTTTTGGTCACTAATGACACAGACACAAGGGCTTTCTTCACTTTCCGCCAAATACCTCTAAGGACCGAAACCACAGAGGAACCACCAGGCGTGGAGTCCAGGGGGTCAAAAGAATTGGCCTTAGGATGATGCCCATACACACAAAGGAAGGGAGAGATCCCTGTAGCAGAGTGAGCCGCGTTGTTATAGGCAAACTCCGCCATGGACAGATGAGCAACCCAGTCAGTCTGACACTTGGAGACATAACACCTGAGGAACTGCTCCAAGGACTGGTTCACCCTTTCAGTCTGCCCATTAGACTGCGGATGGTAGCCTGACGACAAGCTGACAGAAATCTGGAGATCGGAACAAAATGCCCTCCAGAATTTGGCCACAAACTGGGATCCGCGGTCAGAGACCACATCAAGTGGCAACCCGTGGAGACGCACAACATGCAGCATAAATAATTCAGACAGGCGTCTGGCCGATGGCAGCCCAACCAGTGGAACGAAGTGCGCCATCTTCGAAAACCTGTCAACGACAACCCAGATGGCTGTCATCCCCGAGGATTTGGGTAAGTCCACCACAAAATCCACTGAAATGTGGGTCCATGGCTTAGATGGGATAGAGAGTGGATGTAATGGGCCAACAGGAACCCCTCTAGGAGTCTTATCTCGGGCACAGATGTCACATGCCCGAACCCACTGATCCACATCCTTACTCACCGAGGGCCACCACACCGCCCTAGATAGCAACTCCCGAGTTCTGGCAATACCCGGGTGACCTGCTGACTTCTTGGCATGGAATTCCAGGAACACTCGCTGTCTTAACCTAGGAGGCACAAACAAAAGACCTACCGGAAGGTCTGGAGGAGCCTGCTCCTGTGCTCTAAGGACTAATGATAAGAGGTCCTGGGTAATGCCCACTTTAATACATGATGGGGAAACAATGGGCAACGGCTCCTCGGTGGTCTCCTGGATTGGAGCAAAACTCCGCGAGAGCGCATCAGCCTTGATGTTTTTTGACCCAGGGCGATATGTTATCAAAAAATTAAAGCGAGCAAAAAACAAAGCCCATCGTGCCTGCCTGGCATTGAGACGCTTCGCTGACTCTAAATATGCCAGATTCTTATGGTCAGTGAGAATTGAGACCACAAACTTAGCCCCCTCAAGCCAGTGTCTCCACTCCTCGAGTGCATCCTTAATAGCCAACAATTCCCGGTTACCCACGTCATAATTCATCTCGGCAGGCGAAAATTTACGGGAAAAGTAAGCACAGGGATGAAGGCGATTATCAGACACTCCCATCTGAGAAAGCACTGCCCCAATACCCATCTCAGAGGCATCCACCTCCACCACAAAAGGACGCTCTGGATCTGGGTGTCGCAGCACCTTGGCCGAAACAAATGCCCTTTTGAGACGGGCAAAAGCCGCTTTAGCCTCACAAGACCAGTGAGCAACATCCGCCCCTTTCTTAGTGAGTGCCACCAAGGGCGCCACTATAGACGAAAATCCAGCGATAAATCGTCTATAAAAATTCGCAAAGCCCAGGAAACACTGAAGCGCCTTCAAACTAGTGGGCTGCACCCAATCCAGGACTGCCTGTACCTTGGAACCCTCCATTTGGAAACCTTCTGAGGAGATAATATATCCTAGAAATGCGATTTGCTGAACTTCAAATTCGCACTTCTCCAGCTTCGCCCCAAGCCGGTGGTCTCTGAGTTTCTGGAGGACTAAGCGTACATGCTTCCGATGTTCCTCCAGGGAATGGGAGAAGATTAGGATGTCATCTAAGTATACAACTAAGAATCTATCCAAATATTCCCTGAGCACATCATTCATGAAATCCTGGAAGACTGCCGGGGCATTACAGAGCCCAAAAGGCATCACCAAATATTCATAATGCCCTGAGTGGGTATTAAAGGCAGTCTTCCATTCATCCCCCTCTCTTATTCGGATTAGATTGTACGCACCGCGTAGGTCAATCTTAGAAAAAATGGTGGCAGTACGAAGCTGGTCAAACAAGACCGAAATGAGAGGCAGTGGGTATGAGTTTTAATCGTGATACGGTTCAATTCCCTGAAGTCGATGCAGGGTCGCAACGAACCGTCCTTTTTACCCACGAAGAAGAACCCCGACCCAACTGGAGACTGTGAAGGTCTGATAAATCCCTTAGCCAAGTTCTCCTGAATGTACTCTGCCATAGCCTGAGTCTCAGGACGTGACAGGGAGTACAACCTGCTCTTGGGAAGCTTAGCATTTGGCAACAAATCAATGGCACAGTCATAGGGGCGATGGGGAGGTAGTACCTCTGCAACTTTTTTGGAGAACACGTCCGCAAAATCTGCATAACACCCTGGAAATCCTGGCAAACTTAGCTGCGAGAGCCTGACTGGAAGGCTCAAGCAACTCCTGAAACAATCAGTACCCCAACTAAGAATCTCCCCAGAGACCCAGTCAAATTGAGGATTGTGGGCCCTTAACCAGGGTAACCCCAACACCAATGGGGCAAAAGTACAGACAGTCACATAAAAGGACAATTTTTCAGAGTGTGTGGCTCCAATAAACAAAGAAATCTGGCTAGTGCAAGAGGTAATTTTACCTTGGGATAATGGTTCCCCGTTTAACCCACAAATCTCAATTTCCGATGCCAAGGGTACTAAGGGAACAGAGTGTTTCAGGGCGAATTGGCGGTCCATAAAAACCCCGTCGGCCCCACTGTCCACAAAGGCCTCAGTCTTGACAGTTTGACCGAGGATCTTCAAGGTCACCGGAATGATAAAAGTCTTCTTGGGAAATTCTGACTTCTGGCCTGACAGGATATTTCCCATCACCCTCAGGCCCTGAAGTTTTCCGGCTTTTCTGGGCATGATACTACCACATGACCTTTATTCCCACAGTACAAACACAACCCCTGCTGTCTCCTCCGTGTCTTCTCACGCGAGGAGAGGCGGGTAGCCCCAATCTGCATAGGCTCCTCGGAAAATTCCTCAGAGTCTGAGGTTCCCTTGGGAAGGAAGGAAATCTCAGTCTCCCTTTCAAGCCTACGCTCTCTCAGCCGTCTATCCACCCGGATGGATAACTGCATGAGCTGATCCAAGCTATCAGGCAAGGGATATTGTACCAGTTGGTCCTTTATCTGGTTAGAAAGACCTCTTCGGTACTGGTGTCTCAGGGCTGGGTCATTCCACTGGGTATCATGGGCCAACCTCCGAAACTCCGTACAGTAAACCTCAACTGGCCTTCGCCCTTGCTTAAGGATCGAAATCTGAGCCTCGGCTGAGGCCGTCTTGTCAGGGTCATCATACAACATGCCCAGTGCCGTAAAAAAAGCATCAACACTTTTAAGCGACGGACAGTCAGGCTGCAACCCATATGCCCAGACCTGTGGGTCTCCTTGTAGCAAGGAAATCACTATGCCCACCCGCTGAATCTCCGACCCAGAAGACTGAGGCCTAAGCCGGAAGTATAGCTTGCAGCTCTCCTTGAAACAAAAGAACTGCGAGCGATCTCCAGAAAAACGATCCGGGAGATTTACTTTCGGCTCCTTAACCCCTGCAGGTGCTGCTGCTGCGGGAGCTCCGCCAGCAGCCTGGGAGGTGTGCATTTTAATGGACAAATCATTAAATTGTCGAGTCAGGACCTGCACCTGATCGACCACCTGTTGCAACGTATTTTGAGGGGTATGCTCCATATTCCCACAAAATTTCAACAGGAGTATTAGGCTGCTGAATATGTTATGCACACCAGTGCCTGCAGGAAAGTACTGGTGTCAGAACTGTTATGCACTCCAGTGCCTGCAGGAATGTACTGGTGTTTGAACTGTTATGCAAAACAAATGGACTCACAGACAGACTGGGGAATATGACATAACGTACACAGAAGGTGATAGGGTAACAAAATACACACAAAGTGAACAGAGAAGCCCAGAGGCTAAGGAACTGGGTATCTCCCTTGTATTAGAAATGCTCAGATGGGAAAAGCAAGATGTTGTGTTTTAATACGTAGAGAACCCGAAATGCTGTTGCTAAGGGCAACAGCAAAACCCTAAAAGGTTACCAACGGGTGTGGCAGTAAACTCCTTGGTCAGAGATGGAATGATAGACACAAGGAGAGTCTCCACAATCCTAATTCTCACTTGCAGTGCACAGGTTCAGCTTACTGCCACTAAACTGACCCCTGACACCTAGCACAGTGAGACAGGATTAGACAGGCAAGTCTTAGAATACAGCCGCAAACTTGCTAAGTTCACAGAGTAGTAACAGAACACCAGCAAGCTAAACGACTGACTCCAGTCTTACTGCTAGGTCTGGATTGGCAGAGTGTAATGCCAAATCCCCAGGCCTATTTGCAGTAAGCAACAAACAAATACAAAGCTACACAGTACTGGCTAACTTTCAGGAACTGACTAACCAACAAAGATTCAGCAGCATCTGCTTACCCTGAGAAGAGGCCTTATAAAGCAGGTGCTGTCCACGCCCCACTCAGACCTCACAGACTGTGAGCACAAAAACCAGCACCGGATCCCCTGCCGTGCACAGAGC
Source organism: Pseudophryne corroboree (assembly GCF_028390025.1). Taxonomy (NCBI): domain Eukaryota; kingdom Metazoa; phylum Chordata; class Amphibia; order Anura; family Myobatrachidae; genus Pseudophryne; species Pseudophryne corroboree. The sequence continues at coordinate 123,685,195 of NC_086450.1, forward strand.
CTATAACCACTGCACAGCAAAAGACCCGAACCGGAGTATCAGCTGCGCTCAGGTTACTCCGCTAGCACTTGTCTCCCGGTTGCCATGACGACGTGGCAGCACAGGGCAGGAGACCCTAACAGTACCCCCCCTCTGACGAGGGGTCAAAGAACCCCTACCACCGGGTTTATCGGGGAACTGCGAGAAGAAAGAGCGTATCAGTCTGGGGGCATGAAGATCACAACTGCGCACCCACGACCGCTCCTCCGGGCCATACCCCTTCTAGTGCACCAAAAATGACAGCCGACCCCGAACCACCTTGGAGTCAAGAATCCTTTCAACAACAAACTCCCTCTGGCCACGTATCAGAAGAGGGGAAGGTCTTCCACTGGAAGAAGGATTACTAATCGCCCGTTTTAAAAGGGAACAATGAAATGTTTTATTGATACCCAAAGAACGGGGCAGATCTAACTGAAATGCCACCGGATTGATAACCCTGGTGATCTTATAAGGGCCGATGAACCGGGGGCCTAACTTATGAGATGGCTGTCTCAACTTCAAATTCTTGGTAGACAACCAGACGAAGTCTCCTAATTTGAAGCTGCAGGGTCTTTTCCGCTTATCAAAAACCCTTTTGGTCACTAATGACACAGACACAAGGGCTTTCTTCACTTTCCGCCAAATACCTCTAAGGACCGAAACCACAGAGGAACCACCAGGCGTGGAGTCCAGGGGGTCAAAAGAATTGGCCTTAGGATGATGCCCATACACACAAAGGAAGGGAGAGATCCCTGTAGCAGAGTGAGCCGCGTTGTTATAGGCAAACTCCGCCATGGACAGATGAGCAACCCAGTCAGTCTGACACTTGGAGACATAACACCTGAGGAACTGCTCCAAGGACTGGTTCACCCTTTCAGTCTGCCCATTAGACTGCGGATGGTAGCCTGACGACAAGCTGACAGAAATCTGGAGATCGGAACAAAATGCCCTCCAGAATTTGGCCACAAACTGGGATCCGCGGTCAGAGACCACATCAAGTGGCAACCCGTGGAGACGCACAACATGCAGCATAAATAATTCAGACAGGCGTCTGGCCGATGGCAGCCCAACCAGTGGAACGAAGTGCGCCATCTTCGAAAACCTGTCAACGACAACCCAGATGGCTGTCATCCCCGAGGATTTGGGTAAGTCCACCACAAAATCCACTGAAATGTGGGTCCATGGCTTAGATGGGATAGAGAGTGGATGTAATGGGCCAACAGGAACCCCTCTAGGAGTCTTATCTCGGGCACAGATGTCACATGCCCGAACCCACTGATCCACATCCTTACTCACCGAGGGCCACCACACCGCCCTAGATAGCAACTCCCGAGTTCTGGCAATACCCGGGTGACCTGCTGACTTCTTGGCATGGAATTCCAGGAACACTCGCTGTCTTAACCTAGGAGGCACAAACAAAAGACCTACCGGAAGGTCTGGAGGAGCCTGCTCCTGTGCTCTAAGGACTAATGATAAGAGGTCCTGGGTAATGCCCACTTTAATACATGATGGGGAAACAATGGGCAACGGCTCCTCGGTGGTCTCCTGGATTGGAGCAAAACTCCGCGAGAGCGCATCAGCCTTGATGTTTTTTGACCCAGGGCGATATGTTATCAAAAAATTAAAGCGAGCAAAAAACAAAGCCCATCGTGCCTGCCTGGCATTGAGACGCTTCGCTGACTCTAAATATGCCAGATTCTTATGGTCAGTGAGAATTGAGACCACAAACTTAGCCCCCTCAAGCCAGTGTCTCCACTCCTCGAGTGCATCCTTAATAGCCAACAATTCCCGGTTACCCACGTCATAATTCATCTCGGCAGGCGAAAATTTACGGGAAAAGTAAGCACAGGGATGAAGGCGATTATCAGACACTCCCATCTGAGAAAGCACTGCCCCAATACCCATCTCAGAGGCATCCACCTCCACCACAAAAGGACGCTCTGGATCTGGGTGTCGCAGCACCTTGGCCGAAACAAATGCCCTTTTGAGACGGGCAAAAGCCGCTTTAGCCTCACAAGACCAGTGAGCAACATCCGCCCCTTTCTTAGTGAGTGCCACCAAGGGCGCCACTATAGACGAAAATCCAGCGATAAATCGTCTATAAAAATTCGCAAAGCCCAGGAAACACTGAAGCGCCTTCAAACTAGTGGGCTGCACCCAATCCAGGACTGCCTGTACCTTGGAACCCTCCATTTGGAAACCTTCTGAGGAGATAATATATCCTAGAAATGCGATTTGCTGAACTTCAAATTCGCACTTCTCCAGCTTCGCCCCAAGCCGGTGGTCTCTGAGTTTCTGGAGGACTAAGCGTACATGCTTCCGATGTTCCTCCAGGGAATGGGAGAAGATTAGGATGTCATCTAAGTATACAACTAAGAATCTATCCAAATATTCCCTGAGCACATCATTCATGAAATCCTGGAAGACTGCCGGGGCATTACAGAGCCCAAAAGGCATCACCAAATATTCATAATGCCCTGAGTGGGTATTAAAGGCAGTCTTCCATTCATCCCCCTCTCTTATTCGGATTAGATTGTACGCACCGCGTAGGTCAATCTTAGAAAAAATGGTGGCAGTACGAAGCTGGTCAAACAAGACCGAAATGAGAGGCAGTGGGTATGAGTTTTAATCGTGATACGGTTCAATTCCCTGAAGTCGATGCAGGGTCGCAACGAACCGTCCTTTTTACCCACGAAGAAGAACCCCGACCCAACTGGAGACTGTGAAGGTCTGATAAATCCCTTAGCCAAGTTCTCCTGAATGTACTCTGCCATAGCCTGAGTCTCAGGACGTGACAGGGAGTACAACCTGCTCTTGGGAAGCTTAGCATTTGGCAACAAATCAATGGCACAGTCATAGGGGCGATGGGGAGGTAGTACCTCTGCAACTTTTTTGGAGAACACGTCCGCAAAATCTGCATAACACCCTGGAAATCCTGGCAAACTTAGCTGCGAGAGCCTGACTGGAAGGCTCAAGCAACTCCTGAAACAATCAGTACCCCAACTAAGAATCTCCCCAGAGACCCAGTCAAATTGAGGATTGTGGGCCCTTAACCAGGGTAACCCCAACACCAATGGGGCAAAAGTACAGACAGTCACATAAAAGGACAATTTTTCAGAGTGTGTGGCTCCAATAAACAAAGAAATCTGGCTAGTGCAAGAGGTAATTTTACCTTGGGATAATGGTTCCCCGTTTAACCCACAAATCTCAATTTCCGATGCCAAGGGTACTAAGGGAACAGAGTGTTTCAGGGCGAATTGGCGGTCCATAAAAACCCCGTCGGCCCCACTGTCCACAAAGGCCTCAGTCTTGACAGTTTGACCGAGGATCTTCAAGGTCACCGGAATGATAAAAGTCTTCTTGGGAAATTCTGACTTCTGGCCTGACAGGATATTTCCCATCACCCTCAGGCCCTGAAGTTTTCCGGCTTTTCTGGGCATGATACTACCACATGACCTTTATTCCCACAGTACAAACACAACCCCTGCTGTCTCCTCCGTGTCTTCTCACGCGAGGAGAGGCGGGTAGCCCCAATCTGCATAGGCTCCTCGGAAAATTCCTCAGAGTCTGAGGTTCCCTTGGGAAGGAAGGAAATCTCAGTCTCCCTTTCAAGCCTACGCTCTCTCAGCCGTCTATCCACCCGGATGGATAACTGCATGAGCTGATCCAAGCTATCAGGCAAGGGATATTGTACCAGTTGGTCCTTTATCTGGTTAGAAAGACCTCTTCGGTACTGGTGTCTCAGGGCTGGGTCATTCCACTGGGTATCATGGGCCAACCTCCGAAACTCCGTACAGTAAACCTCAACTGGCCTTCGCCCTTGCTTAAGGATCGAAATCTGAGCCTCGGCTGAGGCCGTCTTGTCAGGGTCATCATACAACATGCCCAGTGCCGTAAAAAAAGCATCAACACTTTTAAGCGACGGACAGTCAGGCTGCAACCCATATGCCCAGACCTGTGGGTCTCCTTGTAGCAAGGAAATCACTATGCCCACCCGCTGAATCTCCGACCCAGAAGACTGAGGCCTAAGCCGGAAGTATAGCTTGCAGCTCTCCTTGAAACAAAAGAACTGCGAGCGATCTCCAGAAAAACGATCCGGGAGATTTACTTTCGGCTCCTTAACCCCTGCAGGTGCTGCTGCTGCGGGAGCTCCGCCAGCAGCCTGGGAGGTGTGCATTTTAATGGACAAATCATTAAATTGTCGAGTCAGGACCTGCACCTGATCGACCACCTGTTGCAACGTATTTTGAGGGGTATGCTCCATATTCCCACAAAATTTCAACAGGAGTATTAGGCTGCTGAATATGTTATGCACACCAGTGCCTGCAGGAAAGTACTGGTGTCAGAACTGTTATGCACTCCAGTGCCTGCAGGAATGTACTGGTGTTTGAACTGTTATGCAAAACAAATGGACTCACAGACAGACTGGGGAATATGACATAACGTACACAGAAGGTGATAGGGTAACAAAATACACACAAAGTGAACAGAGAAGCCCAGAGGCTAAGGAACTGGGTATCTCCCTTGTATTAGAAATGCTCAGATGGGAAAAGCAAGATGTTGTGTTTTAATACGTAGAGAACCCGAAATGCTGTTGCTAAGGGCAACAGCAAAACCCTAAAAGGTTACCAACGGGTGTGGCAGTAAACTCCTTGGTCAGAGATGGAATGATAGACACAAGGAGAGTCTCCACAATCCTAATTCTCACTTGCAGTGCACAGGTTCAGCTTACTGCCACTAAACTGACCCCTGACACCTAGCACAGTGAGACAGGATTAGACAGGCAAGTCTTAGAATACAGCCGCAAACTTGCTAAGTTCACAGAGTAGTAACAGAACACCAGCAAGCTAAACGACTGACTCCAGTCTTACTGCTAGGTCTGGATTGGCAGAGTGTAATGCCAAATCCCCAGGCCTATTTGCAGTAAGCAACAAACAAATACAAAGCTACACAGTACTGGCTAACTTTCAGGAACTGACTAACCAACAAAGATTCAGCAGCATCTGCTTACCCTGAGAAGAGGCCTTATAAAGCAGGTGCTGTCCACGCCCCACTCAGACCTCACAGACTGTGAGCACAAAAACCAGCACCGGATCCCCTGCCGTGCACAGAGCCTATAACCACTGCACAGCAAAAGACCCGAACCGGAGTATCAGCTGCGCTCAGGTTACTCCGCTAGCACTTGTCTCCCGGTTGCCATGACGACGTGGCAGCACAGGGCAGGAGACCCTAACACTGTCTCATCAGTCATTCCAGTGACAATATACACTGCTGCTATATGTCCTCTGCTGCGGTATAATAATTATAACAACAACAACCACAAGTCCCTTAAAGTGTTGTTGTGTTGTGCTGCATCAGACTAGTGGTAGTGTCCTGCCTCATCAGTCATTCCAGTGACTATATATGCTGCTGCTATATGTCCACTGCTGCAGTATAATTATAACAACAACCACAAGTCCCTTACAGTGTTGTTGTGCTGCATCAGACCAGTGGTAGTGTCCTGTCCATCAGTCATTCCAGTCATTCCTGTGCCGCATATTGTCTCATATAACTCCCACAAAATAATGGAGAACAAAAATTTTGAGGATAAAATAGGGAAAGATCAAGAAGAACCATTTCCTCCTAGTGCTGAAGCTGCTGCCACTAGCCATGACATATGTAACACTGTATTATTGACTGTAATGGATGATATGTTTATTGTTAAACTATAGCCGATAACTATAGCTGATGTATTGATGTTTTTAAAGTGTATAATACTACAATATATAAGTATATTTATTTAATGTGGTGAAGCTTGGACACGAGGGAATGTCAGAGACTATTCCGGAAGCCCTCGAGCCGATGGAGGTGGGTCAGGGTAACGGATTCAGGGAGAGCGAGACAGAGCGAGGGAGCTCGAGCCGCGCTGTGGGGGGCGAGAGAAGGGAGCAGGGGAGTGATGAACTGCCGCGAGAGAGGAGAAGCGAGAGGCGGGTGAGGCAGTGACAGGAGCGGTGAGGTACCTGAGTAAACGGCGGGACCCGGAGCAAAGCAACCTGAACACCAGACTATGGCTGTCTCGCTGTGGCAACCACGGCATCAGGGGATCCGGAGTCGGGGAAGTAGCAGCGGAGAGAGAAGGACTTCCCAACGGAGCCATATCCCCCCGAGCCGCCCAGGGGAGAAGTGGTCTGACGGAGGTCTCCTTTCCCTTGATCTCCATGCAAGGAGGTGTGAGTAACCGCTGAAAGGCCACCCAGTAGGGGGAGGACATAATAGAGATACCCACCCCTCTTCATTGTCAGTGTCAAATATTAATATCACATATTCCATATACAATTCAATTCCCTAAATACTCAATGTTGTTCCTTTCAAATAAGCATTAGTCCATCGAGAATGTCCAATCCCACATATATATATTTCTCACTAAGTTTTGTGGGTTCTAAGTGTTTTAAGTGTTTTTTCTGGTTAATTAGGTAAGGAACGCAATTACTATCTTAGGGAAAGGGGACGGGGAGACTACTGCACTAGTAATATGGATTGGTTATACTCTTTGACCCCACATTATTTACTATTTCATCAATTTGAATTAATTGTGGGGGTGCTGCCACAGTTAGAATTGTTGCCAATGGTAAGAGACTTTAATAAAGAAGAGGGAAAAGGATTGGTCTTAAGTGGCACACAGGAAAAAAAGGGATTGAATACATAAAATATAACTTTTAATTTGATTTTGTTAAAAAGCCTGTAACTGTGAAATATTAAAAACCAACATACAATAACAAAACAAAGTGTGACATATATTGTTTAAAATACACATTATTCAATGGGGCAATAAGCCTGGAAAACTACTAGCCAAAGCACTTAGAGAACAACGTGCTCTTACTTTTATTCATACAATTAAAAATAATCACGGCCAATCCCAACACCAGACACCCCACATAGCCAGGGCCTTCAGGACATATTATTCCACTCTGTATAACCTCTCTGGCCCAACCGGAAGAATTGACAGGTCATCCCATCAAACAGCCATAGCTGACTACTTACGGACCTTACATTTCCCCACACTAACAGCAACAGAAGTAGAAGACCTAGATGCTCCGTTTTCTACTGAGGAGGTTCAGAAAGTTATTGAATCCTCTCCTAATGGCAAGAGTCCCAGCCCTGATGGATATACTATTGCCTACTACAAAGCCTTTAAATAGAAATTAATACCTATACTCACAAGAGCCTTTAACACCATATCAGATCAATCGCCTTTCTCCCCACAATCTCTCGAAGCCCATATTGCAGTTCTACCTAAGGAGGGTAAAGACCCCAGTCTTTGCTCTAGTTACCGGCCAATCTCACTATTAAATATAGATATAAAACTGTTTGCCAAATTGATTGCAAACCGCCTTAAACTATTATTACCTGGCTTGATACATGGAGATCAAGCTGGATTTGTTTTAGGCCGAGAAGCTAGGGACAATACCTCTAAAGTGCTCAGCATGATTCACTATGCCGGCCAGTTTTCATCCCCATCAATCCTACTGTCGACCGATGCCGAAAAAGCTTTTGACAGAGTGGACTGGGACTTTCAGGCCGGTATATTGAAGCATCTGGGACTGGGTAACGTCTGTCTTCACAGACTCCTATCCCTCTATACCTCCCCGTCCGCCAAAATTAGGATTAATGGCTCCCTTTCTGACTCCTTTTCAATTTCCAACGGCACACGACAGGGATGCCCGCTATCCCCATTGCTCTTTGTCCTTTGCATGGAAACATTAGCCCGAAGTATTAGTGCTAACCCAAGCATTTCGGGCTTGATGGTAAGGGGGACCGAATACAAACTGGCATTATATGCCGATGATCTACTCGCCATAATCACGAATCCGGTCACCTCTTTGCCAAACTTAATGGCAGAATTTGAGAGGTTTGGAGCCCTCTCTAACTTCAAAATAAATTATTCCAAATCTATTGCCATGAATTTAACTACTCCTCCTGCTATAGTAGAAAGCCTGAAACAGGCCTTCCCTTTCACCTGGCACGATCATAAACTAAAATATTTGGGGGTGTTACTGACCAACGACTTATCCAAATTGTTCTCCCTAAATTTTAAACCCTTATTGAGTAGGCTTCGCCTAGACTTCCTGAAATGGAAGAAACTAAGACTGTCCTGGTTCGGAAGGATTAACGTTATCAAAATGAATGCCCTCCCTAGGATTTTATTCTTTCTCCAGACCCTTCCGATACACATCCCCCTGCTCTGGCTCCGAGACGTCCAGAGTCTTATCCGTGCATTTGTATGGGGTAGTAAAACACCCAGGTTTAAACATGATATTTTGTTCAGCAGAAAACATCAAGGGGGGCAACAACTCCCACATATTCCTAACTACTACCACGCGGTGCACTTGAATAGGATTCTGGAATGGACGCGTGCCAAAGACCGCAAACAATGGGTCCTCCTAGAGGAGGACTGTCTCCCACATTATATTGAAATTGCACCTTGGCTTCCCACCCTCCCGAAGGTTTCACACCCCACGGTCTCCCCCACGCTCAAATTATGGGCCAAGCTGAGATCCCAGAGTCACATATCCTCAAAATGGTCCCCCTTAACCTCCCTTCTCTATAACTCCGAATTTGCCCCTGGCTTTCGAGGGACTGCTTTCGCCCCATGGGCAGAAGCCGGGATTTTTAGAGTTGGTCAGCTGGTGAGCTCGGGTAGGGTACGCTCCTTTTCAGATGTTCAGTCCTCTTGGAACCTGCATAGTGCTGAGTTTTGGAGGTTCCTGCAGGTCCACCATTTCATATCATCTTCTAAGAACCTCTCTGACATAACTAGGGACCTCACCGGGTTTGAAAAACTATGCACCTCTCCCAGTTCTCCCACGCATACTATCTCACAAATCTATACGATGATTATGGAAAACTTTTTCCCACAACCTCCTACCTTCCTGGCTTCCTGGGAGAAGGAATTGTCAGGGCTACCTACGCAGATTAACTGGGACTCCGTATTTAAGAACGCCCAGGCGAGTTCTTTATGCATCTCGACATTAGAGACCCTTTATAAACTTATATATAGGTGGTACAGGACTCCTTGTGTTCTCAATAAAATGTTCCCCTCTCTTTCGAATCTGTGTTGGAGATGCAAAAACGCCCCAGGGAGTTTTATACATATTTGGTGGGATTGCCCTCTTATAACTCCATTCTGGGCAGTGGTATTTAAATGCACTGAACAGATAGTGGGAGATGAGATCCCGAAAGACCCAGGTTTCTGGCTCCTTAATCACACCCCCGCAGGATCACACTCCTACAAACATTCCCTGTTAAGACACCTTAGCAACGCAGCTAAAGCGGTGGTTCCAATTCTTTGGAGATCCACCTCTCCACCCTCGATTAAATTGTGGTTCACAAAGGTTGATTACCTTTTAGACATGGAAGACATTGTCTCCTTCTCATCCGGGAAAACAGTTAACTTCATAGCTGTTTGGTTTCCCTGGTACGACTTTAAGGACACACCGTTGTATCGGTCCTACAGGACGACATAATCCCCCTCATAATTATAAACATGCTCATATTTATACCTGTATCAATACTCATAACTATATTCATATTTCGACAATGTTGTCCCTATAATATGGCTCAGACTCGTAATTGGAGGGGGACACCCCTCCGTTCCCCAAATAGTCTGACCCTACTGCGCAGACTTTCACACCTGACTCTGCCCACCCTAATTTTCCCTTGCTTCTCCTCTCTCCCTCTTCTCTTCTTTGTCTCTCTTTCCCATTTTTCTATGCTGTTTTGTTAATATGTTCCTCTTTTATAAATTTTAATGTTGTCAATAATGCAGACAAACTATTTTTCTACTAAGGGCGCTCTATGTGTAGCGTACTGTCGAATATATGTTACGTGATGTTTTTGTTCTCCCTCCTTTTGTTTTTGAAAAGTATTGCTGTAATGTTTTGTCTGCTGCTTTAACTAATAAAAACAGTTTACACAAAAAAAATACACATTATACTCAGAGTATCGTGCACTGCCACTCAGTATAATTATGGGTACTATGACCTCTCTTGTTGTTGTGTGTTGTGCTTATTTCTTCCTAAATAAAGACTTGCTACACTCCTAATGTCTCAATGACTAGTTTCTTGTTTTAGTATCCTCCAAATCACTTTTTCTGACAAATCTATAAATGCTGGTGTATTACTGATTAATTTCAGTTAATTGGTATTGGATATTCAGTCTTCAGTGGCTATAATACTGACCTGCACCCTTATCAACCACAATATTAATACTATATAATACTCCTATATTCTAGTCATTATCATGTCCTGTGACACTTTGGTTTCTTGTAATGATTATCATATACATAACAGTAATCTGTCACACATACGTCCTGTACTGTAATTTATTCCCATATACTGTACACGTGTGTTGTAACCAGTAACTGTTTATTGTAGAAAGCTACCAAAGGGAATTCACTGCAATACCCTTGCAGATTGGAGTACTATTCCATTGAAGTAAACAAGTTTCCTCAGCCGAGGATGTAAGACTTAAATTAAATTTAATTATCTGGAAAATTGATTATGCAAGTATCATATGTATTGCCACTATGCAACTACAACACTTATATGTCTGGATACTGATATAGGGTTGTACTTGGTTTAATCTATTATAGATAGCTGCAAGATGACTGGATGCGTGGTGACATGAGGGAGAGCAACCTTTTGGTATATGCTTGTAGCTGATTTATAGTTGTTCTCAATATCAGCCACACAGCTGTATGCAATTAAATGATAGATGTGGTCAGTAAAAGCTTCCCTTTAGTTAGAAGGAACCATGGCTGTAAATATGCTACTGTTTGAAACTCAAACAGGTAACAAGTATGTTGCCACTGTATGTAAAATATCTAACCCCTGTCATTCACATCAAGTTGTTACACATTTGCTCTCTATATTTTTCTCTAATAGTCAATAAAAAGCTGTAGCATTTATGTATCCAGATACAAGTGTGCAGTTAGACTCAAATCATTCCTTTGTGGGTAGCTATAAAATGGTTAAGTACTCAGTATCATGAAAGGACATAATTGTAAGCTTGTAGCTGATACATTGTTGTTTATAGTATCAGCCACACAACTGTATCAAATTCACTAATAAGTGCGGTCAGTGAAAGCCTTCCATTCAAGTGGAGGAAGCCATAACTGTGTATAAGGTGTTAATGTTTGGCTGCAGCATGCTCCTATGCTGCACCATAAGCACCTATGTACACATCATTAGAGATATGTCAGACATTGGATCTTGCTACAATATTATCATGCTATTTCATGTTCAGCTGTTAGGCTGCCTAGCATTAACTTCATTCAGCGTCAAGTCCCATAGTCTGAATCCTATACTGATCTCTCTATATTCAGGAGTGTATTTTCTTTCTAAATTGCTGATAGACACAAACACATTCTATTTGCGTGCACTATTAATTGAACTCTGGTATAGTGTGAACCGCCGACGCGCGTTTCACAGATAGTTTTTTTAGGGCCCTGAAAAAACTATCCCAAGTACGAAGCGGAGGCAAGGGGCAATATTTACTAATATTCGTGTTTGATTCTGTTTGTGTAGTGTTTAAACTCGTTTTGTATTGGGTGCATTTTCATGCAACTTTTTGAATCCATATACGCAAAGTTATGAAGCAGTCGATTTTATGGTTTTCGTGTTTTCCGATGTCGATGCCAGTCGTTTTTTTTTTTGGCACATTTACGGCCGTCATTGTCGTTTGCGTACGTGTTTTTGTTGTATTTGCTGTTTTTTTTCCTAAGTTAAACGCGGCAGGGTTTTTTTTTTTCCGCGGCTGCATTTTCACTTTCAGTTTTGATTTTCATCCCCGTTCGTGATTGGTTGTGTTTCAGATGGTAGGAGTGTCTGTGCGCAACCATATAAATACGCCCCAAACCGTCCGCACCTCGTGGGTTTAGTTAGTGGTGAGGAGGAGGGAGGTTGTGCTGTGGAGGTAGGTGAATTTGTGGTTTGGTGAGGAGTGTTGGTAGTGATTTCTGAGTGTGGTATTGTGTTTGAAAGTCGCCTTGTCATTCTTGTAGTTTTGCATTTTGTGGTTTTGTTTCATTTTTAGTCCAAGTTATTTTTCTTTATAGTCCCTTGTCAGTGTTTGTGTGTGTGTGTGTGTGTGTGTGTGTGTGTGTGTGTGTGTGTGTGTGTGTGTGTGTGAGTTGTGTAGTGGTAGTGGAGGAGTGTGTTGTTTGTCTTTTTTTTCTGTGTTAACTGTATAGACACACAATTATGTGTGACTCAGAGGTGGGTGAGGTGGAGGGTGTGAGTGAGGGGGAGGAGGTTGGTCAGGTGGAGGAGGTGAGTGTTAGTGAGGTTAGTGAGGTGGAGGAGGTGGGTGAGGTTGCTGCAGCAGCCTCAAGTGATAGTGACAGTCAGAGTGCTCCACAGCCACGCACCACTACTAAGACTGGGCGGAATGTAAAGTTTTGTTTTGCAGAAAATGTGGCATTGGTGCGTGAGCTGATGAAGTATCAGAGGCAGCTATTTGGCCCTGAGTCCGCCAAGGTGCCAACACGGAGGAAGACAGTGTTATGGGCGAAAGTTGTTGCTGCTGTCAGTAGTGAGGGGGTGGTCAAGCGGACGGAGGACACGTGCCGCAAACGGTACTATGACATAAAGCGACGTGTCAAGTCCAAAATGGCCAAGGAGGCCAAGTCGGCTCGGAAAACTGGTGGTGGGCAGCCCTATATTGCAAGATATCTGGAGTATGAGGAGCCCATGCGGAGTGTAATACCTCCTGAAGTTGTCTCTGCAACCCATGTCCGGGATTCAGATCGGCCCAGGAAGAATGGTGAGCATGTGTATTTGCATTTACATTCTATGTTTGTTTTTTGTTTTTTTTAAATGTGTGTAATGTGACGTTGCATATTACTCCCATCTTCAAGTGTATGTCAGCAAATACATTGTTTTGGTTAATGTTTTATACAAAAGCCAATGTTACATCTTACTTTATTGTATGTCATGTGTTTTTATGAAAGATATTTTGCATGTGTAGTTTGGACTTGGTGTGTCTCTGAATTGTCCTGCAATAATGTTTTCCTTTTGGGGCTTTTTTTTTTTTAAATAATTGTGACTATGTTTTATATTTATGTGATCCATGTGCAATGTTTACAAAACAGTGGTTGTCATGTTAGAGACTGGAGTAGTGGAAAGTGGTTTGGAAACCACTTACATGTGTAATGTCATTATTAGATAATGTAATATTTTTAAACAAAATAACACTATTTCTTTGATAATTTTTAGCTTGTATTTGTACCGTGACACCACACTGCAGTGTAATTTTAAAATATTTATACATTTTGGTTTGGCTCATATAGTGGTAATGTGTGTTTGGAGTGCCACATCACAGAGCAATTTATATATTGCATCTGTAATATTTTTCCTTTCAATACAAAATGAAGATGTGTGTGTTTTTGGTTGGTAATGGTTTTTTTTTTACTTGTGGCCCATGTCAGTGTCCTGTACATGTTTTCCTGTGTTGATTTTTCCATAGTGCATATGTCTATTGGACAATGTTTATTGTTTTATGTATTGTTTTTTTTTTCCGGTCCTTATGTTTTTAAAAAAAATAAAGCAAGCATTTCTTAAAGAATAAATGTTTATAAGCATAATGGGTGGATGTATCAACAATAGCATGAATATTTTTTTTTTTTATACAGTGTTTGAAAAAAGCAGTACTACTCATCGGCCAGTAACTCCTATCACATCTGATGATGATGACGCTGCGGAAGCAGGTAAAGTGTCCATTGTAGTATAGAGTATGTTTGTAAAGGAATGGCCATAACAAAATTGCACTTTAATTAAAAGGTCCATCAAAAGAAGTATGGAGCAGCAGAAGTGGGACTTCTTTAAGACATCACCACAAAAAACCTGTGGCCGAAAAGAAAGCAAGGTCGTATGTCCCGGGCCAACCACGCAGGCTACCCCGCCACGAAGATTATTGTCCGTATGTTCTGTCCCCCCACTCCAAATTTTGGACACCACTCCAAGACGTCATCCACACTCCCCTCATCTTGACTGTGAGTATCAAACTGAAATAAATGTAAAAAATTTCAGAACGTAATCAAAATGTTTCTTAACCGCATTAAGTCAAAACACATCAAAAACTTAGATACTTACGCAGTAAGTAAAACCTGAAATGGAATCCAAGCTAAATGGCCTTGTCCACATCCAGTAAAGATATGTATGTCCACTTGAGCCATACAGTATGACATTGTGTGTAAGATGCTGCAACAAAAAAGCATGTTTTTTTTATTGAAAAAAGTAAGGTTGTTTTTCCAAATTTCACATGTGTGTTTGAGGTAACATTGCAAAATACATATAAAAACATTACTATGTTTGTTTGATCAAAGCTATAAGGTAACACATTATGGATTCCAATGTGTTTTTATGGTGGAGTATGTGTGAGCTACAATAAAACTAAAGTGTTTGCTTTCACAATTAAGTAACCAGACACATTTGCCACAAACAGGCATATGTATGTATTTAAGTTATGAGTGATGATGTTGCTAGGCAGAATAGTTGAAAGCAACAGTGAATGACATGTGTTCCATGTGTAGTGATTTGTTTACATTTCTCAAACATATGGATAGCTAACGGAGATTTGTTTAATATTTCAGCTTCTAGTCCTGGGAACAGCATCCCTCCGCAACAACAGCAACACAGTGACATGGAGGAGACAATCATCTTAGAAATGCAGCCATTAAGGCAAGGAATGAGCCCCCCAGCACCTGTGAGTACACCACCACAGCAAAGCACACCACCACAACACAGCCCAACAACACCAGTAACACAAGGCCCTGATCAGGTGTTTTGGACCATTTGGGCTAGACAGCAGGCCACTAATGAAAAAAGTGTGTACCTGCGCTGGCTGAATGGGGTTAGATTAATAAACTGTCAATAATTAAAAAGACAATAATAATAATAAGAAGAAGAACAATATTAAAATGAATGAAAAATGGATGGTTTGTTCTATATAAAAGAGTCACAATTTAATAACATATCACATAAGGCAAGTATTAAAAAGGAATTCCTCTTGCCACTAGGTGGCAGTAAAAGCTTAGATTAGCTTATCTGGATAGAAATGAATGAATTTCACATTCTCCAATGTTAAAATTGTCCATTCCTATAGGCTAGGACAGCCTCCCTCTGTGCATTCACTGTACTCAATAAGTAGTTACCAGATCCCCTCGTTGGTGAGCATCAGCCTTGGAACAAGTCCTTTATATAGCTGTAGGAGTAAAGCCAGGTGGATGTGGAGATCCAGTGATGGGAGATAAGTCCAATTTATGCCAAGGAGGACAAGGCTTTTGCAGGCCAATGTGGAGAACGGAGTCCAGATAAAGCAAGTGCGCTCAAGTCCAATGAAGGAAAGCTCCTTTTAACGCGTTTCACTGGTAAGATCCAGCTTCCTCAGGAGCATAAAGTCCATCAGCATGGGGTGCTTTATTTATACCCTTACTAATAAGTCCATTGGTGTCACCTGTTTGGGTGATTACTACTATATAGAAATAAACCATCCAAAATAATATAAAAGACAATCAGTCAAAAGTACATGCTAAATTTTAGCTTTGAGGAATTGACCTTCCTCCTACCTGCTGCTGTTGGCCGCGCACTTGTATATTTGTTATTAGGCCACTAATGAAGATTGCCTGCGTAGGCAGACACAAATGTTTGCAAGCCTACCGTCTCACCTCAGAAGAATATCAAGAAATCTGAGTAGACAAAATGAACAAACAACCAGAATTGGCAATACCATGGAACTCATGCTTACAGACATTACACAGGTCATGGGCAACTTACAGTGCATAATGGAAGAACAGCACAGACTAATGGAAGAACAGCACAGACTAATGGAAGAACAGCACAGACAACAGCAAAGTTATATGAACATTTTTCAAAACAATCAAAAGATTAATGAAAGTTTATTCCGAATTGTAGACAATCAAAATGCTGCTACACGTGAACTCAATGCCACCCTCACTAACCTGAATGAAACACTCAGATGCATGCACCAACAGCAAACAAGCAGCAGTTCTGGTACGACTACTCCAAATATCACGCCAGTCTCATCACCACCAAGACGCTCCACCAGAGCATGACAACATGACAGTGCTAAAGGCAAAGGGCAGGACAAGCAGCCACCAAAAAAAAACCTGAAAAAAATACAAGTTAGACATTTGTGATAAGTAACTCAAAATAGTTAGTAAGTGTATGTTTGGCAAAAAATATATAACACTTAGCTCCTTGACAATTTATACAACATCATTAATTATAAGAGGTACAAACAACAACATAAAATTTGTACGCACATTTATTCTTTACCATATTTTTTTGGTATTGGAGGAGGGAAATGTTGATGGAGCTGCACATACATGTTAGCAGGAAGTAAACAGACCACTTGATTTTTTTCTAATCATTACTCTTTCTAGATTCCAATCATTCTCATATCCTGCAGACACAATAATTGGCAGCCAGGCAGAATGTCTTTAGCAGGAAGTAAACAGACCACTTGATTTTTTTTTTCTAATCATTACTCTTTCTAGATTCCAATCATTCTCATTTCCTGCAGACACAATAATTGGCAGCCAGGCAGAATGTCTTTAGCAGGAAGTTAACAGACCACTTGATTTTTTTCTAATCATTACTCTTTCTAGATTCCAATCATTCTCATATCCTGCAGACACAATAATTGGCAGCCAGGCAGAATGTCTTTAGCAGGAAGTAAACAGACCACTTGATTTTTTTATAATCATTACTCTTTCTAGATTCCAATCATTCTCGTTTCCTGCAGACACAATAATTGGCAGCCAGGCAGAGTGTCTTTAGCAGGAAGTAAACAGACCACTTGATTTTTTTCTAATCATTACTCTTTCTAGATTCCAATCATTCTCATTTCCTGCAGACAATCCAAATTACAATGTTATTGATAACTATTTTACCTTTCTTCTCTATACAACATTACAAGAAGAACACAATTGAGTTGCGTAAAAAGCTTTTAATATGTTGGCATTGATTTTTTTTAAAAACACTGACAAAATGAATGTCAGTATTGTTGGGACATGTTTGTGTGTGTTAAAAATTAGTAAGAATGTTATTACACGATGCAGAAACCAACAAATAAGAACTTTTTAACCAAAAAACAAAGAATGTGTATAATAATGTATATATGTGGCAAACTGTGTATTTACTTACACATCAGCAAGTTTACTGCATCAAACATTAGGAAATAAATTATTTCTGATTACAGTAAGTTTGTGTCCCTTAAATATGATGGAGCATCACACATAGGGACACATGTATTCCTCAAGGCTAACATATTATATGTTGAGGAGTGTTTTTTGGGAACACAGGTTCTCAAACTCGGCCCTCAGGACCCCACACAGTGCATGTTTTGCAGGTCTACTCACAGAATCACAAGTGACATAATTAGCTCCACCTGTGAGCCTTTTAACATATGTCTGTGAGTAATTCATACACCTGTGCTTCTACAGGGTTACGTGAAAAACATGCAGTGTGTGTGGTCCTGAGGGCCGAGTTTGTGAACCTGTGCATTAGGACGTTACACACAATGATAAAGTAAAATACTAAATGGATTATGTGTGCTTGTAATAAATTAGCACTGCACTGCAAGTTTACGATCACTTATCCAGACTTAATGCATGCCACTCATAATCTGTTGTTTTGAGTTTTAAAATACACACAATACACATGCGACATTTGTTTTGCATAAAGCGAGGGTATGTGTGTATGTGTCAAGGAGACAGACACATTCTGAGTAATGGTTTTGCCAATAAAAATGGCAAAACATCTATTTATGATTACACAACAAATGAAATAAGCAAACCAAACTTACCTTAGAAATAGCGAGTGATGAGCTCTTGCCTAACCTGCCTCCCTACATCTGTACTTCAAATATCACCAGATGTCTCTAATTCCTCTGCTTGCTGGCTGCTTTCTTCCTACTCCTCCTCCTCAACATGTGGCAGATGTTGTTGCAAACACGTTATGAAGAAAGAAGCAGCAGAACACAATTTGAGTCACCTTGGAGGGACTATACAACAAAAGGCCACCAGACTTATCCAGACACCGAAACCTAGATTTCAGCACACCAAAACATCTTTCTATCACATTCCATGTGGACTTATGTGCATGATTGTAATTGTGTTCAGCAGGGGTATCAGGTCGGGACAATGGAGTTAGAAGCCAAGAGAAACAGCCATATCCTCCATCACCTAAAAGACAGATATAGTAACGTGATTCATGTTAATATACAGCAACACATAAGTAACACACTGTGGGGCAGATGTATTAACCTGTACAAGGCATAAGGAAGTGATAAACCAGTGATATGTGCAAGGTAATAAAGACAGCAGACAATCTGTTCCTAAATGTTCATTTACATATTGGAGCTGATTGGCTGGTGCCTTTATCACCTTGCACATATCACTGGTTTCTCACTTCCTTATGCCTTCTACAGGTTAATACATCTGCACCTGTATTTGGACAAAGTATACGCAGGCTACACATATCAAATTACATACCCAGCAGCCATCCATCTGGCATTTGTCCATCCTCAAACTTATCAAAGAGGGATGACTGACTGAGGATGAAGGAGTCATGGCAGCCCCCAGGGTAACCAGCAACAACACTCATTATTTTGAGATTTGCATCACAAACCACCTGCACATTTGTGGAGTGTTCGAAATGGCGATTAGTATATATGTGCTGCCTGCCCCTAGGTGGTCTCAGCTGAATGTGTGTGCAATCTATGGCTCCAAGCACATTGGGCATGCCAGCCAGCTCATAGAAATCTACCCTGACGGCATGCCACTGAGACTCCTGGGTAGGGAAGCAGATTGAGGCCTCGATGTGGGGCTGCAAAACAGCCAACACCTGTGTGTATATTTTAAAGAACAATAAACATGAGATTTTAGGACAGAACTGGCCACCGAGAAATTAAAACAAACAAAAAACCGAAGAGGTAGTTAGGTATACATCACCTGTGTTAAGATTCTGGAAAATGAGGGCTGTGAGATTCCTATGACTTCCCCAGACACAGCCTGAAAGCTGCCAGTAGCCAGAAAGTGCAACCCAGCCAGGAGTTTGTGCAGGCCTGAGACAGAGCGAGAGCGTGCTATCTCAGGGTCTAGGCCCAGTTTGACAAGGTCATACAGACGGAAAATGTTGTTATGATTTAGATGGAACATCTGTATGACCTTATCATCGGACAAATCGTTCAAGTTTAAACGCCCCCCTAAAAAAACGAGGCCTGCGCAGCCTCCGCGGAACCTGTACAACCTGCTGACCATGTTCAGTTTCTTGGCCCTGGGTACTTACAGGCTGATGTCTGAGTCTGAGGAATCCCACAGCACACAAAAGATCACTGGCCCACAGTCCTGCTGCCATTTCTGAGTGTAGGTGTATTGAAATGGGACTAACATCCTTTTATAGGCATCCTAATTCAGGTGTGATTGATTTTTGAGTTGCAACACATGTAAACACGATTGAAAAAGCAGGTCTATTTTTTTGCCGCTTTTTTTACCGATTCGCAAAAAAATACGACCGCAATTGAGCCCTCAGAAACTAACACCCAAATACGAATGAATAGTGAATTCCCGTATTGTATGAAATAACAGCCGCGTTTGACCGATGGTCTATTCATTCGTATTTCGGAACTTTGCAAATCAAACCATTACGAATAGTCCAAACACTGCCGAGATTGGTGCTTAGTGAATTCCCGGATTGGGACTTAGAAAAAAAAACACAAAACGGACAAACTCAAATTCTTAGTAAATATTGGCCCAGGTGTCCGCCCCATGCTTACTGAAAACATCTTGAAAAGCTTAGTACTCCACAGGAAGGCTGGAAGGGCTGGAAGAACAGAGAGGTCTAACTGAAGGTAAACA
The DNA here is from genome assembly GCF_028390025.1 of Pseudophryne corroboree. NCBI lineage: Eukaryota > Metazoa > Chordata > Amphibia > Anura > Myobatrachidae > Pseudophryne > Pseudophryne corroboree. Next base: position 123,705,134 of record NC_086450.1, read on the forward strand.
GTTCTGGAAGCAGTCTTGTCCCCAAGAGAGAACATCCATAGTTTGCCAATCTATGTGGGGGTTGTGTCTGATTAACCATGGAAACCCTAGGATTAGTTCATGAGAGGCTTTAGGAATTACAAGGAAAGAGATTTTTTCTGAATGGAGAACTCCGACCTTCATCTTGAGAGGAATAGTACAAAAGGATATAATCCCCTCAGGGATATAACTTCCATCCACTGCGGTAACAGAAATGGTACGATCCAAAGGAACCGTTTGTATTTCAGATCGTTTGACCAGAGCTGACGTAATGAAACTTTCAGCGGCTCCGGAGTCGAGTAGTGCAGGGATGAGAAGAGAAGAAGAAGGGAGCTCAATTTGGGTTAACAGGACTGACTCTTTCTTGGTATGTAATTCTGAGAATTCTACTAGCTTGACCTCTCTAGCACAAACTAGGAGCGGGCGTTTCCCGGACATAGATTGCAAGTTTTAACAAAGTGATCAGATGCACCACAATACAGGCAGAGGTTCCCTTGTCGCCGTCTCTGACGTTCTTCATTGGAGAGGCGGGAGCGATTAATCTGCAAGGGTTCTTCCGCAGTTGGTGATGATGGTGTTGGTGGAAGAACAACTCTAGGCTTAGGGCGATCTGACCGCAACCTCTCCATACAGCGTTCTCTGTACCTTAGGTCTAACTTATTGCATAAAGAAATTAGTTTATCCAACTTATCAGGTACGTCCTGAGTTGCAAGGTCATCTTTGATCTTTTCGGAGAGACCGCTCCAGAAAGCTGCAATGAGAGCCTCCTCGTTCCAGTTCAGTTCTGAGGAAAGGGTGCGAAACTGAATCACGTACTGACTGACCGTATGCGTGCCCTGACGCAGGCGCAGGATCTCCAATGAGGCGGCAGAAGTCCTGCCCGGTTCGTCGAAGATTCTTCGAAAGGTGTCCACGAATTCTGGATAGTTAGATAAGATGGGATCCATCCTCTCCCACAATGGTGAAGCCCATTCCAACGCTTGCCCGGTAAGTAAATAAATTATATAGGCTACTTTGGTTCGTGCTGATGGGAAGTTGGCCGACTTTAGTTCGAACTGGATTTCGCACTGGTTAAGAAACCCGCGGCATTGTTTTGGATTCCCATCGAATTTACTGGGAGGTGGCAAATGCAACCGTGGAAGTGGTACTGGTACAGGAGGAAGCGGGACCGGAGGTGCTAATGTGGGAGCAGCTGTAGATACTTGAGGGGCCGTCATGGCAACACAGAGAGAATCGAGACGTTCGGACATACTCTGCATGAACTGCACGATTTGAGATTGTGTGGCCTCCTGCTTATTTAAGCGAGACCAGATATCTGCAGTTGAATCCCCTCCTGAGGCCTGATCACCCGTCGAATCCATTTGGCCTGTGCTTACTGTCACGTCTAGCAAAGTTTGAGGATCCGGCAGCTGAGATTTGCCCAGGGAGGTAGCAGGCTGTGAATGAACCAGATGAGGGGGCTGGATATAGTTCCTTCGCATGGGACACAGAGCAATGAAGAATGTAGGCGGGGTTTGAGAGTCAATGGAAAGTATTTATTATGTACAGGGCTGAGGTAGAGGACCGAGGATGGAGCACGATGGTTAAAGACGTGGCAGGGGGCGAAGAACTGTGGACTGTGACTTGAAAGACGAGACTGTAGATGATGAACTGTGGAACTGTGGATGGTGGTTGAAGACGTGGCTGGAGACAAGGACTGTGGACTGTGGTTTGTTAAACGAGGCTGAAGATAATAATCTGCAGGCTGTGGTCGGTGGTACAAGGAGATCTGTGGAGTGTGGCTTGAAAGATGAAGCAGAAGACCCGGGGCCGACTGTCCCCAAAGAGTCTTACTGGACCGGGTTTTCAAGGAGCGCTTCCACAGGCAGTAACAGGCTAGAGACGGCAGGGCTTCAGCAGCAACAGAGAACCGACCAAACAGGATCAGGAGGAACCAGAATACAGCAGGAATCCTGGGAGCACAGGCTAAAGCACCTAAAACAGGGTTGTAACTTGAAGCACTGGCATCCCTGTCCTAAACCAGCCCCCTTTTATAGGGAGAGCTTCCCCTGGATTGGCTGGAAGAAACAGGAAACAGGAACTATGCTTAAAACTTGGTCTCCAACATGGCGGCGCCCAGAAATGCAGACCTTTTTGCAAAGCCACAATGCTCACTGCCCCAGGTCTCCTAGCAACGGCTCAGCAAGAGCGACCCGCTGTAGCGGCGACCCGTCGCCACGAGCGGACCCCCTTACTGACGCTACTGCTGCCCACGGATCCGGCGCAGCAGCCCACCTCCGCCGCTGCCCGCACTTCGCCAAGGAAGCCAGCCCCGCGGCCCCAGCGTACCGGTAAGACTCCGGACGCTGACAAGGAGAAACTTACACTTGCCAATATGCCATTTACGACACGGAGTGACAAGGAACGGCTGAGGCCCTGGCCTATGTTCATGGCTAGTGGTTCAGCTTCACATGACGATGCAATCCCTCATCCTCCCGCTAGAAAAATTAAAAGAGTTAAGCTGGAAAGAGCACAGAAAAGAACTGTGCGTTCTGAGGTGGTATCACAAATCCCCAAAGCGAGTCCAAGTGTGTCAGCGGTTGCGATACCTGACCTTCCCAACACTGGATGGGAAGAGGTGGCTCCTTCCACCATTTGCACGCCCCCTGCAAGTGCTGGAAGGAGCACCCACAGTCCAGTTCCTAATAGTCAAATTGAAGATGTCACTGTTGAAGTACACCAGGATGAGGATATGGGTGTTGCTGGTGCTGAGGAGGAAGTTGACGATGAGGATTCTGATGGTGATGTGGTTTGTTTAAGTCAGGCACCGGAGGAGACACCTGTTGTCCTTGGGATGAAGAAGCCCATTGTGATGCCTGGGCAAACTACCAAAAAAGCCACCTCTTCGGTGTGGAATTATTTCTCCACAAATCCGGACACCAGGTGTCAAGCCATCTGTTGCCTCTGTCAATCTGTAATAAGTAGGGGTAAGGATGTTAACCACCTAGGAACATCCTCCCTTATAGATCACCTGCTGCGCTTTCATCAGAAGTCAGTGTCAAGTTGTGAAACTTTGGGTAAGGGCGTAAGCAGTCCACTGACACCTAAATCCCTTCTTCCTCCTGTACCCAAGCTCCTGCAAGCCACACCACCAACTCCCTCAACGTCAACTTCCTCCTCAGTCAGGAACGTCCATAGTCCTGCAGGCCATGTCACTGTCAAGTATAAAACAAAAAGTGGAAGGAAGATCAAAGGCGCTACTTTACAAAGAATTAATATATCGAAAGAGAAATATAATATACATCACATGCAATCTTCGTAGTCCTTCATTAATTTCTTTTTAGAATTATATATCACCATGCACGTAAAGGTTTCTTTTACACTTCTGATTATAGCATATGAAGCAAGCTCTGTTCAATAAAACGTACCACACTCACTTTTCAGCAGGTGGAATTCCACACGTAGCAGTTTCTTTAAACAGACGAATCACTCTTGGAATGGTATGAATGGAGAAGAATTGAAAAAAACACTGTCTGATATATAATTCTAAAAAGAAATTAATGAAGGACTACGAAGATTGCATGTGATGTATATTATATTTCTCTTTCGATATATTAATTCTTTGTAAAGTAGCGCCTTTGATCTTCCTTCCACTTTTTGTTTTATACTTGTTTCTTGTGTGATCTCGATTTGGGCGGATCATAGGAAGGTTAGGATTGGGCTGCTAACTTCAGTGCGCCAGAACTCATACATATCTATTTTTATCATGTCACTGTCAAGACTGAGGAGTCCTCTCCTAACCGGGATTCCTCCGTAGGATCCTTGAGTGGTACGCCTGCTTTTGCTGCCACTGCTGTTATTGCAGGTGGGATTCGATCATCATCCCAGAGGGGAAGTCGGAAGACCACTTGTACTACTTCCAGTAAGCAATTGACTGTCCAACAGTCCTTTGTGAGGAAGATGAAATATGACAGCAGTCATCCTTTTGCAAAGCGGATAACTGAGGCCTTGACAGCTATGTTGGTGTTAGAGGTGCGTCCGGTATCCACAATTAGTTCAGTGGGACTTAGAGAATTGTTACTGTGTCCCTGGTATCAAATCCCATCTAGGTTCCACTTCTCTAGGCAGGCGATACCGAGAATGTACACAGACGTCAGAAAAAGAGTCACCAGTGTCCTACAAAATACGGTTGTATCCAGTGTCCACTTAACTACGGACATGTGGACAAGTGGAACAGGGCAGACTAAGGACTATATGACTGTAACAGCCCACTGGGTAGACGTATGGGCTCCTGCAGCAACAACAGCAGTGGCACCAGTAGCAGCATCTCGCAAACGCCAACTCGTTCCTAGGCAGGCTACGCTATGTATCACTGCTTTCCTTAACAGGCACACAGCTGACAACCTCTTACGGAAACTGAGGAACATCATTGCAGAATGGCTTACCCCAATTGGACTCTCCTGGGGATTTGTGATATCGGACAACGCCACCAATATTGTGCGTGCATTACATCTGGGCAAATTCCAGCATGTCCCATGTTTTGCACATACAATTAATTTGGTGGTGCAGATTTTTTTTTAAAATGACAGGGGTGTGCATGAGATTCTGTCAGTGGCCCGAAAAATTGCGGTCCACTTTCGGCATTCTGCCACTGCGTGCCGAAGACTTGAGTGCCAGAAAACACTCCTGAACCTGCCCCGCCATCAACTGAAGCAAGAGGTGGTAAGGAGGTGGAATTCAACCCTCTATATGCTTCAGAGGATGGAGGAGCAGCAAAAGGCCATTCAAGCCTATGCATCCTCCTACAATATAGGCAAAGGAGAGGTAATGCACTTGACTCAAGCGCAGTGGAGAATGATCTCCGTCTTGTGCAAGGTTCTCCAACCCTTTGAACTTGCCACACGTGAAGTCAGTTCAGACACTGCCAGCTTGAGTAAGGTCATTCCAGTCATCAGGCTTTTGCAGAAGCAGCTGGAGAAATTGAAGGAGGAGCTAAGACGGAGCGATTCCGCAAAGTATGTGGGACTTGTGGATGGAGCCCTTCTTTCACTTTGCCAGGATTCAAGGCTGGTCAATCTGTTGAAATTAGAGCACTATATTTTGGCCACCGTGCTCGATCCTAGGTTTAAAGCCTACGTTGTATCTCTCTTTCCAGCAGACACAACTCTGCAGAGGTGCAAAGACCTGCTGGTTAGTAAATTGTTAACCCAAGTGGAACGTGACCCATCAACAGCTCGTCCTTCAATGTCTCACGCCACTGGGGCTGCAAGGAAAAGGATAAGATTTCCTAGCCCACCCGCTGGCGGTGATGCAGGGCAGTCAGGAGCGAAAGCTGACATCTGGTCCGGACTGAAGGACCTGCCAATGATTACTGACATGTCTACTGTCACTGCATATGATTCTGTCACCATTGAAAGAATGGTGGAGGATTATATGAGTGACAGCATCCAAGTAGGCATGTCAGACAGTGCGTATGTATACTGTCAGGAAAAAGAGGCCATTTGGAGGCCCTTGCACAAACTGGCTTTATTTTACCTAAGTTGTCCCCCATCCAGTGTGTACTCCAAAGGAGTGTTTAGTGCAGCAAGTAACCTTGTCAGCGATCGGCGTAGGAGGTTACTTCCAGAAAATGTGGAGAAGATGATGTCCATCAAAATGAATTATAAATTCCTCCGCGAAGACCTTTACCAGCAATTGCCTCCAGAAAGTACACAGGGACCTGTGATGGATTCCAGTGGGGACGAATTAATACTCTGTGAGGAGGAGGACTTACACAGTGATAGGGGTGAGGAATCGGAGGATGAGGAAGAGGTCGACATCTTGGCTCTGTAGAGCCAGTTTGTGCAAGGAGAGATTGATTGCTTCTTTTTTGGTGGGGGCCCAAACAAACCAGTCATTTCAGCCACAGTCGTGTGGCAGACCCTGTCGCTGAAATGATTGGTTTGTTAAAGTGTGCATGTCCTGTTTATACAACATAAGGGTGGGTGGGAGGGCCCAAGGACAATTCCATCTTGCACCTCTTTTTCTTCTTTGCATCATGTGCTGTTTGGGGACTACATTTTTTAAGTGCCATCCTGTCTGTAACTGCAGTGCCACTCCTAGATGGGCCAGGTGTTTGTGCCGCACACTTGTGTCGCTTAGCTTAGTCATACAGCCACCTCGGTGCAACTTTTAGGCCTAAAAACAATATTGTGAGGTGTGAGGTGTTCAGAATAGACTGGAAATGAGTGGAAATGATTGTTATTGAGGTTAATAATACCGTAGGTGCAAAATTAATCCAAAATTCTGTGATTTTAGCTGTTTTTATGTTTTTTTCAAAAACCATCCAGATCCAAAACCAAAACCAAAAACACGAAAGGGTGGTTTGGGCAAAACCAAGCCAAAAATCAAAACACGAAAGTGGAATTAGAACCAAAACCAAATCACAAAACATGAAAAGTGCCCGCCGCACATCTCTAATAATTAGTGGATCTAGGAGCTGACTGTTGCCAACCACTGGTATATGCAATTCAGAGATGCAAACTAATAGTGGCGTTTTTCCAAATAGCAGTTAGCAAAATATATCTAAGATATGCAGCTGTCCAGAATTCATAAACTAATCCTAATGTTCACTACGTACATGTACTCTCTTGTGCAGAAAAGCTTTAGTTATGTTAGGAATGTTTTCCCTCAATCAAACATACAAGTCAAAAACAGCGAATAAAATCTGCGCATAAAAGTATTGTTATTATTAACCATTAATCGATTTAAAATAAAGAAGTACCATGTTTTTATGTTACTGTGCCATGCTTCCAGAGGGACTGGTGCCATGCTTCTAGAGAGACTGATGCCATGCTTCCAGAGGGACTGTGCCATGCTTCCAGAAGGACTGGTGCCACGCTTCTAGAGGGACTGATGCCATGCTTCCAGAGGGACTGTGCCATGCTTCCAGAAGGACTGGTGCCACGCTTCTAGAGGGACTGATGCCATGCTTCCTGAGGGACTGTTCCATGCTTCCAGAGGGACTGGTGCCATGCTTCCAGAGGGACTGGTGCCACGCTTCTAGAGGGACTGGTGCCACGCTTCCAGAGGGACTGGTGCCACGCTTCCAGAGGGACTGATGCCATGCTTCCAGAGGGACTTGATGCCATGCTTCAGAGGGACGACTGGTGTCATGCTTCCAGAGGGACTGGTGCCATGCTTCTAGAGGGACTGGTGCCACGCTTCCAGACAGTCTGGTGCCATGCTTCCAGAACGACTGGTGCCATGGTTCCAGAGGGACTGTACACAATGGGGATAAATGTGCTGCGCTGAGCTTCTTGTCTTTGAGATTGTGTGGGCAATGATAAAACTCATAAATATGGATGTTAATGTAATGATTGTATTAGTATAGAGGTGTGATGTTATGAATATGTCAGGTATCTATCTACATATAAAACAGATACCTGTAATAAACAGTTGTCAGTCAACAATATAATCAGTAATGAGTTTTTACTTGTCTATTTTGTATATATATATATATATACACAGTGTATATATATATATATATATATATTTACAACAATATGAAGAGATTAATACTGCACTTCACCCCTATGCCTATTGCTGGTAATTGATGCAGATGACTTATGGGGTGTGGTTCATCAAATCGACAGTGTCTAGGTTGACAATGTTTAGGTCGACCACTATAGGTCGACAGTCACTAGGTCGACATGGATGGAAGGTCGACAGGGTTTCTAGGTCGACATGTGCTAGGTCGACAGGTCTAAAGGTCGACATGAGGATTTTTTTTTGTTGTCGTTTTCTTCGTAGAGTGACCAGGATCCCAAATTAGTGCACCTCGCATGGCTCGCTTCGCTCGCCATGCTTCGGGCATGGTGCCTTCGCTCCGCTACCGCTTCGCTCGGCACACTTTACCGTTCCAATCGTAGTCCACGTGGATCGTTAAGTATGAAAAAATTCAAAAAAAGAAAAATTTTTTGAAAAACTCATGTCGACCTTTAGACCTAGCACATGTCGACCTAGAAACTAGTGATGAGCGGGTTCGGTTTCTCTGAAACCGAACCCCCCCGAACTTCACCTTGTTTACACGGGTCCGAGGCAGGTCAGAACCTTCCCGCCTAGCTCGGCTAACCCGAGCGCGCCCGAACGTCATCATCCCGCTGTCGGATTCTCGCGAGATTCGGATTCTATATAAGCAGCCGCGCATCGCCGCCATTTTCTCACTCGTGCATTGGAGATGATAGGGAGAGGACGTGGCTGGCGTCCTCTCCGTTTATTGTAGAACTAGAAGTTGATTGGTTTATTGATTTTGCTTAATTGTGGGGAGGATTGGGGAGCAGCTGTTAGGAGGAGTACAGTGCAGAGTTTTGCTGATAAGTGACCATCAGTTTTTATCCTTTCTCTGCCTGAAAAAAACGGTCCATACCATATCTGTGCTCAGTGTGCTGCATAATATATCTGTGCTGAGTGCTCACACTGCTTAATTGTGGGGACTGGGGAGCAGCTATAGCAGGAGTACAGTGCAGAGTTTTGCTGACAGTGACCACCAGTATACGTTGTCTGCCTGAAGAAAAACACTCCATATCTGTGCTCAGTGTGCTGCTTTATTGTGGGGACTGGGGACCAACAGTATAATTAATATTATATAGGAGGAGTACAGTGCAGAGTGCACTGCTGTACCTACCTCTGTGTCGTCATCCATTAAGTATACTATCCATCTACATTCTATACCTGTGGTGCATTTTAGTTTTGCAGTTTGCTGACAGTGTCCACCAGTATACTATATATAGCAGTACGGTAGGCCACTGCTGTACCTACCTCTGTGTCGTCACTCGTCATCCATTAAGTATACTATCCATCTACATTCTATACCTGTGGTGCATTTTAGACAGTTTTGCAGTTTGCTGACAGTGTCCACCAGTATACTATATATATACTTATAGCAGTACAGTAGGCCACTGCTGTACCTACCTCTGTGTCGTCACTCATCATCCATTAAGTATACTATCCATCTACATTCTATACCTGTGGTGCATTTTAGACAGTTTTGCAGTTTGCTGACAGTGTCCACCAGTATACTATATATATACTTATAGCAGTACGGTAGGCCACTGCTGTACCTACCTCTGTGTCGTCACTCGTCATCCATTAAGTATACTATCCATCTACATTCTATACCTGTGGTGCATTATAGACAGTTTTGCAGTTTGCTGACAGTGTCCACCAGTTTATTATATATATACTTATAGCAGTACGGTAGGCCACTGCTGTACCTACCTCTGTGTCGTCACTCGTCATCCATTAAGTATACTATCCATCTACATTCTATACCTGTGGTGCATTTTAGACAGTTTTGCAGTTTGCTGACAGTGTCCACCAGTATACTATATAATATACTTATAGCAGTACGGTAGGCCACTGCTGTACCTACCTCTGTGTCGTCACTCGTCATCCATTAAGTATACTATCCATCTACATTCTATACCTGTGGTGCATTTTAGACAGTTTTGCAGTTTGCTGACAGTGTCCACCAGTATACTATATATATACTTATAGCAGTACGGTAGGCCACTGCTGTACCTACCTCTGTGTCGTCACTCGTCATCCATTAAGTATACTATCCATCTACATTCTATACCTGTGGTGCATTTTAGACAGTTTTGCAGTTTGCTGACAGTGTCCACCAGTATACTATATATATACTTATAGCAGTACGGTAGGCCACTGCTGTACCTACCTCTGTGTCGTCACTCGTCATCCATTAAGTATACTATCCATCTACATTCTATACCTGTGGTGCATTTTAGACAGTTTTGCAGTTTGCTGACAGTGTCCACCAGTTTACTATATAATATACTTATAGCAGTACGGTAGGCCACTGCTGTACCTACCTCTGTGTCGTCACTCGTCATCCATTAAGTATACTATCCATCTACATTCTATACCTGTGGTGCATTTTAGTTTTGCGCAGTAAATATAGTAGTAGGCCATTTGCTATTGATACTGGCATATAATTCCACACATTAAAAAATGGAGAACAAAAATGTGAAGGTTAAAGGGAAAGATCAAGATCCACTTCCACCTCGTGCTGAAGCTGCTGCCACTAGTCATGGCCGAGACGATGAAATGCCATCAACGTCGTCTGCCAAGGCCGATGCCCAATGTCATAGTAGAGAGCATGTAAAATCCAAAACACAAAAGTTCAGTAAAATTACCCAAAAATCAAAATTAAAAGCGTCTGAGGAGAAGCGTAAACTTGCCAATATGCCATTTACGACACGGAGTGGCAAGGAACGGCTGAGGCCCTGGCCTATGTTCATGGCTAGTGGTTCAGCTTCACATGAGGATGGAAGCACTCATCCTCTCGCTAGAAAAAAGAAAAGACTTAAGCTGGCAAAAGCACAGCCACGAACTGTGCGTTCTTCTAAATCACAAATCCCCAAGGAGAGTCCAATTGTGTCGGTTGCGATGCCTGACCTTCCCAACACTGGACGGGAAGAGCTTGCGCCTTCCACCATTTGCACGCCCCCTGCAAGTGCTGGAAGGAGCACCCGCAGTCCAGTTCCTGATAGTCAAATTGAAGATGTCACTGTTGAAGTACACCAGGATGAGGATATGGGTGTTGCTGGCGCTGGGGAGGAAATTGACAAGGAGGATTCTGATGGTGAGGTGGTTTGTTTAAGTCAGGCACCCGGGGAGACACCTGTTGTCCGTGGGAGGAATATGGCCATTGACATGCCTGGTCAAAATAAAAAAAAAATCAGCTCTTCGGTGTGGAATTATTTCAACACAAATGCGGACAACAGTCCTCTCCTGCCTGGGATTCCTCCGATGCATCCTTGAGTGTAACGCCTACTGCTGCTGGCGCTGCTGCTGTTGTTGCTGCTGGGAGTCGATCGTCATCCAAGAGGGGAAGTCGGAAGACCACTTGTACTACTTCCAGTAAGCAATTGACTGTCCAACAGTCCTTTGCGAGGAAGATGAAATATCACAGCAGTCATCCTGCTGCAAAGCAGATAACTCAGGCCTTGGCAGCCTGGGCGGTGAGAAACGTGGTTCCGGTATCCATCGTTAATTCAGAGGCAACTATAGACTTGATTGAGGTACTGTGTCCCCGGTACCAAATACCATCTAGGTTCCATTTCTCTAGGCAGGCGATACCGAAAATGTACACAGACCTCAGAAAAAGACTCAACAGTGTCCTAAAAAATGCAATTGTACCCAATGTCCACTTAACCACGGACATGTGGACAAGTGGAGCAGGGCATACTCAGGACTATATGACTGTGACAGCCCAGTGGGTAGATGTATTGCCTCCCGCAGCAAGAACAGCAGCGGTGGTACCAGTAGCAGCATCTCGCAAACGCCAACTCGTTCCTAGGCAGGCTACGCTTTGTATCACCGCTTTCCAGAATAGGCACACAGCTGACAACCTCTTACGGCAACTGAGGAAGATCATCGCAGAATGGCTTACCCCAATTGGACTCTCCTGGGGATTTGTGACATCGGACAACGCCAGCAATATTGTGCATGCATTACATCTGGGCAAATTCCAGCACGTCCCATGTTTTGCACATACATTGAATTTGGTGGTGCAGAATTATTTAAAAAACGACAGGGGCGTGCAAGAGATGCTGTCGGTGGCCCGAAGAATTGCGGGCCACTTTCGGCATTCAGGCACCGCATACAGAAGACTGGAGCACCACCAAACATTCCTGAACCTGCCCTGCCATCATCTGAAGCAAGAGGTGGTAACGAGGTGGAATTCAACCCTCTATATGCTTCAGAGGATGGAGGAGCAGCAAAAGGCCATTCAAGCCTATACATCTGCCCACGATATAGGCAAAGGAGGGGGAATGCACCTGACTCAAGCGCAGTGGAGAATGATTTCAACGTTGTGCAAGGTTCTGCAACCCTTTGAACTTGCCACACGTGAAGTCAGTTCAGACACTGCCAGCCTGAGTCAGGTCATTCCCCTCATCAGGCTTTTGCAGAAGAACCTGGAGACATTGAAGGAGGAGCTAAAACAGAGCGATTCCGCTAGGCATGTGGGACTTGTGGATGGAGCCCTTAATTCGCTTAACCAGGATTCACGGGTGGTCAATCTGTTGAAATCAGAGCACTACATTTTGGCCACCCTGCTCGATCCTAGATTTAAAACCTACGTTGTATCTCTCTTTCCGGCAGACACAAGTCTGCAGAGGTTCAAAGACCTGCTGGTGAGAAAATTGTCAAGTCAAGCGGAACGTGACCCGTCAACATCTCCTCCTTCACATTCTCCCGCAACAGGGGGTGCGAGGAAAAGGCTAAGAATTCCTAGCCCATCCGCTGGCGGTGATGCAGGGCAGTCTGGAGCGAGTGCTGACATCTTGTCCGGACTGAAGGACCTGCCAATGATTACTGACATGTCGTCTACTGTCACTGCATATGATTCTCTCACCATGGAAAGAATGGTGGAGGATTATATGAGTGACCGCATCCAAGTAGGCATGTCAGACAGTCCGTACGTATACTGGCAGGAAAAAGAGGCAATTTGGAGGCCCTTGCACAAACTGGCTTTATTCTACCTAAGTTGCCCTCCCTCCAGTGTGTACTCCGAAAGAGTGTTTAGTGCAGCCGCTCACCTTGTCAGCAATCGGCGTACGAGGTTACTTCCAGAAAATGTGGAGAAGATGATGTTCATCAAAATGAATTATAAGCAATTCCTCCGTGGAGACATTCACCAGCAGCAATTGCCTCCAGAAAGTACACGGGGACCTGAGATGGTGGATTCCAGTGGGGACGAATTAATAATCTGTGAGGAGGGGGATGTACACAGTGAAAGGGGTGAGGAATCGGAGGATGATGATGAGGTGGACATCTTGCCTCTGTAGAGCCAGTTTGTGCAAGGAGAGATTGATTGCTTCTTTTTTGGTGGGGGCACAAACCAACCAGTCATTTCAGTCACAGTCGTGTGGCAGACCCTGTCGCTGAAATGATGGGTTCGTTAAAGTGTGCATGTCCTGTTTATACAACATGTGGGTGGGAGGGCCCAAGGACAATTCCATCTTGCACCTCTTTTTTCTTTCATTTTTCTTTGCATCATGTGCTGTTTGGGGACAATTTTTGGAAGGGCCATCCTGTCTTGATTGACAATGCAGTGCCACTCCTAGATGGGCCAGGTGTTTGTGTCGACCACTTGTGTCGCTTAGCTTAGTCACACAGCCACCTTGGTGCGCCTCTTTTTTTCTTTGCATCATGTGCTGTTTGGGGACAATTTTTTGGAAGGGCCATCCAGTCTTGATTGACATTGCAGTGCCACTCCTAGATGGGCCAGGTGTCTGTGTCGACCACTTGTGTCGCTTAGCTTAGTCACACAGCCACCTTGGTGTGCCTCTTTTTTTCTTTGCATCATGTGCTGTTTGGGGACAATTTTTTGGAAGGGCCATCCTGTCTTGATTGACACTGCAGTGCCACTCCTAGATGGGCCAGGTGTTTGTGTCGGCCACTTGTGTCGCTTAGCTTAGTCACACAGCCACCTTGGTGCGCCTCTTTTTTTCTTTGCATCATGTGCTGTTTGGGGACAATTTTTTAGAAGTGCCATCCTGTCTTGATTGACACTGCAGTGCCACTCCTAGATGGGCCAGGTGTTTGTGTCGGCCACTTGTGTCGCTTAGCTTAGTCACACAGCCACCTTGGTGCGCCTCTTTTTTTCTTTACATCATGTGCTGTTTGGGGACTATTTTTTTGAAGGGCCATCCTGCCTGACACTGCAGTGCCACTCCTAGATGGGCCAGGTGTTTGTGTCGGCCGCTTGTGTCGCTTAGCTTAGCCATCCAGTGACCTCGGTGCAAATTTTAGGACTAAAAATAATATTGTGAGGTGTGAGGTGTTCAGAATAGACTGGAAATGAGTGGAAATTATGGTTATTGAGGTTAATAATACTACGGGATCAAAATGACCCCCAAATTCTATGATTTAAGCTGTTTTTTAGGGTTTTTTGAAAAAAACACCCGAATCCGACGAAAAAATTTCGGTGAGGTTTTGCCAAAACGCATCCGAATCCAAAACACGGCCGCGGAACCGAACCCAAAACCAAAACACAAAACGCGAAAAATTTCCGAAGCACATCACTACTAGAAACCCTGTCGACCTTCCATCCATGTTGACCTAGCGACTGTCGACCTATAGTGGTCGACCTAAACATTGTCGACCTAGACACTGTCGATCTTCAGACCGGATCCCAACTTATGTGTAGATCCAAAGATGGGGCTAGTAGATATCCCAATAGTTATGCTGCATTCACACCGCAAATGCCGGGTCCTACCCGGTAAGACAAACGTGTACTTACCGGGTGGGATCCGGCATTTGCGCTCCGTTGCAGGCTTCCCGACCCGGCAATATACCGGGTCGGTTGCCATGACAACGGAGGCCGCAGCAGCAGCAGGGGCGGGGGTGGAGGCGGCGTCGGGAGATGAGCTCATCTCCAGCGCCGCCTCTCCCTATCTTGTGAATGGGAACCGTGTCGCATCGACACGGCTCCCATTCACACCGCACCTGACCCGGTAATCAACCCGGGTAAAACCCTTCTTTTTTACCGGGTTGATTTACCGGGTCAGGCGACCCGCTAAATCGCCCAGTGTGCTTTCACATCGCACACTGACCCGGTTCGACACGGCAATATGCCGTGTCGGTACCGGGTTATTTGTGCGATGTGAAAGGGGTATTAGTGTTATTTGTACTTATGATAGGAACAGGACCAGAGACTTCAAAGCAATGGTCCCCATCCGAGCCTGTTAATTGCTCTTCCAAGCCAGATATCTCGGGTTCTGTCTTACTAAGATTTTTTCTGATGGTATACTCCAAAAGCTAGGTCTCTCTCCTTTCGGTACACAGTGATAGCTTGTCTCTATTATGCCCAGAACCAGAGATATCAGCCTTCCAGTAGCTGGTCCCTGCTCCAGCTACACACACCTGGTATGCAGTTTAATATTTTCGTTGGTAAATTGCTCTGGCTCCTGAACTCTGATCCCCAAGTCCCCAATACCTCCTGTAAGGTGGGACAATCTAGTTTTTATTGCATTGAAAGTTATGAAATCTATTTCCAGCAACTGCAGATGTCTGTATGCAATGGAAAAAGTACAACCTCACTTTCTGCGCTCCAAATGTCCCCTTGATTAAATGGTTCTCACCAAAAAAATTAT
Source organism: Pseudophryne corroboree (assembly GCF_028390025.1). Classification (NCBI taxonomy): domain Eukaryota; kingdom Metazoa; phylum Chordata; class Amphibia; order Anura; family Myobatrachidae; genus Pseudophryne; species Pseudophryne corroboree. The sequence goes on from NC_086450.1 coordinate 123,720,295, forward strand.
ATCACATGAAAAAGAAAAACATAAAACACAACATAATGTAATATTGTCTATGTGAAATAGTTCTTTCCACTGTGTAGGGGGGAAGAATAGGTGATGTAGAATTGTCCCAAGAGAATTCAAACGTCCACCTTCTTATAGGATCACCCAAAGTGATGTCATGCCAACGGAACAAGGAATTCGTACATGTATGCTTACTTGTATAAGCGAAGTAGAAAACACATAAAGGTTTCTTTATTGGAAGTGCTGTCTTTTTTCTTCAACCAATATAATGAGGATGAATATCACTCGTATGGTGCATGAGAAGAATTAAAAAAGGGAGCCAATTAGGGCAAACACAAACCCCTTTATTGGAAATAAAATACAAATAGACGACCAGCCATACCATATAAGGAAACTGGATATGACAGGTTAGGACATCAATATGGCACTGTATTGATACAGTGCCATATTGATGTCCTAACCTGTCATATCTATAGAGGGGAACTTATGACATATTGATACCCGGGTCATATTGTGTCAGCTGATTTCCATCTCAGTTTCCTTATATGGTATGGCTGGTCGTCTATTTGTATTTTATTTCCAATAAAGGGGTTTGTTTTGCCCTAATTGGCTCCCTTTTTTAATTCTTCTCATGCACCATACGAGTGATATACATTCTCATTATATTGGTTGAAGAAAAAAGACAGCACTTCCAATAAAGAAACCTTTATGTGTTTTTTCTACTTCGCTTATACAAGTAAGCATACATGTACGAATTCCTTGTTCCATTGGCATGACATCACTTTGGGTGATCCTATAAGAAGGTGGACATTTGAATTCTCTTGGGACAATTCTACATCACCTATTCTTCCCCCCTAGACAGTGGAAAGAACTATTTCACATAGACAATATTACACTATGTTGTGTTTTATGTTTTTCTTTTTCATGTGATATCATTACATCATTATGTATATTATGTTATATATCTATATAATAGTTCTATATATACACATAATATATAATAAATATGTCATTATCTCAGTAGGGGACCCAAAAATGTGGGATTTTGAATTTTGGAAAAGGGATAGTGAACCTGTATTTTGGTGAGAACCATTCAATCAAGGTGACATTTGGAGCGCAGAAAGTGAGGTTGTACTTTTTCCATTGCATATTGTCATATAGGTTGGTGACCTATTTTTGTACCACCCATTGCTGCTCCATTTTGCAGCGCCACAAGAGGAATTGCTTTTCCATTTTACTGGAGATATCTGTAGTCAATCAAGCTGCCCTCCCACTGGAAAATGATTCATATTAAGCCCACTGCACTATCCTCTCCCCTGCCTATTAAACACCCACTACCACCCTGGAAGTCATATACTGGGCCCCTTTATTCAGCCCAATACCTCTTTCTATAGTTTAGTGTTCTCTCTCCCGCCCCATCTCCCACTATCTGTGCAGTAAAGGAGTAATTAGCAGAAATTACTGCTGCGCAAAAGACAGAACAACCCCTACCACCAGCGGGACATCAAAGCTGCCGCTCGAAGCACCCCACCCCTACCACTGGAGGTTGGGTAGGGGCACCAGTGCATTGCTTTGCCCAGGGGCCTACACTGCTTTTAAGATGGTCCTGGATAGGAGCAGTCCAATATTAGTGGGAGGTGGCATTCCGTGTTTCCACAGTAGTAACCAGTGTCTATGCACTTAGATGTGGCCAGTGGGTCCTTTTTATGGTGGGTGCACAAGTCACACTGCACATGCGTATAAGTCACACTGCACATGCGTATAAGTAACACTGCTCATGGGTATAAGTCACACTGCACATGCGTATAAGTCACACTGCTCATGCATATAGGTCACACTGCTCATGTGTACAAGTCACACTGCTCATGGGTATAAGTCACACTGCACATTTGTATACATCACAATGCATATGTGGATAAGTCACACTGCGCAAACGTATTAGTCCCACTGCACAAGCGTATTAGTCCCACTGCATATGTGGACATGCGTATAAGTCACACTGCTCATAGGTATAAGTCACACTGCACGTGTGTATAAGTCACACTGCGTAAGCGTATAAGTCACACTGCTCATGCTTATATAAGCCACACTGCATATGCGTATAAGTCCCACTGCTCATAGGTATAAGTCCCACTGCACATGTGTATAAGTCACACAGCGTAAGCGTATAAGTCACACTGCTCATGCTTATAAGTCACACTGCACATGTGTATAAGTCACACTGCACATAGGTATAAGTCCCACTGCACATGTGTATAAGTCACACTGCGTAAGCATATAAGTCCCACTGCTCATGCTTATAAGTCACACTGCACATGCGTATAAGCCACACTGCACATGCGTATAAGTCACACTGCTCATGCAAATAAGTCACACTGCTCATGCGTATAAGTCACACTGCGCATGCGTATAATTCACACTGCATATGTGTATAAGTCACACTGCGCATGCGTATAAATCACACTGCTCATGTGTATAAGTCACACTGCTCATGCATATAAGTCACACTGCATATGCATATAAGTCATACTGTGCATGCGTATAAATCACACTGCTCATGGGTATAAGTCACACTGCTCATACGTATAAGTCACACTGCGCATGTGTATAAATCACTCTGCTCATCTGTATAAGTTACACTGCTCATGGGTATAAGTCACACTGCACATGTGTATAAGTCACACTGCACATGTGTATAAGTCACACTGCACATGCATATAAGTCACGCTGCACATGTGTATAAGTCACACTGCATATGTGGATAAATCCAACTGCTCATGCGTATAAGTCACACTGCTCATAGGTATAAGTCGCACTGCACATGTGTATAAATCACTCTGCTCATCTGTATAAGTTACACTGCTCATGGGTATAAGTCACACTGCACATGTGTATAAGTCACACTGCACATGTGTATAAGTCACGCTGCTCATGGGTATAAGTCACACTGCTCATGGGTATAAGTCACACTGCACATGTGTATAAGTCAGAGTGCACATGCATATAAGTCAGACTGCACATGCGTATAAGTCACACTGCACATGTGTATTAATCACACTGCTCATGGGTATAAGTCACACTGCACATGTGTATAAGTCAAGTCACACTGCACATGTGTATAAGTCAGACTGCACATGCATATAAGTCAGACTGCACATGCGTATAAGTCACACTGCTCATGGGTATAAGTCACACTGCACATGCGTATAAATCAAACTACACATGCATATAAGTCACACTGTGCATGCATATAAATCACACTGCTCATATGTAGAAGTCACACTGCTCATGGGTATGTCACATTGCACATGTGTATATGTCACACTGCACATGTATATAAGTCACACTGCATATGTGGATAAGTCACACTGCGCAAACGTATTAGTCCCACTGCACAAGCGTATTAGTCCCACTGCATATGTGGACAAGTCACACTGCGCAAGCGTATAAGTACCACTGCTCATGCGTATAAGTCACACTGCTCATAGGTGTAAGTCACACTGCACATGCATATAAGTCACACTGCTCATGGGTATAAGTCACACTGCACATGCATATAAGTCACACTGCTCATGTACATAAGTCACACTGCTCATGTGTACAAGTCACACTGCTCACGGGTATAAGTCACACTGCACATTTGTATACATCACACTGCATATGTGGATAAGTCACACTGCGCAAACGTATTAGTCCCACTGCACAAGCGTATTAGTCCCACTGCATATGTGGACATGCGTATAAGTCACACTGCTCATAGGTATAATTCACACTGCACGTGTGTATAAGTCACACTGCGTAAGCGTATAAGTCACACTGCTCATGCTTATATAAGTCACACTGCCCATGCTTTTAATCCCACTGCTCATAGGTATAAGTCCCACTGCACATGTGTATAAGTCACACTGCGTAAGCGTATAAGTCACACTGCTCATGCTTATAAGTCACACTGCACATGCGTATTAGTCACACTGCTCATAGGTACAAGTCCCACTGCACATGTGTATAAGTCACACTGCGTAAGCGTATAAGTCACACTGCACATGCGTAAAAGCCACACTGCACATGCGTATAAGCCACACTGCACATGCGTATAAGTCACAATGCTCATGCAAATAAGTCACACTGCTCATGCGTATAAGTCACACTACGCATGCGTATAATTCACACTGCATATGTGTATAAGTCACATTGCTCACGGGTATAAGTCACACTGCTCATGTGTATAGGTCACACTGCTCATGTGTATAGGTCACACTGCTCATACGTTTAAGTCACACTGCGCATGCGTATAAGTCACACTGCTCATATGTATAGGTCACACTGCTCATGGGTATAAGTCACACTGTACATGCCTATAAGTCACACTGCACATGCATATAAGTCATACTGTGCATGCGTATAAATCACACTGCTCATGTGTATAAGTCACACTGCTTATGGGTATAAGTCACACTGCTCATGCGTATAAGTCACACTGCGCATGCGTATAAATCTCACTGCATATGTGTATAAGTCACACTGCTCGTGCGTATAAGTCACACTACGCATGCGTATAAATCATACTGCTCATCTGTATAAGTCACACTGCTCATGGGTATAAGTCATACTGCTCATACGTATAAGTCACACTGCGCATGTGTATAAATCACTCTGCTCATCTGTATAAGTTACACTGCTCATGGGTATGTCACACTGCACATGTGTATACATCACACTGCACATGTGTATACATCACACTGCACATGTATATAAGTCACACTGCATATGTGGATAAGTCACACTGCGCAAACGTATTAGTCCCACTGTACAAGCATATTAGTTCCACTGCATATGTGGACAAGTCACACTGCGCAAGCGTATAAGTACCACTGCTCATGCGTATAAGTCACACTGTTCATAGTGTCAAAGTCGGAAAAATATCATGCTACACGTTGCCATATATTCACCTCATGCGCTTGCCCGCTGCACGTGCACATTCTCTCCCGTGCGTGCGGATACTCGCAGCTGCGTGATGGCGCCTCCTCGGCCATGCGCTCGAGCGCGTGGTATGTGCATTTACGGTAGAGTTTGTGTGCGTCTAGCGGGCGACTCAAACGTTAAATAATAAAACCAAATAGTATGTTTTATAGATAATGTTCCCCTTAATAATGACTGTAAGTTTGTTTAATGTAACTGGTCGCTGGACAGAGAAATTCCTCTTTGCATGATATGAAGGGTCAGACAGGGTTTGAGCAGTTGTGTTTGGTACCTAACTAAAGAACATTTTATTAGAAACAATCCGGTGCTGGTTAGGTAAAGATTAATCGCTCCTGCGTAAAGTTATGTCTATTAGTAGTTTCTGGACATTTACTATATTTGCGGTTCATTATCCATGCGGCGGGAATTCTCAGATTCCCTCCCACCTGAGCAGTTTGATATAGTCACGGCCCACCTGTTCAAACTAACCTATGACCTTTTGTTATGATGCGAGGAGACATTCCTGTGTCCAATGAACAATGAGATTGTAGGTCCCTTTGTAGTATACTGTACGCAGTGTATATAAGGACAGCCAGCCTGGCCAGCTCAGTCTTCTCTCCACAAACGGTTTTCATCTTGACTAACTAGGAGCTGGTACCAGAGCTGCGCAGCGATCATTCCCCAGTGTGTGTAAGTTATTCTCTGTGACCATTCTAAATCTCTGTTTGTATTTGCCATATTCTCTCTCTCTGTTATTGTATAAGATTGTGACGATATTGTATATTTATGTGTAGTTAGCCTGCTTAGATATTGATGTTAGCCTGTAGTGTATGAACTGTTAACTGTTTTAACTTTTACATAGCTAGATATTGTTAGTAAAGGTGTTGGAACCTTAGCAAGGTATTGTGTGTTTATTACATTGCTGAGAGTATTCCGAGTGTCTCAATCGCTCAAGAGGCTTTCATACAATAGAGGTTAATTAGCATTGCATTGTGCTCACATTACAAAACCAAGGTTTACAGTACAAACTCAATCTTTCACTGTGTTGCATACAAGGTTTACTGAGTGTCATCCCGTGAGCGTCTGCGCCGCTCGTGTTCTCCTCGTGGTCACGAGCGTACGCTACGCTAGTAGCGTAGCATTACGGTAGTCGGCCGCCTATAGCGTGCTCGACACCACGCGTTAAGTTGTGAGCGAGCGTGTCGCATGTGCGTCTCGACAACGGCTAAGCGTCTGCTATGCTAAGTGCGTACCCTTACGGTACCCCATACGCCAATTGCGTACTGAGGCCCTCATTCCGAGTTGTTCGCTCTGTATTTTTCATCGCATCGCAGTGAAAATCCGCTTAGTACGCATGCGCAATGTTCGCACTGCGACTGCGCCAAGTAACTTTACTATGAAGAAAGTATTTTTACTCACGGCTTTTTCTTCGCTCCGGCGAACGTAATGTGATTGACAGGAAATGGGTGTTACTGGGCGGAAACACGGCGTTTCAGGGGCGTGTGGCTGAAAACGCTACCGTTTCCGGAAAAAACGCAGGAGTGGCCGGAGAAACGGTGGGAGTGCCTGGGCGAACGCTGGGTGTGTTTGTGACGTCAACCAGGAACGACAAGCACTGAAATGATCGCACAGGCAGAGTAAGTCTGGAGCTACTCTGAAACTGCTAAGTAGTTAGTAATCGCATTATTGCGAATACATCGGTCGCAATTTTAAGAAGCTAAGATTCACTCCCAGTAGGCGGCGGCTTAGCGTGTGTAACTCTGCTAAATTCGCCTTGCGACCGATCAACTCGGAATGAGGGCCTGAGTCTCTTACCCATTTTATAGTGAATGTAATAAGATAAATAGTTAGCTTTATCAATTGGCGGCTCGTCCGTCCTCCACATATCCGCACCAGCGAACACAGACTTTATCTGTCAGCAAGGGCGGGAAGGCAGTATCCCTTCGTATCGGGATACAGTAGTGCTGGCTAGATAAGCGTCTGTTTCGCTACGCTGTAGGAGTGCTGGTGGAATCCGGAACCGGAAGGTAAGAACAGTACGCTATTGTCTTTTAAAACTGTTTATTTCTGTTTTGCGTACGCACGCACGCACGCACACACCTGTATTTCTTTTCATTTGTGTATTTTCACACCTCACCTTCCTGTTTGCCATTTCACAATTGATAACGTGCTGAGAAAGATTTGTTGCTATTGGTAGTTAAAAGTAATATTAATACGTTAAGGAATAATTTGTAAAACACGCACACGGCTTGCCTAAGATACAAGGAAGTTCTGTGTGGTGTTCAGTAAATGATTACAGTTAAAGATCATCTACATTGATATAAACGTGTTAATTGTATTTCTGTGGATATACCTGGCTTGCGTACATGTGTCTCTAACAAAGGGCGGGACTAGCGTACGCGACGCAAGGGCCGACACACGGAGCGTATATTACGCAACGGAGCGTCTGGCTACGCCCACATAATACAAATAACACGACAGTATTGTTTTAGTTAGGCGATAAGGAGGCAACGCGATAATAGCGCAAATCAATCTCAGTGTCCAAAATTTTAAGCTAATAGATCCTTCTCTAGTTGCAACTCCTCGGGATTAGCCTGCGATACTGAATGAAAGGGATTTCTGCGCAGAAACGAAAGTAAAGAGTATATGAGGTGAAAGAGTGTGTATACATATATATAAGTTTCTAAAATTTTGGGGTTGAACCACAGGAAATCATCGAGTTCTCGTGAGGTACATACGTGTGACGGCACGGTGGCTTGGGAGGCATCCCTTGTTAAACATTTAAAAAAAGAGCATTAGAGTATAGCAGACCAGGAGGTCTACTGTAGCACAGACCAGGAGGTCCAGACAAACCAGGAGGTCTAGGTACAGCAGACTAAGAAGTCCGCTATAGATAAAGAGTAAAGAAGCACAACACCAGGAAGGGTTGGTGCGGTACCCATATAGGCCATTAAGCTCTGGCTGAAGGAATTCGCAGCCACAATTTTCGATTCCACTGGTCGCTCCCCACATAAGATTAGTTGCTTATGTGCAGAACAATTGTACCGCACGTAATTGTGTGCATTAGTTAGTAACTTGACCCAGTACCATTTGCGTACGCTAGAGGGGTCATAAACGCTATTTGTACATTCTAACGTGATTTGTGTAATTTTTTTTATTTTAAGGGAGGTTCGCTGGTCACTCGGGAATTCTCTAACAACCAATAGTTACTGGGAAGGGTTAAGTGCTCTTCGGATCACACCCACATGTTCCAGTAAATAGAGGTTCAGGTCGCAAGGGCCCTAGGTCGAGTACGCCAGCGCTAGGGCAGTGTGTGGGCGTATTGGTCGACGTGGGCGAGTGAGTGGAGGTACTCGGTAAACTTCCGCCGCCGGCCTACCCCGGACATCTTGGTTTTTGTAAGGGTTCGCTGAAGACCCTGATTTGAAGGTCAGAGGTAGTTAAAGCAACACCTGCAAAGATGGGGGCCAGTTGTTCAGGTAGGGGGCAATCAACCTCGGTTCGGGTTGACTTAGTAAACCGACCAATCGGGTCGGCAAGGTATGTCATGTGTGAGAAATACGGTTCACACACAGAGGTTTTGTGCGATGAATGGGAAAGAATGACTGTGCATGATGGGGAAAAGTTCCCACGGGTAGGCAGTTTTAGTCCCGAGGTGTTACAAAATCTAAGGAGAAGGATATGTCTCATTAAATCTGCCAAGAGACGGATCAAACATTATGATTATTTACAGTTATGGCAACAGGAAGGTGAAATACAAAGAGGATTGGCTCAAGCGGCTGGATCTAACCCTATCAGAAAACTGATAGCCACCGCGCCACCACCACCATACATAACGGGAGAGAAGGTGGTTACAGAGAATGGCACACTGGTGAATGATAAACATGCACTTAGTAACTGTATAAATGTTAAGAATAATGTAACCAAGATTGTTGATGCTAATATTAACCCGTGCAAGCTGTCCCCTGTTTTAAACTTTCCCCAGGATTGTGACCAAGAGGATGAGCCAACAACAATATCGGCACTCTCTCTAGCAGCCACCATAGCAGAAACAACAGTGGGCACGTCCCAACCAGTAAGAGCAGTATCAAAGGCCCCTAGTGGAGGGACAGGTGAGGTCGTATCAACTGGTAAGTACGGCATCATACACTATGCTGAAACCATTTCACCACATGTTGTAGAATCTACTCAGAATGATGTTATTGAACTTAATCCCGTTAGGGTAATTGCAGTGCCAAATGGGAAAACTGACACTTCAGGAGTCACTCCTCTCAGACACATCGCCATGCACTGCCCCTTTTCCCGAATGGAATTAAGATCAATGGTGTCTGAATTCCCTGATCCTAGGAAAGATCTAGTTGCAAGCCAGGAATACATTAGAGAGCTAGGAAATACTGTGGAGCCCAATAACAAAGACTGGCAGATACTGCTGAGGGCATGTTTACCCTCCAATGTCGACTCAGCGAGATTTATAGCTGACTGTAAATTAGATGAAGAGGTACCCCTTACGGACGTGTACAACCAAGATAATGTAAAGAGAATAAATTTACAGTTAAAAGAGTATTTTCCAGCTGTTGTCAAATGGAACAAAATTTTCTCCATCAAACAAAAAGAGGGAGAAATAGCTGCTGATTATTTTCATCGGGCACTACAGGATATGGCTAAGTATACAGGCATAGAAGACATTAAGACAAATGTGAATCATAGAGAAGTAGCAGTATCTGTGTTAATGGATGGTTTAAAGGAAGTATTGAGGACGAGGGTACAGACCACCCAACCATGTTGGCAAGGTCTGTCGGTGGCTACTTTGAGAGAGGCCGCTATTGTTCATGATTGGAATATCACCCGACACAGGGAGTCACAAAGTGATAAGTTAATGGCCGTAAGTATACAGGCCCTGACCACAAGGCCACCTCAGTATAAGTCTCCGACCCCTGTGGGTAAGTCAAATGTGGTAACTTGTTATTACTGTCATAAAGAGGGACATTTTGCACGAGACTGTAGATCGAAAAATGCACCAAAATCATATCAACCCCCTAGACAACGACATGACACACGAAATTGGGATCAAGGACCGCAGAGACGGAGTTATGAGCCACACGCAGGGGAAACAAAAAGGTATCCCCCAAAAAGAGACTGGCAAGTCACTGATAGTTCCCATTTACCCCCTTCACAGGTAATAGCTGCCAGCGCAATGCAGGGAGGTCACCACGCACCATAGGGGCGGGGCCACACCTGTAATCTGCAGCCAGTAAAATTAATTGCGAGCCTTGGAAGTGAACCCGAGGTCACAATTGATGTAGCTGGTAAATCTCTAAATTTCCTTGTAGATACGGGGACAGCCAAGTCAGTGATAAATTCGACCGTGGGCATGAGAACCACTGGTAAAACAATTCCAGCCATGGGAGTAACAGGAGTAGTACAGCACTACCCTTTAAGCAAACCTGCAGAGATTACGATAGGGCCTTTGCATACCAAGCATTCTTTTCTGCTGGCTGCATCGGCTCCGACTAATCTCCTAGGGAGAGATTTACTGTGCAAAATGGGATGCGTCATATACTGTACTCCTGAAGGTGTGTTCTTGGACATACCCGAAAACCACGCTCAGGAAGCGCAGGATATGCTAGACTCCCCAACAAGATTAATGTCACACACTGTTGTTGTAAATAGGTGTCCGTCCAAGGTAGAGGAAATGATTTCCCAGATACCGGAATCACTTTGGACCAAGGATGGACAAGACACTGGATTGATGGCAAACGTAGCCCCAGTAGTTGTGCAAGTAAAAGATGGTAGGATAGCTCCAAAAATCCCACAATACCCTCTGAAGCCAGAGGTGGAGTTAGGAGTTTACCCTGTAATAGAGCGCTTGCTACAACAGGGCATTCTGGTAAGAACGTCCAGCACTGCCAATAGTCCCATCTTCCCTGTTAAAAAGAGTGGGGGGAGGGGTTACAGATTAGTGCAGGATCTAAGAGGGATCAACAAAATAGTTGAGAGTCAATTCCCCGTAGTGCCAAATCCAGCTGTCATCCTTATGCAAATCCCTCCCACTGCCAAATTTTCACTGTGATTGACCTCTGCTCAGCTTTCTTCTCGGTACCTCTGCACCCTGACAGTCAATACTTATTCGCATTCACATACAGAGGAGTTCAGTACACTTGGACTCGATTACCACAAGGTTTCATAGACAGTCCAAGTATTTTCTCACAGGCCCTGCATGATTGTTTACAGTCTTTCCAACCAGAGAGTGGATCAATATTGATACAGTATGTGGATGATTTACTGCTGTGTTCAGATTCACTGGAAGCGTCCCTGAGAGATACGAAACAACTCCTGTTTCATCTTTCAGACACAGGACACAAGGTTTCCAAGGACAAGTTACAATTATGCCAGACCCGTGTGAAGTATTTGGGACACTGTTTAACACAAGGACTGAGACACCTTACCGCTGATAGAATTCAAGCAATTTGTGACATGACCCTGCCACAAACCCAGCAACAGATAAGAACATTTTTAGGAATGTGTGGGTATTGCCGTAACTGGATCCCAGGTTTTTCCATACTAGCCCTACCTTTGCAGGAGATGGTCTCCTCAAACAAACCTGATCGGATTTCGCACACAGACGAGTCTGAGATGGCATTTGAGAGACTTAAACAGTGCCTAACGCAGGCACCAGCATTAGGTATGCCTGACTATGGGAAACCCTTTGAGCTGTACGGAACAGAGAGTGCTGGGTGCGCAGCAGGTGTCTTAACCCAGAAGCATGGTGATGCCAGCAGGCCGGTAGCCTACTATAGCGCTCAGCTAGATACGGTAGCGCGATCCCTCCCCACATGCTTGCGAAGCGTTGCAGCAATAGCATTGCTAGTCACAAAGAGCGAAGATGTAGTGCTAGGACACAACCTCACAATTCATACACCACATGCAGTGTCAGCCTTACTGAATTCGGCCCAAACCAGACACGTCTCATCAGTGCGGTTTACAAGATGGGAATTGGCATTGATGGCCCCCGTAAACATCACCATAAGGAGATGCAGCGCATTAAATCCTGCAACGTATCTCCCAGGTGTGCCTGGACAGGCACAAAGGGTGGAGGATGAGAGTGATGGTGAAGGAGGATTTAATACAGGGGATGACACGCATGATTGTATGGAATATTTGACCCAAAATTTCACGGCAAGGCCTGACATCAGTGACAACCCACTGGAAGATGTAGATTTTACTTTCTACACTGACGGTAGTTGTCACAGACAGACGGACTCGGGAGACTTGTGTACTGGATACGCAGTCGTAGATGACCAAGGTACCATAGAAGCGGAACCGCTAGGCCCACCACACTCAGCACAAGTTGCTGAACTGGTTGCCCTAACCAGAGCATGTGAATTGGCTAAGGGCAAATCAGCCAATATTTACACAGATTCTAGGTACGCCTTCGGAGTAGTCCATGATTTCGGGGCCCTATGGCGCCTCAGAAATTTCATGACGGCAGCTGGCACACCCGTAGCGCATGCAGCCCACATCAAAAGACTTCTAACAGCGATACAGGAACCCGACAGAGTGGCTGTTATCAAGTGTAAAGCTCACACATATAGCCAAGACCCGGTATCACTTGGTAACAGCCGAGCAGACGAAGCTGCTAAATCAGCAGCCAGTAACCCCATACAAACAGACAGTACACAACTGATGGTATTTAATACTGTAAACACACAGAAATTGTGTGAAATGCAAAATTTGTGTTCCCCACAGGAAAAGGCAGTCTGGAGGTCAAAAGGATATGGCCAGGAGTCCTCAGGACTCTGGACAGATGGACAGGGTAAGCCAGTGGCACCCAGAGCATACCTTCCAAGTCTAGCGGAAGCGGCACATGGGCTGACTCATCTAGGCAAAGAAGGAATGTGTAAGTTGGTAAGAGCTTATTGGTGCGCCCCAGGATTTTCTTCCCATGCGGGTAAAAGAGCGATGACATGTCTCACCTGCTTGAGAAAGAATATCGGAAAGGCAATACCGACAGAGCCATCCCATATCCCTACGACAGATGGCCCTTTTCAGGTAATACAAATTGATTTCATACAATTGCCACCTTGTAGAAATTTAAAATATGTATTGGTCTGTATTGATGTGTTCTCAAATTGGGTTGAAGCATTTCTCGTGGCCACAAATACCGCTGTATTTACTGCAAAGAAAATTGTGCAGGAATTTGTGTGTAGGTATGGTATCCCTAGAATCATTGAAAGTGATAGGGGTACCCATTCTACAGGTGAAGTCTTTCAAACAATGTGTAAGTTGATGGGAATTAATAGTAAGCTGCATACTCCGTACCGCCCCCAGGCGAGTGCGAAGGTGGAAAGAGTAAACAGCACTATTAAAAATAAATTGAGCAAGGTAATGACTGAAACAGGACTGTTATGGCCTGAAGCTTTGCCAATCGTATTATACAGCATCAGAATCACTCCCAGGTCCCCTCTTAATCTGTCTCCTTTTGAAATTTTGTTTGGTCGACAACCCCATGTTATGATTAACCCCCAGGATGATTTGAAATGTAACAATGAAGTAACCGTAAAGTACTTGGTTAAAATGAGTAAGCAATTGAGGAATCAGAATGATAATCTAAAGTTGGTGATTCCTGATCTGCCAGACAGTAATTGTCATGACATTGAACCTGGGGATTATGTAATGATACGGAATTTTCTACGCTCAGGTTGCCTTATTGACAGATGGGAAGGACCATATCAAGTCTTATTGACCAGCACAACAGCATTGAAGGTTGCCGAGAGAGAGACTTGGGTCCATTCGTCTCATTGTAAAAAGGTCTCTGACCCAGAGAGGTCCCGTGATAAAGAACAGACGGTAGAGGTTGTATCACTAGAGTGTCTGTTCAGGGAGGATTGAGACGACACCTGAGCACTGAGAATAATAAGACCAGAAGCTTGTCGAGCCAGATTTCTTTTTCCCATTTGTTATTTTCTCCAGTTCCCACCTCCCTCCTATTTCCTTTCCCCCTTCTTATTTTTCTCCTTTTACTCCTCTAAGATGGACTTGCCCCAAGAGACTGTGATCCGGATTTTCCTGTTGACCATGATGTTGACCAGAGCAGTCTGTTTCGGTGAGAGTACCATGGAGGTCGAGAAAGGATCGGGAATGGGTTCTGATGACCAGGATGCAGGCGTAAATTTCCAAGAGCAACGTAATCTCCGAGTAAAGGCGAGTATCAGAAAACGATCTGGTAGCATTGACAATAGAAGGAATTGTGAAGGATTGTTAGCTGAAGAGAACTGCATCTGTAGGCATTGTGACAATATAGTTGAGGATGGGTGCATCAAGAAATGTCAGTCCAGTTTTAATGTCCACATGGACCGGCATCCATTGAGTGACTATCACTCCTTAGTGGGTAAAGTGTTAAATCAGACAGACTGTTGGGTATGCTCTCAAGTACCTCAAGGTCATAGCAAATCAGGACTAGTACCATTCCCTTTAACTGTAGGAGAGGTACTTGAGCTAAGTGGTGGGAGGCCGGTGGATAAGAGGTTTAATATCTCTAGTCCTCCTAGTTTGAAGCTCCACCAATATCATGTGGATAGGTCCTTAGTGTGCTTTAACATTTCCAATCCCCGAAAGCCGGGAAATTGGGAAGTGTTATGGAGTAATCAAACCATGACCTTTTCATACAGACCCGACAGAATGCCCATAGACACAGAACTTATACGCCAGATAGCCGACCATGGAAAATATTTCCGGTATAGGTACACTCTAGGAAGTAGGACCATGCGTGTTGGAGAAGTATCACCAGGATACTGTGCACATATCGTACAACCTGATACGTGTACTAAACAGATGGGAGAATTAGGGTTAGGAGATTTCACATGGAAAATTTGTAACATGATAATGTCATACTCCGTCCCATATGTTCTCCCTGATGATGCATATTTCATATGCGGAAGGAAGGCGTATAAGTGGCTTGCCCCAAACTCAGAGGGATTGTGCTATATTGGAAAAGTACTGCCTGAAGTAATGACTGTAACCCATAACAAAATGAAAGATATTCACCGCAGTGCCCAAGCTCCTTATACTCATACTCATTACGAGCACGTCGTTAAACGGCACCTGATAGAGAGGACAGAGCATTCAGCCTCTGATCTGATCCATGAATCCACCAGGATTCAATTCCTACTCGCGTTAGATATCACTCGTACCGCCAGAGGAGTGATAAATTATAAATATATATCTGCGCTTGCAAATTTATTAGACAATATCACCTAAATGTATGACGACACATTCAGGTACACTGGGAAAGAGTTACAAGCCTACAAAACAGAACTGGTTCAGCATAGGATGATTCTCAATTACCTCACAGCAGTGACAGGCGGGTATTGTGTCACCCTAGCAACTCAATATGGAATAAAGTGCTGCACGTACATTACAAACAGCACGGAGGACCCAGCCGAGGTCATAGACCAAAAGATGGATGACATTTTACAATTAAAGTGGGCGTTTCGAAGGAAACACAATCTCACACTCGCTGCTGTGGGTAATGAGCTGACCAGTTGGGTGTCATGGTTGAACCCACGAAATTGGTTCTCGGGCTTAGGAGAATGGGCCCAAGGTATTATTATGGATGTAGTGAAATTTCTTTTGTGTATTCTAGAAGTCGTCATATTGGTTGGCCTGATATTAAGATGCGTTCGGGTTTTAGCGAAGCGTAAAAGTAATACCAGGGTGATGAGTCTGAGGAGCGAGGACACTGTACTAACAACAACTAATTTGATTTATGACCCAACGATAGAGACAATGTTGTGATGAAAATGTGATTCCACGGTCCGTTTCTTTCACCCGTTTCTCCTTTGTTTTCCTCAAAGGTACAAAGACATCCGCTTGGAAGAAGAATTTGACAACCTCTTTTATACAGACCATTGATGAACGATGCTACAAGCCCCAAATTTCCCTAGTGACTTTAACTTTTACTATAGCCCAACACTTTAGAGACTGTAACTTTATGGACAATGGAACAACTTTTGCTCGTTATTTATAGCAAAAGCACCGAGAGACATCAGACAACATGTACATCAAGACAAGACTTCAGACAAGACCTCAATCGGCGAATGCATATTAAACTCACATAGTTTACGACTGCATTTATAATAATTGCTTCTTATCTTCACCTCTACAACCTTCAGGTAATGACACACATAGTCGATAGGGAATATAGATACAGATATCAGCACTCACATATCCCCCCATTCATGTATCATCGACTAAATGTGCTCCCCCATTTGTTGCAACCAAAAGCCGAAAAGAGCTCGGTAAAGTTTGACAGCCCATCCACAGACCCGTAATACGGGATAAGAAGGAATTCAAATGTATACTTCGCAATACCTCGAAGCTTGATCTAAAACACGTACGGCACGATGATACATGACCCCTCAAACATGGATTCATACACACATGCTTCTACTATTTCA
The DNA here is from genome assembly GCF_028390025.1 of Pseudophryne corroboree. Lineage (NCBI taxonomy): Eukaryota > Metazoa > Chordata > Amphibia > Anura > Myobatrachidae > Pseudophryne > Pseudophryne corroboree. The sequence goes on from NC_086450.1 coordinate 123,736,710, forward strand.
CTAGGTCATACCTTTTTCCCACCTGCTCCTCTCCTCCCTTTACCCAATCATAAAATGGTATTTACATTATGACATATTTTTCTTTTTTTGAACTGTTTTAGGAAGTGGCAGTTATTGATGACTGCCAAAGGGTGGACTGTCAAAGTCGGAAAAATATCATGCTACACGTTGCCATATATTCACCTCATGCGCTTGCCCGCTGCACGTGCACATTCTCTCCCGTGCGTGCGGATACTCGCAGCTGCGTGATGGCGCCTCCTCGGCCATGCGCTCGAGCGCGTGGTATGTGCATTTACGGTAGAGTTTGTGTGCGTCTAGCGGGCAACTCAAACGTTAAATAATAAAACCAAATAGTATGTTTTATAGATAATGTTCCCCTTAATAATGACTGTAAGTTTGTTTAATGTAACTGGTCGCTGGACAGAGAAATTCCTCTTTGCATGATATGAAGGGTCAGACAGGGTTTGAGCAGTTGTGTTTGGTACCTAACTAAAGAACATTTTATTAGAAACAATCCGGTGCTGGTTAGGTAAAGATTAATTGCTCCTGCGTATAGTTATGTCTATTAGTAGTTTCTGGACATTTACTATATTTGCGGTTCATTATCCATGCGGCGGGAATTCTCAGATTCCCTCCCACCTGAGCAGTTAGTCACAGCCCACCTGTTCAAACTAACCTATGACCTTTTGTTATGATGCGAGGAGACATTCCTGTGTCCAATGAACAATGAGATTGTAGGTCCCTTTGTAGTATACTGTACGCAGTGTATATAAGGACAGCCAGCCTGGCCAGCTCAGTCTTCTCTCCACAAACGGTTTTCATCTTGACTAACTAGGAGCTGGTACCAGAGCTGCGCAGCGATCATTCCCCAGTGTGTGTAAATTATTCTCTGTGACCATTCTAAATCTCTGTTTGTATTTGCCATATTCTCTCTCTCTGTTATTGTATAAGATTGTGACGATATTGTATATTTATGTGTAGTTAGCCTGCTTAGATATTGATGTTAGCCTGTAGTGTATGAACTGTTAACTGTTTTAACTTTTACATAGCTAGATATTGTTAGTAAAGGTGTTGGAACCTTAGCAAGGTATTGTGTGTTTATTACATTGCTGAGAGTGTTCAGAGTGTCTCAATCGCTCAACAGGCTTTCATACAATAGAGGTTAATTAGCATTGCATTGTGCTCACATTACAAAACCAAGGTTTACAGTACAAACTCAATCTTTCACTGTGTTGCATACAAGGTTTACTGAGTGTCATCCCGTGAGCATCTGCGCCGCTCGTGTTCTCCTCGTGGTCACGAGCGTACGCTACGCTAGTAGCGTAGCATTACGGTAGTCGGCCGCCTATAGCGTGCTCGACACCACGCGTTAAGTTGTGAGCGAGCGTGTCGCATGTGTGTCTCGACCACGGCTAAGCGTCTGCTACGCTAAGTGCGTACCCTTACGGTACCCCATACGCCAATTGCGTACTGAGTCTCTTACCCATTTTATAGTGAATGTAATAAGGTAAATAGTTAGCTTTATTAATAGGTATAAGTCAAACTGCACATGCGTATAAGTCACAATGCTCATGGGTATAAGTCACACTGCACATGCGTATAAGTCACACTGCTCATGCGTATAAGTCACACTGCTCATACATATAGGTCACACTGCTCATGTGTACAAGTCACACTGCTCATGGGTATAAGTCACACTGCACATTTGTATACATCACACTGCATATATGGATAAGTCACACTGCGCAAACGTATTAGTCCCACTGCACAAGCGTATTAGGCCCACTGCATATGTGGACATGCGTATAAGTCACACTGCTCATAGGTATAAGTCACACTGCACGTGTGTATAAGTCACACTGCGTAAGCGTATAAGTCCCACTGCTCATGCTTATATAAGTCACATTGCATATGTGTATAAGTCACACTGCTCATAGGTATAAGTCTCACTGCACATGTGTATAAGTTACACTGCGTAAGCGTATAAGTCACACTGCACATGCATATAAGCCACACTGCACATGCGTATAAGCCACACTGCACATGCATATAAGTCACACTGCTCATGCAAATAAGTCACACTGCTCATGCAAATAAGTCACACTGCGCATGCGTATAATTCCCACTGCATATGTGTATAAGTCACATTGCTCACGGGTATAAGTCACACTGCTCATGTGTATAGGTCACACTGCTCATGCGTATAAGTCACACTGCTCATGTGTATAAGTCACACTGCTCATGCATATAAGTCAAACTGCGCATGCGTATAAATCACACTGGTTATGTGTATAAGTCACACTGCTTATGGGTATAAGTCACACTACTCATGCGTATAAGTCACACTGCGCATGTGTATAAATCTCACTGCATATGTGTATAAGTCACACTGCTCGTGCGTATAAGTCACACTACGCATGCGTATAAATCACACTGCTCATGCGTATAAGTCACACTGCGCATGCATATAAATCTCACTGCATATGTGTATAAGTCACACTGCTCGTGCGTATAAGTCACACTACGCATGCGTATAAATCACACTGCTCATCTGTATAAGTCACACTGCTCATGGGTATAAGTCACACTGCTCATACGTATAAGTCACACTGCGCATGTGTATAAATCACTCTGCTCATCTGTATAAGTTACACTGCTCATGGGTATAAGTCACATTGCACATGTATATAAGTCACACTGCACATGTGTATTAATCACACTGCTCATGGGTATAAGTCACACTGCACATGTGTATAAGTCAAGTCACACTGCACATGTGTATAAGTCAGACTGCACATGCATATAAGTCAGACTACACATGCGTATAAGTCACACTGCTCATGGGTATAAGTCACACTGCACATGCGTATAAATCAAACTACACATGCATATAAGTCACACTGTGCATGTATATAAATCACACTGCTCATATGTAGAAGTCACACTGCTCATGGGTATGTCACACTGCACATGTGTATACGTCACACTGCACATGTATATAAGTCACACTGCATATGTGGATAAGTCACACTGCACAAACGTATTAGTCCCACTGCACAAGCGTATTAGTCCCACTGCATATGTGGACAAGTCACACTGCGCAAGCGTATAAGTACCACTGCTCATGCGTATAAGTCACACTGCTCATAGGTATAAGTCACACTGCACATACATATAAGTCACACAGCTCATGGGTATAAGTCACACTGCACATGCGTATAAGTCACACTGCTCAAGCGTATAAGTCACACTGCTCATACATATAGGTCACACTGCTCATGTGTACAAGTCACACTGCACATTTGTATACATCACACTGCATATGTGGATAAGTCACACTGCGCAAACATATTAGTCCCACTGCACAAGCGTATTAGTCCCACTGCATATGTGGACATGCGTATAAGTCACACTGCTCATAGGTATAAGTCACGTTGCGCGTGTGTATAAGTCACACTGCGTAAGCGTATAAGTCCCACGTCTCATGCTTATAAAAGTCACACTGCATATGCGTATAAGTCACACTGCTCATAGGTATAAGTCCCACTGCACATGTGTATAAGTCACACTGCGTAAGCGTATAAGTCACACTGCTCATGCTTATAAGTCACACTGCACATGCGTATAAGTCACACTGCTCATAGGTATAAGTCACACTGCGTAAGCGTATAAGTCACACTGCACATGCGTATAAGCCACACTGCACATGCGTATAAGCCACACTGCACATGCGTATAAGCCACACTGCACATGCGTATAAGCCACACTGCACATGCGTGTAAGTCACACTGCGCATGCGTATAATTCACACTGCATATGTGTATAAGTCACATTGCTCACGGGAATAAGTCACACTGCTCATGTGGATAGGTCACACTGCTCATGCGTATAAGTCACTGCGCATGCGTATAAATCACACTGCTCATATGTATAAGTCACACTGCTTATGGGTATAAGTCACACTGCTCATGCTTATAAGTCACACTGCAATGCGTATAAGTCACACTGCTCATAGGTATAAGTCCCACTGCACATGTGTATAAGTCACACTGCGTAAGCGTATAAGTCACACTGCGTAAGCGTATAAGTCACACTGCACATGCGTATAAGCCACACTGCACATGCGTTTAAGCCACACTGCACATGCGTATAAGTCACACTGCTCATGCAAATAAGTCACACTGCTCATAGGTATAAGTCCCACTGCACATATGTATAAGTCACACTGCGTAAGCGTATAAGTCACACTGCACATGCGTATAAGCCACACTGCACATGCGTATAAGTCACACTGCGCATGCGTATAATTCACACTGCATATGTGTATATGTCACATTGCTCACGGGTATAAGTCACACTGCTCATGTGTATAGGTCACACTGCACAAGCGTATAAGCCACACTGCACATGCGTATAAGCCACACTGCACATGAGTATAAGCCACACTGCACATGCGTATAAGTCACACTGCGCATGCGTATAATTCACACTGCATATGTGTATAAGTCACATTGCTCACGGGAATAAGTCACACTGCTCATGTGGATAGGTCACACTGCTCATGCGTATAAGTCACTGCGCATGCATATAAATCACACTGCTCCTATGTATAAGTCACACTGCTTATGGGTATAAGTCACACTGCTCATGCTTATAAGTCACACTGCAATGCGTATAAGTCACACTGCTCATAGGTATAAGTCCCACTGCACATGTGTATAAGTCACACTGCGCATGTGTATAATTCACACTGCATATGTGTATATGTCACATTGCTCACGGGTATAAGTCACACTGCTCATGCTTATAAGTCACACTGCACATGCGTATAAGTCACACTGCTCATAGGTATAAGTCCCACTGCACATATGTATAAGTCACACTGCGTAAGCGTATAAGTCACACTGCACATGCGTATAAGCCACACTGCACATGCGTATAAGTCACACTGCGCATGCGTATAATTCACACTGCATATGTGTATATGTCACATTGCTCACGGGTATAAGTCACACTGCTCATGTGTATAGGTCACACTGCTCATGCATATAAGTCACACTGCGCATATGTATAAGTCACACTGCTCATGGGTATAAGTCACACTGCACATGCGTATAAGCACACTGCACATGCATACAAGTCATACTGTGCATGCATATAAATCACACTGCTCATGTGTATAAGTCACACTGCTTATGGGTATAAGTCACACTGCTCATGCGTATAAGTCACACTGCGCATGCGTATAAATCTCACTGCATATGTGTAAAAGTCTCACTGCTCGTGTGTATAAGTCACACTACGCATGCGTATAAATCACACTGCTCATCTGTATAAGTCACACTGCGCATGTGTATAAATCACTCTGCTCATCTGTATAAGTTACACTGCTCATGGGTATAAGTCACACTGCACATGTATATAAGTCACACTGCACATGCATATAAGTCATGCTGCACATGTGTATAAGTCACACTGCATATGTGGATAAGTCCCAGTGCGCAAGCGAATAAATCCAACTGCTCATGTGTATAAGTCACACTGCTCATAGGTATAAGTCCCACTGCACATGTGTATAAGTCACACTGCGTAAGCATATAAGTCACACTGCACATGCGTAAAAGCCACACTGCACATGCGTATAAGCCACACTGCACATGCGTATAAGTCACATTGCTCATGCAAATAAGTCACACTGCTCATGCGTATAAGTCACACTACGCATGCATATAATTCACACTGCATATGTGTATAAGTCACATTGCTCACGGGTATAAGTCACACTGCTCATGTGTATAGGTCACACTGCTCATGTGTATAGGTCACACTGCTCATGTGTATAGGTCACACTGCTCATACGTTTAAGTCACACTGCGCATGCGTATAAGTCACACTGCTCATATGTATAAGTCACACTGCTCATGGGTATAAGTCACACTGCACATGTATATAAGTCACACTGCACATGCATATAAGTCATGCTGCACATGTGTATAAGTCACACTGCATATGTGGATAAGTCCCACTGCGCAAGCGTATAAATCCAACTCCTCATGCGTATAAGTCACACTGCTCACAGGTATAAGTCGCACTGCACATGTGTATAAGTCACACTGCGTAAGCGTATAAGTCACACTGCTCATGCTTATAAGTCACACTGCACATGTGTATAAGTTACATTGCACATGCATATAAGTCAGACTGCACATGCGTATAATTCACACTGCATATGTGTATAAGTCACACTGCTCATTGGTATAAGTCACACTGCTCATGTGTATAAGTCACACTGCTCATGCGTATAAGTCACACTGCGCATGCGTATAAATCACACTGCTCATGTGTATAAGTCACACTGCTCATGCGTATAAGTCACACTGCACATGCCTATAAGTCACACTGCACATGCATTTAAGTCATACTGTGCATGCGTATAAATCACACTGCTCATGTGTATAAGTCACACTGCTTATGGGTATAAGTCACACTGCTCATGCGTACAAGTCACACTGCACATGCGTATAAATCTCACTGCATATGTGTATGTCACACTGCTCGTGCGTATAAGTCACACTACGCATGCATATAAATCACACTGCTCATCTGTATAAGTCACACTGCTCATGGGTATAAGTCACACTGCTCATACGTATAAGTCACACTGCGCATGTATATAAATCACTCTGCTCATCTGTATAAGTCACACTGCACATGTGTATAAGTCACACTGCACATGTGTATAAGTCACACTGCACATGCATATAAGTCATGCTGCACATGTGTATAAGTCACACTGCATATGTGGATAAGTCCCACTGCGCAAGCGTATAAATCCAACTGCTCATGCGTATAACTCACACTGCTCATAGGTATAAGTCGCACTGCACATGTGTATAAGTCACACTGTGTAAGCGTATAAGTCACATTGCACATGCATATAAGTCAGACTGCACATGCGTATAAGTCACACTGCTCATGGGTATAAGTCACACTGCACATCCGTATAAGTCACACTGCTCATGGGTATAAGTCACACTGCTCATGGGTATAAGTCACACTGCTCATGCGTATAAATCACACTACACATGCATATAAGTCACACTGCGCATGCATATAAATCACACTGCTCATATGTAGAAGTCACACTGCTCATGGGTATGTCACACTGCACATGTGTATACGTCACACTGCACATGTATATAAGTCACACTGCATATGTGGATAAGTCACACTGCGCAAACGTATTAGTCCCACTGCACAAGCGTATTAGTCCCACTGCATATGTGAACATGCGTATAAGTCACACTGCTCATAGGTATAAGTCACATTGCACGTGTGTATAAGTCACATTGCGTAAGCGTATAAGTCCCACTGCCCATGCTTATATAAGTCACACTGCATATGTGTATAAGTCACACTGCTCATAGGTATAAGTCCCAGTGCACATGTGTATAAGTCACACTGCGTAAGCGTATAAGTCACACTGCTCATGAGTATAAGTCACCCTGAACATGTGTATAAGTCACACCGCGCATGCGTATAAATTACATTGCTCATCTGTATAAGTCACACTGCTCATGGGTATAAGTCACACTGCACATGTGTATAAGTCAAACCAGGGGCATAGCCAGAATTTTGTGGGCCCCATAGCAACATTTTGTAGGGGCCTCCATCCCAATGCTTCTAGAGAGACACGTCTCTGCAGCAATTGTTAATTTTATGCCCCATAATAGTGTCCTAGTTCATTTTCTGAACCATAGTAGAGCCTTATGTTATGCCCCATAGTAGTGCCCTAGTTTCTTTTATGAATCGTAGTAGTGCTTAAGTTCACCCTATGTTACATTTTAGAGCTGGCAGTACACATTATGCCGCACAGTACCCTCAGTTCACATTATGATATATAGTGCTCCCCATTCATATTGTGCCTCATTACAGTGCCCCGGTTCATATTATATAACATTAAAATGCCCGCCAGTTCATTTTATACCACATTACAATGAGCAGGTCCAGGGGCATGCCTAGATATATTGCAGGCCACAAGGAAAAAGTTTGATAACACATGTAACTTTGACAGGGAAGGTGGGCTCCTGTCAGCTCTGGGCCCCTTAGCAGCTGCACTGCCTGGACCTATGGTAGCTACGCCCTTGAGTCACGCTGCACATGTATATAAGTCACACTGTACATGTGTATAAGTCACACTGCACATGTGTATAAGTCACACTGCACATGCATATAAGTCACGCTACACATGTGTATAAGTCACACTGCATATGTGGATAAGTCCCACTGCTCATGCATATGTCACACTGCTCATAGGTATAAGTCACACTGCACATGTGTATACGTTACACTGCGCATGCGTATTAGTCACACTACGCATGCATATAATGCTGGCCATACCCTAGGACGATATAGCGTATGAATATACGATTTCGACATGTCATTCGATGCATCGTGTGCACATCGTCCATGTTTTGGGTGCAACTACGACGCAATGTGCGGCCCCGCTGGTCGAATGGTGCATGAAATTATCATACGTGTAACCCATATTATCCATCGTAATCGTATGCACATCGGGGGTAATTCCAAGTTGATCGCAGCAGGAAATTTTTTAGCAGTTGGGCAAAACCATGTGCACTGCAGGGGGGGCAGATATAACATTTGCAGAGAGAGTTAGATTTGGGTGGGTTATTTTGTTTCTGTGCAGGGTAAATACTGGCTGCTTTATTTTTACACTGCAATTTAGATTGCAGATTGAACTCACCACACCCAAATCTAACTCTCTCTGCACATGTTATACCTGCCCCCCCTGCAGTGCACATGGTTTTGCCCAACTGCTAACAGAGTTCCTGCTGCGATCAACTCAGAATTACCCCCATCGTACCTTGTTTTATGCAGATACGATGCATCGTTTAATGGATTGTTCAATCAGCGTCATTTTCAGTGACATTTTTTTCAAGGTGATCTCGTGCTTTTTGTGAGGCATACGATTGCTTGATAGATCGTATGCTTCATCGTATGCACATCGTGTATCCAGAGCTCCCATGGGAATTGAATGGAAATCGTGACAGGAATCAGATCGGATGCTGGTCATCTTAGTGTATGGCCAGCATAAGTCACAATGTTCATGCATACAAGTCACACTGCATATGTGTATAAGTAACACTGCACATGCGTATGTCACACTGCACATGCGTATAAGTCACACTGCACATGCGTATAAGTCACACTTAGCGTGTGCCATGATGGACTTGTGACGGCAGACGCAGTGAAGATTTATTCACAAACCAATTGTTAGGCAGGGAGCATTTGTGGGCGGCCATAGTGGAGTGGTGACTCAAATTAGGGGGCATTGCTGCCATTTTGTTTGGGTGTCACAGCTGCAATTGTGATCCTATATGTCGTTATGATGGCTCTGGGGTTTTATTGTAGTTCCAACAGCCATGCTGTGCGACCATATGGCTACTGCGACGACAATTATTGGTCAATATGCAGCCATTGGTAGCGTCTTTATACACTATTCCCACCCAGCAACTCTGTACTGATTTCCAGCTGCGGAGGTATGTGCATACCTCTCTGAATCAGGCCCAGGATTACAGTCATTTTCAGATACACGGCCACGCATATCTGACCAGGAGAAAATATATCAATTATTTAAAGTGCATGAGGAATAGTGCTACTCAGAGGCGCATTGGCCATAGGGTTCACAGGGAAGATTCCCGGTGGGCCGACGCACCTGTGGGGCCTGTTTTGTTTGAGGACATGTGGTCCTTTTTGGTGCTACTGTATAACAGGTGGCTATCTGGTGGCACATTAGGATTAGGCATTACAGGATTGTGAGACATGGTTGGGGGAAATATATATTTTACCTTGGTTCCAAAAAGCAGAATTTCTATCATACACAAGAAAAGGACAAATTGGCCGATTCAGACCTGATTGCTAGGCTGTGTTTTCTCACAGCCTGCGATCACATCTGATCTGCGCATGCGTATTCACCGCAATGCGCAGGCGCGATGGACCGCAGCAACGGTGATCGCCAGCCAGCGACGAGATGGTGCGAAATTTCTGAACGCACGGGCTATCGCAAGGAGATTGACAGGTAGAGGGCGTTTGTGGGTGGCAACTAACTGTTTTCTGGGAGTGTTTGGAAAAACGCAGGCGTGTCCAAGCGTTTGCAGGGAGGGTTCCTGACGTCAGTTCCGGTCCCGGACAGGCTGATGTGATCGCAGTGGCTGAGTAAGTCTTGGGCTGCATAGAGACTGCACAAAATCAGTTTGAGCAGCTCTGCTATACATGCGTTCGCACACTTGCACAGCTTAAATACACTCCCCCTGTAGGCGCCAACTATCTGATCGCATCACTGCAAAAATCGCTGCCCAGCGATCAGGTCGGAATTACCCCCACGGTCATGCATCATGGAAGCATATCCAAGAATTCCGACATGCTGGTCCACACCCATCCTGTTTACCTCTCAATACTGCGAACACCATGGCAGCTGTCTGCAACACCCGTTCACTGCAGGGGGAAAACAGATAAAGGGTAAGTAGTGGTAGTGTGGAGGAAGAGTGATCTGATTGCAATCCAGCAAACATCCAACCACAGTAGCTCAGCTTTTTACTTCTTACCCAAGAGCACAATGAACTCACCTGGTAGACCTACTGTTTAGGAATCAACTTAATTACAACAAATCTTTCCCAAAGCTTAGATCACTTCCTACAGGACTACGTTAGTGAACAAAAATCACATCATAAAGACTGCACACACATTTTGAATATGTTTAAGGGACTATTTATCACCATCCGCATCTGAGAATGCGGATGCAAAGTGATGAAATCCACCCAATCTGCACTGCGATAATTGGTTACATCACACTGCTGCATCAATTGTTACATGCAGGGACATAGCTTGCGAGCAAGCTCTGTCCCTGAAATCCCCCTCCGCAGCATTATCGAAGTATTTTTTTTATTTCAAATACCCAGATGTCCTGCTGCGCTTGTGCCACCACTGCCGAAACAGCTGCCTGGTCGACCCCCGCACCGCGGGGCTACCCCCGCCAATAGTGATCATACTCACCAAACCCAGGGATCACTGTAAATTGAGCTGCCGCTTTGCAGCATTATTTTACTGCATCGGAGGTCACAGGAGCAGCAGAGAGCCCTGATGTTCGGCAGCCCTGGGGAGGCAAGTATGCTTTTGTTTATTTTTTACACAGTGATCAGCTTGTGTGTCACAGAGCTGATCACACTGACAGCTCCCTTCATAGCTGTCTCTGCCTAGGGGCAGTGAAAGCTGTGCAGAAGTACACAATCCACAGTGAACCCTGTGATTATATTTTTATTTTTTTTTAGTAAATTCGGTCAGATCACATTTCCCATAATAAGTATGGGAAATGCGATCTTGCTTACTAAAAATAAAAGTGAATTAAAGGGTTTGGAGCAAGTTTTACTGAGAGCTGCTCCAAAAGCCCTTTAATACATTCAGGTGAGACTAAAATAATGTGAAAAGGGTGTGAAAACACCCTTTTTCACATTATTTTATATATTTAGTGATGTGCACCGGACATTTTTCGGGTTTTGTGTTTTCGTTTTGGATTCGGTTCCGCGGCCGTGTTTTGGATCCGGACGCGTTTTGGCAAAACCTCACCGAAAAATTTTTGTCGGATTCGGGTGTGTTTTGGATTCGGGTGTTTTTTAAAAAAAAACCTAAAAAACAGCTTAAATCATAGAATTTGGGGGTCATTTTTATCCCATAGTATTATTAACCTCAATAACCATAATTTCCACTCATTTCCAGTCTATTCTGAACACCTCACACCTCACAATAATAAGAATTTACTTACCGATAATTCTATTTCTCGGAGTCCGTAGTGGATGCTGGGGTTCCTGAAAGGACCATGGGGAATAGCGGCTCCGCAGGAGACAGGGCACAAAAAGTAAAGCTTTCCGATCAGGTGGTGTGCACTGGCTCCTCCCCCTATGACCCTCCTCCAGACTCCAGTTAGGTACTGTGCCCGGACGAGCGTACACAATAAGGGAGGAATTTTGAATCCCGGGTAAGACTCATACCAGCCACACCAATCACACTGTACAACCTGTGATCTGAACCCAGTTAACAGTATGATAACAGCGGAGCCTCTGAAAAGATGGCTCACAACAACAATAACCCGATTTAGTTAGCAATAACTATGTACAAGTATTGCAGATAATCCGCACTTGGGATGGGCGCCCAGCATCCACTACGGACTCCGAGAAATAGAATTATCGGTAAGTAAATTCTTATTTTCTCTATCGTCCTTGTGGATGCTGGGGTTCCTGAAAGGACCATGGGGATTATACCAAAGCTCCCAAACGGGCGGGAGAGTGCGGATGACTCTGCAGCACCGAATGAGAGAACTCCAGGTCCTCTTTTGCCAGGGTATCAAATTTGTAGAATTTTACAAACGTGTTCTCCCCCGACCACGTAGCTGCTCGGCAAAGTTGTAATGCCGAGACCCCTCGGGCAGCCGCCCAAGATGAGCCCACCTTCCTTGTGGAATGGGCCTTAACAGATTTAGACTGTGGCAGGCCTGCCACAGAATGTGCAAGTTGAATTGTGCTACCAATCCCACGAGCAATCGACTGCTTAGAAGCAGAAGCACCCAGCATTGTTGGGTGCATACAGGATAAACAGCAAGTCAGATTTCCTGACTCCAGCCAACCTGGAAACTATATTTTCAGGGCCCTGATAACATCCAGCAACTTGGAGTCCTCCAAGTCCCTAGTAGCCGCAGGTACCACAATAAGCTGGTTCAGGTGAAACGCTGACACCACCTTAAGGAGAAACTGGGGACGAGTCCGCAGCTTTGCTCTGTCCGAATGGACAATCAGATATGGCTTTGTGAGATAAAGCCGCCAATTCTGACACTCGCCTGGCCGAGGCCAGGACCAACAGCATGGTCATTTTCCATGTGAGATATATCAAATCCACAGATTTGAGTTGTTTAAACCAATGTGATTTTTTAGGAATCCCAAAACTACGTTGAGATCGCCCAGTGCCACTGGAGACATCAAAGGGGCTGTATATGCAGTACTCCCTTAACAACTTCTGGACTTCAGGAACTGAAGCCAATTTCTTTCTGGAAGAAAATCAACAGGCCGAAATTTGAACCTTAATGGACCCAATTTGAGACCCATAGACACTCCTGTTTGCAGGAAATGTAGAAATTAACCTAGTTGAAATTCTTCCGTGGAGCCTTCCTGGACTCACACCCTGGCACATATTTTCACCTAAGTGGTGATAATGTTGTGCGGTCACCTCCTTCCTGGCTCTGACCAGGGTAGGGATGACCTCTTCCGGAATGCCTCTTTCCCTTAGGATCCGGCGTTCACCCGCCTTGGCGTCAACGCAGCTGCGGTAAGTCCCGGAACAGACACGGTTCTTGCCGAATCAAGACCCTTCTTAGTATCTCTTGAAGTTCCGGGAACCAAGTCCTTCTTGGCCAAACCGGAGCCACGAGTATAGTTCTTACTCCTCTCCTTCCTATCATTTTCAATACATTGGGTATGAAAAGCAGAGGATGGAACACATACACCGACTGGTACACCGACGGTGTTACCAGAGCGTCCCAGCTATTGCCTGAGTGTCTCTTGACCTGGCGCTTCAGGTGGGACACCATCATAACCACCTTTGGTCTTTCCCAACGGTTTACAATCATGTGGAAACTTCCAGATTAAGTTTCCACTTTTCCGGGTGGAATTCATTTATGCTGAGGAAATCTTCCCAGTTGCCCACTCCCGGAATGAACACTGCTGACAGTGTTATCACATGATTTTCCGCCCAGCGAAGAATCTGTCATTGCCCTCCTGCTTCTTGTGTCGCCCCGTCTGATAACGTGGGCGACCGCCATGATGATGTCCTACTGGATCAGCACCGGTTGACTTTGAAGCAGGAGTCTTCCTAGGCTCAGAGCATTGTAAATTGCCCTTAGCTCCAGTATATTCATGTGGAGAGAAGTCTCCAGACTTGACCACACTTCCTTGGAAATTTTTTCCCTGTGTGACTACTCCCCAGCCTCTCAGGCTGGTATCCGTGGTCCCCAGAACACAGTCCTGAATGCTGAGTGTGCTGCCCTCTAAAAGATGAGCACTCTGCAGCCCCCACAGAAGAGACACCCTTGTCCTTGGAGACAGGATTATCCGCTGATGCATCTGAAAATGCGATCCGGACCATTCGTCCAGCAAATCCCCTGAGATCTGCCGAATGGAATCGCTTCGTAAGAAGCCACCATTTTTCCCAGGACTCCTGTGCATTGATGCACTGATACTTGGCCTGGTTTTAGGAGGTTTCTGACTAGGTCGAATAACTCCTTGGCTTTTTCCTCCCGGAGGAACACCTTTTTCTGGACTATGCCCAGAATCATTCCTAGGAACAGCAGACGTATCGTCGGAAAACAGCTGCGATTCTTGGAATATTTAGAATCCAGTCGTGCTGTCGTAGAACTACTTTAGATAGTGCTCTTCCGACCTCCAACTGTTCTCTGGAACTTGCCCTTTTCAGGATATCGTCCAAGTAAGGGATAATTTAGATGCCTTTTTTCTTTGAAGAAACATCTTTTCGGCCATTACCTTGGTAAAAGGCCCGGGGTGCCGTGGATAATTCAAACGGCATCGTCTGAAACTGATATTGACAGTTCTGTACCACGAACCAGAGGTACCCTTGTTGAGAAGGGCAAATTTGGACATGGAGGTAATCCTTGATGTCCAGGGACACCATATAGTCCCCTTTTTTCCGGTTTGCTATCACTGCTCTGAGTGACTCCATCTCGATTTGAACCTTTTATGTAAGTGTTCAAAGATTTCAGTTTAGACTATGTCTCACCAAGCCGTCTGGCGTCAGTACCACAATATAGTGTGGAAAAATAATACCCTTTTCCTTGTTGTAGGAGGGGTACTTTGATTATCACCTGCTGGATATACAGCTTGTGAATTGTTTCCAATGCTGCCTCCCTGTCGGAGGGAGCCGTTGGTAAAGCAGACTTCAGAAACCTGCGAGGAGAAGATGTCTCGACTCTCCAATCTGTACCCCTGGGATAATACTTGTACTATCTAGGGGTCAACCTGCGAGTGATCCCACTGCGCGCTGAGACTCTTGAGACTACCCCCCCACCTTGAGTCCGCTTGCATGGCCCCAGCGTCATGCTGAGGACTTGGCAGACGCGGTGGAGGGCTTCTTTTCCTGGGAAGGGGCTGCCTGCTGCAGTCTACTTCCCTTACCTCTATGTCTGGGCAGATATGACTGGCCTTTTGCCTGCATGCCCTCATGGGAAAGGAAGGATTGAGGCTGAAAAGACGGTGTCTTTTTCAGCTGAGATGTAACTTGGGGTAAAAAGGTTGGATTTCCCAGCTGTTGCCGTGGTCCCCAGGTCCGATGGACCGACCCCAACTAACTCCTTCCCTTTATACGGCAATACTTCCATGTGCCGTATGGGATCTGTATCACCTGACCACTGTCGTGTCCATGACATCTTCTGGGTGATATGGACAACGTACTTATCTTGATGCCAGAGAGCAAATATCCCTCTGTGCATCTCACGTACATATATATAGAATGCATCCTATTAAATGCCCTATATGAATAAAATATTTTCAGTCAGGGAATCCGACCAAGCCAACCCAGCACTGCATCTCCAGGCTGATGGCGATCGCTGGTCGCAGTATAACCACCGTATGTGTGTATATACTTTTTAGGATATCTTTCCAGCTTCCTATCAGCTGGCTCCTTGAGGGCGGCCGTATCTGGAGACGGTAACGCCACTTGATAAGCGTGTGAGCGCCTTATCACCCTAAGGGGTGTTTCCCAACGCGCCCTAATTTCTGGCGGGAAAGGGTATAACGCCAATATTTGCTATCGGGGTAACCCCACGCATCATCACACACTTCATTTTATTTTATCTGATTCAGGAAAAACTACAGGTAGTTTTTTCACTCCCACATAATACCCTTTTTTGTGGTACTTGTAGTATCAGAAATATGCAACACCTCCTTCATTGCCCTTAACGTGTGGCCCTAATGAGAAATACGTTTGTTTATTCACCGTCGACACTGGATTCAGTGTCCGTGTCTGTGTCGACCGACTGAGGTAAATGGGCGTTTTTAACGCCCCTGACGGTGTTTCTGAGACGCCTGGACCGGTACTAATAGTTTGTCGGCCGTCTCACGTCGTCAACCGACCTTGCAGCGTGTTGACATTCTCACGTAATTCCCTAAATAAGCCATCCATTCCGGTGTCGACTCCCTAGAGAGTGACATCACCATTACAGGCAATTTCTCCGCCTCCTCACCAACATCGTCCTCATACATGTCGACACACACGTACCGACACACAGCACACACACCGGGAATGCTCTGACAGAGGACAGGACCCACACTAGCCCTTTGGGGAGACAGAGGGAGAGTTTGCCAGCACACACCAAAACGCTATAATTATATAGGGACAACCTTATATAAGTGTTTTCCCTTATAGCATCTTTATATATCTCAATATCGCCAAAATCAGTGCCCCCCCTCTCTGTTTTAACCCTGTTTCTGTAGTGCAGTGCAGGGGAGAGCCTGGGAGCCTTCTCTCCAGGCTTTCTGTGAGAGAAAATGGCGCTGTGTGCTGAGGAGATAGGCCCCGCCCCTTTTTCGGCGGGCTCGTCTCCCGCTATTTAGTGAATCTTGGCAGGGGTTAAATATCTCCATATAGCCTCTGGGGGCTATATGTGAGGTATTTTTCGCCAAAAAAGGTTTTCATTTGCCTCCCAGGGCGCCCCCCTCCCAGCGCCCTGCACCCTCAGTGACTGCCGTGTGAAGTGTGCTGAGAGGAAAATGGCGCACAGCTGCAGTGCTGTGCGCTACCTTTAGAAGACTGCAGGAGTCTTCAGCCGCCGATTCTGGACCTCTTCTTACTTCAGCATCTGCAAGGGGGCCGGCGGCGCGGCTCCGGTGACCATCCAGGCTGTACCTGTGATCGTCCCTCTGGAGCTGATGTCCAGTAGCCAAGAAGCCAATCCATCCTGCACGCAGGTGAGTTCACTCCTTCTCCCCTAAGTCCCTCGTTGCAGTGATCCTGTTGCCAGCAGGACTCACTGTAAAATAAAAAACCTAAGCTAAACTTTCTCTAAGCAGCTCTTTAGGAGAGCCACCTAGATTGCACCCTTCTCGGCCGGGCACAAAAATCTAACTGGAGTCTGGAGGAGGGTCATAGGGGGAGGAGCCAGTGCACACCACCTGATCGGAAAGCTTTACTTTTTGTGCCCTGTCTCCTGCGGAGCCGCTATTCCCCATGGTCCTTTCAGGAACCCCAGCATCCACAAGGACGATAGAGAAATTATTTTTAGTCCTAAAATTTGCACAGAGGTCGCTGGATGGCTAAGCTAAGCGACACAAGTGGCCGACACAAACACCTGGCCCATCTAGGAGTGGCAATTAGAGATGAGCGGGTTCGGTTCCTCGGAAACCGAACCCGCCCGAACTTCATGTTTTTTTACACGGGTCCGAGCGACTCGGATCTTCCCGCCTTGCTCGGTTAACCCGAGCGCGCCCGAACGTCATCATCCCGCTGTCGGATTCTCGCGAGGCTCGGATTCTATCGCGAGACTCGGATTCTATATAAGGAGCCGCGCGTCGCCGCCATTTTCACACGTGCATTGAGATTCATAGGGAGAGGACGTGGCTGGCGTCCTCTCCGTTTATAGAGAAGAGAAGAAGAGAGTGAGACTAGAGTAGAGAGAGACACAGTAGTAATTTTGGGGAGCATTAGGAGGAGTACTACTACTTGCTGAAGTGATAGTTAGATAGATAGTGTGACTGTATAATGTATATCTGACTTGTGGGGGAGACACTGACAGTGGGGAGCAGTTAGAGTCTGAGAGCAGGACTCAGGAGTACTACATATAAAGTACAGTGCACACTTTTGCTGCCAGAGTGCCACACTGCCATTGTGACCACACTGACCACCAGTATAATATATATTGTGATTGTCTGCTTAGGAGTACTACTTGCAAGTTGCTGATAGTGTGACCAGTGACCTGACCACCAGTTTAATAATCACCACCAGTTTAATATATATATATATATATATAATTGTATATAATATATATATAATATTGTATACCACCTACCCGTGTTTTTTTTTTTTTTTTCTTTCTTCTTCTTTATACATACTACTATAGTAGCTTACTGTAGCAGTCTGCGGTGCTGCTGAGCTGACAGTGTCCAGCAGGTCCGTCATCAGTCATTACATAATAAATATATATACCTGTCCGGCTGCAGTACTAGTGATATTATATATATATATATATATATATATATTAATTTCATCTCATTATCATCCAGTCTATATTAGCAGCAGACACAGTACGGTAGTCCACGGCTGTAGCTACCTCTGTGTCGGCAGTCGCTGGTCCATCCATAATTGTATACCACCTACCCGTGTTTTTTTTTTTTTTCTTTCTTCTTCTTTATACATACTACTATAGTAGCTTACTGTAGCAGTCTGCGGTGCTGCTGAGCTGACAGTGTCCAGCAGGTCCGTCATCAGTCATTACATAATAAATATATATACCTGTCCGGCTGCAGTACTAGTGATATTATATATATATATATATATATATATATTAATTTCATCTCATTATCATCCAGTCTATATTAGCAGCAGACACAGTACGGTAGTCCACGGCTGTAGCTACCTCTGTGTCGGCAGTCGCTGGTCCATCCATAATTGTATACCACCTACCCGTGTTTTTTTTTTCTTTCTTCTTTTTTATACATACTACTATAGTAGCTTACTGTAGCAGTCTGCGGTGCTGCTGAGCTGACAGTGTCCAGCAGGTCCGTCATCAGTCATTACATAATAAATATATATACCTGTCCGGCTGCAGTACTAGTGATATTATATATATATATATATATTAATTTCATCTCATTATCATCCAGTCTATATTAGCAGCAGACACAGTACGGTAGTCCACGGCTGTAGCTACCTCTGTGTCGGCAGTCGCTGGTCCATCCATAATTGTATACCACCTACCCGTGGTTTTTTTTTCTTTCTTCTTCTTTATACATACTACTATAGTAGCTTACTGTAGCAGTCTGCGGTGCTGCTGAGCTGACAGTGTCCAGCAGGTCCGTCATCAGTCATTACATAATAAATATATATACCTGTCCGGCTGCAGTACTAGTGATATTATATATATATATATATTAATTTCATCTCATTATCATCCAGTCTATATTAGCAGCAGACACAGTACGGTAGTCCACGGCTGTAGCTACCTCTGTGTCGGCAGTCGCTGGTCCATCCATAATTGTATACCACCTACCCGTGTTTTTTTTTTTTTTCTTTCTTCTTGATACATACTACTATAGTAGCTTACTGTAGCAGTCTGCGGTGCTGCTGAGCTGACAGTGTCCAGCAGGTCCGTCATCAGTCATTACATAATAAATATATATACCTGTCCGGCTGCAGTACTAGTGATATTATATATATATATATATATTAATTTCATCTCATTATCATCCAGTCTATATTAGCAGCAGACACAGTACGGTAGTCCACGGCTGTAGCTACCTCTGTGTCGGCAGTCGCTCGTCCTTCCATAATTGTATACTAGTATCCATCCATCTCCATTGTTTACCTGAGGTGCCTTTTAGCTGTGCCTATTAAAATATGGAGAACAAAAATGTTGAGGTTCCAAAATTAGGGAAAGATCAAGATCCACTTCCACCTCGTGCTGAAGCTGCTGCCACTAGTCATGGCCGAGACGATGAAATGCCAGCAACGTCGTCTGCCAAGGCCGATGCCCAATGTAATAGTACAGAGCATGTAAAATCCAAAACACCAAATATCAGTAAAAAAAGGACTCCAAAATCTAAAATAAAATTGTCGGAGGAGAAGCGTAAACTTGCCAATATGCCATTTACCACACGGAGTGGCAAGGAACGGCTGAGGCCCTGGCCTATGTTCATGGCTAGTGGTTCAGCTTCACATGAGGATGGAAGCACTCAGCCTCTCGCTAGAAAACTGAAAAGACTCAAGCTGGCAAAAGCACCGCAAAGAACTGTGCGTTCTTCGAAATCCCAAATCCACAAGGAGAGTCCAATTGTGTCGGTTGCGATGCCTGACCTTCCCAACACTGGACGTGTAGAGCATGCGCCTTCCACCATTTGCACGCCCCCTGCAAGTGCTGGAAGGAGCACCCGCAGTCCAGTTCCTGATAGTCAGATTGAAGATGTCAGTGTTGAAGTACACCAGGATGAGGAGGATATGGGTGTTGCTGGCGCTGGGGTGGAAATTGACCAGGAGGATTCTGATGGTGAGGTGGTTTGTTTAAGTCAGGCACCCGGGGAGACACCTGTTGTCCGTGGGAGGAATATGGCCATTGACATGCCTGGTCAAAATACAAAAAAAATCAGCTCTTCGGTGTGGAAGTATTTCACCAGAAATGCGGACAACATTTGTCAAGCCGTGTGTTGCCTTTGTCAAGCTGTAATAAGTAGGGGTAAGGACGTTAACCACCTCGGAACATCCTCCCTTATACGTCACCTGCAGCGCATTCATCATAAGTCAGTGACAAGTTCAAAAACTTTGGGCGACAGCGGAAGCAGTCCACTGACCAGTAAATCCCTTCCTCTTGTAACCAAGCTCACGCAAACCACCCCACCAACTCCCTCAGTGTCAATTTCCTCCTTCCCCAAGAATGCCAATAGTCCTGCAGGCCATGTCACTGGCAATTCTGACGAGTCCTCTCCTGCCTGGGATTCCTCCGATGCATCCTTGCGTGTAACGCCTACTGCTGCTGGCGCTGCTGTTGTTGCTGCTGGGAGTCGATGGTCATCCCAGAGGGGAAGTCGTAAGCCCACTTTTACTACTTCCACCAAGCAATTGACTGTCCAACAGTCCTTTGCGAGGAAGATGAAATATCACAGCAGTCATCCTGTTGCAAAGCGGATAACTGAGGCCTTGACAACTATGTTGGTGTTAGACGTACGTCCGGTATCCGCCATTAGTTCACAGGGAACTAGACAATTTCTTGAGGTAGTGTGCCCCCGTTACCAAATACCATCTAGGTTCCACTTCTCTAGGCAGGCGATACCGAGAATGTACACGGACGTCAGAAAAAGACTCACCAGTGTCCTAAAAAATGCAGTTGTACCCAATGTCCACTTAACCACGGACATGTGGACAAGTGGAGCAGGGCAGGGTCAGGACTATATGACTGTGACAGCCCACTGGGTAGATGTATGGACGCCCGCCGCAAGAACAGCAGCGGCGGCACCAGTAGCAGCATCTCGCAAACGCCAACTCTTTCCTAGGCAGGCTACGCTTTGTATCACCGGTTTCCAGAATACGCACACAGCTGAAAACCTCTTACGGCAACTGAGGAAGATCATCGCGGAATGGCTTACCCCAATTGGACTCTCCTGTGGATTTGTGGCATCGGACAACGCCAGCAATATTGTGTGTGCATTAAATATGGGCAAATTCCAGCACGTCCCATGTTTTGCACATACCTTGAATTTGGTGGTGCAGAATTTTTTTAAAAACGACAGGGGCGTGCAAGAGATGCTGTCGGTGGCCCGAAGAATTGCGGGACACTTTCGGAGGACAGGCACCACGTACAGAAGACTGGAGCACCACCAAAAACGCCTGAACCTGCCCTGCCATCATCTGAAGCAAGAAGTGGTAACGAGGTGGAATTCAACCCTATATATGCTTCAGAGGTTGGAGGAGCAGCAAAAGGCCATTCAAGCCTATACAATTGAGCACGATATAGGAGGTGGAATGTACCTGTCTCAAGCGCAGTGGAGAATGATTTCAACGTTGTGCAAGGTTCTGCAACCTTTTGAACTTGCCACACGTGAAGTCAGTTCAGACACTGCCAGCCTGAGTCAGGTCATTCCCCTCATCAGGCTTTTGCAGAAGAAGCTGGAGGCATTGAAGGAGGAGCTAAAAGGGAGCGATTCCGCTAGGCATGTGGGACTTGTGGATGGAGCCCTTAATTCGCTTAACAAGGATTCACGGGTGGTCAATCTGTTGAAATCAGAGCACTACATTTTGGCCACCGTGCTCGATCCTAGATTTAAAACCTACCTTGGACCTCTCTTTCCGGCAGACACAAGTCTGCTGGGGTTCAAAGACCTGCTGGTGACAAAATTGTCAAGTCAAGCGGAACGCGACCTGTCAACATCTCCTCCTTCACATTCTCCCGCAACTGGGGGTGCGAGGAAAAGGCTCAGAATTCCGAGCCCACCCGCTGGCGGTGATGCAGGGCAGTCTGGAGCGACTGCTGATGCTGACATCTGGTCCGGACTGAAGGACCTGACAACGATTACGGACATGTCGTCTACTGTCACTGCATATGATTCTCTCCCCATTGAAAGAATGGTGGAGGATTATATGAGTGACCGCATCCAAGTAGGCACGTCAGACAGTCCGTACTTATACTGGCAGGAAAAAGAGGCAATTTGGAGGCCCTTGCACAAACTGGCTTTATTCTACCTAAGTTGCCCTCCCACAAGTGTGTACTCCGAAAGCGTGTTTAGTGCCGCCGCTCACCTTGTCAGCAATCGGCGTACGAGGTTACTTCCAGAAAATGTGGAGAAGATGATGTTCATTAAAATGAATTATAATCAATTCCTCCGTGGAGACATTGACCAGCAGCAATTGCCTCCACAAAGTAGTACACAGGGAGCTGAGATGGTGGATTCCAGTGGGGACGAATTGATAATCTGTGAGGAGCGGGATGTACACGGTGATATATCGGAGGATGATGATGAGGTGGACATCTTGCCTCTGTAGAGCCAGTTTGTGCAAGGAGAGATTAATTGCTTCTTTTTCGGTGGGGGTCCAAACCAACCCGTCATTTCAGTCACAGTCGTGTGGCAGACCCTGTCACTGAAATGATGGGTTGGTTAAAGTGTGCATGTCCTGTTTATACAACATAAGGGTGGGTGGGAGGGCCCAAGGACAATTCCATCTTGCACCTCTTTTTTCTTTCATTTTTCTTTGCGTCATGTGCTGTTTGGGGAGTGTTTTTTGGAAGGGCCATCCTGCGTGCCACTGCAGTGCCACTCCTAGATGGGCCAGGTGTTTGTGTCGGCCACTAGGGTCGCTTATCTTACTCACACAGCTACCTCATTGCGCCTCTTTTTTTCTTCTTTGCGTCATGTGCTGTTTGGGGAGTGTTTTTTGGAAGGGCCATCCTGCGTGCCACTGCAGTGCCACTCCTAGATGGGCCAGGTGTTTGTGTCGGCCACTAGGGTCGCTTATCTTACTCACACAGCTACCTCATTGCGCCTCTTTTTTTCTTCTTTGCGTCATGTGCTGTTTGGGGAGTGTTTTTTGGAAGGGCCATCCTGCGTGCCACTGCAGTGCCACTCCTAGATGGGCCAGGTGTTTGTGTCGGCCACTAGGGTCGCTTATCTTACTCACACAGCTACCTCATTGCGCCTCTTTTTTTCTTCTTTGCGTCATGTGCTGTTTGGGGAGTGTTTTTTGGAAGGGCCATCCTGCGTGACACTGCAGTGCCACTCCTAGATGGGCCAGGTGTTTGTGTCGGCCACTAGGGTCGCTTATCTTACTCACACAGCTACCTCATTGCGCCTCTTTTTTTCTTCTTTGCGTCATGTGCTGTTTGGGGAGTGTTTTTTGGAAGGGCCATCCTGCGTGACACTGCAGTGCCACTCCTAGATGGGCCAGGTGTTTGTGTCGGCCACTAGGGTCGCTTATCTTACTCACACAGCTACCTCATTGCGCCTCTTTTTTTCTTCTTTGCGTCATGTGCTGTTTGGGGAGTGTTTTTTGGAAGGGCCATCCTGCGTGACACTGCAGTGCCACTCCTAGATGGGCCAGGTGTTTGTGTCGGCCACTAGGGTCGCTTATCTTACTCACACAGCTACCTCATTGCGCCTCTTTTTTTCTTCTTTGCGTCATGTGCTGTTTGGGGAGTGTTTTTTGGAAGGGCCATCCTGCGTGACACTGCAGTGCCACTCCTAGATGGGCCAGGTGTTTGTGTCGGCCACTAGGGTCGCTTATCTTACTCACACAGCTACCTCATTGCGCCTCTTTTTTTCTTCTTTGCGTCATGTGCTGTTTGGGGAGTGTTTTTTGGAAGGGCCATCCTGCGTGACACTGCAGTGCCACTCCTAGATGGGCCAGGTGTTTGTGTCGGCCACTAGGGTCGCTTATCTTACTCACACAGCTACCTCATTGCGCCTCTTTTTTTCTTCTTTGCGTCATGTGCTGTTTGGGGAGTGTTTTTTGGAAGGGCCATCCTGCGTGACACTGCAGTGCCACTCCTAGATGGGCCAGGTGTTTGTGTCGGCCACTAGGGTCGCTTATCTTACTCACACAGCTACCTCATTGCGCCTCTTTTTTTCTTCTTTGCGTCATGTGCTGTTTGGGGAGTGTTTTTTGGAAGGGCCATCCTGCGTGACACTGCAGTGCCACTCCTAGATGGGCCAGGTGTTTGTGTCGGCCACTAGGGTCGCTTAGCTTAGTCATCCAGCGACCTCGGTGCAAATTTTAGGACTAAAAATAATATTGTGAGGTGTGAGGTGTTCAGAATAGACTGAAAATGAGTGGAAATTATGGTTTTTGAGGTTGGGATCAAAATGACCCCCAAATTCTATGATTTAAGCTGTTTTTTAGTGTTTTTTGAAAAAAAACACCCGAATCCAAAACACACCCGAATCCGACAAAAAAAATTCGGTGAGGTTTTGCCAAAACGCGGTCGAACCCAAAACACGGCCGCGGAACCGAACCCAAAACCAAAACACAAAACCCGAAAAATTTCAAGTGCACATCTCTAGTGGCAATGCAGTGTCAGGCATGACGGCACTTTAAAAAAATAGTCCCCAAACAGCACATGATGCAGTGGCGGATCCAGGGAGGGGGCACCAAGGCACGTGCCCCCCCTGTCGTTTAGAAGAAGATTTTTTTTTTAATTGATAGTGCACGAGTCCGACACTGTAAGGGAAATGGGACGCTCCAATCTCCGCGGCGGCGGCCCCTGCAGTACGGGGGGAGATGGTGCAGTCCTGTTTCTAGACTGCACTGAAGTCCCCCTCTGTCCGGTCCGCGTCCTGCTGCTGAGTGCCGTCCTGACACCCGTGCTGCTGCCAGCTGCTGTGCGGCGCTGGCAGCATGAAAAGCCCACTCCCCCCTTCCCTCACCTGTGTGTCAGTGGCTCGGTACATATAAAAGGAGGGGCGGAGCTACACTGACCAGAATGGGCGGAGCTAAATGGGACATAAGGGGCGGAGCTACACGGACCAGGCTGCTGCAGTGCTGTACTGAGGGAGACAGTGGCTTAGGTAAGTGGTGGGTGACAGAGAAATGTGTGTGTCTGTGTGTGTGTGTGTGTGTGTGTGTGTGTGTGTGTGTATATATGGTGGGTGTGTATGTGTGTGTCTATGTGTGTGAATTGTGTGTGTGCGCACACATTTTATGGACGCTACTACTGGGGGGGTGCATTACGTGTAAGGACGCAACTACAGGGGGGGCATTACATATAATGACGCTACTACTACTGGGGGGGCATTACGTATAACGACTCGACTACTACTGGGGGGGCATCACATGTAAGGACGCTACTACTACTGGGGGGGCCATTACGTGTAAGGACGCTACTACTACTGGGGGGGCATTACGTATAAGGACGCTACTAGAGGGGGGGCATTAAGTATAACACTACTACTACTGGCGGGCGTTACATGTAAGGACGCTACTACTACTGGGGGGCATTATGTATAAGGATGTTACTACTACTGGGGGGGCCATTACGTGTAAGGACACTTCTACTACTGGGGGGGGGGGCATTACATATAAGGATGCTACTACTACTGGAGGTGCACTACGTATAAGGACGCTACTACTACTTGAAGTGCACTACGTATAAGGACGCTACTACTACTGGGGGGGCATTACGTATAAGGATGCTACTACTACTGGGGGGGCCATTACGTGTAAGGATGCTACTACTACTGGAAGGGGCATTATGTATAAGGACGCTACTACTACTTGGAGTGCACTACGTATAAGGACGCTACTACTACTGGGGGAGGCATTACGTATAAGGACGCTACTACTACTGGGGAGGCATTATGTATAAGGACGCTAATACTACTGGGGGGGGCATTATGCATAAGGACGCTACTACTACGGGGGGGGCATTACGTATAAGATAAATAAGATTGTGCTACATTTTGGCGTAAATTTAAATGGGGGTACTATTGTGTTGCCATGCCCCTTACTTGTGAGACCACACCCCTTTTCCCGGCGCGCGCCAAAGGATTATGGGAGGGCGCAAATTTATAGTTTGCAGGGGGGCGCCGAACACCCTAGCACCGGCCCTGCTGCAGCCAGATCTCCATATCTGACATCAGGTAAAGGTCCGCTCCCCATCCTACCCCTGGTACCTTCCGTCCACTCTTCTCAATGCCAGTACCAGGGAACAGTTTCCATAGCAGGGGGCCATCAACAGTGTTAGTGTGGGGGTGCAGGGGTGGTATATCAGTGGGTAGGGGTAATTCTTTGTGTGCCCCCCACCAGCCCACTGCGCCCATCGATGTTATTGCCCCCCCACCTAGAACCTACCTGCCAGTTCAGTCACAGGGATCCCCCTGCCCCCTTCCCATCCTGCCTAGCGTCCCCCACCATCTCACTGGCCCCCCTCCCATCCCAATGTCTCCCACCCTACCAGCACTGGGTATTCCCTCCCTTATTAAGCCCAGTGTACCCCCTTCTCCAACATAGTGCCACCCCTTCCCACCATGTCAGTGCCTATTTCCCATTCAGCCAAGTGCCCCCCTATATATCATCCACTGCCTCTCTCCATCAACCTCTATCTGGTGTCATCCATTGTCTCTCCCTGTCACCCTTTTAATGTCACCCACTACCTTTCCCTGTCTCCTACTGCCTCTGCCGTCACCTTCTCCCTCTCATCATCCACTTCCTCTCCCTGTCACCCTCTCCTTTCACACACTGCCTTTCCCCTGCATCACTATCTCGACATCCGCCTCTCTCTCCTGTTACCCTCTTCAAAGCATCACCCTCTCCCTCTCCATGTCAACTTTTCCCTGTCACCCACTGTGTCTCCGTGTCTACCATTCCTGTCACCCTCTAGCTCATGGATACAGCATTCCCTTTGAAGCCACGCTTATTATTGTGGGCCACACCCACTTTCCCCGGAGCGTGCTTGCCCTTGGCGCACAAAGTACCCCCCAAGTCATGGTGCCCCCCCTGTCATTTTTTTCTGGATCCGCCCATGACATGATGCAAAGAAAAAAAGAGGCGCACCAAGGTCGCTGTGTGACTAAGCTAAGCGACCCTAGTGGCCGACACAAATACCTGGCCCATCTAGGAGTGGCACTGCAGTGTCAGGCAGGATGGCACTTCAAAAAAATTGTCCCCAAACAGCACATGATGCAAAGAAAAAAAGAGGCGCACCAAGGTCGCTGTGTGACTAAGCTAAGCGACACAAGTGGCCGACACTAAGTCCTGGCCCATCTAGGAGTGGCACTGCAGTGTCAGGCAGGATGGCACTTCAAAAAAATTGTCCCCAAATAGCACATGATGCAAAGAAAAATGAAAGAAAAAAGAGGTGCAAGATGGAATTGTCCTTGGGCCCTTCCACCCACCCTTATGTTGTATAAACAGGACATGCACACTTTAACGAACCCATCATTTCAGCGACAGGGTCTGCCACACGACTGTGACTGAAATGACTGGTTGGTTTGGGCTCCCACCAAAAAAAGAAGCAATCAATCTCTCCTTGCACAAACTGGCTCTACAGAGGCAAGATGTCCACCTCATCATCATCCTCCGATTCCTCACCCCTTTCACTGTGTACATCCCCCTCCTCGCAGATTATTAATTCGTCCCCACTGGAATCCACCATCTCAGGTCCATGTGTACTTTGTGGAGGCAATTGCTGCTGGTGAATGTCTCCACGGAGGAATTGATTATAATTCATTTTGATGAACATCATCTTCTCCACATTTTCTGGAAGTAACCTCGTACGCCGATTGCTGATAAGGTGAGCGGCTGCACTAAACACTCTTTCGGAGTACACTCTGGAGGGAGGGCAACTTAGGTAGAATAAAGCCAGTTTGTGCAAGGGCCTCCAAATTGCCTCTTTTTCCTGCCAGTATACGTACGGACTGTCTGACGTGCCTACTTGGATGCGGTCACTCATATAATCCTCCACCATTCTTTCAATGGTGAGAGAATCATATGAAGTGACAGTAGACGACATGTCAGTAATCGTTGGCAGGTCCTTCAGTCCGGACCGGATGTCAGCACTCGCTCCAGACTGCCCTGCATCACCGCCAGCGGGTGGGCTCGGAATTCTTAGCCTTTTCCTCGCACCCCCAGTTGCGGGAGAATGTGAAGGAGGAGATGTTGACGGGTCACGTTCCGCTTGACTTGACAATTTTCTCACCAGCAGGGTTGAACCTCTGCAGACTTGTGTCTGCCGGAAAGAGAGATACAACATAGGTTTTAAATCTAGGATCGAGCCCGGTGGCCAAAATGTAGTGCTCTGATTTCAACAGATTGACCACCCGTGAATCCTGGTTAAGCGAATTAAGGGCTCCATCCACAAGTCCCACATGCCTAGCGGAATCGCTCTGTTTTAGCTCCTCCTTCAATGTCTCCAGCTTCTTCTGCAAAAGCCTGATGAGGGGAATGACCAGACTCAGGCTGGCAGTGTCTGAACTGACTTCACGTGTGGCAAGTTCAAAGGGTTGCAGAACCTTGCACAACGTTGAAATCATTCTCCACTGTGCTTGAGTCAGGTGTATTCCCCCTCCTTTGCCTATATCGTGGCCAGATGTATAGGCTTGAATGGCCTTTTGCTGCTCCTCCATCCTCTGAAGCATATAGAGGGTTGAATTCCACCTCGTTACCACCTCTTGCTTCAGATGATGGCAGGGCAGGTTCAGGATTGTTTGGTGGTGCTCCAGTCTTCTGTACGCGGTGGCTGAATGCCGAAAAAGTGGCCCGCAATTCTTCGGGCCACCGACAGCATCTCTTGCACGCCCCTGTCGTTTTTTAAATAATTCTGCACCACCAAATTCAATGTATGTGCAAAACATGGGACGTGCTGGAATTTGCCCAGATGTAATGCACGCACAATATTGCTGGCGTTGTCCGATGTCACAAATCCCCAGGAGAGTCCAATTGGGGTAAGCCATTCTGCGATGATCTTCCTCAGTTTCCGTAAGAAGTTGTCAGCTGTGTGCCTCTTCTGGAAAGCGTAGCCTGCCTAGGAACGAGTTGGCGTTTACGAGATGCTGCTACTGGTGCCGCCGCTGCTGTTCTTGCTGCGGGAGGCAATACATCTACCCAGTGGGCTGTCACAGTCATATAGTCCTGAGTCTGCCCTGCTCCACTTGTCCACATGTCCGTGGTTAAGTGGACATTGGGTACAACTGCATTTTTTAGGACACTGGTGAGTCTTTTTCTGAGGTCTGTGTACATTTTCGGTATCACCTGCCTAGAGAAATGGAATCTAGATGGTATTTGGTACCGGGGACACAGTACCTCAATCAAGTCTCTAGTTGCCTCTGAATTAACGGTGGATACCGGAACCACGTTTCTCACCGCCCAGGCTGCCAAGGCCTGAGTTATCTGCTTTGCAGCAGGATGACTGCTGTGATATTTCATCTTCCTCGCAAAGGACTGTTGGACAGTCAATTGCTTACTGGAAGTAGTACAAGTGGTCTTCCGACTTCCCCTCTGGGATGACGATCGACTCCCAGCAGCTACAACAGCAGCGCCAGCAGCAGTAGGCGTTACACTCAAGGATGCATCGGAGGAATCCCAGGCAGGAGAGGACTCGTCAGACTTGCCAGTGACATGGCCTGCAGGACTATTGGCTTTCCTGTGTAAGGAGGAAATTGACACTGAGGGAGTTGGTGGTGTGGTTTGCAGGAGCTTGGTTACAAGAGTAAGGGATTTAGTGGTCAGTGGACTGCTTCCGCTGTCACCCAAAGTTTTTGAACTTGTCACTGACTTATGATGAATGCGTTGCAGGTGACGTATAAGGGAGGATGTTCCGAGGTGGTTAACGTCCTTACCCCTACTTATTACAGCTTGACAAAGGCAACACACGGCTTGACACCTGTTGTCCGCATTTGTGTTGAAATAATTCCACACCGAAGAGCTGATTTTTTTTGTATTTTGACCAGGCATGTCAATGGCCATATTCGTCCCACGGACAACAGGTGTCTCCCCGGGTGCCTGACTTAAACAAACCACCTCACCATCAGAATCCTCCTTGTCAATTTCCTCCCCAGCGCCAGCAACACCCATATCCTCATCCTGGTGTACTTCAACAGTGACATCTTCAATTTGACTATCAGGAACTGGACTGCAGATGCTCCTTCCAGCACTTGCAGGGGGCGTGCAAATGGTGGAAGGCGCAAGCTCTTCCCGTCCAGTGTTGGGAAGGTCAGGCATCGCAACCGACACAATTGGACTCTCCTTGGGTATTTGTGATTTAGAAGAACGCACAGTTCTTTGCTGTGCTTTTGCCAGCTTAAGTCTTTTCATTTTTCTAGCGAGAGGATGAGTGCTTCCATCCTCATGTGAAGCTGAACCACTAGCCATGAACATAGGCCAGGGCCTCAGCCGTTCCTTGCCACTCCGTGTCGTAAATGGCATATTGGCAAGTTTAAGCTTCTCCTCAGACGCTTTTAATTTTGATTTTTGGGTAATTTTACTGAACTTTTGTTTTTTGGATTTTACATGCTCTCTACTATGACATTGGGCATCGGCCTTGGCAGACGACGTTGATGGCATTTCATCGTCTCGGCCATGACTAGTGGCAGCAGCTTCAGCACGAGGTGGAAGTGGATCTTGATCTTTCCCTATTTTAACCTCCACATTTTTGTTCTCCATATTTTAATGTGTGGAATTATATGCCAGTATCAATAGCAATGGCCTACTACTATATATACTGCGCACAACTAAAATGCACCCCAGGTATAGAATGTAGATGGATAGTATACTTAATGACGACACAGAGGTAGGTACAGCAGTGGCCTTCCGTACCGTACTGCTATATATAGTATACTGGTGGTCACTGTGTCAGCAAACTGCAAAACTAAAAATGCACCACAGGTATAGAATGTAGATGGATAGTATACTTAATGACGACACAGAGGTAGGTACAGCAGTGGCCTTCCATACCGTACTGCTATATATAGTATACTGGTGGTCACTGTGTCAGCAAACTGCAAAACTAAAATGCACCACAGGTATAGACTGTAGATGGGTAGTATACTTAATGACGACACAGAGGTAGGTACAGCAGTGGCCTTCCGTACCGTACTGCTATATATAGTATACTGGTGGTCACTGTGTCAGCAAACTGCAAAACTAAAATGCACCACAGGTATAGAATGTAGATGGATAGTATACTTAATGACGACACAGAGGTAGGTACAGCAGTGGCCTTCCGTACCGTACTGCTATATATAGTATACTGGTGGTCACTGTGTCAGCAAAACTCTGCACTGTACTCCTCCTATATAATATTATACTGGTGGTCCCGACTCCCCAGTCCCCACAATAAAGCAGCACACTGAGCACAGATATGGAGTGTTTTTCAGGCAGACAACGTATAATGGTGGTCACTGTCAGCAAAACTCTGCACTGTACTCCTCCTATATAATATTAATTATACTGGTGGTCCCCAGTCCCCACATTAAAATAAAGCAGCACACTGAGCACAGATATGGAGTGTTTTTCAGGCAGACAACGTATACTGGTGGTCACTGTCAGCAAAACTCTGCACTGTACTCCTGCTATATAATACAGCTGCTCCCCAGTCCCCACAATTAAGCAGTGTGAGCACAGATATATATGCAGCACACTGAGCACAGATATGGAGCGTTTTTTTCAGGCAGAGAACGGATAACTGGTGGTCACTGATCAGCAAAACTCTGCACTGTACTCCTCCTATATTATACAGCTGCTCCCCAGTCCTCCCCACAATGAATTAAGCAATAATGCACAATCAAATTTAACAATAACGAAGAGGACGCCAGCCATGTCCTCTCCCTAACATTTGCAATGCACGAGTGAAAATGGAGGCGACGCGCGGCTGCTTATATAGAATCCGAATCTCGCGAGAATCCGACAGCGGGATGATGACGTTCGGGCGCGCTCGGGTTACCCGAGCCATACAGGAGAATCCGAGTATGGCTCGGACCCGTGTAAAAAGGGTGAAGTTCGGGGGGGGTTCGGTTTCCGAGAAACCGAACCCGCTCATCACTAATATATATATATATATATATATATATATATATATATATATATATATATATATATAAAAAAAAAAAAGGTTAATACATATGCCCTCAGTGGCGTAAATTCATCCCAGTTGCCCGGAGGCAAGATAAATATTGATGCGCCCCCATATGCAGATAAATATATGTGTACATATACAGTATATATATATATGGAGTGTTCTGAATTTTTATTTAGGTATATTTACACATCATTGTCCTTTGTTTTAAATCACACATTTCTTAGCAGTCATATGCAGAATTAGAACCCATGACCTGTTATACTGGAAGCAGGCACCTTACTGATGGAGCTATTTGCTCCTGTATAGAAAGCCCAATAATTCTAACTATTTGACGAGACTTGTAATTGTCAGAGAAGTAACTGCATGTACTGTAGTTAGAATTCTCATTCTTCCTATACAGGCGCAAATAGCTGTATCAGTAAGGTACCTGCTTTCAGTGTAATAAGTCTTGTGTTCTAATACTGGGTATGACACTTTTAAAATGTGTATCTATAATAAAGAGGGTGTGACTTGTAAGGTGCCCCCCTACAGAGCAAGAGCCCAGCGGCAGCCGACTCCGTTGCCTCTGAATGTCCTTAAGGTGAGTACACACTGGTAGATATATCTGCCGATCAATTGATCAGCAGATATATCTATGGACGGATCGGGCAGTGTGTTGAGCATACACACTGCCCGATCTGTCGGGGACTGACGTCATGAACTGGGCGTGCGTGTACACACGCCCGCCCAGTTCAGCTGTCAATCACCGCCGACCGCCCGTACACACACAGCGACGCGCCAATATATCGTCAGATATATTGGCCGTCAGCTGTGCTGCAGGCCCGACGCGATACGTCTGTGAACGACAGAGTTCACAGATGTATCGGCCGTACACACTGGCCAACGGACCCGCGATATATCGGCCGTTCAAGAGAACGGCCGATATATCGGCCAGTGTGTAGTGTACCCACCTTTAGTGACATTGACTGGAACTACAACAGGTGGCTAGTAACATGCAATGTTGGTCATGTGACTGTGACTTTCGGGTCAGACCTCAGATCCTCTGGCATTTGGATAAGTATGTTTCCCTTTTCCCTAATTCTAATCCCTACCCTTAACCCTAACCTCCCTTCCCACACAGCATAACCCTAACTTCCCTTTGCAACCTAACCCTACCATTTCCACCCACATCCTAACCCTAATGTTAACATTCTGACATTCCACCCATTGCCTGTCAGCATTTTAGACATTTTAACAATGCTGACATAATAACTGCCAACATTAAGAATGTCGATATAGTCAGGATCGAGCGTTTGAATATATCCCTAAAACACAAAGCACTGAACACAGGGGGTCATTCCGAGTTGTTCGCTCTGTATTTTTTTCTCGCAACGGAGCGATTAGTCGCTAATGCGCATGCGCAATGTCCGCAGTGCGACTGCGCCAAGTAAATTTGCTATGCAGTTAGGTATTTTACTCACGGCATTACGAGGTTTTTTCTTCGTTCTGGTGATCGTAATGTGATTGACAGGAAGTGGGTGTTTCTGGGGGGAAACAGGCCGTTTTATGGGTGTGTGCGAAAAAACGCTACCGTTTCTGGGAAAAACGCGGGAGTGGCTGGAGAAAGGGAGGAGTGTCTGGGCGAACGCTGGGTGTGTTTGTGACGTCAAACCAGGAACGACAAGCACTGAACTGATCACAGATGCCGAGTAAGTGTGGAGCTACTCAGAAACTGCTAAGAGGTGTCTGGGGGTCATTCCGAGTTGTTCGCTCGCAAGCTGCTTTTAGCAGCTTTGCACACGCTAAGCCGCCGCCTACTGGGAGTGAATCTTAGCTTATCAAAATTGCGAACTAAAGATTAGCAAAATAGCGAATAGACACCTCTTAGCAGTTTCTGAGTAGCTCCACACTTACTCGGCATCTGCGATCAGTTCAGTGCTTGTCGTTCCTGGTTTGACGTCACAAACACACCCAGCGTTCGCCCAGACACTCCTCCGTTTCTCCAGCCACTCCCGCGTTTTTCCCAGAAACGGTAGCGTTTTTTCGCACACACCCATAAAACGGCCTGTTTCCGCCCAGAAACACCCACTTCCTGTCAATCACATTACGATCACCAGAACGAAGAAAAAACCTCGTAATGCCGTGAGTAAAATACCTAACTGCATAGCAAATTTACTTGGCGCAGTCGCACTGCGGACATTGCGCATGCGCATTAGCGACTAATCGCTCCGTTGCGAGAAAAAAATACCGAGCGAACAACTCGGAATGACCCCCGTCTATTCGCTATTTTGCTAATCTTTCGTTCGCAATTTTGATAAGCTAAGATTCACTCCCAGTAGGCGGCGGCTTAGCGTGTGCAAAGCTGCTAAAAGCAGCTTGCGAGCGAACAACTCGGAATGACCCCCACAAGCATGTTTTGTGGTGCATAAAAGAACCACTTCAAATTTGGTTAAGTACAACTATTAGGAAAGAACATTTTGTACACAGAGAAAACTCTTTATAGCCTGTAGGTTTTTATGTATGCACAGAAGATATACAGTATAATAAGTTGAAAAATTTTGAGGATAACATCTGCAAAAGGAGACATCTGCATGTTATAAGAAAATACTTTACTGTCAGAAAATATAAATAGATTAAACAACATCAGTAATGTCATAAAATAATGATCACGGGGCCTTATTCAGCTTCAGTTGCAAAATGTCAAATTTGCAATATCGGATGACTATCGGACAACTGCGCATGTGCAGCCGACTACAATGTCAAGAAGTGATCGTTTGTGGGAGGTTACATGGCGTTTGCAGGGAGTGGTTGGGAAAACGCAGGTGTGTCATGGCCATTTTTGGGGGCATTTATCTGACATCAGCTGTGATTAAAAACATGGCGCCACTGCGACTGTAGCTGCTTATGTATGAGTCAAGTGGAATTGTTGATGGTACTTGGTTTCTGCGGATGTATCACAATTATGCGGATGCATACAGAATTCATAGATGGGCGTCTTTTACCTTTCTGGGTGGCTCTTCACATGCATTTTTAGCAAAGGATGTTCTGAGAAAATCACAATTTCTGTCTCAATAGTGATCCAAGCTGAATAAGGCCCATGGTACGGTAAAGATCAGCACGTAATTTTTTCAGTAGAAAATCAGAGAGGTACAGACAGTCACAATAACAACAATCTCAGTGTTGGCACTGTAATGTATGCCAACACAGTATGTCAACACAGTATGCCAACACAGTACTAAAGTAACTTAACAGAGCCAACCCTAACCAATTTCATGCCCTAGGCAAGATTTTGGCTGATACCGCAACTAGTTCCACCTCTGACCCAGCACGCCTCTCCCAGTACAGCACCCATCATCCAGCAGCACAGATCCAGCAGCAGCCAGCAACACCTATCACTCCTCATCCTCAGAGATATAACTTAGACATTTTGGTGAACTGTGCCAGCCAAAAGCACTGGCACTCCACATCAGTCCCTGCCCCAGTGGAGCTTGCAATCTATATTCCCTACCACATGCACACAGACATACACACTAGGGTTCAGTGGCGGAACAAGCAAGCGGTGGGCCCAGGTGCGACAAAATGCTTTGGGCCCCCCCCCCCATCCAAGTCCACCCCGGGGGCAGTGCGCGCCGTAGGCGCGCGCAAAAATACATAGTGGCGTGGCTTCGCGGGGAAGGGGTGTGGCCACAAAATAATACCAACACAGTAGTCTCCATTATTCAAATTACGCCGCACAGTAGCACCACTACACCAGGTAGAGACCCTTTTACACCTTCCTCTTTTTACACATTACAGCAGACAGCGTGCCCTTTTTACACATAACGGCAGACAGCGTGCCCTTTTTACACATAACGGCAGACCGCGTGCCCTTGTTACACATTACGGCAGACAGCGTGCCCTTTTTACACATTACGGTAGACAGCGTGCCCTTGTTACACATTACGGCAGACAGCGTGCCCTTGTTACACATTACGGCAGACAGCGTCCCCATTTTTACACATTACGGCAGGCAGATTCCTCCTTTTTACACATAGCAGCAGGCAGATTCCCCATTTTTACACATAGTGTCAGGCAGCCCCCCTTTTTTACACATTACGGCAGGCAGATTCCCCATTTTTACACATAGCGTCGGGCAGATTACCCCTTTTTACACATAACGGCAGACCGCGTGCCCTTGTTACACATTACGGCAGACAGCGTGCCCTTGTTACACATTACGGCAGACAGCGTCCCCATTTTTACACATTACGGCAGGCAGATTCCCCTTTTTACACATAGTGGCAGGCAGTCCCCCCTTTTTACACATTGCGGCAGGCAGTCCCCCCTTTTTACACATTGCGGCAGGCAGTCCCCCCTTTTTACACATTGCGGCAGGTAGTCCCCCCTTTTTACACATTGCGGCAGGCAGTCCCCCCTTTTTACACATTGCGGCAGGTAGTCCCCCCTTTTTACACATTGCGGCAGGCAGTCCCCCCTTTTTACACAGTGCGGCAGGCAGTCCCCCCTTTTTACACATTGCGGCAGGTAGTCCCCCCTTTTTACACATTGCGGCAGGCAGGCACAAGAAAGAAAGAAGGAAAGAAAAAGAAAGAAAGAAAGAAAGAAAGAAAGAAAGAAAGAAAGAAAGAAAGAAAGAAAGAAGAATTATACTTACCCTCAGGCTCCTCGGTGCAGCTGCGTCAGACGACGATTCCCGGGCAGTAGAGAATGAGGAGGAGGGAGCCGGAGGACGGAGCCGCAGCAGCGCTTTGTTACTGGTGGAGGCGCTGCTGCTGCTGCCCCTCTGCTTCCCTATAGGCTGTTCTCGGAAGACAGCCTATAGGGAAGCAGAGGAGCAGCAGCAGCAGCGCCTCCACCAGTAACAAAGCGCTGCTGCGGCTCCGTCCTCCGGCTCCCTCCTCCTTCCCCCGTCTGTACCGCTGCTCAGCTCCTATCTCCGGGCGGCTGTGCGCTGCGGGCAGCGGTTGCCTGCAGCGCACAGCGGCATGTAATGAGTCAGTTTGACTCATTACATGCTTGGGCCCCTGGACAGAGGCGGGCCCCAGTGCAGTGCACTGCCTGCACTGCCGGTAGTTCCGCCTCTGCTAGGGTTAATTTTTGTTGGGAGACAATTAACCTACCAGTATACTGTAGTTTTGAATGGTGGGAGGAAGCCTATGACAAGCACGGGTAGAATGTACAAACTCCACACAGTTAGGGCCATTGTGGGAATCAAACCCATCAGTGCTGTGAGGTAGTAATATAACCATTACAGCATCAGGGCCACCCGCTGACTGCAACCATGCTCTGCATGATACTGTATGTCTGGCTGTTGGGAGGCAGGCAGTGGGTACTCCCCAGCCGCTCAATTGCGTTATTATAACACAATCAGAACAGCTGGGAAGCATTCTCTGCCTGCCTCCTAGCCCCCAGCCACATCCTTGCATACAGTGTGTAGCGTTCAGAGTGATGTGGTCATAAGCTCACAATGCAACTGCTACAGGCTGACTGGGTTGGGGTATCACAGGCTCCTGTGATATGTCATACTGTACATTGTTGGTAGCCTGATTATTGATGAAATTGCGCTAGCCATTCACCCAACACAGTGGTGGGATGCCTCCAAACACTGATTGGTGGTTCACTGAAGCTAATCACAAATCAGAGTGCAAGCGCACCCTGCCTGATGGACTGAGGTGAGTAAAGGCCCCCATACATTAGCAATCACAACTTATTGTTTCACAGATCCTGTGATTCCACCACCAGATATATTGTGTCCCCAATCCATCTGCCTTGGCCAAACATTACAGATTTGTTTCAGTGATTTGCAGATGTTTTCTAACTAAAGTCTGGATCTGCACATCATGAAAGTGCCCATACATTGCCTCAATCAAATTTAATTTTACTAGTCACATGTATAAAATGTATGGCCGGTACTACTACTACCCACCACCCTTCTACTCTTAAACTCAGTAACAGTACTCTACCGCTACAATGAACCTTTCTGTTAATAGTAAAATTTGAAAAAACATAATCAGCCCCGTGCTATTGGAACCAGGCCTGGTTCTAAAAATACCGGAAACAAAATGTGTAGAGTACCCCCATATTTTTAGAAAAAGCTTCACTCGCAAGTTGGTAATGCCACAGCCAGGGACACACTTGAAAAAATATTGTCCTTTACAGTTGGACTACAGGTCACAGCAAGCCTGCCCAGAAAGCTGGTACTTGGAGAACCACAAGTACCAGCATGTGGGGCATTAAGGCCTGCTGGTACTTATAGTCCCCCTGCCAAGTAAATATTAAAATAAAGACACAATAACTAATGTTTTAATAATTTATTTTGCTGCACCTTCACCTAAGGGGTGGTGGGCTTTAGGTTTTTTTACATGGCCGCCGCCTTCCCAGGACTTCCTCTGGAATCTTCACTCTTCATGGGCTCTTCTCAGCTCCTACTCTGCCATCGGACTGCCTGTGCCATCTTGCGCTGGCTAATATTAGCCAGCTCAAGGTGACAGTGTGATGATGCAGCGATGCGATGACTCGCAGCGCCATTTTTTAAATAGCAGCGCAGCCAATTTCAGTGATTAGGATCATGGGACCCTTCCTTATTGACGCCCGGCCCCGCACACCCCACTACCGCCACTGTACATGTGTAAACATACACTTGTGCTTGTTCGTTCAGGTCCGGGACTTTTGCAGTTCGTTGATGTGGATACCTATATGGACCGAGCTACACTCGAAATAGGTGAGTATATATATATATATATATATATTTATATATATATACACACACAGTTATATCACAAGGAAAGCACTCACCAGACTTGTAAAAAGTTGCAAGTAAAATTTTTATCAAAGCGGCATGAATACGGTTGATGTTTCGGTCCCATACCGGACCTTTTTCAAGACCAGATGTACAGCAGTCAAAGTCCCAATCTAAAATGACCATCCCTGTGGAACTACAAGTACCCCACAAGCCCCTCCTCATAAGGAGTCTACCAATCATTAACCATGCTAGATGACCTAGCCTAGTCAAGTTGTATACATGTATACCGTCAATGTATCAATATATATACATAATACAATAGTTATCTTAAACATATAACTATCACTCAACGGGGAAACACTCACAACGTCTCCGAAACTAGTACAGCCGCCAAGTTCTAACTTTGGAACGCACGCTGCGGGTGAACCACAGAGCGCTTCCGCTACACCAGATGGACAAGTGACTACTTATGGTCATGTGCACGAGCAATGGAACACACTGACACGCAACGCGCGCAGCCACCCGCTGTTAATGACAGCTAGCAGACGATCAATAGTATATGTCTACTGGTCACAAAAACTATATAAAGTTTCTAAACACATGACAGTATACATACATAACCGATGTTAATGGGCAGCATACATAAAAATATTAATTTATTGAATTGCTATAGGAAAACATAAAGCATAGGACAGGCTAATCTGGCACATGCAGTTCCACAGAAATTATGTCAAACATCTTCATAGCCACAAACAGAGTAATATTTGATATATTATATAAACACATACATTTAAAAAATGGATAGAGTAAAAAATAATCTACCTCTTGAATAATAAACACTAACAGTGCTAATTAAGGATTGAATCGTCAGAAATCCACGGTGGATGTCTCAACTGATCAAAGACAGCCAAAAAAATATATCCGTATCCTAGCTCCAAAACCATTGAAAAAAAAACATTAGAAAAAACGCCTCATAGAAACATTCTGAAATGATTTTGCTCATTTAGACCTTTAGGAGACACACACAGTCTCTAGAAAATGGATCCAATATGTTTCCCGTTTCAAGAAGAGTAAACCCCTGTCACCCCCCCGTGATGGCGGAGAAGTCCAGTCAATAATCATGTACCGCAAGGTGGAAATTTGATGCTTCATCTGCATGAAATGCATGGCCACTGGTTTGTCGGTCTTACCACCGGTGAGTGCCAAGTGTATCGAAGATCTGTGCTGATTCATATGTTCTCGGAACGTTCTTATAGTCTTCCTGACGTACCTTTTTCCGCAAGGACAGGTTAAATAACACACCACATGGTCCATCATACACCTAAGAAGGTGTCGTAACGGGATTTTTGTCCCATACAGTGGGTGATTAAAAGATTGTCCAGTAAACTAATCATAGCTCTGCATGTTGTAAATTGTAGGCACTTGAAACACCCAGGTTGTGTGTTTAACCAAGTGGTCCCAGATGTAGTTGTGGGTCGCATATTAGGTCTAAACAGCATATCTTTTAGTTTAAACCCATGTTGCACGCTGAGTAGAGGAGGTTTGATTCTAACCCACTGAGTGCAAATACGTATTAAAACTGGTCTTAAAAATAATGTGATTAGCATTTTTATTGATGGCTTTACTACTCACACTACACAAGCCTACAAGCCTGAATCATGCATTGATCGACAACAGGTGGCCGCACGTGTTGCGTGTCACGGTGCTTTCCATTGCTCGTGCACGTGACCGGAAGTAGTCACTCGTCCATCTGGTAAAGCGGAAGCACTCTGCGGTTCACCCGCGGTGTACGTTCCAAAGTTAGAACTTGGCGGCTGTACTAGTTTGGGAGACGTTGTGAGTGTTTTCCCGTTGAGTGACAGTTATATGTTTAAGATAACTATTGTTTTATGTATATATATTGATACACTGACGGTATACATGTATACAACTTGACTAGGCTAGGTTATCTAGCATGGTTAATGATTGGTAGACTCCTTATGGGGAGGGGCTTGTGGGGTACTTGTAGTTCCACAGGGATGGTCATTTTGGATTGGGACTTTGACTGCTGTACATCTGGTCTTGAAAAAGGTCCGGTATGGGACCGAAACGTCAACCGTATTCATGTCGCTGATGTGAGGTTTGATAAAAGTTTACTTGCAACTTATTACAAGTCTGGTGAGTGCTCTCCTTGTGATATAACTGTATTACAGAGACCCTGCTGGAGCTAGGGATTCTCTGTAATTACATGCACCCCAGCTGATGTGGATAATTACCCTGTGAGTGCCACTTCAACAATCTGTATATATATATATATTTATTTATTTTTTCCCACAGGTGACCTATGGATTTCTACATGGACAAATGGACATGAATGAATCAGTGACGTGCGGTGGGGTGAGGCAGGTGAAGCGGAGCCTTTCCTGTCATACTTTCGTTTGAGCCACAGTTTTGACTGTATGAAGTATATCAAAAATACAAAGAATAAGTTGGAAATATCTTTTTTGTATTATTCTAATCATTTTTATAGCCAAAACTCTGGAGTAAAAAGTATAATTTCTTATCAAAACTCACCAAATTTTTATACTGCTGCACTTGTGTATAATGCCCAGATGTACC
This sequence comes from Pseudophryne corroboree, assembly GCF_028390025.1. Taxonomy (NCBI): domain Eukaryota; kingdom Metazoa; phylum Chordata; class Amphibia; order Anura; family Myobatrachidae; genus Pseudophryne; species Pseudophryne corroboree. Next base: position 123,778,367 of record NC_086450.1, read on the forward strand.
CTTTGGCTCATATATTGTGTGTAAATCTGGCTCTGGTGCTAGCCAGTGCCTCCAGAGCCATTTACCTCACCGCACGTCCCTGGAATGAATAGCTACGTGGGATGTAGGTAAGTATATGTTAGTGTGAGTGTATAAGTATGTTTTATTAATGTGTGTTACTGTGTAAGATGTGCTTATCTTGTCTTTATTGTGATATTTATTTTACAGTAGAAGTACAGGTACCAGCAGGCCCTTTAATGATCCGCATGCTGGTGGTTCGTCAAGTACCAGCATGCAGGGGAGACTTGCCAGGACCTATAGTTCCACTGTAAAAAACAATATTTTATCTGAATTTAACTTAATGATTACCAGCCCAGTACCCACTGGCAACGGAGTGCTGGGGACAGCCCCGGGCTTCAGTCCTGGCCCTTCGGTGCCTTGAAGGGGGGACCCCTTTATTGGTCCCCACTCCCCAAGGGAACCCCGGCCAGGGCTGACTAGTTGGGGGAAGGGGGTAATGCCACGACTGCAGGGACCTGCATATATGTGTCCCCCGGCTGTGGCATTATCTTCTTGACTAGTGGAGCCTGGTGCTGCTTTCAAAAATACGGTGGACAGAGCCGGCCCCAGGCATAGGCAGAATAGGCAATTACCTAGGGCATCTGCCTTCGTCTAGGGGCATTCTCAGATGCTATTGGCGGTCTGTGGGGGTACCCGCTGATCAGCGCCGCTGGCGGCTCTGCTCTTGCATATCAGAGCAGAGCCGCCAGCTGTAGCGCCGGAGCGGGTGTAGCGAGTGTACCTACAGATGCGGAAGGGGCAGTCTAGGTGTTCCAGCGTTGCTGCCCCTAACAAATCTGGCTGCTGCCCTGGGAGAAGGATTGCTGCACATGCCCGGCAGCAGCAGCTCCTCCTCCCATGGTCCTTTGCCGAGTCAGTCAGACTCCGGCCACTGCGCCACCACTGAGGCTGAGCCACAGCCCTTCTACCCCCCACAGCAAAGCAGCATCTTTCAAAGTGCCGGGACGGACCTGCCCCGTACCATACTTGTTTTAAAACGTAAGCCATTTGAATCAATTTATTCAAAAGTGGCAATGTCCACAGTGTAATTTTGGCAGGTTGCATATAGGTGTATGTGTGTGTGTGTGTGTGTGTGTGTGTGTGTGTGTGTGTGTGTGTGTGTATAGCATACAAATAGGGCATCTGAGCATAAAGCAACCCCACTGCACCTGTTTTTAATTTATTTCCATAGAGCACCAGCCGGGTTCTGGGTCCGCCAGTTTACTTCCGGGTAGGAGGGGGGAAAGGGAGGGACGTGAACTTGACCCGTCCGCTATGTGTTACCGGAGCTGCCTGTCTGGAATCATATCTGCAGCTGTGGCGCGACTGCTGCTGGCCGTCCTCGCATCCCGCCAGACAGCACCTGCAGCCTGCCACTAGGAAGCCTCCTGGCGAATACAAAATGACGGCGCCCATGCACATCGGGGAAGCGGCTGTGGAAATTCCTGTCTCTGCGCTATCACGCCACTCTCCTGTCCCCTCTGTCCTGTCCATATCCTCTCTGTCCTTGCCTTGTCACCTCTGTTATGTTCCAGTCACTCCTCTCTCCAGTCCCCTCTGTCCTGATCCCGACACCTCTGTTCTAGCCCTGCCCATGTCACCTCTGTCCTGGCCCTGTCACTTCTGTACTGTCCCTGTTACCTCTATCCTGCCTTTTGTTCTGCCATCACTGTCCTGTTCCTGTCACTTCTTTCTTGCCCTGTCACCTCTGTCCTTGTCCTGTCCCCACTGTCATGTCCCTGTCACCATTTTCTCCTGTCCCTTCTATTCTGTCTGGTCCCTGTTCCCTCTGTCCTAACCCTTTCCCTGTCACCATTTGCCTCCCCAGTCACCCACTATCTCCCTGTTACCATCTCCCTGTCACGCCTGCTTCACCAGTCACTCCCAAAAATCTCCCTGTCTCAGTCTCTCAGTCTCCCATTATCTCCATAGGAGGGGGTAGGGGAGCACCAGTCAGAATCTTGCCTAGGGCATCAAATTGGCTAGGGCCGGCTCTGACGGCGGACACCTACATCCTCCCCCCCCCCCCCCCCCCCCCCATATTTTTGGAACCAGGATCGGTCCAAGAGCCCAGTGCTGGTTCTCAAAATACTGGGGGACCCCAACGCATTTCCCCCCCAGTATTTTAAGCACCAGGACCGGCTCAAAGAGCCTGGGGCTGGTTATGCTTAGGAGGGGGACCCCATGCAAATTTTTTTCTGATTTTTAATTCTTTCACACAGTTTACACAATGAAGCCCTGCAAGGATCTCAATGATCTGGCCCGGGCTTCATTGTGTCATAGCAGCAGTGTTTTACAGAAAGTTGGAATTTTAAACGGCCGATGTCGAGATTAATCTTGACTACAATCGTCTGAAACACAAATTCTAGTAAACTGACCCCATAGGGCGGATTTCAAATGGTTTACTGCTGGATTATTCAATTGTAGCTCCGTTCAGGCCAATGGCTGCCAACGTCTGCATTTCAGCTCGCACCCGCAGGGGTAGCAAGCTGAAATGCGCGAAGTGACCCGTTTGGATGGCCAAACGCCACTTTTTGCGATTGCGCCTAGCACTTTGGACAGGTTTAGCTACTTTATGAGGCTAACCCTGACACTAGTGGGTGCAATGAGAAAAACAAAAATTGAACTGGAGATCAGTTGTGCAAAACAATTGAATTCCACCCATAGAATGGGACCTTAATAATTGTGTTTACTAATCAAACTTTTCATGATTTGTCATTATCTTTGACATGTGCCAGCGCTTACATTTGTAAGTTGATTATAGATAGCACCTCTTCCTATAGGGATCAGGTTCCGGACTGTGCACTTGTATACATATACATGTTTTACATTATACTGCACAAGAATATGGTGTATTTTCTACAGCACGTTACTGTTACAGCTACTGCTAGTACATGTATGATACTGTAACAGATTAGTATTTACGATATAGATATAGATATATATATATATTTATTTATCAAGGGGCCCAGACCATGCACTCTCTAATAGTTAGGCAAACCAATGTGGTAGCTAGCCACACCCCTTCTGGATACTGGCCACACCCCTAAACATGGCCCCCTACCTCTGCATCCCCCCCCCCCCCCCCCCCGGTGGGCCCTTCATGCCCCAGTCCGACACTGTCTGCAGTGAAAACGAATGTATATGGGGTGGGGGTGGGGGGGACGAGTAAATAAAACATTAATAAATATAAAATGACAGTAAAACAAATGCAGCACCATTGCACTGTGCCATGGTCGTTTTGTAATTTAGCAATATCTTTCAGAATTTTTACTTTCCAAAAGATAGATTAAGCACTGTAATAGTTAAAATGTTGCCATATATATCTTATTAGCAAATAAGCCCCTGACTAGTTCACTGTAAGACTATTTGGAATGCTTCCTGGTATGTAAAGGTATAGGGCTTACTTTCTCACAGTGTTAATTGGAGAAACACGTTGCTACTGTAAGGCTTGTAAACATGAATAGTCTTTTTTTCCTCTCTCCACTAATAACACATTCAAGGGTTGGTTCTAAAACAGACTCCCAATTCATGAAGACTTGAGTAGTAGTGCTGTTAAGGAACAGTGACATTCAGCTCGAGTCTCCTGTATAAAAGCAGTAGTATTTTGGTATGGAGCTGTAAGATTCCAGGATTGCTGAGCGGCCAACTGTGCAGCTCACCGCAACATTGTCTGTGAAGTCAATAACTCCAGCAGCACCTCTGAAAATCTCCAACTGTCCATAGATGATGTGTGTCATGGTGCTGTACATGGCAAAATGATGATTTTTATAGCTGGAGTCTCTAAAGGGTACTGTACATGTTGTTATATACATATATACAGGCAAATTACCGTAGTGGCAGTGGGTGAAGCAGTTACACGTCTTGTCGCTGGAAGGTGACAGAGCTGAGAGCTCTTGCTTTAGTTTTTACACCACACTTTCCTTTCAGATTGATGTTAGGGCATCGGGTTATAGTGTGGGAGTCAGAAGCTGCCAACTACTGTCTCCCCAACCATGGAATTGTACAGGGCAAGGTGGGACAACTTTCAGGTAAAAGAAGTAAATTGGTATAGTACATAATGAGGGGTTGGGCACTTTTTATAATTTTACTATGGGGCTCAGTAGTGCCTAGCTGCACCCATGGAAAGTCATTTTGTGGCTGTGGCGCTATAGTAAAATTATAAAAGGGGCCAGTAGCAGCTAGCTACTACACACCTGAAAAGTCATTCTGTGGTTTGTGCTATGCCTTTATGAGTGGATTAGTAAGAAACTAACTAAACTTCTTATTTATTAACATTTAGGGGCTGATTTGTCAACAAGTTTGATCATACGCAACAAGTTTCAAAGTTGGTTGTGTATGATAAAACTTGTTGATAAATCAGCCCCTTAGTTATATAGCATTTAGTTATATAGCACCAACATATTCCATTGCACTTTACAATTGTTCGCCAGCGGTGATAAAACAGGTGGGTTGCGGGCCACATATTGTCATCTCTCTTCTAATTTGGCCTTCAGCTTTGCTTACACTTTCAATGAAAGGGGCTATTTATTTTTGTACAGAATGGAAGAACGTTAGCCCCACCTTAGATCACCCCATCAACTGATAGCTTAGCAGTGCTGTGCAGGGCTTTTGAGACAGCCATACTGAAAGGGGTGTGGTCAAATCCAGGAGGCATGGCCACATCCCCTCATCAGCAGGCCTGGTCCCCTCCAACAGTCCAGGTAATCAGTATCCGCCCCCTTCTTTTCAGTGCTCTTGGTGCTGTGGTACCCAGTGGCGTACAGTGAGGTCAGTTGCTGGTGAGGCACTGGCCGGGGGGCGGGGTGATGGCGCGGCGAGCCGTGATTGGCTCGCGGTGGCCATCTTGTATTTAAAAAATGGACTTCAGCGCCATTTTTGAAAGTGCAAAGCCCTCAACTATGGTGCCCTAATGGCTGCAGGGACTAGATCCATGATCCAGACCTGCAGCCAAAATGCCCGCTGAGTCCCGCAGCAGAAGTCCCACCGCCGCAGAAGTCCGGCTGCCTACCTCCGCCGCCGCACAAGCCCCGCCGCACAAAACCCTGCATAACTCCCAATGTCGCATAAGTTACGCTGCCCGCCTCCGCCGCACAAGTCAAGTCACGCCGCCCACCGCCGCTGCCCGCTACCGCCCAACACCGGGTTCCGCGCCGCAAAGTGCCTGCTCATCAAACGTGATGAGCAGGCAAATGTAGTATTTGTGTATGTGTTGTGTAGGGAATTTTAATGAATAACAAAAAACCAAGTTGGAATTGGAATGGGGAAGGCAGGGGTGGGGGGGGGGGGGGCATTAATGTATAATTGATGTTCAATGTTCAGGGCTTTCATTAACTTAGCAGCGCCGTGGTTGTGGCGCTATTAAGTTACTGAAAGACCTAGACTGGACAACAAGAATAAAGCAGTGGTGTGATAGTGTGTGTAAACTAAACACTTACATGCACTGACACTGACTGCAGAAGACACTGGCTGGCACTATTTCTCTCGTCTCTCCCTGTAACAGCAGCACTGACAGTGACAGCCGCATGCAGGTCACTGTCAGTGCTGCTGCATAATCACCAGTGCCAGATTAAGGACCACATGGGCCTGGAGCTGAAATCTATGAAGGGCCTATTGTGTACCGTCGCAGGGGATGTGACCAGCAACAGCGGGGGTTGTGACTAGGGGTTGTGTCACGCAGGGCCCGCCACACAATGTTCCTTGCCTGAGTCAAAGCCAATCTGGGTCCTAGGTGTAAATTTACTAAAGGTTCTAAAAATGAAAAGTGGTGATGTTACCCACAGCAACAAATCAAATTCTCTCTATCGTTTCTCTATTGCATCCTAGAAAATGATAGACAGAATATGATTAGTTGCTATGGGCAACATCACCACTTTTCATTTTTAGAACTTTTAGTAAATATACCCCCTAGTGTCTGATTTCTGTAGCAGGTAAGCTAAGGCGCAGGATCAAATTTGCTGGTGGCGCTCCCCACAACCTAGTTGCCTCAGGGGCACATTGCACTAGGTAGCTCTTATACACATTGCACCAGGTAGCCCATTATACACACTGCATGAGGTAGAGCCTATTATACACAGGTAGCCCCTTATACACAATTCACCAGGTTTCCCATTATTCACATTGCACCAAGTAGCCCCTTATACACATTACGCCAGGTAGCTCCTTATACACATTACGCCAAGTAGCCCATTATACACATTGCGCCAGGTAGCCCATTATACACATTGCACCAGGTAGCCTATTAAACAAATTGCACCACCTAGCCACTTATACACACTGCACCAGCTAGCCGTCACTCACATCCGGCGCCTGTGGTCCCTTGGCTCTATGTTCTCATACTTCCACCCAGCATGAAGCTGAGCGTGAGTGAGTAGTGGCAGGAGGCGACCGGCAGTGGTAAGTGGCCAGGGGGCGGCAGGCAGCAGGAATCGGCCAAAAGAGGACGGTGGGGTGGCCATCAGGAGGAAGTGGCCAGGACTGGGGGTGGCCGGCTGGCAGCAGGAAGCATTGTGATGCGGGCAGCAGATGGGTGCTGGTGGCGCTGGTGAGGTGACTGGGACGCCCACCCGCACATAGAACCGCCACTGGCGGGATCCCCTGAGCCGGACGAGTAGCGACCCTCCCCGCATCCCTCCCCCACAGCCAACAACGCAGCCAACAAAGCCCCTCTCAGTACACATAGTGCAGCCAAATGCACAAGGACCGAGCATCCACAGACGTGAAGATCACCCGCCTGAGCATAGCTTCCAAGTGAGCAACCCACCCCAGCAACATGCTCATATCACCACACACACCAGCCCCCCTTCCCTTAACGCCCTACACACACACACAGCCAGTTTCCCCAGTCCCTATATACACTGACACACACCCTGTCTCCTCCAGCCACACCACACACACACACACCCTGTTCACCCCAGTCCCTACACACACACCCAGCCTGTACTTAGCAACACACATATCTGTTCTCCTCTGCCCTTCCACTCTCCCCCGTTTCCCCCAGTCAGTCACTAAGCCTTCCGGACACAGCAGGAGTAGGCAGGGACACATACAAACAACCAGGAGAAGTCAGGGACGTGGCCTAATCACGGACCCGTGGCCACGCCCCCTTTGAGAAACACCCACCCCATCCTCCTACCATTCAGCAGCAAGCACCGAACGAGGCAGCTGGCAGGCAGGGGGGGTCACAGGACAGGACAGCCGTAGTCACTCGTCGTCCCAGCAGGCAAGTCCACTGATGGCTGCTGCGGTTCTGCATGGTGGTGGGAGGCGCTTGTGTGCATGTCACAGTGTGACATCACGGCGCAGGGGAGGAGCACAGAAATCTGTTAGCGCACGGAGACCTTTTGACTTGCTGCAACAAGGAAAACATGTTTTCTTGTTGTCAGCAGCAGGGAGCTCTGTGGGCCTTTTTTTAATGGGGGACTTGGAGCTGCAGCTCCACCCGCCCCATTGTTAATCCAGCCCTGCCAATCACTGTGACAGGGGCGTGCTTTCATGGCCTGAAAGCATGTCCCTGCTGCACTGAGGCACCTCTATAGGTGCCGCTTTCAATGCTTTTTTTAATGGGCTTTTCCAGCCCTCTGCATGGCCACGCCCCCTGCCCGTCCCCTGCTTCCGGCCATTTACAGTTAGCAGCGAGAGGCACCGTTCAAGGTGCCTCCAAAATCTTTTTTTTTATGCTAAAAACGATTAGCTTACTATGAGAAGATACTTATGACGCAGAACATGTCATAAGTATCTTCTCTGTATTCTTGTAATCCCTTTAATGACAGGGGAGGCACTGCCTCCCCTGACTGCACGTCCCTGGTGGTACCTGCGGCTGCATTTGTTCAGTAATGGTTGTCTGGGGATAGGCTGTCCTTACATACCTTATTACAGTTCATATGAGCAGTTCCTAGAAAGAAATCAAACCCAATTTAGTCATAGAGGGACGAAGACATGGAAAGTACATAGTGCCCTGTCCAGACGTTTACTCTTGTTTACAAGGGAAGCCGTGAAACAAAAATTGCAATGTCATAGTTGCTAACTTCTCTCATTTTACAGATTTATCCCTGAATGTCGTATACCTTTAAAAACCATGTCCCTACAGTACTTGTCCATATTGGTCAGCTGCATATTCAAATTATTTTTTTTCTGCATTTAAGATGCAATTATTGCTGCTATTATTAATATTATTATTATTATTATTATTATTATTTTCTGAGCTTTGTAAGTTATCATTTATTTATAGTTTATGCTTTATAAGTTATTTATGCTTCATACTGTAAGTTATCATTTATTTACTAGAACTACTTAAAATAAGAATTTACTTACCGATAATTCTATTTCTCGGAGTCCGTAGTGGATGCTGGGGTTCCTGAAAGGACCATGGGGAATAGCGGCTCCGCAGGAGACAGGGCACAAAAGTAAAGCTTTTACAGGTCAGGTGGTGTGTACTGGCTCCTCCCCCTATGACCCTCCTCCAGACTCCAGTTAGGTACTGTGCCCGGACGAGCGTACACAATAAGGGAGGATTTTGAATCCCGGGTAAGACTCATACCAGCCACACCAATCACACCGTACAACTTGTGATCTAAACCCAGTTAACAGTATGATAACAGAGGAGCCTCTGAAAGATGGCTTCCTAAACAATAACCCGAATTAGTTAACAATAACTATGTACAAGTATTGCAGATAATCCGCACTTGGGATGGGCGCCCAGCATCCACTACGGACTCCGAGAAATAGAATTATCGGTAAGTAAATTCTTATTTTCTCTATCGTCCTAAGTGGATGCTGGGGTTCCTGAAAGGACCATGGGGATTATACCAAAGCTCCCAAACGGGCGGGAGAGTGCGGATGACTCTGCAGCACCGAATGAGAGAACTCCAGGTCCTCCTTTGCCAGGGTATCAAATTTGTAAAAATTTACAAACGTGTTCTCCCCTGACCACGTAGCTGCTCGGCAGAGTTGTAATGCCGAGACCCCTCGGGCAGGCGCCCAAGATGAGCCCACCTTCCTTGCGGAATGGGCCTTAACAGATTTAGGCTGTGGCAGGCCTGCCACAGAATGTACAAGTTGAATTTTGTTACAAATCCAACGAGCAATCGACTGCTTAGAAGCAGGTGCACCCAACTTGTTGGGTGCATACAGTATAAACAGCGAGTCAGATTTTCTGACTCCAGCCGTCCTTTAAATGTATATTTTTAAGGCTCTGACAACGTCCAACAACTTGGAGTCCTTCAAGTCGTCTGTAGCCGCAGGCACTACAATAGGCTGGTTCAGGTGAAACGCTGATACCACCTTAGGGAGAAAATGCGGACGCGTCCGCCGCTCTGCCCTATGTCGAATGGAAAATTAAATAAGGGCTTTTATAAAACAAAGCCGCCAGTTCAGATACTCTCCCGGCCGAAGCCAGGGCCAGTAACATAGTCACTTTCCATGTGAGATATTTCAAATCCACATTCTTTAGTGGTTCAAACCAATTGGATTTGAGGAAATCTAAAACTACATTTAGATCCCACGGTGCCACCTTAGGCACCACAGGAGGCTGTATATGCAGTACTCCTTTGATAAAAATCTGGACCTCAGGGACTGAGGCCAATTCTTTTTGGAAGAATATTGATATGGCCGAAATTTGAACCTTAATAGATCCCAATTTGAGACCCATAGACAATCCTGATTGCAGGAAATGTAGGAAAACGACCCAGTTGAAATTCCTCCATCGGAGCACTCCGCTGCTCGCACCACGCAACATATTTTCGCCAAATACGGCGATAATGCTTCGCGGTGACTTCCTTCCTTGCCTTTATCAAGGTAGGAATGACTTCTTCCGGAATGCCTTTTCCTTTTAGGATCTGGCATTCAAACGCCATGCCGTCAAACGCAGCCGCGGTAAGTCTTGAAAAAGACAAGGACCCTGCTGAAGCAGGTCCCTTCTCAGAAGTAGAGGCCACGGATCGTCCGTGACCATCTCTTGAAGTTCCGGGTACCAAGTCCTTCTTGGCCAATCCGGAGCCACTAGTCTTACTCCTCTTTGCCGTATAATCCTCAATACCTTTGGTATGAGAGGCAGAGGAGGAAACACATATACCGACTGGTACACCCAAGGTGTTACCAGCGCGTCCACAGCTATTGCCTGCGGATCTCTTGACCTGGCGCAATATCTGTCCAGTGTTTTGTTGAGGCGAGACGCCATCATGTCCACCATTGGTTTTACCCAACGGTTTAATAGCATGTGGAAAACTTCTGGATGAAGTCCCCACTCTCCCGGGTGAAGGTCGTGTCTGCTGAGGAAGTCTGCTTCCCAGTTGTCCACGCCCGGGATGAATACTGCTGACAGTGCTATCACGTGATTCTCCGCCCAGCGAAGGATCCTGGCAGCTTCTGCCATTGCCCTCCTGCTTCTTGTGCCGCCCTGTCTGTTTACATGGGCGACTGCCGTGATGTTGTCCGACTGGATCAACACCGGTCTTCCTTGAAGCAGAGGTTCCGCCTGGCTTAGAGCATTGTAGATTGCTCTTAGTTCCAGAATGCTTATGTGAAGAGACTTTTTCAGGCTCGACCACACTCCCTGGAAATTTCTTCCCTGTGTGACTGCTCCCCAGCCTCTCAGGCTGGCATCCGTGGTCACCAGGATCCAATCCTGCATGCCGAATCTGCGGCCCTCCAATAGATGAGCCTCCTGCAACCACCACAGAAGGGATACCCTTGTCCTCGGCGACAGGGTTATCCGCAGGTGCATCTGAAGATGCGACCCTGACCATTTGTCCAACAGATCCCTTTGCATGGAATCTGCCGAAAGGGATTTCTTCGTAAGAAGCTACCATTTTTTTTTTTTTTTTTTTCCCAGGACTCTTGTGCATTGATGTACAGACACCTTTCCTGGTTTTAGGAGGTTCCTGACCAGGTCAGATAACTCCTTGGCTTTTTCTTCGGGAAGAAAAACCTTTTTCTGAACTGTGTCCAGAATCATCCCCAGGAACAGCAGACGAGTTGTCGGCATTAATTGGGATTTTGGAATATTCAGAATCCATCCGTGCTGCTTTAGCACCTCTTGAGATAGTGCTAAACCCATCTCTAGCTGTTCTCTGGACCTTGCCCTTATTAGGAGATCGTCCAAGTATGGGATAATTAATACGCCTTTTCTTCGAAGAAGAAATATTATCTCGGCCATTACCTTTGTAAAGACCCGAGGTGCCGTGGACAAACCAAACGGCAGCGTCTGAAACTGATAGTGACAGTTTTGTACAACGAACCTGAGGTACCCCTGGTGTGAGGGGTAATTGGAACGTGGAGATACGCATCCTTGATGTCCAAGGATACCATAAAGTCCCCTTCTTCCAGGTTCGCTATCACTGCTCTGAGTGACTCCATCTTGAACTTGAACTTCTTTATGTACAGGTTCAAGGACTTCAGATTTAGAATAGGCCTTACCGAGCCATCCGGCTTCGGTACCACAAAAAGAGTGGAATAATACCCCTTCCCTTGTTGTAGAAGAGGTACCTTGACTATCACCTGCTGAGAATACAGCTTGTGAATGGCTTCCAAAACCGTCTCCCTTTCTGAGGGGGACGTTGGTAAAGCAGACTTCAGGAAACGGCGAGGTGGCTCTGTCTCTAATTTCAACCTGTACCCCTGAGATATTATCTGCAGGATCCAGGGATTTACCTGCGAGTGAGCCCACTGCGCGCTGTAATTCTTGAGACGACCGCCTACCGCCCCCGAGTCCGCTTGCGAAGCCCCAGCGTCATGCTGAGGCTTTTGTAGAAGCCGGGGAGGGCTTCTGTTCCTGGGAAGGAGCTGCCTGTTGCTGTCTCTTCCCTCGTCCTCTGCCTCGTGGCAGATATGAATAGCCCTTTGCTCTCTTATTTTTAAAGGAACGAAAGGGCTGCGGTTGAAAGGTCGGTGCCTTTTTCTGTTGGGGAGTGACTTGAGGTAGAAAGGTGGATTTCCCGGCCGTAGCCGTGGCCACCAAATCCGATAGACCGACCCCAAATAACTCCTCTACGCATCGCCTGTCCACTGTCGTGTCCATAAAGCTCTTCTGGCCGAAATGGACATAGCACTTACCCGTGATGCCAGTGTGCAGATATCTCCCTGTGCATCACGCATATAAAGAAATGCATCCTTTATTTGTTCTAACGACAGTAAAATATTGTCCCTGTCCAGGGTATCAATATTTTCGATCAGGGACTCTGACCAAACTACCCCAGCACTGCACATCCAGGCAGTCGCAATAGCTGGTCGTAGTATAACACCTGCATGTGTGTATATACCTTTTTGGATATTTTCCATCCTCCTATCTGATGGATCTTTAAGTGCGGCCGTCTCAGGAGAGGGTAACGCCACTTGTTTTGATAAGCGTGTTAGCGCTTTGTCCACCCTAGGAGGTGTTTCCCAGCGCTCCCAAACCTCTGGCGGGAAAGGGTATAAAGCCAATAACTTCTTTGAAATTAGCAGTTTTTTATCGGGGCACCCCACGCTTCATCACACACGTCATTTAATTCTTCTGATTCGGTAAAAACTACTGGTAGTTTTTTCACACCCCACATAATACCCTGTTTAGTGGTACCTGTAGTATCAGCTAAATGTAACATCTCCTTTATTGCCAAAATCATATAACGTGTGGCCCTACTGGAAAATACGGTTGATTCGTCACCTTCACCACCGGAATCAGTGCCTGTGTCTGGGTCTGTGTCGACCGACTGAGGCAAGGGGCGTTTTACAGCCCCTGACGGTGTTTGAGGCGCCTGGACAGGCACTAATTGAGTGTCCGGCCGCCTCATGTCGGCAAACGACTGCTTAAGCGAGTTGACGCTATCCCGTAATTCCACAAATAAAGGCATCCATTCTGGTGTCGACCCCCTAGGAGGTGACATCCTCATATTTGGCAATTGCTCCGCCTCCACACCAATAACGTCCTCATACATGTCGACACACACGTACCGACACACAGCAGACACACAGGGAATGCTCTATACGAAGACAGGACCCACTAGCCCTTTGGGGAGACAGAGGGAGAGTCTGCCAGCACACACCAAAAAGCGCTATATATGACAGGGATAGCCTTATGATTAAGTGCTCCCTTATAGCTGCTTTTATATTAATATATATTGCCATTTATTTTGCCCCCCCTCTCTGTTATACCCTGTTTCTGTAGTGCAGTGCAGGGGAGAGACCTGGGAGCCTTCCTGACCAGCGGAGCTGTGACAGAAAATGGCGCCGTGTGCTGAGGAGATAGGCCCCGCCCCTTTTTCGGCGGGCTCGTCTCCCGCTATTTAGTACATTTAGGCAGGGGTAAATATCTCCATATAGCCTCTGGGGCTATATGTGAGGTATTTTTAGCCTTTTTAAAGGTTTTCATTTGCCTCCCAGGGCGCCCCCCTCCCAGCGCCCTGCACCCTCAGTGACTGCCGTGTGAAGTGTGCTGAGAGGAAAATGGCGCACAGCTGCAGTGCTGTGCGCTACCTTAAGAAGACTGCAGGAGTCTTCAGCCGCCGATTCTGGACCTCTTCTTGCTTCAGCATCTGTGAGGGGGCCGGCGGCGTGGCTCCGGTGACCATCCAGGCTGTACCTGTGATCGTCCCTCTGGAGCTTCATGTCCAGTAGCCAAGAAGCCAATCCATCCTGCACGCAGGTGAGTTCACTTCTTCTCCCCTCTGTCCCTCGTTGCAGTGATCCTGTTGCCAGCAGGAATCACTGTAAAATAAAAAACCTAAGCTAAACTCTCTAAGCAGCTCTTTATGAGAGCCACCTAGAATTGCACCCTTCTCGGCCGGGCACAAAAATCTAACTGGAGTCTGGAGGAGGGTCATAGGGGGAGGAGCCAGTACACACCACCTGACCTGTAAAAGCTTTACTTTTGTGCCCTGTCTCCTGCGGAGCCGCTATTCCCCATGGTCCTTTCAGGAACCCCAGCATCCACTTAGGACGATAGAGAAAATGCAATAAAACACATGTTATAATCATATTGAGGAATTATAACATTCTGGAGATGGTTGTGCTACTGTATCCAGTGAGTCAGTATTACACAGGATGAGCTTAAATGCGCCAAATCATCAACATGTCTTTGGGAACTATTTTTAAAAACTAGATCTTTTATATAATGGGTGCAAAATATTTTCAGACTTTATCTAGGGTGATGTAACTTTGCTAATTCAGATGCACAAATTTCCACTATATCGCTCAATGATAAATGATCCCTGACAAGTATATTACACTTCTACAGCAAATGTTGGCACGTTTCCTTGTGTAATATAAGACATTATTATGCAATGTGTGGGCATTCACAAATAGTTTCTGCAAATATGGATACACACCGCTGTGTTCCCTGTTTTAAGAAAAGCTGAAATTTACTAAGCTGTACAAATGCACAATTATTTAATGCAGCAAGTTGCATAGTGGGGCATGACTAAATGGGTGTAGTATGTTATGCCGGCGCTTGGGATCTCGGCGACCAGCATACCGGCGCCGGGATCCCGACCGCTGGCATGCAGGCAGCGAGGTGAGCGCAAAAGAGCCCCTTGCAGGCTCGCTGTGCTCACCACGCTGCGGGCACGGTGGTGCGCTAAGCGCGCCACACTATTTATTTTCCCTCCAGGGGTGTTGTGGCCACCCCAAGAGGGAGAATAGTTGTCAGTATGCCGGCTGTCGGGATTCCGGCGTCGGTATGAGTGCCGGGATCCCGACAACAGGCATATCAAATGCCTCCCAATATTAACAGTGCACTTTATTCCCCTTGAAATAAAGTTCTCCAACCATTGCTAATTTATTTTAGGGATAGGCGTCGAATGGTTTGCCATCTGTACTTTCTATCGATGGCAGTAAATGATTGATGTAAAACCATCAATGATTTGAACCATCATGGGCCGCACAAATGCGAACACAGGACAGCGGCAAGTTGTCATGGCTAGGTTTGTTTGTGAATCTGGACTAGGTTGAGCTGCTGGGTTTTGGCTTGGGACCTTCAGACGGAATTGGCCTGGCTTAATATAGGATCTACTCATTCATAGACATTGCAGTTTGGCAAAGTTGTAACACCTGACTGGATGCTGTATCAGGTGAATTGAGTTGGTGATGTGGTATCAGTTATATGGGAAACTGGAACACTGGGGTGATGAATTACCAGTGCAATAGAATATCTGGGAAGTTTATAACACTGAGGGTTCACAATCACTGGGATGAGATTAACCAATGAAGCTGTAAGTGCTGCAACGGATTTGCAGGAGCAGCTTTGCAGGAACGCTGGGATAGGCTGTCCCAGTGAATTGAGTAATACTGCAAAAGATTGCAGGAGCAGATCTTCAGGGACTCTGGGATAGGCTGTACTAGTGAAATGGAAATGCTGCAATGGAGTTGCAGGAGCATCTCTACAGGAACGTTGGGATAGGCAGTACCAGCAAATTGAAAATGCTGCAATGGAGTTGCAGGGGCAGCTCTTCAGAAACGCTTGGATATACTGTACCAGCTAATTGGCAATGCTGCAATGATGAACTCAGCAGCCCTTCAGGATCACTGGGATTGGCTGTACTGGTGAATATGGATATGCTGCGACTATGAGCTGAGCAGCCCTTCAGGATCACTGTGATTGGCTGTACCGGTGAATCTGGAAATGCTGTGATGCTGAGCAGCTGAACTGGATAGCTCAGGAAGCCATGGAGTGCTGGAGATGGAAACTGCACTGGTCTTGAATTTAACAGGAGAGTCTGGAGCTCACAATAGGTCCATAGACAACAAAGCACTAGCGATTTGCCTGTGCTGGGATTCAGGATTTATACCTCTGGCTTGCTGCTGATTGGTGGTGATGATCACATGACTGTGAAATGGTTCCTGATTGGAGTCAGGGCGGTCAGCTGATCAGAACTGTAATGGCTCCGTCCATGACAGGTTTTGGAGGGAACTGCCAGGGTGGAGTGGGCAGTGGGGACTGACATTGGCCGCCAGGCCTGGGAGTGCCGGTAATGAAGACACATCGCAGCAGCAGACAGCGCAGGACGCCAGATGGACCAGCAGATGACGGACAGCATCTCAGAGTGCGGCGCAGGTAAGGGAGTGCGGCTGGGGAGCACTGAATACCCCCATTTGGGACACAAGCCAATTAAAAAGGGAAGGCAGGGCTAGTGGGAGAGCGCAGCTAAGTATTGTGTGATTGAAGAAGAAACAACTTCACCACAGCAGCATTGGAACTCTGCTATCGATGGCAAAATATTGACTGTCCAATGTCATTGACATTGATGGCTGATATGCATTGCATCCCTGGCCTCCCTGACTCTCTCCACTCCAATCTGTTCTCTATGCTGCTGCCTGGATCATCTTCCTTTTCAAAATCCCTGTGTCTGCCTCCCCTCTCCTACAAGCCCTTTACTGACTCCCCTTCTGAACCCAATTCAAACTTTCAAACCCTCACCCAATCATCCCCTATTTACATCTCTGACCTCATCTGCATTCACATTCCTGTCTGGCCACTTCGCTCCACAAAAGAACACCAATCTCTCCGCCCAACTGATTACTTCTTCCCACTCCCAACTCGAGATTTTGCTTGTGCTGCTCCCTACCGCTGGAGCTCTCTACCTCTCCCTATCGGACTGTCCACCATTTGTTCAAAAGGCTCTTAAGACCCGCCTCTTTTTCAAAACATTCCAGTTCTCATCCTAACTCATTGCTCCATGCTCAGTTTCTCCCCTTTGTGTCACCCTTTTCTGTCTCCTATTATCCTTTAGTTTGTAAGCTGTCACAAAAGGGCCCTCTGCCCTCATGTGCATTTCCTACACTCACTTATCCTCTCCTCCCCATTGCCAACAACAGCACCAATCCTTTGGGTGCCTAATTGGGTATAATAGAATGCGCCGACACCGGGATACCGACCGGCACAATCTCTACATATTCTCCCTCTGTGGGTGTCCAGCGCAGCGAACCTGCAAGGGACTGCGTTGCGCTCGCCCCCGTCGGGATTGTGCCGGTAGGGATTGTAATTTGTAAGTCAGTTTTTTCTTGTTTTGTTCATGCTGTTTCTGTTGATGCACTCTGTAAAGCGCTGCAACCTCTTGTGGGGCCATATAAATAAATAATAATAATAATATCTGCAGGGGCAGGTTCAGAAGGGGGGCAGTCTCCGTGCCGGGCGCTCCCCACCTCTCGCCAGCGAATGTCCTCTAGCAATGGGCGGGGTGCATGACGCATCGTGAATTTGATGCATCCTGCTCGCCATTGCATGCATATTGGCATTTATTAATGCCATATGCACAAATATTTTAGCAAAGGACAGCAGTCCCAAGTTGTCCTCTGCAGTGTGGGAATATGTATGACGCACATGCCATGGGGATCCCTCTCAGGGGGAAAAGACATATGCTTCTCTAGGGTGGCCCACCGCATCCCCAACTTGGTGAATAATGCGTTAAGCGGCAGAACCTCTGAAACTGCAATTTCTGAGGTTTCCCACATTTTTAGTGTTGCTTCATCTCACCCAATATGCAATAGTCTATTGTGCATGCGCTGATCTCCAAGAAAATGGTGTGGGGGCCATTGTCCCGTAGATTTCTGCAGTGCGCATGTGCAGGTCTCTGGAAATATGCTGCCTGCACCATGTTCCCAATTACATGTAAAGAACAGATGGAGAGGTAAATACAGTAAATGAATGCAGGGTGTGCACTGTGGCCCCCCTGTACTCAAAGGCCGATGGCAGATATGCCAATGATCGCTAGTATGTTTTAGCACTGCTGCCTGTATCACCAGACGGGATGCGGTCAGGATCTTGGAAATTGGGAACCTGATAGTCAAAATCCCTACACTGGAATCCCGATGCTTGAAAATGCCATCTGATCCCTGAGGTGAGAATAACGGTTTGGGTTTGGCACAAGGGAGAGGGTTAGGGTAAGGCTGCGGTTTTGGGTATAGGCTGCACTGGTGATGCAGATACGGTTAGGCTGCAGGTGGGGCGGTTACGCTTAGGCTGCAGAAACAGAATGCTAGGGTTAAGCCGTGGGTGGGTTAGAGATAAACTACCGGGAAGCCGTTCGAATTCTCAGTGTTGCTAACCAACCTCACCAAATTAGTTCATTTTCAGCTACTTAATAGTCTGGAGAGACATGAACCTTACCACAGGACTTTACAGTTTCTTACGTGTTTTGTAGCACTTTTTCATAGTACCAGCACAATAATAATAATAATAATAATTATAATAATAATAATAATTATAATAATAATAATAATAATAATAATTATTATTATTATTATTATTATTATTAAAACAGATAATTATACATTGCAGCATTCAGCCTTCTACCATTCACATTGAGAATAGAATCTTTTGCATTTTCTATTTCTCTCACTAGTCAGACGTGCTATATTGCTAAAGCTGGAAGTGCAGGCAGATATGCATTGCAACGTACGAATACACTGTAGCATAGAAAAAGAATGTAGGTGTGGGGACTGTACAGAGCGTGCATGTAGTGCAGGCAGATATGCATTGCAACGTACGAATACACTGTAGCACAGAAAGAGAATGTAGGTGTGGGGACTGTACAGAGCGTGCATGTCCCTGTGCGCACGGATGTGACACTAGTGCTGTGTGACCGTGCACTCGCTGCCACCAGTCACACAGGTGCTCTCGCTGCAGTAATACCCAGTTGGACTTTGCCCCTCCCCAGCTGCAGAGCCAGGAAAAAGAACACAAGACGATTTCTACTTTGACCGAAAGGGGAATGTGAGGGAGAGAGAGAGAGGATCTGCATAATGAGCAGGGCCATGCCAGCAATCAAGCCCGAACTTGCATGATAAACTCCCAGCAAACCGCTGCACAGAGAGAGTTAAACGTGTTGCAGAGGATAGAGGGAGGGAGCCCAGAGGCTGGCACTGCGAGGACTGAGCACAACAGACAGCCTCTGTTTCCCAGGGAATCACTGAAGAGAAGGTTGGTCTCAAGTTTCCCTTATTCCTCCTTGGAGAAAGTTGTTGCTGTAGGTGTGGTTGGTGGATGCAGTAGGGGTGGGTGAGTGAGGTGGCATAGTGGGTGCAGTGCCCCGGACTGGCAGAGACTGGAGCTTGTGCTTGTTGGTGAGCCTAAGCCATATGGTTGCTGTGACTGGAGGGAAAATACTACACAGCACCTTGTAACCTTTGTGGGGAATATTAAGCACCAAATGGGAAGGTGAAAGCAAGGTAAGGATATATTACACTGATTTATGTTCACTTACATTTGTATTTTGTTCCGGCAATCACATTATAAAGCGAGTTTATTATACTTAACATGTACAAACCCCCTGTATAGAAGACTTTCAAGCCATTAAAACATTTGCTAATATTGGCATAATACATTAATTGCACAACTAGACAGCCGTACAGCCTGTGACGTTTGTTGCTGTGGAACTACAAATCCCAGCATTTAGCTTGGAAGGCTTGATAGGACTTGCAGTTTCGCAACAGCTGGAAAGCCAGTCTGCTTACCTTTGAATCAGGTCCTGTGTACAGTATGTGCATGTCAACGCTGCAGCAGAAAGTTTGCTCCAGAATTGATCTTATTTGACAGCTATTATGGCCAAGGGCAATTCATTCCTCATATGATTTTGGAATTTCTCCAGGGACTTCCCTATAGACGTGTATGGTATCAAAGCCGACTCTGATATCATAGACAGTAAGTATCAGATCGGTGCGCAGACGGCTTGTAGCGAAGCTGAATGTGTTGGGGTTAAGTGGGTATGAAGGGGAATGATACAGTCTGAGAAAGGAGGGGGTGACTGTGACAGGATGCTTCATCTGACTCTGTGACTTTGTATACAATAGTGTGCGGAAGACTCAGCTCAGCAGCTGGAGGAGACGCTGCTTGGTATGGACGACTCAGGATCTTGGTCTGAAGCTTCCAGTCCTGAAGCATCCCTGCCTCCTTCAGGGTAAGAACCAATGGAAAGTACTTGTGCACAAATCTGTGGTATCTGTTGCATGCAAAGCAGACTGTGGACTCCTGAACCTGTTGTGTAAGCCTTGACTCATGTCATATTAGCTAGGCTACAGTAGAAAGTAGGCAAAAGATGTGCGTGATGTTCCCCAGAGAATTATTTTTGTTTAAGTATATCACTGCTTATTGACAGGAGAATACATATATATTTCTCTATCGTCCTAAGTGGATGCTGGGGTTCCTGAAAGGACCATGGGGAATAGCGGCTCCGCAGGAGACAGGGCACAAAAAAGTAAAGCTTTACTAGGTCAGGTGGTGTGCACTGGCTCCTCCCCCTATGACCCTCCTCCAGACTCCAGTTAGATTTTGTGCCCGAACGAGAAGGGTGCAATCTAGGTGGCTCTCCTAAAGAGCTGCTTAGAGAAAGTTTAGTTTAGGTTTTTTTCTTTACAGTGAGTCCTGCTGGCAACAGGATCACTGCAACGTGGGACTTAGGGGGAAAGTAGTAAACTCACCTGCATGCAGAGTGGATTTGCTGCTTGGCTACTGGACACCATTAGCTCCAGAGGGATCGAACACAGGCCCAGCCGTGGAGTCCGGTCCCGGAGCCGCGCCGCCGACCCCCTTGCAGATGCTGAAGCGTGAAGAGGTCCGGAAACCGGCGGCTGAAGACTCCTCAGTCTTCATAAGGTAGCGCACAGCACTGCAGCTGTGCGCCATTTTCCTCTCAGCACACTTCACTGGGCAGTCACTGAGGGTGCAGAGCGCTGGGGGGGGGGCGCTCTGAGAGGCAAATATAAACCTTATACAAGGCTAAAAATACCTCACATATAGCCCATAGGGGCTATATGGAGATATTTAACCCCTGCCTGACTGGAAAAATAGCGGGAGAAGAACCCGCCGAAAAAGGGGCGGGGCCTATCTCCTCAGCACACGGCGCCATTTTCTGTCACAGCTCCGCTGGTCAGAACGGCTCCCAGGTCTCTCCCCTGCACTGCACTACAGAAACAGGGTAAAACAGAGAGGGGGGGCACATTAATGGCTATATATATATATATATATTAAAGCAGCTATAAGGGAGCACTTAATATAAGGATATCCCTTGTATATATAGCGCTTTGTGGTGTGTGCTGGCAGACTCTCCCTCTGTCTCCCCAAAAGGGCTAGTGGGTCCTGTCTTCATTAGAGCATTCCCTGTGAGTTTGCGGTGTGTGTCGGTACGTGGTGTCGACATGTATGAGGACGATATTGGTGTGGAGGCGGAGCAATTGCCAAATATGCAGATGTCACCCCCCAGGGGGTCGACACCAGAATGGATGCCTTTATTTGTGGAATTACGTGATGGTTTATCTTCCCTTAAACAGTCAGTTGAGGACATGAGGCGGCCGGACAATCAATTAATGCCTGTCCAGGCGCCTCAAACACCGTCAGGGGCTGTAAAACGCCCTTTGCCTCAGTCGGTCGACACAGACCCAGACACGGGCACTGATTCCAGTGACGACGGTAGAAATTCAAACGTATTTTCCAGTAGGGCCACACGTTATATGATTTTGGCAATGAAGGAGACGTTACATTTAGCTGATACTACAGATACCGTAAAACAGGGTATTATGTATGGTGTGAAAAAACTACAAACAGTTTTTCCTGAATCAGAAGAATTAAATGACGTGTGTGATGAAGCGTGGGTTGCTCCTGATAAAAAGTTGATAATTTCAAAAAAGTTATTGGCATTATACCCTTTCCCGCCAGAGGTTAGGGCGCGCTGGGAAACACCCCCTAAGGTGGACAAGGCGCTCACACGCTTATCCAAACAAGTGGCGTTACCCTCTCCTGAGACGGCCGCACTTAAGGATCCATCAGATAGAAAGATGGAAGTTATTCAAAAGAATATATACACACATGCAGGTGTTATACTACGACCAGCTATAGCAACTGCCTGGATGTGCAGTGCTGGAGTAGTTTGGTCAGAATCCCTGATTGAAAATATTGATACCCTAGATAGGGACAATGTTTTACTGTCGTTAGAACAAATAAAGGATGCATTTATCTATATGCGTGATGCACAGAGGGATATTTGCACACTGGCATCTCGGGTGAGTGCTATGTCCATTTCAGCCAGAAGAGCCTTATGGACACGACAGTGGACAGGCGATGCGGATTCAAAACGTCACATGGAGGTTTTGCCGTATAAAGGGGAGGAGTTATTTGGAGTTGGTCTATCAGACTTGGTGGCCACGGCTACTGCCGGGAAATCCACTTTTTTACCTCAAGTCACTCCCCAACAGAGAAAGGCACCGACCTTTCAACCGCAGCCTTTTCGCTCCTACAAAAATAAGAGAGCAAAGGGCTTGTCGTACCTGCCACGAGGCAGAGGAAGAGGGAAGAGACACCAACAGGCAGCTCCTTCCCAGGAACAGAAGCCCTCCCCGGCTCCTGCAAAAACCTCAGCATGACGCTGGGGCCTCTCAAGCGGACTCGGGGACAGTGGGGGGCCGTCTCAAAAATTACAGCGCGCAGTGGGCTCACTCGCAGGTAGACCCCTGGATCCTGCAGATAATATCTCAGGGGTACAGGTTGGAATTAGAGACGGATCCTCCTCATCGTTTCCTGAAGTCTGCCTTACCAACCGTCTCTTCCGAAAGGGAGAGGGTGTTGGAAGCCATTCACAAGCTGTACGCTCAGCAGGTGATAGTCAAAGTACCCCTATTACAACAAGGAAAGGGGTATTATTCCACTCTATTTGTGGTACCGAAGCCGGATGGCTCGGTAAGGCCTATTCTAAATCTGAAGTCCTTGAACCTCTACATAAAAAAGTTCAAGTTCAAGATGGAGTCACTCAGAGCAGTGATAGCGAACCTGGAAGAAGGGGACTTTATGGTATCCTTGGACATCAAGGATGCGTATCTACACGTTCCGATTTACCCCGCACACCAGGGGTACCTCAGGTTCATTGTTCAAAACTGTCACTATCAGTTTCAGACGCTGCCGTTCGGATTGTCCACGGCGCCTCGGGTCTTTACCAAGGTAATGGCCGAGATGATGATTCTTCTTCGAAGAAAAGGCGTATTAGTTATCCCATACTTGGACGATCTCCTAATAAGGGCAAGGTCCAGAGAACAGCTGGAGACAGCTTTAGCACTATCTCAAGAGGTGCTAAGACAACACGGGTGGATTCTGAATATTCCAAAATCCCATTTAATCCCGACAACTCGTCTGCTGTTCCTAGGAATGATTCTGGACACGGTTCAGAAAAAGGTTTTCCTTCCAGAGGAAAAAGCCAAGGAGTTATCCGATCTGGTCAGGAACCTCCTAAAACCAGGAAAAGTGTCAGTACATCAATGCACAAGAGTCCTGGGAAAAATGGTGGCTTCTTACGAAGCAATTCCATTCGGCAGATTCCATGCAAGAATATTCCAAAGGGATCTGTTGGACAAATGGTCAGGGTCGCATCTGCAGATGCACCTGCGAATAACCCTGTCACCAAAGACAAGGGTGTCACTTCTGTGGTGGTTGCAGAAGGCTCACCTATTAGAAGGCCGCAGATTCGGCATTCAGGATTGGATCCTGGTGACCACGGACGCCAGCCTGAGAGGCTGGGGAGCAGTCACACAAGGAAGAAACTTCCAGGGAGTATGGACGAGTCTGGAAAAGTCTCTTCACATAAACATTCTGGAACTAAGAGCAATCTACAATGCTCTAAGCCAGGCGGAACTTCTCCTGCAAGGAAAGCCGGTGTTGATTCAGTCGGACAACATCACGGCGGTCGCCCATGTAAACAGGCAGGGCGGCACAAGAAGCAGGAGTGCAATGGCAGAAGCTGCCAAGATTCTTCGCTGGGCGGAGAATCACGTGATAGCACTGTCAGCAGTGTTCATCCCGGGCGTGGACAACTGGGAAGCAGACTTCCTCAGCAGACACGATCTTCATCCGGGAGAGTGGGGTCTACATCCAGAAGTCTTCAACATGTTAATAGACCGTTGGGAAAGACCAATTGTAGACATGATGGCGTCTCGCCTCAACAAGAAACTGGACAAATATTGCGCCAGGTCAAGAGATCCACAGGCAATAGCTGTGGACGCACTGGTAACTCCTTGGGTGTACCAGTCAGTGTATGTGTTTCCTCCTCTGCCGCTCATACCAAAGGTATTGAAGATCATACGGCAAAGAAGAGTAAGAACAATACTAGTGGTTCCGGATTGGCCGAGAAGGACTTGGTATCCGGAACTTCAAGAGATGCTCACGGACGAACCGTGGCCTCTACCTCTGAGAAGGGACCTGCTACAGCAGGGTCCCTGTCTTTTTCAAGACTTACCGCGGCTGCGTTTGACGGCATGGCGGTTGAACGCCAGATCCTAAAAGGGAAAGGCATTCCAGAAGAAGTCATTCCTACCTTGATTAAGGCACGGAAGGAAGTCACCGTGAAACATTATCACCGCATTTGGCGAAAATATGTAGCGTGGTGCGAGGATCGGAGGGTTCCGACGGAGGAATTCCAACTGGGTCGTTTCCTACATTTCCTGCAATCAGGATTATCTATGGGTCTCAAATTGGGATCCATTAAGGTTCAAATTTCGGCCCTGTCAATATTCTTCCAAAAAGAATTGGCCTCTGTCCCTGAGGTCCAGACTTTTGTCAAGGGAGTACTGCATATACAGCCTCCTGTGGTGCCTCCGGTGGCACCGTGGGATCTAAATGTAGTTTTAGATTTCCTCAAATCCCATTGGTTTGAACCATTGAAAAAGGTGGATTTGAAATATCTCACATTGAAAGTGACTATGTTACTAGCCCTGGCCTCTGCCAGGAGAGTATCTGAATTGGCGGCTTTATCTTATAAAAGTCCTTATCTAATCTTCCATTCGGATAGGGCAGAACTGCGGACTCGTCCGCATTTTCTCCCTAAAGTGGTATCAGCATTTCATCTGAACCAACCTATTGTGGTGCCTGCGGCCACTAGCGACTTGGAGGACTCCAAGTTGTTGGACGTTGTCAGAGCCTTAAAAATACATTGCAAGGACGGCTGGAGTCAGAAAATCTGACTCGCTGTTTATATTGTATGCACCCAACAAGTTGGGCGCACCTGCTTCTAAGCAGTCGATTGCTCGTTGGATTTGTAACACAATTCAACTTGCACATTCTGTGGCAGGCCTGCCACAGCCTAAAACTGTAAAAGCCCACTCCACAAGGAAGGTGGGCTCATCTTGGGCGGCTGCCCGAGGGGTCTCGGCATTACAACTCTGCCGAGCAGCTACGTGGTCGGGGGAGAACACGTTTGTAAAATTTTACAAATTTGATACCCTGGCAAAGGAGGACCTGGAGTTCTCTCATTCGGTGCTGCAGAGTCATCCGCACTCTCCCGCCCGTTTGGGAGCTTTGGTATAATCCCCATGGTCCTTTCAGGAACCCCAGCATCCACTTAGGACGATAGAGAAAATAAGAATTTACTTACCGATAATTCTATTTCTCGGAGTCCGTAGTGGATGCTGGGCGCCCATCCCAAGTGCGGATTATCTGCAATACTTGTACATAGTTATTGTTAACTAATTCGGGTTATTGTTAAGGAGCCATCTTTAAGAGGCCCTTTCTGTTGTCATACTGTTAACTGGGTTTAGATCACAAGTTGTACGGTGTGATTGGTGTGGCTGGTATGAGTCTTACCCGGGATTCAAAATGCCTCCCTTATTGTGTATGCTCGTCCGGGCACAGTACCTAACTGGAGTCTGGAGGAGGGTCATAGGGGGAGGAGCCAGTGCACACCACCTGACCTAGTAAAGCTTTACTTTTTTGTGCCCTGTCTCCTGCGGAGCCGCTATTCCCCATGGTCCTTTCAGGAACCCCAGCATCCACTACGGACTCCGAGAAATAGAATTATCGGTAAGTAAATTCTTATTATATATATATATATATATATATAATAGTTATGTGGCGGGGTTGAAGTATTAGGGTGCTGGGGAAGTAGTTACCACCAGGTTCAAAACACCAAAACATGCACCCTATACCTTGTACCCTATACCATTGTGTACTACGTACGTTATAATTACATAGGCTGTCCTGTGATGTCATATCATTGTGCACTGTCTTATGACAATATGTTGCTCTGTGATGTCATGTGCCACTTTGTACGGTACCTAGTTACACTGATGAATGCATACTATTCTAGATACACATTTAGTATGTTAAAATTGAAACAAAGTCAAGTTATGGTGATATAAGATGATAAGATGAGCGTCAATTAAGTGATTGGTAATAGATAAAACCAAGATCTGATACACAGTATATATGTATTTTTATTTATGCTTTAAATCATAGGAATGTTAGGAGTAAATCTAAAAGAAATTGCAATGTTTGACCTCCGGAAAACCGTGCTGCTCTTCAGGTGCAGGGGGAAGGTAGCAAATCTGAATGTGTGGATAGATTTAGTGTTGGGTGGTGGTGGTGGTGGGTGGTGGGGGGGACATTCCATCTTAACTGTAAATTGGAATATTTATGTGCTACATGCAAAAGCAGCAAGTATTTAGCATAGTTTCCATACAGTATTTATACCGCTTGTATCGCAGCATGATTCGTCCAGGTGCAGTCAGTACCCTCTAGCCTTAAATGAGGCCCAGAGTGTTTGACTTTTAATGCTTGCTGAAGATATCAATATGCATAATATTTTTTGTTGTTGTTTTATTGGTGGGCACCATGTTATATTTAATCATGTTTTGCAGTTTTTCATGTTCTGTCAAGATTTGTAGCGAGAGATAACGTGGAGTAGTTGCCCAAAGCAACCAATCAACTGTCATTTAAAAGACTGTGCTACATAAATGACTTCTCCACTTTATCTATCTCCAAGGCTTGATACCTCTCCCCCTTATAAGTGTGTATGACTTCGCTTTATTAATAATACTGTCAATTTTATTTACCTATATTAATAATACATCTGTCTGCAAATTAAAAAGTGCAGAGATTTGAGAGGAACATGTCCAAACCCAGGGCCTCATTCAGTCATGTACGCACATACATTTGCATCTGAGAATCTGAACACTGAGGCTGTGCGAAACTGTGCTAGTGTCGCTGCCGCCTGGATTTATATTGAGACGTCCCCCTTTACTCCCCTATTGTAAATAATAATAATAATAATAATAATAATATTATAGCTAGCCAGTATTGCTTGTATTTACCCTGCATGTCAACAAATAAATACATGTATTTGTATCCCTTGTATTGCAGCATGGATTGTCCAGGTGCACAGTTACAGTACTTTGCCATTTATCTTTGCTCCCAACACAGAATCAGTCCTTAAGTGTGCAAAATAGTACCTAAGGGTCTAAAATGCAAGTACAGCCCCTATCCTGTGAGTACGTATTAGCTGTATACACTCCAGCAGAGTACATAGCATATACCTGTCCTGCTGTGGGCAACTACTCCACTTGAAGCATGTGATACATTTCTTCCTTAGTGGTCTACTCATAAAACAGAAAATCCCTGTTTTGTGCAAAATATGACTTTTCTCCGCATTGTGCTATTCATGGAGCAGGTTACCGTGGTACAGCAGCACCCCTGCTCTGCGGCTGAATCTCATACCAGATACTTTAGTATGGTGAGTGCGATTCATGAAGGAATGGAAAACTCAGCTTTTCGCTTCTCCATGGAGTACACGTTCTCCATTTCAGCATGGCGCAACCTGAACTTCGGTGTGGAGACGGCAGGAAGGCTCAATCCTTCCCTGTTCTCTGCCCGGCACTTTTGCTGGCTCCACCCCTCCTGACCTCCCAGCAGCCCCTGCGGCCTCCTAGGAGGTCAGCTGGCAGTGCATGCGCAGATGGTCCCACCAGCTGACTCCGTGCATCGCAGAGGGGACGCCTAGTGAAGTCCTCACCGCTGGACCTCAGGATACCGGGTCGCATTGCTGGAGAGATGAGTATACATGAATTGCTACTTATTACAGCTATATAACGCATCGAACCGATGCAATGTATAGTGATAAGTAACAAATAACTTTTCGTATTTTACATGAACTTTTAGTCTAGTTTATGTTGAACTGTGCATTTGTAGATATTTATTTTATATATAGGATTACATGAATAAAAAACACTTTGAGAATTTTCTACCAAGCTTACAGTAATGTGAGATCACACTAATATCCTTTTCACACCCTGGGTCTTGTATTGACCCAGTTATTGCTGGGTTAACTCGGGTCTCGGATCGATGTGAAAGTGTGCCAGAAAAAATCACTCGGGTCCAGTTACTTGGGAATCCAACCTGTGTAGCTTAGAGGGTTGGTCCCTGTAAAGAACCGGGCTATGGGGCAGTGTGAATGGGTAACCTGGGTCATCAGTCAAACCCCATACTCTCCAACATCTTAGAACAAGAAATCTGTATATATTATGAAAAGGGTGTGTGGCCACGGGTAAAGGGGCATGCCCCGGCGGCGGTGCCATAGGCGTCTTTAGGAATAGAGATGCTGAATCCGGTACAGAGCCCATTTTGCCCGGTACAGACCATTAAAAAAGATACTGTACCGGCCAAAAAGAGACAGTTGGAGAGTATGAAACCCTATGGTTTTTGGAGATGATGTCATCTCCAAGCACGGGCAGAGGAGAATATCCCAGGTCCAGCCTGCAGTGTGACACGGGTTGGACTCAGTAATTTGGTGTGAAAGAGTAAAGGGGGGTTGCACGGAGCGATCGCTGCTAAAAATCTAAGCAATCTGACTAGATTGCTTAGATTTTCAGCAAGATCTCTCCGTGTGTACCCCCCACAGCGATAGCGATGCGCAGCCCCGCGCATCGCTATCGCTAGTGCTAGATTGGCCTGCATGCAGGCCAATCTAGCAGGTCGCTCACTTCACCCGCTAGGTGAAATGAGCGCCCCCCCCGTCTCCCCCTGCACTCTCAGCACACATCGCACTGTGCTGAGCGGGGGGAGAGATGTGTGCTGACCGGTTTGCTCAGCACACATCTCTCCCGCATCGGGCCGTGAGTACTGGCCTTAAGCATGCTGGGAGATAAATATACAGATTGTTATTATGCCTGTGCTGCTGCTGCTGCCACTGCCTGGTGCTCTGTGATAATTGGAAAGACTGTAGTTATTTCTTTGACTTGTCACTGTGGGAAGATTAGGGGAATGAACTGTGCACATAGGACAGGTGTAATACATTATTTAGACCTTGGTAATGTATAAATCTATATTCTTATTAATATACAGTATCTGGCTGATGTAATATTTAAATAGTTTATATAATATAGTTGTCTTAGAGCATGTCTGAGTTTGCACACCTTAAAGTTGCATTTCCACCAGATTGTAAAATGCTTCACTAGTTGCTTTGTTTCCTCACAGTCAACTTCATACAGCCATTTTTCAATGGGAATTTTTTTGTTTTGTTATACAGTTAATGAGGGGTGTGTCAGTGGAGGACCAATCAGTATCTGTGACTGCAGCAGGTGATCATTCCTCCTGTCAACCCCCCCTTCCCTCCACACCATCAGATAGCCTTTGTTTTTGGCATGGGCTATGAGGTGAACCCTGGTGTGAAGCATTTCTTGGGATACAAGCGAGGTGTGCAGATAAGCAAAATTTAGGTAAATGCTGTTTTAACAAAAGACAGACCTTTTGAAACCCACATTTTATTTGTTGAAAATTTGCATTAGGGCTACGTGAGCGCATTTTGGGCCTGATTCAGCATGGAACGCTTACGTTCACATGCTGAAGCCGTTCTGGAGTGTGCGCACACACAGAAGTCTCACTGTACGTACGCACACAGTGACATGCGTCGGCATCTCATATATGCATATACCTCTGCCTGATTGACAGGCAGAGGCGTTCAAGGGGGGCGCAGTTCATTCAACGCAGGAGCGTCCGAACTGTTTGCAGAGTGGGCCGTGGCAGCTGCGTGACATAACACGAAGCTGCTGCAAGCCTAAACATGGTGGGTTGCTGTCTGCCTTCGCAGTTAGGCTGTGCAGGCAGAGGGCTACCCTTAACATGTGAGCCGTTTGCTGCTGGGCGAAGTGTTTGCATGTTAGCGGGGGGAAAGGCTCGGCATGCGGGGCGGAATTGCCCTGTGCTGGGCGTCTCCCCGCATGCTAGTGTAAAGGGTTGTAGTTGTGCGATTGTTCGCTCAACTACAACCCATGCTGAATTAGGCCCTTTATTGTCCAATCTAATTCTTGTGAAATACAAAGGTATAACACAAGTTACCATTGTTTCTGATGGTATCCGGTCTCTAGGTCGACAAGACAGGTCGACAGTGTCTAGGTCGACCACTATTGGTCGACAGTAACTAGGTCGACAGGGTTTCTAGGTCGACCACCATTGGTCGACAGTAACTAGGTCGACAGGGTTTCTAGGTCGACGGTCTCTAGGTCAACATGTTCTAGGCGGACAGGTCAAAAGGTCGACATGAGTTTTTCAAAAAATGTCCTTTTTTAAACTTTTCAGACTTTACGATCCACGTGGACTACGATTGGGAGAGCTAACCTGTGCCGAGCGCAGCGGCAGCATGCAAGGGGACATGGTGCACTAATTGGGGTTCCCGGTCGCTGTACGGCGAAGGCGACACCAAAAAAGATTTAAAAAATCATGTCGACCTTTTGACCTGTCGACCTAGACCATGTTGACCTAGAGCCCCTGTCGACCTAGAATCCCTGTCGACCTAGTTACTGACGACCAATAGTGGTCGACCTACACTGTCGACCTAAGTGTGGGCGACCTTCAATACCACACCCGTTTCTGATACAACCATACCCGCTACCACTGTTACTTGCATTACAGTAGGATCCCATTTGCGTTCTGTTTTTAGGAAACACATTTGATCTATCTGCATGTATTTATCATGAGGGACATGGAAGCCAGAATGGTAGCTCCAAGTTAGGTCCAAACACTTGCAACAAACAAGTGTGATGTGTTTTCACTAGCATTTTCACTAGCATTCACAACTGCTGACGCTATGTCAGTTTGTTCCTAGTTTAGTGAACCTGTGGAGATAAACTACAGTGAGATGTAATGATCTCCTTGTATAAACTACTAGGCGTTACTGTATTATAATAATAATAATAATAATAATAATAATAATTATTATTATTATTATAAAACAAAATGCTGATTTTGCTTTGTTAATTTATAAACATATGTAAATAATATATCTACTAAAGGTGTGTACACACGGTAAGATTTTTTCTTACGATTTTGACTATATAGTCAAAATCGTAAGGAAAGTTAGTGCAGATCGCAAGGTGAAAGTCACTTTGCGATCCCGATGCAATACCGATGCGCGGTCCCACGCGGTCAGTGTCGCATGCCTAGATAGACTGTGCAGGCAAGTCAATTTTGACTATCTCGTAGAAAAGATTGACACTTAGCCAAAATCGTACATAGTCAGTATTGCAAGCACAGTCATCTATGCTTGCGATACTGACCTAGCCCCTATTGCATAGTGAGAATCGGTGTTTAGCCCGAATCTCACCGTGTGTACACACCTTAACAATGATCTCTGGTGTCATCACTTGTAATTGGTGTAGATAGAGACGAGCCTTAATCACAAAAGATTCTGTGTCCTTGAGGCTTGAGCTTGTATAAGGTCATAGAACTCTGAATACCAATATAATTTACAGTAGGAAGTGCATGATCCCATACTATAGATCTTCCTCTTATCCACTTTATCAATGTTTATGTGCAAGTCAGTTATACAGTGCTTTTTGTATATTTTCTTGCAGCAGTGTGAGTATGACCTTACTGTATAATGTTTTACCTTACAGTTTGTGTACACTGTAATAGATTCATATACATTTGAGTTCCTGAGGTCACGTCTGGCAGAAGTTGAGAAAATAGCAGACATAAGTTAAACAAATATGTCAGCTATTGAATATATGACTTAGCCATCAGTTTTAACCCAAGATTTCTCTTCTGTGCCAGTTGGCAAGGGGGGGTGAGCTTTGCACGTATTTGTTGAAAAGAAATTGAGTACTTTGCATTTTTTGGCTTTACCTCAATAGCATCACAAGTGAACTACAAAAAAAATGTAAGGAATACTTGTGAAGTGACCAGTATAGATATGTTTCCTCTGCCGACGCTAATCTCCGTGGTTGCATTTGACATTTTACATGTGTTACAATCATAAAATAGGTTAACTAGATTTTTTTTTAAATATATCAAATATATTGGCAGCTTAGTTGTAAAGGATGTTTGGCAGAGATGTCGGGACGTGTAACGTCTGTGTGATACCCTGGCTGACAGTCCATGGAAACTTGATGTCTATTTTTTTTTTTGTATTATAATTGAACTTGGGTAACAAAAACCTTA
Organism: Pseudophryne corroboree; assembly: GCF_028390025.1. NCBI lineage: Eukaryota > Metazoa > Chordata > Amphibia > Anura > Myobatrachidae > Pseudophryne > Pseudophryne corroboree. The sequence goes on from NC_086450.1 coordinate 123,810,555, forward strand.
AAGATTACAAATAATGTTTGAGCAACACTGTATATTTTTTTCATTATTTCTTTTTCTGAGAAAGTTCCAATTCATTGTTAATATCTATGTTTTTGGTTTGTCTCAGGGCCTACTTTTCATCAAGCAGAACAATCATTTAATATAGGATTAAAATGATCCATTATGCAGCATTGCATTGCAGGGTCCCTATGTAAACCCAAAGGGCTGAGTTTGATGTACTTCAATACTTGAAAGGTGCAATAACCTCAAAGGGTCTCATGTAGTGCGAGATGTTGTGCGAGATGCAGGTTCAGTGTTGGTTTAGCCTTTTAAATTGCTCCTGCTTTAAAAATCCAGGCAGACTTGTTGGAATTCTGCACCTGACTGCATCTCGCAGGCTGTTATCTAAGGGTTGGGTATGTTATGCCGACTTCCGGGATCCCGGCGGTCAGCATACCGACACCGGGATCCCGGCAGCAGAATGCCGGTGGGTAGTGTGTGTGGGGAAGGGGGGGGGGGTGGGGTGAGCGCAACAAGGCTCGGTGGCTAGCTATGCTCGCCACAGGTTCTATTGCCACTCTGTGGGTCTGCATTCCGACTGCCGGCATTTTTAGCGTTTGGCATGCTGAGCGCCGGGATCCCGGGTACCGGTAACATAACAGCATCTCGTTACATAAAGCCTGAAATGTTGTGTTAGTGAATCACTGGCAGATTTGATATTCTGTCTATGGACCTGATTCAGATGTACACGCAGTTGCATGCATAGCTGCGATTTCACTCGCAGGGGACTTGCCAAACTATGCTAATTGCTCAGCCGCCGTCTTGTGCACAGAAACGGCGTCTCGCATCCACCGGTCACGTACTAAGCGAAAACATCTGGAACATCAGACGCACATTAATCGGAGCACCGGACGTATGAGCACCCTATGCTGTCTCAGACTGAGCGGCTCTTGTTCAGGTGCTTTCCAGCTATGAACAAATTCACAGTGATCCCGACATGCCTGTGATTTCCAAACTACTGCCTCCCCCAAAATATGACTACTTGTCACTTATTTTGCAGATAAATCCTCTACATGTGTGTGTCACTAATCAATTGATGCATGTACACATTGCTGCTTTGGCGCATACGTAGTGGCAAAAAAACGATCCACTGCATCCAACATCGACATTTTGTGCAATGTTGAATCAGGCCCTTTGGTCTGTCTTGTCAATACGAGTCAGTTGTATGTTGATGCACAGCAGGAGTCCATTCATACTACAGACAGATGTATGAACTTTACTTTCTTATCAGGAGGCATCTGAGACCCGCTGCTTGTGTACAAAGATGCAAACATCGGATGTACATTGCTCAATAATCGACCTTTCTGAGTAACCCTACGGTCGCTCAGAATGACCGCCAGAAGAAATATATCTTAGCCACCCCCGAATACCACCCACAAATGCTCCCTGACTGTCGATCACTTTGCAAATTGATCTTCACTGTGACCGCAAAAACAAGACCACTGCAGCTCGGCGCAGTGCAACTGATACGCATGTGCAGTGGCAAAGAAATCGATCCACTGCGTACAAGATGGACATTGCGTCCATCTCTGAATCAGTTAGACCACATGGCAACATACAGATGTGTCCTCATACAGTTTGGGTTCAGTGGAGCAAAACAGCCCCTCTTAGCATGCCAGATCCTGGGCGAATCGACCATTATGATTATCTTTTTCTCTGAAAATGTGTGGCATTAGTCCTAAAAATAAAACAACTGGAAATGACAAACCTACTTTGCTAGATGGCACCATGCTGATCAATGATGTGCGTCACTTGTACATCTGTGTGCAACTGATTCTGTATAGGAAGTGCTGTGATGCATACAAAGTGCTATGACTTTCACGCCAAGGTCCAACTTTGTACGTGTCTACAACTAATTGCTGTGCAGTTAAAGTTGCACCCCAGCATCTGTAGTATACTGTGGGTGGTATTTCACTGCGTCTGTGTTGCAAATAATATGCAAAATTGAAAGAAACAGACTGTACACTGTACCTTCCTGAGTGGCTCAGTTGCGCTGTTTGGGGTTTTGAGACTAGGTGTAGGACTACACACCTGTACAGTTAATACCTTTCAGCTGTGTGCTACTCTCTTATGTGCGGTAATAAGATGGACATAGAAGCTGGCTAGTAATCATCTTTCAACTGCATGGTGGCAATCAATACCAATCACTCAGTGATAAAAGTCTCATGGCCTGCTTCAGAGATGGATGCAGTAGCACAGCCAAAGTGTTATAGAATGCAGCTGCTGTGCGAAAATATGTCAGTGCCACAGGAGACGTCTTGTGTAAATAGACACCTCCTGCCGGCTTCCGTGATCCACTGCTGCATCCGAAGACACAGCATCAGATCATCTGCATGACCATCGGATATCTGAGTAACCCTCAGGTTAGTCAGGATGGCTGGTGTAATTACGCAGCAGACACCAGGAAATCTGCATTGGAAGCAGCAGGCCCTGGCCTCGGCATGCCTACAACACTGGGACAATATGCTCCTATTTTGTAAAAACGCCTACTGTCATCGTCTCTGCCCTGCCCCCAAATGGTTGCAGCATTACGGCCATTATTGCATCCACTAATCGGCACATGGGCAGTGCTGATTGGTCTTGCTTACACCTGTTCATTATTTTCTATTACAGATGGGAGAGGGGCAGGAGCTGGGCAGCAGCACTGGGCGGGATTTATCAACCATGACATTTTGCTTGCTATGTACAGTATCCCACCACTCTTCACAAGCATAACGGCGACTGGATCCCTTTCAGGGGGAAAATGCGAAAGAAGCTCATAGGTTTCTATTGTATCCAAGTCCCAGAATCGATCGCATTCTGGGGGTTGGTGCATATGCAGTAAGTGGCCAAGCCTCCAAAAACTGCATTTTTGTTTGTTTGGATCCATTTTAAAGGTTGGTGCATCCCACCCCGGGTGAGATCTGGGGAAGAGGGGCCCAGACTCATCAGGAGTAGAGGTAATTAGGGGTGAGACTCATCACAGAGGTAATTAGGGGTGCATTGGCATTGAGGCAGGGGCACAGAGGAGAGGAAAGGGGGCATAGAAGAGGCAGGAGCGCAGCGGAGGGGTAGTCGGTGCATGCACAGACATATTCTCAGGGTCTTATTTGGGAAAAATAGCCAAGAAGTGGGGTGAGGTGATCCACAGGGACAGAACTTTCTTGCAAGCTCTGTCCCGGGAAATATAAAAAAAAGATAGCAGCGCTCTGTCCCTGGATTTGTGTTACAATATTTTCATGCAATATTTGCAAATATCGCATTGAGAATTTACTCAAAGCTATTACATCACAGCTGCATCTGAGGCGCAGATTGTGATAAATGGATGATGGACTGCTTTACAGTCTCTCATGCCTTTGCTGCTGGGCCGGCCACCTGTCTACTAGGTTCTAGGTAGAGCTGCACAATGTGGAAGGTCACCTCTTCCAGTGCAGAACTACAATTATGAGGATAGCTTTGATTGCATTTATTATTTAATACTCACAGCTTCCTTGCTTATTATACTGCTTTTCTGAGCTTTCAGTCACAGGCTACAACTTGTCATACACATCACGGGTTCTGGGAGCAAATATTTACAAGCAGGCTGATGTTTGCAGTACACATACTACTTTTTTGTTTTTAAGTATGTGACTTTCATACCTGTTTAGATGCGTATACAAATGCATTCAATCTGTGTCATTTAATTATGTATCTTTAACAAAATAGAAAGTTATCATGTTCAAGACAAACACCAGTGGAAATGCATGTGTATACGCTTCTTAACTGCAGTTCTTTAACTTGGTTGCTGTACAGCGTTGATGCAGCACAGCGCTTTTACTCATGTGGGAAAGTGGAAACATGTTAGTCCATTAAAGTTATATGTATTCCAACCCAGGTTATTGCCGGGTTAGCCTGTGTTGCGGCTCAGTGTGAAAGAGCCCCCAACAAAACCTGGGTCGAGTGTCCTAGGAATCGAACCCGTATAGTGACCTGGGTTGGACACCGGATAACCCGGGTTACAGGGAAGTGTGAATGGGTAACCTGGGTCAGCCGACCTGGGTCCTGTTAACACTGTACGGAGAGCCGATTCTCCGACTCTTGGAGATGATGTCATGTATACTGAAACTAACATTAGAATGCAGTATTTTAACTCCGCTGGGTTGGTATGTTTATGGCTGAGTATCATCTATTTATCAACACTGATGCAACAACGTTTAAAAAAACAAAAAACATTACTCTGTGACACATTAGGGGGAATTCAAATGTTTGAAAAGTCGGTTGGGTGGCTGTTTTTCCTGTCTATTAGATAGGAAAAAACACACACCAAATTTACTTTTCAAACAATTGAATATCCCCCATAATCTTAAATCTCCAGCATTTAAGTCAGATGTGGCCAGATTTTTGGAGGCGGCGACCTACTTTGAAAGCTGAAAAGTATTTGTGATTTACCTGGTTGGGACACCTGAAAAAATGGATGTGACATAACAAAAAGGGGGTGTGAACTTACTGCACAGGGTGTAGGGCCTGTCTCGCTCAAAATCACACATTGGCCCACACAGTAATAAATACATTGCCCCCACACAGGAAAAAACCCTCAAACACATTGTCCCACGGGAAAAACATCAAACACATTGCCCCTTACAAAAAATAAACCTATATTAAATTGTCTCAGCACTCCACTTCTCCTCCCTCCCCCTACGCCATATTACACAAACACTCCCACACACTATCTGTGGGTGCTGCTCCTGCACTTGCAGAAAGTGTGTTGCGTACAAAGCAGGCGGTACAGTAGCTCCCCATGACACTCAGTACATTCTGTAACAGGAGGCAGGCCATGCAGTCTAACAGCAGCAGCAGCAGCACGCAGGTGACATCATGACGGAGCTGGGCTTCTGAGGCCCCAGATAGCATATCAAGTTTATTTTCATTAAGTTGGCCACGTTGTACCGGCAGATTCCCCACAAGTTACCGGTAGATCGCAATCGACCTTTTGGCCAAGTCTTATCTAAGTAGATAAAATAACTTTTATTTTATGTATTTTTCTTGAAAAACTCACTTAAAAATTCAATGCCGTGGCCGGGCTGTACATGCAGCTTTTGGACGATAGTCTAAATTGAGCAGCATGCACAGACGAAGGAGGGGGGAGATAACGATGCGCGGGGCCGTCCACAGCATACACACTGGGCAATATTGTAAACAGTATCGCTCAGGAGAGTAAAAATGAGCGATCGATATATAGAAAAAAAATAATTGTTTTTGTTTTGTTGTAACACCTTATAAGGAGGCAAAGTATGCTTTAAAATCCCTTAGGTAGTGTGTTGTATATGATACAGCCACAATCAGACATTATAATAAAACATGCTATAAATGTAGTGGTGGAATTTGCGCGTAGAGGGTGTAGAGACACTAATCTTTTGTGTAGTGCTAGAAAGACATTTCCTCGCTGCGTGTCAGGACCTGCATTGTCTCTGAGAACAAGAGGAACTATTTGCTTAGAAGAGCAACTCATACAATGAGTATCATATCGTATTAGTCATTGTGACCAAAGTGTTTTTTTTTTTTCATATGAAACTTTTTGACTTAGCCGAAGTATAGGAAAGTTAAGCTTTGAATAAGGGCATCTTTACGTCTGATGTTTATCATATATTGGTAGTCATAAGGAAATAGGTCAAAGTTTATGGAGGTGGGAGCAGAGATCAGCCTAATTGCATTATGGGGGTCATTCCGACCCGTTCGCACGCAGCGGTTTATCGCTGCGGTGCGAACGGGTCCGGAATGCACATGCGCGGCGGCCGCAGTGCGTGTGCACGGCGTTGCCCGGAGACAGGGGTCACCGGGTTACGTCGCGTCTAACGAACGAAGCGGTCGCAGAGCCGACCGCAAAGAAGATTGACAGGAAGAAGTCGTTCCAGGGCGGATCCATACCGTTGGCTGCCGTTTTCGGGGAGTGGTAAGGAAAGCGCAGGCGTGTCCAGGAGAACGGAGGGCGGATGTCTGACGTCATAGCTGGCCCCAGCATTGCAGGGATCGTTGCACAGGGTAAGTAGGTATAGGCCTAGTCTACATCTGCTTGAAATTTTTTTAGCTTAGCAGGGCTGCACAAGCGATCGCAGCCCTGCTAAGCTAAAATACACTCCCCAATAGGCGTGGACTAGTTGATCGCAGCAGCAGCAAAAAGTTGCTGGCTGCAATCAACTCGGAATGACCACCCATAAGTGCAGTGTTTGCAGCAGAACAAAGCTTGTGTTTAATTGAATCAACCCATTGAAATTTGTGTTAATTACCATATATACAGTATTTTAATTAATACAGCATACAGGGTATGAATGGATAGATAAAGCTGCATTCAGAAAACATTAGTCCCTATTAAAAATAGGTAAACATATGCAGTGAATATTTACAGAGACAAATCTTTTAAACCTGAGACCTTATAGGTGAGATTATATGATTGCAGCAGCTATTAGCATAAAACCTTGGAATAGAACATATGTAATTTCCATTAATCCCTTAATGTTCACCATAGCAGCATAAATACCAATACCAGGCCTTCATCTGTGCGGACGTACATAATACCCACCCAATATGTGACTCCAGCAAGCAGCAGTGTATGCCAGTCTCAGGTTTCAGGCAAGTGGCTGGAAACTGTTACTTATGTTCTCAGTGCAACAAGTGTGGCCTGTGTGTGCCAAACGCCCTATGTCATAAAGGAGTTAAAGGGGAAAAGAATTTGAAGGAGGGCCCTGTTCATATACAGAAAGAAAAATGCAGATAGTACAGTCTCTAAAATAGTGTGTTACCTGGTGCGCTGAGTATGCCTATCTAGTTACACCCAATACAGAGTACCAACAACCAGTGCCTACTCTCTGCTGCTTGGTCTATATATTAGCTTTATTCATCCCCATAGACCTGTGATGGAAAACAGGCAGCCCTCTGAGGCATCCACTGTGGCCCCAGCTCATGCCCGCTTGATTGTCTGATTTGTATGTTTTAGCTTCTAAAGGCCCATAGACACTGGGCGATGCTGAGCTGAAAGCAGGTCACTTTTGGTGTGTTGAGCTGCTTTCAGTTCAAAGTCGCCCAGTGTGTATGCACAAGCGATGATCGGTAATCGCTGATGCGCGCCCCCGCTTCATCGCTGGCGGCCGGCGTTCACCTACTGGTATTACCAGTAGATGAACGACAGGTGAGCGGCTTTCCGTAGAGTCCTGCTATGGAAAGCCGCTCACCCCCGCTGACATCGCTGGGCAGGGGAAAAAAGCGCTCAGTGTGTATGCACTGAGCGCTTTTCAGCCCAGCGATGTCAGCGATCATCGCTATGCATACACGCTGGGCAAAAACGCCTAGTGTGTATGCACCTTAACACTTGTCTGAAATAACTGCTTATATGTTTTTACAGATAGGTGACTCTTTAAACAACTATTGTTTTAACCTATTACTGACATAAATGAGTTACAGGGCTGCCATTGTGGCCTCTGGAGTGTATCAGGCCTACAATTATACCCCTTTTCCACTAGCTAAATTTACCCGTGTTTTTGCACAGGGGCGCGCATCAACACGGGTTTTTAGTAAGTGGAATGGCTCTACACGGGTTGAGTGACCCTGGAATCCTACCCGGGTAGCTAGCTGGGATGAACACGGTAACACGGTAATGACTCGGGTATTGTGCAGTGGAAACGGTCATTACCCGTGTTTCAGAACCGAGTAACGAGTGACATCAATAGGCTTTTACAGAGCTTACCCGGGTTAAGTGGAAACAGGTCCGACCCGGGAATAACCCGTGTCGAAGTGCAGTGGAAACGGCGGGGCCGACACGGGCTGTAGCCGGGTTAAACATCCCGGATCGGACCCGGTACTCAGGTGGAAAAGGGGTATTATTGTCTTTGGCTAACATGAGGCAGGGCCATGTCTACGTCATCATGACCGAGGGGACCATTCCGAGTTAATCGCTCACTAGCAGTTTTTAGCAGCCGTGCAAACGCATTGTCACCGCCCACTGGGGAGTGTATTGTCGCTTTGCAGAAGTGCAAACGCTTGTGCAGCAGAGCACCCGCAAAATCTTTTTGTGCAAAACAAGACCAGCCCTGTAGTTACTCTTTGAGTGCGTTGATTCTAACGACGGAGGGATGGCTTTTGACGTCACACACCCGCCCAGCGAACGCCCAGCCACGCCAGCATTTTTTTCTGCCACGCCTGCGTTTTTTCAGCCACGCCTGCGTTTTTCTAAGCACTCACTGAAAATGGTCAGTTGACACCCAGAAACGCCCACTTCATGTCAATCTTCCTGTGTTCGGCCGTGCGACTGGAATGTTAGTTACACTCTGTGCAAACCCACGATGCTCATTGTACCCGTACGATGCACCTACGCATTGCGGTGCATACGCATGCGCAGAAATGCCGATTTTTAGCCTGATCGCTGTGCTGCGAACAACGGCAGCTAGCGATCAACTCGGAATGACCCCCCATGTGCTGCTGTGATATATACTACATGCGGGCACAGACATCACACCCACATGTGCTTGTTGAGCATCTCATTATAAAGTCATGGGCATCAGTATGGCGTCAGATGCTCTTTTTGCTGCTGTGGCAGTTTCCACTCTTCTGCAAAGAACAATCACTAGATATTTTCTAGTGCAGTTTACTAAAAGCAAACATCTGATTGATTTCTGTCAGCAACACCACAAATTTTCCTCTGCACTACTTTAATGCAGATATCCCGTGATGGCTTATATAAACCACCTGTGTTAAAACTCAAAAATGTAGATGCAGATGGCTTTGCCTTTAGAGTTATTTAGAAAACGTACATGTTACTAAACAGAAATATTTGTGGTGTAACTTTATTACAAAATGCTTAAGCAATATGCTTTTTTAAGTATGGAAGCCATTTTCATCAAATGGAAGAATCACACGTCACATCGGAAAATCCTTTGGTCTGACTACGTCTACCCCAGTTATCCAGACAAGGTTTCGGAGCATAGGCTTATCTATAGTGGGCGGAGGGTGCGTGGTACACAGTAGTCCATGGGTCAGGAGAACACCACAAACCGTACACCTGGAGAATACCTCATACTGCTGTCAGCAGGTGGGTCCTTCTGTGATATCTATGGAAACATGGTGCCACTCATGAGCCGCAGCCCTATGTTACAAAATTTCACTGGGAAGATGGCGTCAGCTGGAGAACAGGGGGTGGGGGGTGGAGTGGCAATTGCACGGGGGCCCGCCAGAACATTATTACACCTCTGTTTTGTAGACATCACAACTGGGAGATATTTTATGTGAAATGTATACATGGCCCCAATCTGCTACTGAGATCTTACTCCTCCCAAGAGTAACAGAAATTTATTTATGCTTCAAGATAAGGGTTTAGAAAGAAAAGCCACAGCAGGAAGTCAGTGCTTTTGACATTGCTGATAGCAACATGATGTATGATAAAAGCAAGTGGTCATGAAATAAGTCTAAAACCCTCTTGATTAGAGTAGAGGAGCCCAAAGTTGTTTGTTTGTTTATTTCCTGCCTTAGCTAATGCACAACTAAAGCCACAACTAGGCATACTGTAAACCTGTGTACTAAGCAGCCACATAATTATACTTAAAGTTTCTGCAGCTTGAAATCCGATTAATTCATCTGCATGAAACCAGTATTTTCTGGAGGGTGGTGCTTCTCTCTGTCGCACCTCCATTAAGATGTCAGAAGCTAGTTGCGTGGTTCCGCACTAATGTGATGCGTCACAGTTTGTATCTCTAGAGTGTGTTTTGAGGTGTGGAGTATACAGTGCTTCCTTCACTACCTGCAGTGCAGTATCTCATGTGTAAGTCCACTATTAGACTGCCATTTAAAGACACTTTCTGCATATTATACCAGGTATGGCTGTATAATGCATATCACTATGTGTGTCTCTGCAAAGGTACCAGGTAAGACATTGCATAATGGACTCTGTATACTATGGATGGCTTGTGCAATGAGTTCTGCATAATGTAGCTGGCAGTATGTATAACACATCAGGCAGTTGGTTCATGCAATTGACCTACTGGTCCACTGTTCAGCACCAAAAGGATTTCTACACAACGCCCAATTTTGTCAGCCTTGTGCAGGAGGGATCCGGTCTCTAGGTCGACACTATCTAGGTCGACCACTATTGGTCAACAGTAACTAGGTCGACATGTTCTAGGTCGAAAGGTCGACATGAGTTTTTCACAATTTTTTTCTTTTTTTGAACCTTTTCATATTTAACGATCCATGTGGACTACAGTTGGGAACGGTAACCTGTACTGAGCGCAGCGAGGCACCTTGCCCGAAACATGGCGAGCGAAGCGAGCCATGCGAGGGGACACGGTGCACTAATTGGGGTTCCCGGTCACTCTATGAAAAAAACGACACAAAAAACCCATTAAAAACTCATGTCGACCTTTTGACCTGTCGACCTAGACCATGTCGACCTAGATACACAGTCGACTTAGTTACTGTCGACCAATGGTGGTCGACCTAGACACTGTCGACCTAGTTACTATCTACCTTCCATACCACACCCGCGCAGGATGCATAAAAAGGCTGTTACTGTAGCTTCTTCTGAGAAGATAGGAGACATTATGTCCTGAGGCTAATCTACTGGATTGGTGCTGTATTCTGAAGCTGCATTGTCCTGGACAGTGTGGCATCAGCTTTGCAATGTGTTATAACTGTTGTGGGTTTTTGAGGCAACTGTGTGGGACATTCAAGCTACTATGCTAAGATTTGGGGGCTGATGTGCAAAGCATTGGAGCTACAGTCCTAGGACTATCTAGGATACTCTCTTGGGTATTCAGGCCATTATTCAGCTACAAATAGCGTTGTTTGTGACGAGGGAAAAGCCAAATGTATATAATAGTGATTAAAAAGTTGTATTTCCTTTGAAAGACAATAAATGAATAAAATGCTTGTATCACAGACATTTTATGTCACTCTGGAATGCACCATAACTTAGTAAAGGTTTGGAAGTTGGAACCACGGGACTACTGTGCGAGTGGCTGATCTGAAGTGTCCTGGAATGCTGTGTGCAGTATTCAGATTAATAATCACACACAGGGCCTTTGACTTTTTCGCGAAGCTGCAGCTGAATGCCAGGGTGAGACTTAATGTGGAATTTTATTGTCACGCTTTATAAGAAAATGTAATGTTTTGAGTTAGTTGCCCTTTAATAGTCTCTGAGGTTGCTGCTGGACACAGTGTTCATAAAGAGCAGTAAATTAGGCGTAAACTGAGTATATGCTGTTAGTCATTGCAACCAATTAGCTCTGGAACCAACTGCCTGGTTAGGCTGGGTTTTTACACATTTGTACTACTTCAATTGGGAGTAATTATCATTATGAATCAACACCCAATATGAATCAATACAGCCACTTCTGTTGCTACCCATTAGAAATATAGAACAATATCTATATACTATCATTCTCTCTCTCTCTCTATATGTCTATATATATATATATATATATATATATATATTTATTATATACAGAAAACCCCACAAATATCCAGAAAGAAAACCAGCGGCACTCAAGTTTCAGAAAGGTTATGTATTAGATGTACTTTCTATTATTACCACACGGAGGCCAACCAAGCATATTGTACTTCAAGAGGAGTGCATGCCAGTCTGACCAAGACACGTAATATATATATATATATATATATATATATATATATATATTATACACTCATTTGTGCTGTTGATTTTACATATCTATACACACACACACACACACACACACACACACACACACACACACACACACACACACACATAGTTCAAAAATATGTAGACCAGTGCGCTAGTCCTAATTTAGTAATCCCGTACCACAATTATAGTCCACAGGGTAGCTAAGATAAAGGGGCCCAAGTGGGTTATATATCTCACTTCCTGTACCCCACTGTAAAGTCCACAGGTTATCACAAGTGCAGGAGCGGGCTTTGTTGCCCTGTGTTAACACCTTCTGCTTCTTTGGGCGGCTGCTCAGTCCTTCAGGATGCCACTAGGTGTGCGTAGCCAAAGAAATCTGTAAATTGAGGAGAAGAACAAGCCCCTATGGTGTAGTATGTTTTTCCAGTATGCGACAATCACACACCAATAACAGAATTGCGTACCAGATTGTGACTTGTATCAAAGCATATCACTCCTCTGTTTCATAGACCCACTACCATCTCAGAAAGGTTTGAGGTTTACTCTGTGCAGTGCTCTGTGTTAGGCAATTCTGTTATTGGCGTGTGATTGTCGCATACTGGAAAAACATACTACACCATAGGCGCTTGTTCTTCTCCTCCATTTACATATATATATATATATATGTTTTTTTTTATTTTTTATTTTTTTTTGTAAATGGAGCCATGGTGTAAAATAATATGTGTTCCTGTGAGAGACATTGTCAGTAACCACACTGAGTCACAGATGAGAGTACCGTCCGGAAAGTTGACTAATACTTCCTTGGCATGCACACAGCTATACCGCTTAATGCAACTGAGCACATGAAAATTCAAGGTGAAAATGCGCCAGGATCTTCAAGTGTATTTGTCTCCTATACACAATGGAGGCAGACAGTTTATGTTTATTCATTAGAAACCAATGATATCCTTATGGCATGATATGCTTTGATATTCTATATGTATTAACCTCGAGATAAGAAAAATGATAAATACCAATAATAAAAATCATGATTTGTCATTTTCTGGGCTGCAACATAAATGGCAGTATGAGATCTTATGTGTTGGATACATGGTTTTAATAATATTAATGATATGTATCGAACCTTCAGTAAATGAAACAAGCATTTCAAAACTATCTTTGTCTTCTATACTGTTTTGTTTGAAGATCTGATACAATTAAATGTGACAAATATGCAAATGTAAAAGAAAACTTTTCCACACCACTGTATATTGCATTATAAACATGAAGTGAAAAAGATATAATGTGATTATTTAGTCAGCCGCAAACAACAGGATTATGGACGTTATTATGGCACTTTATTCACTAGTCTAGGCTCCTAATTCATAAAAAAAGGCAAATAAAAGGTTTACATGATGTCTTGCATTATGATTTATATGACGGTTTACTCTTTTCATTATGTGTTTTAAGGGTGTTTGTATTATGTGACCAATAAATAGTCTGTATGATTTACAAGCCTAAATGGGCTTCATACTGTAATTCATGAACAACTATAAAAAGTTACATATTTAGAAAATCAATCTTTTTGTTTATAGTTTTGTAGGGCTGTAAATGATATGTCGATAGCCATAATGTAGACATTTATCATATCGACATGAGAATGTCAACATGGCTATAATGGCGACATTGACCATGTTGGCATTCATCATGTAGACAGTGATTAAATGTCAACATATCGTCCCTGATGGTCCCTCTGTGACTTAGGGGTCTATTCATGAAGCAGTGAAAAGGGTGAAGAAGTGAGCCAGTGGATAAGCTGTCCATGGCAACCAATCAGCAATGAAGTAACATTTATAATTGACATACTATACAGTTGTACGGAGCAGCTGATTGGTTGCCATGGGCAACTTCTCCGCAAGCTGACTTCTCCACTCTTTTCACTGCTTCATGAATAAACCCCTTATTTGTTACCGACGGCTGCATCAGCTCCAGCTGAGGCTTCTGGGTCCCGGCAGTCATGTGACTGTTACTTCCTGGCCAGACCTGATCTTCCAGCGTTCGGCTGAGTGTTTCTCCCCAATCCCTAATTCTAATCCCTACCCTTCCCTCATATGCCTAATCTTCACCACATGCAGCATAACCCTAATACAGACATACTAACAAGGCCGACATTTCACATATCAACATTCTGAGAATATATTCTGCTTAATTTCTGCTTGCAGCCTATTGAGTTGGAGCAGGAATCACTAACTGTAATAGGTAGTTATGCACACAACATAAATCTGGACCTTAAAATAAACTGAGGGCATATAATCAGGATTATTTGTATCCTGCATTTACTAAATAATTCAGCACTAATTCATGTTAGTTTTTGAAAATAGTCTCTTTATTAACAATCTTGTTTCTATTTACTACAATAGTTTTGCATTGGTTTAGTAAATAATAAAAAAGTTTGGTATTTGTGTCAGCAGTGAAAATACTAAAATGATGAATAGATGTTATATGATTGAGATCCTGTGTTCAATTACCATCCATAGCTCATCAATATGGAGTTTATATGTTCTCCCCAATATTTGCAAGGGTTTCCGTCAGGTGTACTTCCCACACTCCAATTAAATACTGGTAGGTTAATCGGTTTCAGTAATACATTTATATATATATATATATATATATATATATATATATATCTCCCAAGTGTGTACATGTGTCCATGTGATAGTGAATGTAGAGTCCCCACTGGGGTTTGGACTGTAGTGATTGCCTGAAGTATTCTCTGTAAAGCGCTGAGGAATATGTGTACGCTATATAAATAATGTAATAAATAAATAAATAAATGATTGGTTTAACTCTTAGCAAGGTTTTATTAAACCTGTAAGAATTGTACGGGATGTAAGGGGTACACAGTTCTCCACTTCACCTAGACTCCATCAATAAGAACATTTCTATAGTGTTTTAGAGACTTTCAAGTCATAAATACAAGTTATACTTTTTATGAGATGATCATATCGTTCCCTGTTGTGCATTCTGAGAATCCACATACACAGTGTAATGCTTTTCTGTGCTCCCGTAAAGTGCCGGCATCCTGTACCCAACCCCCTGTAGGTAAGGCAGCTAATTTAAGCAGGCAGTGATTTAAAGATTTGTGTGAGCAAGTCTGAGAGCTGAGATGACACATCTCAAAAGCTGTTTCCGCTTTCACATAACCAGCTCATCCTTTGAAGATCTCAGTTTCGCTTAATGTTCTTTTTATGACAGGAAATGCTAATAACCACAGAACAAAAACTTCATCCACTCTGGAGACAGACATTTTTTTTTTTTTTAAATTGAACCATGAGCTTGTAGTTTATCAATTCACTGGGAAGATGATGGATCAGGTGCCTCATGCCTCAAGCCGCACCTGCCGTTCCTTTGGGTCATCAAATTCGACAACAGTCAGCCATTCAGTGCCCAGTGGTTGATTAACATTGGGCATCACTGGGGCCATTTAGTACAATTGGAAGATGGCTATACAAACAGATACACAAATGCTTAATCCAATCAATTTCCATCAATACTTTATCATCTTTCTACAGGGAGCTATTATAATTGATTATAGTCTTTTTTAGGGACGCAAGTGCATGTGTAATTTTGTTGCAGGCACATCCAAGTTTGGTGTGTAACAGACTGGAGGGACAGACTGGAGTGTGGGCACTGCCCCCTTCAATAACAATGTTTGATTGGATTGCAAAATATTGATTACAATACTACTGGTTTTGACTTTTTGACCTTGCTTACTATTTGGAAACACTTCTCCAGGACTTCTTATCTTTCGTTTGTAGCACTGTGACAAAGTAACAAGTCATTGGGGGAGATTCAAATGTTTGAAAAGTCAGTTGGGTGTCTGTTTTTTCCTATCTAATAGACAGGAACAAACAGACACCCAACCGACTTTTCAAACATTTGAATCTCCCCCATTGAGTCACTGAAGGAAAAATTTAACTATTGTATGATAACAGTTGGAGATTCTAACAATTGAAACTTTAGAGTTTTGTCCACATAACCATGTTTTAATATTCAGATATTGATTTGGTAATAGTGCACTGTAGCTGTATGTTTACTTACATGAATTTAATGAGCCCGAAAAACGTGGACTTAGGTGCCCAACAAATTTGTATTTAATTCAGCCTAATTTTCTGGTATATTAGCTGTATTTGTAGTAAATTCAAACCCTTACAGAACTGTACAACTCTTTGATGAGTCTGGAAAGGCATTTCCCTAAACCAGTCCAAATATGGCTGCCAATAACTCAGAGATTCCTTAAATTGAGAACAGATGTTAACAGGGTTTAGGCAATAATTGTGTGACTGCTAGACTGAGCTGCAACAAAGTAGGTGTAGGTTCATCCCACTTCATAAGCAAATAGTTGGCTTCTTATGGTTTGGATTTGCCTTAAGTATGATTTAAATATAATATTTTTTCTTTGCTGTTTGGGCAAATATTTTAGCTTTAGAGCCCTTCAGAAATCCGCATTTTAGGTTACTGGGAGTTTATGGGTTTTTCCCTTTTCAGTGAAACAGCCTTTCCACAGAAAGTGTCTGTGGTATTCAGCTAATCAAAGTGGACTTGTCAGATATCTTTTCGGGATCATCTGATTCATGACAGTCACCTTTAAACTTACTGAATGCCGCTTTCAGACCGCATAAGTCGTACCCGAGATTTGTACATCGTTCCTTCCCGGGTGCGACTCGGTGAGACCCCTTTCAGACAGGCGGCCGGGTTGGTGACTGACGCGACGTGAGCGGAGGCGGCGCTTGGAGATGAGATGATCCACTAGCACCACCTCTTCTTATTCAGTGAACATGTGCCGGGTGCTCTGCTGGCTACTCGAGTTAAAATACTGGGTTGCTCGACCCGGATTATTTCAACTGGCCCCTTTCAGACTACACCGCAGCCCTGGTTGCAATGCGCTCACGTGCAATAACACGGGTTATTGCTGTCAGTCTAAAAGGGGTATTACTTAGAACCACTGACATTATTAGGGCACTGCGGAGAGATGTGTCAAAGCATGGAGAGAGAGACAGAGAATATGTCTCATTCTCGTATAGGATACTTTCTTCTCAAGAAAGCTGAGTCTCCTTGAAGATAAATACTATATTTGTGATAGGATATTTGGGTTTTATAGTTCAATACATTGATATATGTGAAAGAAAGTAAGTGCAGGTATTTTTCTATCTTATGGTGTATTTATTTTCTTTTTCAAAAGTAATTTTTTTGCTGCAGTTTTGGATAAAGTAGTTATTGAAACTACAAATGCTATATTTGAAAAGGATATAAAGATTTGTAGGGCACTAGTTAAGCATTATTTAATTTGCATGCTTAATATGTACTTATTATTATTATTATTATTATTATTATTATTATTATACTTTATTCATATGGTACCCTAAAGTGTCAGTAGTGCCATACAGGTAAATTACAATAAGGTGACAAGGATAGTGGAGGGCCCTGGCTGTGACAGCTTACAGTCTAAGGGAGGGGGTAAACTGTAAGGTGAAATTGAGAAGGGATAAGGTGGGAGGGCCATGGGAAGATCCAGGGGGAGAAGGGGACTGCTGACTCCCTGGACCCTACGCAGCACAGCGCACAGCAGTGTGTACTGGGCCGGGGATGGAGGCTGCGGCTGCTGATAGCAGCAGCAGTCTTTTCTCCCTTCCTGTCCTGATGTGCTGCTGTGACAAGCAGTATTGGAAAGGTAAGAATTTTAAGGGGGATTGCCCCCTCCTGGATCTGCCTCTGGGTAGTAAAGAGGGCGTGAGATAATTTTGTAAGGAGAGAAGGTAGATTTTGATCACATTTAGGTCACATTTGAGTCCCTTTAGGCTTGTACAGAGTCTTATAAGGCAAGGGAGCAAGTGTCAGAATTTAGGAGCAGCACTGGATTTGGGAGTTGGGGGAGGTAATAGGCAAAAAGGAGAGGAGACAGTCAGAGGAAGAGTGGAAAGGGCGAGTAGAAGTGTGGACTGAGATGAGATTGGAGGGGGAGGAGAGACTGAGTGCTTTGAAAGTGAGGGTGAGAAGCATAAATTGGATTTGGGATGGGGAAAAAGTATATGTTCAACGTGGGAATGTTGATTCAGTAACTCAGAAACCGTTGTAAGCATTTGCCCTGTGTGTCTCATTTTCCATGCTCCTGGACACAGCTACAGAAATAGAAAAATAGCTAGTAAGCCGTTATAAATAAAATAGGAAAGTCAGCGTGTTTGTAGCCTTGGGAAACACAGAAACATCATTCATGGCTGTGTCTTCTCTGACTTCTCTGCTTTCCTGTACTGCAGTCTCCATGATACGTTCATTCATTGATTGATTGATTTATATAACTGTTGGATTTTTTTGGGGTGTTTATAACATTTTGTGTTCATTGTGTTGCAATGACTTTTTGTGAAATTGGAATGGTGCTATAATGTTTACTGACACCTCAGTTTGTGGAAATAATTCCTGCATCGATTTTATCCTTTTTCAGAAATAAAGTGCCTTATCTCTATAATACTGTGTAGGCTATATTTTAATACTGTAGTTTATAAAACTCATAGAATGAAATATTAAGTATTTGTATACCTTTGTTAGAACAGCCATGATACTAGTTGAATTCTGTAGCTGGCATTGTGGTATAACACAGACACAACTGATAATAAGCACGTTAGTGTCTTTCCTATCGTCACAACAAGTGACAGCTGTGGAGAGAGCTAAACACTGGTTAAGACTTGTGTCAGTTGCAACAGACGTTTGTCTAATAAATAACCGTCCTTTCTATTGTCTTTATGTCCAGCTTGTCAGCATTTTATGTAGCAGTCACCCTGACATACAATTTTAAGGCAAACAATGGAACAATAAAATGTGTTTGCTTAGCTTTAACTACAACACACTCTGGTTACACTTGTTTGATACTTGCGAGATAGTATGTGGATTGGAAAGTGGAAATACTATCATTTGAGTTTTCAGAAGTAAGTGCAAAAATGTGTACACGTTAGCAAATCACAATTATTTGTGTCTACTGCCCATAATCCAGCTATAATGGCTTTTAAGACACATTTACTAATGCTACCTCTAAAATCAGATGAAAAAAACATACAAAAACAAAACATGGTTTCTACAATAGAATATGTTTTATTGGGAAAGGAAAAAATGACCTAAAATGCATTTCCCAGGCCTCTCCATTTCAGGGATTGTATAAAAGTCAACATAATGCACCGTATATAAGATAGCAGTGGTAATATATGCAGAGGAAATGACAAAATGATAAAATAAAAATACAATGCCAACTCCTAAGGTTCCGAGCATTACTCCTGCTGTTGCGGTTTATAGAGAAAGGGGAAATTTATTTTTGCTTAATCTGAACCAGTTGCTCATGTTAGGCTAAAGCAGGGAAAGGATTAGTTGTCTACAGTCATTCACTTCAACGGTTAATGATCAGCTCTTTCAAACTCCTGGGGAGGGAGCACTTTTCAAAACTTCTAGAGGACAAGTGGCGATGTTGCTTTTAGCAACCAATCAGATTATAGCTATTATTTTATAGCATGTACTTGATAAATGGTGGCTACCAGCTGATTGGTTGCTGTGGACATCTCCACTCATCCTCTTTGTACAGCTCTGACAGAGATAATTTAGCTTGGCTTGATTTAAAGATATACAGTACAGAAGTAAATGGTAACAATTGACCCAAGCATTCCCTGCAGCTGCTGGCCTCTTCCTGCATTGTTCCCCAATCAGTCCTTCATTATACCCCATCAGTCCTTTCCATAGCTTTATAACCCAGCCTCAGATCTTATTTTTGCTTTTGTCCCGCTGAGCTTCACCGATGGTCTCAGCTCTAAGTGAGTACGTGAAGCTGGATGGATCATAAAGCAGTGAATAAGACTGAACTCTTTTGCCTAGAGGAGACGATTTCTGCATCATGTGACATCCACATCATATGACCTCCTCCACAACGCAAGGAGAACATCCAGCCGCACATTACATGATGAAATCTTATTTTTACTAGATTTGTAAACCTCTTTCTAAAGTGGCTTGGCCCTGTTGTATGTAGTGTTATTGAAATTTCTTAAGTCATAACAATTGGGAGTGATCTGTTGAACGGTGTTGTACGTAGGCATTACCATTATTGACATACTATTTAGTGTTTTCTAAAGCATACACTGTGCATGTGTTTCAGAGGAGGAAAATGAGTGGTAACGGGGACAGAAATAAGAAACATGGAGATGCAGGGGCAGAGATGACAGGAAGCGGGGAGGGATGACAGGGACAGAGATGACAAACGAAAGGAAAAAAACTCCTGCAACGATAACTAGCGACCTGCACGTGACAGATCCAGTATACTAGTGGTCTTTATAATGGCATGTGTTCAAGCTGTATTCATACTTCACTAGACTCCACCAATATCACCAGAAGTAAAATCAGTTTGTTTAAACTGTTTTGTATCAGTGTAAACTGATGGACTGCCATTGGTTCCTTTCCTGGGTCCTAATGCATTAGCAAAATAGAATGCCAGTTGGCATGGTTATAATCCATATACTGTAGAAGCTAAGGTTAGCATCGGAAATTCATCATTTGACTTCATTAGGCTTGATGAAGGTTTAGATTAGGTTTTGAATAAGCTTGTGTTTGCACTGGTTGGCAAGGACCAGACATTCCGTAGAAACTGCTGCATTTTTGTTGTTTGACATGTTGACATGAAAAGCATGTACAGTACATGCAGAGGCCAGAGGGTGCCTGTGTTCCACCGTTGATCAGAATTGTAAACATACCGTGAGTAAATTGCATGTAAACGGTGAATAGAATGTTTTGATTGATAGTGATGGTAATATGCAACCACTGTTTAGGGTGGTACTTGCAGCCAAATAATTGCTTAGATAGAAAATATTACTGAGGGTCCAGTGAAGTGGAAACAGTTAAAAGTCACCTGTGCTGGAGTTCTAAAGGTTGGAAGTCATACTGTGTCGGTGGTAGAACATTCCAATCTTGCTGTGAGATCCTATTAAGTCACATTCCCCACAGTGGCATGTAGAAGAGAAATGTGAAACTCATTAGCTGCCACTCTCTTGAAAATTAACCATTTGACAGTTTGTTAATAAAGATCGGTTCACTCCCATTGTTCCGCAGATTTTTTGGCAGAGTATATAATTAAACTTGCATTCATCTTCTCAGTGTCACACAGAATAATAAGGGTTTGTATTAGTTTGACTTTAACTTTCTTTTTGCATGCAGCTATGTAGTCACACAGAGGGCACTGTCATGGTGGGCAAACACAAAAGGTAGTTTAAAGCCTCATAAGTGGTTGCCTGGAAATAAATTCCTAATGGAAATTATTGAAAAGAACTTGATGAAAGAGGTCGTTCTAATGCTGTTGGAAGTTGGACTTTTCATGTGACTTTAGACTCTTGCACAGTGCACCTGTTTAGATTCGCCTGCCTGACTGCACACCTAGGTGCACTTCTAGTTTGCAGAGGCATTGTGAACCAGAGCAAATCGTAGCAGTTCTTTTGTCTAGTAAATGAGATCTAGTATTGGTATTTGTAGTACGAATCAATATTCTATTCCTTTACAAGGAAAAAGTGACACTACAGGTACACCACCGATAATCCAGCACCCTCGGTTCCAGTACTGTGCTGGACTATCGGCTTTGCCGGATTATCGTTGGTATCAGTGACGGTGGTGTCGGCAGCATCCTGATTCCCCCCCCCCTCCTCTGCAACCTAATTCTATCCAATGTGTCTCCTACAGCCTAACTCCGGCCACGCAGCCTGACTCCCCACCCACAGCCTGTCTCCCTGCCGCAGCCCAACTACTCGCCCACAGCCAGACTCCCCCTCCCGCAGCCTAACTAAGACCCCCACTGCTAATCTATGACTTCCCTCAGCCTAACTATGCCTCCCGCTGCTAATATAAGACCTCTTGCAGCCTATCTAAGCGCTTCCCGCATCCTAACTCTCACCCACAGCCTAATTTACCCCGGCACCTGATGTGTCCAGATTAAAAGAGGTGCCAGACCACCAGGTGCCGGATAATTGGTGGTGTACCTGTATTAAACCATGAGGCACTTTCAAAGAAAGAGCAGCAGCACTGTCCTAGACTAGTATCCTGGACAGGCATTCTTATTGTAGGTGCATGTGGGAGCAGATGTGTGCTATTGGGCAGTTTGGTATACTCTTGTTTTGTGATATATTCTGAGGTGTGTACATGTTCTCATGGAGATGTATTATACCAGCTATCTCCCTCCCAAGAAATGAAAGGTTTCTAAATGCCATGGCTGCACTTCCTACAGTGAACTCTAGCCAAATGTAATTCAGTATATTAGAGAAGCAATTCAGCCTTGTGATAAATAACAAACCAGGTTGCTGAATGGCAGCATCACTCCTGGGCCATGGCTGATCACCCCTCTTGCTGGGCTTGGGACTGTTATTGTGGCACGGGGCATCATATTATCAGTTAGAATTATATGGAATTCAAAAATATACATGTGAATATTTGTTGGAATCATACGATTGGTGCAATGGATTATGGGGGTCATTCAGACCTGATCGCTAGGCAGAGATTTTTGCAGCCCTGCAATCAGATAGTCGCCGCCTACAGGGGGAGTGTATTTTCGCTGTGCGAATGTGCGATCGCATGTGTAGCAGAGCTGCACAAAGTGACTTTGTGCAGTCTCTACGCAGCCCAGGACTTACTCAGCCGCTGCAATCACATCAGGCTGTTTGGGACCGGTTTTGACGTCAGACACCCTCCCTGAAAATGCTTGATCCCGCTTGCGTTTTCCCGGACACTCCCTGAAAACGGTCAGTTGCCACCCACAAACGGACTCTTCCTGTCAATCTCCTTGCGAACGACCGTGCGAATGGATCCTTCGCACAATCCCATCGCTGACCGGCGATCCCCGTTGCAGCCATCCATTGCAACTGCGCATTGCGGTGCATACGCATGTGCAGTTCGTATCTGATCGGCCGCTGTGCGAAAACGCACAGCAGCGATCAGATCTGAATGACCCCCTATTTGGCTATGTGGCTGTATAAACTAGCATCATGGGAATCTTCTGTTGGTTACTGGGTTGTACATCGGGGGTATAGTAAGTTTATTATGCTGTATTTGGGGGACATTCAACACATTGGTCTTTTCTGTGCTGGACATTGGGGACTGCATGTGGTGTGCATGGGGTTGTGTTAGGTAGGGCGTGGGTTGCATATTATAGACAAGTAGCTGTATAATATGCTGGATAACTGTGATTGCTGGCATAGAATTAATTTTACTACCACTCTGCCGACAGTTAATATTGCTTCCCTGTACTACTTATGCTATACATGTTGCTTCGCTGTACTGGACACCAAGTATATTCTGTTTCTGTATTTTTTGCATGTGATGTTAGTTTTTCAGATTAGCAGTGGGAGACAGAGGGATGATTAAGAGGTGAACTTGATGCTGATGTCTGCGCAGTTGAGCAATTTTTTGCTACTGCATATGCAGGAAATTTCCAGAAAACCCATGCAGCTCATGCGTACCACTGAGTGTATGCAGACATCGCTGTTACTTATGGAGCTGCTTGCAGTAGAGCCGGCAGCGCACAACCATGGGCGTTCCTGGGCGGTGGCTGGGAGGTGGCCTGAAGTGTTTGCAAGAATAGTCAGTCTCACAGGCGTATTATGTGAGTGACAGTGAGCGCGGCTGTGTTCCCAAACAAGATCCACAGACACAAAGGCCATGTTTAGACAGATTTGAGATGGAAACACTGAGCCGTCTGTAGGCTGTCACAGGTGTCAGTGGTGCCAGGGATGGTACACTGATGGTGGAGTCTTCTGAACCACCCTTGCAGTGGTTGCACTTGACATGGACACTAAAAGTGGGCGTCTCAGCGATTGTATTCTACATTTCATGTTGGTGCACAAGCATTAGCATTTGCATATTATTGATTATAATACAGGGTGTATGCATCAAACTGTGAACACATTCCTTATATAAGCATTTAACCTAGTATGGTTATTTATAATATAATATAAGAGATGAAAATAATAATGTCAAGGAAATTGGATGCCCAAAGAAAGAATTAAATAGTTTTGCTGCCTTAGTAACGGGGCACATGATGTGAGAATCATTGAAATACCTTCAGTGTTGTCTTAAAATATATATTTTCTGCGTTGCCATGTTACAGATGTGTTCTCATACATAAGAAAAACAACAGGAAAGCGCTATTTAATCTGTTAGTGGATTTTATTATACATTTTTTAGAATATATCACT
The DNA here is from genome assembly GCF_028390025.1 of Pseudophryne corroboree. Taxonomy (NCBI): domain Eukaryota; kingdom Metazoa; phylum Chordata; class Amphibia; order Anura; family Myobatrachidae; genus Pseudophryne; species Pseudophryne corroboree. Next base: position 123,834,438 of record NC_086450.1, read on the forward strand.
ATAGTTGATACCGGCCAGCATCAATACACATTAGTACAATAAATATAAAAATAAACATAAAAACTACTATATTGCCATATTACTTAAAATTGACTGTTTAAGATAATGACCTGTGCAGCTGCACCATGAACTTGTAAGCAACAAAGTCTCTTTCCCTTAATCTTCAGTGATACTTTGTAATCAGCACGTTCCTTTAACTCCACAAGCCGAATGTAATCATATAAGTCATGCACTTAAAAGTTATTTTACTTGTGATTAATACATGCACTTAGTATAATATGGTTAATAGCTTTTCACACTCGCCTCCCAATTAGTAAATAAGAAGCATTCATGCATGGCCATGCAACATATATTAGGCAGTCCAAAGCTTTCATGAATAGGTTAGTTACCAGAGTGTGATTGTAAACCGTTCAGCAGCTTGTAACACGGTTTAAATGATAACCCTCCCGGCTGCAGCTCTTCCAGTCAGCCTTATCTGCAGTCCGTGTGTGGTCACTCTTCACCTCTTTAACGCCTATGAGCAATGGGGTAAATGGTAGCCAGCCGGCCGACAAGTGAATCTCCGCTATGTCCTGCAATCTGGGAGAAGATACAGACGCGTTTCCCCGCCTTCCAAACCTCGGCGGCTTCCTCAGTGTAAATCACTCTCCCTAGTCTCTCGTCCTTTTAAACTAATTTTTTCGCGCGGCTCACGCCAGCGTCATGAAAATGCTTTCCAAGCCTCTTTCTCATAACAGTCACCTGCGCATGTGCTGATAGCTCGTTTTATTAGCAGCATCCAAAACTCTTTTTCAATCTTTATAGATTAGAAAATACATTGCGGCATAGCTTTCACCCATCCACATATAATATTTAATACTTTATGGAGCTCAGTAGTATATAATATATAAAATAACATGAATACATAAAATATACATATAAACTATATAATACAAGTATTTTTAACATTGGCATCACCTGTCCATACACCATCTAGTGGTTATACATGATAATACATATTTCTCGTCACAGACCTATCAATTCTTTATCCTCAATAGTTGTTAAGATTTATAAATCAAATATAATCTAATATATCATAATTACTACCATCTCAATAATTACCATCTAGTGGTAATACCTGATGATATATATTTCTAATCACAAACACAACAATTTTTAATTGATTTTTTCTTTTTTATTATTTAATATCCTTAATGTTTATGAATTAGATATAATCTAATATATCAATATCACTAACAAATAATGTCATCGCAATAAATAGCATAAGAGGAAGAATTATATACATTTTTGTTTTTCTGTACTTTCTATTCTCTAATAATTACCCAAATAAACATAAGATGGGAGATCTTAGTCCACAGAATATTCCATTAGCTTGTACTTAATCACTATCCAATTCACACATCTTTATCTATATCTACAAATAGACCCTTTCTAATCAGACCCCATTTAGCTCTATCATGTCATTCAAACCAGAAGGGACCATGGTGTCCATCCGAAATGTCCAATATGCTTCACGTCTCCGAAGTCTATTAAATCGATCACCACCCCTATTTGTCGTCCTAATATGTTCTATACCAATCATTGTCATATTTTCCCACTTTGATTTCTGACAATGTACAACATGGTCTGACAGTGGGTGCTTATCACCTCTCCTGATGTTTCTACGATGCTCCATATATCTAATATGGAGAGTTCTAGTAGTCCGGCCTATATATTGTTTGCCACATTGGCATGAAATTAAATAAATAATATAAGTAGACATACAATTCATGAAATCCTTAATAGGAAAAATTTCACCTGTTGAGAATGACTGGAAATTTATGCTCTTCCTGAGTATGTTCTTACAAGATAAACAGTTTATTTTCCCACATTTGTGGTATCCCATTGGTTTAACCGGGAGCCAGGTATTTTGTACACCCATTTCCAGATTTTTCTCCCTCACATAATGACTAGGTACTAGTTTTTTTCTTAAATTATCCGCCTTTCTAAAAATAGTATAACCTTTCGGATTAACTTGTGGCTTTAAATATTCATCAAGAAGTATTAATGAGGTATTTTTCTTTATAACCTGACTGATCTTATGAGCACAGCTGTTATATTGTGCAGTAAAGGCTACAGTTCTATCACTTTTCATATCCATCGACTTAATGTGATCTCTAGGTTTTAGCAATTCCTCTCTATCTATTCCTTCTACTTCTAGGGACGCTGTCTCTAATAATTCCTGTGGATATCCCTGTTCTAAAAATGACTCTATAAGTTTTTTCGCTTGTATCCGGTATGTCAGTATTGAGGTACAATTCCGCCTCAATCTGACAAACTGACCCCTGGGGATGTTATCCTTCCAACATCGTTTATGAGAACTGTTATAATTGAGGTATCTATTTTGATCATCCTCTACAGATAGCTCTATATCCAAAAAACTAATCTTTGTATTGCTATAATTAAAAGTGAACTTCAAACCATATTCATTATTATTCAAGCTATTAGTGATGTTCTCATACATCTTTGCTGCAGTCATGGCAAAAAAACCCTCTTGGCACGCCAGGTCATGTGCGAGTCTTTCAGCATTCAGCGTCTTTTTGCAATTTGTTTTTGGCTGAAAGTGCATCTAAGTTGCATTGAAAGGACGTACGAGGATACTGTGCTGATTCATTTGATATATAACACTTGTATATCTGTGTGTGACTGAGCCTCTGAATCTGTGTATAAAGTGCTACAATGTAGCAGCGCCAGCTTTTTTCCAATACAAGTTCTGTTCTGCTCCGTATAAAGGGGGTTATTCAGATCTGATCGCTGCTGTGTGTTTAGCGGGCCATCATGTCCAAACTACACATGCGTATAAACCGCAATGTGCACGCGCATCGGACAACAATACGCATCGCCGGTCAGTGACTGGATGGTGCGAAAAATCAGTTCGCACGGGCGTTCGCAAGGTGATTGACAGGAGGAGACCTTATATGTGGGTGGCAACTGAGCGTTTACAGGGAGTGTCCGGAAGGAAGGGGGTGTCTGACGTCAGCTCCGGCCCCGATCAGCCTGTTCTCATCGCACTGGAGGAGTAAGTTCTGGGTTGCGCACAGACTGCACACACTGGATTTTCGCAGCTCCTCATACACAAGCGATCACACAGTTGCATGGCGAATTTACCCTCCCCCTGGAGGCGGCGACTATCTGATCGCAGGACAGCAAAATTTGCAGCCGAGCGGTCAGATCTGAATTACCCCCAAAGACTCAGTAATACACAAAATACATGTGTCATAGATCAGATTAATCAGCACAGTCTCCTGGTGTGTCCTAGTTGCATTGGGATGCGACTAAGAAGCATGTGAAGCAAAAATGATGCCTGATGTTAGCAAAGTTGCACGGGACCTGGTGGCTCACTCACGACAGGCATCTCACGCTGCATGTATGAGGACACGTCTGTATGTGATAGAATTATCAGAGTTTTACTTACTGTAAGCAGAAGTATTGGAACTTCCTCTTGGATGGTATTGGGATCTCAGCGCTTGGGATGCCGGCAGTCATAATAGCGACAGCGGCATCCTGACGCTCATGATCCTGGTACATACTAGGTGTGAGTATACCATCTCTAATACCCTACCCTTCCTTTTCTGCAGCGTGACTCTAAACTTCCCCCAGCCTGTTCCTAACCATCCCCGGTGGTGCCGAACCATAACCACCTGTTCCCGCAGCCTCACCTTAACCCTCCCTAGGGGTGCCTAACCCTAAGCCCCCCTCCCCGCAGCCTGTGTTCAGTGTCGGGATCCAAGCACTGGCATTCTGAGTAGTGTTGTGATTCCGGTGTCGGTATTTCGACTGCTAGGATGCCGACCGCTGGGATCCTGATGCATTCTTTTGCATTTGGTTTATTTACACTGCACTTTCTGTAAAAAGAAATATTACTTTGAGATGCATGATCTGTGCATTATGTATCCTTCCAGGGGAGATTTGGATTAAATAGCAGTAAAACTTGTTTGTGCAGTTTCTCAGAGCTGAGGTTGGCACACACGCTTGCTGCTTTGCTGTTTGTAAAGAGCTATTCTTTAACTCCACTGGATCTCTGACTTTCAGACGCACTTTTGTCTAGATGTATAATCACTGTTTCTCTAATGATAACTTGCACTTTAAAATGTCAGCTTTCATTAAGTATTATCGTTACTATTCCATCATTTGATGTATGCAAATTCCACTGCAGCTGCGAATTTGTATGCAGCGACTGTGCAAAAATATGCAAATGATGCAGCTGCCAGGATTTGTATTGAAGTGCTCATGGGAGGCGTCTCTAAACCGCCACTTGCATACAAAGATGCAGCCATCGGATGCTAATCATTTAAGTACAACCTTCTAAGTAACATCATGGCTATGCAGCATGACTGCTGGAACTAATGCATCAGAGCCATTGTAACACCATATGGGATCGCAGATGCAAGCTGGAACAAAATGGGTATGTCTACATTTGAGTCGCCACTCCCCTTTGACCTCCAACAAATGGAGCCTTACTGTCAATCACTTTGCAAATAAGTCCTCACTGTGCCTGCTATTGAAAGACCATTGCGGCACATATACGCAGTTTTACTTAGATGCACGCGCAGTAGAAAATAATCGCTCAACTGTGTACAACATCGTCATTGAGTCCATCTCTGAAACAGAAAGTCAAATGGACACTATTTATTTTTAAATCTACTTTTATGGGTTTTTTTTGGTTATTAAGGATATGTCAGCATTTAAAAAAAATAGCGTTTTGGTCATTCCAAGCAAGCGTGCTTCTATATTTCATACTAGTTTGGCCAATGTTATTTTATTCCTGCATTTATTTATAAGATACCATGCTACTTTATAATGACACCTTACATTCATATGCAGAATGCCAGATATACAGAGAAGTATGTAGCGTAACTTGATAACCTGTTCTTAAAATATGTATATGAAAACCAACATACACTTAAACAGATATATTTTTATTTTAGAACACCATAATAGGAAAATGAGTGAATAGAAAAGCTAAGGTTATGCCATGGAATTCTTTTTTCATTTCAGCTTTATTGATGCAATATAATTGCTGTATGTTCTGGTTCTATTATAAAAAAAACAAAAAACAAAGACCACAACATAATAAAATAACAAAACAAAAACTTGCACAAAGGTCTGCTGTTGTTTTGCAGCATTGTGTAATACTATACAGATAATAAAGGCAACTCCACCAAGTAGAAATAAGCTTTTGTGCAAAATGTCATCTAAAAATAAAGAACAGCGCTACCCCACATAGCGTTACATTCTTTTATGCTGTCAAACAAAATACATTTTTTTTAGACTAAAGTGACTTTTATGCAACAAATGAAATCACATGCAATTACATATAGTTTGTTGTTTGCAACTTTAATATTTATTAACTTTATTGATTTATTCCTGTTTCTGTCACAGAACAACTCTGGTGAATGTAATGAAAGGTACAACATCCCTTTTATATAAGCACCCAGTCCTGTTCAGTTTCAAAAGATGGGTTTTAGTCAGGGCCGGTTTAAGATCCACATGGGCCTGGTGCTGAAAATAATCAAGGGCCTATTGTGAGAAGTTGAGGAGGTGTGGCTAATGTTGTGTGGGTGTGGCCATTGACATATGGGCATGTACACTCCTTACACTATAATCCCCTATGTCTCCCAAAAGAAGTAAAAGTAGAAAAGAAACATCACTTTGTGAAGAAATTAGAATTATAATTTAAATTCTTATCATTTTATGGAAACCATGTGACCAACTGGGCAGTTTATCATCATCAGGCTGTCATGTTGATGGGCCTATTTTTATCTGGGGCCTGGAGCTGTAGCTCCATCCGCCCCATTGTTAATCTGGCTCTGGTTTTAGTATCTGCATCTATGCAGTGATAATGGGGGTCATTCCGAGTTGTTAGCTCGCTAGCTGCTTTTAGCAGCATTGCAAACACTAGGCCGCCGCCCTCTGGGAGTGTATCTTAGCTCAGCAGAATAGCGAACGAAAGTTTAGCAGAACTGCTACTAAATAATTTCCTGCAGTTTCTGAGTTGCTCCAGACCTACTCCTAGATTGCAATCACCTCAGTCCGTTTAGTTCCTGGTTTGACGTCACAAACACGCCATGCGTTCGGCCAGCCACTCCCCCGTTTCTCCAGCCACTCCTGTGTTTTTACCTGCCACGCCTGCGTTTTTTAGCACACTCCCTGAAAACGGCCAGTTTCCGCCCAGAAACACCCACTTCCTGTCAATCACACTACGATCACTCGAGCGATGAAAAAACGTCGCTTGAGCAAATCTCCAAAGTTTTGTGTTAAATTAGTGAACGCATGCGCGCTGCGTACCATGCGCACGCACATTTTCCACCTAATCGCTCCGTTGAGAAAAACGGCAACGAGCGAACAACTCGGAATGACCACCAATGAGCAGTGTGTTAGTGGAAATCATTACTCCTAATCTCAGGTAACAGGAAGAGATCTCGTGCCCAGAAGTGTTTAAGTGTTTTAATTTATATTTAAATGTATTTGTTTTTCTGTTAATAATACCCTTTGGGGGATATCCAATTATCCCCGTTAAAACATCGGGTCCAAAAAATGGTTGTTTTCGTCCGTTTATCTGGCTTTTTTCCGATGTTTCACCGATTTTTTTTTTTTACAGGCTATCCTGTTAATTTGCGTGTAAACCCCCCCCCCCCGTTCTCCCGAAAACACACAGGTTCAGTGAAACCTGTGTGTTTTCGGGTGAAACAGCCGCGTTTTCGGACGAAAATGGGGCTGTTTGCGGGGATACTGCTTCGCCTGCCAGAGGCAGGCGAAACAAAATCCCCGATAAGCCGGCGCGTGCCGCGGCTTATCAGGGCTAATTAGATAGCCCCCGGCGGGACAATTAGCCCCGGTAAAAAAACGGGGCTAATTGAATATCCCCTTTTGTATTCTATTTGTGATCCACACCCTCATCATTATTAATACAGTATATCTCTACTATATTAATATGTCACTAGCAAATTATGGGGTCTATTTACTAAGCCTTGGCGAGAGATAAGTGGACGGAGATAAAGTCCCAACCAACCAGCTCCTAACTGTAATTTTTCAAACCCAGCGTGTAACATGGCAGTTAGGAGCTGATTGGCTGGTACATTATCACTGTGAAATTAATCACTTTTCAAAGTCTTAGTACATGTCCTTCAATGTAATATATTTATAATTAAAATGCATAGCCTGGAACATGATCTCTAGTGGAGGGGATGGGCACTCAGGCAGTGGGGCCCACTGGGGATTTCCCCTGTGCCCCTGTGGGCCAGTCCGGCCCTGGCCATGATACAGGCTGTGTTTATCACTCTCCAAGGCTTGATAAATCTGGGGATTAGTCTGATACACATGTGTCCTCTTTTATTGTTGCTGCATATAGCAGCGTTTCATAGCAGCACCGCGATGTGTATGCATCACCGTTTACCACACTTAATCTCAGCCACCGGCTCCCCCATTGCAGTTAATGTATAGCCAGTGTGTTTGTATGTGCGTTGCTCGCTATCCCACGTAGTGAATGCATTGCGGCAACAACGAAACAGGATACATCCATATATTAAGATCTCTCAGTATACTAATAAAGCTACCTGGCAAAAGAACTTACATTTGTTGTGTCACATCTTGGTACGCAATCACAATGAATATGAGACACATAGCAGGGGTAGCGAGGACTGATTAATTACACAAATCTTTATTTACACAAACAATGATGCGCAAAAGGGCATGAAACAAAACAGTATCTAAAAAATGCACAACATGGCCTTTTACCAAATCTTTAAAAAGCGCTAGGGCTAGACCGCCAAGCCATTATTCACTATAACAGAGAGACCTCAAGCGTAAAGACTTCCTACTGCAGTGAAAACTAGCCCCAACTTGGTAAGCTGAGAATTGGTGCCTCTATGGGGATTCAGTATGATATACCGGCAGATGGGATGCCGGCCGTCAGTATACCGACAGCGGCATCCCGGCCAGCAGTATTCCGGCAGCAGGGTGAGTGCTAGAAAGCCCCTTGGTTATATTCCCCGTCTATGAGTGTCGTGAACACCCACAGAGGGAGAATAGCCTGTTTCACCGCTTGTCAGGTTCCCGCTTCTGTATTGTGATAGCTGGGATCCCGGCTGCAGTTAACCGCTTCCCCTCTATGGGGATTGGGCCTTCAAAAACCCATATCCCTTCTTTCTCCTCCCAAGGGCTACCAGCCCCAAACTGAAAAGTTCTGGTGCTTTTTCTAGACTATGGAAACTGGGTGTTCATCAAGATTTACAGTCCCAGTATACGGGACAAGAGTCACTAAGACCATTATACCAAACTAGTAAAATGAAGGAAATAATGCATACAGTTGATCTATCACACTTAGCTATATCTGGCTGAAAGTATAGTCATAGGAGTTATATGCAGTATTAATTGAGGACCATGCAAAAGTATAAAGTAATTTATTTTGCCAGATGTGCCTCATCCCCAGTGATGCCAATAGTTTTTAGGGAACTGATAGGCCCCATACTTATAAACACTGGTTCAGCCTAAGTTACTAGAGGTAATGGTGATACCTTAAAACCCCTTGTCTGATGTTGTGATATTTTAAAGCAGATTGCTGAGTGCAGTTTTCAATCTGAAATGACAAAAGTCATAAAAGAGATATTTTTTCACGTTTCCAATGAAGTTAATAAATGTAACTTTGTAGGGAATGATATAAAAGAGTACAAATATAGACGGAAAATTGCTTTGTTTCACTGATCATTAAGTTTTATTTTGGAGTTAAGAGTGCTCAGTCATGCTCAGAGACCAGATCAATGTGAGAGACGCAATATTCTACATTTGCCATTATTACTCAGGGGAGATATTGTTATGGAAACATGAGCTTAGATATCTATTCAGGGAGCAGGTTACAGGATTTCTTCCTGCTAGTTCATAAAGTCCTTAATATGGAAAGAAAACCCACTAAAACCTCACTGTTCACTATTCAGGAATATGAAATCATGATTTCTACTGTGTTTATATAATGCCTTCTACTGACCTGTAGTACAGGGATCAAGCATTCATGAGAGGTAGCCTTCACCTCATACCAGGGACATGTGGTGAGGTAAATGTCTCAGGTGGTATTGGCTAGTACCAGAGACAGATTTACACACAAAATATGAGCCAAAGGGTACATGTGGGCATTATACACAGGTGCAGCAGTATATACATATGGGCATTATACACAGGTGCAGCAGTATATACATGTGGGCATTATACACAGGTGCAGCAGTATATACTACTGGACATTTGTCGAGTTTTGATCAGAGATGTGCGGAAAAGATAGGCAAGGGGGGCGCTATCTCACCCTTCATAAACTTTTTACTCCAGAGTTTTGACTATTAAAATGATTAGAATAATACAAAGAAGATATTTCTAATATATTCTTGTATTTTTTATATACTTTATAGGGGATATCCACTAAAATAAATTACTTTCTAAGATTGATTAAGAGGTGTATATTCTGTCCCTCTCCAAAATGAAAAAACCTCCTTAGTATATAACTCCTGGCTGAAGCCAAAATGCCCCTTAGAAAGTAAAAGTCTTCGGCATCATTTTTTCACAAGGCTTAGGGAAAACTGCCTGGGTTGCACAGACGTTTCTCCCAGAAATCTAGAACACTTCAGTAATGAGCATTTGTGTATACTGTATGTTGGCATCCTGCCTTCTATGATATGAATCCAATCCTCGCTCTCAGGTACAATATTGTGCTACCACCTGGGGCTCAAAGCACCTCAGCCACTGGCTAGAGGACCAACTGCAGCTCCCATAGACTGTAATACTGCCCATACATTGCATGATAGTGCAGCCGACCAGCTGACAGGGAAGAGGACAGGAGTTACTGCCCAGTAATCGGAGGGCCGACATACACTGCACATGTATGCAAGTGATCCCTATTTACAGCCTGAAGTTGGCTGAAAGATAATCAGGTGGATTAGACAAGCTGAAAATTGAAACTGAACAACTCAGACTGTTTTATTCAAACATTTTGATGCTGGGAAGATCATTCCGTACCATACACTGAACAATAGTTGTTTAGACCAATCGTTTTGATGACTGTTTTGCACGATTATCCTGCAGTGCATGATCAGCTTAAGCTCAGAAGAGCAGGGCCCTCGACCCTGTTGGTTCTCTTCCTGCACTATCCTTGTCTCCAGTATGCTTCTGCTCACAGTCAGTGACTCTGGCCCTCATTCCGAGTTGATCCCGCGCTGACGATTTTCGCAGCGCAGCGATCAGTTACAACTGCGCATGTGTATGCACCGCAATGCGCACGCACGTTGTACAGGTACAAACAGCATTGTTGATGTGCAATGCTTCTAGCGACGAATCCATTCGCACAGCCGTTCGCAAGGAGATTGACAGAAAGAGGGCGTTTATGGGTGTCAACTGACCATTTTCTGGGAGAGGGTGGAAAAAACACAGGCGTGTCCAGGCGTTTACAGGGCGGGTGTCTGACGTCAATTCTGGGTACCGGTCAGGCTGAAGTGATCGCAAGGACTGAGTAAGTTCAGACCTACTCATAAACTGCAAAAAACTTTTTCGTCCTGCTCGGCTGCACATGCGATCGCACACTTGCAAAGCGAAAATACACTCCCCCGTGGACGGCGACTATACATTTGCACGGCTGCTAAAAGTAGCTAGCGAGCAATCAACTCGGAATGAGGGCCTCTGTCTTTTTCTGTGTGCCCTTCCCAGGGTACTGGGTCATTTAGTGCCATTATTAACAGTCACTCACTCAGGGTCTAAATATTTGACAGTATAATTTTACCCTGGTACTGTCTGTTTGTACCTTTTTATATTGAATTGTTTGTATCATTGTAATTCATCCTATAGTACTGCACTATAAAATATAAAAAAAAGGATAATAAACATGTTGCATTGTATCAAAGAGGAATGGGAGCAGCAATAAAACACGGATCTGTAGACTCATCAGATTGTTTCCATGCTATGCTACTGAGAGGCATTGTATAGGGTCTATTTAGTTGACTGCAAGGGTGGTGAGTTGCCATACCAATGGCATGGAAATGCCGGCACCTCATCCCCTCGTGGCCAAATCTTGCCCTGGCCTAATGGAGCTATGAACAAAAATCAGCGAGTCCGGGACTACAGTACAGTAAGCGGCATATAGCTGCACACTTGCATGGGGTGAGTCTAATTGAATCAACCGCTACAGCAGTCATTCCCAACCACGGTACTCAAGGCACACCAACAGTGCAGGTTTTAGTGATATCCAGGCTGCAGTACAGATGGTTAAATCAAAATAACTGAGCTACTAATACCCCTTTTCCACTAGCTTAAAAAACATGGGTAAATGCACGGGGGCGCGCATTTACCCGTGTTTTTTGCAAGTGGAAAAGAGTCCCCCTGCAAAAACCCGGATCAAGTGACCCGTGAATCCTACCCGGGTATCTACCTGGGTAGGACACGGGAATGATACGGGTAGGGTTGTAGTGTAAACGGGAGCCGTGTCGATGCGACACGGCTCCCGTTTACACTGTATGGAAGGGCAGAGCTGGGAGATCATGTGATCTCCCAGCGCCGCCCCTGCCGCGTCACTAGCAGCGTCACCAACCCTGCAATATGCCAGGTTGGTGACAGCTGATGGGAAAGGGGCTGGGAAAGGGGCAGAGCACGGGTCGCAGCCGGGCAGCTCCCGTGTCAGGCTCCCGGCTGCGGCCCGTGCTCGTAGGTGGAAAAGGGGTATAATTAAGTCACCTGTGCTGCAGCCTGGATATCACTAAAACCTGCACTGTTAGTGTGCCTTGAGGACCGTGGTTGGGAATGCCTGCCCTACAGTATGTCTCAGTGCTTGAATCACCAGCTAGGTGATTATAAAAAAAAACAAATAATTACACTTGTGGGAGGGGAATAAACAAGGGGTATAATTAAATTGGGTAATCATCAGCTTGAACATTCTCTTAAGCTCCAAACTTTCCCATTCCGGGGATTCCAGTTTACCTGACGGATAACTTAGGGCGTAAAATGTTTGAAACGTATGATAATTAAAAGAAACGCTTTTTATGCTGCTTTCCCTGCATTTACAATGAGCTATTATTGCGCCACTCTTTTGTTAGTACACCCCAAGTATATTAAACATGATGGTATAAAATCTTACATGCAGCGCTGCAAGCATAGAGCTCAGTGGCGAGAAAGACATACTACAGTCATTATTTTCTAACATGATTTTGAAGTGTTTATTTATGCATCTGAAGCACCATAAAAGTAGATAGGTGTGAACAAGCCCTTAGGCTAGTGAACTGTCAATACTCTTGTCAGCTAGATTATATATGAACCCTTGCTAAGAAAACAAAAACGTGTGATTACTACTTATGCATTTTGTTTTATAAAATAAGATATTTTCCTCCTTTTGTTACACTGTAAGAAAATGCAAATTGACATCTTGGATTGTTGCCTTCCAATTTAACTTCCTTTTAGAAAGCCGATTAGACTTGTTAGGTGTCTGTCAAGTTTCAAAATGTAGTATTATTATGAATATTGGGGGTAATTCCAAGTTGATCGCAGCAGGATTTTTGATAGCAATTGGGCAAAACCATGTGCACTGCAGGGGAGGCAGATATAACATGTGCAGAGAGAGTTAGATTTGGGTGGGTTATTTTATTTCTGTGCAGGGTAAATACTGGCTGCTTTATTTTTACACTGCAATTTAGATTGCAGTTTGAACACACCCCTCCCAAATCTAACTCTCTCTGCACATGTTATATCAGCCTCCCCTGCAGTGCACATGGTTTTGCCCAATTGCTAACAATAATCCTGCTGCGATCAACTTGGAATTACCCCCATTATTATTATTTTTATTATTACAATTAAACTTTATAGTGCACCACACGTGGTCCACAGTACCGTACAGTGGGGATCATTCCGAGTTGATCGCTAGCAGATTTCGTTCGCTGCGCAGCAATCAGGCAAAAAATCAGCACTTCTGTGCATGCATATGCAGCATATTGCATATTGCAACGAACGATGTCATTTCACACAAGGACTAGCGAAGCTTTTCAGTCACCCTGCTGGCCGCAGAGTGATTGACAGGATGAGGGCGTTTCTGGGTGTCAACTGACCGTTTTCAGGGAGTGTTCGGAAAAACGCAGGCATGCCAGGAAAAACGCAGGCGTGTCTGGGCGAACACAGGGCATGTTTGTGACGTCAAAACAGGAACTGAGTAGGTCTGGAGCTACTCTGAAACTGCACAACATTTTTTTGTAGCCGCTTTGCGATCCTTTCGTTCGCACTTTTGCTAAGCTAAAATATACTCCCAGTGGGAGGCGGCATAGCATTTGCACGGCTGCTAAAAACTGCTAGCGAGCGATCAACTCGGAATGACCCCCCCAGTATTCTCATAGTTTTATTGGAATGTGTGTGTGAATTTGTGGTTAAATCTGTGGTCAGGGATTGATCTGGATTGTACTGGTGATGAAACTGGTATACCCAAAATGTAACTTTTGGTTCAAAAAAGGAAGTGTCTCACCCATAGACCAGTAAGCAAATGATGCTGCAGTACTTTATGCTCTTTGGAACATTTATCCTTTTAGGCAGTGTCTGATTTAGCATGTGATACTATGTTTTAACCACTCATTAGTGTAATTGGGTTCCCCAAGAAATTTTCTATCTCACAATAAATAAACTTGTCCTACCATGAGTACACCAGGACCAGGCCTACCACCGCTCTGGCTGAGAACATCAGGACTTTCCCCGGGCCTGCCCCTCAATGTGAGCAGGGAGCTGTAGGGGAGAGCATCAGGACCAGGCTCAGCAGGGATATTTCCAATGGACATTAGTGTGCTCCCCACATTCACACACCCATCTGTACTGCTCCCATGAGACCAGGACATTTATACTATTATCAAAATAATGTTATCCCAGTTGTCTCTCCCTAACAGTGTCCTTCGCTGCTCCTGTAATGTGTACCGCCACAGATTGCACACCGTGCCAGCAGCAGCCTAAGCAGTGTACCCCAAATGGTTGCCTCGGAAAGGTTACCCTGCGGGCAGGATATGCTTCACATGGATCTTTCAGTGAAGGGTATATCATACTACCATACAAGTGTCAGTTTTCCCATGTATGCACTGGGCCCTTGTATGGCTCACCTCCCTCAGTATAACCTTCGTAGTGCGATTAATATGGCTGCCTCATCTAGTACACTTGTGGATGGGATGGAAAATACATGGACCTGACGCTTTTGTTGGGACCCTACTCTGAGCGTTAGAACGCTGCAGTGACCCCTTTTTGTGTCATCTCTTCTAGAGGTAGACTATTCCACAAGGGTAAAGCGTTTAGCTTTAAATTGGCTAGTCATATGTATCACTGCTTAATAATGGGCAGATCATTACTCCCTTATAAACAAACGAACAAAGCTATCGCTCTCACTGATTTCACAATGTATCCTGGCGATTAGACCATTTAATAGACCACACAATCACCTCCTATTCAAATGCATATAATAATACTATTTAAACAGGGAACCAATCTATCCATAGAGACCTAGGTACAAATCCTTATCCCACACAGATTATTATTTATATAGTTTCCTTCCATTTCACAGTGCTGCTGAATGACGGAATTTATACATTGCTAGACACAATCTTTCTCTTACACCGTCTCACACTTCATCCTAATGCTGCTAAAACACAGTCATGTGGACTGCCAGCTTAGTTGCTTCAGACCAAATTGGCTCCATATCACTACATGTATTTATGCGAACCACAACCGTTCCCAGGATCAATCAGATAAATCTTGTTGGGCGGTGACTGCAGTCTGGCGGTGTGCCCAGTGATTAGCTTTGTCTGAGTGCCAAGCCACAGGAGCTGTGCAATTTGGTCACGCACATATAACCAAATAGGACTCAAATCTGGTCGCTAGCAATCAGGCCCAACAGCCATATTTGCCTGTTTATGTATCATTTCCTGTATGTGTAGGTTATAATGAGCATTTTATGCATCTGATCACCTTTTTGTCAGGCTCAGACGACTGTGATTACAGCATTACTGTGACAGCGCTGCTGCATTTTTGGTAGTTTCGTTGCTATCATCACCATTGTTTCCATCTGGCTCAGTGACACAATAAAGCTGTGTGTGGCTCCAGTTCTGCAGCTACTGGGTAATGGAGAGAGACAAAGCTACACAGGTCTGGTTTTAGAATTTTTAGAATGTCAATATTTTAAAATCGAAAATCTCTTTTTTCTATTGAAAATAATAGTGACAGCACACCAGAAGTTGTTGTTTTATGGTTTGTTACATTTACCGTTACTAAATCTGTTGATGTGTTTGCACCATTAAGGAACATGTTTTGTCCTGGAATTACATGATAAGGAAGAGACTTAGTTAAATTATTCAAAAAAGCTGTTGTGGTAACTGCTGGACCAAATGCCCTGTGCGTCCCAAATGTCTTCGTGGCATTTCAGCTATCTCCAAAACGACTCTGGCTTCACGTTGTAAGACCCTCGACTACCCAGCTATAGTTTAAGTACGGCTAGTGCTGTGTGTGAACTCAGGTGGTTTTGTTTGGGATCTACTGCTTCTCATGGGGTAATGTACAGCACCCTTGTAGGGCCAAGGACAACTGGTGAGGCCAAAGTAAAATATAATGCACACCACTTCACTATAACATAGATCATTGGTATGAATTTATATATTCATTTATTTTTAAGTGTAACAACAGTAGAAATTAAACTGCAGCCTACAGATGTGTCCTCTTACAGCCTTACTGCAGTCAAGCTAGACAGCCCTTCAAGTCACGCCATGCCATGGCAATGTAATGCAATAGGACGCAGAAGCAGCTTCTGCTGATTAAATTGATATACGCATGCCTATATTCTGTGTGTAATAGCGGCTTTATCTGCATATGAAATTAAACGTTAGCAAAAATGTAGCACAGCATTTTGTATGCAAATACAGTCACACAGAGAATATAGGCATGCTGCATATCATTTTAATCAGCAAAAGCTACGTGTGCGTCTTATTACATTACATTGCGTCTAAAGATAGGTACACACTATACAATTATCTGTCAGATAATCTGCCAGATCTAGCTGGTTTGAATGAAAATCTGGTAATGGATGAGAGCAATTTACAATCTATCATTTGTTTCCAAACACTGGAAAACGAACAAAACCTGTTGTTCATACAAATTGGTTAAACAAAAATTTAACCAACTTGGATGGACAACTGTTTTTGACAGTTTTGCAGTGTTTGGGAACAAATGATAGATTGTAATTTGCTCTCATCCATTACCAGATTTTCATGTAAACCAGCTAGATATGGCAGATTATCTGCCAGATAATTGTATAGTGTGTACCTAGCTTTAGACGCATTTTCAAGGAAAAACCCCCTCAAAAAAGACACTTGGCGCAAACGGGTCACGCAGCACTCACGCTATAAGTGTAATGAGACTTATAACGCATGGAGCAAAGTTGTAAGAGGACACATCTGTAAAATGTAAAAACGCCTATATAAAAGTACATCACATGTAGGTTGTTGCTTTTTTTATCTGTTTGCCTTGTTCCTGACATTTTTCTTGGCTCCTGCCCTGACTTTACCCAGGATGGCTGAGATTTTTATGGACAAGTTGAAGTTCGGTCTCAGATCATCCGGATTTTCTCTACTAGAGTTTCAACCCAATACAGTGTTTTTGTGTTGCGTTGAACCATCCCTGGAACTAGATTCTACTACTGAACTTAAATTGTACTTGCAGTCAGGTTTTCTGTGGACCACAATACCCTCATAAATTTCAGAGACAGTTGCAAATATTAATTCAAATTGAGATAATTAAGATCTTTAGGGGCAGAGAACCCTACAGGTGTCTTTTGATTTATTCATTGAGGCTTTAGTGTTCGCCAGCAGAGAGAAGAAGCTGGAACCAGGATTTCCTTCTACGACTCATTGCACATGCCTTCATCACAATGGGCCTGATTCAGGGGTAGTTGCTGAGCAGTAGCAGCTGTGACTTTAGTCTCAGTCGCTACTATGAAGCCATGCCAATGCTGCAGCCAATGTGCTGCCTATGAAGACACCCACTGACTGCAACTCTAATACACTGTAGTGTGCACACCATCGAATGGCACACCATCGAACATACATCAGCTGCATCATCAACCTTCTGAGCAACCCTGCGGTTGATCAGAATCTCTGAGAGTATTTAGCTGCTGGTATCAGTGGAACTGCATCTCCTGGAGCAGTCCCTGATACCGGAATGCCCCCGACACGCCTGTCAACACTTCCGACTCAAGCCTCACCCCTTTCACTGCCCAAGAACGCCTATCGGAACTGCATGTATCTCAGTGCAGTTCCAATCTTTGTCCGACGGCATTAACCATACCGCGTGCGCAGAGTAAAACAATCTGGCGCACCTCTGACTCATGCCCAGTATTAGCAGAAGCAGCAATGTAAATTGTCATACAATAGTAATTTATTTAATGACTTTTCTAATTTTTTTAATCTTCAACCTGTATACACATCAATGACTTTCAAGAGAGTGTTTGTTTATTTAATTATTTTAATAATGTGATCCTTCAATTTTAAGTTATAATATTTCAATATAGGCCCAGATGTTATAAACCACTGATTATACTAATAAAGTTCTCTAAAGTCCCATAAATAGACATTTGCTTGCTGCAGCTTATAATTATTTAGGGGTCTATTTACTAAGTCTTGGAGAGAGATAAAGTGGATGGAGATAAAGTGCCAACCAACCGTCTCCTAACTGTCATTTTGTCAAACACAGCCTATAACATGGCAGTTGGGAGCCGGTTGGTTGGTACTTTATCTCTCTCCAAGGCTTAGTACATAGACCCCTTAGTTTGTAGGTTGAAACCATTTTTTAACAGTCACAAATAATTGTGCTAATGCTGAAAATGATGTTGGTGGTTCCCAGATGCATGCAGATAGGAGCGCAGAGCTTATGTGATAAAGTCATTAGATTGATACCAGTGCATTTGTTCGCTCTTAGGCACCAATATATTTAGTCATTCTGCAGTAACAATTCTATGCCCAGATTTATTTGCTAGGAAAATGCTGCAAGAATAAAGTATAATCAAACCAAGATAAATCTGTTGATATATGAATACCTGGTTCCATTCACTGTACATTTTTCAGGAAAAGGTATGTGCACTCAGGAACCAAAACTGTCTAAGAAATGTATTGCAAGGTAAAGGTAAAGCGTTTACATGATAAAAAGGCAGATACTATTGTATAACACAGATTGCAGAAAGCTTGTTTCATGGGCTAAGTTACCAATACTAAAACAGTAAAGTTATACATGGATTGTATTCGCTGAGAGCGCTTGTTGTCATTATTTTTATTTTTTATCTCAAATTTTCTAAAATCTTAACTGCTATTTATACTGAATTTTTTATTTTAATATATACACTGTAAACGTGTGTGTGTCATGTACTGTACTGAGTGTGCAGCATTTACAGTACTTAGGGGGGTATCCAATTAGAGGTGAAACAAATTTGCACTTTTTCCCCGGTGTTTCACCAATATTTTTTTTACAGGATATCCAATTTTGTCACCTGTTCAATTAAACTATTTTGTTCAATGAAACCTGCGTGTTTTCGGTAGAAACAGTCCTGTTTTCGATGCTGTTTCCAGGGATTTGGTTTCGCCTGCCTGTGGCAGGTGAAACAAAATCCTCAATAAACTGCGTCTCACACCAACTTATCGGGGCTAATTAGTTAGCCCCCAGAAGGACAATTAGCTACAGTAAATTACCGCGTCTAATTTGATATCCCCCTTTGTGTGCGACAATTTCTGCTTATCTGTATCTGTAGCTTTTAGTATCTGTGTGCAACAATATCAGGCATTTCATAGTGGTGGAGTTCTCTGTATGGGTACAGTATGTACTATACCACAGGTTCTCAAACTCGGTCCTCAGGACCCCACAAAGTGCATGTTTTGCAGGTAACCCAGCAGGTGCACAGGTGTATTAATTACTCACTGACACGATTTAAAAGGTTCACAGGAGGAGCTAATTATTTCACTTGGGATTCTGTGAGGAGATCTGCAAAACATGCACTGTGTGGGGTCCTGAGGACCGAGTTTGAGAACCTGTGTACTATACCAATAAATGGGTACCTTTTTTCTTAACACAGGTTGAGTATCCCTTAGCCAAAATGTTTGGGACCAGACGTATTTTGGATATCGGATTTTTCCGTATTATGGAATAATTAGATACCATAATGAGATATCATGGCGATGGGACCTAAGTCTAAGCACAGAATGCATTTATGTTTCATATACACCTTATACACACAGCCTGAAGGTAATTTAATACAATACTTTTAATAACTTTGTGCATTAAATAAAGTTTGTGTACATACACACAATTCATTTATGTTTCATATACACTTTATACACACAGCCTGAAGGTCATTTTTTAATACAATATTTTTAATAACTGTGTATTTAACAAAGTTTGTGTACATTGAGCCATCAGCAAACAAAGGTTTCACTATCTCAGTCTCACTCAAAAAATTCCTTATTTTGGAATATTCCGTATTTCGGAATATTTGGATATGGGATACTCAACCTGTATAACAATTGGTATAATTATAGAATTTTCAAAAGTCCTTACTTATTTGTACTGAATTGTTTATTTTCCATACATTGTGTGTTTGGCATTTACTGTACTCAGCAAGCAACATTCAATGTACTCACAGTGCACCAGTTTTTGCATATCTCTGGCTTTTTGTAACATAGAAACATAGAATTTGACGGCAGGTAAGAGCCACTTGGCCCATCTAGTCTGCCCCTTGTACCTCTGCATATCTGCGCCTTTTTCTATTATCGGTGTCCGACACATTACTTTATGCGTAAAAAAGTAGGCATGTCAGTAAATAATCACATGACACACATACTGTAGTGAAAACAGTTTAATTAAATACTCAGTGACTGTTTACTGCCTATACTGTGTATGTGATTGGCCGATAGTCAGTGGCTGCTATTGGTCACAGTACTGTAGTTTTCATTAGCTGAGCAGTAGCAACCTAGCGGGTAAACAGATACTAGCATGGCCTGGACCCTCTTGTGTCTTAGCACGCACATTCACAGGTTTAACATATCTCTGCAAAAACCTCTATTTGACGTGACTTGAGGTAGGATGACTTACAGTAGGACACATCTGTAGGTTTTTCCAGCAGGTTAGTCATACAGGATAAGTTACACTTTATCATTTGATCTATGTAGCCTAATACTCCTGTGATTTCTCCTCTAAAAATGTCAGAATATGTTCCTCATTCAGATGCGGTTGTTCTTGCGATTGCTTTTGCCATCTTTTGCTGTCAGCAACTGTGAGTACATGCTTGTATGCGCAAAAGCTTACCTGAGCATAGGGACGCCCCCACTGCTGGTGCATAATTTCTGTCCGATGGCGTACAGCTGCAGAGACATCGGTACCATCGTGCCTAACGAGTCATTACGCAGATTCTGAGTGCCTCTGAAGATGCGTAGGCTGAGCAGCTGTCATGAGAAGGAGAGGGTTCTCCAGTAGCAAGTGAGATCGGAACTGCTAATTTACCCCACTCCTTGTTACCACCCTAGAATGCTGTCTACCTTTCACTCACTTTGAGACTAATCCATGGTTGCTACCGCCATCTCATATTCAGTCACTGAACATGCACAGTGCAGCTCAGATGCATGCACAGTAAGAAAACATCGACCGATTTGCATACTTCAGCCTCTTTGCAACCGCATCAGAATGAGGCCCAACGTGTAGGGCAATTTGTAGTCATTTGTATTGATGATTTTATTGACTGATTTATTGTCCCCAATTGATTTCTGTTTTTTTGCAGCGTATATTGCAGATTATTAGGAAGCTCTCATGAGCAGGGCCCTCTTCCCTCATGTGCCATTACGTCTCTTACTTAACCTATCTTCTTTTCAATACTCCCCTTGATGGTACCAAATACCCTCAAGTTTTCTACCACCTTGATACATATGTCAGTGCTGTTTACTGACGCAGCTATATTTATATACCCTCTACTTGTCCTATATTGTATTGAATTGTAAATCACTATCATCAAGTTTTGTTTATTTGTTTACTCTGTAATTGGGCACTGCAGATCCCATGTGGCGCCATATAAATAAAGGATAATTATAATAATAATAATAATAATAATAATAATAATAATAACAATGTTGTTTTTTAGTTCTAACCTGCAAGGGCATAATTTACCTATAATAATTTACCCTATATGTCTACTGGAACTCTGCAGTTTGTGGGGCTGATTCTGAGTAGTAAGCAAAGTGTCTGTATATGCGTGCTGCTATGGAACCTTATTTACTACCTTATGGCAATGTTAGGCTGCGTGTGGCTTCAAGTGGGAAGCCGCTCTGCAAACTGTTTTTGTGTCCACAAACATAATTGTTCTCATTAGCATCACACTGGGGTGAGCATGTATTTGCCAAATACTGTACCATGGGCATTGCAGCAAAATTGCAGATTTCTCTAACGTCCTAGAGGATGCTGGGACTCCGTAAGGACCATGGGGATAGACTGGCTCCGCAGGAGATAGGGCACTTTAAGAAAGCTTTGGATTCTGGGTGTGCACTGGCTCCTCCCTCTATACCCCTCCTCCAGACCTCAGTTTTACACTGGGCCCAGAGGGAAATGGGTGCACTGCAGGGAGCTCCCCTGAGTTCTCTGTCTAGAAAGCATTTTTGTTTGGATTTTTTCTCTATTTTTTACAGGGAGCACTGCTGGCAACAGGCTCCCTGCATCGAGGGACTGAGGAGAGAGGGGCAGACCTACTTAAATTATATTCTCTGCTTCCTCGGCTACTGGACACCATTGGCTCCAGAGGGGGTGAACACAGGTTCGTCCTGGGCGTTCACTCCCAGAGCCGCGCCGCCGTTCTCCTCACAGAGCCAGAAGAAAAGAAGTCAGAAGACGTCTCAGGCGGCAGAAGCCTTCAGAGCTTCACTGAGGTAACGCACAGCATTGCAGCTGTGCGGCATTGCTCCACACACCTCACACACTCCGGTCACTGTAAGGGTGCAGGGCGCAGGGGGGGCGCCCTGGGCAGCAATATAAACACCTCTCTGATGGCAAAAGACTATATACATGTACAGGTGGGCACTGTACATGTATATAAAAGAGCCCCCGCCATTTTTTTATAACTTTGAGCGGGACAGAAGCCCGCCGCCGAGGGGGCGGGGCTTCTCCCTCAGCACTCACCAGCGCCATTTTCTCTCCACAGCACCGCTGAGAGGAAGCTCCCCGGACTCTCCCCTGCTTTACACACGGTGAAAGGGGGTTTTGAAGGAAAGGGGGGGGGGGGCACATAATTGGCGTTTTATTACTACACAGCGCTACTGGGGAAAAGCATTCTGTGTTTCTTTCCAGGGGTATACCGCTGGGGTGTGTGCTGGCATACTCTCTCTCTGTCTCTCCAAAGGGCCTTAAAGGGGATACTGTCTTCAGAAAAAGAGTTTCCCTGTGTGGGTGAAGTGTGTCGGTACGCGTGTGTCGACATGTTTGACGAGGAAGGCTCGCTTAATGTGGAGGGGGAGTGCTTGAATGTCAGGTCGCCGTCGGCAACGCCGACACCGGACTGGGTGGATATGCTGAATGTCTTAAATGCAAATGTAAATTTACTGCATAAAAGGTTAGACAAGGCTGAAGCTAGGGATCAGTCATGTAGCCAGACCATGCCTGTCCCTGTGGCGCCAGGACCTTCGGGGTCTCAAAAGCGCACCATATCCCAGGTCGGTGACACAGATACCGACACAGATACTGACTCTAGTGTCGACTATGAAGATGCAAAATTACAGCCGAAGGTGGCAAAGGGTATTCATTACATGATTATTGCCATTAAAGAAGTTTTGCATATCACTGAGGAACCCCCTGTCCCTGACACGAGGGTACACATGTATAAAGGGAAAAAGCCTGAGGTCACTTTTCCGTCCTCATTTGAGGCTTGGGAATCTCCAGATAGGAGACTACAAGTTCCCAAAAGGATTCTTATGGCTTATCCCTTTCCACAAAAGGATAGGATACGATGGGAATCTTCGCCTAAAGTAGACAAGGCGCTGACACGCTTATCCAAGAAGGTGACACTACCTTCTCAGGATACAGCTTCCCTCAAGGATCCTGCTGATCGCAAGCAGGAAATTACCATGAAGCACATTTACACACATTCAGGTACTATTGTTAGACCGGCTATGACGTCGGCCTGGGTTTGTAGTGCTGTCGTGGCATCGCAGATTCCTTATCTACGGAGCTTGACACCTTAGATAGGGATGCCATTTTAATGACCATAGAGCATATCAGAGATGCTGCCTTGTATATGAGAGATGCTCAAAGAGACATTTGTTTACTAAGCTCCAGAATAAACGCTATGTCTATTTCTGCTAGGCGAATCTTGTGGACCCGACAGTGGACGGGAGACGCCGACTCAAAGCGGCATATGGAGTCATTGCCTTACAAGGGGGAGGAGTTGTTTGGAGACGGCCTCTCGGACCTTGTCTCTACTGCTACGGCCGGTAAATCGAATTTTTTACCTTATGTTCCCCCGCAGCATGCTAAGAAGGTACCCCATTATCAGATGCAGTCCTTTCGTTCCAATAAGAGCAAGAAGGTACGGGGATCGTCCTTTTTTGCCAGAGGTAAAGGCAAGGGAACAAAGCTGCACGCAGCTAGTCCCCAGGAGCAGAAGTCCTCCCCTGCATCTGCAAAGTCCACCGCGTGACGCTGGGGTATCCCGGGCGGAGGCAGATCAAGTGGGGGGCACGTCTTCGATTTTTCAGCCACGTCTGGGTTAACTCGCAGATGGATCCCTGGGCATTAGAGATTGTTTCTCAGGGATACAGACTGGAATTCGAAGACATGCCTCCTCGCCGGTTTTTCAAATCGGCTCTGCTGACTTCCCCGTCAGAGAGGGAGCTAGTGTTAGCTGCAATCCAAAAATTGTATATTCAACAGGTGATAGTCAAAGTTCCTCATCTCCAACAAGGAGAGGGATATTACTCAACCCTGTTTGTGGTCCCGAAACCGGACGGTTCGGTCAGACCCATTTTAAATCTAAAATCCCTGAACCTGTACTTGAAGAGATTCAAGTTCAAAATGGAATCACTCAGGGCGGTCATCGCCAGCCTGGAGGGGGGGGGGGGGATTGGATGGTGTCCCTGGACATAAAGGATGCATACCTTCATGTTCCGATTTCCCCCCCTCACCAGGCGTTCCTGAGATTCGCAGTACAGGACTGTCACTACCAATTTCAGACGTTGCCGTTTGGGCTTTCCACGGCCCCGAGAATTTTCACCAAGGTAATGGCGGAAATGATGGTGCTCCTGCGCAAGCAGGGTGTCACAATTATCCCATACTTGGATGATCTCCTTATAAAGGCGAGATCTCGGGAGAAGTTGCTGGACAGCGTGTCTCTGTCCATGAAGACGTTGCAAATGCACGGCTGGATTCTCAATATACCGAAGTCCCAGCTAGTCCCTGCAACGCGTCTGACCTTTTTGGGCCTGATTCTAGACACAGACCAGAAGAGGGTTTTTCTTCCGATGGAAAAGGTTCAGAAGCTCATAGCCCTGGTCAGGAACTTATTGAAGCCAAAAAAGGTTTCAGTGCATCATTGCACACGGGTACTGGGGAAGATGGTGGCTTCATACGAGGCCATCCCCTTCGGCAGGTTCCATGCGAGGACCTTTCAATGGGACCTATTGGACAAATGGTCTGGGTCCCATGTACAAATGCATCAAAGGATAACCCTGTCTCCCAGGACCAGGGTATCTCTCCTGTGGTGGCTGCACAGTGCTCACCTACTAGAGGGTCGCAGGTTCGGCATTCAGGACTGGGTCCTGGTGACCACGGACGCAAGGCTCCGAGGCTGGGGAGCGGTCACGCTAGGAAGAAATTTCCAAGATCTCTGGTCAAATCTAGAGACTTGTCTCCACATCAACGTCCTGGAGTTGAGGGCCATATACAACGCCCTACGTCAGGCGGAGAAATTGCTTCGGGACAAACCGGTTCTGATTCAGTCGGACAATGTCACGGCAGTGGCTCATGTAAACCGCCAAGGCGGAACAAGGAGCAGAGTGGCCATGGCAGAAGCGACCAGGATTCTACGCTGGGCGGAAGGCCATGTAAGAGCACTATCAGCAGTGTTCATCCCGGGGGTGGACAACTGGGAGGCGGACTTCCTCAGCAGGCACGACCTGCATCCGGGAGAGTGGGGACTTCATCAGGAAGTCTTCGCACAGATCACGGGTCGGTGGGGACTGCCTCAGATAGACATGATGGCATCCCGTCTCAACAAAAAACTGAAGCGGTATTGCGCCAGGTCAAGAGACCCTCAGGCGGTAGCGGTAGACGCTCTGGTGACACCTTGGGTGTTCAGATCGGTCTATGTGTTTCCTCCTCTACCTCTCATACCCAAGGTGTTGAGAATAATAAGAATAAGCATGGTCAGAACAATCCTCATTGTTTCAGATTGGCCACGGAGGACTTGGTATCTGGAGCTGCAAGAGTTGCTCACAAAAGATCCGTGGCCTCTTCCTCTAAGGCAGGACCTGCTGCAGCAGGGGCCCTGTCTGTTCCAAGACTTACCGTGGCTGCGTTTGACGGCATGGCGGTTGAACGCCGGATCCTAGCGGAAAAAGGGATTCCGGAAGAGGTCATTCCTACCCTGATCAAGGCTAGGAAGGACGTGACATCGAAACATTATCACCGTATATGGCGAAAATATGTTTCTTGGTGTGAGGCCAGAGCTGCTCCTACGGAGGAGTTCCATTTGGGCCGTCTACTTCACTTCCTTCAAACAGGAGTGAATTTGGGCCTTAAACTAGGGTCCATAAAGGTCCAAATTTCGGCTTTATCCATTTTCTTTCAAAGAGAATTGGCCTCTCTTCCTGAAGTACAGACTTTTGTTAAGGGGGTGCTGCATATTCAGCCTCTTTTTGTACCTCCGGTGGCGCCTTGGGATCTTAACGTGGTATTACGTTTCCTCAAGTCCCCTTGGTTTGAACCACTCAAAACAGTGGAGTTGAAATACCTCACTTGGAAAGTGGTCATGTTGTTGGCATTAGCTTCGGCAAGGCGTGTTTCAGAATTGGCGGCTTTATCACATAAAAGCCCATACCTGGTTTTTCACGTGGATAGGGCGGAGTTGAGGACTCGTCCTCAATTTCTGCCAAAAGTGGTCTCATCTTTTCATATGAACCAACCTATTGTCGTGCCTGTGGCTTCACGGGACTTGGAGGATTCCGAGTCCCTGGATGTGGTCAGGGCTTTGAAGATTTATGTGACCAGAACAGCTAGGATCAGGAAGACTGAGGCTCTGTTTGTTCTGTATGCGGCCAACAAGGTTGGCGCTCCTGCTTCAAAGCAGACTATTGCTAGCTGGATCTGTAACACGATTCAGCAGGCGCATTCTACGGCAGGATTGCCATTGCCTAAATCGGTTAAGGCCCATTCCACTAGGAAGGTGGGCTCTTCTTGGGCAGCTGCCCGAGTTGTCTCAGCATTACAGTTGTGCCGAGCAGCTACTTGGTCGGGGTCAAACACCTTTGCGAAGTTCTATAAGTTTGATACCCTGGCTGAGGAGGACCTCCTGTTTGCTCAATCGGTGCTGCAGAGTCATCCGCACTCTCCCGCCCGTTTGGGAGCTTTGGTATAATCCCCATGGTCCTTACGGAATCCCAGCATCCTCTAGGACGTTAGAGAAAATAGGATTTTACTTACCGGTAAATCTATTTCTCGTAGTCCGTAGAGGATGCTGGGCGCCCGTCCCAAGTGCGGACTTCTTCTGCATGACTTGTATATAGTTATGGCTTACATAAGGGTTATGTTGTAGTTTTTTCGGTTGGACCGAGGCTATGTTGTTGTTCATACTATTAACTGGGTAGTTTATCACAAGTTATACGGTGTGATTGGTGTGGCTGGTATGGATCTCGCCCTTAGATTTACAAAAATCCTTCCTCATACTGTCCATCTCCTCTGGGCACAGTTTCCCTAACTGAGGTCTGGAAGAGGGGCATAGAGGGAGGAGCCAGTGCACACCCAGAATCCAAAGCTTTCTTAAAGTGCCCTATCTCCTGCGGAGCCCGTCTATCCCCATGGTCCTTACGGAGTCCCAGCATCCTCTACGGACTACGAGAAATAGATTTACCGGTAAGTAAAATCCTATTTTTTCTGTGCTCCTCTGGGAGACTGAACGAAAATCTGTGATATAAGTGTGATGTGGCATTACAGTCCGGGACCCCTTTTTGAACCCCATAAATGTCCTAATGGCTGAGGGATTGCCCCTGTGCATAATAACAACCACATAAATCTTAATGAAGTAACGACAAGGAGACATATATTTGTCAGAAAGATGTTAGCTATTTAAGTTAAATTAATTAAAACCATTTAATTGCTGTAAGAAGTTATGGATAGTATGATGGCAAAGAAAGAACAGCTAAAATAAGCCCAAAGCCTAAATTCTATAACCAGCTACATACCCTACTAGACTGAAATACAACAAAAGGTATTCACTCTAACCTTCTAACTTGACTACCCACCAGATACGGTGAAGATGCTACCTCTGTCATGGTAGTGTAGCATACTAAAAAAAGTGCACCTAAAAACTACCAACCGATCAAAACACAAACCAAGATCTGCACCAGTAACAGACAACCTGCTGTTCTTGACCGATGAAAATAGCCAATGAAGACACCACCAAAACATCTCACAAAATTAAGGAGGGAGGGTGGGAAGACAGGAACAAAATAGGACAATCCCAACCTCAAACAACCCTAAGATACTGCTAAACAAACACCCCCAATTCCTGTTGCACTAGCTTATCACCTGACGCTCCCCATAGGCCCACCTCCAGCCTCCGAGGTTTAGCACACCCCACTCCAAACAATCATTTCATTCCTCAATCTTCTAAATGCATTCTGGACTGCAATACCACATTGCACCTACATCACGGATGCAAGTAAGTGCAAGTTTATTTTGCTGTTGCACCTCTGATATACCCATTATAGGTTTTTTTACTTCATAACTTAACACCAGTGTGCTGAGTTAAGTTCTGTTAGAAATGGGACCACCAAAGATGAAGAGCACAACAGGGCTTACTGTTGCAGAAAATCTATCCATGTGATTGGTGACCATTATGTTTACTTTCTTTTGGCAATGATAAACTCAGTAATGTATGATAGATTAGTACACATACACCTTTATCACATTGCCTTGTCTTTACACGTATATGTATCGTCCTTGGCCTCAGCCGGCCTAACCCCTCACACTGCTGCTGCGCAGTATCAGAATTGTGTGATGCAGGCGTGTCGCTTAAGTAGTTGCATTTACAGACGCTTAATCGCTCACATTGGAGGACCATACATTGATGGAGTTCTGCACCTAGCATAGGGATTATGCTAGTTTTGGTGGTGTGACCGATGGTGGTGTGACGTCTTAATACACAGCAAGCGATATTGCAGCATTTAAAAAAGTGGGCGTTTGAGTCCTGGCATATTAGACACATTCCTGTACACCAGGGGACGCGACTACAGCAAAAGACGCCAAAGCGGACGTTCAGGTGTGTTTCACTGTGGTGTAAGTGTCTGTTGTATTTGTGTTGCCTGGGTTTTAGGGGCATCCTTACCTTCCATTAGTATAGTAGAACATTCATTAGGACTTTCGCAAAGCTGGATAATCCTGTATCCTAATTAAATTTAGAACATTGTGATATTCACAGGACAAAATCCAACCTGCACTGATCACAACATTCGGACATTCATCAGGCTAGGCCAACCTGCCAATAGGAGCCTTACATCATTTACAGATGTGTCCTCTTACATCTTTAATCCGTGCGCTACAAGTCGCTCTGCACATAACACGTGAGTGCCGTGTGAATCGGTAGCGCCAAGCATCTTTTTGTGTGTTTTCCCCCGCAAAAAAAGCATCTTAGACGCAACGTAATATAAGAGGGGGGTGGTCTTCTGTATGCCGGCGGTCGGGCTCCCGGCGCTCAGTATACCGGCGCCGGGAGCCCGACCACCGGCATACCGACACTTATTTTCCCTCGTCGGGGTCCACGACCCCCATAGAGGGAGAATAAAATAGTGTGGTGCGCGTAGCGCGCCACCGTGCCCGTAGCGTGGCGAGCGCAGCGAGCCCGCAAGGGGCTCATTTGCGCTCGCCACACTGTCGGTAAGCCGGCGGTCGGCCTCCCGGCGCCGGTAAGCTGGTCGCCGGGAGCCCGACCGCCGGCCAGCCGTAGTGAACCCATAAGAGGGTGTATATGCAGCTTCTGCTGATTAAAATGATATGTGGCATTCCTATATTCTGTGTGTAACTACCACTGCATTTGCATACAACATGCTATGCTCCAGTGTTTTCATGGAAAACACTGTAATGTGGAATTTTGGATGCAGATAGAGCCGCAATTACACAAAGTATATAGGCATGCTGCATATCATTTTAATCAGCAGAAGCATCCTATTACATTACTTTGCATCTAAAATGCATTTTCATGGGAAAAAAACGCAAAAAAGACGCTCAGCGCTACCGAGTCCCACCACGGCATGGCGCGACTTCAGGGGATGTTTAGCTGTCTGGGAGAAGCCCGGAAAGGAGATGTTGCTGGCCACTTCGATGGTGCAAGGCTGGGCTCTCATGTCATTAAGCCCTGTCCCTATCGTGGTAAAATGGTAAAATGCTGTGATTTGTGAAGATGCAGAGTGTCATTTAGACCCGCCCCTCCATACAGCGCCATGATTCCAGGTATTATATTGCAATCCTGCCTGCCTCATTAGGAAGTGGACAGGATGCAGGATATCTGGCCACTCTTTTGGGGGTCTCCCACAATTATGCAACAGACATAGGTCGATATTCAATTAGCTGATGTAATTTACCCTAGCTAATTAACCACCCAAGGGATATTCAGTTGTCCCATATGCTGGCAGTCATCAGGGATTTTTTCTGCATGCCTGACACAGGCGAAAAAAATCCCTGATAACCAGTACTATAAGCCCCATTGTTACATTAAAACACATACTGTAGATCGGGGAACTTATCTCAGATCTTATGAGTTTTTCTGAGAAAACATTGAAAATGTGTGAAAGAAAGGGGTATAATTGAATTGTCCAGTGTGAAACATCAGGCAAAAATCACGATCACACACGTTTTTGTGCAAACATTTAAAGGGGACAATATCCCCCATAGTGATAAAACATATATGGAGTATGCCTTTTCATTGACCAAACCTCCTGTGTCTATGCTTTCTTAATCACATTATAAATTGTTGTTTTAAAGACTAAAAAGAGTTTACAAACAATACCTTAATTTGTGTGAGGGTTTCTTGTGGATATGTTTTTGTTTGGATCGACCTGTATTTTTTGATATTTCAGGTGTATCAAGAGTTTAATATAACAATCGGTTTGCCAATTATATCACAGCACAAACAATAAGTTGATCTACTTGGCTATGGCCCTCATTCCGAGTTGTTCGCTCGCTAGCTGCTTTTAGCAGCATTGAACAAGCTAAGCCGCCGCCCTCTGGGAGTGTATCTTAGCTTAGCAGAATTGCGAACGAAAGATTAGCAGAATTGCGAATAGAAATTTCTTAGCAGTTTCTGAGTAGCTCCAGACTTACTCAGCCATTGCGATCAGTTCAGTCAGTTTCGTTCCTGGTTTGACGTCACAAACACACCCAGCGTTCGCCCAGACACTCCCCGTTTCTTCAGACACTCCCGCGTTTTCCCCAGAAACGCCAGGGTTTTTTCGCACACTCCCAGAAAACGGCCAGTTTCCGCCCAGAAACACCCACTTCCTGTCAATCACACTACGATTACCAGAACGATGAAAAAGCCGTTATGCCGTGAGTAAAATACCTAACTTTTGTGTGAAATAACTAAGCGCATGCGCTCTGCGAACCTTGCGCATGCGCAGTAAGCGACTAATCGCAGTATAGCGAAAATCGGCAACGAGCGAACAACTCGGAATGACCCCCAATATCAGATGACAAGTATTGCATAATATATGCCCTGTTTCACACATATGCAGCCTTTCCTTGGCTTGCTACGGAAATATAATTTATTCCGAAAGTCTAAGCTGTGTATTTTGTATCCACTCCTCTGTAATTGTTCAGATTTTTCTAGTTAAATCTTAATTAGAATATACACAGATAACAGAACGCTACTTTTTCCCCCCACTGACCTGGGTTCAACTCTTCCCCCCCCCAACATGAATAAGAATTTAATTTAATGCTGCTCGGAAAAAATGGTGCAATCTTATAAAAAGACATAAACCAACCCCCAGCACACTGCACAAAGATAGCATTGTGCTTGTGTAAAAAAAAAATGCATGAACTTCTCTGAAATGCCAACAGATTTTATATTTGTAATCTTTGTATTTTATGTACTTATATAACATTACAGTGTCTTATATACTACACCGAGACACACCCATAGCTTAGAAATATTTGCCTGGAATTAGCAATTGTTGAAAGAAATTGGCTATATTAAAGCAACTTTACTATAACGACCTCTTATACTCAAACTAACAGTTTTTTTTCCTGACTGTTGCATTGTATTAAAAGTTCTTAAAGAGAATCTGTGACATTTGCTTTGTGCTTTGTGTATAGGGGGTTATTTAGTGTTGTTTTGGGCAGAACCATGTTGCACTGCAGGTGGGGCAGATGTAACGTGCACAGAGAATAAAGGCCCATACACACTAGGCGATATAGTAAACGATATCGCTTATTTTTACCCTTCTGAGCAATATTGCTTACTATATCGCCCAGTGTGTATACTGCAGACGACGGCCAATTCGCGGTCACAGGTTATTTACGACCCCCTCCGTCATCTGTGCATGCAGCTCTATTTGACAATATCGTCAGATGTTGCATGTTCGGGCTGACCGCGCATGATGTCACTGTGCAATATTGCTAACGATATCGCACAGTGGGGGTAATTTAGACCTGATTGCTGGGCAGCAATTTTTGCAGCCCTGCGATCAGATAGTCGCCGCCTACAGGGGGAGTGTATTTTCGCTGTGCAAGTGTGGGATCGCATATGTAGCAGAGCTGTACAAACAGATTTTGTGCAGCCTCTGCGCAGCCCAGGACTTACTCAGCCGCTGCGATCACATCAGCCTGTCCTGGACCGGAATTGACGTCAGGAACCTTCCCTGCAAACGCATGGACACGACTGTGTTTTTCCAGACACTCCCTGAAAACGGTCAGTTGATACCCACAAACGCCTTCTTCCTGTCAATCTCCTTGCGATCGCCCGTACGAACGGATCCGTCGCACAAACCCATCGCTGAGCTGTGATCCGCTTTGTATCTGTGCGACGCGCCTGCACATTGCGGTGCAATGCGCAGTTTGTGCCTGATTGCCTGCTGTGGGAAAACTCACAGCAGCGATCAGGTCTGAATTACCCCCAGTGTGTATGCCCACGACGGGAGGCCTGACCAGGGAGGGGACACACTAGGCGACGTTGCTCCTGGAGCGAATCACCTAGTGTGCAAGCATCTTTAGATTTGGGTGGGTGTGTTTAAACTGAAATTAAAATTGTAGTGTAAAACTAAAGCAGGCAGAATTTACCATGCACAGAATCAAACCCACCCAAATCTAACTCTCTGCACATGTTACATCTGCCCCACCTGCAGTGCAACATGGTTTTGCCCAATTGCTAACTTTTTTGGTTTTCTAGCAACTCTGAATAACCCCCATAGTGCTTTGTTCACTGTGTAAGTGTACAACAAGAATTACCTGTCCTGTGCTCCCTGGGCCTGGTTCAGGTGCGGTTATATTATGCGTAACTGCTGCTTCAGAAGCAGCAGCGATGATTATACATGGTAATATAGAAGGAGACGTCTAATATAAGTAGACGCCTCCTGCATGCATGTGTGATCCAGTGCTATCAGATCACTCTGCGACACCTTCGGCTGGCTGTGTAACTGTGATGTTACGCAGACCAGCCACAGCAGCTCCATTACCGATGCCAGGAAATCTGCATCGTTGCCCCCAAACGTCTGCAGACTGTCATTCTGAGTACGCAGGACACATGCGCAGTACAGGTCCATTTCATGCACAGTGTACCGAACATTAATACATTGCGACTTTTCCGGTATAGCAACCAGACCTGATTCAGGCTTCCTGTGCTCAGAAGAGAGTCCTGTATGTAAATGTTTTATTTTTGGTTCATATGCGATAATATCCTCACTCCCAAGCACCGTCTTCCTTCGTCCGTGACATAAGGCAGCTGTGACATAATGCTGTTATCTTTGTCTGTATCCCGTGATACATTTATCTCTTTCCAAAGCACTCCTGTAAACCGTATTAATATAAAATAATCCCTTCACAATACAATGGCGTTGCTGATAGGGGGAGGATATGATGTAACAAAGACGGTATATACTGTACTGTAAATGTGACAGCAGAACTAATTTGGTTCAGAGCCTTTCCAGGGAGGTATCCTAAAACCACATCTGTGAACTTTTTTGAAATGAAGCAAATAATATTTTTGAACATGGTGTAAATAACATATCCCATAGTATATAGCATACAGCATCCAAATCTTCCACATAACTTTACCCTGTGGTTCTTTACACTATGGGCTCCATTTATGAATGGAAGATTTGCTAGATTGTGGCCAATCTAGCAATGGCGATAGCTATAGCTGGGAGGCATATACACGAGAGATCCATGCTTAAAATCTAAAGGGGGGTACTGACGGGAGAGATGTGTGCTGAGCGATGTTAACATAGACCGCTCAGCACACATCTCTCCCCCCGCTCAGCACAGCGCGATGTGCTGAGCGAGGGGACGGACGGATGGGGGGCCTCTCACTTCACACAACGGTGAAGTGAGCGACCCGCTAGATTGAGCCTGCATGCAGGCTCAATCTAGCACCGGCGATAGCGCGCATCACTATCGCTGAGGGGCATACACACGGCAGATCCGTGCTCAAAATCTAAGCAATCTAGTCAGATTGCTTAGATTTTAAACACGGATCTCTCCGTGTGTACCCCCCTTAAGCAATCTAGTCAGATTGCTTAGATTTTAAACACGGATCTCTCCGTGTGTACCCCCCTTAAGCAATCTAGTCAGATTGCTTAGATTTTAAACACGGATCTCTCCGTGTGTACCCCCCTTAAGCAATCTAGTCAGATTGCTTAGATTTTAAACACGGATCTCTCCGTGTGTACCCCCCTTAAGCAATCTAGTCAGATTGCTTAGATTTTAAGAACAGCAAAGGTAAAATGACTCTGACAAAGCACTACACAAACATAGATCTGAGGTGAAACACAATTGTCTAGCTGCTCACTCACAAAGGTCATTCCTGCACTGATCGCAGATATCGATGTGATTGCAGAGCTTATGCAGATATTTGGACATTCGTTTACTGCAACTCACTTCAGGGTCCTTATCCAATTGCCCTTATTTGAAGCACAGAGAGAACACACAACCCTCCCCCCCGAGAAAAATAATAATAATTGGTTTATCATTAACATGTTAGTCAGTCTACACGTGTTTCTTTGTTTGTTTTGTTTGTTTTTTGTTTTCTACCAGCCAGTTTAATTTTTTGTGTTTTGTAAAAAGCTAAACAGGAAAAAGCAAAGGAAAAATAAATAAAATAAAGTCAGCTTCTCAGGCTCAAACACACACCCCTTCTTTATCTCGGATCTCAGACATTGTTATTGTTGTCAACTTGAAGGGGATGGAAAACCATAGCTGCACTGCAATATATAGTATATTGCGATTGGCTTAGAACTTGTTGGCAGTGGAGAGTAGCTTTCAGAAGAGGACATCCCATTTGTAGGATGTGAGTATCAAGTGATTGGCTCATATCTTACTCCTGTTAGGTGTTCTTATTTGGCTGAGGGAGGGGACGGTTAGGGTTAGGCTGCGGAAGGGGTGGGGTAAGGGTAGGGCCAGTGTCGGACTGGGGAATGACGGGTGTTGTAGGGGCGCATGCTTAAGTGTGAGGCCAGCCACCACAGAGGTTTGGCTAACCATTACAGAGTACATGTTCTGTGCCCCTTGGTAAATATATAATAATCATGTTCTTATGAAGTATAATGTAACATATGTATAATGCATAATTCATGTGCACTAGGATAGAGACTAGAACCTGATCCCTAGAGGAGGAGGAGGGCTCACAGGTAGTGGGGCCTACTGGTGGTTTACCCTGTTCCCCTGTGGGTCAGTCCAACTCTGGGTAGGGATAAAATACTTACTGGGATCCGCCTGGATTTTGAACGTCTGGTTGCCACAGTCAGCATTCTGACTGCCAGGTTGGTGACTACTAGGATTTCGATACTAACTCACACCTTGTTTTTGTACATTTTTTTTATGAATCGTACCTGTTATATATATATATATATATATATATATATATATATCGTCAAAATGTATAAGTGTGTGCTCATGTGGATTAATTATAATCTGTAGTAAAATATTAAAATATTTTCTTATAATTAAAATATTTTCACATGCATTCCTCACAAACGTGGGTGGCAGCTGATAACAAATTATGGCGATTAGAATGTGTAAAAAATAGAAGTAATCAGCGCCTATTAATGCCCAGAAAAAGACGGTGGGGACATAGGGGGTAATTCTGAGTTGATCGCAGCAGGAACTTTGTTAGCAGTTGGGCAAAACCATGTGCACTGCAGGGGAGGCAGATATAACATGTGCAGAGTGAGTTAGATTTGGGTGGGTTATTTTGTTTCTGTGCAGGGTAAATACTGGCTGCTTTATTTTTACACTGCAATTTAGATTGCAGATTGAACACACCACACCCAAATCTAACTCTCTCTGCACATGTTATATCTGCCTCCCCTGCAGTGCACATGGTTTTGCCCAACTGCTAACAAAGTTCCTGCTGCGATCAACTCAGAATTACCCCCATAGAATGAAATTTAGTGAAAATAATGGGACAAACACTTATCTCAGATAGGAATCTTCGGTCATCAGATCATCATCAGATGCTGTCTTATGATTTTCTAAAAGGCAATGAAGAAATGGTAGACAGCATATGATTGGTTGCTATGGGCAACATCACCAATTCTCTGTTTTAGAAGCTTTAGTAAATTTACCCCTTATTCTATTGAATAACAATTACTTACTTTTCAATTCCATATGCACTAAACATATGAGATGTTGGCAGGATATTCTGCCATTAGCTTTTATTTACTCTTGTACACTGTTCTCACCAGCAAGGAAGTGACTCCCATCTCCACGGCCATTTTCAGCACAATTACACTCCTGAAGACCTAAATTAGCACGTTCATGTCATCTAGACTGCTAAAATACAGTACAGGCGACAGTGAGCAATATTTAGCTCTGTTAGAAAAGGAAAAGCGGCCCTTTGCCCATGTCTGGCCTAACAAAAGTAACAAGTTTCAAGAAAATTGAATTTAATAAAAAACAAACTGAGACTTGATAACCTGGCATTTCAGTATAATAATATGTCCTTGTCGGGAGTGAGTGCATACTATTCCATAGAACAGGCTTTTTCAACCAGTGTGCCGTGGCACACTAGTGTGCCGCGACCAGTTGCAAGGTGTGCCGCGGAGCCAGAGCAGCTTCCTGCACCTTCAGAGTGAACTGTTGGCCCAGGCTCTTCTTAGAGGATCAGTCGTGCTCCGGCTGTGACGTATGCCTTGAAGACGCAGCGTTGTGATATCATAGGCCGCCGGGTCTCACCACCCAGCCAGTCCACCCACCTGCATACACATATTCCAGTTCCTGCCTGCATACACAGCTTTCCTTGCCCACCCACATCCACACCTGCCCGACCGCCTGCTGCTCAGTATTCACAGCACTCCACTATGAACAACCCCCGCCACTAAGGGACAGGGAGGAGGACAGCTGACTGGTAGGGGCTAAAAGTGTCGGACTGGGGCATGAAGGGCCCACCGGGGAATGCAGTGGTAGGGGCCCATGTTAAGGGGTGTGGTCAGTCTCCAGAGTGGGAGTGACCAGCTGTTACATTGGTTTGCCTAACCATTAGTGAGTGCATGGGCTGGGCCCCTTGACAAATATATAAATACTGCTAGTGCATGCATAATGTACAAGTCCTGTGCAGTATAAGGTAACATATGTATAATGTATAATTCAAGAACACAGTCTGGAACCTGATCACTAGAGGATGAGGAGGGCCCCCCAGCAGTTGGGCCCACCGGTGGTTTCCCCTGTACCCCTGTGGGCCAGTCCGACCCTGGGGGCTAATATTTGTTATTTTTTTTCTCCTGTGGGGAACAATAGGATTTATGTGGGGAGAATAAGGATTTATGGGGGGGGAACAGTGAATAATTCATGTGGGGAGCAATACGATTTATGTGGGGAGCAATGTGATTGTTTTTTCTGTGTGGGCCAATGTATGTGTGGATTTTTTTTTTACTATGAGGGCCAATGTGTGTTTTTTGTTTTTTTCTGTGGGTAACGGATGGTGTGCCTTGGCAATTTTAAAATATTGTTCAGTGTGCCGCGAGTAAAAAAAGGTTGAAAATCACTGCCATAGAATTTCAGATATGTAGCAACAGAAAGAGACTGTTTTCTTCCCAAATATATTTTAAGTATTGCCTAATATATGATAAGAAGAGTAGGTAGAGTGTGTGTATTTGGATTTGATGAGTGGGCTCTAAAAGAGTGTAAATACCTCTGTCTTGGTGACCCTGAAATAGTGTATTACTGGCAGGAGTTGTTATAGATGTTTGCACAGCATCACAATATGTTGCAGCACAGTGCCAAAGGGGGTACGGTTGCCGGGGTAAATACATTAATCGGGTGGGGCTTTGTGGAAAGCTGTTTAACCACAACTTGAAGGATTTTGACCTTGTGATTTTCACACTTCAGTGACATTTTAACCGTGATAAACTTTTTTAATGAATTGGGGTCTATTTATCATAAGACGATAAGACCTAAATTTGCGAAAACTGGTGTCCTAACTGGAGATAGGATATTTCCATATTTGTCAAGCTCCGCACGAAGGTTTTACAATTGCTCACACTTGCTGGCTGCCTACAGTGCAAGTACCCCATACTAAGCATGGTGAAACCAATTTAAGGAGCATCGTGGCAAAACAATATAGTTACAGTCCTTTTATTGCTATTGCCATCTCATGATGCAACCATTCAGTAAATGAAGCATTTTCCCCACCAGATCCTGTGTGAACGGTGATGAACCGGGAATAATAGGCCCTACACACTGGCCGACATCACTGCACGATATGAACGATCTTGTTCATTAATGAACGAGATAACGTTCATATCGTGCAGTGTGGAGGCACCAGCGATGAACGATGCGCGGCCCAGCGCTTGTTCATCGCTGGTGCCCTGTCGACTGTGCATGCAGGCCAATATGGACGAGATCGTCCATATTTGCTTGCACGTCTACGGAGCCAGGTGACGGGGAGAGTGAAGAAACTTCACTCCCCCCGTCACTGCCCCCCCCGGCGCCGGGTCGCCCGTCTGCCGTATCGGTGGTCGGGCAGCTCGGCGGCACATCGCCGAGTCTGTAGGGCCCATAACCCAAATCTGTTACCCATGTCTGAAAGGGGGTAAACACTGAAAGCTTCAACACGTGCTCAGTGTCTGAGCTGGGCTAAAGATGGGGTATAACACAGGTGTATGCAGAGAAATAATGTAACCACAAAACAGAAAACATGTCGGTCATATCAAATCCTATACCCTAGAGCCAGCGCAGAGGTGAACGTTGACCACAGTGGCACTTGTATATTCGCCCATATGCATACTGTAGTTTTACACTTCTGAGTGACCGCACCGGCTCTTATCTGTACGCTTGGTTTCATAGCTGTCATTATCAGTGTGCACCGCACCATCCCTGTCCTTGGATTCATCTGAAGTCATATGAACATATTTACATGTATGCTCGACCCTGCATAGCCCGCAGTTGCAACAGTATGACCTACATGCTGTATGCACGGGCTACACATGACCAGTTACACAGCTTTAGCCACAAGTAGAGATGTGTATGACTTGCATTGGACTCAGGAACACCTGTAAGCGTGTACACCCACCTCCTGAGCATGTGCTGTGCAAAAACATGCAAGATCTATCCACAAACTGACTTGCTTTCGAATCTGCATCATCCCCACTGTCTGTATTGTGGGCGAATCTAATATTAATAAAATTAATTAAATCAGAGCAGTGTGGAGGAACGGTGTAGGAATTGAAGGGGTGCAGGGATCAGAAGGGTGCGGGAACCAGGTGCAGAGAGACTGGAGGGGTGTGGGAGCCAGGTGCAGGGATCAGAGGGTTGCAGGGGGGCAGAGTCCAGGGATTAGAGGGGTGTGGGGGCACGGTGCAGGGATCAGAGTGGTGTGGGGGCAGGGTGCTCGGATTGGAGGGGTGTTGGCACCAGGTGCAGGGATCGGAAAGCTGCAGGATGCGGGGGGCCAGGTTCAGGGATCAAAGTGGTGTGGAAGCACGGTGCAGGGATCGGAAGGGTGCAGGGGCCAGGTGTAAGGACCAGAGAGGTGCAGGGGCCAGGTGCTGGGACTGGAGGGGTCTGGGGGTCAGGTGCAGGGTTCAGAATGGTGTAGGGGCATGGTGCAGGGATCAGAGGGGTGCAGGGGCTAGGAGCAGGGGTCAGAGGAGTGTGGAGAAAGATGCAGGGATCGAAGGGGTCCAGGCATCTGCTCCAGTACTTGTTCATTAAATAAGTTATACCGCTTTCACATCGCAAACCCTGCTTTTGAAACGGTTCTTTAAACGGTTCTTAAAACGGATCTGAGCAGTTAAACCCCCTTCACATCGCATGTTGTAACTGGTATATTACCGTTTCATTACCGTTTTGGTACCTTTCACACTGAACCCGTTTCTCCCATAGAAAACAGTGGTTGTCATTTTAAAAGGACTTTTCTGGCCCACACATTATTAATAATTATTAATTATTAATTAATGATTAATAATATGGCTAGTCGTACGATGGAACCCAGCAGCTTCAAGCATCTTTACCATGTTTTTGTAGATTACTGCATCCTTCACTGTCCCAGTGATTTGTCTAGCAATTTCTTCATCCCCTCTCATCCAAGCAGCTCCCTAACCTCCTCATCACTCCAATTTGCCATTTTAAACTGTATTCTGTATAATAAAATGCTTCTTCACTGTCGTGTGTTTCCTCCAGTTTATTTCCTGCTTCTGCCTGGTGACATCACGCATGGAGACAGCCTATCACCTTCTGTGGTTTGGAAATACCGTTTCTGAGCCTTTCACATTGCACAATGAAACGGGTCTGAACCATGTAGGACCTTGCTTTTTAACCGTTTTATAATACCAGTAATCTGTAACCAGTAAATTCAAAGTAGCCCTTTCACACCGCAGCTAGAACCGTTTTGGAAGGCTTAAAACGGCAATTTACCGGGTTATAGCTGCGGTGTGAAAGGAGTTTTATTGTAATTCACTCAAACTGAGTTGCCTAATACAGTACCAGTATGGTCTGGGGCAGATGTATCAAACATTGGAGAGAGACAAAGTGGACAGGGATAAAGTTCCAACCAATCATCTTCTAACTGTGATTTAATAGGCTGGGTTTGAAAAATGACAGAAGGTGATTGGTTGGTACTTTATCTCTCTGTGCTTTATATATCACCAAGGTTTGATACATCTCCCCCTCTGTATTTTCCTCTAGATCATTTTCCGATGGGTTTCTATAGCTAACTTCTAAACACCTGACTGAGATTAGCATCACTTTGCTTAGTACACTTACTAATCATAACGTTTAGGTACATAATAAAACACACAATGATAATTACAACAGAGAGATTAAATGTTTTACCGCAATCAAAATAACTGGTTATTCCAGTCTTATGTAGATATATCTAAGGTTCAGTTCTCTAAGACTATTATAAGAAACAACAAAGCATATTTATGTGAAATGCTTTGTTTTTGCTTAGACCATTGTAAATAACACACAGGTATCTAGAGAACAAATCTTTTATTTAAGAACATTGGGGGTAATTCCAAGTTGATCGCAGCAGGAAATTTTTTAGCAGTTGGGCAAAACCATGTGCACTGCAGGGGTGGCAGATATAACATGTGCAGAAAGAGTTAGATTTGGGTGGGTTATTTTGTTTCTGTGCAGGGTAAATACTGGCTGCTTTATTTTTACACTGCAATTTAGATTGCAGATTGAACTCTCCACACCCAAATCTATTTCTCTCTGCACATGTTATATCTGCCCCCCCTGCTGTGCACATGGTTTTGCCCAACTGCTAAAAAATTTCCTGCTGCGATCAACTTGGAATTACCCCCATTAACCAGATCTTAAAGTAATCCTGTCACATAGCATAGGCAGCCATTTTGTAGGTCATGACCTAGGGGTTGCACTGATTCCTGATGATTTGATAGGTAGAATTCTCAAGAACATTCTCTCTGGGTACAAAATGTCTGTGTGTACAGCAGGAGACAAGTTCACCTTAAAGTTGGCCATTAGGTATACATAAAAAATATGTTCTTACCTAGGCCCTCATTCCGAGTTGATCGCTCGCTAGCTACTTTTAGCAGCCGTGCAGACGCATAGTCGCCGCCCATGAGGGAGTGTATTTTCGCTTTGCAAGTGTGCGAACGCCTGTGCAGCCGAGCGGTACAAAAAAGTTTTTTGCAGTTTCTGAGTAGGCCTGAACTTACTCAGCCCTTGTGATCACTTCAGCCTGTCCGGTCCCGGAATTGACGTCAGGCACCTGCCCTTCAAACGCTTTGACACGCCTGCATTTTTCCAAACACTCCCAGAAAACGGTCAGTTGACACTCATAAACGCCTTCTTCCTGTCAGTCTCCTTGCGATCGGCTGTGCGAATGGAATTGTCGCTAGAGGCATTGCACAGCAACGATGCTGTTTGTACCCGTACGACGTGCATGCGCATTGCGGTGCATACGCATGCACGGTTTTGCCGTTTTTTTACCTGATCGCTGCGCTGCGAAAATCGGCAGCGTGCGATCAACTCGGAATGACCCCCCTAGGCTCATTAGATTAGGAACGCATTTGCGTTTTTGTGAATAGTTTAAGACAACCACAGATACACACGTTAAAACTCACATCAGTACCTACAGATTATGAGAGACCCTTAAAGCTCTTTCACACTGCCACAAAATCAGGGGTTATTGCCAGTGTAACACGGGTTGCGGCTCAGTGTGAACCCAGGCCCAGTAACCTGGCAGTCCAACCCTGGTAGCTACCCCAGGTTACGGGGCAGTGTAAATAGGTAACCCCATTTACTGCATAGAGTCACATTAGAGAGAAGGCCCGGCAATTTTCCGGGTCCAGCCAGCGGTATAAACAGGTTCAGAATCAGAATCAGCTTTACTGGTCAGGTATACTTGCATATACTAGGAATTTATCTTCGGTTTGCTATACAACAGCCAAGTAGGTAACAGATAAGCAGGTGAGGGCAAGTAAAGTCATAGAGATACTGTAGGTATACCATAGGGACACAAGTGCGTTACATGTACATCTAGTCAGTCAATGTTCAGAAGTTCAGCAGGCGGTCTGCTTGGGGAAAGAAACTTTTGAGGCTTCTGGTGGACCCGGCGGGAAGGCACTGTAACGCCTGCCTGAAGGAAGCAAGTTAAACATGCTGTGGCCGGGGTGTAGCTCGTCCTTTACTATCTTCGTTGCCTGCTTTTTAGCTCTGGACAGGTACAGGTCCTGGACTGAGGGAAGGTCGGCCCCAATGATCTTCTCTGCGTTCTGACCACCTTTTGGAGCCTGCATATGTCCCTCGCGCTGGCGGAGCCGTTCCATACCACTATCGAGGAGCACAGTACCGACTCCACAATCGCGGAGTAGAAGAGGAGCAGAAACTTCTGTGGGATGTTGAACTTCCTTAGTTGCCTGAGGAAGAACAACCTCTGCTGCACTTTCCCGACAGTGGCATCAGCATTGAACACCCATGTAAGGTCCCAGGAGATTGTGGTCCCTAGGAACTTGAAGGAGTCCACTAGCAATACCACACTGTCAGCAATCGTTAGCGGAGGTGCACTAGCTGACTTCTTCCTGAAGTCCACTATCATCTCGACAGTTTTGAGGGGGTTGAGCTCAAGGTTGTTGTGGCTGCACCACTGGGCCAACTGGTCTACTTCCCATCTATAGGCCGATTTGTCCACATCCTTGATGAGGCCGATAACGGTGGTGTCGTCGGCGAATTTGATGATCTTTACTGATTGCACCTCTGATGTGCAGTCATTTGTGTACTGGGAGAAGAGCAGGGGTGAGAGGACACAGTCCTGAGGGGCCCCTGTACTAATAGACCGTGCTTGAGAAGTGAATTACCCCGCTTTCACCACCTGTGTCCTATCTGTCAGGAAGTCTACTATCCAGGAACAGGTAGCTTCTGGGACCCCTAGGCAAAGTAATTTGGGGTGGAAGATGCTGGGGACGATTGTATTGAAGGACGAGCTGAAATCGACAATCAGGACCCTCGCATAGGTACCGGGAATGTCTAGGTGCTGTAGAATGTAGTGCAGGCCCAGGTTGACTGCATCCTCGACACACCAATTCAATCGATAGGCGAACTGTAGGGGGTCCAGTTGGGGGCCAGTCACAGTTTTCAGGTGATTCAAAACCAGACGCTTGAACGTTTTCATGACCACAGACATCTGTGCTATCGGCCTGTAGTCGTTCAGGTTCGTGATAGAGGGTTTCTTGGGGACCAGGACGATAGTGGCCCTTTTGAGGCAGGAAGGGACTTTCTGTAGCTCCATTTGTTGAAGATCTTGGTGAATACCGGGGCGAGCTGAGCCACACATGCTCTCAGGGCAGATGGTGACACTCCGTCAGGACCCGGAGCTTTCCTGGGTTTGGCCCTTTTGAACAGTGCCTCCACCTCTTCTTGGGCGAGTTGCAGTGCTTGGAGTTGGCCGTCGGTGTTCGGGTCAATGTAGAGGTGATTGTTTGGGTCGCAGGAGACTTCTTTTGAGAACCTGCAATAAAAGTGGTTCAGTTCGTCTGCTAGGTCTTGGTGCATGGTGGTGGACTTCGATGTTTTCTTGTAGTTGGTTATGGATTGCATTCCTTTCCATACAGATACGGGGTCATTTGTGAAGAGATCGTTTGTCAGCTTACCGAGAACCGCTATTTTTGGTAGCCTGATTTCTTTAGTCAGAGAGTTCCTAGTTCGGTTGTATAGTGCTCTGTCACAGGTACTATAGACCTCCTCTTTGGCCCCGACGAAGTTGCCTGAGCTGGGCGTTGAACCAGGGTTGTTGTTGTAAATGCGGTAAGTCTTGGTAGGTACACACGTGTCCTCACAGTAGCTGATGTAGGATGTGCCAGTGTCTGTCAGGTCATTCAGGTCGGTTGCAGAGGCTTTGAAGATTCCCCATTCCGTGCAGTCGAAGCAGGCCTGGAGCTTCATCTTAACCTCGTTGGTCCATTTCTTAACAGTCTTGATGATAGGCTTTAAAGTCACTGTGACTCTTCTTGAAACCTGTGTTCAGTGACTTGAGCTGGACCCGGGAATGCGGTGTGAAACGGGTATAACTAATACTCCTTTCACACCGCACAAATAACCCGGTATCGACCAGGCAT
Source organism: Pseudophryne corroboree (assembly GCF_028390025.1). Classification (NCBI taxonomy): domain Eukaryota; kingdom Metazoa; phylum Chordata; class Amphibia; order Anura; family Myobatrachidae; genus Pseudophryne; species Pseudophryne corroboree. The sequence goes on from NC_086450.1 coordinate 123,878,963, forward strand.
ATTGCCGGATCGACGCAGGTTGCTGTGCCGTGTGAAAGGGGTCTGTCCTGAATTCCCAGGTCACCTGACCCAGTATTTCAACCCGGGAATAAAAAAGGGATATTCCCGGGTTATTATCGGGTCAAGTGCAGAGTGAACAGGTTGCTGGGTCGATGCGACCCGGCACCCATTCACAGTGTAGGCAGAGGCGCCGCCTCCGTACCTGCCACTCGATGTCATCAGCGCCGGCTTCAGGAAGCCAATGTGATAGGATACAATGCTGGGTCGCATCCTGGAAGGACCCGTTTCCAAATCCCAGGTGTGACCTGGCATTGCGATCTGAAAACGGCATAAAACTGTTAGGCCTGATTCTGAGGTGGAAGTAAAAAACAAACAAACATTGCTGTGCCTGTGTACCTGGGTAAAACCATTTAGCATTGCAGGTGGGGCAGATTTAAAGTGTGTAGAAAGAGTTAGATTTGAAATCTGAATTGTTGTGTTAAGATGATCCTCTCCAGGAGGGACACAATGCTCTGCTCCTTTACTCTTCCACGCACTGGTAAATACTTGCATTCATTACACTTTAATCTTTTACAAACTCACCTGAGTGTCAAGGGTCACACTAAGAAGACATATCTGAAGGATATTCCTATGTGATAATTAGCAGACTCGGTACAGCTTGCTGGGTATTGTTGTTCCACTAGACATACCTATGGCTAAGCATTCAGGATATTCCTATGTGATAATTAGCAGACTCGGTACAGCTTGCTGGGTATTGTTGTTCCACTAGACATACCTATGGCTAAGCATTCAGGATATTCCTATGTGATAATTAGCAGACTCGGTACAGCTTGCTGGGTATTGTTGTTCCACTAGACATACCTATGGCTAAGCATTCAGGATATTCCTATGTGATAATTAGCAGACTCGGTACAGCTTGCTGGGTATTGTTGTTCCACTAGACATACCTGGTAAGAGAACAATGAGATATGAGGTTACTTCATAGTTCAAGCAAATTGATCACAAAAGAAGTCCAGTATAAGTGCCAGACGAATCCCTTAGAGATTTTCTCCCTTTGAGATCTTTCTCCACACAATGATTCAGCTACGCAAGGAGCCACATCTCTATACAATGCATCTCTTACTTCAGCCCTTGACTCTGTTGCTCCGCCAACCACTATTCACCCTCGCAGATCAACACCTCAACCCTGGCACACCAAATGCACCAGATATCTACAAAAATGCTCACGTACTGCCGAGCGACACTGGAGGAAATCACGCTCTCAAGCAGACTTCCTCCATTTCAAATTCATGCTCTCATCCTTCAGTGCTGCCCTTTCCCTTGCTAAACAATCATACTTCAAAATCCTCATCTCTACCCACTCTTCCAACCCCCGGCGCCTCTTTGCCACTGTTAACTCCCTCCTCTGCCCACCACCACCCCCTCTCCCTTCCTCATTGTCTGCTCTTGACTTTGCCACTTACTTCACATCCAAGATTGACTCCATACGTCAGGACATCACATCCCACCAGTCCAGCAACCAGCCACCACCCATCCTTTGCCACCCCTCCCCTACCCTCTTACCAACTCTGACATCTTTCTCCCTAGTATCTGGTGAGGAAGTCATGGCCCTCTTACACTCCTCCCCCCCCACAACCTCCCCACTCGACCCTATCCCCTCCCACCTCCTTCGCTACCTCTCCCCTTCTGCCTGTTCCCATCTTGCCCACCTTCTCAATCTCTCCCTCTCATCAGGCACTGTCCCCTCTGCCTTCAAGCATGCTCTTGTCTCCCCTATTCTTAAAAAACCTACCCTTGATCCTAACACTCTCTCCAACTATCGACCGATCTCTCTCCTCCCCTTTGCCTCCAAACTTCTTGAGCGAATTGTCTATAATCGCCTTACTGCCTTTCTTTCCTCTCACTCACTGCTTGACCCATACCAGTCTGGTTTCCGCTCTCTCCACTCCACTGAAACTGCCCTCACAAAAGTCTGCAATGACCTCCATGCCGCCAAATCTAAGGGCCACTACTCTCTGCTTATTCTTCTTGACCTCTCTGCTGCTTTTGACACTGTGGACCACCCTCTTCTTCTGCAAATCCTTCACTCTCTTGGTCTACGTGATACTGCCCTCTCCTGGCTGTCCTCCTACCTCTCCGATCGTTCCTTCTCTGTCTCCTCTCATGATGCTACCTCGCCCCCACTTCCACTAACTGTTGGTGTCCCCCAAGGTTCTGTTCTTGGGCCTCTCCTTTTCTCTCTCTATACGTCCTCTTTAGGTGAACTCATTAGTTCTTTTAATTTCCAGTACCACCTCTATGCTGATGACACTCAAATCTACCTCTCCTCCCCTGATCTCTCCACGGCTCTCCTCACTCGTGCCTCTAACTGTCTTTCTGCTATCTCTTCCTGGATGTCCCAGCGCTTTCTTAAACTCAACATGTCTAAGACTGAGCTGATCATCTTCCCACCCTCCCGCACAACCTCACCTCCCACAATCTCATTATCCATTGATGGCACGACTATCTCCTCTAGCCCCCAAGTACGCTGTCTTGGTGTAATCCTTGACTCCTCCCTCTCCTTCAAACCACACATTCAGCACCTCTCACAAACCTGTCATTTTCATCTCAAAAACATTTCCAGGATCAGACCTTTTCTCACCCAGGATGCCACTAAGATCATTATTCACTCACTGATTATTTCCAGACTGGACTACTGTAATCTCCTCCTAACTGGCCTCCCTGACAATTACCTCTCTCCACTCCAGTCTATCCTCAATGCTGCTGCTCGGCTCATCTTCCTCACCAAACGCACTACATCCACCTCCCCTCTCCTACTAGCCCTTCACTGGCTTCCCTTCCCCTTCAGAATCCAATTCAAACTTCTCACTCTCACTTACAAAGCTCTCACCCAATCCTCTCCCATTTACATCTCTGACCTTATCTCCCTTTACTCTCCCACCCGTCCTCTTCGCTCTGCTAATGCACGCCGCCTCTCCTGTCCCCTGATTACTTCCTCCCACTCCTATCTCCAAGATTTTTCACGTGCTGCTCCCTTCCTTTGGAATTCTTTACCTCTCCCCCTCAGACTCTCCACCTCTCTACAAAACTTCAAACGGGCTCTCAAGACCCATTTCTTTACCAAACCCAGCCAAATCTCATCCTAACCCCCTGTTCCATGCTCTCTATGTACCCCATCTGTGTCACCCCTGTCTGTCTACCCCTACCCCTAGAATGTAAGCTCTCACGAGTAGGGCCCTCTTCCCTCATGTGCTCACCCTTTTCTTCTTTAATAATTCTCAACTGCCCAAATCAGTTTTTGGGCCACCTGGAACTTATCTCTGTCATTTACTGGTGTAGTTATGCTTAGTTACCCTGTACTTGTCCAAAATTGATTTCAACTGTAAGTCACTGTTTTGATTATGTGCATATGTACTCTGTAATTGGGCGCTGCGGAACCCTTGTGGCGCCATATAAATAAATTGATAATAATAATAATAATATACTAATGTTGGGCATGTGGAAAGATGCAACTATTACACATACATACAGAGCCGGCCCTAACCAATATGATGCCCTAGGCAAGATTTTGGCTAGTGCCCCCTAGCACCACTGCTGGTTGTCACGATCCGGGTATCTGGACGCCATTTCTTACCTATCAGATGCCTCCTAAGGCTGGCTCAGCGCTCCAGGACCGGATCCCATCTGTTATCCTGATGTGCACATTCCCGCATCCTCTCCTGTCTCTCTGGACGCAGTCACAGTAACGCCTTATACATCTGGCATGGCGTCTCCCGCGGCCTCCGCCGCCGTCCCTGAGCTTCTGCATTCAGAGTGGCGATTACGTCAGCCGCGGCCTCCGCTGTGTCCGCGTGGTCGGATGTGCATCTGTCAGCCTGGCGTCTCCTGTCTCCGGTGGCCGGCGCCGCCATTACTGTTTTCCAGACCACATGGATTACAATCCAAACTTCCCTCCAAGTGTCTGCATGGGCGCAGCCATCTTGGATTCTGTCAGCTGATCTTTCCTACCAATCCGTTGTCAGTATTATTTATTTGCATAATTGCCTAGCCAATGCCTTCCTTGCTGCAGGTATAAATAGGTTGTGCCTGAGCAAGGAAGGCGTCAGTGCTTTGGTTGTCAAACCTAGTTCCAGTTTGTCTCTCTCCTGTGATTGTCTTCCAGGTTCCAGCTCCTGTCTCCAGACTTCTGCTATAGAGACCCGCACCAGCATTCCATCTGCGGTGTAGCCTGACTCTCCGATCCATTCTGGACTCACCTGTTTCCAGCTACAACATCACCTGCTTCCAGCTCAGCTTCCAGCAGTGTACAGCTTCTCTTAAAGGGCCGGTGTCCTTTCTGCAGTTTACCACTCTCCACCGGTATTATTATTTCTCCGCTCTCAAATTCTACATTTCATCTATATTGCATCGCTCTCAAGCTTTATTTATTATTTAACTGGTTCCAGCCAGTATCCACTCCGTGCCAACACCTGTCTGGTTCTAACCAGTACCCACAGCAGCATTTTATCTACAGCAGTCCAGCTTTCCCTGGAACACCAGCTGGTACGACCCTGGGCTTTCCTCATTGCTACAGTTGAGCCTGGTAAGGACTTTCCAACTTGCAGATAATAAGAACTGTCTCATACCACCAGAGCTCTGTGGCCCCTGCCACCCTGTAGTACCCAGGAACTGTATTTATTATTTCTCTGCTGATTTTTATGTTTCTTTTTACTGCTACTGTGATGCATGGAGTTTGTCATAAATAAATATCATTGACTTTTACTCAAGTTGTCGTGGTCACGCCTTCGGGCGGTTTCTCTTCATGTTACTTACATGTCCAGGGGTCTGATACAACCTCCCAGGTTCCGGTACATCTCAGCCCCTACAACTGAGGCTGCCTTCCGTCAGCTCAGGCCCTCAGTTGTGACACTGGTTCTGCCTCTGACCTTGCACTTCTTTCCCAGAACCATCACCCCTCAGCCATAGCAGTCCTTATTTTGGTGTTTGTACCCCCTATATTTTAAATAGGAACAGTTCGCACATTTGGCGCACAGCCCAAAAAGGGGTGTGTTTTTGCTGGCAAGGGGCATGGCCACACAATAGTAACCCCAATTCCAAATACGCCACACAGTACTGCACTTTATTCACATTTGATCATGCGATAGTTTCCATAATTCATATTGCATCCCACAGTAGTATCACTTTACCTTATAAACGTTACTCCTCACAGTAGAGCCCCTTATTCACATTACATCACACTGAATTGCTCCTTATTCACATTACACTACACCCTATTGCTCTTTATTCACATTAGACGACACAGTAGTGCCCTTTCTATACGCAACACCACATAGAAGAGCACCTTAAACACATAATTCCACACAGTAATGCCCCTAACACATATGAGACACATTATTAATGTCCTTCTAAACATAATGTGCTTACACATTATGATGACAACCTTTATTAATGCCCTTTCTCTATCGTCCTAGTGGATGCTGGGGTTCCTGAAAGGACCATGGGGAATAGCGGCTCCGCAGGAGACAGGGCACAAAAAGTAAAGCTTTTCCAGATCAGGTGGTGTGCACTGGCTCCTCCCCCTATGACCCTCCTCCAGACTCCAGTTAGATTTTTGTGCCCGGCCGAGAAGGGTGCAATCTAGGTGGCTCTCCTAAAGAGCTGCTTAGAAAAAGTTTAGCTTAGGTTTTTTATTTTACAGTGAGTCCTGCTGGCAACAGGATCACTGCAACGAGGGACTGAGGGGAGAAGAAGTGAACTCACCTGCGTGCAGGATGGATTGGCTTCTTGGCTACTGGACATCAGCTCCAGAGGGACGATCACAGGTACAGCCTGGATGGTCACCGGAGCCGCGCCGCCGGCCCCCTTGCAGATGCTGAAGTCAGAAGAGGTCCAGAATCGGCGGCTGAAGACTCCTGCAGTCTTCTAAAGGTAGCGCACAGCACTGCAGCTGTGCGCCATTTTCCTCTCAGCACACTTCACACGCAGTCACTGAGGGTGCAGGGCGCTGGGGGGGGGCGCCCTGGGAGGCAAATGTAACCTATATAAAGGCTAAAAATACCTCACATATAGCCCCCAGAGGCTATATGGAGATATTTAACCCCTGCCTGGATTCACTAAATAGCGGGAGACGAGCCCGCCGGAAAAGGGGCGGGGCCTATCTCCTCAGCACACGGCGCCATTTCCTCTCACAGCTCCGCTGGTCAGGACGGCTCCCAGGTCTCTCCCCTGCACTGCACTACAGAAACAGGGTAAAACAGAGAGGGGGGGCAAATTTATGGCGATATTTTGATATATATAAAGCAGCTATAAGGGAGCACTTATTATAAGGCTATCCCTGTTATATATAGCGCTTTTGGTGTGTGCTGGCAAACTCTCCCTCTGTCTCCCCAAAGGGCTAGTGGGTCCTGTCTTCGTTAGGAGCATTCCCTGTGTGTCTGCTGTGTGTCGGTACGTGTGTGTCGACATGTATGAGGACGATATTGGTGTGGAGGCGGAGCAATTGCCAAATATGAGGATGTCACCCCCTAGGGAGTCGACACCAGAATGGATGCCTTTATTTATGGAACTACGGGATAGTGTCAACACGCTAAAGCAGTCGTTTGACGACATGAGACGGCCGGACAATCAATTAGTGCCTGTCCAGGCGACTCAAACACCGTCAGGGGCTGTGAAACGCCCTTTGCCTCAGTCGGTCGACACAGACCCAGACACAGGCACTAACTCCAGTGGTGACGGTGACGAATCAACCGTATTTTCCAGTAGGGCCACACGTTATATGATTTTGGCAATGAAGGAGGCGTTACATTTAGCTGATACTACAGGTACCACTAAACAGGGTATTATGTGGGGTGTGAAAAAACTACCTATAGTTTTTCCTGAATCAGAAGAATTAAATGACGTGTGTAATGAAGCGTGGGTTGCCCCTGATAAAAAGCTGATAATTTCAAAGAAATTATTGGCATTATACCCTTTCCCGCCAGAGGTTAGGGAGCGCTGGGAAACACCTCCTAGGGTGGACAAGGCGCTAACACGCTTATCTAAACAAGTGGCGTTACCCTCTCCTGAGACGGCCGCACTTAAAGATCCATCAGATAGGAGGATGGAAAATATCCAAAAAAGTATATACACACATGCAGGTGTTATACTACGACCAGCTATAGCGACTGCCTGGATGTGCAGTGCTGGGGTAGTTTGGTCAGAGTCCCTGATTGAAAATATTGATACCCTGGACAGGGACAATATTTTACTGTCGTTAGAACAAATAAAGGATGCACTTCTTTATATGCGTGATGCACAGAGGGATATCTGCACACTGGCATCACGGGTAAGTGCTATGTCCATTTCGGCCAGAAGAGCTTTATGGACGCGACAGTGGACAGGCGATGCGGATTCAAAACGACATATGGAAGTTTTGCCGTATAAAGGGGAGGAGTTATTTGGAGTCGGTCTATCAGATTTGGTGGCCACGGCTACAGCCGGGAAATCCACCTTTCTACCTCAAGTCACTCCCCAACAGAAAAAGGCACCGACTTTTCAACCGCAGCCCTTTCGTTCCTTTAAAAATAAGAGAGCAAAGGGCTATTCATATCTGCCACGAGGCAGAGGTCGAGGGAAGAGACAGCAACAGGCAGCTCCTTCCCAGGAACAGAAGCCTTCCCCGGCTTCTACAAAAGCCTCAGCATGACGCTGGGGCTTCTCAAGCGGACTCGGGGACGGTGGGTGGTCGTCTCAAAAATTACAGCGCGCAGTGGGCTCACTCGCAGGTAGATCCCTGGATCCTGCAGATAATATCTCAGGGGTACAGGTTGGAATTAGAGACAGATCCACCTCGCCGTTTCCTGAAGTCTGCCTTACCAACGTCCCCCTCCGAAAGGGAGACGGTTTTGGAAGCCATTCACAAGCTGTACTCTCAGCAGGTGATAGTCATGGTACCTCTTCTACAACAAGGGAAGGGGTATTATTCCACTCTTTTTGTGGTACCGAAGCCGGATGGCTCGGTAAGGCCTATTCTAAATCTGAAGTCCTTGAACCTGTACATAAAGAAGTTCAAGTTCAAGATGGAGTCACTCAGAGCAGTGATAGCGAACCTGGAAGAGGGGGACTTTATGGTATCCTTGGACATCAAGGATGCGTATCTCCACGTTCCAATTTACCCCTCACACCAGGGGTACCTCAGGTTCGTTGTACAAAACTGTCACTATCAGTTTCAGACGCTGCCGTTCGGATTGTCCACGGCACCTCGGGTCTTTACAAAGGTAATGGCCGAGATGATGATTCTTCTTCGAAGAAAAGGCATATTAATTATCCCATATTTGGACGATCTCCTAATAAGGGCAAGGTCCAGAGAACAGCTAGAGATGGGATTAGCACTGTCGCAAGAAGTGCTAAAACAGCACGGGTGGATTCTGAATATTCCAAAATCCCAGTTAATGCCGACAACTCGTCTGCTGTTCCTAGGGATGATTCTGGACACGGTTCAGAAAAAGGTTTTTCTCCCGGAGGAAAAAGCCAAGGAGTTATCCGAGCTTGTCAGGAACCTCCTAAAACCAGGAAAGGTGTCTGTACATCAATGCACAAGAGTCCTGGGAAAAATGGTGGCTTCTTACGAAGCAATTCCATTCGGCAAATTCCACGCAAGAATTTTCCAAAGGGATCTGTTGGACAAATGGTCAGGGTCGCATCTTCAGATGCACCTGCGGATAACCCTGTCTCCAAGGACAAGGGTGTCTCTTCTGTGGTGGTTGCAGAGTGCTCATCTATTGGAGGGCCGCAGATTCGGCATACAGGATTGGATCCTGGTGACCACGGACGCCAGCCTGAGAGGCTGGGGAGCAGTCACACAAGGAAGAAACTTCCAGGGAGTATGGACGAGCCTGGAAACGTCTCTTCACATAAACATTCTGGAACTAAGAGCAATATACAATGCTCTAAGCCAGGCAGAACCTCTGCTTCAGGGAAAACCGGTGTTGATCCAGTCGGACAACATCACGGCAGTCGCCCATGTGAACAGACAGGGCGGCACAAGAAGCAGGAGTGCAATGGCAGAAGCTGCAAGGATTCTTCGCTGGGCAGAGAATCATGTGATAGCACTGTCAGCAGTGTTCATCCCGGGAGTGGACAACTGGGAAGCAGACTTCCTCAGCAGACACGATCTTCACCCGGGAGAGTGGGGACTTCATCCAGAAGTCTTCCACTTGCTGGTAACCCGTTGGGAAAGACCAATGGTGGACATGATGGCGTCTCGCCTCAACAAAAAACTGGACAGGTATTGCGCCAGGTCAAGAGATCCGCAGGCAATAGCTGTGGACGCGCTGGTAACGCCTTGGGTGTACCAGTCGGTGTATGTGTTTCCTCCTCTGCCTCTCATACCAAAAGTATTGAGAATTATACGGCAAAGAGGCGTAAGGACGATACTAGTGGTTCCGGATTGGCCAAGAAGGACTTGGTACCCGGAACTTCAAGAGATGATCACGGAAGATCCGTGGCCTCTACCTCTAAGGAGGGACTTGCTTCAGCAGGGTCCCTGTCTGTTTCAAGACTTTCCGCGGCTGCGTTTGACGGCATGGCGGTTGAACGCCGGATCCTAAAGGAAAAAGGCATGCCGGAAGAAGTCATTCCTACTTTGATTAAAGCAAGGAAGGAAGTAACCGTGCAACATTATCACCGAATTTGGCGAAAATATGTTGCGTGGTGCGAAGATCGGAGTGCTCCGACGGAGGAATTTCAACTGGGTCGATTCCTACATTTCCTGCAATCAGGATTGTCTATGGGTCTCAAATTGGGATCTATTAAGGTTCAAATTTCGGCCCTGTCGATTTTCTTTCAAAAAGAATTGGCTTCAGTCCCTGAAGTCCAGACCTTTGTTAAGGGAGTGCTACATATACAGCCTCCTGTGGTGCCTCCAGTGGCACCGTGGGATCTCAATGTGGTTTTGGACTTTCTAAAATCTCATTGGTTTGAACCACTAAAGAAGGTGGATTTGAAATATCTCACATGGAAAGTGACCATGCTTCTAGCCCTGGCTTCGGCCAGGAGAGTGTCAGAACTGGCAGCTTTATCTTACAAAAGCCCATATCTGATTTTCCATTCGGACAGGGCAGAACTGCGGACTCGTCCGCATTTTCTCCCTAAGGTGGTGTCAGCATTTCATCTGAACCAGCCTATTGTAGTGCCTGCGGCTACAAGTGACTTGGAGGACTCCAAGTTACTGGACGTTGTCAGAGCATTAAAAATATATATTGCAAGGACAGCTGGAGTCAGAAAATCTGACTCGTTGTTTATATTGTATGCACCCAACAAGATGGGTGCTCCTGCGTCTAAGCAGACGATTGCTCGTTGGATCTGTAGCACAATCCAACTTGCACATTCTGTGGCAGGCCTGCCACAGCCTAAATCTGTAAAGGCCCACTCCACAAGGAAGGTGGGCTCATCTTGGGCGGCTGCCCGAGGGGTCTCGGCATTACAACTTTGCCGAGCAGCTACGTGGTCAGGGGAGAACACGTTTGTAAAATTTTACAAATTTGATACTCTGGCTAAGGAGGACCTGGAGTTCTCTCATTCGGTGCTGCAGAGTCATCCGCACTCTCCCGCCCGTTTGGGAGCTTTGGTATAATCCCCATGGTCCTTTCAGGAACCCCAGCATCCACTAGGACGATAGAGAAAATAAGATTTTACTTACCGATAAATCTATTTCTCGGAGTCCGTAGTGGATGCTGGGCGCCCATCCCAAGTGCGGATTATCTGCAATAATTGTACATAGTTATTGTTAACTAATTCGGGTTATTGTTGAAGGAAGCCATCTTTCAGAGGCTCCGCTGTTATCATACTGTTAACTGGGTTTAGATCACAAGTTGTACGGTGTGATTGGTGTGGCTGGTATGAGTCTTACCCGGGATTCAAAATCCTCCCTTATTGTGTACGCTCGTCCGGGCACAGTACCTAACTGGAGTCTGGAGGAGGGTCATAGGGGGAGGAGCCAGTGCACACCACCTGATCTGGAAAAGCTTTACTTTTTGTGCCCTGTCTCCTGCGGAGCCGCTATTCCCCATGGTCCTTTCAGGAACCCCAGCATCCACTACGGACTCCGAGAAATAGATTTATCGGTAAGTAAAATCTTATTTTTACACATAATGTCCCTTACACATATGCTGCACATTATTAATGCCCTAATACACATAATGACACACATAGTGCCCCCTGCACATTTGCTGCACATTGTTAGTGCCCCTATACACATAATGACACATACAGTAGTACCCTGTTACACATACAGTATGCCACACATTATTAATGTCCTTAAACACATAATGACACACATAGTGCCCCTTATACATATGTTGCACATTATTAATGCATTTTTACATGACACATATAATGCTCCTTACACATATTCTGAACACTACTGCACAACCAACCCACTCACATGCACACAGCACTCACACTGCCGCTAACACTGTGACCTCTGCCTCTGCTTGGATACAGATGTGTCCTCATAAATATTGCCTCAGTGCTAACGTCGGGCAAATTTTTTAATGAAAATGCATCTTATTTGCATTGTTATGTGGCTAGGATGCACAAGCAGATTCTGCTGATTAAAATGATATACAGCATTCCTTTATACTGTGTGAGACTGTGGCTGTATCTGCATATGAATTGCTACACACAGAATATAGGCATGCTGCATATCATTTTAATCAGCAGAAGCTGCTGATGCCCCTAGGCATATCAAATGCCCTAGGCAATTGCCTAGTTTGCCTATAGCTATGGCCGGCTCTGCATACATACACTGTCAAATGGAAACTACAACAAATTCTCTAAACTCCAAGGAGGATAAAATGCTTTTGGCCAATATAAACTGTTTTCTCTGAAGCCATTGTGTAATATTGGCAGATTAAGTTTCCCATAGATCATATAACAGTTTAGGATGTCTGTTATACTGGACTCTTAACAAAGTTATATTAGCTTTTAGTTTATATTAACATTAAGGGACATATTTAATTAGGTAAGAGAACAGCAAAAATCTCGCACTTACGTTTTTTTCCCCGTGAATACAAGCTTTTTGTTGTTAATTTTGTGTAGGGTATTTGCTTTTTTTGAGCGGCAGGAGATTTTTTTTTTCACAGCTTCAGAGCACGACCATAATCCATATTTTTAGGAAAAATGGTCGGGAATTGCTCTGGAACTGCTGTAGCTTAATTAGTCCAATTACTCACCTTACTGGTGCCCATACACTTGTGCGATGCCCCGCGACGAGACATCTCGGGGCATCGCATCGGCAGTTCAGGTGCGATGAAATCCGCACCTGAACTGCCAAAGTGATTACCATGCGATCATGCGATAGATCGCATGGTAATCACGTGATGGGCACGTTACCGCCGAGTGGGAGCGGCCTACATCCGCTCCTGGTGGGTGCCCATCGCAGATCGCAGTGCGATATATAGCATGTGTTTTTAAAAACACATGTGATCGCACTGCAATTCGATAAATATTAAGTGCAGCACATACTATCTTGAGACGTGAGATTCAACCGGCGTGCCCGTGCATCGCGTCGAAAGGTACCTAAAATGTGATTTCTCTCATAGATGCGATCGAAATCGAAGGTTAGCACCGATTATCTCACAAGTGTATGGGCACCATTACGTTTTTTTCCCCATGAATGCAAGATTTTTGCTATTCAATTTTGTGCAGGGTTTTTGCTTTTTTTGAGCAGCAGGAGATTTTTTTTCACAGCCTCAGAGCACGTCCAAAATCCATATTTTTAGGAAAAATGGTCGGGAATTGCTCTGGAACTGCTGCAGCATCTCCCCTAATTACTAATTGAGGAACTGGAAGTTTCCAATTAGCTTAATTAGTCCAATTACTCACCTTACCCCCCACTCACCACACACGCTACATTATAATTTCACCTTGCACCCCCCTCCCTACCGCCATTACTCTGCACCCCCATCCCCACAAACACACTACACTACACTTACCTTCTCTGGCCGGCTTGTTTCATCCTGCAGGGGAGCGCAGGAGCCAGTCCAGCGTTTTTAGGAGGCAGCAGCCAGACACAGATGTCATCGGAGCATCTGGAGCAGATGTGTATTTTTATTTTTATTTTTTTCTCGCACTGCGAGGTTTTCAAAGTAAAAAACCCTGCATGCATTTTTTTTTCCATTGGTAACGGGAGCTTTCATACCCGCAGTAATCCAAAATTGGGTGTGAGGTTTCCACTATGAAAAAAAAATTGCCAGTTACAACGGCGTTCACAGACATATTGTTGGTACACACACTGGCCGACGGGCCAGCTATATATCGGTCGTTCAATAGAACGGACGATATATCGCACAGTGTATACCCAGCTTAAGTCATGTTCATTATTTGGGATTTCTGATCATGGACAAAGTTTAAAGAAATGTCACATTACAACCCCACCATTGATATTGCCTCTAGATAGTGCCTCCAGGTTGTATTGTGAGAAGATTATTACATATTCAAAATATTAACAGGAGGGTTAAATACAATTTCTGGACTCAGGCAAACACAATAGCTCAGTAACACCTTTATAGAAAGCATGGAAATACTCTGGAACCTGAAAATTATTATACATCCATCACTATGGGCCTTATGTAATAACCTGTGAGACGCAGACACAGATGTGGTTTTGGTGATTTAGCATGTATTTTTAAAGCAGCAGTACTTTAAATGGCGAAATCAACCTGGTTTTGCTGTTTAAATCATTGCTGCTTTAAAAATACATGTGTCTTGCAGGCTACTACATAAGGCCCACCATGAATGTATAATCATCTTCAAGTTGTAGGTATTTCCATACCGTCATCCTCTCTCCTCATTCTGCCTTCCTCAAAAAACGAAAGAAAGAAAAAAAATCTATTATATGTTTTCATGTGTTTTTGGTTGTAACTTTATTGATTAGTGCATTCCATCAAACATACGTAATAGAAAAGCATATCTACCATACACCTCATATATTATTAGACTATGGGGGTCATTCCGAGTTGATTGCTCGCTAGCAGTTTTTAGCAGCCGTGCAAACGCTATGCCGCCACCCACTGGGAGTGTATTTTAGCTTAGCAGAAGTGCGATCGCTTGTATCGCAGAGCGGCTACAAAGTTTTTTTGTGCAGTTTCAGAGTAGCTCAAAACCTAGTCAGAGCTTGCGATCACTTCAGACTGTTCAGTTCCTGTTTTGATGTCACAAACCCACCCAGCGTTCACCCAGCCACGCCTGCCTTTTTCCTGGCACGCCTGCCTTTTTCTGAACACTCCTTGAAAACGGTCAGTTGACACCCAGAAACGCCCACTTCATGTCAATCACTCTGCGGCCACCAGTGCGACTGAAATGCTTCGATAGACCCTGTGCAAAACTACATCGTTCGTTGTGCCCGTACGACGCGCGTGCGCATTGCGCCGCATGCGCAGAACTGCCGTTTTTTTAGCTTGATCGCTGCGCTGCGAACAAATGCAGCTAGCGATCAACTCGGAACGACCCTCTATATCTTTTCATATAGGAGATTTTCAGTGCGGGCATTTGCAGATGATTTATACAAATAATTCACATTCCTACTGGGAGGGCGCAGAACATTCCTCCTCTGCATACTTACCAGCATTAAGAGGCGCCAGGCGCTATGTAAATGATGCTGGAGTATCTCTTAATATGAAATACAGTGACATGAAATCACTACATCTGTGGCTATAGTTACAGGGAGCACACACCAATGCTAGGACCACATAAGGATGTTGGCTAGAGATGGAATCTTGGCTTAATGCCAGTTCTGTAAGTGGTTTAAGGCATGCCACCTCTTCTGAAGCAAAAAGGACAAAAGGTACACATTCACTGGAGATGTTAATTGCATGTTCTTAAACCCTATGGAATATGCCCAATATCGTATAGACCAAATATAATGTAAGTGAATGGACCGGTGCACACACACACTGACAAGCATTCACATTGTGTAAGCAGCATTGCCTGCAGCTTCTGGAAATGGATTGGTGTCAGGTGACCGGCAGTCGGGATTCTGTCGGTCAGCATACCAACGCCGGGAACCCTTGTAGGCTCGGTAGCTCATTGCGCTTGCCACAGGTTCTATTCCCACTCCATGGGGTCATGAACACCCACAAGTGGAAATAGTCCTGGGCCCCTGCCGGCATCCTGGAGGCTGGGATCCCGGCGTCAGTATGCTGACCGCGGGGATCCCGACTGCCGGTCACCTGACTACATCCCCCTCAGTAACATGTATTGGAGTTCTGTGGGAATGCTCAATTAAGTACAAAGGGTCTAATTCAGAGATGTATGCAAACCCAATGTTTTCAGATCTGTGCATACGTGATGTGTACTGCACATGTGCAGATCTGTGTCTGTGAGGATGGTCACAGTGTCCCCCTAAGCCACAGATCAACATGCTGCGGCTGTTTGGGGGTGGTGACGTGCAGCATTATAGAAACGGGAGTATCTGCCCTGTTTTCTGGGCATGTAACTTAACTGGCACCGGAAGCCTGAACACACCGGCCATGCTGAGTAACCTGAGAGTCACTGGAATGACCGAAGTTCACGCAGATGATCCAATGCTGCGTCTGTGGATCATCCGGAGGCATCAACTTATGCAGGATGCCTCCTGTGCATTAGCATATTTTTCACTCAGCACCTGTGTCCAAAGACACAGCTGCTGTGTGTTCTTTGTCCATCTCTGAATCAGGGCAGGGGTGTCTTGGATTGGTGGTCCAGGACCAATGCAAATTATTTCTGGTCAATGTAATAGGCAAAACCAGTGAAGTCTTGATAACGGTCAGTTAGACCGAAACGCGTTGGTGCTGTACTGTGAGTAGCCGAGAGGAAATTTGGACACCCTTTTAATTGAACTTTGATTTTTTATAGTTCATTTTATTCCCATTTTGTTTTTATTATGTGATTTGTATGTTGTGGGATTTTTTTATTCCCCCCCCCCCCTATACTGTGTGTATGTTTTATATTGCTGCATTAAAAATAATATTTTTGACATATTTGAAAAGTATTCCTTTCCAACTTTTGCCGACATTGCTCTGACCCTGAGATTTACTAAGGTGAAGTTACAACTGCTGGAGGATGCATAAAGATATCCAGATAAGAGTCAGCTCCCTATATTCTGTGTGAGTTGGGGTACGCACCTTGACATATTCATTGTACCCATAAAGATACCTTTATAGGAGTCTCCAGTCTAGACCCTGTGTGAGTTGTGGGTACGCAGAGTCTAATCCATACTTGCCTACTTTTGAAAAAGCATTTCAGGGAGATGACTTACATCCAAATGTAAATGATCCCAAAAGTTAGTCAGATCTACTTTTTGAAGAAAAGATACTTATATTTTGCAGGTTTTTTTGTGTATTGTGCTTTACAAGAGGTTCCATGTACAGTAAGTGGCCACGAGAAACTTTATTTAAGATGTATGTAGCCATAGGGATCATTGGGGCAGATGTATTAAGCCTGGAGAAGTGATAAAGCAGTGATAAGTGCAATGTGATAACGTACCAGCCAATCAGCTCTTAACTGCCAATTTACATATTGGAGCTGATTGGCTGGTGTGTTATCACCTTGCACTTATCACTGCTTTATCACTTCTCCAGCTTAATACATCTGCTCCAGTGTGCCTTATAACCAATGCAGGGAAATGGCACTGATGTTCCCATTTGAATGTATGTATCTGTGATTTTTTTCCCCCTCTCAAGAATGTAACAGCTGCATAATGGGGGTAAGGTGCAATCAGGGAGATTGCTGTTCTATTCAGGGAGTCAGGGAGATTGCTGCTATTTCAGGGAGTCTCCTGCAGAATAAGGGAGGGTAGGCAAGTATGGTCTAATCCCATTTGAATATATTTTATTCCTGGGATGTGGTATACATAGTCTCATAAGGCGTTTCCTTACCAACTAAAGATACCTTGATATGTTTATACCAGTGGTCTCCAACCTTAATTGGGGTGTGAGCTTCTTTCGGAAGATAAAACCTCTGAAAGAGCTCCCCCCAATACGCACGTGTTCCTGTGAAAGTGGGTGTGGCCTCACAACTACAAGTAATGCCCCCACCACGTAGTGCCAGATACACAAATAATGCCCCCCCAGCAGTGCTAGATACACAAACAATGCCCCCAGGCAGTGCCAGATACACAAACAATGTCCCCCAGCAGTGCCAGATACACAAATAATGCCCCTCAGCAGTGCCAGATATACAAATGATGCCCCCCAACAGTGCCACATAAACAAATAATGCCCCTCAGCAGTGCCAGATACAAAAACAATGCCCCCCAGCAGTGCCAGATACACAAATAATGCCCCCTAGCAATGCCAGATACACAAATAATGTCCCCTGCAGGGCCAGATACACAAATAATGCCCTCCAACAGTGCCAGATATACAAATAATGCCCCCCAACAGTGCCAGATATACAAATAATGACCCCCAGCAGTGCCAGATACACAAATAATGCCCCCCAACAGTGCCAGATATACAAATAATGCCCCCCAACAGTGCCAGATATACAAACAATGCCCCCCAGCAGTGCCAGATATACAAACATTACCCCCAAACAGTGCCAGATACACAAATAATGCCCCCCAGCAGTGCCAGATACACAAATAATGCCCCCCAGCAGTGCCAGATACACAAATAATGCCCCCCAACAGTGCCAGATATACAAACAATGCCCCCCCAACAGTGCCAGATATACAAATAATGCCCCCCCAGCAGTGCCAGATACACAAATAATGCCCCCCAACAGTGCCAGATATACAAATAATGCCCCCCAATAGTGCCAGATACACAAAAAATGCCCCCAACAGTGCCAGATATACAAACAATGCCCTTAAGCAGTGCCAGATACACAAACAATGCCCCTCAGCAGTGCCAGATACACAAATAATGCCCCCCAGCAGTGCCAGAGACACAAAAAATGCCCTCAGCAGTGCCAGATACACAAACAATGCCCCTCAGCAGTGCCAGATACACAAATAATACCCCCCAGCAGTGACAGAAACACAAATAATGCCCCCCAACAGTGCTGGATATACAAACCATGCCCCCCAACAGTGACAGATATACAAACAATGCCCCCCGCCAGTGCCAGATACAATTCCCACTGCAGTGCCAGATACAATGCCCCCACCGGTGCCAGATGCAATGCCCCCACCAGTGCAAGAAACAGTGCCCCCTGCAGTACCAGATACAGTGCCCCTGCAGTGCCAGATACAGTGCCCCCCGCAGTGCCAGACACAATGCCCCCCGCAGTGCCAGATACAGTGCCCCCTGCACAGTGTTCACCGCTGCTGGCTTTTTCGGAAGGGGAGGAGAGCGCAGTGTGCACATCTCCTGTGATGCCTGGAGAGCGGCTGTGGTGAGGGTCTCCGGTGGTGGTGGGCGTTTGAAATATGGCGCCGATAAGTAAGCCAATAAAAACTTGCGGTCCGGCAGCCAATCAGGTGCCGCCTCTGCCGGTCCGTGAGCTCTGATTGGCTGACGGCCGGCACCATATTATAAATGACTGGAGGAGGAGTGCAGCTACCAGTGATTGCCCAAGCCCGTGCGCTCTGCGATCTACCAGTAGCTAGCGAGCAACGGGTTGGCGATTACTGGTTTATACTTGCCATATTCAGTGTGAATGTGTGTTCCTATTTTGGACATTTCAAAGGTTCTGTGCTTGTTTTCCTTTGTGAAACTAGTCTACACATTTGTTGTTTCTTATTTCCTTCTTTGTATGAGCCCGAACATTTCATCTCAAGACTATGGCCCTCATTCCAAGTTGTTCGCTCGCTAGCTGCTTTTAGCAGCATTGCACACGCTAGGCCGCCGCCCTCTGGGAGTGTATCTTAGCATAGCAGAATAGCGAACGAAAGATTAGCAGAATTGCTACTAAATATTTTCTTGCAGTTTCTAAGTAGCTCCAGACCTACTCCTAGATTGCGATCAGCTCAGTCCGTTTAGTTCCTGCTTTGACGTCACAAACACGCCCTGCGTTCGGCCAGCCACTCCCCCGTTTCTCCAGACACTCCCACGTTTTTCCCTGACACGCCTGCGTTTTTTAGCACACTCCTGGAAAACGCTCAGTTACCACCCAGAAACGCCCCTTTCCTGTCAATCACTCACCGATCAGCAGTGCGACTGAAAAGCGCCGCAGGATCAACAGCAAAACTGCTAAGTTTTTAGTTAAATAACTAAGCGCATGCGCGCTGCATACCATGCGTATGCAGCAACAAATCGCAGCATGGCGAAAATCGGCAACGAGCGAACAACTCGAAATGACCACCTATATGTGAAGTCCTATGACAGAAATGGAACTTTCCATTGGATTGGCTAAAAAGAGGACTCATCGCACATTGTTATATAAAAGGGACGTATTGCACCTTATATTGTATATTTTATTCTGTATAAGTAGTTTTGGTGTGTTAGAGCGCCCTGGACACAGACGAGTATCTCCCTTCTTTTGGATGATCTAGTTGTATAAATGTGGTGACATTTATTCTGATACTCGTTAGTGCATGGGCAGCTTTGCACCAAGTAGGTAAACCTCCCTCTACTCCCTCTTTTTAAAACCAGTGCTGGTGTCTGTCAGTCATAAAATATGTGGACAAACAGAAGCAAATCGTGTCACTCACCATACATTTAAACTTAAGGATGACACATAAACACAATCAACCTAATTTAATATTTATTTTTACATTTCTACATAAGAACCTTTTGGCCTAGGGGTGCCTTTAAAAAACGTCTGATGCTCTAGGGCGCCGTGATTCCAAAAAGTTTGGTAACCACTGCTATAGTGGGAAGTTATGTGCATGTATGCGGGTAGACTAGATGGGTGGTTCTTATCTGCCATCAAATTTTCTGACTATGTTCTCACACAAAAATATTATTCACAGAAACTTTTATAGAAATACTAGCGGATGTGCCCGGTTTCACCAGGGCAAAGGTTTGTTGGGTGGAACATTTTCCCCCTTTTTTCCCCCCTAAGGAGTCAAATTTTTAGTGGGTGGCTGCAAATAACTGTCACAGTTTCCAAACAACCCAGCAGGTCACATGTTCCAGGTCACCCAGCAGGTGCACAGGGAAAACGGCATCGGGAGTGTCACTATTCATCTCTGAGACCCCGAACAATGTGGATTTTTACATGTAAAACCCCCATCCCACCCCCCACCCCTAGGGGTGTCTTACCCCCTACAGTATTTGGGGGTGGAACAGGGGGCTGAACTTAGACTTAAACGGCATCGGGAGTGTCACTATTCATCTCAGCGACCCCGAAAACTATGGATTTGTACATGTCACCCTCTTCCCACCCCCACCCCTAGGGGTGCTAGGGGTATCTTACTCAGTATTTTTGCCAGATTGTAAGTCATATGTGTACCAAGTTTGGTGTAAATTGCTGCAGGCATTCCAGAGTTATGCTGGAACACCATGCACGTTACAAGTCTTATCTACAACATGTCTATTTTTTTTTTTTATACTGTGCTGTATATGTTGCAGAGTTGACCTCTTATTGCTGTAGTTCCCCCGATACAGATCAGCAGAGATCCCTCATACTGTATCTTTATGTGTGACACCTTAGCACTTTGCTAACAAATATTAAGTACATTGCTGTCTCCTAAAATTTATGGCTCCAGTCCTAGTGAGCCACTCCTGTTTCCTTACAATATAATTGGCTTCAAGCTAGTAAAAAAAACATATTTCGTCAAACATGATATTAACTTATGCTAGGAAGTCAGACTCATTTTATCACGGGTTAAAGAAGCAGCTTATGTTCAAATCCAGCAGAGTCCGGCTACCACAGGAGCTGGCATAGCGTAGAGGCAATCAATGTAGTCAGCTACTGTATGTCTAAACTATAAACAGTGCACTTATGCCTTTGAATAATTACTCTGTCTCCAGGTTCCCCACATCAAGCCCAGTTTCTCATTTAAATTCTAATGTACATCAATTTAAGAATAAAATGGTGTTAGCGCTGGCCCTACATCTACTGTACATCTACCGTATAATGCCTATAATAGTAATTCATGCAAATTGGGAACACACCCACTATTCAGAGTAAAGGTGCATACACACAGTGAGATTTTGGCTATCTTCGATATGGACTATGCGATATTGACTGTCTGTGCTTGCGATATTGGCTATGTGCGATTTTGACTAAGTGCCAATTTTGACTATACTTTAGTACTAGAACTAGATGGTCAAAATTGACTTGCCTGCACAGTCTATCTTACCTTGTGATACCGACCCCGCGGGACCGCACATCAGGATCAGAAGGTGGCTAACACCTTGCGATTTGCACTAAATAAATTTCACCGTCTGTATGCACCTTAACACAGCAACACACCTAGCTCAGAGGTACTGTGGCTGGATGGAAAGGGTCAAAAACAGACACAAAGGTTTTATTTATAAACACATACAGAAATCATAAAATATATGCACAATAATAAAGGAATGAAAGAACACTGTAGATTATAAATTATTACAAAAAAAAAATTGTAACTTGAGTAACTGAGCATGTTTGGGCATGCAGCCAAATATTTTTTAACTGTCCTAAGTTAGGCAGTAAAGTTACGATTTGAGAGCTCTGTCCTGACTTCACACCAGCGGACATGTCTGTCCCATAGTAGGGGGAGAGTATGTAGGCATCTCTAGCAAGACACTAGTTAATGGCAGACGGGATGCTGGCTGTCACTACACTGACAGCGGCATCCCATCTCCTGGAATCCCGGCAGCGAAGCCGCTCGCCACGCATCGGGCCAGGTGGCTCGCTTCTCTCGCCACTGGTTCGATTCCCACTCGGTAGGTGGCGTGGATCCACCGACCGAGTGGGAATACCGGGCCGTTGTCGTGATTCCAGCTGCCGGTTTATCTGCGGATGGCGGGATTCTGGCGACGGTCTCCTGAACGCAGGGGATCCGACAGCTGGTAAACTGACTATGTCCCCTAGTGAACATGTGTTCGTCTGCTACTGGTGCTTATGGCAATTGATGGTGGCTTGCAGATAAGGGGAGGTGGCTCAGGGGCAGCCTAGAGCTTTGCGAGTAATGCAAGGACGCCTTTATTGTGATGTGTCCACATTTCTTGTCCCTATTCCTGCATCTGTACATTTGGGAGCTATCTAGCCATGCTTCCAAACAGCCATTACTGGAGGTAGGGAATGCATATTTTGCAGTGCTAATTCCATTTGGGGGGAGGGAAATTTATTAGGGTCCAAGTTCGCAAAAGTGCTGATTGGTTGTTGCAGATGCAGATCTACCATAATTAGAATTGAACGTTATAAATATATATTAATTTGGGATGAGCATTCTTATTTGCACTTTCTCTTACGTCCTAGAGGATGCTGTGGACTCCGTAAGGACCATGGGGTATAGACGGGCTCCGCAGGAGACACGGGCACTCTAAAGACTTTAGATGGGTGTGCACTGGCTCCTCCCTCTATGCCCCTCCTCCAGACCTCAGTTAGATCCTGTGCCCAGAGGAGACTGGGTGCACTGCAGGGGAGCTCTACTGAGTTTCTCTGCAAAATACTTTTTGTTAGGTTTTTTATTTTCAGGGAGCACTGCTGGCAACAGGCTCCCTGCATCGTGGGACTGAGGGGAGAGAAGCAGACCTACTTAAATGATAGGCTCTGCTTCTTAGGCTACTGGACACCATTAGCTCCAGAGGGTCGGAACGCAGGTCTCACCCTCGCCGTTCGTCCCGGAGCCGCGCCGCTGTCCTCCTCACAGAGCCGGAAGATAGAAGCCGGGTGAGTATGAGAAGAAAGAAGACTTCAAAGGTGGCTGAAGACTTCAGATCTTCTATGAGCTTGATTCCTCAACACTAACCAGCGCCATTTTCTCCACAGCACGCTGCAGAGAAGCTGGCTCCCCGGACTCTCCCCTGCTGAACACAAGTACAGAGGGCAAAAAAGAGGGGGGGGGGCACATTTATATGGTGCAGTGAGTATATTTTTATAAAAGCGCTGTACTGACTGGATTTTATTCCAGTGTCCGGTGGCGCTGGGTGTGTGCTAGCATACTCTCTCTCTGTCTCTCCAAAGGGCCTTATTGGGGGACTGTCTCCATATATATATATATCCCTGAGTGTGTGGGGGTGTCGGTACGTGTGTGTCGGCATGTCTGAAGCGGAAGGCTCATATGAGGAGGAGGTGGAGCAGATGATTGTGGTGTCTCCGTTGGCGACGCCGACACCTGATTGGCTGGATATGTGGAATGTTTTAAATGCAAATGTGTCTTTATTACATAAGAGAATGGACAAAGCAGAGTCCAGAGAAAAGACAGGGAGTCAATCCATGGCTTTGGCTGTATCACAGGGCCCTCCAGGGTCTCAGAAACGTCCCCTGTCCCAAGTAGCAGACACTGATACCGACACGGATTCTAACTCCAGTGTCAACTACGATGATGCGAGGTTACACCCAAGGGTGGCCAAAAGTATTCATTATATGATTATTGCGATAAAAGATGTTTTGCATATCACAGATGACCCCTCTGTCCCTGACACGAGGGTATGCATGTTTAAGGAAAAGAAACCTGAGGTAACCTTTCCCCCATCTCATGAGCTGAACGCGTTATTTGAAAAAGCTTGGGAAACTCCAGACAAGAAACTGCAGATTCCCAAGAGAATTCTTATGGCGTATCCTTTCCCAGCACAGGACAGGTTACGGTGGGAATCCTCGCCCAGGGTGGACAAGGCCTTAACGTGCTTGTCCAAAAAGGTGGCGCTACCGTCTCCAGACACAGCAGCCCTCAAAGATCCTGCTGATCGCAGACAGGAAACTACCTTAAAATCAATTATGCACATACGGGTGCCTTGCTCAGACCGGCAATAGCGTCGGCTTGGGTTTGTAGCGCCGTAGCAGCTTGGGCAGATACCTTGTCAGCTGACATTGATACCCTAGATAGGGATAGCATTTTATTGACCTTGGGTCACATTAAAGATGCAGTCTTATATATGAGAGACGCTTCGAGAGACGTTGGGCTGTTAGGTTCAAGAGCCAACGCCATGGCGATTTCTGCTAGGCGAGCCCTGTGGACCCACCAATGGACAGGTGATGCCAACTCAAAGAGACATATGGAAGTTTTGCCTTACAAGGGTGAGGTTTTATTTGGGGAAGGTCTCGCGGACCTAGTTTCCACAGCTACCACGGGTAAATCTACTTTTTTACCTTACGTTCCCCCACAGCAAAAGAAAACACCACAATATCAGATGCAGTCCTTTCGGTCGCATAAGTCCAGAATGCCTGCTACGGCTAGTTCCCAGGAGCAGAAGTCCTCCCCGGCTTCTACTAAATCCACCGCATTACGCTGGGACTCCACTGAGGGAGTCCGCGCCGGTGAGGGCACGTCTTCGACTCTTCAGCCACGTCTGGGTTCAGTCAGACGTGGATCCTTGGGCGATGGAAATTGTATCCCAAGGCTACAAGCTGGAATTCGAAGAGGTGCCTCCGCGCCGATTTTTCAAATCGGCTTTACCAGCTTCTCCCCCAGAGAGGGAGATAGTTTTAGCTGCAATTCAACAACTGTGTCAACAGCAAGTGATTGTCAAGGTTCCCCTAGTTCAACAGGGGAAGGGGTACTATTCAACCCTGTTTGTGGTTCCGAAACCGGATGGCTCGGTCAGACCCATTCTAAATCTAAAATCCCTAAACCTGTACTTGAAAAAGTTCAAATTCAAGATGGAATCGCTCCGGGCAGTTATCTCCAGCCTGGAACGGGGGGATTTTATGGTGTCACTAGACATAAAGGATGCATACCTTCATGTCCCCATATATCCCCCTCATCAGGCGTACCTGAGATTCGCTGTACAGGACTGTCATTACCAGTTTCAGACGTTGCCGTTTGGGCTTTCCACGGCCCCGAGGATTTTCACCAAGGTAATGGCGGAAATGATGGTGCTCCTGCGCAGAATTATTCCGTACTTGGATGATCTCCTGATAAAAGCGAGATCGAGAGATCAGTTGCTGAAAAGCATGTCGCTCTCCCTGAGAGTGCTGCAGCAGCATGGCTGGATTCTAAATCTACCAAAGTCACAGTTGGTTCCAACGACTCGGCTATCTTTCTACTAATAATAGGCTTACCGGTACACTGCACTGAGAAAATCAATAGTATTTGCACTAAGACAATTACAGGATCAGTTTTTACTCATATTATGGAGATTTATATCCTAGATCTTGAATAATTATTAGATTATTTCGCTACTACCTCTCTAAGGGAACATATGATATGCAATCAATGGGGAGATTGTATGTGCTATGAAGTTTGGACACATACTAATCAACACTGTTATTGTTACTTATATTCTACGCCAGTAGCATCCATTACAACAGGCTGAAATTTATGGTAAATCTACCTATAGGGCTACCGCTTCTTGTTTCAGCCGACTATATCATCCTACAATTTGTCTCCTCTTGTTAGGGGACTATCAATGCTTATTATTGCAGGAACTATTGTCAGGATCAATAACATTGACCCTGACCAGGTCACGTGTATCTCCCCATGGTGTGTTCATACCACGCGTAAATTTAGGCGTGGTTTTTTTTTGTGTGTGAATTCTGGTATTTATGTGTACATGTTCATGTCCTAGTCTTGGTTTGTGGCAACATTTTTTTAATGATAATCAATAAAAGTTATATTTTATGTAATATCTTTCAATGAGTGCCCCCCAAAAAACGAGAGTCTCTTTTCTTTTTTGGTACACTATTGCTTACTCTCAGGGGTGCACCTCCACATGAGTTATTGTCATAGTACCCTTCAGTGAAGGATGTAATTTCAAACTATTGTGGTTTTTCCAATTCATTCAGCAGTATATTATATCTCACCACCTGTGCTCAAGTTTCCCCCATCCCTTTCCTCCCCCCCATATTAAAACCGAAAAGAGTGTCAGTCCATCAATGCACTCGAGTACTGGGAAAAATGGTGGCGACCTACGAGGACATCCCCTTCGGCAGGTTCCATGCGAGGACGTTTCAGTGGGACCTGCTGGACAAATGGTCGGGGTCCCATCTACAAATACATCACAAAATAACCCTGTCCCCAAGGGCCAGGGTGTCTCTCCTGTGGTGGCTGCAGAGTGCTCACCTTCTCGAGGGTCGCAGGTTCGGCATTCAAGACTGGGTTCTGGTGACCACGGAGGCGAGCCTCCGAGGATGGGGAGCAGTCACATAAGGAAGAAATTTTCAGGGGCTATGATCAAGCCAGGAGGCTTGTCTACACATCAACGTACTGGAATTGAGGGCCATATACAACGGCCTACGACAAGCGGAGAATATTCTACCAGTTCTGATTCAGTCAGACAACGTCACAGCTGTGGCTCATGTAAACCGCCAAGGCGGGACAAGGAGCAGAGTGGCAATGGTTGAAGCCACCAGGATTATTCGCTGGGCGGAAAATCACGTAAGCGCTCTGTCAGCAGTCTTCATTCCGGGAGTGGACAACTGGGAAGCAGACATCCTCAGCAGACACGATCTCCATCCAGGAGAGTGGGGACTTCATCAGGAAGTTTTTGCAGAGATAACAAGTCAGTGGGGACTTCCACAAATAGACATGATGGCGTCACGCCTCAACAAGAAGCTTCGGAGGTATTGTGCCAGGTCAAGGGACCCTCAGGCAGTAGCGGTGGACGCCCTGGTGACACCAAAGGTGTTTCAGTCGGTCTATGTGTTCCTTCCTCTTCCGCTCATCTCAAAAATACTGAGAATCATAAGACAAAAAAAGAGTGCAGACAATACTCATTGTTCCAGATTGGCCTCGAAGGGCCTGGTATTCAGATCTTCAGGAAATGCTCACAGAAGATCCGTGGCCTCTTCCTCTCAGGGAAGACCTGTTGCAGCAGGGGCCCTGCGTGTTCCAAGACTTACCGCAGTTACGTTTGACGGCATGGCGGTTGAACACCAAATCCTAGCGGGGAAAGGTATTCCGGAGGATGTCATCCCTACTCTGATTAAGGCTAGGAAGGAGGTGACGGCGAAACATTATCACCGCTTCTGGAGGAAGTATGTATATTGGTGTGTAGTCAAGAATGCTCCTACTGAAGATTTCCATCTTGGCCGTTTTCTCCACTTTCTACAGACAGGAGTGGATATGGGCCTAAAGTTAGGCTCCATTAAGGTACAGATTTCGGCCCTATCAATTTTCTTTCAGAAGGAATTGGCTTCTCTCCCAGAAGTCCAGACTTTTGTGAAGGGAGTGCTGCATATCCAGCCTCCTTTTGTGCCCCCAGTGGCACCATGGGACCTTAACGTCGTGTTACAGTTCCTAAAATCTCACTGGTTTGAGCCTCTTCAAACAGTTGAATTAAAATTTCTCACTTGGAAGGTGGTGATGTTGTTGGCCTTGGCATCTGCAAGGCAGGTGTCCGAATTGGGGGCTTTGTCTCACAAGAGCCCCTATCTGATTTTCCATAGAGCAGAATTAAGGACTCGTCCTCAATTTTTGCCAAAGGTGGTTTCATCTTTTTCATATGAACCAACCTATTGTGGTGCCTGTGGCTACGGGTGACTTGGAGGATTCCAAGTCCCTTGATGTAGTCAGGGCCTTAAAATTTTATGTAGCCAGGATGGCTCGGGTTAGGAAAACAGAGGCACTGTTTGTCCTGTATGCAGCCAACAAGGTTGGCGCTCCTGCTTCTAAACAGACTATTGCTCGCTGGATCTGTAACACGATTCAGCAGGCTCATTCTACAGCTGGATTGCTGTTACCAAATTCGGTAAAGGCCCATTCCACTAGGAAAGTGGGCTCTTCTTGGGCGGCTGTCTAAGGCGTCTCGGCATTACAGCTTTGCCGAGCGGCGACTTGGTCGGGGTCAAACACTTTTGCTAAATTCTACAAGTTTGATACCTTGCCTGAGGAGGACCTCCTGTTTGCTCAATCGGTGCTGCAGAGTCACTCTCCCGCCCGGTCTGGAGCTTTGTTATATTCCCCATGGTCCTTACAGAGTCCCCAGCATCCTCTAGGACGTAAGAGAAAATAAGATTTTAAACCTACCGGTAAATCTTTTTCTCCTAGTCCGTAGAGGATGCTGGGCGCCCGTCCCAGTGCGGACTAAATTCTGCAAGACTTGTATATAGTTATTGCTTACATAAGGGTTATGTTACAGTTTTGATCAGTCTCTGGCTGATGCTGTTTTGTTTCATACTGTTAACTGGTTCGTATGTTCCAAGTTGTATGGTGTGGGCTGGTGTGTATCTCACCCTTAGATTAAAAAAAATCCTTTCCTCGTACTGTCCGTCTCCTCTGGGCACAGTTCTCTAACTGAGGTCTGGAGGCGGGGCATAGAGGGAGGAGCCAGTGCACACCCATCTAAAGTCTTTAGAGTGCCCATGTCACCTGCGGAGCTTGTCTATACCCCATGGTCCTTACGGAGTCCCCAGCATCCTCTACGGACTAGGAGAAAAAGATTTACCGGTAGGTTTAAAATCTTATTTTCCCTCATTGAGGAGATTTATAAAAATTTGGAGCGAGATAAAGTGGACAGATAAAGTACCACACAATCAGCTCCTAACATTCAAAAACATCCTGTAATATGGTTTAAGCTGATTGGTTAGTACTTTATTTATTGAAGCCTTGATACATCTCCCTCATATTACAATTTAATCATAAAGATAGGAGACATTTTGATAATTAAACACATATAATTGTTTCATTGTTTATGCAGTACATATGATACACTGTGTTTTATATATATATATATATATATATATATATATATATATAAAACCACACAAGAAGCGCCGGCACTCTGGATGCCCTCTAGGGCTTGCTTACTCCGGTGCCCTCCACTCGGGTCTGGCAACCCCCATACATGGATCAAAAACGAGGCGGCACTCAGAGATTTAGCAGTGAAGCAAAACGAAGTGCATTAAATTCCTCACATCACATCAACGTTTCGGGGAAAGATTCCCCTTCATCAGGATGACAATGGTGCAAAACAGTGACACATAAATAGACAAACTCACCCACAAGGACATCCCACCTCTCATCACCACGGCCACGCTGTCCCTGGCTTCGTTACCTGCACTTCCGGGTTAGACACTTCTGGCGGAAGTGACGCTGCGGGACAGGTAACCACAGCGATACTGTTTACAACAAAGGATCGTCATGGGAACCACTAAGCAGTGCTATGTAGCAGTAAAGTGATATAATAACAAAATATATATACAAGTTTTAGCCAAGCTACATATACACAGGGCATCCGTTTAAACCTATTCATCTATTAGAAAAAGTGCATTGTGCAGTGATATAAACAACAGGCCTACAGGCATCAAAATTATGAACAATAAAAATACAATATAGTATAAATGAGTGATATAAAAAAGTACTTAGTGAAAAATAGCGCTGTTTAAAATCCACGTGTTCACCTCCTCATATCAACAATTGCATATATACATAAATCACCATAAAAACACACACAGAATAAAACAAAGAGAGAACATATAAACATTACACAGATAAAACATTATAGTGCAAAACATTCAAAAACAGCCTGTAATATGGCTTAAGCTGATTGGTTAGTACTTTATTTATCGAAGCCTTGATAAATCTCCCCCATATTACAATTTAATCATAAAGATCGGAGACATTTTAATAATGAAACACATATAATCGGTAATCGTTTCATTGTTTATGCAGCACATATGATACACTGTTCCCTTAGGAAGACCTGTATCGGTTGAAACAGCTGTTGGGCTGTGCCTGTATGTACACTTGTCGCCTTGATATGGAATAAATCTTCTTCGTTTTCTCATCTAAACCGTGAGTGCTGGCTTGTTTTGCTTTTTCCAATGAGCTGGAAAAGCGAGTGCCTTATATATATATATATATATATATATATATATATATATATATATATATACACATACAGGTCCATAGATAAATGGCACTCTGAGCCAGCAAAATGTCCAAAAAAGCATATAATATCCAAGTCAACGTTTCGGAGCACGAAGCCCCATCATCAGGACTAAATAACAATACAGGTACAATACAGGTTATTTAGTCCTGACGACGGGTCTTTGTGCTCCGAGACGTTGACTTGGATATTACATGCTTTTTTGGACATTTTGCTGGCTCAGAGTGCCATTTATCTATGGACCTGTATGTATCTATCAGTTCTGGCGACTAAGCAAGCTGTAGTTTTATGTGAGTGCTGGCTACTGCTGTATTGATTTCGACTGACGGGATTCCCATGGATGTCAGGATTCCGGCGTCGGTATTATGACCGCTGTGATACCGACTTTCGGGAAACTAACTGCTTCCCCTGTGGATGGCTGACTTCAGATACCACCTCTTCTCTATTCAGTGAATGGGTTCTGGGTCGGATTGCACTGCACCGCGAGCCGGGTTGAACCCAAGTTCAACGCCGCTCACTACCCAGGTTGAAATGCAGGGTCGCTCAACCCGGAGTAATTTCAACAGGGTGCTTTTACACTGCACAATATCTCAGGTTGCTGCTCCTTCACGAGCAAAGACCTGGATATTTATTGCAGTGTAAAAGAGGTATTAGTGTGCCTTGATGACCGAGGTTGGGAATGGCTGTTGTAGAGCAGGAAGTAAACATTTTGCCTCTGCTTCTCCTAGTTACAGCAATATCCCCCTTTAGAAATGCAGTGAAAGAAAAATGGTTTATATAATTATTACCAAAAAAGCGTGATGATGATTTGTATAGAATGTTTCTTACAAACATGCAGTAATACAGGTTGAGTATCCCTTATCCAAAATGCTTGGGACATGAGGTATTTTGGATATCGGATTTTTCCGTATTTTGGAATAATTGCATACCATAATGAGATATCATGGTGATGGGACCTAAGTCTAAGCACAGAATGCATTTATGTTACATACACACCTTATACATACAGCCTGAAGGTAATTTTAGCCAATATTTTTTATAACTTTGTGCATTAAACAAAGTGTGTGTACATTCACACAATTCATTTATGTTTCATATACACCTTATACACACAGCCTGAAGCTCATTTAATACAATATTTTTAATAACTTTGTGTATTAAACAAAGTTTGTGTACATTGAGCCATCAAAAAACAAAGGTTTCACTATCTCACTCTCACTCAAAAAAGTCCGTATTTCGGAATATTCCGTATTTCGGAATATTTGGATATGGGATACTTAACCTGTATTGCCATATTTATCACATAAATCACTGCTATACAGTCATATTGTATATGTGGCTACATGTCCAGTGCTGCCCCGGTAACTCCACACATGAGCTCCAGTGTTTTGGGATGGTCATGTGATCACAGGACTCCACCTGAGCAGCAGTGATGCAAAAGGAAAGGGTCAGGTGTAGCTGGTGATTCCAAAGTGTCCAAGAAAATGACTATGTGTCCATGCTATAAGTGGTAGGTTCTGCACTCCAAAACATTTAGTGTAATAAACTGTATCTATTATCATAGACATCCTACTGAATTCACAGTGTTTATGCTTCGTGTAGGAAATGTGATTTGTTGGCATGGAAAGCAGTCTGGTACTTTTGTATTCCAAATGCAGGATTATTGGGGCACGTGTTTCACTATATTACTTCTTTACCCTCTTTAGTCAGGATAGCTGATAAAAAAAAGTGTGTGTGTAACTATATAACTGCATCTTTAGGATATTTATGTTCAAGTTCAGAACATGGGGCCCCCTGATGTTAGCATTACTAAACTGCTTCAGAACATCAGTAAACTTGTTTAGAATATATAGTAAACTAATTTAACACTTGAACATCTACTTCTTACTAATGTAACCGTTTATTCTTTATGCAAGAAAAAGTTTACTGATGTTCTGCAGCAGTTTAGTTATGCTATCATCAGGAGCCCCATGATCTGAACTTGGTCTATATATAGATATGTAGATATAGATATATTGGTAGATTTACTGATTAAAACCATGTTCAAGGCAGGCTTGAATTTAGCCAGCCACAGAACCTGTGTAAGTCATAGGTGTCCTCGATTAAAGGGATATTATGGCAAATCTGTCTCTTGTGTAATGTAACACACTGCATTGCCCCAAAAGAGCTCATCTATACTATTTAATAATATGATTTTATTTACACTTACCATAATATCCCTTTAAACTGGGATGCTCATGAATTACAGTACACAGGTTCTGTGGTTGACTAAAACCAGATGACATTCAGGCTTGAAGTCAGCCAGCCAGCCACAGAACCTGTTCAATTCATTAGTGTCCCGGTTTAAAGGGATAGTATGGTAAGCCTAATTATATTTAAAGTAATATACTTAGAGGTGTGAGGTGTTTGTAGCCTGTGGAGATTTCATATTTTTAAGAGCTGATTTATATCTTCATCAAACTTAATGTAATAATTATGTTAATGCTCTTGTTAATTATATGGGCACCACCTAAAACATTGACTACACCTACCTGACATTTAAGGTGCATACACACTTGCCCATGTAATTTTTGCCCAGCGTGTATGCACAGCGATGATCGCTGACATCGCTGGGCTGAAAATCGTTCAGTGCATACACACTGAGCGATTTTCCCCCCTGCCCAGCGATGTCAGCGGGAGTTAGCGGCTTTCCATAACAGGACGCTATGGAAAGCCGCTCACCCCGCCGTTCATCTGCTGGTAATACCAGTAGATGAACGGTGGCTGCCAGCGATGAAGCGGGGGCGCGCATCAGTGCTCATCACTCATTGCTGGGGCATACACACTGGGCGATTTTCCCCCCTGCCCAGCGATGTCAGCGGGGGGTGAACGGCTTTCCATAACAGGACGCTATGGAAAGCCGTTCACCCCGCCGTTCATCTACTGGTAATACCAGTAGATGAACGGTGGCCGCCGGCGATGAAGCGGGGGCGCACATCAGTGCTCATCACTCATTGCTGGAGCATACACACTGGGCGGTTTTGAGCTGAAAGCAACTCAAAACACCAAAAGTGAGCCGCTTTCAGCTCAAAATCGCCCAGTGTGTATGGCCTTTAGGATAAGGGTGACCAGGTGCACTACTGCACACTGGATTTTAGTGACATGCTTATGTTTGTTCTTTGACACGGTGGATGAGATTGTCCTCCATTTATTCCACTCATCTAGGGCTCACTATACCCACAACATATATTGCGGGTTAGTCAACAGAGCTAGTTTACTACTTGCGCTTGAGATAACCAAACCTTTCCTTTAATGACCGGTGGACAGTGTCCATGCTTCACATGGCGCCTTTATGGTTAACAAGTACCGATTATAAAAATCTGGAATACAGTGGTATTTACTTGCCATCTACATGCTTTCCCTATGTTTTTTTTTGGTGTACATCTTTCAAATGCTTTCTATAGTAGGGATGTACTTAAAGTCATCCTATCACCAATACAGTGTGGAGGCAGTCATATTGTGGGCGCTGGATCTCAAGCTGTGGTTGACCAGTTTGCATAATCCAACAGTAACTGATGGTTGTAGTTGAATTTCAGCTGGAAAACTGTTTTGTATAGCGAATCTGGGGTATTTAGGAAAAGTGGTGCAGAGAAAAATAGTTGTTGCCCATAGCAACCAACCAGAAGCTTACAATCCTATTTTTTTTTAAATGTATTAGAAAATCACTTGACTCTGTATGACCTTGTAGTTGCAGCATAAGGAAATGCACATTAATATCGTATTCAAGTAATTTAGGCTTTGTTGTTATCTTGACCTTAACATTATAAATATAATACTGATAACAGCCATCGTCAAGTTTGCATGACAGAATTCTTCCCACAGCTGCGTAGCCGGCATAATAATAAAGCTTCTTAATAGCCTGAGAACTCAGTGAGTAGGATTAGCCTCTGTTAGTAGAGCTGATGCTGCTAGTGAAAGAAGGTGTGCGGTGGGAATAACCAGGCCAGTTAATAAGAAGGTGACACCCTTAAAGTAACACACCAATATAGAAGGATTTTTTTTTTTGTTTCTAAAAAATAGATAAAACACTTTGGAAAGATTCTTTTTTCTTTAGTGCAATGAAGGGCAAGGTATGGAAGCTGTTATGTTGGAGGTAAGATTATACGTTTACTTGATACATGTGGAATTATATGGGCACTTCTTGTAATGTAGAATGCTTATTATTATTTTTTAATGATTCTGATTGCACTTATGCAAAAACGGCAATATATTTTTTTATGCTGCTGATGTTTTTTTTTTTTAACACACATTTTTGGGTTGTTACTTTTTGGTCAACATTCTTCATTCAGCTAAGAATAACTTCAAATCGTAGGAGTGTTTTACAGAAGACGCCCATGTACAAATTTCTAAACAAAAGTTTCCTAAAATAATCATGGTGTTGTATTATAGTCCGCTTAGTTGTCTTTGTTCAGTTTGCATGAACTTAGCCTGGCGAAACACTGTCTCTGGGGACTAGTTCCCTTTAATGTTTCTTTACCATTTCCCCCTGTTGTTCATTAAAGACAATCAGTCTCGTGAAAAACTTTGGCTTTCCTGACTAATGTTTCTTAATTTTTCACTGCTGCCACCCTGGCCTCACCCTGATGCTATATTAGCCACTTAAAGTATTGCGTCTAAGATGTATAGCTTTTTATCTAAAAAATAAACAAACTTCATTTGTTTTAAACTTGGCTCAGAGATGTCTGCTGCTGTGTCTAGCTCCTGTAGGAGGAGATGATGAAAGCTGAGCTGTTTAAATGTGTCTAGTACTGAATGAGTTCTACAGACCTCTAGCGTAGACACCACTGTATAATATAATCATGCGTTTTCATGTGATAGTGGGGAAATTGCAGGCAGTCAGCGGATAATGTGCATGTGATTACCCTCAGATTCTTTCACACACACAAAAAAAGAAAACAATTTCTGGACTCTATTCCTGTTGATGAGACACAATATGTCAGACCAGGCATTCCCAACAACGGTCCTCAAGGCACACCAACAGCGCAGGTTTTAGTGATATCCAGGCTGCAGCACAGATGGTTAAATCAAAATTACTGAGCTACTAATACCCCTTTCACATTGCGCAAATAACCCGGTATCGACACGGCATATTGCCTTGTCGACACGGGTCAGTGTGCGATGTGAAAGCACATTCGGCGAATTAGCGGGTCGCCTGACCCAGTAATTCAACCCGGTATAAAAGAAGGATTATACCCGGGTTGAATACCGGGACAGGCGCAGTGTGAATGGGAGCCGCATCGATGCGACACGGTTCCCATTCACAGCATAGGGAGAGGCGGCGCAGGAGATTAGGTCATCTCCCAGCGCCGCCTCCAACCCCGTTCTGCTGCTGCTGCGCCCCCCCACCCCCCTGCTGCTATGGCAACCGACCCAGTATATTGCCGGGTCGGAAAGCCAACAACAGCAGAACAAATGCCCGATCCCACACGGTAAGGACACGCTTCTCTTACCGGGTGGGATCCGGCATTTGCGATCTGAAAGCGGTATAATTAAGTCACCTGTGCTAAAGCCTGGATATCACTAAAACCTGCACTGTTAGTGTGCCTTGAGGACCGTGGTTGGGAATGCCTGTGTCAGACTGATCTTCTCTTGATCTTTACTCTCGCTCCCACTTAAACAGTTTTGTACCAACTTTTTTTTTATTATTAGGGTTTATGTGTAATGACGGTAGCTGAATTTTTTTCTCAGCCTTCCAGATATACAGACTTTTTAGCCAACAGTGGCAGGACAATGAATCTAGGGTTCTGGATGCTGGGTCAGGAGTATGTCCTGAATCTGTTTCTTCTGAAAGAAAATGTTTAAGCAGAGTTCCACTTTAAACAGTGGAACACTTGTTCTCAAGTGAGAATTCACATGGCCTTTGGTAATCTACTTAATGCAGCGCTCTCTGCATTATTTCTTATTGGTATGCATTTATTATTTACTGTTATTACCAGTTATTTATACAGCGCATACGTATTTGTCACACTTTAAACAGACTATTTGGCCGTTCACATCAGTCCCTGCCCCTGTGGAGCTTACAATCTATTTTCCCTACCACATGTACATGTACACACCTTCAAAACTAGAGTTCATTTTATTTATTTTTT
Organism: Pseudophryne corroboree; assembly: GCF_028390025.1. Lineage (NCBI taxonomy): Eukaryota > Metazoa > Chordata > Amphibia > Anura > Myobatrachidae > Pseudophryne > Pseudophryne corroboree. Next base: position 123,914,916 of record NC_086450.1, read on the forward strand.
GTTGGGAGCTAATGAACCTACAAGTAAGTTTTTTTAGACTGCGGGAGGAAACCCAAATAAGCACAATCCAAAAATAGGGAGTGGGTTAATTAACTTCTGACAAAAAATTAACCCGTGTGTGTAAGGGGTATGGGTCATAAGGTCAACCACACTTATAGGCCCTACACACTGGCCGATCTGCCGCCGAGCTGCCCGACGGCGGATACGGCCGACGGGCGACCTGGCGGCGGGGGACAGTGACGGGGGGAGTGAAGTTTCTTCACTCCCCCCGTCACCCGGCTGCATTGTAGTGCAGGCAAATATGGACGAGATTGTCCATATTGGCCTGCATGTACAGCTGACGGGGGACCAGCGATGAACGAGCGCGGGGCCGCGCATCGTTCATCGCTGGAGCCTCCACACTGCACGATATGAACGTTATCTCGTTCATTAATGAACGAGATCGTTCATATCGTGCAGTCATGTCGGCCAGTGTGTAGGGCCCTTTAGGTCGACCACTATTGGTCAACATGCATTAGGTCGACATGAACTTGGTCAACATGGAAAAAGGTCGACATGAGGGTTTTTTTAAACTTCTTTTGGTGTTGTTTTCTTCGTAAAGTGGCGGGGAACCCCAATTAGTGCACCGTGTCCCCTCGCATGGCTCGCCATGCTTCGGGCAAGGTGCCTCACTCTGCTACAGCTGCGCTCGGCACAGTTTACTATTCCCGATCGTAGTCCACATGGATTGTAAAGTATTAAAAAGTTTTAAAAAAATGTGAAAAACGCATGTCGACCTAATGACCATGTCAACCTAATGCATGTCGACCAATAGTGGTTGACCTAAGTGTGGTCAACCTAATGACCGTATCGCATGTGTAAGTGTGTACTTGTTTTTATGGTAGACTAGGTGAGCCAAGTAGTACTTACCTCCTGTCAAATTCTATAGCTGGGTACACACTGGAGTGAGGGACATCGGAATGACTGCCCTTGAGCTGGCATTGCCCGTACACATTAGAACAAGTTTAATGAAGGATGGAATGATCATATTCTGTCCTTCACTGCCATAGACCAGGTCACTAGGGTTATCACTAGGTTTGATGTGCAGCACACCTAGTAACTCACTAGCGACTGCGGGAGCGCTCAGTCACCCATACACACTGAGCGATGTAGACGATTTGTCGTTATGAAACGGCAGATCGTCCCAACATCGCTCCAGTGTGTACCCAGATTTAGTTTCTATGTACAGGTTGAGTCTCCCTTATCCAAAATGCTTGGGACCAGAAGTATTTTGGATATCGTATTTTTCCGTATTTTGGAATAATTGCATACCATAATGAGATATCATGGAGATGGGACCCAAGTCTAAATACAGAATACATTTATGTTCCATATACACCTTATACACACAGCCTGAAGGTCATTTTAGCCAATATTTTTAATTGCTTTGTGTATTAAACAAAGTGTGTGTACATTCACACAATTCATTTATGTTTCATATACACCTTATACACACAGCCTGAAAGTCATTTAATACAATATTTTTAATAACTTGGTGTATTAAAGTTTGTGTACATTGAGCCATCCGAAAACAAAGGTTTCACTTTCTCACTCTCACTCAAAATTTCCATATTTTGGACTATTTGGATATGGGATACTCAACCTGTAATATGCAATGGCTATCTAACCCACAACCCCAGTGCTGTGAGGCAGTAATGCTAACCAATCATGTCTTCAATCATAATTAGCAGTGTCGACATTGATGTCAATATAATCAATGTCAACATTGATAGAATGTCATCAAAGGAAATGTCGACCTTTACATTAGGGTTAGGGACAGAAGCACACTAAAATGACATCAGTGTCAACTTGCTGCAGGTCGACATTCTTGTGTAGATCTAATGACTGTCAACATTATGAATGTTGACATAATGTACTACAATCATGCTACATGATGTGTGTGTGAATTAAATAAGTTATGTCTAAATAAAAATGAGGGCAATATCTGGTGTTTAGTTACATTGTATATGTGAAATATTTGGAGGGGTTGGGTACGGAATCTCGACAGTCTGGATGCCAACGGTCAGAATCCTGACACTTCTTCGTACGAAACCTAACCCTACCCCTTTTACTAACCCTAATCCTTCCTCCCCGCAGCCTAGCCCTAACCCTCCTCCCTCATTCTTACCTTTGGCATTCTGACAGTCGGCATTCCGGCATCAGGATTCTGACCAGTGGTGAATCGCCAATTAGGCACATGCCTAGGGGCGGCACCTGTTGGGGGCGGTACTTGGATGCTTGTGTTGTTATTGTCAGACTGACCTGTACCAGTAACTGTACTGTACCATATGCCATCTGTACCATATGCCATACTATATATTGCAGCAGGTGAAACATGTATTCTTAGACATGTTTTGTGTAATTTTACTGGGTCTCTACTGATTATGCTTGGCTTTTTACAGGCAAACCCAATAATGATTCACTTGGATGGTGTTATTAAAGGACAGTAATTTGTTTTGGAGAACATTCTGCAAAATTGTACAAGCTGGCCTGTATCACAACAATTGAATTACCGTAATCATACTGTATTGTTTCTGTATTTAGTTGCAATATGAGCACTGTTCTTATCGGAATATTGTAATAAAGGCTATGACATAATTACAGTAAAGCCTGCTTGGTGAATCATACACACACACACACACACACACACACACACACACACACACACACACACAATTTATTATTATAAATAAATAAAATATATATATATATATATATATATATATATATATATATATATATGTGTATGTATGTATGTGTATATATACAGGTTGAGTATCCCTTATCCAAAATGCTTGGGACCAGAGGTATTTTGGATATCGGATTTTTCCATATTTTGGAATAATTGAATACCATAATGAAATATCTTGGTGATGGTACCTAAGTCTAAGCACAGAATGCATTTATGTTTCATATACACCTTATATACACAGCCTGAAGGTCATTTAATACAATATTTTTGTGTATTAAACAAAGTTTGTGTACATTGAGCCATCCGAAAACAAAGGTGTCACGATCTCACTCAAAAAAGTCCGTATTTCAGAATATTCCATATTTCGGAATATTTGGATATGGGATATTCAATATATATATATATATATATATATATATATATATATATATATATATAACAGTCCACTGTAGGCGGCACACTGGTCACAAAAGGTACAAAACAGCAGGTTGCAGCAACAACGTTTCGAAGTTTATTTTTCGAAACGTTGTTGCTGCAACCTGCTGTTTTGTACCTTTTGTGACCAGTGTGCCGCCTACAGTGGACTGTTGTATTGACCCGTGGCTCTGCGGGTCTAGGAGGGCACCGGGACTGAGCTATTTGTACCTGGGAGTGCTGCCAAAAGTCGTTTGTGTGTGTATATATATATATATATATATATATATATAAATAATATATATTTTTTTTTTTAATAATGACACGTCACCAGCTACTACCTCCACTGGGTCCCGTAAATTAGCTACTTTTTTTTTTTACCCATAACGATGGTCCATTCAAATCAAGTTACATTTTATTTTTACTGTATTTACCCCCTGTAGAGGTACTACAAAAAAATGCTACTTATACCGCCGGAGATATTCAGTTAAGTGCAAGATAATTATGAGGTACCCTTGCTTGTTTTTTGCTCTCAACTCTATGGCGTGAAAGCAAAATGAGCAATGCTTTGTGACCAAGACCCCCATATTTTATTAACACGCAAGGTTCTGACAAATCCTCACTCCTAGTTGAATTGCCTCCAGGGTGCAGACACCCTTGTTCTCCAATCAGCTATTTTCCCATGGGTTATATTGGTAAAGGTCTGTTGTGAAGTTGAAAGAGAATTTTTTTTTTTTGTATAATATTTTTTTTTAATGTTAGCTAATACCTGTTTTTTTTTCTTACATAGTACTCTATTGTTTAAACTTGGTGGCTTCCTTCATTTTTATTCCTAAAAAGGAGAGCTATGACATAAGAAGGAAGCTGGCTGCAAGTGAGAATTGAGCAACATGTGGGAAGACTCTCAGGCTGAGTCACTGCATTTACATATAGAATAGGCTGTTCTGTGCTCTCTTCCAAGTGTGTTTTTTACTCTTACATGGGGAAGTAAATAAAAATGTTTTCTTCCTAAAGTTACAGAATGTTATGGGTGCTGTAAAATGAATCCTTTAATCACTGGTTACTTAAATGTCAGGCATTCATATCATACATCTAATGTTTATTTTATTTAAATCTGCGATATAGTTTACTTTATCGCTGAGTGTGTATGCAGCCGACGACAAGCGATGCGCGGGTCGTTACCGGCCCTCGGTCTTGGCCGTGCATGCAGCTCAATTTGGACTCATCATCCAAAGCTGCATGCTCCGGCCGGCCGCTGCACGATGTCACTGTGCAATATCGCTAGTGATATCGCACAGTGTGTATGCCGGGCGCCCCGTTTGGGGGGGACTAGACGATGTCGCTCACCCAGCACATTGCCTAGTGTGTACCCACCTTTACATGTTTAGCATATTGAAGTACAATTAAAGGTGGACGTAACTAGCCATATCTCTTATCATTAAGCACTGTCTTTTGCATTGTAAAAAAAGAATTGTTAAACCAGTGCTCTTCACCAAATGAAAGCGTCTACATAATGCCTATAATGGGTCGGGGTTGGAATGCTGGCGGGCAAAATAGCAACCACGGCATCCGGACCTGTTAGAATCCTGGGGGGGGGGGGCACTTAACCCAAGCCTCCCCCCCCCCCCCCCGCCCTTCCCGCAGCCTTAGCCTAACCCTCCCCCTGCAGCCTTATCTTAACCGTCGCCCCCTCTCCACGGCTTACCGAACCGGTGGCCTGCAGTTTGTTGATTGGGATCCTGGTTGTCTGGATGCCGTGGCCGGCATTGTGATCCTATTTTGGGATGCCGTCACTGGCATTCTGATCCATGTCAGGATTCCAGCGTCTGTATTTTGTGACCGTTGGGATCCAGACAGAATCCCCCTGTAATGTGTTTTTAAAGCAAGTTTAAAAAGTACTAGGAAAACACATTTGTAACTCCCATCTACAAGTTCAGAAACCCCTTTCCCATCAATATAACACCATACCTCCCAACAAATGCAGTCTCTAATTCGGGGCATGTGCCCAGAGGTGGTACAACAGGGTGCCCGTCCTCTGCTGCATCAGAGCTGCCAATTCTTCTTTTTTTATTCTTTTTATTTTATGTAGCACCAGCGGGGTGGGGGTTACAGGCAGGGTTACAGACCAACCAGCTCCAGCCTGATCGGTCAGAAACACTATCATGATGCCTCTGCAGACAGAGCTGCCTGTCACTGCTGCTAGGTGGCACTGCAGTTATTCTTAACTGGCATTGACAACAGAAGGTGGGGGGGGCGGCGGCCAATAATATTGCGCCTAGGGGTGGTCTGAGTCCTAAATCCACCTCTGCCCAGCAAGTCTTAGTGTTTCTAGTATATATATTATATCACAGCCATAACACAAAGACATCCTTTCTAACAGAGGACATTTTTAAACTGAAGTCCTTTATTTCATCATAATCCAGCGTTTGTATACCATTGAGGAATGTTACTCTTAGGCCACTGAACATTACAATGCTGTGTTTACATTCTGTGAAAGTAATTGAGATCTGGCTGAAACAGAAAGTGTTTTCAGTTTCTACAGAAGGCATAGCGGCAGCACTTTGGACATCTGCGCTCAAAGCGTGCCAGACTGCCAATGTGTTTTAAATCCATCTTTCATAAAACTTCCTTTTTTGTAACAGCATTTTTTCAACTAATGTTTTAACTGGTAAAACATGGGACTTTAAATACCTTAAGTTCGTCTGGCTGACAGAAGTGAAATGTCTGATAGATTTTCAGTAAGTCGGTGTAGTTGCTGGTACGATTAGGCATTACAGCAAGTTAATCAGCCTTTCTCAATTGGTATTCGTTTAGCGTATGACTTAACAAAGCCGCTTACTCTGGAAATTGTTATTAACCACTGATATGGTGTGCATGCTTTTGCAGATCCTGTGTAATCTTCCAAAAAATGATGGTTGGGTAGTGTTGCCAATAGTAAAAAGCTCAAACAGTACTTTTCTCCTGAACCGAATCATCCATTGACCAACCTAGGCTCTTGTGTAGGGCTCCATAAACTGTCTTTTATGTGTGTTTACAAACAAAACTGAAAAAAGAAAAGAAAAAAACGTTTAGCAGTTGATACGTAATCCTTTAACACAGTGGTTCCCAAACTTTCTGGAAACAAGGGGACCTAAAGTTTTTTTATTTTTCACAGCACCCCTGGACCAAAAGTTTGTTAGGGGGTCTCTTCATGAAGCAGTGAAAAGAGTGGCGAAGTGAGCCTGTGGAGAGTTGTCCGTGGCAACCAATCAGCTGCTCCGTACAATTGTATAGTATGCAAATTATAAATGTTACTTCAATGCTGATTGGTTGGTTGCCATGGGCAACCTCTCTACTGGCTCACTTCTCCACCCTTTTCACTGCTTTACCATTAGGGGGATATCCAATTAGCCACGGTAATATACCAGTGCTAATTATCCCGCTGGGGGCTATCCTATTATCCTCGATAAGCTAGCACGAGCGAGTGCTTAACAGGGGTTACCTGATGCTGCACCGGGTGCCGGCTGCTGACAGCTCCCGGTGCAGCACTGTTCCCTCCGGTCACATGGGCGCTCCCCCATCATGTGACCGGGGGAGAGGGGGGAATGCAGGCATGGCGCTGCCCCGGCTTCTCCGCCGGGGGACACCGCGCCGAGTGGCAGCTTCCGGGCCACTGTGCCATGCCTGCTGCTGCTGCAGCAGGCATGGGACACTGCAGGTTGTCCCGGTCATCAGGGATTTTGTTTAGCCTGCCTCAGACCTGTAAAAAAAAAAATAATAATAATAATCAGTGAAACAGCAAGAAAAATCGCGAGAAACATACGTTTTTCTCACTCGATGTTTTACCGGGGCTAATAGGATATCCCCCTTAGGGAGTACTCATCACAGATTATTTAATTATGTAAATTGTCCTTACCTACCATTGTTAGGTTCAGTTATGTGGCTGTGGACAGGATTGCACTTCTGTTTGTCCACGTATTTTATGATTGGCAGGCAGCAACATGGCTGCAACTGGGGGGGTTAAGGGGGCATGCACCCCGGGTACAGAATCTGAGAGGGAGCAGAGATGGGTACTCTGCCTCCCCTCCTTCCTCTCAACCCTGAGGGGCTACCTTCTGCCGGGTCCAAAATCCCTCACTGCAGGTACCCGCTCCCCAGCACCTCCAATGAAAACTCCCTCCTCCCCGACAACTAGAACGCTAATTAATGGGGCAGGGGCGGTGACCAAGGACTCTCCAGCTGCCCCCTTTAATTTCCCAAGCATTGGTCCATGGCCGCTAACACACTCCTGTGTCTGTGTAAGTGATGTCTGTCCCCAGGCCTGTTCCCTAGCGCCTCCCCCTTCCCGCACACATTTCCACCAGAGGAGGACAGGGCCCTAAGGGGAGAACTACTGCTGAGTCCCAGAACCCTTGCTGCAGGTCCCCGCTTCCCAGTACCACCAATGTGGACTCCTGGGAAACCAACTCCCCTGGCAACTAGAACACTTATGAATGGGGCGGGGGTGGCCATTCACACTATCCTGTGCCTGTGTAAACTATGTCTGCCCATGGCCCTGTTCCTCAACGCCTCCCCCTTCCTTCACGGCAGCTCCACCAGAGGTGGACAGGGCGCGAGGAAGCAGCAGCAGCCGATAATTAGTCTGGGCACTGAGATGAGGTCTCCATACGCCAGGGCAGCTGCTGCCTCCCAAAGTGTGGTCCTAGGTCCCAACTTGGGATTTGTAGTCCTACAGCAGTTGGCCAGTTTGAGTGTCTCACACCCCCCCCCCCCCCCATTGTTTGTAATACAGTGAGTGCATGGCTTAATATCAGGTATATAACACCAGCCAGTACTAGGGACTCCTCTCTGCAGCCAGGATAACACACATTGTGCGTCACCCCTCCCCAGACAGTTGGTACTCCTTCTCTTTAATTGGTCCTAGGTCCTGACTGGCATACTGGGCTTTGTAGTCCTACAGCAGTTGGCCAGTCAGAGTCCCCCACAATACTGTATCTAAGGTGCATGCTAGTTTTCTTGTGTTCCTATCCATTTTCCTAGGGAATGTGTGCTGGATGCACCCTGACGGTGCTGGTTGTCACTTTGCCAACTGTTTAGTACTGTGTTTTTGACATGGTGTCAAAGTGTGTGTGTGCAGTGTGGGGGGGGGGGGGGGGGGGGCCTGGGCAGCAGCACTAGTTTTGCCTATCGCAGTAACCATAAGTTATTTTGATTTTGTAACGGACCACCAACCTGTGGCACACAAGCAAGCGCCCTGCGGTATACCCCAGGGTGCCATGGCAACCGGCTTGGGAAGCACTGCTTTAGCATTTGACTTGAGTAACAACTTGTGGGCATTGTTCAGTTTTGCTTTGTGTATTTTTGATGACTTTGTTCCTATGTTTGTGTGGTTTGTATCACATGCTGCTGATGCTGCAGAGAGGTCTTGTGAGCGCTGGCAGACACAGTTATGGAGACTGTGTGTTTCTCTGCTCAGTCCCTCTGCGGTCATTTTAAAATGGTGAATGTAAAAGGATAATTTTCTTTTATGAAAGAAGAAAAGCTAAGTTTTGGCAAAATGTTTGTATAAACAACTGTGAAATATGTTGTCTATGAAGTTACACATTTTACAATTGGTTCTTGGTGATGCCCAAGAGGTAAGATAAACTGTGTATTATATATTGTTGTTTGAAAATTATTTACTATTTCTCTTTTTCTTTGCGCTCTCCTTCGCCTCCATATTGCAGTCAGAGATTATATAAGGCCACCCATGGGTGTATTGTAGGTACTTACTATCTCCATGCCAGGAACCTAATCTCCCCCCATGCGTGAGCTGTCTATATGATATCTGTACATTCTGGATACACAGGGCAGGTGTGACAGATTTCCTTTCTTCTGTTCTATTAGAGAAATCACCCGATAAAACAAAATTAATGCTATACCAAAACATTAATCGTAATAAAGAAAACTATTTAATTTGTTTTGCTTTCTTTAAAAAGGAATGTCCCTGTATTACTTGTAATTACTTATCCCCTATGGAAATATAAGGATCCTCGGGGATCCATGTCTGGAACTTTTCATTTGACGTCTGTTCTTGTATCTCACAGCAGGGGTACGTTTTCCTATCAGAAATGTTTGCCAGCAAATTGTGCTGTTTGTGTATTCAGTGCTCCTTGTGGTTAGTTGTTGGTATCTTGCCAGTTAAAAGCATAGCAAAAGTGACAATGTCTCCGCCTATGGATTGTGCCTTTCGGATTTATTTAAAACCTTCCCTAAATTAAATCTAGCAAATAAACCGGTCTGCATCCAGCTTGCTACAACCAGGTCATTGTACAACAGTGACATGGCCGGATCCAAGCAGGGGCGACAGGGTCGGTCGTCCAGGGGCCCCCACACTTTTCTCCTGAATTGTGCACGCCGCCGGCAGTGAAGTCGGAGCACAGCATGATTCTGCTATGTCTCCGATTTCTCCAGTCTACGCCGGCTGCGGCCAGCGCCGCCCGCCGAGGTGCTGCTGCAGATTGTAGTCAGACTCTCGCGGGATTTCGCACTTACCGCCAAGGTCGCGGAGACTCTCAGCTCCTTTCTCAGTGGTGCCACTGCCGACAGAGTTTGTGTGACTGGCTGGGAGTAGAGCGTGGAGCTTTGTGTTGTGTGGTGCCGGTCTCCCCTACCACTAACCCCTGTGGTGCAGCAGCTGCAGCGTTGAAGTACCTGGGGCTGGAGCAGAGTTGTACACCGCTACCCCCTGTGGTGCAGCAGCTGCAGCGTTGAAGTGCCTGGGGATGGAACGGAGTTGTACTAATATATATATATATATATATATATATATATATATATATATATATATATATATATATATATATATATATATATATATAAAATACAGCCACAAACGCCCTCTTCCTGTCAGTCACCTTGCAATCGGCTGTGCGAATGGATTCTTCGTTAAATCTATTGCTCAGCAACGATCTGCTTTGCACACGTATGACACGCCTGCGCATTGCGGTGCATACGCATGCGCAGTTCAGACCTGATCGAAGAGCAGCTAAAACACCTAGATTTGAATTACCCCCATTGTCAAGTTTTCCTTGTTCAGTTGCTTTCCAACAGGTCAGTGCTTGAGCTCTTCATTTTAACGAGATCTTTGCGATTATGATAAATGAGCAATATTTCCACTTTTATTGTCCTAGGCCAGGGATAAAGCTGTGCAGTACTGTAATTACTGCAAGTGGGTGAACTGTGTGTATCAACGGTTTTTCATTTAAATTTATCTTCATCAGATGTCAGAATCCTTTCATGTTGTCACGAACCTCGGGCAGCGGCGACCGCGCTTGTCCCTGCGGGTGGCCTGGTCTGCCCGGCGCCTCTCTTCCCCTGTCAGTCTCCGGCTTCAGCGGCGGGTCGGCGCTGCTCTCCGGCGGCTTCCCGGAAGCAAGGGAGCCGCCATCACAAGCAAGGGCAAGGAGGCGGAGCAGGTCTGACGTCACCTGCCTGCTCCGCCAATCAGGCTAGGGCGGGGAATTTAAAATCAGATACCAGGCAGAGATCCGATGCCTGAGTATCTTCGTTTCTCCTGTGGAAGCTATGATCCAGAGCTCCCTCGTCCCTGCAAGCATCCTGTGCTTCCAAGCATCCTGTCCCTGCAAGCATCCTGTGCTTCCAAGCATCCTGTCCCTGCAAGCATCCTGTGCTTCCAAGCATCCTGTCCCTGCAAGCATCCTGTCCCTCCAAGCACCTCCGTGCCTCCAGTTACCTCCGTGCCTCCAGTTACCTCCGTGCCTCCAAGCACCTCCGTGCCTCCAAGCACCTCGTGCCTCCAAGCACCCCGTGCCTCCAAGCACCTCCGCGCCTCAAAGCACCTCCGTGCCTCCAGTTACCTCCGTGTCTCCAAGCACCTCGTGCCTCCAAGCACCTCGTCCCTCCAAACACCTCGGTGTCTCCAAACACCTCCGTGCCTCCAAGCACCTCCGTGCCTCCAAACACCTCGTGCCTCCAAGCACCTCCGTGCCTCCAGTTACCTCCGTGCCTCCAGTTACCTCCGTGCCTCCAAGCACCTCCGTGCCTCCAAGCACCTCGTGCCTCCAAGCACCCCGTGCCTCCAAGCACCTCCGCGCCTCAAAGCACCTCCGTGCCTCCAGTTACCTCCGTGTCTCCAAGCACCTCGTGCCTCCAAGCACCTCGTCCCTCCAAACACCTCGGTGTCTCCAAACACCTCCGTGCCTCCAAGCACCTCCGTGCCTCCAAACACCTCCGTGCCTCCAAGGGTCTCCCAGCACTCCCTGTACTCCCAGTACCTCAGTGCCTTCAATACCACAGTGTCTCCAATATCTCAGTACCCCAGCCTTCATTATTTCTACAAGTCTTGTCTTACAGGAGACCTACAAGAATTCCTCTGGGCCTCCCGCCTGCCGTCTTAGTTCTGCATGAGGAAGACCTACATCCGGCCATCTCTACTACGACCCAGTGGCGGTTCCTCTTCCCGGTCATCGGAAGAAGCCCCGAGTCCACAACACTCCCAAACCAGGTCAGTGATAGTATACTCAGGCCTCATGGACTCGGGGGATCGGAACACGGACTCTAGTGCCATCCAGAACCTGGCTTCTCGAGTGCAAAGTCAGGAAGCAGCACAAGGTCAGGTGATGCAGTACCTCCAGCAGTTGTCCGGGCGTCTGGATCAGATTCAGGCGTCTCTGGCCTCAGTAATTCCGGCTCCTGTTCCAGCAGTCGCACCAGTTGCCGTTGCCAGCAATGTTCAACCATCGGCCGGTGTCACTCCACGCCTTCAGTTGCCTACTCCGTCCCGCTATAATGGGAATCCCAAAAATTGTCGTGGTTTCTTGAACCAGTGCGAGGTACATTTCGAGCTACTTGCACACAACTTTCCTACAGACCGGTCCAAGGTAGCATATATTATTTCTCTGTTGGAAGGTTCTGCTTTGGATTGGGTGTCTCCATTATGGGAACGATCTGATCCCATGGTTTCCAACTACACCAACTTCATCTCGTCCTTTCGAAGGATTTTCGACGAGCCCGGCAGAATGACCACTGCTTCTTCCGATTTGCTCCGTGTTCGGCAGGGCGCCCGTTCCGTGGGCCAGTACGTGGTTCATTTCCAGACCATTGCTTCCGAACTACGCTGGAATAATGATGCCCTGAGAGCTGCCTTCTGGAACGGTCTTTCCGACCGGCTGAAAGACGAGCTGGTTACTAGAGATCTGCCGGATCCATTAGAAGATTTGATTTCCCTTTGCGTCAAGGTGGATCTTCGGATGCAGGAGCGTGGAAGAGAACGTAACCGTTCGGATCGTTCCAGGTTCCGGAATCCTACTCCTAGGCCGGTGGCCTCACCTAGCTCAGATGAGCCCATGCAAATTAACCGCTCCCGACTGTCTCCGGAAGAACGACAGCGTCGTCGTGAGGGTAAACTCTGCCTTTACTGTGGAGCCGCAGATCATTTTCTTAAATCTTGTAAAGTCCGTCCGGGAAACGGGCAGACCTAGCTTGTTCCGGAGGAGTCAAGCTGGGAGTTACGACAAAAGCTTCTCCAACTTCGGACTGCTTGCTTCCAGTAACTCTAGTCTCCAATTCAGTCTCCAGGTCTTGTGAAGCCCTATTGGATTCCGGAGCTGCAGGGAACTTCGTTTCTTCCTTCTGTGCCCAAAGTTTGGGTTTAAAGTTACGGCCTATCGAGCGGCCAATTTCACTGACGGCTATCAACGGGACTAGAATTTCCAAAGGTCTCATAATGTGGCGCACGGGGCCAGTTAAGCTGCGGGTCGGGGCTCTACATCAGGAAGATTTGGAACTCTTGGTAATCCCAGAAATGCCCCATGATCTGGTTCTTGGAATGCCTTGGCTGAAAAGTCATAACCCCCACATCGATTGGAAGTCGTCACAAATTCTGTCCTGGAGTTCCTTTTGTCACACTAATTGTCTTACTCCTGTTTGTCCGCTCCGTGTTACCTCCAAAACGGATGAAGAGCACATTCCGGAGGCATATCAAGGGTACAAGGACGTATTTTCGGAACAAGCTGCTGACCTGTTACCACCTCACAGGCCTTGGGACTGCCCTATTGACCTTGTCCCAGGGAAGACGCCACCTCGTGGTCGCACATATCCTCTGTCTCTTCCCGAGACTCAAGCCATGTCGGAGTATATTAAGTCCAATATGCTCAAGGGATTCATTCGCCCCTCTTCCTCCCCTGCTGGTGCAGGCTTCTTTTTCGTGAAGAAAAAGGACGGGGGGTTGAGACCATGCATCGACTACCGCGGCCTAAACGACATTACTATTAAGAATAAATACCCCTTGCCACTAATCACAGAGTTATTTGATAGGGTTCGTGGTGCCCGCATTTTTTCAAAACTCGACTTGAGAGGAGCTTATAATCTTATACGCATCCGAGAGGGGGATGAATGGAAGACTGCCTTTAATACCCGAGATGGGCATTACGAATACTTGGTGATGCCGTTTGGTCTTAGTAATGCTCCCGCGGTTTTCCAGGGATTCGTCAACGAAATCTTTCGTGATATGCTGTATCAGAGCGTTGTGGTATATCTGGACGACATACTGATTTTTTCCAAGAATCTTGTCGAACACAGGACTCAAGTCAAAGAGGTGCTACACCGTTTACAAGAGAATCATCTCTACGCCAAGCTTTCCAAATGTACCTTTGAAGTAACATCTATTCCGTTCCTCGGTTATGTCATCTCGGGGACGGAGCTTCGCATGGATCCGGAAAAGTTGTCGGCCATTCGTGATTGGACTCAGCCTCTTTCCCTGAAAGCAATACAAAGGTTCCTGGGCTTTGCGAACTACTACAGGAAATTCATTAAAGGTTTCTCCACCATTGTTGCACCCATTACTGCCCTGACGAGAAAGGGTTCTAATCCTAGTTTGTGGCCTCCGGAAGCCATTGTAGCTTTTTCTCGCTTAAAGTTAGCTTTCACGACGGCTCCAGTTCTCCAACAACCAAATTTCGAGGAACCCTTCTTCTTAGAAGTTGATGCATCTTCAGTCGGGGTGGGGGCTGTCCTCTCCCAGCATTCCTCTGATAAGAAATTACATCCGTGTGGCTTCCACTCTCGTAAATTCTCTCCAGCCGAACGAAATTACTCTATTGGAGACCAGGAACTCTTGGCAATCAAATCTGCCTTGGAAGAATGGAGATATCTTCTAGAAGGGGCTAAACATGTGTTTACCATCTACACGGATCACAAGAATTTACTGTACATCAAATCCGCACAATGTTTGAATCCTCGCCAGGCGAGATGGGCACTTTTCTTTTCCCGATTCTCGTTCATTATCAAGTACCGTGCCGGGACTCTCAATATTAAAGCAGATGCGCTTTCCCGTTCACAGGTTCCCACAGACGAGGATGAACCTCCGGAGCGGGGTTTAATTCTGAATCCAGTTTCTGTCTCTGCTGCTTTAACTACTCCAGCTCCTCCTCCTGGAAGAATGTCCGTACCAGCTAGATTCCGCCCAGGAATACTACGGTGGGTCCATAACTCCAAGTTTTCCGGTCATCCCGGCGCTCAGAAGATGTACAAGTTTCTGCAAAGGTCTTACTGGTGGAACACCATGAGGAAGGATGTACAAGATTGCGTTAATTCATGTCCCCAATGTACACAACATAAATCTCCTCGTCTGCCTCCTGCAGGGTTACTTCGTCCTCTGCCTATCCCTGTGAGACCCTGGACTCACATTTCCATGGACTTCATCACTGACTTGCCCTGTTCCAAGGGTTGCAACACCGTTTGGGTTATCGTTGACCGTTTTTCGAAGATGGCACACTTTGTGCCCTTGACTGGTCTTCCGACAGCACCGAAACTGGCTCTATTGTTTATCCGAGAACATTTTCGTTTGCATGGGTTGCCACAAGAGATTGTTTCTGACCGTGGAGTACAGTTCACCGCCAGGTTTTGGAAAGCCCTTTGTTCAACTCTACACATTAAACTTAAGTTTTCGTCGGCTTATCATCCCCAAACAAATGGACAAACGGAACGAGTCAATCAAGATCTAGAGACTTTTCTTCGGTTGTATCTCTCTCCTTCACAGGACAACTGGGTGGAGTTGTTGCCTTGGGCGGAGTTTGCCCATAACCATTTGTTTCATTCTTCCACTGGGGAATCACCATTTTTCGTCAACTACGGGTTCCATCCCCGTGTTCCGGAATTTCCAAGCCTTCCGATAATAGAGGTTCCTGCTGTAGCGTCCACTCTACGACACTTTGGACAAATTTGGAGAAAGGTTCATGCTAATCTTAAGCAGGTTTCTGTTCGGTACAAGTTCTTTGCAGATAAGAAACGGCAAGCCGCACCTCAATATAAAGTTGGGGACAGGGTATGGCTGTCCACACGGAATCTCCGGTTGAAGGTGCCCACCATGAAATTCGCTCCAAGGTTCATCGGTCCTTACCCTGTGCTACAAGTCTTAAATCCTGTGGTCTGTAAATTGGGTTTGCCTGCCCATCTTCGCATACCTAACGCCTTCCATGTTTCTCTACTCCGTCCCCTCATACTGAATCGATTCCACTCAGCACTCCCAAGGCCAACGTCCGTAGTGGCAGAAGCTGGAGCGGAGTTTGAAATCAAAGCTATTCTGGACTCTCGTTATCTTCATAAAAAATTACAGTACTTGGTGGACTGGAAGGGTTATGGACCTGAGGAGAGAAGTTGGATTGGGGCTACTGAAGTAACGGCTCCTCGTCTGATTCGGATCTTCCACTCCAGACATCCGACTAAGCCCGGGAAGTGTCCAGGGGCCACTCCTGGAGGAGGGGGTACTGTCACGAACCTCGGGCAGCGGCGACCGCGCTTGTCCCTGCGGGTGGCCTGGTCTGCCCGGCGCCTCTCTTCCCCTGTCAGTCTCCGGCTTCAGCGGCGGGTCGGCGCTGCTCTCCGGCGGCTTCCCGGAAGCAAGGGAGCCGCCATCACAAGCAAGGGCAAGGAGGCGGAGCAGGTCTGACGTCACCTGCCTGCTCCGCCAATCAGGCTAGGGCGGGGAATTTAAAATCAGATACCAGGCAGAGATCCGATGCCTGAGTATCTTCGTTTCTCCTGTGGAAGCTATGATCCAGAGCTCCCTCGTCCCTGCAAGCATCCTGTGCTTCCAAGCATCCTGTCCCTGCAAGCATCCTGTGCTTCCAAGCATCCTGTCCCTGCAAGCATCCTGTGCTTCCAAGCATCCTGTCCCTGCAAGCATCCTGTCCCTCCAAGCACCTCCGTGCCTCCAGTTACCTCCGTGCCTCCAGTTACCTCCGTGCCTCCAAGCACCTCCGTGCCTCCAAGCACCTCGTGCCTCCAAGCACCCCGTGCCTCCAAGCACCTCCGCGCCTCAAAGCACCTCCGTGCCTCCAGTTACCTCCGTGTCTCCAAGCACCTCGTGCCTCCAAGCACCTCGTCCCTCCAAACACCTCGGTGTCTCCAAACACCTCCGTGCCTCCAAGCACCTCCGTGCCTCCAAACACCTCGTGCCTCCAAGCACCTCCGTGCCTCCAGTTACCTCCGTGCCTCCAGTTACCTCCGTGCCTCCAAGCACCTCCGTGCCTCCAAGCACCTCGTGCCTCCAAGCACCCCGTGCCTCCAAGCACCTCCGCGCCTCAAAGCACCTCCGTGCCTCCAGTTACCTCCGTGTCTCCAAGCACCTCGTGCCTCCAAGCACCTCGTCCCTCCAAACACCTCGGTGTCTCCAAACACCTCCGTGCCTCCAAGCACCTCCGTGCCTCCAAACACCTCCGTGCCTCCAAGGGTCTCCCAGCACTCCCTGTACTCCCAGTACCTCAGTGCCTTCAATACCACAGTGTCTCCAATATCTCAGTACCCCAGCCTTCATTATTTCTACAAGTCTTGTCTTACAGGAGACCTACAAGAATTCCTCTGGGCCTCCCGCCTGCCGTCTTAGTTCTGCATGAGGAAGACCTACATCCGGCCATCTCTACTACGACCCAGTGGCGGTTCCTCTTCCCGGTCATCGGAAGAAGCCCCGAGTCCACAACACTCCCAAACCAGGTCAGTGATACATGTTACTGATCGTTTTAAGATGTTAAACTGCCCCTGGAAACAGGAATGTACTATGTTGCATTTTTGAAGTACAAAGAGCGGTTGAGCTTCTGTAATGAAATAAAGATAGCTGGTTGTTTTTCATTTTTTTCACATTCATGTACCCAGTATTGAAATGTGAAGGGACTGAATACCTATAGCCAAAAAGATCTTTTGTAGGCACACAGTGGTGCAGAGTGTATCAAGGATGTATGTGCTTGTTTGTGAGGCCTGTTTGTAAGAACAAGAGAAAATACCAGGCGCTATGATTTAAACAAGTGCGTAAGCAGCTTTCTCAGGGGCAATTGGTATTTCGCCCCTGATAAAGAAACAAAAAAAACGAAAAAATGAGAAAGCGCTATTCACATTTGATGTGGATTTTATTTTTCCTTAATAATCAATTTTTTCTAAAAGCACATTTATATGCCGGCCGGCAATGCACAGACAATAATAATAAAAATATTACAATCAACTCAGTAATAATCACAATAATTATGGATAAATCCTTTCACCTATATATTATGAATACAATGATTCTAATTTCTAATCTGTCTTATATTAAGACAGAAATTTACATGCATACAATGTATCCACCTGTTGATCTTCTCATGTGAATATCTTATTGCTCTTTAGTCAGGCAATTTTTGGACATGTGTCTCTGTAACAAATTAAACCACGCTTGTGTCCATGAGTCCCGAGTTACTGGAGTGCATGTGTTCCCAGTTGATATGATTAATCCTATGGTGGGCTTATTTGAAAAAGTTAAACGTGGTTCATATATAGAATTAATGCATGTATGATGAGTATGCCACTATGTATATAATATGAAAGTACCGTGAAATAGCCTCTGTTTAGGCACAAAGATGGTAATGCTCCTCCTGGTTGATACTCCGCAAATGCCTTTAATTAGGGTTAAACGGCTTTTAACCACAGTGTGCTCCGTTCTCCTCCCGGCCGGTGAGCACTAACCCGGGCCTTATCCGGAGTCCGTGAACGGGTGATGTTAAGGGATTCTCTTCTCCACAAGAACTATGCTCCGTGTTTCTCCCGGCCGGTAAGCACTCCCCTCGGCCTTGTCAGGAGTCCGTGAGCAGGTAAGGTGAAAGATTTCTCCTCTCCACAGAGACTGTGCTCAGCTGGCTGGCTGGTAAGCTCGGTCTACAATGCAATGTGACCGGAGATGCTGACATACGCGTTTCTCCGCCTACTTGCAGGTATCGGCGGCTTCCTC
The DNA here is from genome assembly GCF_028390025.1 of Pseudophryne corroboree. Classification (NCBI taxonomy): domain Eukaryota; kingdom Metazoa; phylum Chordata; class Amphibia; order Anura; family Myobatrachidae; genus Pseudophryne; species Pseudophryne corroboree. The sequence goes on from NC_086450.1 coordinate 123,933,293, forward strand.
AGTGTCATGAACTTTCTCCCCTGGCTACTCCTTTTTAATGGTCATTTAATTAAACAAATCATGTGCATTCCATATACTAATCATTCCCTTTCTCCATAGACATACATCTCTATTCTATTATTAATCATTATTACTTTATCGCTTTATATATTGCCTAGGAAACAGCTTTAAATATACATATATAATATATATATATAGAAAAAACATATTGTGCAAATAATCATATATGTAAATAAATAAAAATAACAATAAAAGGAATAATGAATATAAAAAATATATATGAATATAAAAACTATAAAGATGTTTATAAAAATAAATATAAAAAGACCCTTCTTCTATATTGCCAACATGATACATTTTAATATGTACCCATAATAATAGCACTCATTTACATTTTTGTTTTTATTTTCTTTTTTATATTTTATACATAAAAAGTGTCTCCAATCTTTACAGTTAGATTAACATAAAAAAACGTAACACGCAAAAAACGTAACACGCAATCCTCTGTAATCGAACTCCACTTTATTCTTTTATGGCCATTATTAGTTATGGACCATTCCTATTCATTTAGCTTCCCACCTAATATAGTGGACAATATAAAATCTAGTAAATGTATATTATTAGTTATTTGAGTACATATCATATAATTCTAATATGCCCTAAAATATCTACTCATATCTATCATCCCTATGGATGTGTACATGTATACATGCATATATATGTATATGCATATATATAGAACTGGTAACTGTGATAGTTTATATCTTCATTATTTAACCCTAATTTAGCAGAACTGCACATAGTATTATTGAGGATATATACAGTTATTAAATGGACAATTTCTAATCCTCTCTACACTCCATTTAATTCTACCGTATCATTCAGGCCCGAGGGAACCATGGTGTCTAATAAAAAGATCCAGTAAGCTTCGCGCCTGCGGAGCCTATTGAAACGATCTCCCCCTCTGCTTGTTGTTTTGATATGTTCAATACCTATCATGGTTATATTCTCCCATCTTGCCTTTTGACACTGTATCACGTGATCTGACAGGGGATGTTTTGCTCCTCTAATTATGTTCCTCCTATGCTCCATGTATCTAACGTGTAGGGTTCTTGTAGTGCGCCCCACATATTGTTTTCCACATTGACAGGATATTAAGTATATAATAAATGTGGACATGCAATTAATGAAATCTTTAATCGGATATATTACCCCTGTTGTATGGGATTTATAATTCACACTTTTTTGGGGGATATTCATACAGGACTGACAATAGACTTTGCCACACCTGTGGTATCCTATTGGTCGTACAGGAAGCCATGTGTTCTGTGTTATAGAAATGGATTTCTTTTCCTTAACAAAATGACTGGGTACTAGTTTTTTTCTTAAATTATCAGCCTTCCTAAAAATCATAGAGCCTTTCGGATTTATAAGTGGCTTTAATACATCATCCAAGAGTAACAATGAAGTATTTTTCCTTATTACTTGACTGATTTTGTGTGCACAGCTGTTATATTGTGTAATAAAAGCCATACTTTTATCGTTCTTATTAGTACCTAAAGTATGTCCTTTTTCTTTTCTATTCTTAGGTGCTAGTAATTGTTCTCTTTGTATTTTCTCAACTTCTGTATAAGCTTTTTCTAATAAGTCTTGAGGATATCCTTGTTCAGAAAAAGATTCCATAAGTATGTTAGCTTGGGTTTTATAGGTGGTGATAGAAGTGCAATTTCGTCTTAGACGTAAAAATTGGCCCCTGGGGATATTGTCCTTCCAACACTGTTTATGGGAACTTTTATAATTCAAATATTTATTATGATCTACTTCCTTAATAAAAGTTCTTGTGATCAATTTTTCTTGCTCAATTATTAGCTCTATATCAAGAAAACTAATATTATTTTTACTATAATTAGATGTAAATTTTAATCCATATTCATTATTATTTAAACTATTCGTGAATAAGTGAAGTGAATCTAATGTGCCGCCCCAAATAATAAACAAATCATCTATATACCGACCATAGTAGACCAGATGTTACTCTTGGATGATGTATTAAAGCCACTTATAAATCCGAAAGGCTCTATGATTTTTAGGAAGGCTGATAATTTAAGAAAAAAACTAGTACCCAGTCATTTTGTTAAGGAAAAGAAATCCATTTCTATAACACAGAACACATGGCTTCCTGTACGACCAATAGGATACCACAGGTGTGGCAAAGTCTATTGTCAGTCCTGTATGAATATCCCCCAAAAAAGTGTGAATTATAAATCCCATACAACAGGGGTAATATATCCGATTAAAGATTTCATTAATTGCATGTCCACATTTATTATATACTTAATATCCTGTCAATGTGGAAAACAATATGTGGGGCGCACTACAAGAACCCTACACGTTAGATACATGGAGCATAGGAGGAACATAATTAGAGGAGCAAAACATCCCCTGTCAGATCACGTGATACAGTGTCAAAAGGCAAGATGGGAGAATATAACCATGATAGGTATTGAACATATCAAAACAACAAGCAGAGGGGGAGATCGTTTCAATAGGCTCCGCAGGCGCGAAGCTTACTGGATCTTTTTATTAGACACCATGGTTCCCTCGGGCCTGAATGATACGGTAGAATTAAATGGAGTGTAGAGAGGATTAGAAATTGTCCATTTAATAACTGTATATATCCTCAATAATACTATGTGCAGTTCTGCTAAATTAGGGTTAAATAATGAAGATATAAACTATCACAGTTACCAGTTCTATATATATGCATATACATATATATGCATGTATACATGTACACATCCATAGGGATGATAGATATGAGTAGATATTTTAGGGCATATTAGAATTATATGATATGTACTCAAATAACTAATAATATACATTTACTAGATTTTATATTGTCCACTATATTAGGTGGGAAGCTAAATGAATAGGAATGGTCCATAACTAATAATGGCCATAAAAGAATAAAGTGGAGTTCGATTACAGAGGATTGCGTGTTACGTTTTTTGCGTGTTACGTTTTTTTATGTTAATCTAACTGTAAAGATTGGAGACACTTTTTATGTATAAAATATAAAAAAGAAAATAAAAACAAAAATGTAAATGAGTGCTATTATTATGGGTACATATTAAAATGTATCATGTTGGCAATATAGAAGAAGGGTCTTTTTATATTTATTTTTATAAACATCTTTATAGTTTTTATATTCATATATATTTTTTATATTCATTATTCCTTTTATTGTTATTTTTATTTATTTACATATATGATTATTTGCACAATATGTTTTTTCTATATATATATATTATATATGTATATTTAAAGCTGTTTCCTAGGCAATATATAAAGCGATAAAGTAATAATGATTAATAATAGAATAGAGATGTATGTCTATGGAGAAAGGGAATGATTAGTATATGGAATGCACATGATTTGTTTAATTAAATGACCATTAAAAAGGAGTAGCCAGGGGAGAAAGTTCATGACACTGAGGAAGCCGCCGATACCTGCAAGTAGGCGGAGAAACGCGTATGTCAGCATCTCCGGTCACATTGCATTGTAGACCTAGCTTACCAGCCAGCCAGCTGAGCACAGTCTCTGTGGAGAGGAGAAATCTTTCACCTTACCTGCTCACGGACTCCTGACAAGGCCGAGGGGAGTGCTTACCGGCCGGGAGAAACACGGAGCATAGTTCTTGTGGAGAAGAGAATCCCTTAACATCACCCGTTCACGGACTCCGGATAAGGCCCGGGTTAGTGCTCACCGGCCGGGAGGAGAACGGAGCACACTGTGGTTAAAAGCCGTTTAACCCTAATTAAAGGCATTTGCGGAGTATCAACCAGGAGGAGCATTACCATCTTTGTGCCTAAACAGAGGCTATTTCACGGTACTTTCATATTATATACATAGTGGCATACTCATCATACATGCATTAATTCTATATATGAACCACGTTTAACTTTTTCAAATAAGCCCACCATAGGATTAATCATATCAACTGGGAACACATGCACTCCAGTAACTCGGGACTCATGGACACAAGCGTGGTTTAATTTGTTACAGAGACACATGTCCAAAAATTGCCTGACTAAAGAGCAATAAGATATTCACATGAGAAGATCAACAGGTGGATACATTGTATGCATGTAAATTTCTGTCTTAATATAAGACAGATTAGAAATTAGAATCATTGTATTCATAATATATAGGTGAAAGGATTTATCCATAATTATTGTGATTATTACTGAGTTGATTGTAATATTTTTATTATTATTGTCTGTGCATTGCCGGCCGGCATATAAATGTGCTTTTAGAAAAAATTGATTATTAAGGAAAAATAAAATCCACATCAAATGTGAATAGCGCTTTCTCATTTTTTCGTTTTTTTTGTTTCTTTATCAGGGGCGAAATACCAATTGCCCCTGAGAAAGCTGCTTACGCACTTGTTTAAATCATAGCGCCTGGTATTTTCTCTTGTTCTCCTTTCCTTATTGGTATCCAGGCAGCTTTTGATTTATTGTGGATTTATTTATCATTATATACATATATATATATATAAGGGAACCCTTCTTCATTTTTATTAATATACAAAAAAAAGTTTCTTATTTTAAGACATATTTGTATATAGAGTTAATATGACACAATTAACGTGTATTGCCAATAGACTTGAGAGGAGAGACCTATACTTGAGGGGCAATAATACTGTGAATGTGGAAAAAAGCACCGGGGCGGTAGCAGAGATGCACGGTTGGTTCAATAAATTGGAAAACCTCTGCATCTCTGAAACCAAGCACTGGTGGGACCAAGTATCCTTACAAAAATATCTAGATGGGGGTCTCATCCCTAGGGGCCTTAGAATCTTGAAGGAATCCACCTTCAGAGAAGATAAGACCTTCACTGATGAATGGAACACCACATTGGACAATTGTTCTAGGCATCTTATGCAGTTACTCATTAAGTATAGAGAACAAAAAGTTAAAGAACTCCAAACAGAAATAGAAACCATTCACTCTTCCTTAAAAGAATATGAAAAATTAGAAGAATTTAAAGAGAGAGATTTCAAAGTAAACAAAAAGTTGTTAGATTTTGAACAAACATTAGTGGACAGAAAAGATCACAAAATGGAAAGGGATGTTACAGATTATGAGAAGGGAATATCACGTGACTATAGAAAGGCTTATGCATCCAATAACTACAATTCCTATCAGGATACACCTAATACAGGGTATAAAAAGAGACAACCCTATAGAGGCCAAAATACATCACGACAATGGGAAAATCAATATGAGAATAGGGGGAGGAACTCACGCATGCAAATGCAAAATCGGAGAGTAGAATTCACACATAGAAATAGATATCAGGTGCTAGATGATGATAGAAATCACAGCTCTTACAATAGAACAATGAGACCATCTGAAACTGAGGAGGAACAGGAATCCACACCTGTTAATCATAATAATTTTTTAGACAGGCGCAGGGGATCAAATATGTGGCACACAAACAAATATCACATGAAGAGAGGAAGAAACAGAGAAGGAGAGGATGTAGAGGAGGAGGGAGACGGAAACAGATTCAAAACACCCCGCAGAAAATAACACATAAGGGAACTGGGAAAGGCATTTTTAATTTATCCAAGAGAGTGTTAACAGAGGAGGAGAAAAACTTGCTTGAAAAGGGATTAAATTATGCGCCTGTGGCTAAACCCAACCTCTTCCAGTTATTTGTAGATCTAAATAGATACATCCGCACATTAAGTAGGAAAAGGTATTTTGCTCTTAAAGTTTTAAAAAAGAACAAAAGTGACGAAGTGCCTATAATATTAGATGAGGATGATTCTAATGCATTGGAGATCCTCGAATGTCTGGAACAGGAAGGAGCCACAGAGATGTCTAAGACAGAAAGTAAGATTCCTATCTATGATATAAAAACTGTCTACATAAGGTCCTTTATAAGCTAAAGGGTAAAAGTCTGTTTTCTTTTTAAATAAATGATTTTTTATAAGTCCACACTAGCTAATTTCAGGGACATATGTGAAAAATCAGAGGAGTGCAAACATTGGGATAACTTGACCCCTGGGGAACGAAAGGCCCTAAAAACAATACAAGGGGATACATCTATTATAATAAAATCTGCGGATAAGGGCGGTGGGGTTGTAATTTTAAATACGGAGGATTATACCTCAGAGTGCTATAGACAATTGCGAGATGGGCACTTCTATCGTAGTATAGGTTCAAACCCCACCGTCCTGTTCCAAAAACAACTCAATGAATTATTAGACTCTGCTTATGAGGAAGGCTCTATATCAAAAGAAACTCAAAACTTTTTATTTTGTGCACACCCCATTACACCCACGTTTTATGTTTTACCCAAAATTCACAAGACACTCATCAATCCACCTGGGCGACCAATAATTTCGGGAGTGGGATCACTTACTAATAATTTGTCCTTTTTTGTTGATCATTATTTACAGGGACACGTAGAGAGTCTGAGATCACACATAAAAGATACTCAACATTTTTTGAATGTTATCAATACGATAGTATGGAAAAATAATTATTATTTACTTACATGTGACGTCGAGGCATTATACTCGAACATACCACATGATAAAGGAATATCTGTAGTTGATCACTATTTAAAACAAAGTGATCTTGCGGACTCTCTGCGTGTCTTTGTCTTAAAAGCAATTCAATTTATTTTATCACATAATTATTTTATGTTTGACACTCAATATTATTTACAGACACGAGGTGCGGCCATGGGAGCCAGATTCGCTCCGAGTTTCGCAAACCTATACATGGGCATGTTTGAGGAGGAGCATGTGTGGGGGAGTGAGCTCGGGGCGGATCTGGTCTACTATGGTCGGTATATAGATGATTTGTTTATTATTTGGGGCGGCACATTAGATTCACTTCACTTATTCACGAATAGTTTAAATAATAATGAATATGGATTAAAATTTACATCTAATTATAGTAAAAATAATATTAGTTTTCTTGATATAGAGCTAATAATTGAGCAAGAAAAATTGATCACAAGAACTTTTATTAAGGAAGTAGATCATAATAAATATTTGAATTATAAAAGTTCCCATAAACAGTGTTGGAAGGACAATATCCCCAGGGGCCAATTTTTACGTCTAAGACGAAATTGCACTTCTATCACCACCTATAAAACCCAAGCTAACATACTTATGGAATCTTTTTCTGAACAAGGATATCCTCAAGACTTATTAGAAAAAGCTTATACAGAAGTTGAGAAAATACAAAGAGAACAATTACTAGCACCTAAGAATAGAAAAGAAAAAGGACATACTTTAGGTACTAATAAGAACGATAAAAGTATGGCTTTTATTACACAATATAACAGCTGTGCACACAAAATCAGTCAAGTAATAAGGAAAAATACTTCATTGTTACTCTTGGATGATGTATTAAAGCCACTTATAAATCCGAAAGGCTCTATGATTTTTAGGAAGGCTGATAATTTAAGAAAAAAACTAGTACCCAGTCATTTTGTTAAGGAAAAGAAATCCATTTCTATAACACAGAACACATGGCTTCCTGTACGACCAATAGGATACCACAGGTGTGGCAAAGTCTATTGTCAGTCCTGTATGAATATCCCCCAAAAAAGTGTGAATTATAAATCCCATACAACAGGGGTAATATATCCGATTAAAGATTTCATTAATTGCATGTCCACATTTATTATATACTTAATATCCTGTCAATGTGGAAAACAATATGTGGGGCGCACTACAAGAACCCTACACGTTAGATACATGGAGCATAGGAGGAACATAATTAGAGGAGCAAAACATCCCCTGTCAGATCACGTGATACAGTGTCAAAAGGCAAGATGGGAGAATATAACCATGATAGGTATTGAACATATCAAAACAACAAGCAGAGGGGGAGATCGTTTCAATAGGCTCCGCAGGCGCGAAGCTTACTGGATCTTTTTATTAGACACCATGGTTCCCTCGGGCCTGAATGATACGGTAGAATTAAATGGAGTGTAGAGAGGATTAGAAATTGTCCATTTAATAACTGTATATATCCTCAATAATACTATGTGCAGTTCTGCTAAATTAGGGTTAAATAATGAAGATATAAACTATCACAGTTACCAGTTCTATATATATGCATATACATATATATGCATGTATACATGTACACATCCATAGGGATGATAGATATGAGTAGATATTTTAGGGCATATTAGAATTATATGATATGTACTCAAATAACTAATAATATACATTTACTAGATTTTATATTGTCCACTATATTAGGTGGGAAGCTAAATGAATAGGAATGGTCCATAACTAATAATGGCCATAAAAGAATAAAGTGGAGTTCGATTACAGAGGATTGCGTGTTACGTTTTTTGCGTGTTACGTTTTTTTATGTTAATCTAACTGTAAAGATTGGAGACACTTTTTATGTATAAAATATAAAAAAGAAAATAAAAACAAAAATGTAAATGAGTGCTATTATTATGGGTACATATTAAAATGTATCATGTTGGCAATATAGAAGAAGGGTCTTTTTATATTTATTTTTATAAACATCTTTATAGTTTTTATATTCATATATATTTTTTATATTCATTATTCCTTTTATTGTTATTTTTATTTATTTACATATATGATTATTTGCACAATATGTTTTTTCTATATATATATATTATATATGTATATTTAAAGCTGTTTCCTAGGCAATATATAAAGCGATAAAGTAATAATGATTAATAATAGAATAGAGATGTATGTCTATGGAGAAAGGGAATGATTAGTATATGGAATGCACATGATTTGTTTAATTAAATGACCATTAAAAAGGAGTAGCCAGGGGAGAAAGTTCATGACACTGAGGAAGCCGCCGATACCTGCAAGTAGGCGGAGAAACGCGTATGTCAGCATCTCCGGTCACATTGCATTGTAGACCGAGCTTACCAGCCAGCCAGCTGAGCACAGTCTCTGTGGAGAGGAGAAATCTTTCACCTTACCTGCTCACGGACTCCTGACAAGGCCGAGGGGAGTGCTTACCGGCCGGGAGAAACACGGAGCATAGTTCTTGTGGAGAAGAGAATCCCTTAACATCACCCGTTCACGGACTCCGGATAAGGCCCGGGTTAGTGCTCACCGGCCGGGAGGAGAACGGAGCACACTGTGGTTAAAAGCCGTTTAACCCTAATTAAAGGCATTTGCGGAGTATCAACCAGGAGGAGCATTACCATCTTTGTGCCTAAACAGAGGCTATTTCACGGTACTTTCATATTATATACATAGTGGCATACTCATCATACATGCATTAATTCTATATACGAACCACGTTTAACTTTTTCAAATAAGCCCACCATAGGATTAATCATATCAACTGGGAACACATGCACTCCAGTAACTCGGGACTCATGGACACAAGCGTGGTTTAATTTGTTACAGAGACACATGTCCAAAAATTGCCTGACTAAAGAGCAATAAGATATTCACATGAGAAGATCAACAGGTGGATACATTGTATGCATGTAAATTTCTGTCTTAATATAAGACAGATTAGAAATTAGAATCATTGTATTCATAATATATAGGTGAAAGGATTTATCCATAATTATTGTGATTATTACTGAGTTGATTGTAATATTTTTATTATTATTGTCTGTTTGTAAGAAGTGTTATAATGAAGGAGATGCAGTCAATTTACCTACAATCAAAATGCCGACAAGGTCAAAATACCGACATAATGTCGACAAGTCAAAAAATCGACATGGGTTTTTCATGATTTTTACATTGAAACCAACTTGTTCATGCTTTACCATCCCAGTGGACCTGAAGGGGGTATATAATAGTGTGCCGAGCGCAGCGAGGGGACGCGGTATACTTATACGGTGTCCATGTCAACCTATATCAACATACACACCCAAAAAAAACAATTAATAACTTGTCGACTTTTTGACCTGTCAACATTTTAAATGTCGGTATTTTGGCCTTGTCAGTATTTTGACCTTGTCGGGATTTTGACTGTAGGTCAATTGTTGTCGGGATTTTGATTGTAGGTATTTCATACTGAACCCATAATGAAGAAGTCATATATAGTACGGGGCCTGTGTTTGTAAAAATAATATATATATATATACTGTGTGTATGTATCTCTGTATGTATGTATGTATGTATGTATGTATGTATGTGTGTGTAATATATATACACTGCTCAAAAAAATAAAGGGAACACTTAAACAACACAATGTAACTCCAAGTCAATCACACTTCTGTGAAATCAAACTGTCCACTTAGGAAGCAACACTGATTGACAATCAATTTCACATGCTGTTGTGCAAATGGATTAGACAACAGGTGGAAATTATAGGCAATTAGCAAGACACCCCCAATAAAGCAGTTGTTCTGCAGGTGGTGACCACAGACCACTTCTCAGCTCCTATGCTTTCTGGCTGATGTTTTGGTCACTTTTGAAAGCTGGCGGTGCTTTCACTCTAGTGGTCGCATGAGACGGAGTCTACAACCCACACAAGTGGCTCAGGTAGTGCAGCTCATCCAGGATGGCACATCAATGCGAGCTGTGGCAAGAAGGTTTGCTGTGTCTGTCAGCGTAGTGTCCAGAGCATGGAAGCGCTACCAGGAGACAGGCCAGTACATCAGGAGACGTGGAGGAGGCCGTAGGAGGGCAACAACCCAGCAGCAGGACCGCTACCTCCGCCTTTGTGCAAGGAGGAACAGGAGGAGCACTGCCAGAGCCCTGCAAAATGACCTCTAGCAAGCCACAAATGTGCATGTGTCTACTCAAACGATCAGAAACAGACTCCATGAGGGTGGTATGAGGGCCCGACGTCCACAGGTGGGGGTTGTGCTTACAGCCCAACACCGTGCAGGACGTTTTCATTTGCCAGAGAACACCAAGATTGGCAAATTCGCCACTGGCGCCCTGTGCTCTTCACAGATGAAAGCAGGTTCTCACTGAGCACATGTGACAGACGTGACAGAGTCTGGAGACTCCAAGGAGAACGTTCTGCTACCTGCAACATCCTCCAGCATGACCGGTTTGGCAGTGGGTCAGTAATGGTGTGGGGTGGCATTTCTTTGGGGGGCCGCACAGCCCTCCATGTGCTCGCCAGAGGTAGCCTGACTGCCATTAGGTACCGAGATGAGATCCTCAGACCCCTTGTGAGACCATATGCTGGTGCGGTTGGCCCTGGGTTCCTCCTAATGCAAGACGATGCTAGACCTCATGTGGCTGGAGTGTGTCAGCAGTTCCTGCAAGATGAAGGCATTGATGCTGTGGACTGGCCCGCCCGTTCCCCAGACCTGAATCCAATTGAGCACATCTGGGACATCATGTCTCGCTCCATCCACCAACAGACTGTCCAGGAGTTGTCGGATGCTTTAGTCCAGGTCTGGGAGGAGATCCCTCAGGAGACCATCCGCCACCTCATCAGGAGCATGCCCAGGCGTTGTAGGGAGGTCATACAGGCACGTGGAGGCCACACACACTACTGAGCCTCACTTTGACTTGTTTTAAGGACATTACATCAAAGTTGGATCAGCCTGTAGTGTGTTTTTCCACTTTAATTTTGAGTGTGACTCCAAATCCAGACCTCCATGGGTTAATAAATTTGATTTCCATTGATAATTTTTGTGTGATTTTCTTGTCAGCACATCCAACTATGTAAAGAACAAAGTATTTAATAAGAATATTTAATTCATTCAGATCTAGGATGTGTTTTTCTAGTGTTCCCTTTAGTTTTTTGAGCAGTGTGTGTGTGTGTGTGTGTGTGTGTGTGTGTGTGTGTATGTATGTATGTATATATATATATATATATATATATATATATATATATATATATATAATATAGTTGTGATTTGCTAAGCTGTAGTAGCAATACGGAGCTAGAGAAAATCCTGTAGCACAAACATAGTGGAAAGTACCATTAAAAATATCATAACTTCATAACTGTATTCAGTTGTATATAGTGGTATTGAATTTTCATATAGAATTTGCCATGTGTAAATTTGTTATTTTTCTTACTTGATTTGCAGTACTTTAAAACATCTATCTATAACAGAGATTTTCAACCTTTTACAACTCACGGCACACTGAACAAGATTTAAATATTGCCGAGGCACACTCAAATATAATGGTGATGCATGGTGCAGTTGCATGTCCTAGGATGTCATGTCGCAGCTTCTCCATAAGTAACGCCTGAGCCACATCTGAGAAAGCTAGAAGAACCCAACACTGCCCGGGCCCAAAATCAGAACTGGCTCTGCAACCACTAAACGCACCAGTATTGATCGTCCTAGGGCCTCAGTAGCGGCAAAACACTGATGGGCTTGGCTTTACTTCTATGACGGCACACCTGGACACTGCTCAGGGCACACTAGTGTGCCACGGCACAGTGGTTGAAAAACACTGATCTATCTGATCTATTTATTTTGTAATAACATCTGTTACCTATATACCAGTGGCGTGCGGTGAGGTCAGTTGCTGGTGAGGCACTGCAGCCATAATGTACGCTGAGGCCCACCGATGACCCCTACCACCGCTGAGCTGATGTCTGCTACTGCCCCACAAGCCAATACCCACTGCTGCTGCTGCTAATGGCTGCTGCCTATGCCAATCTACTACAAAATTGCCGCCATCAACCATCCTGGCCCCCCTGCCGCTAATTTGCATCTCAGTGCGATGCAGCCACTGCCAAACTTGTGATGAGCAGGCGGCTAATATATTGTAAATTTTGTAATATAAAAAATAAATATTAAGGGGGGAGGGTGATGCCAGGGAGAGGGTGACAGCAGTGGGTCACAGAGAGAAGGTGACACTGACAGCATTGGGAGACAGAGAGGGTGACACCAGGGGAAGGATGACAGCATTGGGTGACACAGAGAAGGTGATGCTGACAGCATTGGGTGACAGAGTGGGTGACACCAGGGAGAGGGTGACAGAAGTGGGTGTCAGAGAGAAGGTGACACTGACAGCATTAGGGAAACAGGGAGAGGGTGACAGAAGTGGGTGCCAGAGAGAAGGTGACACTGACAGCATTGGGAGACAGGGAGAGGGTGACACCAGGGAGAGGGTGACAGAAGTGGGTGCCAGAGAGAAGGTGACACTGACAGCATTGGGAGACAGGGAGAGGGTGACACCAGGGAGAGGGTGACACCAGGGAGAGGGTGACAGAAGTGGGTGCCAGAGAGAAGGTGACACTGACAGCATTGGGAGACAGGGAGAGGGTGACACCAGGGAGAGGGTGACAGAAGTGGGTGCCAGAGAGAAGGTGACACTGACAGCATTGGGAGACAGGGAGAGGGTGACACCAGGGAGAGGGTGACAGAAGTGGGTGCCAGAGAGAGGGTGATGCTGTGGAGAGGATGACAGTAGTGGGTTACATGGAGAAGGTGACACTAGGTATAGCACAATATAAAATACAACATAAACAGTACATCCCGGGGTCCGTGGAACAGCACGGGTGAGCTCACACAATGTCACACTGAAAATACACTTTTTGGGGGGCACGCTTGAAAATGTCCACAGGGATGTAAATGCACACATTTTTTTCTGGTCCTGCTCTTATCAGCGATCGTGAAGGGCACACGGAAAAGCTTTTTAGTATCAGGGTGACCCGTTCCCCCTAACGCAGACAGCAGAAGGGACCCTCTATCACTATATACTGTACTACACTCTCGGTAATTTACCTCACATATTAGCTCAATATTTTTTCCTATTTTTCAGCACTCTCTCATTGGCGAATTTGTTGTAGTCTCCCTGCACTGTCCTTTGGCATCAGGGTTACGATCGGCATCTAACACCAACAGCAGAAGTGTTCTGTCTGTCTTATTTTTTTTATTTACAGTACATTATACAGTGCAGGTACACAATTATGTATTCCTGTTTTAACTGGAAATACCTATGCAAATAACTATGTTACTGCACAATCTGCTGAATCAAATTGTATCAATCGCTTTCTTCAACAAAAAATTCTAACAATGTGGCAATCATAAAATAACAGTGTTGCTACCACTTACATAAGCAACAAACGTTTTAGCAATTAGAACACATCAGCGTTTCTGTTATCTTTATCACAAGCGTACAGTATATTGGCCCTCATTCCGAGTTGTTCGCTCGCTAGCTGCTTTTAGCAGCATTGCACACGCTAAGCTGCCGCCCTCTGGGAGTGTATCTTAGTATAGCAAAATTGCGAACGAAAGATTCGCAAAATTGCGAGTAGAAATTTCTTAGCAGTTTCTGAGTAGCTCCAGACTTACTCTGCCACTGCGATCAGTTCAGTCAGTTTCGTTCCTGGTTTGACGTCACAAACACACCCTGTTCGCCCAGACACTCCCCCGTTTCTCCAGCCACTCCCGCGTTTTTCCCAGAAACTGCAGCATTTTTTCACACACACCCTTAAAACGGCCAGTTTCCGCCCAGAAACACCCACTTCCTGTCAATCACATTACGATCACCAGAACAAAGAAAAGACCTCGTAATGCCGTGAGTAAAATACCTAACTGCATAGCACTGCGGACATTGCGCATGCGCAGTAAGCGGAAAATCGCTATATAGCGAAAATCGTCAACGAGCGAACAACTCGGAATGACCACCATTGTTGCTCCTGGGACGCTCATGCTTGATCAATTGAGGTGAATGAATACTGTTCTCTCTAATACAAGCCTATACTGTTATTCTAAAGGACCTCAATACTTTACTAATTGAGGTGACAATTGTGTCTTTTCCATATTGGGTTACTCTAACTTTACATTATTTTATATTTATGTGATCTTTTTCAAATATCACAATAATTGACGGTTAGGGAGCAATATGATTAAGGATCATTAATGCCAATTAACTTGTTTTTTGTATTTATGCTTTTGACCGAGTGTTATGCGGATAATGAATGAGGTCCCAGTTGGAATTGCTCCTATATTACATGTGCAGTTTCAGTCATTTGTAAACATTTCAGATCTTTTTGGCGTAAAACATTAATTGGTATTGTCATTTATGACTAGAGTAGTGATTATCGGATTATGTGATCAACAAATTGTGTATACATTAAAGGTCACTTTTACGTTTGATTTAATTCAATGTTTGGTATGTCTAAGTATTTTGGGGAACTGTACTCTTTTTAAGATGGAATAATAAAAGTTATGTTTTAATTTTTTCTAAGTGTGCATTTACAACCCTGCGGACATTTTCAAGCGTGCCCCCCAAAAAAGTGCATTCTTTCTTCTAAGTGTATTCTCTCTGTTTATTTGGCTCTGGGGAGCACCACCAACCCGTATTATACATCTGCTCTGTTGGGCTTATAAATTAGGTAGTTGGCTTTATATCAGTACTTCATGATATAACCATCCATTTGCATCTGTTTGAGATATTTTCAGAGGCTCAGGGTGGGGATCCTGTTGCAGACATTCAATTTATGCTTTTCTGTCCACAATGTCACACTGACAAGCACTCACACTGTACTGAGGCACACACACTCACACTGAGGCACACACACTCATACTGAGACATGCACACTGTCACTCACACTGAGGCACAGACACTTATACTGAGACACACACTCATACTGAGACACACACACTGACACTCATAATGAGACACGCACACTGACACTCACACTGAGGCACACACACTCATACTGAGACACACACACTGACACTCATAATGAGACACGCACACTGACACTCACACTGAGGCGCACACACTCATACTGAGACACACACACTGACACTCACACTGAGGCGCCCACATTCATACTGAGACACGCACACTGTCACTCACACTGAGGTACAGACACGCACACTGTCACTCACACTGAGGCACACACACTCATACTGAGACACACACACTGACACTCATAATGAGACACGCACACTGACACTCACACTGAGGCGCACACACTCATACTGAGACACACACACTGACACTCACACTGAGGCGCCCACATTCATACTGAGACACGCACACTGTCACTCACACTGAGGTACAGACACGCACACTGTCACTCACACTTAGGCACACACACTCATACTGAGACACACACTCATACTGAGACACACACTCATACTGAGACACGCACACTGACACTCACACTGAGGCACACACACTCATACTGAGACACACTCATACTGAGACACGCACACTGACACTCACACTGAGGCGCACACACTCATACTGAGACACGCACACTGTCACTCACACTGAGGCACACACACTCATACTGAGACACACACTCATACTGAGACACGCACACTGACATTCACACTGAGGCGCACACACTCATACTGAGACACGCACACTGACACTCACACTGAGGCACAGACACTCATACTGAGACACACACTCATACTGAGACACGCACACTGACACTCACACTGAGGTGCACACACTCATACTGAGACACGCACACTGACACTCACACTGAGGCACACACACTCATACTGAGACACACACTCATACTGAGACACGCACACTGACACTCACACTGAGGCACACACTCATACTGAGACACACACTCATACTGAGACACGCACACTGACACTCACACTGAGGCACACACACTCATACTGAGACACACTCATACTGAGACACGCACACTGACACTCACACTGAGGCGCACACACTCATACTGAGACACGCACACTGTCACTCACACTGAGGCACACACACTCATACTGAGACACACACTCATACTGAGACACGCACACTGACATTCACACTGAGGCGCACACACTCATACTGAGACACGCACACTGACACTCACACTGAGGCACAGACACTCATACTGAGACACACACTCATACTGAGACACGCACACTGACACTCACACTGAGGTGCACACACTCATACTGAGACACGCACACTGACACTCACACTGAGGCACACACACTCATACTGAGACACACACTCATACTGAGACACACACACTGACACTCACACTGAGGCACAGACACTCATACTGAGACACACACTCATACTGAGACACGCACACTGACACTCACACTGAGGCACACACTCATACTGAGACACACACTCATACTGAGACACGCACACTGACACTCACACTGAGGCGCACACACTCATACTGAGACACACACTCATACTGAGACACGCACACTGACACTCACACTGAGGCGCACACACTCATACTGAGACACACACTCATACTGAGACACGCACACTGACACTCACACTGAGGCGCACACACTCATACTGAGACACGCACACTGACACTCATACTGAGACACGCACACTGACACTCACACTGAGGCGCACACACTCATACTGAGACACGCATACTGTCACTCACACTGAGGCACACACACTCATACTGAGACATGCACACTGTCACTCACACTGAGGCACACACACTCATACTGAGACACACACTCACACTGAGGCGCACACACTCATACTGAGACACACACTCATACTGAGACACGCACACTGACACTCACACTGAGGCGCACACACTCATACTGAGACACGCACACTGACACTCACACTGAGGCACACACACTCATACTGAGACATGCACACTGTCCCTCACACTGAGGCACACACACTCATACTGAGACACACACTCATACTGAGACACGCACACTGACACTCACACTGAGGCGCACACACTCATACTGAGACACACACTCATACTGAGACACGCACACTGACACTCACACTGAGGCGCACACACTCATACTGAGACACGCACACTGACACTCACACTGAGGCACACACACTCATACTGAGACACGCACACTGACACTCACACTGAGGCACACACACTCATACTGAGACACGCACACTGACACTCACACTAAGGCGCACACACTCATACTGAGACACGCACACTGACACTTACACTGAGGCACTCGCACTTTTACTGAGACACACAGACACACTGAGGCACACACACATTACCACAGTAGGTACCTCCAGGCTGGAGGTGCCAGCTCACACTGCAGGTGCCAGTGTCAGCAAAGTAGCAGTCAGATCGCAGGAGACTTGGCACAGTCAGGGGCGTGGCTTAATCACGGATATGTGACCACGCCCCTTTTTATAAAAAATAACCTCTCACCATCAAGCAGCAGGCTCCAAAGCCAGCCCGACACTAGCTGGTGTACAGTGCCCCCCCCCCCCCCCCCCCCTTCCACTACTACTCCCTGCAGCCCTGTCACGGGGGGAGGGGGGTGGGGGGTCTCTGGTGATCTGTGGGTGTGAGCTGCCCCCCTTCCCACGTTACTTTCATTCACTCACCCCCCCCCCCTCACCTGGGTCCTGGCCTGGGCATATGTGCCTTCCGCAGAGGTGTCAGTGCTGCTCCCTGGGAGAGAGCAGTGGAGGAAGGGAGTTAGCGCCGCCCGCTGCATAAAGCACTCCCAGCTCTCTGCACCTGGCTCTCGCGGTGCTGTCTTCTGCTCTCCCCCCTTCTCCATGTACCGCTGCAAGAACAGTGCTGTGAGTAAGGAGGCAGGGAGGGGGGAGCCGCTCATAGTCAGCGCCGCATGCACTCTGTCTCCTCGGCATCCCGGCGCGCTGCAGCTGGAGCAGTGCCTGACGTGTCCCGCCGCCACTTCTCCACGCCGCGTCTATGTGATTGGACCAGCGGATCCAGCACTGGATCCGCTGTCCAATCACAGGTGCCTCGCTAGCAGGGGCGTGCTTTCCCTGCTAGCGAGGCACTTGTATAAGTGCCGCTTTCCACTCTTTTTGTAATGGGCTTTTACAGCCCAGCACATGGCCCCGCCCCCCGCTTTGTCCCGTTCCCACTGGTTACAGGAGGCACTAGCTGTCAGTGCCTCCCAAATGTAGTACATGCGGACTACAATGATTATAATAATACAAAGAGGGTACATCTGACACAGGATATGTGTCTTATGTATCTTCTTTGTATTATTTTAATCATTAGTGACAGGGGAGGCACTGCCTCCCCTGCCTCCCCTGACTGCACGTCCCTGCTATATACAGTGTATAACTGTTTACATCATCTTTAGTAGAGCATCTATAGCACTTGCCTGCAGTGTTCTGCACCTCCTGCTGTCCTTGCAAGACCAGGCTGTAGTGAGGCACATGACTGGCCTTCTTCATTGAATCACTGTGACAACATCGAGTGGCACAAAAATATTGTTGCTCTGGTCATATCCAATGATTTTGGCAAAAATGTCTAAGACCAGGACTAACTATAGTCTACACCCTAAAGATCACCAAGGGTCCAGGACAGGTAAGGGTTAATGTTTTGTAAAACAGTCAATTTTTTAATTAAAAAGAGAAAAAAGAAATGCACAAACTGAAGTTAACCATCAGAAGATAACTCATTTCAGCAAACATTTTTTTATTTTGTAAAAATCCCCACCCATTCCTATGAAGCATTCATACTTTACTCCCACTACAGCTCCATGCGGTCTATCCCTCTAAAACAAATGTAGCTAGAGAACTTTAGCTATACGACTAATTGTTGCTTTACTAGGTTTGCTTAATTCTGCCACGTGGTCCGGCTGCGTATTGTTATTTCTGAGTCACCACCAGCACCTGTTTGCAGTGACACATATTAATATTGATACAGTCTCTTGTAGACTATAAACCTGTATAGGTAGAAATGTCTAGAAGACGTCTACACATATTAACTGTCAGGACAGGTTTCATTAATTTTCTTTTTAAAAAGAAGTGTTCTGTTGGCAGAAAGGAATTGGAGCCGGACTATTGGGGACCAAAGTTAAAGAAAGCAGATTTCAGATCCTGCTAGTTGCCTTGGGGTAGAATGCAATTTTACAAGGTGTTACAAACACTGCACATGTTTATTCCTTTAGTTACAGTATTAATGGAATGTCTTTAGTTCTTGTTTTGGAGACCAGATGCACAGAAGCCAAAGCTGACGCACTGCAATGTGCAAATATGCAGTATCCTATAGCAACTAATTTGGTTATACTTTCATGAGTCCAGTACAATTTATACTCCATTATCACCACTGGAAGTGTATTCGGCTATAGGGCATGAGCTGTGGTCAAACTGAACTTAAACCCCAGGAGCCAGAAGGAACATTATTCTCAGTGACAAATGCTCCAGCTTGATCAAAAGAACCTGCTCTTTTTTTTGTCAACGCCTTGAGATATAGTGTACATATACCAGAGCAGTGGTTTTTGTCCCAGAATACAATAGACTCTATGGGGGGAATTCAAATGTTTAAAAAGTCAGTTGGGTGTCTGTTTTTTCCTATCTAATAGACAGGGAAAAACAGATGCCTAACCGACTTTTCAAACATTTGAATTCCCCCCTATGGCTGCACAGCATTTAGCATTTTGGACTTTATTGATTTACTGGGGACAGTGTGCTCAGGTAGAGATGTGTGCTGAGCGATCTGTCACAGACCACTCAGCACATATCTCTCCCCCACTCTGCACTCTCCATCGCTCAGCGCAATGTGTGCTGAGTGAGGAGGGGAGGTGGACACGAGGGGGCGCTCACTTCACACAGCGGTGAATTGAGCGACCTGACTAGATTGTGCCTGGCACAATCTAGACTGGCGATAGAAACGCGCAGGGCTGCACATCGCTATCGCTATGGTCATACACACGGAGAGATCCGTGCTTAATTTCTAAGCAATCTAGTCAGATTGCTTAGAAATTAAGCACGTATCTCTCAGTGTTACCACCCTTTAGGTAAATCAAGGAGTATTACAAAGTGTTCACACGCATCCCAAGATCAAAGCCAGCAACTCATTTAAACCATGACCTCTTCAGTCACATACAGTTTTTACTTGTAGTGCACTGACAGATAATGTAACTTCATGGGTATGTACTGTACTTGCAAAGGGAGAGTCTCACTAAAACAGTTAAATTAGTTAAGTTGGCTGCATACACTTAAATATTGGGCAGTGACCAGAAGTTTAGGCTGTGGAATAGTCCTGGCTTATCACCCGAAGATATACATGCTGAATTTTTTTCTGCACCAAGGGCCTAATTCAGACATGTACGCAATGCTGATATTTCCTGAATTCAGTGATTATCTTCTGACTGCTAGGGATGGCCACCATCGATTACACATAACCCATCTAGGAGGAATTATCGATGGCTTGCACCACTCAATGGCCACCACTGAAAGATGATGGCAGGGCCGCGGGCCAATGAAAAATGGGGGGTGGGGTTTAACAGGCTATCTGGGGGAGGGGCTAAGCTCCGTGCCTGGAGATAAAAATAAACTATTCAGTTGAACTCAGCCATTGATGGCATAGACCCATTGGCTGTCTGTCATCGATGGCAAAACCATTGACCATCAGTAGTTAACCATCGATGTTTGGCAACTATTGATGGTCGATGGCCATCCCTACCGACTATGCATGCACCAAGGTACCTTACCGATTTTGCTCGCAGTGGGGATTTATTCACAAAGTAATTGGCAGTCAGGGAGCGTTTGGGGGAAGGTAACGGGGGAATGGTGGCAAAACTCAGGCAATTCTCAAACATATTTAGGGAGTGTCTCGGCCTACATCTGCAATCCTGTATGCGGAAAATATGGCACCAGCGTTTCAGTTGCTGTGGCCATTCTGTGCAGTCTTATAATTACGCACAGTGGGCGATCGGGTACTAACTGCGCATGCGTATGTACCGCAATGCGCACGCCCGTCAGACAGCAACAAAAGGCATCGCTGGTCAGTGACGGGATGGTACGAAAAATCCGTTCGCAAGTGATTGACAGGAAGAGGCCATTTGTGGGTGGTAACTGACCGTTTACTGGGAGTGTCCAGAAAAACGCAGGTGTACCCAAGCGTTTTTAAGGGCGGGTGTCTGACGTCCGCTCCGGCCCCGATCAGCCTGATGTGATCGCTCTGTAGGAGTAAGTCAAGGGCTGCGCAGAGACTGAACAAAGTGGATTTCAGCTGCTCGGTGTTCACATGCAATCACACTTGCACTATGAATATACACTCCCCCTGGAGGCGGCGACTATCTGAACGCAGGGCAGCAAAATTAGCAGCCGAGCGATCAGATCTGAATGACCCCCCCTGGTCTGTGTCTTTATTTCAGTTGCTTGTATTCACCCATAATCATGTTATTATCGTATGGCCCATAATATATATAGAGTTAAGTAGTTACAATGAATTAGGAATTTCTATTATAATAACTCTTTTAAGGACTGTTGCCCAGCGGCTGCCAGAACCGGCTGGTCAGGCGCTGCATATAGAATTCACTGACTCTTATGAAGAACATATTGCGGCAGTATGAATGGTGTAATGGTTATCATTACTGCCTCATAGCACTGAGGTTCTGGGTTCAATTTCTAGTATCGTCCTAACTATGTGGAGTTTGTATATTCTCCCTGTAATTGCGTGGGTTTTCTCCGAGTGCTCCAGTTTCCTTCCATAATCTAAACATATACTGATAGGTTAATGGCCTATTTCCCCCCCCCCCCCCCCCCCCCCCCCGAAAATTGCTTATTACAACACAATGTGACTAGGACAGACCAAGAGGGACATGTATTAAGCAGTGATCACAGTGGAGAAGTGAGCCAGTGGAGATGTTGCCCATAGCAACCAATCAGCATTGATGCAACATTTATAATTTGCACACTATAAAAATATGCAGAGCATCTGATTGGTTGCCATAGGCAACTTCTCCACTGGCTCACTTTTCCACTTTTATCACTGCTTAGTACATGTCCCCCTAAGAGGTCTGTTTACTAAGCCTTGGACGGAGATAAAGTACCAGCCAATCTGCTCCTAAATGTCATTTTTCAAACACAGCCTGTGATATGGCAGTTAGGAGCTGATTGGCTGGTACTTTATCTCCGTTGACTTTATCTCCAGCCAAGGCTTAGTAAATAGACCCCTGAGTCTCTGAATCTGTATACGAAGTGCTACGATGCAGCAACCCTTCCTTTTCCATGCCAACTTCTGTTGTGCTTCATTTACTGTACAGACTCAGTCGCACACAGATATACATCTCCCATTAATCAGCACAGTCTCTTGGTGTGTCATAGTCGCATCATGTTGTGACTAAGATGCATTTTCGTCCAAAAAAAAAAGACGCCCGATACTAGTGGAGTTGCACGGGACCTCGCAGCTCACTCATGCCAGTCATCTCCAGCTGCATGGTGTATTGAGACTGCATGTGTGAGGACGCATCTGTATGTGGTTTTCTGCGCTGCTGTGTCCAATGACATTTCTCAGAAGTGTGTTTGTCTGAATAGGAGGGGTCTATTTGAACGTGAGTAGTAGCTTTTTTATATACGGTATATAGATAAGGTTAAATAGCTTTAGTGATACTTTAGGAGTGTACTGTAGAAGTAGAACATATTTAAAAAATGTGGCTCGAGACACTTCATGAATAGAAAGACTTGCCAGCTGGAAGTTTATTTGATTAATTTTAACACAAAGCATTTCTTTTCCTTGTGTTTTCAGGAAGAAAGCCAAAGGCAAGGCTCCTCTTCCTCCTGGAGAAGCCAGGTACTCTGACAGCTTGCCATCATTTGATTCAGCAGACACTGTACAGTACAACATGGATCAGAAGGAGAACATCATTGATAGAGACATTGAGCTAAAAGTAGTTCTTCCTGGGGACCGGCTCACATCAACCATCGTGAATGGCAGGTATGGTTGGACAGATGATGGCAAATAATGGCTTACAGTGGTCGGATAACCCAGAGGAGAATAAAATCTTTTTTACATATTGCAAATGTCATTGTGTTATTAGTGATTTTTATCAAGTACGTCCTCTTTACCTGTTCATAAGACAAAAACCAGGTGAATGGGTCGGATAGACTTTATTGCTAATAATAAAAAATGTATGTGAGAGATTGGGGTAATATTTAGCTCTTTTGCCATTGCCAGTCGCCGTATCTACCCATAGGCCTTACTGTTACCTCGACATGGGTTAAATGGGTCACCTAGGCCAGTGGTTCTCAAACTGTGTGCCGTGACACCCTGGGGTTCCTCGGGATACTTGCAGGGGTGCCTTGGATTGGTGGTTCAGGACCAATTCAAATTATTTAGCGTCTGTGTAATAGCCAAAACCAGTGCTGGTGGCTGCCAGTCATAAAAAATGTGGACGAACAGAAGCTAATCCTGTCCCTCACCATATAACTGAGGCTAAGGATTTATAAACACAATTGAATTAATGTTTTATTTTATCCTATATTTAACAGTAAGAAACCTTTGGCCTAAGGGGTGCCGTGACAAAAATTCTGGTACTCTAGGGCACCGTGATTCAAAAAGTTTGAGAACCACTGACCTTCGCAAAGAATGGGAGAAAGACACACCCTTATTTTGTATAAAAGCACACAATGCAAAACAGTTACATAAACGCAATAATAGCACAATGCAAATTACACACTATCTCTCATTAGCTTCAACACTCTTTGCTTTTCTACCCATACGGTAGTTACTAAGCCCAATGGCTTCCTGCTTGTGGCAGGTAGACAAAGTACCAAAGTGCATTGAGGTATTCCAGCACTGACCAGGTTATCTTCAACAAATGAACTGTTTTTTTTTTGGGGGGGGGGGATTTTGGTGCTGCACAGCATAATTTTAAATACTCCTGATCTTGTGACTTGCTTCATTTGGTCTGTGTGGGGACCTCCCTAAGTCCTTTGCGAGTCGTAGTCACCAAGTGTTTCTTGGCTACAGCTCGTCAACTCAGACTGGATGCATCCCATGAATACATGTATTTACTACAAAACAAAGGAACACTGCAAAAGCTGTGTAGACCAGGGGATGGCCAAACTCTATTTTCAAGGACCCTTGGCAGTTCATGTTTTCCATTTAAATTGTGTCAGTTAGTAATTAATATACCTGTGCTTCATCTAGGAGATCTGGAAAACATGAACTGTTAGTGGTCTTAAAGGACTGAGCTGGAACACTCCTATTGTGGTTCAGCGTTTCCCAACTCCAGTCCTCAGGCATCTTTAACAGTGCATGTTTTACAAATCTCCTCGGTATCACAAGTGAAATAATTAACACCAACTGTGGATCTTTAAAACGTCAGCCTGTAATGAACACCTGTGCACCAACAAGAGAGATGGAAAACATGCATTGTTAGAGGACTGGAGTTGGGAAACCCTGTCTGGCAATATTTAGGAATACATACAATATATTACAGTATATATTACAGTATATCCATATAAACATTGGCATCACAACAATAAATAGTACACAAGCTGGCAAGGAGGAGTGTCAAGTGAGCTAAACCTTAATTCTCAATGTCTCTCTCCCCTATCTTGCCACAATCCTATTAAAGCACAGTCATCTTTTCAATAAGTAAATACCAACTCTGTCGCTTGATGACAGACCAACTTTAATGCTTTAAGAATGTTTGTTACATTAGAATAATAATCCATGTAATAAAATCAAACGTCAACCAACCAAGGCTTTTAGAAGAAATGTTTTTTTGTTGTTGTTATGTTTAGAATTTTACGCAATTAAACTTTAATTAAAATGTCTCTTTGTTAGTGACTGCACTTAGTCCACAATTCAGCTGAATACTATGGATCTGTAGCCGGTTTCTTGCCAAATTCTGATTTCAAGGAAATAACATTT
The DNA here is from genome assembly GCF_028390025.1 of Pseudophryne corroboree. Lineage (NCBI taxonomy): Eukaryota > Metazoa > Chordata > Amphibia > Anura > Myobatrachidae > Pseudophryne > Pseudophryne corroboree. The sequence goes on from NC_086450.1 coordinate 123,958,831, forward strand.
GAGAGAAGGTTTTATAATTTAGTCCAGCCCTCACCCTCCTGCTTAGTTTTAATATATAAATTCTAAATTTGATTTAAGTTTATTAGATGGCAGCCTGTTATGTAAAACAATATAAAAAATGTTATTCCACCAAAGCATAATATTTGGATTAAGTGCATCACTCGTATTATTCAAACAAAAAAAACAACTCATGGTTTTATTTTAAGTTTTGTTGTAGTGCTATGTCTTTTATGTCTTTAATAAGTATTTTGTTGTCTGCAGGTGCACCTATTCATATATGTGTGTTTATACACACACACACACACACACACACACACACACACACACACACACACACACACACACACACACACATACATACATATTTTATAATATATTTTTTATAATTCTTTTTAGCGGTCAGTCAAAAATGCCGTGATACATACAGAGGAAGGCAGATAATACAAGTCTCAAATAACACTGCGAGATCTGGTCCACTGTGGGAACAAAAAGTGAAGGGGACACGGATAAATAACATGAGGCACAAACCTGACCAGATTGCAGTGTAAATAAGAATTTAAAAAACCACAATCAGAATGTAGGCTTTCAGAACGGGAATGAAAGTAGGAAATGGGAAGGGGAGGGGGTGACCACAATATAAAGCTGCTTAGGGAATCACAGATCCGTCTGTAAGGAGATTATTAAGTACCGGTGGAGATAGTGTAAGATCGAGTAGACAGTGAACGCCACTCATGGGTCCTTACTGGCGATTAGCGATCAGGTGTAGAGAGGGATGGGACTCTGCGTTGTGCAGAGAGCTAAGGAGCCCAAACTTGAATGAAGACGTGGCCCCTGTATGAAAGTAGTAGGTTATCTTCTCCATAGCAGCCATGTTACCAGAGCTTCCAGGAGAGTGTTCTAGAGACTATGTACAGAGTCCAAAAGAGCATAATATTCGGGCATGTCCACCAGATATGTAGTATAGTACCCCTGTGGCAGCATCCCCGTCAAAAATTAGGAGATGAAGAGGCGAACATTTTATTAAGTCTCAGTCCCAATTCATATTTTATCCATGAAGCATATTATGTGATGGTTAAAACTCTCTAATACAGTGATATAGGGGCTTATGTATTGACTCTTGGAGATAAAGTGCCAACCAATCTGCTTCTGTCATTTTTCAGACGCAGCCTATAAACTGACAGGAGCTGATTAGCTGGTACTTTATCACTTTACAAGATTTGATACACAGGCCCCTAATGCACTGTATTATAATTCAGTTAGCGATCAATACAAAATCTAGTATGATCAAAGACTGCCTTTTGTTTTCTATTCTGAGTGAATCTGCTTATTTAAGGTAGAGGTTCCCAAACGCGGTCCTCGAGGCACCTCAGCGGTCCTGGTTTTCAAATATATCCATGCTTGGCCACAGGTGACTTAATTAGCACCTTAGTCAATTTGATTTACCCATCTGTGCTGATCCATGGATATACCTAAATCCTGGACTGTTGGGGTGGCTTGTGGACCGCGTTTGGGAACCTCTGATTTAAGGGGTTGTCCATATAAGTGGTATAAAATGCTACACAGAATATGATCGTGCTTAGACACATGGGGTTTAACAAATTACAGGAAAAAGATTAACTTCATTTATGGTGAAAGACCCAGAATGATTGAAAAATAAATGACTATAAAGAGCATCCTACAGATTTGATGAATTACATTATGCATTAAAGAGGAAACACACCAAATCTGCAGTCTTGAGATGTCTATTTCATCAGGTGTCATTATTTGGGAGTATTTGGATGAATAATAATAGTGCAGTTAATTATCAGTGATAACTGTATAGAAAAGTTTGTCTAAAACTGTAACTGCTGAAAGAAAATATAATCCCTTTTGTTTGTACAGCAAACCCATGATGGACCTCCTGGTATTCCTATGTGCACAGTACCATTTAAACCCATCTACCTACACAATAGATCTAATCGCGGCCGATAACAGTCAGCTTAAGTTCAAACCCAACACGCCCATTGGAATGCTGGAAGTGGAGAGCGTTGTTCTGAAGTCGAAAAATCTGGATGATAAAACTAGAAAACCTGGTCCAACAGTGCCAGAGGTGACTCCTCTTATGTACAAATAGATTTGCTTCTGTATACATGTTTTTCCCATATATATATATATATAGCACTTCAGGGTAAGCCGAAAGCTTTATAGTCATGCGGTTTATGGGTTTGTGTGAGCAGTAACTAAAAATACATATTAAGCATATACTACTGTGAATTTGTGCCTGTGTGTGAACAACATAGCACACCATGCCTCGTTCTGTGCAGAAGATGGACCTTCTTTTGTCATAGCCACATGAGGATTTATCACTGTCCAGTATTTTGGAGACAACCAACAGATACTAAATTCTATTCATTCGTAATTCTGTTAATTGGTCATTGCTGTAAAGCTTGCGATAGCAGAACTGTCTGTGCCTTGAAGCACATCTTTCTTACTGAGTAAAGGATTACTTCAAAAAGCATTTTATCTTTTTAATGAAAACTATATAACAAGGTAAGATATCCTGAGCAGGGCCCCGTGTCATCCTCTTTTACGCTGTTTTCATGTCTCCTCTTACCCCGTCCACCTACCGGCCTGTGTATTATTTATTTTGCATGTCCTCTTCTACACTTAGAGGCTGATACTGAGTTGCATGCTGTGCAACTTACTTTAGTGTCTCTTGCCGTAGTGGCATCTGTGAATTTATGATCATGCTAGTATCTGCTCTTCCCCTGGTGTCTGACTGTGCCCACTTTGATCACCTTTAGAGGGCAATTCAGTTGTTTTCCCCCACAGCTGCCACTATATGGCGCCCAACAGAGCAATTCAATTGTTGCGCATGAATAACCGCAGGCACACACATTTCAGCCTGCAGCCTCCTGAGTTGGCAAGCTGAAATGTGCGAAAAGTTTGCTGTTCAGGCACACAAGCAGCACTTTCTACATTGTGCCTATTAGTTTAGCAACTAAACCCGGTCTATTTGGACACTGGTTCTTCAGAGTTGATCGCAGCAGAAATTTTTTTAGCAGTTGTGCAAAACCATGGGGGTCATTCCGACCCGGTTCTTCGCTGTGGTGTGAATGGGTCGGACTGTGCATGCGCGGCGGGCGCATTGCGCACACGCGTCGTTGCGGCAGTGGCTAGAACAAAGAAGAAAGTGATCGCTAGTGCGATCGCAAGAAGATTGACAGCGAGGAGGCTTTCTGGGACATCTACTCACCGTTTTCCAGGCGTGGAGATCCGAGCGCAGGCGTGTCCAGGCGTTTGGAGGGCGGATGTCTGACGTCAATCCCGGGACCTTCGTCGCTGGATCAGTCGCACAGGGTAAGTAGGTCTGACCCTGGTCTTGTTTTGCAGGAAATTTTTTTTAGCATAGCAGGGCTGCACAAGCGATCGCAGCCCTGCTATGCTAAAATACCTTCCCCCATAGGCGGCGTCAAGTTGATCGCACGAGCAGCAGAAAGTTGCTACGTGCGATCAACTCGGAATGACCACCCATGTGCACTGCAGGTGTGGAAGATATAACATGTTCAGAGAGAGTTAGATTTGGGTGGGTTATTTTGTTTCTGTGCAGGGTAAATACGGTCTGCTTTATTTTTACACTGCAATTTAGATTTCAGTTTGAACACACCCCACCCAAATGTAATGGTGGGTACACACTGGTCGATATATCTGCAGATCAATTGATCGGCAGATATATCTATGGACAGATCGGGCTGTGTGCTGTGCATACACACTGCCCGATCCGTCGGGGACTGACGTCATGAACTGGGCGAGCGTGTACACACGCCTGCCCAGTTCAGCTGTCAATCACCGCCGGCTGCCGCAGCATGTGTACGGGCAGTTGGCTGATCGCCCATACACACACAGCGATGCGCCAATATATCGGTAGATATATTGGCCGTCGGCTGTGCTGCATGGCCGACGCTATATGTCTGTGAACAATGGAGTTCACAGACATATCGCCCGTACACACTGGCCGACGGACCTGCGATATATCGGCCGTTCAATAGAACGGACGATATATTGGTCAGTGTGTACAGGCCTTAACTCTTTGCACATGTTATATCTCCCCCCCCCCCCCCCCCCCCCCCCTGCAGTGCACATGGTTTTACCCAACTACTAACATATTTGCTGCTGTGATCAACTCTGAATTAGGCCCTATGTGCACAGAAAAAAACATTTTGGAATATTGCCCCATGATCTGAATAACCGCCTCCCAGAAACACTCGGGACATCATTTACAAACAATTCGGAGACCGTACATCTCAACTGCACCTGCATATGTGTGTGTGCACACCGTGGGTCACATGATCTGTGCGATTTAGACTCATGCGCAGTTGAAACACATCGACCATTTGCACGCATAGTGGAATCGCTTGTGACTCATAATCAGGCCGTTAATTGTTGTATAGCTAGCTACTATGTTTTCTGTACATTATTATACATCATTTCTTGCTAATGTCCTGTATTTTCGCCTTTGCTTGTTTTTGTGCTGAGGTGCTCTTTGCTGGGCATGCCCCCAGAGTGATGCCACATACCCCCCGTCCCGCCACTGCAATCTGGTAGCTGTTGATCATCATTCATAGCAACTATCACTTTTTAATTCCGACTGGCAGAATGCATTCTCTTATCATAGATGAGGTTTCATGAAAAACCCCTATGTACATATTATGGAATATGAAGCTTTGCAGATCTACTTCTACTACAGATTGCAGTTCCTTAAAGCTACATATACTGTACCACAATGCATCGAGGTATTGCATGAAAAATCTAGCTTGGGTAACACAGAGCATGCAGTCACTGGGATATAAACTAGATCTCCTGCTACTCACACTATCGCATGCCAACACAGCTGCTAGCTACAGGTTATGAACTTAGGCCAAGATTTATCAGGCCTTGGAGTGTGCTAAATTGCATGGTGATAAAGTCACCTTTAATCAGCTCCTAATTGTCATTATTCAGACACATCCTGTAACATGACCGGAGGTGGTTTGTTGGTACTTTATCACCGTGCAATTTATCACTCCAAGGCATGATAAATCTGGGCCTTAGTGCAGAGCAAATAGAGTGCACATGGCCAAAATGTTTCATAAACATTCCAACTAATAGGATTTACATTATATGGGCACGTAAGTGTTTGGAGCAGCTAAAATGAATCCTGGCCCAATTACCAAAGCTTCCTCCTGGCATACGACTGTACCTACACCCACAGTGTTTCAGGGCTGGGGTCCCTGTTTTGGCAGGAAGACCAGAAGCAAATATTGAGACAGTCCACCCTGGAAATTATATTTCGCATCTTCTGATAAATCCTCCAGCAATGAGTTACTTTGATTACATGCAGCAGAAACTACCAAGCGCTCTCATAAATACCATCTGTCTTCCGCAGCAAACGGTTCGTCTGGTAATAAACTACAAAAGAACTCAGAAGACAGTAATGAGAGTCAGCCCTTTTATTTCTCTACAAGATCTCATCCGCTCAATCAGCAGTAAATGTGAATTTGATCCTCGAACTACAGTGTTGCTACATGACTACGAGTCACAAAAACCCCTAGACATAACAAAGTCCCTGAATGATCTTGGCTTAAGGGAACTGTATGCAATGGATCACAGCAAAGGTAAGAATTGATTTTGTTTCATTTTGACCTATAATTGCTAAACAATAATGCAGCTATGGATGTAGCCACACTTGTCGCACGCGTGGCACAGGCACACATGACATGACGTGCCGTGCTGCCGGAGCGACTTAATACACCAGGCTGCAACCAGCCACAGCCCTATGTATTCTAATAGCGGCACGGCAGAGTTTGTGGGCACACTAGCTGCGTCAGCTATGCCGTGATTAGGACACTTGGCGGCAAAGCTGAACACGGCTACATCTGTAGTTTGATCTCTTAGTAAAACTCTTTGTTGATGATGTCATTGTACATGCCTATGTGTTCCTTCGTAGTCGCTGCTGTTCAGTCCTCTGGGTACAGGAAATCCTCACATTTAAATGAAAGAGTGCCCGGATCCAGAACTTCATATGCTAGGCGTGTACTGAGTTAATTTTCTAATTGGCTGCTGCAGCTGTCCAATCAGTTATGCAGTTCTAAAATCTACCCATGACTCAAAGGAGTCCACACTAAGTGGCCATGTTTCCAAACAGCTGCGACCAAAAGGGTTATTGGATTGGAATAGATAAAATTAGTCCTGCAAAAAATAAAAAAATAAGAATTTACTCACCGGTAATTCTATTTCTCGTAGTCCGTAGTGGATGCTGGGTACTCCGTAAGGACCATGGGGTATAGACGGGCTCCGCAGGAGACTGGGCACTCTTAAAAGAAAGATTAGGTACTATATCTGGTGTGCACTGGCTCCTCCCTCTATGCCCCTCCTCCAGACCTCAGTTAGGGAAACTGTGCCCGGAAGAGCTGACATTACTAGGAAAGGATTTGGAATCCAGGGTAAGACTCATACCAGCCACACTAATCACACAGTACAACTCGTGATAACTATACCCAGTTAACAGTATGAACAATAACTGAGCCTCTCTCAACAGATGGCTCATACAATAACCCTTTAGTTAAGCAATAACTATATACATGTATTGCAGAGAGTCCGCACTTGGGACGGGCTCCCAGCATCCACTACGGACTACGAGAAATAGAATTACCGGTGAGTAAATTCTTATTTTCTCTGACGTCCTAGTGGATGCTGGGTACTCCGTAAGGACCATGGGGATTATACCAAAGCTCCCAAACGGGCGGGAGAGTGCGGATGACTCTGCAGCACCGAATGAGCAAACTCAAGGTCCTCCTCAGCCAAGGTATCAAACTTGTAGAATTTTGCAAAAGTGTTTGAACCCGACCAAGTAGCAGTTTGGCAAAGTTGTAAAGCCGAGACCCCTCGGGCAGCCGCCCAAGAAGAGCCCACCTTCCTCGTGGAATGGGCTTTTACTGATTTAGGATGCGGCAGTCCAGCTGCAGAATGTGCAAGCTGAATCGTGCTGCAGATCCAGCGAGCAATAGTCTGCTTTGAAGCAGGAGCACCCAGCTTGTTGGGTGCATGCAGGATAAATAGCGAGTCAGTTTTTCTGACTCTAGCCGTCCTGGAAACATAAAGTTTCAGGGCCCGGACTACGTCCAGCAACTTGGAATCCTCCAAGTCCCTAGTAGCCGCAGGCACCACAATAGGTTGGTTCAAATGAAACGATGATACCACCTTAGGGAGAAATTGGGGACGAGTCCTCCATTCTGCCCTTTCCATATGGAAGATCAGATATGGGCTTTTACATGACAAAGCCGCCAATTCTGACACACGCCTAGTCCAAGCTAAGGCCAAAAGCATGACCACTTTCCACGTGAGATATTTTAGCTCCACGGTCTTAAGTGGCTCAAACCAGTGGGATTTTAGGAATCCAACACACGTTAAGATCCCAAGGTGCCACTGGAGGCACAAAAGGGGCTGAATATGCAGCACCCCTGTAACAACGTCCGAACTTCAGGCAGTGAAGCCAGTTCTTTTTGAGAGAAAAAGGGATAGGGCCGAAATTTTGGCCTTTATGGATTCTAATTTTAGGCCCATAGTCACTCCTGACTGTAGGAAATGCAGGAATCGACCCCCCTGGAATTCCTCTGTAGGGCCTTCCCGGCCACACACCAAGCAACCTATTTTCGCCATATACAGTGAAAGTCTTGCTGTCACGTCTTTCCTAGCCTTTATCAGCGTAGGTATAACTGCATCCGGAATGCCCTTTTCCGCTAGGATCCGGCGTTCAACCGCCATGCCGTCCAACGCAGCCGCGGTAAGTCTTGGATCAGACAGGGTCCCTGTTGCAACATGTCCTGACTGAGAGGCAGAGGCCATGGGTCCTCTGAGAGCATTTCTTGCAGTTCCAGGTACCGAGTCCTTCTTGGCCAATCCGGAGCAAAGAATATTGTTCACACTCCTCCGTTTATTACAATTCTCAGCCCTTGGGTCTGAGAGGAAGAGGAGGGAATATATAGACCGACTGGAACACCCACGGTGTTACTAGTGCGACCACAGCTATCGCCTGAGAGTCCCTTGACCCAGCGTAAAACCTTTTTTATCTTTTTATTGAGGTGGGAACGCCATGTAGTCCACCTGAGGCAGTTTCCATCAATTTGCAAAACTGCGTGAAGACTTCCTGATGAAGTCACCACTTTCCCGGGTGGAGGTCGTGTCCACTCCCGGAATGAACACTGCTGACTGTGCGCTTACTTGATTCTCCGCCCAGCGAAGAATTCTGGTGGCTTCTACCCTCGTCACCCTGCTCCTTGTGCCGCCCTGGCGGTTTACATGAGCCCCTGCGGTCTGACTGGATCAGAACCGGTTGGTCGCGAAGCAGGAACTCCGCTTGACTTAGGGCGTTGTATATGGCCCTTAGTTTCAGGATATTGATGTGAAGGCAAGTCTGTTGGCTTGACCACAAACCTTGGAATTTTCTTCCCTGTGTAACTGCCCCCCACCCTCGGAGGCTTGCATCCGTGGTCACCAGGACCCAGTCCTGAATGCCGGATCTGCGGCCCTCGAGAAGGTGAGCACTCCGCAGCCACCACAGGAGAGACACCCTGGCCCTGGGGGATAGGGTGATTAACCGATGCATCTGAAGATGTGATCCGGACCACTTGTCCAGTAAGTTCCATTGTCCTTGCATGGAACCAGCCGAAGGGGATGGCCTCGTATGATGCCATCATCCTTCCCAGGACTCGAGTGCAGTGATGCACTGACACCTGTTTTGGTTTTCAATAGATTCCTGACCAGTGTCATGAGCTCCTGAGCTCTCTCTATCGGGAGATAAACCCTCTTCTGGTCTGTGTCTAGGATCATGCCTAGGCGAGGCAGATGAGCTGTAGGAACCAACTGCGACTTCGGAATATATAGAATCCAGTCGTGTTGCCGTTTCACTTCCAGAGAAGGTGACACGCTGTCCAGCAACTGCTCTCTTGATCTCGCTTTTATGAGGAGATCATCCAAGTATGTGATAATAGTGACACCTTGCTTCCGCAGGAGCACCATCATATCCGCCATTACCTTGGTGAAATTCGTAATGACAATCCCGTACCGCAATTCTGAGGTACGCCTGATGAGGTGGATAAATGGGGACACGAAGGTATGCATCCCTTATGTCCCGATTCATTTCAGGCTTGCAATGACCGCTCTTAGCGATTCCATCTTGAACCTGAACCTTTTCAGGTATATGTTCAGGGATTTTAATTCAATATGGGTCTAACCGAACCGTCTGGTTTCGGGATTATAACATGGTCGAATAATAACACCCTCTTGTTGAAGGAGGGGACCCTTGACCACCACCTGTTGAAGATACAATTTACGAATTGCAGTTAACACTGGCTCCCTCTCTTGGGGGGAAGCCCGCCGGGTCCTCGGTGAGGGGGCATCTTCTCACAGTCCAGCCTGTATCCCTGCGATACAATTTCTATTGCCCAGGGATCTAACAGGGAGTGAACCCACTTGTGGCTGAACTTACGAAGGCGTGTCCCCACCGGGCCTAGCTCCGCCTGTGGAGCCCCAGCGACATGCGGTGGATTTTTGTAGAGGCCGGGGAGGACTTCTGTTCCTGGGGACTAGCTGTGTTGTACAGCTTCTTTCCTCTGCCCCCGGCTCTGACAAGAAAGGACGCACCTCAGACTTTCTTGTTTCTTTATTCGAAAAGCTGCATTTAATAATGTCGGGCTTTCCTAGGCTGTGCAGGAATATAAGGCAAAATATCAGAATCACCAGCTATAGCTGTGGAGACCAGGCCCGAGAACCTTTCTCCACACAATCCTCAGCCTTCCATATGCCTCTTAAGTCGGCATCATCTGTCCAATGTATATTCTACTGGACACGTCAAACAGAAATCGACATAGCTTTTGTCTCTAGGACCCAGTATACTCATGTCCCTTTGGGCATGCTTTATAATTATATATCTATCACTTAAGACAGCATCTTAAAATATTTATATGCATACTAGGGTCTCAATCTCTGCTGATAAGGTATCTGTCCACGCTGCCACAGCGCTATAAACCCATGCCGACACAATCGCCGGTCTGGGTAGTATACTAGAATGTGCACACTATCTGCAGGATCCCTGAGAATAGCTAGTGCAAACAGGACACCCAAGGGGGAGATTCTCAACACATCCTGGCCCTAGTGGGGAAAGGATACAGCCTGAGAATTCTCTTGTGGGAAGCTGCCGTCTCTTGTCTGGAGATTCCCGCTCTTTTTCCTCATGAGAGGAGGGAAATTTACCTCAGCATTCTTCCCCTTAACGTGTACTCTCGTGTCAGGGACAGATGAGTCATCAGTGATATGCAAATCATCTTTTATTCCAATAATCATATATTGAATATCTTTTAGCCCTCTTGGCTGTAACTTTGCATTATCGTAGTCGACAGTGGAGTTAAACTCCGTGTCGATACTTTGTTATTTTTGATAGTGAGCATAGAGAGACTCTGAAGGACTCTGTGACATAGGGACAGACCAGGGTAGATTTCCTTTCTGTTCCCTAACCTTTTGTGCAATAATTTTACCGTAGCACTTACACATATCCAAACAGGTGTCGGCGTTGTTGACGGAGACACCCTCCCACACACTTATCCGCTCTATCACCTCCTTAGAGGAGCCTTTTACCTCATACATGTCGACACACGCGTACCGACACACCACACACACAGGGGATGCTCTATTTGAAGACAGTTCCCCCACCAGGCCCTTTGGAGAGACAGAGAGAGAGTATGCCAGCACACACCACAGCGCTATATAATACAGGGATGTACACTATACTGAGTGATTTTTCCCCTATAGCAGCTTATATACACAGTTTTGCGCCTAAATTTATGTGCCCCCCCTCTCTTTTTTACTCTTTGTGTACCAGGATACTGCAGGGGAGAGTCTGGGGAGCTTCCTTCCAGCTGAGCTGTGAAGAGAAAATGGCGCCGGTGGGCTGAGGAAGAAGGCTCGGCCCCCTCAGCGGCGGGCTTCTGTCCTTTTATGTACTTTAATGGCGGGGGTTAATGCACATATACAGTTTATCAGACTGTATTATGTGCTTTTCGCCAAGTAAGGTAATCTAATTGCTGCCCAGGGCGCCCCCCCCAGCGCCCTGCACCCATCAGTGACCGGAGTGTGTGGTGTGCTAAGGGAGCAATGGCGCACAGCTGCAGTGCTGTGCGCTACCTTAATGAAGACCGGAGTCTTCAGCCGCCGATTTTCAACTTCTCTTCGTTCTTCTGGCTCTGCAAGGGGAACGGCGGCGCGGCTTCGGGACCGGACGACCGAGGACTGGGCCTGTGTTCGATCCCTCTGGAGCTAATGGTGTCCAGTAGCCTTAGAAGCCCAAGCTAGCTGCAAGCAGGTAGGTTCGCTTCTCTCCCCTCAGTCCCATGTAGCAGTGAGTCTGTTGCCAGCAGATCTCACTGAAAATAAAAAACCTAACAAATACTTTCTTTTCTAGGAAGCTCAGGAGAGCCCCTAGGGTGCATCCAGCTCTGGCCGGGCACAGATACTAACTGAGGTCTGGAGGAGGGGCATAGAGGGAGGAGCCAGTGCACACCAGATATAGTACCTAATCTTTCTTTTAAGAGTGCCCAGTCTCCTGCGGAGCCCGTCTATACCCCATGGTCCTTACGGAGTACCCAGCATCCACTAGGACGTCAGAGAAATGTATGATACTGAACATGTCTTAAAAATGTTAATTTTACAAATTGTTTTATTTGGACCATTGTGTACGTATCTATAGTATGTACATATATAATGTAAAGAAAGAGTGAGAAACAGCGCTCTCTAGTGTAATTATTTTGTATCAAAGTAAGGCGATAAGTAGTATGTGTACCGCAATTAAATGGTAAACATGGTGATCAATATTTATTACTAGTTATTTATGTAGTGCACACATATTCTGCAGCGCTTTACAGAGAATATTTACCAATTCACATTGGTCCCTGTCTCAGTGGAGCTTACGATCTGTATTCCTTCCACATTCACACACTTACCCACGGGTGTGGTATGGCTGACCAATGGTCTCCTGACCATCGGTCAGCATACCGACGCTGGTATCTCAGCGGGGAGGGCGAGTGCAGCAAGCCCCTTGCGGGCTCGGTGACGACCTGCGGTCGCCTCGGGCTCTTCCCACGCTATGGGTGTCGTGGACACCCACGAGTGGAAATAGTCCCTGTTGGTCGGCATGCTGACCGTTGGGATAGTGAGGGGGCGGGATTTTGGGGAAGGTCATGTGACCATCGGTCTGCTGACTGCCGGTCACATGAATACCACTTCTTACACATTAGGGTTAATTTTTGTTGGAACCCAATTAACGTACCAGTATATTTTTGGATTGTGGGAGGAAACCCACACAAGTACGCGGATATACAAACTCCACACACTTAGGGCCATGGTGGGGATCTAACCCATGACCTCCGTGCAATATGGGTCTTTATGGACACTGTTGCCATCAGAGAATTACCAGGATAAACCCGGGAGTCTTCAATGAAGACCCTTCTGTGTTTCCCAATGTCAGTGCTCAGATATAGATATCTATAGTTCTCAGATATAGAAATAGTTTTCCGCATGTAGTATATATATTCCTCTACTACAGTAAACTATCGTGTGTGTGTGTGTGTGTGTGTGTGTGTGTGTGAATGTATATATTATGTGTGTGTATGTATGTATGTATGTATGTATGTGTGTGTATATAATTAAAAAAAAAATAAAAAAAAAAATATATATATATATATATATATATATATATATATATATACAAGAAATAAAATGTCTAAGGGAGCTGTGTTATACAATTATTGTATAACACAGCTCCGACATTTTATTTATTGTATTTTTATTTTTGTACTCTGTCTAACAGAGGGTACGTCATAGGGTTGAGCTCCAAACTTAGCGCAAACAAACATTAGGTCTATCCCACATTCTCACATACATACATACATACATACATACATACATACATACATACATACACATTATATATATATATATATATATATATATAATCATAATTCATGCTTCTTTCGTTTTAGCTGCATCTCCTACAGAGTTCAGGCCGCCACCTTTGCAGGGTAAGTGTTCCACTGTTAATATTATTGAAGTTAATACTGAATTGAAGTTACGTTATTCAAAGTGAAAAAATCACGTTATCGTTGTGAAATGTTGCAGAGGGTATATTTATATAGGGTGTGCTATGTTAAGTCAGCATTCAAATATCGACCTTGTCAGAACGTCGACAGTTGACATGTTTAGCTATTTAACTGTGTACTGTAGCTATTCACTTTGGTTTTCACCTGTGTTAGTTACAGATGTGCCTTACATATGAAAATATTAAAAACAAACCTGATGATATCTCAGGAAAAAAATAATTGGTTTCTCATTTGTCGGAAGGGGTTAAAAGAAAATGCGTTTTTAAAGTGTTCAATTAATTGTGCAATTTTCCTGGACCAAACTCCAGTTCTCTGTGGCCCATCCCACTGCCAGGATAGCAAAACATTACATAAGTGCCCGTAGGCGATTATCTCCTAGATAATTGGCATTCGGTTCTGCGGAAAGTTTTTTTTTTTTTTTTTTAACAAAGTTACTGTATGTCCTGCTGTACAGTACCAGGCAGTACAGTTGTGTCCTGCTGAATCTTGGGCAGCGTGCTCCTGGCAGCACCTGACCATTGCTGGTCCTTGTGTAACAATCAGGCACCTTAGCAAGTGGTTCCTGGTTGGTAGACTGTTCGTGCACAATATTCACTATAGAGCACTGCACATTGGAAGCAGTGGGGGTCATTCCGAGTTGTTCGCTCGCTAGCTGCTTTTAGCAGCATTGCACACGCTAGGCCGCCGCCCCCTGGGAGTGAATCTTAGCATAGCAGAATTGCGAACGAAAGAGTAGCATAATTGCGAATAAATAATTCTTAGCAGTTTCTGAGTAGCTCGAGACTTACTCCTACACTGCGATCAGCTCAGCCTGTTTCGTTCCTGGTTTGACGTCACAAACACGCCCTGCGTTCGGCCAGCCACTCCCCCCGTTTCTCCAGACACTCCCGCGTTTTATCCTGGCACGCCTGCGTTTTTCGCACAATCCCAGAAAACGGTCAGTTTCCGCCCAGAAACACCCACTTCCTGTCAATCACACTCCGATCACTTCAGCGATGAAAATTCTTCGTTTGGATGTGAGTAAATCTACTAAGTTTTGTGCTAAAATACTTAGCGCATGCGCGCTGCGTACCATGCGCATGCGCATTTTTGCCTTAATCGCTCCGTTGCGAAAATCGGCAACGAGCGAACAACTCGGAATGACCCCCAATGACCCGTGCGCGCTGCTGCTATTTTATGTTTCATTTGTTTTCTTACTCTCATCCTTGTAAAGTCAGGACTGGTGCTGAGAGGGTAATTTTTTTATTTTTTCAAATCCAAGCAGTATTGTCTGATGATCTCATTTTCTGGGGCTTCATGAAATTCTTATCCTGTCATGCTACAAGTATATATTACATTTGTCAAAAAAATTACAATCTAAAATGTATTTGAGTGTAGTTTTTGTCATAAATGTTTGCGCTAAAATTGGATTTACAATAGCTTTCTGATGCTTGTTTACTGTATGTGCACATAATCATTTAGTAGGCAACAAGTTTGAAATCCCAGTGGATTTGCATAATTGTACCCCACCAATTTGCTAAGCTATAAAACTGCTGCAAAAAATGCTGTGAAACTACAATGTAGCATAGAAAACACTGTCCCAATGTATAGAAATCTCCAAATTTACTAAAACTAGCCACAATCCCACTCAAGAAAAAAAGAAAACGATCTGCCTCCGATAGACATGATTGTGGAACGTGCTGCAAAGATTCCTATGGTCTGTGTAGCCTTACTTCTTCTTCTTTTTTTTTCATATTTGTGAAGACCACAGAAACTGTGTGTTTTTCCATTAAAATGTTAGCCAATTTTTGTGTGTGTGAGGGGGGTCAACAATTCTTTAGTATGTGTGTATGTGAATATCAGTGCCGTAACTAGACATTTTAGCGCTGTGTGCAAGATACAGCGTCATCCGCCCCCTCATTATTTAAAATAGGGTCCATGCGTATCAAAAATATAGGGGCATGGCTTCATGGGGAAGGGACGTGGCCACAAAATAATACCAATTCATGTTACGCTGCACAGTAGTCACCATTATTCAAATGATGCCACACAGTAGAGCCACTACACCAGGTAGAGCCCTTTTCCACATTACGCCAGGTAGTCCCCTTTTTACTAGAGATGAGCAGGTTCGGTTCTCGGAGAACCTACCCCTACCGAACTTTGCCTTCTGAGCCCGGATCCGAGTCCGGCTTGGGTTTTCCCGCCTGACTCTGAAACCCGAACGCAGGAAAACGTCATCATCCCGCTGTCGGATTCTCGCGGGATTTGGATTCCATATAAGGAGCCGCGCGTCGCTGCCATTTTCACTCCAGTCTTGGAGAGTGTATAGAGAGGACGTGTCCTCAGTTTTCAGTGTCTGTGTGTTGGGGCGGGAAAGTGGGGTGGCAAGTGTTGACCAGTCCAGTGTAGTCACTCAGTGTTTTGTGCTGCATCAGTCCAGCCATTCACAGTGTTGGTGTTCTCTGCTGCCATATATCCAGTCTAGCTGTATAAGTGGTGCTGTGTTGTGCAGACCAGTCCAGTGTAGTCAGTGTATTGTGCTGCATCAGTCCAGCCAGTCACAGTGTTGGTGTTCTCTGCTGCCATATATCCAGTGTAGCTGTATAAAGTGGTGCTGTGTTGTGCAGACCAGTGGTAGTGTCCTGTGTCATCGGTAATTCCAGTGACGATATACGCTGCTGCTATATGTCCACTGCTGCAGTATAACAATTATAACAAAAACCTGTTGTGCTGCATCAGACCAGTGGTAGTGCCCTGTCTCATCAGTCATTCCTGTGCCGCATATTGTCTCATATAACTCCCAAAAAATAATGGCAAACAAAAATTTTGAGGAGAAAATAGGGAAAGATCAAGAAGAACCACTTCCTCCTAGTGCTGAAGCTGCTGCCGCTAGCCATAACATAGACGATGAAATGCCATCAACGTCGTCTGCCAAGGCCGATGCCCAATGTGATAGTAGAGGGCGTGTAAAATCCAAAAAGCCAAAGTTCAGTAAAAAGAACCAAAAACATTTTTTTAATTGTCTGTGGAGAAACGTAAACTTGCCAATATGCCATTTACGACACGGAGTGGCAAGGAACGGCTGAAGCCCTGGCCTATGTTAATGACTAGTGGTTCAGCTTCACATGACGATGGAAGCCCTCATAACTGAGGCCTTGACACTTATGTTGGTGTTAGACGTGAATCCGGTATCTGCCATTAGTGCAGTGGGATTTAGACAATTGATGGAGGTATTGTGTCCCCGGTAACAAATCCCATCTAGATTCCAGTTCACTAGGCAGGCGATAGCGAGATTTTGCCATTTAATTCCAGTGATTTGGACGTATAATTACAATGATTTTGGCAATTAATTTCAGTGATTTATAATTATTAATTCCAGTAATCTTGCCAATTAATTCCAGTGATTTGGACGTATAATTACAGTGATTTTGCCAATTAATTTCAGTGATTTACAATTTATTAAGTACAGTGATCTTGCCAATTAATTCCTGTGATTTGGACGTATAATTCCAGTTGGAATTGTTTGCGTCGCTTGGCTTAGTCATACAGCTACCTCATTGCACCTCTTCAACATCTTTGCATGAGGTGCTGTTCAGGGCCTTTTTTTCTTAATATCTGCCCTCTTGTCTGCCACTGCAGTGCCACTCCTAGATGGGCCAGGTGTTTGTGTTGTCCACTTGTGTCGCTTAGCTTAGTCATCCAGCAACCTCGGTGCCACCTTTTGGACTAAAAACAATATTGTGAGGTGTTCAGAATAGACTGGAAATGATTGTTATTGAGGTTAATAATACCGTAGGATCAAAATTACCCCCAAATTCTGTGATTTTTGCTGTTTTTGTGTTTTGTTTTGTTTTTTTAAAAATCATCCAGATCCAAAACCAAAACATGAAATGGTGGTTTTGGCAAAACCAAGCCAAAACCAAAACACGAAGTGGAATTAGAACCAAAACACGAAAAGTGCCCGCCGCACAGCTCTACTTTTTACACATTGCAGCAGGCAGAGTCCCTGTTTTACACATTACGGCAGGCAGTTCAAAGAAAATTGGTGCCCCCTGCTCCATACTTAATATAGGGCAGTGTGCACCGAAGGCGCGCGTCAGTAGCGTCCGTCCGTCACATTACACGACACAGTAGCATCCGTCAGTCACATTACCAAGCACGGTAGTGGCCGTCAGTCACACTACACGACACAGTAGCGACAGTCAGTCACACTACACGACACAGTAGTGACTGTTAGTCGCATTACACGACACATTAGCGTCCGTCAGTCACATTACACGACACGGTAGCGACCATCAGTCACTTTACACTGCACAGTATTACCCCTTACACACATTCCGGCAGATAGATAGAGTGAGTGTGTGTAAAGAGAGTGAGAGTGTGTGTTGCACCCCCTTCCCCTACTCAGAAATTAACTATTGCACTACTTACATATACATAGCTTGTCCCATCTGCACTGACACTCAGCTGACGGCTTCTGTGTCCCTCTCCAGTCCACACACTACTGGATGCGCTGGAGGGGCATGGGAAGTGAGTGGGAGGGGCCTCGGATGCCCACTCATGGGGACAAGATAGCTGCAGCCAGAGAGGGGGACTAAGGAGAGCGCGCACCCTATCTCCATGCTCCAGGCATGGTTGCAGTGCAGAAGGAGTGATGCCCACTCACAGGGACAAGATAGCTGCAGCCGGAGAGGGGAGCCTGTGGACGGGCAACGCTACCCGGCTAGGTGTCTATTGTAGGCGTGAGAAGGAGCTGGGCTGCGCACCTCACCGAGGGCAGCGCTGCAGCTAGTGGCAGTGGCTATGGAGCTCTATTTTACAGTAGGCAGTAGTAAAGCTGCCCTGCGGATTTTGCCGGCGGTACTGCGCCCACAGTGCACATGCGCTGTGTACCAGGCACCGCTGGCACACACCTAGTTACAGCTCTGGCGCGTGTGTGTGTGTATGTATATATTATATGTGGGTGTGTGTATGTATATGTATGTATGTGTATGTATATATATATATATATATATATATATATATATATATATATATATATATATATATAAAAATATAGTGTGTGTGGGAAAGCAGAGGTGCAACACTCACGGCTTCATAAAAGATACAGCTGTGAGTGCCACACCTCTGATCTTCTATATTGTGAGTGCATCGGCTGCAGTTGCTATTTTGGTTACTGGGTTGGGTGTGCCAGACAATGGACTCACACACTATCTCTATTATAATGTGTGTGTTTATGTGTGTGTGTGTGTATATATGCATGTATGTATATATATATATATATCTATCGGTGGCACTCTGGAAAAAACAACATGAAGCAAGCCTGGCTGTTTCACCAACGTTTCAATGCCATGATGAAAATGCTTCTGGCATTGAAACGTTGGTGAACCTACCAGGCTTGCTTCATGTTGTTTTTACCTGAGTGCCACCGATTTTTAACCTGCACAGACCCTGGGGACCAATGCAGCACTTTTAAACCATGTTAGAATTGTAGTTTTAGAAGATTGCGATCAATGGTGGGTTCTGTTTAGAGGGTCAAAATTACATTTAGTAAATACTGTGGTTTTTACATAGTCTTTCTGCAGTGGGATACATCGGTTTCTAAACCCTTTTAAACTTGCTGCCTAGTACGTTTAGTCCTTAATTCCAGTCACTGTTAGGATTCAGTTTTGTTTTTGAAGACAAATGTACAGTTGTAAAACGGGGTGTAGTATGGAATGCCGGCGGCCAGGCTTCCGGCGACCAGCATACCGACGTCGGGAGCCCGACCGCCGGCATACCGATAGCGTGGCGAGCGCAAATGAGCCCCTTACGGGCTCGCCACGCTGCGGGCATGGTGGCGCGCTCCACGCTATTTATTCTCCCTCCATGGGGGTCGTGGACCCCCATGAGGGAGAAAATCTGTCGGTATGCCAGCTGTCGGGATTCCGGCGCCGGTATACTGTGCGCCGGGATCCCGACAGTCGGCAACCTGAAGACCACCCATAAAACGTATAGTTTTTTTTTATTTCTTTTTTTATTTATTTATTCTAAATTCTTAAACTGTTATGTGAATATAATATGTGTATGCTCTGAGGACTAAACAAATGTTAACAGTCCAACTGAAAGAAAGAACATGGTACCATATTGCCCCAAGTGAAGCCATCCTTACAAATAAGGTTATGATCTGCCCCAAATTGCATAAGTTGGGCATACAATATACAATTATCTGGCTGGTTGGAATGAAAATCTGGTAATGGGTGAGAGCAAATGACAATTGACCATTTGCTCCCGAATACTGGAAAATGGACAAATCATGTCGTTCAGATCAATTGGTATGAATGATCGTTTTTGTTCGTTTTCCAGTGTTTGGGAGCAAATGGTCTATTGTCATTTGCTCTCGTCCATTACCAGATTTTCATTCCAATCAGCCAGATCTGGCAGATGATCTTTCAGATGATTGTATTGTGTATGCCCAGCTTTATAGTCTTAATAGAAATGGCTTTTCATCTTCACAGAAAATACATATTTTTTATACAATTTCACGTGTGTTTTACAGAGTCTTACCAGAATATGGAAGTGAAACATAATGAAGACAAACGGTTCTTCAACTTTTTCCGTAGAAGTACTAAAAAGAAACGTGACCAGGTAATGTAAATTTGTCTATTTTAATACGATATTCTTCTTATATAGTAAAAAATCCGGTATATTATAACTCTGCAAACTCTACCCCAACTTGTACAACTGGAATTTTCTTTGTTACAGTGCTTGGATCATACATTTATCACTTATTCCAGAGAACAATAGAATCATTGGAGAAGGGGGGTACAAGGGTTTCACACCTATATACACAAATAGGTGCTCCGGGAAGTATATTGCAACTGCAAACAGGAAGAAAGACAAAAAGTTCTTCTCTATGGGGCATACTGCAGATGTGACCTCATACATCTACCACAATGCGCCATACAGCGCAAAATGCCTGTTGCGAGTGTGCTATCAGGTCCTGTGCAACTCCGCTAGTATCGAGCATCTTTGTTTTTGTTTTTTTTGCCTAAAATGCGTCCTAGATGCAATGCGATGCAGCTAGGACACACCAGCAGACTGTGCTGATTAATTTGATATGAGAAACCTGTATACAGTATCTGTGTGTGTGAATGAGTCAACAGATCTTGGTGTGTATAAAAGCCAAAGCCACTGCATCGTAGCAGTTTGGATGCGGATTCAGAGACTCAGCCATATGCAGATATACAAATGTCGCATATCAAATTAGTACAGTATCCTGGCGCGTCCTATCAGCATCGTGTTGCGTCTAAAATACATTTTCTGCAAAGAAATATGCCTGATGCTAGCGGACTCTCACGGGACCTAGTGCGCCAAGAGGGGCTGATTGGTGCGACTGCAGCAAAGATGTATGAGGACACATCTGTATATACAGTATCAATGCATACAATTCAGAAGCTTTATTAGATAAGACTCGCCTAAACATTACGTACATAAAACATATATAGGGCAGTATTGGTAAATGGGTATCTCAATGTCAGTCTAATTATATTTCTCTAACGTCCTTGAGGATGCTGGGACTCCGTAAGGGCCATGGGGAATAGACGGGCTCTGCAGGAGATAGGGCACTTTAAGAAAGCTTTGGACTCTGGGTGTGCACTGGCTCCTCCCTCTATGCCCCTCCTCCAGACCTCAGTTTTACACTGTGCCCAGAGCGAGATGGGTGCACTGCAGAGAGCTCTCCAGAGTTCTCTGCCTAGAAGCATTTTTGTTTAGATTTTTTTTTTTTCTACCTTTTACTACTTTTTCACAGGGAGCACTGCTGGCAACAGGCTCCCTGCATCGAGGGACTGAGGAGAGAGGAGCAGACCTTCTTGTCAAAGATAGGCTCTGCTTCCTCGGCTACTGGACACCATTAGCTCCAGAGGGGGTGAACGCAGGTTCTTACTGGGCGTCCACCCCCGGAGCCGCGCCGCTGTTCTCGTCACAGAGCTAGAAGTACAGAAGACAGAAGTCGTCAGGCGGCAGAAGCCTTCAGGTTCACTGAGGTAACGCACAGCACTGCAGCTGTGCGTCATTGCTCCCATACGCCTTACATACTCCGGTCACTGTAAGGGTGCAGGGCGCAGGGGGGGGGGGGGGCGCCCTGGGCAGCAATATAAACCTCTGCATGGCAAAAAGACTATATACATGTACAGGTGGGCTCTGTACATGTATATAAAAGAGCCCCCGCCATATTTTACTAAGTTTGAGCGGGACAGAAGCCCGCCGCCGAGGGGGCGGGGCTTCTCCCTCAGCACTTACCAGCGCCATTTTCTCTCCACAGCACTGCTGAGAGGAAGCTCCCCGGACTCTCCCCTGCTTACACACGGTGAAAGGGTGCTTAAAAGAGGGGGGGGGGGGCACATAATTGGCAGTTTACATATTATACAGCGCTGCTGGGGAAAAACATTTTGTGTTGGTCTCCAGGGTTATTGCGCTGGGGTGTGTGCTGGCATACTCTCTCTCTGTCTCTCCAAAGGGCCTTGACAGGGATACTGTCTTCAGGAAAGGGGTTCCCTGTGTGTGTGTGTGAAGTGTGTCGGTACGCGTGTGTCGACATGTTTTACGAGGAAGGCTCGCTTAATGTGGAGGGGGAGTGCTTGAATGTCAGGTCGCCGTCGGCAACGCCGACACCGGAATGGGTGGATATGCTGAATGTCTTGAATGCAAATGTCAATCTATTGCATAAAAGATTAGACAAGGCAGAAGCTAGGGATCAGTCAGGTAGCCAGTCCATGCATGTCCCTGGGGCGCCAGGTCCTTCGGGGTCTCAGAAGCGCACCATATCCCAGATCGATGACACAGATACCGACACAGATACTGACTCTAGTGTCGACTATGAAGATGCTAAATTACAGCCGAAGGTGGCTAAGGGTATACGGTACATGATTATTGCCATTAAAGAGGTTTTGCATATTACTGAGGAACCCCCTGTCCCTGACACGAGGGTACACATGTATAAAGGGAAAAAGCCTGAAGTCACTTTTCCATCCTCATTTGAATTAAGTGACTTGTGCGAAAAGGCTTGGGAATCTCTGGATAGGAGACCACAAGTTCCCAAAAGGATTCTCATGGCGTATCCTTTTCCACAAACTGATAGGATACGCTGGGAATCTTCGCCAAAAGTTGACAAGGCGCTGACACGTTTGTCCAAAAAGGTGGCACTGCCTTCTCAGGATACGGCTTCCCTCAAGGAACCTGCTGATCGCAGGCAGGAAATTACCTTAAAGCACATTTACAATCATTCCGGTACTATTGCTCGACCGGCTATGGCGTCGTCCTGGGTTTGTAGTGCGGTTGTGGCATGGGCAGATTCCTTATCTACGGAAATTGACACCTTAGATAGGGACGCCATTCAAATGACCATAGAGCATATCAGAGATGCTGCCTTGTATATGAGGGATGCTCAGAGAGACATTTGTTTATTAAGCTCCAGAATAAATGCTATGTCTATTTCTGCTAGGCGGCTCTTGTGGACCCGACAGTGGACGGGAGATGCCGATTCAAAGCGGCATATGGAGTCCTTGCCTTACAAAGGGGTGGAGTTGTTTGGAGACGGCCTCTCGGATCTTGTCTCTACGGCTACGGCTGGTAAGTCAAATTTCTTACCTTATGTCCCCCCGCAGCATACAAAAAAGGCACCTCATTATCAAATGCAGTCCTTTCGTTCCAATAAGAGCAAGAAGGTACGGGGATCGTCCTTTGTTGCCAGAGGGAAAGGCAGGGGAAAAAAGCTGCACACAGCTAGTTCCCAAGAGCAGAAGTCCTCCCCTGCGTCTGCAAAGTCCACCGCATGACGCTGGGGCTTTCCAAGGGGAGGCAGGTCTGGTGGGGGCTCGTCTTCGGTTTTTCAGCCACGTCTGGGTTCACTCGCAGGTGGATCCCTGGGCATTAGAGATTGTTTCTCAGGAATACAGGCTGGAATTCAAAGACTTGCCTCCTCGCCGATTTTTCAAATCTGCTCTGCCGGCTTCCCCGTCAGAGAGGGAGCTAGTGTTGGCAGCAATCCAAAAATTGTATATTCAACAGGTGATTGTCACAGTTCCTCATCTCCAGCAAGGAGAGGGATATTACTCAACCCTGTTTGTGGTCCCGAAACCGGATGGTTCGGTCAGACCCATTTTAAACCTGAAATCTCTGAACCTGTGTCACAACTGAGGGCTGGAACTGACCAGGGGGAAGCCTCAGTTATAGGGGCTGAGGTATATGTGTACCTGGGAGGCAGTACAGGGTCCTTGGACATGCAGGGAATCTTTAGAACAAATGCCCGAAGGCGTGACCAAGACAACGAAGGAAAGTTCAAAGGTTTTATTAAACACAGTTCAGAGGAATACTGATGATAGCAAACCGATGGTGACTTGGGATCGATGGCGGAACACCGATGATGACTTGGGATCGATGGCGGAACACTGGTGACTTGGGATCGATGGCGGAACACCGATGGTGACTTGGGATCGATGGCGGAACACCGATGGTGACTTGGGATCGATGGCGGAACACCGATGGTGACTGGAGATCGATGGTGGAACACCGATGGTTACTGGCAGGGCAGAGCACTGCTGGAAGCTGGTGTCGGTAACTGCCAGTCACAGGATGCAATGATGAGACACTGCAGAGTCAGGCTGTACTGCAGAGAAAGTCCATGGGAGGACTGCACACTGGAATCACTGAAGACAGTTGAAGCACTGACCATCTTTCCAGCCCAGGAACAAGATATTTATACCAGCTGGGAAACAGGGATTGGCTGGCTGATTAAGCAGAGTCTAGAGTGCAGCTGCTGGGTAATTAGGTAGAAACCAGAGTGCAGCTGATAGGCTGAAAAGCAACATGTGATGAAAGCAAACATGGCTGCGCCCATGTTTGCTTTTGGAGGGAAAGATTGTTTGTAACTTGAATGTGAGCTTTAACCATGAAGCTGCCAGAATCACAGTGAAGAGTTTTGAGACAATGAGATGCAGCGTGCTGCATGCAGACAGTGCAGATGGAATCCAGGCTTGGAACACTGGGACAGTCTCAGGAGGCATTTGGAAGGTAAATACTGATAAGGAATTACCTGGATCGTGACAGCACCCCCTCCTTTAGGAGTGGCCCCAGGACACTTCTTATAAGTTCTTTACCTGAACAAACGGAAGAATCTAGATTGAATCCTGATGAACTTGAACTGGCTGGAACCAGAGGAGTCTTCGGATTGACGGTTGAATCAGCTGGAACTGAAGGAGTCTTTGGCCCTACGGATGGAACCGGATTGGGTCCAGAGATATCGGAATCAGCTGGAACCGAAGGAATCTTTAGACAGACGGATGGAACCGGATTGAGTCTAAAGACAGTTGAATCAGCTGGAACTGAAGGAGTCAGAATCCGGTTAGAACCGGAATGAGTGGTATCCGAGTGTTCAGTTAGACCATCCTGGACCTGGTCCATGCTGGATGCCAACAGGGTGGTGCTCTCTGAAGACGGCAAACAGGAGTTCATAACCGCATCTGTTGCACAAAAATTTCCATCTGGGAACTTGGCTCTGGATACTTCCCTTGGGACTGAAACTTTGGTGACCTCTCCTGGGGTTGATGAATCAGACACCTCTCTCAGGGTTGTTTTCTCCAGCACCCCTCCTGGGGTTGACAGATCAGAAACTCCTTTTTGAGAAGACTCATATGCCCCTACTAGAGCTTGAACATTGCATACCCCTCCTTGGGCTGTAGACACAGACGCCCCTCCTTGGGCTGTAGACACAGATGCCCCTCCTTGGGCTGTAGACACAGATGCCCCTCCTTGGGCTGTAGACACAGATGCCCCTCCTTGGGCTGTAGACACAGATGCCCCTCCTTGGGCTGTAGACACAGATGCCCCTCCTTGGGCTGTAGACACAGACGCCCCTCCTTGGGCTGAGTAAAGAGCATCATCATTCCAGGAAAGTTCGGACGCTAGGATCTGGTACTGTACCAGATATTTACCGACTGTTCGTGTCCCCTGACGTAGCCGGAGGATATCAGAGGAGGCAGAGGTCACACGACCTGGTTCATCAAAGATGCGCCTGAAGGTTGCCACGAAATCTGCATATGAAGAGAGCAGGGCATCAGACTTCTCCCATAGAGGTGATACCCAATCGAGGGCGGAGCCACTGAGGAGGGAGATGATGTAAGCAACCTTGATGTGGTCAGTTGGGAAACTGCCAGGCTGTAACTCAAAATATATCTCACACTGATTTAGGAAACCCCGACAGGCTTTTGGGGAACCATCAAACTTGGCAGGTGTCGGTAAATGGAGACAAGGAGCAGAAACGGGAATGATGGGTGGGGATACCACCAAAGGTACTGCAGTCGGCACACTGGACGCCCCTGAACCACGGAGGGTTACTTGTATTCCATCCAGCCGAGAGGAGAGGTCCTGGAGACAGCGGATCACATGGCCCTGTGCAGTCTCCTGACGTTCAAGGCAGGCTGCAAGTTCTTTCATCGGCCTGGTCGCTTGGACCTGGTCTCCGGCCGGATCCATTGGGTCAGTGCTTACTGTCACAACTGAGGGCTGGAACTGACCAGGGGGAAGCCTCAGTTATAGGGGCTGAGGTATATGTGTACCTGGGAGGCAGTACAGGGTTCTTGGACATGCAGGGAACCTTTAGAACAAATGCCCGAAGGCGTGACCAAGACAACGAAGGAAAGTTCAAAGGTTTTATTAAACACAGTTCAGAGGAATACTGATGATAGCAAACCGATGGTGACTTGGGATCGATGGCGGAACACCGATGGTAACTTGGGATCGATGACGGAACACCGATGGTAACTTGGGATCGATGGCGGAACACCGATGGTGACTTGTGGTCGATGGCGGAACACCGATGGTGACTTGGGATCGATGGCGGAACACCGATGGTGACTGGATATCGATGGTGGAACACCGATGGTTACTGGCAGGGCAGAGCACTGCTGGAAGCTGGTGTCGGTAACTGCCAGTCACAGGATGCAATGATGAGACACTGCAGAGTCAGGCTGTACTGCAGAGAAAGTCCATGGGAGGACTGCACACTGGAATCACTGAAGACAATTGAAGCACTGACCATCTTTCCAGCCCAGGAACAAGATATTTATACCAGCTGGGAAACAGGGATTGGCTGGCTGATTAAGCAGAGTCTAGAGTGCAGCTGCTGGGTAATTAGGTAGAAACCAGAGTGCAGCTGATAGGCTGAAAAGCAACATGTGATGAAAGCAAACATGGCTGCGCCCATGTTTGCTTTTGGAGGGAAAGATTGTTTGTAACTTGAATGTGAGCTTTAACCATGAAGCTGCCAGAATCACAGTGATGAGTTTTGAGACAATGAGATGCAGCGTGCTGCATGCAGACAGTGCAGATGGAATCCAGGCTTGGAACACTGGGACAGTCTCAGGAGGCATTTGGAAGGTAAATACTGATAAGGAATTACCTGGATCGTGACAACCTGTACTTGAAGAGGTTCAAGTTCAAAATGGAATCACTCAGGGCGGTCATCGCCAGCCTGGAGGGGGGGGATTGGATGGTGTCCCTGGACATAAAGGATGCTTACCTTCATGTTCCGATATTCCCCTCGCATCAGGCGTTCCTGAGATTTGCAGTGCAGGACTGTCACTACCAATTTCAGACGTTGCCGTTTGGGCTTTCCACGGCCCCGAGAATTTTCACCAAGGTAATGGCGGAAATGATGGTGCTCCTGTGCAGGCAGGGCGACACAATTATCCCATACTTGGATGATCTCCTCATAAAGGCGAGATCTCGGGAGAGGTTGCTGGACAGCGTGTCTCTGTCCATGAAAACGTTGCAGATACACGGCTGGATTCTCAATATACCGAAGTCCCAGCTAGTCCCTACAACGCGTCTGACCTTTTTGGGGCTGATTCTAGACACAGACCAGAAAAAGGTTTTTCTTCCGATCGAAAGGGTTCAGGAACTCATAGCCATGGTCAGGAACCTATTAAAACCAAAAAAGGTTTCAGTGCATTATTGCATGCGGGTCCTGGGGAAGATGGTGGCTTCCTACGAGGCCATCCCTTTCGGCAGGTTCCATGCGAGGACTTTTCAATGGGACCTCTTGGACAAGTGGTCCGGGTCCCATTTACAAATGCATCAAAGGATCACCCTGTCTCCCAGGACCAGGGTATCTCTCCTGTGATGGTTGAACAATGCTCACCTACTAGAAGGTCACAGGTTCAGCATTCAGGACTGGGTCCTGGTGACCACGGACGCAAGCCTCCGAGGCTGGGGAGCAGTGACACTGGGAAGAAATTTCCAAGGTCTCTGGTCAAGCCTAGAGTCTTGTCTCCACATCAACGTCCTGGAGTTGAGGGCCATATACAACGCCCTGCGTCAAGCGGAGGAATTGCTTCTGAGAAAACCGGTTCTGATTCAGTCAGACAATGTCACGGCAGTGGCTCATATAAACCGCCAAGGCGGAACAAGGAGCAGAATGGCCATGGCAGAAGCGACCAGGATTCTACGCTGGGCGGAAGGCCATGTAAGCGCGCTGTCAGCGGTGTTCATCCCGGGGGTGGACAACTGGGAGGCGGACTTCCTCAGCAGGCACGACCTGCATCCGGGAGAGTGGGGACTTCATCAAGAAGTCTTCGCACAGATCACGGATCGTTGGGGACTGCCTCAAATGGACATGATGGCATCCCGTCTCAACAAAAAGCTAAAGCGATATTGCGCCAGGTCAAGGGACCCTCAGGCGGTAGCGGTAGACGCTCTGGTGACACCTTGGGTGTTCAGATCGGTCTATGTGTTTTCTCCTCTTCCTCTCATACCCAAGGTGTTGAGAATAATACGAAGAAGCAGGGTCAGAACAATACTCATTGTTCCGGATTGGCCACGGAGGACTTGGTACCGGAGCTGTAAGAGTTGCTTGCAGGGGATCCGTGGCCTCTTCCTCTAAGGCAGGACCTGCTGCGGCAGGGGCCCTGTCTGTTCCAAGACTTACCGCGGCTGCGTTTGACGGCATGGCGGTTGAACGCCGGATCCTAGCGGAAAAAGGGATTCCGGAGGAAGTCATTCCTACCCTGATCAAGGCTAGGAAAGATGTGACGTTAAAACATTATCACCGTATATGGCGGAAATATGTTTCTTGGTGTGAGGCCAGAGCTGCTCCTACGGAGGAGTTCCATTTGGGCCGTCTACTTCACTTCCTTCAAACAGGAGTGACTTTGGGCCTAAAATTAGGGTCCATAAAGGTCCAGATTTCGGCCTTATCCATTTTCTTTCAAAGAGAATTGGCCTCTATTCCTGAAGTACAGACCTTTGTGAAGGGAGTGCTGCATATTCAGCCTCCCTTTGTGCCTCCGGTGGCGCCTTGGGATCTTAACGTGGTGTTACGTTTCCTCAAGTCACCTTGGTTTGAACCACTCAAAACTGTGGAGTTGAAATACCTCACGTGGAAAGTGGTCATGTTGTTGGCGTTAGCTTCGGCAAGACGTGTTTCCGAATTGGTGACTTTCTCACATAAAAGAAGCCCATACTTGGTTTTTCACGTGGATAGGGCGGAGTTGAGGACTCGCCCTCACTTTCTGCCAAAAGTGGTCTCATCTTTTCATGTGAACCAACCTATTGTCGTGCCTGTGGCTACACGGGACTTGGAGGATTCCGAGTCCCTGGATGTAGTCAGGGCTTTGAAGATTTATGTGACCAGAACGGCTAGAATCAGGAAGACTGAAGCTTTGTTCGTTCTGTATGCGGCCAACAAGGTTGGCGCTCCTGCTTCAAAGCAGACTATTGCTCGCTGGATCTGTAACACGATTCAGCAGGCGCATTCTACGGCAGGATTGCCGTTACCGAAATCGGTTAAGGCACACTCCACTAGGAAAGTGGGCTCTTCTTGGGCAGCTGCCCGAGGGGTCTCGGCATTACAGTTGCGCCGAGCAGCTACTTGGTCGGGGACAAACACCTTTGCAAAGTTCTATAAGTTTGATACCCTGGCTGAGGAGTACCTCCTGTTTGCTCAATCGGTGCTGCAGAGTCATCCGCACTCTCCCGCCCGTTTGGGAGCTTTGGTATAATCCCCATGGTCCTTACGGAGTCCCCAGCATCCTCAAGGACGTTAGAGAAAATAAGATTTTACTTACCGGTAAATCTATTTCTCGTAGTCCGTAGAGGATGCTGGGCGCCCGTCCCATGTGCGGACTTCTTCTGCAAGACTTGTATATAGTTATTGCTTACATAAGGGTTATGTTATAGTTTTTCGGTGGAACCATGGCTATGTTGTTGTTCATACTGTTAACTGGGTAAGTTTATCACAAGTTATACGGTGTGATTGGTGTGGCTGGTATGGATCTCGCCCTTAGATTTACAAAAATCCTCCCTCGTACTGTCCATCTCCTCTGGGCACAGTTTCCCTAACTGAGGTCTGGAGGAGGGGCATAGAGGGAGGAGCCAGTGCACACCCAGAGTCCAAAGCTTTCTTAAAGTGCCCTATCTACTGCGGAGCCCGTCTATTCCCCATGGTCCTTACGGAGTCCCAGCATCCTCTACGGACTACGAGAAATAGATTTACCGGTAAGTAAAATCTTATTTTATTAATTAATGGTGCAATATCTTAGTTGCACTGGGCAATAGTGAAAAAAGAAAGGGAGAGATAAATGGTGGAAGTGAGAAAAAGGAAGAGTATGACAAAAATTACATACAATTAGGGAGGACAATCCTGGGACCTGCTAATAGGGGATGGGGAAAGTGCCGCAATCAGTTGGAGGGGGAGGGGGGGCACTGATATATAATACAGGCACTAATACCTTGTAATACTTATTATTATGCCCAATTACATTAGTGTTGACTGTATTATATTTGAGTGCCCCCCTACTGATTGTAGCAGCATGGCAGGTCCCCCATCTATTATATAATATTACCCATTATTACACCCTATAGTCAGTGTGACTGTGCCCCATTGATTGTAGCAGGCATCTCCAATACACGGTAGTACTTATTTATTATTTATTTATTTATTACCAGTTATTTATATAGCGCACACATATTCCGCAGCGCTTTACAGAGAATATTTGGTCATTCACATTGGTCACTTAAAATAGAGTATAATAGTATATTGATCACCAGTCAGTGTGTATCTCCCTCCAGCCATGATTGTATCAGGCGGATGTTATACAATGTACTTAAAATAACACTGTCCACCCCCCATCCCCCACTCCCGCCTAATTGGAATTTGAAGTAGGTTGAAGTTATATAAAATGAAAAAAAATACTGTAATAAAGTACATTGGAAGACATCATGTTTTTTTCTGTGCACGTCCCGGTTCCTCTCTCTAAACATCTGACGTCATACACACGTGTGTCATGACTGGTCAAACAGGACTGGAGACACAGGGATGCGCTGGAGGAGCTGGCACAAAACAGCTGTCTAATCACTGAGAGCCTGCTGGGAGTATTCAGGCAGCCCAACTCATGGGCAATTTTGGTGAAACTCCGCGGGAAATGCCTTTTATACAGGCTTGTCGGCAGGCCCCCTGGGACCAGCAGGGCCCTAAGAAGCCGCTTTGGTTGCCTTTTGGTAAATCCTCCACTGCATCTGGTGTGGCATCGCCTCCCTTCATTATTTTTCAGAGAAATTCCTCGCTCATAAAGCCCTCAGCTGCTCTTCTTCCTACATCTCAAACCTTTGCTGCCTCCTCTCCCTTCAGGATTTCAGCCTTCTACCCAGCCTTCAAATCTGCCCATAAGACTCCTCTCCCCATTTAAGACCACCACCGCTCCTTCTAAGCCTCCACCCTCTGCACTCCCCAACTCTGCTCCCCTCTCCCTCTTTGTGTCTACCCAAATCCCCGCGACAGTGTTACATTTTGCAACTATATAATTTGCAGGTTGTTATAATGTACATATTTAAATCTGTAAACTTGTCTTTAATTGTCTGTTGTACTTGTCATTTTGTTGTATGTTCTATCCTATATGTAGCTCTAAGCTCTAAGGAACACTTGTGGTGACATACATAATAGACAACAATAAAATAACTTGTTCCTGTTCTCTGTCCAGACTAACAGTGCCCCTGCTACTCCATTGCTCAATAAACCAAGGCCATCAAATATAGTGAGAACGAACACTGTCTCAAAGTCCTATGATTCAAACACAATGCCTTCCGATGTTCCAAAGAAACGGAGAGCCCCACTGCCTCCTATGTACCCGCCACATAATGCTGCAAATGACACAACCCACGGGCAAATTCGTACTTCATCTTGTGTTGTAAAGTCTGTCAGTGTTGATGAAACAGAGAGGGTATGTGATTTTATTTGTTTTTATTTAAACTTATGAATGTGCCTAAAATGGAATTAAACTGCAAAAATGTAATTAGAAACATCTATGTGTGCCTTTTCAAAGCCATAGGGCACCCACACACTGAGCGATTTCAGGGCCGATTTTGACGAAAACAAAACATCGTAATGATACATCATTTACAAAAGTGCAAATCGTTTGTTGTCCATGAACGATAATGATCTGATGCGTGTCCCCACTGCTCGTTTGATGTATCCTCTCATCTTCCCTGCTCCAGTCAAGATCTGAATCTGTCATTAACAACAGCATGCTCCTGGATGTGGACAATCCTAGATCTTTTGCAAGATCTTTAAGATTTATTGCACTGTATCGTGAGTCCAGGACTGGCGGGGAGCTGCCAGAGGAGTTCAAGCGAAGTCGTTAATGATATTGCATCATTTACAAATCGCTCAGTTTGTGGGTGCCATTTACTATTTATCTGTTCCTATAGCCACCAGCTGTATAACCTCATTGCTTGTTAACTAGTGGCTACCATCATCATTTTTTTTTTAATCTTCCTGTTTATGCTGAAAAATCATTTTTATGACAGTAGGACTTGTTTATGCTAGTTAATCCACTGGCATTTGGACGACTCTTTTTTACATGTAGGAATTAACCAGCATTTGCATCCACAGTAGTTAAAGACTCTACTGCGCCTCTCATATGTAATGCATTAGGTTGACATTACAATGGCGACATGAGTTTTTTACAATTTCTGAATTTTTTTTAAACTTTTTCATACATTGCCATCCACATGGACTACGAATGGGAATAGTAGTCTTCCTTCAATCGCCATGCGAGGGGCGGGGCACTAATTGAGGTTCCCTGTGCTGTGACGGCGAAAAAAAAAATAAAAAAATCATGCTGATCTTTTCCTGTGTCAACCTTTTGACCATGTCATCCTTTTTCCCATGTCGATCTTTTGGGGTCGACCTAGACACTGTCGACCTTTTCCAGGTCGACCTAATGATCCACACTCTTACTGGGTATAGGGTCATCGGACACGGTAGATTCTATGCTCTTTTACTAACTAAAGACCCCGTGGGTATGAGGCTTTTTCTGTTATGTCCTTTGGGATACTGGGAATCCATTTAGTAACATGGGGTATAGACTGGTCCACTATGAGCCATGGGCACTTTAATAATTTGATAGTGTGCGCTGGCTCCGCCACCTATGCCCCTCCTACCAGACTCCGTTTAGAAAATGTGCCTGGAGGAGCCGGTCACGTTGCTGGAAGCTCCTGAAGAGTTTTCTGCATTTATTTTATCTGTTTGTTATTTTCAGACAGGACTGGATGGCACCAGCCTGCCTGCTTCGTGGGACTTAGGGGGGGGGGGGGGGGAGGAAACGGCCCAACCTCTTGAAGGGTTAATGGTCTCGTTCCTCGCTGGCAGGACACCTGCTCCTGAGGGAACTATTCACAAGCCCCACCACGGCGAGCGTACATTCCCGCAGCACACCGCCACCCCTAACAGAGCCAGAAGAAAGAAGAGTGGTGAGTACTAAGTCGGCGTCCCGGTTAGCGGGTCACCGGCCATTATTGCGGCATGAGGGTACGGAGACGCACAGCTTCTACATGGAGCGGCTGGGTCTCCAGACTCAGTACACAGTGCAGATGTACAGCTTCTGAGGGGGCGAACTGAGTCTCAGTACACTATATGTGTGCACAGTACCCAGACTGGCATTACAGACTTAAAAGGGGGCTGACTTCATTTTAGGCACAAAATTACCTCAGTCAATATAAAAAAAAGAGCGGGAAGACCGCGCACCATTGAAGGGGCGGGGCTTCACTATGAGCGGATCCAGCAGCTCACCAGTACATTTCCCTCTGCAGTGGACACAGATGCTGACTGACAGGGATGCGCAGCTCCTACGGAGACACTCCAGATTACCTTAGCGGAACTAGGGTTTCATACCAGGGGGGTAGCTATTATTAGTGTACTGAATCCCTAATTTAGGTACTTAGACAGCGACCCGGCTAAGCTTGGCATTAGCAGTAAGGGCGCCATGTGCTGGCTCCATACTTTCTCTGTGTCTCCCTGGAAGGGCTCTTTGTGGGTTAATTGTGCATTCAACCTGTTCCTGTGTGTTTGCGTGTGCTGTCACTGTCACAGTATGTCAGACAAAGAGTGTGTTTTATGTAAGGCACAGTGTTCCTCTTCTTCAGGGAGGTCACTACTATGTACTCAGTGCAGTGTACCTTCCCAGGCTAGCGGGGCAGTACCAGCTTGGCTGGACTCCATTAGGGGAATGATTTCCAATATTTCTACTAAATTGTTCCGCAATGAGAAAGAGATGCAATACTTAAGACAATCGATGACTGAGTTTATGAAAAGAGACTCCGTACCCAATCCAGTGTCTCAGTCCCCTGCCATTTGTCTGCAAAAACATACTTTGGCCCATACCCTGCAGTCTGACTCTGATGATGAAGGGTCAGACAGGGAGGAGGGGGAGGTGGAATTAGAGGTGGGGTAGACTACTCTGTCACAGGGAATAAAGTCTCTCATAGAGGCTATCATGGATGTTCTGCATATCCCTGATAAGGTGACAGATGAAACTGAAGAATCTTATTTTAATATAAAAAAGAAATCCTCAGCCACTTTTCCTGTGTCAAAGGAACTAAATACCCTGTTTGAAGAACCGTGGATTTATCCTGATAGGAAATTTCAAATCCCTAAAAGGTTGCTATCATCTTTTCCTTTACCTCCTGAGGATAGGAAAAAATGGGAAAATCCACCGATAATGGATGCATCAGTATCCAGGCTGTCACGGAAAATTGTATTGCCTGTCTCGGGTGCAACCTCCCTAAAAGACACGGCTGATCGTAAAATTGGAGCGGTTAGATACCTTGGCTCAGGGGGAGATTATTTTACTCCTGCAACATATACAGGACTCTGTGAACTTTATTGTGGAAGCCATAAAAGAAATAGGCTTGCTTAATGCACACACCACTGCTATGGCAGTGTCAGCACGCAGAGGCTGGAAAGGCATGGAAGGCCTACCCTTCACAGGAGAGGCCTTATTTGGAGATGAACTAGACAAATGGATCTCCAAAGCTACTGTGGGTAAATCCACATATCTTCCTTCTACAGCTCCCCCAGCCAGGAAGGCCTACTCGGGACCTAATATACAGTCCTTTCGGTCTGCCAAGGGCAAAACCAGAGGTTCTTCTACAGCCACCATAAGCGCTAGAGGTAAACCACGCAAACCAGCAACTGCCGGTTCTCAGGATCAGAGCTCAGGCTCTGCTTCCTCAAAACCTTCAGCATGACGGTGGACCATGATGTCTGGAAGACTGGCGGCTGGGAGCCCAAGTGAAATTTTTCAGTCATATCTGGACAGGTTCATGCCAGGATCTCTCTGATTTCCCAGGGCTACAGACTGGAGTTTCAGGAGCTTCCACCTCACAGATTCTTCAAATCAGGCTTACCAGTTTCTCAAGAGGCAAGTTGAACCTTACAGTATTCCATTAAAAAACTGGTACAGACTCAGGTCATTGTTCCACCTCATCAGCAAAACAAGGGGTATTATTCCAATTTTTTTGTAGTACCGAAACCGGACGGTTGGGTAAGACTGATTTTGAACCTCAAGTCATTGAAACCATACTTACGGGTGTTCAAATTCAAGATGTAGTCTCTGAGAGTGGTGATCTCAGGTCTGGAGGAGGGGGAATTCCTAGTGTCTCTGGATATCAAGGATGCGTACCTTCACATTCTGATCTGGCCACCTCATCAGGCTTATCTACGGTTTGCACTGCAGGACTGTCGCTACCAGTTCCAGGCCCTGCCATTTGGTCTCTTCATGGCACCGAGAGTGTTCACCAAAGTGATGGCAGAGATGATGTTTCTACTCCGCAAACAGGGAGTGAATATAATTCTGTACCTGGATGATCTTCTGATAAAGGCCTCTCAACCAGACTACTCCTGGATCACGGGTGAATTCTAAACTTACCAAAATCTAACCTGGAACCGATGCAGAGGCTTCCTTTCCTGGGAATGATACTGGACACAAAGTCTCAGAGGGTGTTCCTTCCTTTGGAGAAGGCTATGGTAATCAAGTCGATGGTTTGGGCTGTCCTGAAGCCAACCCGGATCTTGGTGCATCTGTGCATTCGCCTTCTGGGGGAAATGGTGGCCTCTTACGAGGCACCTCAGTACGGAAGGTTTCATGCTAGGCCCTTCCAGCTGGATCTGTTGGACAAATGGTCCGGATCGCATCTTCACATGCACCAGAGGATCTGTCTGTCGCCAAGAGCCAGACTCTATCTTCTGTGGTGGCGACAGACTTCTCACCTCGTCGAGGGTCGGAGGTTCGGGATTCAGAATTGGATTCTGCTAACCACAGACGCAAGTCTCAGAGGTTGGGGAGCAGTCATCCAGGGGGTGCAGTTTCAAGGAAGATAGTCAAGTCGGGAAGTCGTCCTTCCAATAAACATCTTGGAACTCTGGGCAATCTACAACTAGAGATGAGCGCCGGAAATTTTTCGGGTTTTGTGTTTTGGTTTTGGGTTCGGTTCCGCGGCCGTGTTTTGGGTTCGACCGCGTTTTGGCAAAACCTCACCGAATTTTTTTTGTCGGATTCGGGTGTGTTTTGGATTCGGGTGTTTTTTTCAAAAAACCCTAAAAAACAGCTTAAATCATAGAATTTGGGGGTCATTTTGATCCCAAAGTATTATTAACCTCAAAAACCATAATTTACACTCATTTTCAGCCTATTCTGAATACCTCACACCTCACAATATTATTTTTAGTCCTAAAATTTGCACCGAGGTCGCTGTGTGAGTAAGATAAGCGACCCTAGTGGCCGACACAAACACCGGGCCCATCTAGGAGTGGCACTGCAGTGTCACGCAGGATGTCCCTTCCAAAAAACCCTCCCCAAACAGCACATGACGCAAAGAAAAAAAGAGGCGCAATGAGGTAGCTGTGTGAGTAAGATAAGCGACCCTAGTGGCCGACACAAACACCGGGCCCATCTAGGAGTGGCACTGCAGTGTCACGCAGGATGGCCCTTCCAAAAAACCCTCCCCAAACAGCACATGACGCAAAGAAAAAAAGAGGCGCAATGAGGTAGCTGACTGTGTGAGTAAGATAAGCGACCCTAGTGGCCGACACAAACACCGGGCCCATCTAGGAGTGGCACTGCAGTGTCACGCAGGATGGCCCTTCCAAAAAACCCTCCCCAAACAGCACATGACGCAAAGAAAAATAAAAGAAAAAAGAGGTGCAAGATGGAATTGCCCTTGGGCCCTCCCACCCACCCTTATGTTGTATAAACAGGACATGCACACTTTAACCAACCCATCATTTCAGTGACAGGGTCTGCCACACGACTGTGACTGATATGACGGGTTGGTTTGGACCCCCCCCAAAAAAGAAGCAATTAATCTCTCCTTGCACAAACTGGCTCTACAGAGGCAAGATGTCCACCTCATCATCATCCTCCGATATATCACCGTGTACATCCCCCTCCTCACAGATTATCAATTCGTCCCCACTGGAATCCACCATCTCAGCTCCCTGTGTACTTTGTGGAGGCAATTGCTGCTGGTCAATGTCTCCGCGGAGGAATTGATTATAATTCATTTTAATGAACATCATCTTCTCCACATTTTCTGGATGTAACCTCGTACGCCGATTGCTGACAAGGTGAGCGGCGGCACTAAACACTCTTTCGGAGTACACACTTGTGGGAGGGCAACTTAGGTAGAATAAAGCCAGTTTGTGCAAGGGCCTCCAAATTGCCTCTTTTTCCTGCCAGTATAAGTACGGACTGTGTGACGTGCCTACTTGGATGCGGTCACTCCTATAATCCTCCACCATTCTTTCAATGTTGAGAGAATCATATGCAGTGACAGTAGACGACATGTCCGTAATCGTTGTCAGGTCCTTCAGTCCGGACCAGATGTCAGCATCAGCAGTCGCTCCAGACTGCCCTGCATCACCGCCAGCGGGTGGGCTCGGAATTCTGAGCCTTTTCCTCGCACCCCCAGTTGTGGGAGAATGTGAAGGAGGAGATGTTGACAGGTCGCGTTCCGCTTGACTTGACAATTTTCTCACCAGCAGGTCTTTCAACCCCAGCAGACTTGTGTCTGCCGGAAAGAGAGATCCAAGGTAGGTTTTAAATCTAGGATCGAGCACGGTGGCCAAAATGTAGTGCTCTGATTTCAACAGATTGACCACCCGTGAATCCTTGTTAAGCGAATTAAGGGCTCCATCCACAAGTCCCACATGCCTAGCGGAATCGCTCCGTGTTAGCTCCTCCTTCAATGTCTCCAGCTTCTTCTGCAAAAGCCTGATGAGGGGAATGACCTGACTCAGGCTGGCAGTGTCTGAACTGACTTCACGTGTGGCAAGTTCAAAGGGCATCAGAACCTTGCACAACGTTGAAATCATTCTCCACTGCACTTGAGACAGGTGCATTCCACCTCCTATATCGTGCTCAATTGTATAGGCTTGAATGGCCTTTTGCTGCTCCTCCAACCTCTGAAGCATATAGAGGGTTGAATTCCACCTCGTTACCACTTCTTGCTTCAGATGATGGCAGGGCAGGTTCAGTAGTTTTTGGTGGTGCTCCAGTCTTCTGTACGTGGTGCCTGTACGCCGAAAGTGTCCCGCAATTCTTCTGGCCACCGACAGCATCTCTTGCACGCCCCTGTCGTTTTTTTAAAAATTCTGCACCACCAAATTCAAGGTATTTGCAAAACATGGGACGTGCTGGAATTTGCCCATATTTAATGCACACACAATATTGCTGGCGTTGTCCGATGCCACAAATCCACAGGAGAGTCCAATTGGGGTAAGCCATTCTGCGATGATCTTCCTCAGTTGCCGTAAGAGGTTTTTAGCTGTGTGCGTATTCTGGAAAGCGGTGATACAAAGCGTAGCCTGCCTAGGAAAGAGTTGGCGTTTGCGAGATGCTGCTACTGGTGCCGCCGCTGCTGTTCTTGCGGCGGGAGTCCATACATCTACCCAGTGGGCTGTCACAGTCATATAGTCCTGACCCTGCCCTGCTCCACTTGTCCACATGTCCGTGGTTAAGTGGACATTGGGTACAACTGCATTTTTTAGGACACTGGTGAGTCTTTTTCTGACGTCCGTGTACATTCTCGGTATCGCCTGCCTACAGAAGTGGAACCTAGATGGTATTTGGTAACGGGGGCACACTGCCTCAATAAATTGTCTAGTTCCCTGTGAACTAACGGCGGATACCGGACGCACGTCTAACACCAACATAGTTGTCAAGGCCTCAGTTATCCGCTTTGCAGCAGGATGACTGCTGTGATATTTCATCTTCCTCGCAAAGGACTGTTGGACAGTCAATTGCTTACTGGAAGTAGAACAAGTGGGCTTACGACTTCCCCTCTGGGATGACCATCGACTCCCAGCAGCAACAACAGCAGCGCCAGCAGCAGTAGGCGTTACACGCAAGGATGCATCGGAGGAATCCCAGGCAGGAGAGGACTCGTCAGAATTGCCAGTGACATGGCCTGCAGGACTATTGGCATTCCTGGGGAAGGAGGAAATTGACACTGAGGGAGTTGGTGGGGTGGTTTGCGTGAGCTTTTTTACAAGAGGAAGGGATTTACTGGTCAGTGGACTGCTTCCGCTGTCGCCCAAAGTTTTTGAACTTGTCACTGACTTATTATGAATGCGCTGCAGGTGACGTATAAGGGAGGATGTTCCGAGGTGGTTAACGTCCTTACCCCTACTTATTACAGCTTGACAAAGGGAACACACGGCTTGACAAATGTTGTCCGCATTTCTGGTGAAATACTTCCACACCGAAGAGCTGATTTTTTTGGTATTTTCACCAGGCATGTCAACGGCCATATTCCTCCCACGGACAACAGGTGTCTCCCCGGGTGCCTGACTTAAACAAACCACCTCACCATCAGAATCCTCCTGGTCAATTTCCTCCCCAGCGCCAGCAACACCCATATCCTCCTCATCCTGGTGTACTTCAACACTGACATCTTCAATCTGACTATCGGGAACTGGACTGCGGGTGCTCCTTCCAGCACTTGCAGGGGGCGTGCAAATGGTGGAAGGCGCATGCTCTTCACGTCCAGTGTTGGGAAGGTCAGGCATCGCAACCGACACAATTGGACTCTCCTTGTGGATTTGGGATTTCGAAGAACGCACAGTTCTTTGCGGTGCTTTTGCCAGCTTGAGTCTTTTCAGTTTTCTAGCGAGAGGCTGAGTGCTTCCATCCTCGTGAAGCTGAACCACTAGCCATGAACATAGGCCAGGGCCTCAGCCGTTCCTTGCCACTCCGTGTGGTAAATGGCATATTGGCAAGTTTACGCTTCTCCTCCGACAATTTTATTTTAGGTTTTGGAGTCCTTTTTTTACTGATATTTGGTGTTTTGGATTTGACATGCTCTGTACTATGACATTGGGCATCGGCCTTGGCAGACGACGTTGCTGGCATTTCATCGTCTCGGCCATGACTAGTGGCAGCAGCTTCAGCACGAGGTGGAAGTGGATCTTGATCTTTCCCTAATTTTGGAACCTCAACATTTTTGTTCTCCATATTTTAATAGGCACAACTAAAAGGCACCTCAGGTAAACAATGGAGATGGATGGATACTAGTATACAATTATGGATGGACTGCCGAGTGCCGACACAGAGGTAGCTACAGCCGTGGACTATTGTACTGTACTGTGTCTGCTGCTAATATAGACTGGATGATAATGAGATGTAGTATGTATGTATAAAGAAGAAAGAAAAAAAAACCACGGGTAGGTGGTATACAATTATGGATGGACTGCCGAGTGCCGACACAGAGGTAGCTACAGCCGTGGACTACTGTACTGTGTCTGCTGCTAATATAGACTGGTTGATAAAGAGATGTAGTATGTATGTATAAAGAAGAAAGAAAAAAAAACCACGGGTAGGTGGTATACAATTATGGATGGACTGCCGAGTGCCGACACAGAGGTAGCTACAGCCGTGGACTACCGTACTGTGTCTGCTGCTAATATAGACTGGTTGATAATGAGATGTAGTATGTATAAAGAAGAAAGAAAAAAAAAACCACGGGTAGGTGGTATACAATTATGGACGGACTGCCGAGTGCCGACACAGAGGTAGCTACAGCCGTGGACTACCGTACTGTACTTTGTCTGCTGCTAATATAGACTGGATGATAATGAGATGTAGTATGTATAAAGAAGAAAGAAAAAAAAACCACGGGTAGGTGGTATACAATTATGGATGGACTGCCGAGTGCCGACACAGAGGTAGCTACAGCCGTGGACTACCGTACTGTGTCTGCTGCTAATATAGACTGGTTGATAATGAGATGTAGTATGTATAAAGAAGAAAGAAAAAAAAACCACGGGTAGGTGGTATACAATTATGGACGGACTGCCGAGTGCCGACACAGAGGTAGCTACAGCCGTGGACTACCGTACTGTGTCTGCTGCTAATATAGACTGGTTGATAATGAGATGTAGTATGTATAAAGAAGAAAGAAAAAAAAAACCCACGGGTAGGTGGTATACAATTATGGATGGACTGCCGAGTGCCGACACAGAGGTAGCTACAGCCGTGGACTACTGTACTGTGTCTGCTGCTAATATAGACTGGTTGATAAAGAGATGTAGTATGTATGTATAAAGAAAGAAAAAAAAACCACGGGTAGGTGGTATACAATTATGGACGGACTGCCGAGTGCCAACACAGAGGTAGCTACAGCCGTGGACTACCGTACTGTACTGTGTCTGCTGCTAATATAGACTGGTTGATAAAGAGATGTAGTATGTATGTATAAAGAAGAAAGAAAAAAAAACCACGGGTAGGTGGTATACAATTATGGATGGACTGCCGAGTGCCGACACAGAGGTAGCTACAGCCGTGGACTACTGTACTGTGTCTGCTGCTAATATAGACTGGTTGATAAAGAGATGTAGTATGTATGTATAAAGAAGAAAGAAAAAAAAACCACGGGTAGGTGGTATACAATTATGGACGGACTGCCGAGTGCCGACACAGAGGTAGCTACAGCCGTGGACTACTGTACTGTGTCTGCTGCTAATATAGACTGGTTGATAAAGAGATGTAGTATGTTTGTATAAAGAAGAAAGAAAAAAAAACCACGGGTAGGTGGTATACAATTATGGATGGACTGCCGAGTGCCGACACAGAGGTAGCTACAGCCGTGGACTACTGTACTGTGTCTGCTGCTAATATAGACTGGTTGATAAAGAGATGTAGTATGTATGTATAAAGAAGAAAGAAAACAAAAACCACGGGTAGGTGGTATACAATTATGGATGGACTGCCGAGTGCCGACACAGAGGTAGCTACAGCCGTGAACTACCGTACTGTACTGTGTCTGCTGCTAATATAGACTGGTTGATAAAGAGATGTAGTATGTATGTATAAAGAAGAAAGAAAAAAAAAACCACGGGTAGGTGGTATACAATTATGGATGGACTGCCGAGTGCCGACACAGAGGTAGCTACAGCCGTGGACTACTGTACTGTGTCTGCTGCTAATATAGACTGGTTGATAAAGAGATGTAGTATGTATGTATAAAGAAGAAAGAAAAAAAAACCACGGGTAGGTGGTATACAATTATGGATGGACTGCCGAGTGCCGACACAGAGGTAGCTACAGCCGTGAACTACCGTACTGTGTCTGCTGCGACTGGATGATAAATAATGATATAAAATATATATATATATCACTACTGCAGCCGGACAGGTATATATTATATAATGACGGACCTGCTGGACACTGTCTGTCAGCAGAATGAGTTTTTTATAGAATTAAAAAAAAAACACCACACAAGTCACACGACGAGTGTTTAACTTTTTCAGGCAATCACAATATAGTATACTACTAACTATACTGGTGGTCAGTGTGGTCAGGTCACTGGTCAGTCACACTGGCAGTGGCACTCCTGCAGCAAAAGTGTGCACTGTTTAATTTTAATAATATGTACTCCTGGCTCCTGCTATAACCTATAACTGGCACTGCTCCCCAGTCTCCCCCACAATTATAAGCTGTGTGAGCACAGTCAGATATATACATAGATGATGCAGCACACTGGGCTGAGCACTGCAGTGCACACAGATATGGTATGTGACTGAGTCACTGTGTATCGTTTTTTTCAGGCAGAGAACGGATTATATTAAATAAAACTGCACTGTCTGGTGGTCACTGTGGTCAGTCACTACTAAACTCTGCACTCTCTACAGTACTCCTAAGCTCCAGTAAATCAAGTGTCTCTGTCTCAAATCAATCTCACTCTCTCTCTTCTAATCTAAATGGAGAGGACGCCAGCCACGCCCTCTCCCTATCAATCTCAATGCACGTGTGAAAATGGCGGCGACGCGCGGCTCCTTATATAGAATCCGAGTCTCGCGAGAATCCGACAGCGTCATGATGACGTTCGGGCGCGCTCGGGTTAACCGAGCAAGGCGGGAAGATCCGAGTCGCTCGGACCCGTGAAAAAAAACATGAAATTCGGGCGGGTTCGGATTCCGAGGAACCGAACCCGCTCATCTCTATCTACAACGCCCTTCTGCAGGCCTCATCTCTACTTCGGAATCAGGCCATTGAAGTCCAGTCGGACAATGTAACGGTGGTAACGTACATAAACCGACAGGACGGAACAAAAGTCAGAGCAGCAATGTCAGAGATGTCAAGAATTCTCCTCTGGGCGGAAAAACACGCCGTGGCGATATCGGTGGTCTTCATTCCAGGAGTAGACAACTGGAAAGCAGACTTCCTCAGCAGACATGACCTGCACCCAGGGGAGTGGGGCCTCCACCTGGAGGTGTTCCGGTGGTTGATACGTCGGTGGGGATATCCACAGATCGACATGATGGTCTCTGACAACTCCGTGGGTCTACCAGCTGGTGTACGTGTTTCCTTCACTTCCTCTGATCCCAAGAATTCTAAAGAGAATAGAAAGGGGAAAGGTTCAAGCAATCCTCATTGCTCCGGACTGGCCTC
Organism: Pseudophryne corroboree; assembly: GCF_028390025.1. Classification (NCBI taxonomy): domain Eukaryota; kingdom Metazoa; phylum Chordata; class Amphibia; order Anura; family Myobatrachidae; genus Pseudophryne; species Pseudophryne corroboree. The sequence goes on from NC_086450.1 coordinate 124,002,236, forward strand.
GAAGGGCCTGGTACGCGGATCATCTCAAGATGCTGATCGAAGATCCGTGGCCTCTACCTCTTCACGAGGATCTTCTGCAACAGGGCCCGTTCGTCTATCGAGACTACATTGAATGGCATGGAAGTTGAACGGCTGATTCTAGCCAGGAGAGGGATTCCTGACAAGGTCTTCCCGAATATGATCCAAGCCTGGAAGGGGCTAACGTCTAAACATTACCACCGTATATTGAAGAGGTATGTCTCTTGGTGTGAAAGCAGATAATTTTCTGAGGTGGAATTTCATCTGGGACGTCTCCTGCTTTTTCTTCTGTCAGAAGTGGATGTGGGCCTACGCCTAGGCTCCATTAAATTCCAGATTTCGGCCTTGTATATTTACTTTCAGAAACAATTGGCTTCTCTCCCTGAGGTCCAGACATTTTTAAAAGGTGTTCTGCACATCCAGCCTCCCTTTGTGCCTCCCACGGCACCTAGGGATATCAATTTGGTGCTGCAGTTCCTCCAATCAGACTGGTTTGAACCATTACAGGAGGATGACGTAAAGTACCTTACGTGGAATACCGTCACACTGTTGGCCTTGTCTTCAGCAAGACATATGTCAGAGCTAGGAGCGTTATCTCACAAGAGTCCCTACTTAATTTTCCATGAGGACAGACGTGAACTCAGAACTCGTCAGCAATTTCTTCCTAAGG